>NC_056669.1:68014684-69214684 GCF_018350195.1 Panthera tigris | reverse complement strand
GGCCTTTGACAAAATTCAGCATCCTTTCTTAATGAAAACCCTCGAGAAAGTCGGGATAGAAGGAACATATTTAAGATCATAAAAGCCATTTATGAAAATCCCACAGCTAACATCATCCTCAATGGGGAAAAACTGAGAGCTTTTCCCCTGAGATCAGGAACACGACAGGGATGTCCACTCTCACCGCTGTTGTTTAACATAGTGTTGGAAGTGCTAGCATCAGCAATCAGACAACAAAAGGAAATCAAAGGCATCAAAATTGGCAAAGATGAAGTTAAGCTTTCACTTTTTGCAGATGACATGGTATTTTACATGGAAAATCCGACAGACTCCACCAGAAGTCTGCTAGAACTGATACATGAATTTAGCAAAGTTGCAGGATACAAAATCAATGTACAGAAATCAGTTGCATTCTTATACACTAATAATGAAGCAACAGAAAGAAAGAAAATAAATAAAACAGAAAGAAAAATAAAGAAACTGATTCCATTCACAATTGCATCAAGAAGCATAAAATACCTAGGAATAAATCTAACCAAAGATGTAAAAGATCTGTATGCTGAAAACTATAGAAAGCTTATGAAGGAAATTGAAGAAGATATAAAGAAATGGAAAAACATTCCGTGCTCATGGATTGGAAGAATAAATATTGTCAAAACGTCAATACTACCCAAAGCTATCTATACATTCAATGCAATCCCAATCAAAATTGCACCAGCATTCTTCTCGAAGCTAGAACAAGCAATCCTAAAATTTGTATGGAACCACAAAAGGCCCTGAATAGCCAAAGTAATTTTGAAGAAGAAGACCAAAGCAGGAGGCATCACAATCCCAGACTTTAGCCTCTACTACAAAGCTGTAATCATCAAGACAGCATGGTATTGGCACAAAAACAGACACATAGATCAATGGAATAGAATAGAAACCTCAGAATTAGACCCACAAAAGTATGGCCAACTAATCTTTGACAAATAGATCTTGGAAAGATCTTTGACAAATATTCTTGGAAAGAATGGAAAAAAGACAGTCTCTTTAACAAATGGTGCTGGGAGAACTGGACAGCAACATGCAGAAGGATGAAACTAGACCACTTTCTTACACCATTCACAAAAATGAACTCAAAATGGATAAAGGACCTGAATGTGAGACAGGAAACCATCAAAACCCTAGAGGAGAAAGCAGGAAAAGACCTCTCTCACCTCAGCCGTAGCAATTTCTTACTTGACACATCCCCAAAGGCAAGGGAATTAAAAGCAAAAATGAACTACTGGGACCTCCTCAAGATAAAAAGCTTCTGCACAGCAAACAACCAACAAAACTAAAAGGCAACCAACGGAATGGGAAAAGATATTTGCAAATGACATATCAGACAAAGGGCTAGTATCCAAAATCTATAAAGAGCTCACCAAACTCCATACCCGAAAAACAAATAACCCAGTGAAGAAATGGGCAGAAAACACGAATAGACACTTCTCTAAAGAAGACATCCGGATGGCCAACAGGCACATGAAAAGATGCTCAACATCGCTCCTCATCAGGGAAATACAAATCAAAACCACACTCAGATATCACCTCACGCCAGTCAGAGTGGCCAAAATGAACAAATCAGGAGACTATAGATGCTGGAGAGGATGTGGAGAAACGGGAACCCTCTTGCACTGTTGGTGGGAATGCAAATTGGTGCAGCCACTCTGGAAAACAGGGTGGAGGTTCCTCAAAAAATTAAAAATAGACCTACCCTATGACCCAGCAATAGCACTGCTAGGAATTTACCCAAGGGATACAGGAGTACTGATGCATAGGGGCACTTGTACCCCAATGTTTATAGCAGCACTCTCAACAATAGCCAGATTATGGAAAGAGCCTAAATGTCCATCAACTGATGAATGGATAAAGAAATTGTGGTTTATATACACAATGGAGTACTACGTGGCAATGTGAAAGAATGAAATATGGCCCTTTGTAGCAACATGGATGGAACTGGAGAGTGTTATGCTAAGTGAAATAAGCCATACAGAGAAAGACAGATACCATATGGTTTCATTCTTATGTGGATCCTGAGAAACTTAACAGAAACCCATGGGGGAGGGGCAGGAAAAAAAAAAAAAAGAGGTTTGAGTGGGAGAGAGCCAAAGCATAAGAGACTCTTAAAAACTGAGAACAAACTGAGGGTTGATGGGGGGTGGGAGGGAGGGGGGGGTGGGTGAGGGGTATTGAGGAGGGCACCTTATGGGATGAGCACTGGGTGTTGTATGGAAACCAATTTGACAATAAACTTCATATATTGAAAAAAAAAAAAAGATCTGTAGATTAACTTGTGGGGAGAATTGCTATCTTAACAATATTGAATTATTTGACTTGTGACCATGGTAAATTTTTCCATTTATTTAGGTCTTTTTAAATTACTCCCAGCAATGTTTTTGTAGTTTTTGGCATCTTTGGTCAGATTTATCCTTATATATTTCAAGTTTTTAATTCTATTGTAAATAGTGTTGTTTTAAAATTTCAATTTCTGGTTATTTTGTTGCTAGTATAGAGACCGTTGAACAACATGGATCTAAACTGTGTGGGACTACTTACACGTGGATTTTTGTTTTTCTCAATAAGTATACATACAGTGCTGTAAATGTATTTCCTGTTCCTTATGATTTTCTTAACGTTTTCTTTAGCTTACTTTATTATAATATACATATAACATACAAAATATGTTTTAATCAACTGTTTATAAGTAAGGCTTTTGGTGAACAGTAGGCTATTAAATTTTGGGGGAGTCAGAAGTTGTACGCAGATTTTCATTTGTGCATGGGTTGGTTCCCTGTGTAACCTTGTTAATAAACTCATTAGTTCTAGTAACTTTTTGTACTAGACTCTACAATCGATGATTATATTGTCTGCATATAAGGTTGGCTTTACTTCTTTTCCAATCTGTGTGCCTTCAATGTCTTTTTCTTGGCATATTTCTCTGGCTAGAATCTTTCGTACATTGGTGAATAAAAGTGGTGAGAGTGGACATCTTTGTATAAGTATGATGTTGGTTGTAGGTTTTCCATAAATATCTTTTGTCCAGTTCATGAAATTCTGTTGTATTCCTACTTTTGCTGAGAGGTGGGTTTTTCTTTTTCTTTCCCTAATCAGGAATGGGTTTTGTATTTTGCCAAATGTATTTTGTATGTTTAGTGAGATACAGATTTTTCTTCATTAATTTGTTAATATGGTGAATTATATTGATTGAGGAAAGAGTCTTTTATTGAAGTATAATTGACATAGTAATTGATTTTGAGTATTCAAACAATCATGCATTTTTAGGATGAATCTCATTAGATCATGATGTGACATTTGTATATATTGCTCTATTTGGCTTATTAAAATTTTGTTGAAAATATGCATATTCTGAGGGATGTCAGTTTTTAGTTTTCTTGTAAGGCTTTGTCTGGTTTTGGTACCTAGGTAATGCTGACCTCATAGAATGAATTAGGACATATGTTTTCTTCAGTTTTCTGGAGGAGTTTATGTAGGTATTAGTGTTATATCTCTCAAGTGCTTGGCGAAGTTCGTCAGTGAAGCCATCTGGGCCTGGAGTTTTCTTAGAGGGAAAGTTCTTAACTGCAAATTCAATTTCTGTAATAGAAATAGAGCTATGCACCTTATCTGTTTCTTCTGGAGTGAGTTTTGGTAGTTTGGAATTTGAGCAGTTTTTCAAAGTTGATGAATTTATTTGCATAAAGTTATTTATAATATTCTTCTATTACTCTTTAAATATAGGTGACCTTTGTAGAATGTCAATTTTCTCATTTCTGATACTCGAAATTTGTATCTTATTTTTTTCCCAGTCTGGCTAAAGGTTTATAAATTTGTTCCCCCCCAAAGAAATTAGGTTTTGTTTTCATTGATTTTACCTATTCTTTTTCTGTGTTCTATTAATTCTGCTTTGTACTCTGAGCTTTATTAATGATTTTTATACTTTGGGTTTGATTTAGTCTTTGTTTAGTTTCTTTTTCTTGTTTTAAATGTTTGTTTATTTACTATTTTTGAGGGGTGGGGGTGGAGCACAAACAGAGGTGGGTCAGAGAGAGAGAGGGAGACACAGAATCTGAAGCAGGTCCAGGTCTGGGCTGTCAGCACAGAGCCTGACAGGGGGTTCGAAACCACAGACCATGAAATCATGACCTGAGCCGTAACTGGATGCTTAACCAACTGAGCCACCCAGGCACCCCTAGTTTTGTTGAGTTTCTTAAGGTGAAACTGAGGTGGTTTTTTTTTTTTTTTTAAGAACTTTCTTTTTTTTTTTCTAATGTAGACGGGTAATGCTATAATTTGCTCCCTAACCACTACTATAATGTCGTGCCATTCTACAAATTTTGATTATGTTGGGGTTTTTTTACTTGAACATTTTCCATTTTCCCTTTTGCTTCTTTGCCCCATGGGTTATTTAAAAGATGTTATGTAATTTCCAAATATTTGGGAAATTTCCATATATCGTTCTGTTACTAAATTTTAATCTAATTCCATTGTAATCAGAGGACATATTGTATGTGTTTAAATTCTTTTAAATTTATCGAGACTTGTTTTGGTGCCCAGAATATAGTCTGTCTTGGTAAATGTTTTGTGTGGATGTGAAACACATGAAGTTTTTGCTCTTACTGGGTTAAATGTTCTATAAATGTCAATTAGGTCAAGGCAGTTATTAGTGTTCAAATTGTATTCATCTTTCTGATTTTCTGCCTACTTGCTCCATTAAGTATTAGAAGGAGAGTATTGAAATCTCTGGTCATAATTGTGGAGTTCTTGTAATTTTATATTTGTAGTTTTTGCTTCATGTATCTTGAAGCTCTGTTATGAGGCAGAAGGACTTTTGGGACATGCTTTTATTTGTTTTATTTTTTATTTAATTTTTTGAGAGAGCATGAGTGGGGGTGAGGGGCAGAGGGAAAGAGAGAATCCCAAGCAGCCTGTATGACCAGCATGGAGTCCAATGCAGAGGAGCTTGATCCCATAGACCTGGGATCATGACCTGAGCTGAAATCAAGATTTGGAAGCTCAACTAACTGAGCCACTCAGGCACCCCTGGGATGTGCTTTTAATGAATATGTTCCTTTATTCTTATGAAATGCCTTGGTCATGTTCTTTGTTCTGTGGTCTGCTTTGTCTGATATTAACATAGCTACTTTGGCTTACTCTTGATTAGTGTTTACAATGTTTTATCTTTCATTATCCATTAATATTGTACCTCTTTGTAGCTTTATATTTAAAGTGTGTTTCATGTAGGCAGCATATAGATGGGTCTGACTTATGTATCCAGTGTAATGATAATCTTTTGTGGGTTGGGCCACTTACATTTAATGTAATGATAGATATGATTAAGGTTAAGTCTGTCATCTTGCTGTTTATTTTCTATTTGTCCCATTTGTCCTTGTGTCCCCATCCTCCCCCTTTTTCCTTTGCCCTGTTTTAGATTAATTGTATTTTTTTTTTTTTTTACAGTTTTGTTTCCTCTTTTGTTGGCTTATTAGCTGTAATTCTTTATTTCTCTACTTTAGTGGTTGCTTTAGGGCTTATAATACACATCTTTATTAGCCTATCTTCAAATGATATTACAGAACACAAGAAATGGTTTAAGAGCCACAGTAGTGTACTTCTGTGTCTCTCCTCCCAAACTATGCTATTATAGTTATATGTGTATGCTATAAACCACATGCTGTATTACAATTATTGTTTAATCCTTTAAAGAGATTTAAACAATTAAAAAAGCCTATATCTTCCCAGGCAGTTATTATTTCCAGTGTTCTTCATTCCTTTATGTAGATTCATATTTTCATCTAGCATTACTTTTTCTTCTAACAGGCTTCCTATAACTCTTCTTAATAATGCAGGTCTGCTCATGATGAATTCATTCATCTTTGTGTGTTTGCCTGAAAATTCATTCCCCCCCTTTATTTTTTATTCATTTATTTACTTATTAAAGTGTATTTATTTTGAGAGAAACAGAGACTGTGTTAACAGGGAAGGGGCAGAGAGAGGCAGGGAGAATCCCAAGCAGTCTCTGTACTGTCAGAGTGAGCCCAATGTGGGGCTCGATTTCATGAACCTTGAGGTCATGCCCTGAGCCGAAATCAAGAGTCAGATGCTTAACCAACTGAGCCACCCAGGTGCCCCTGGAAACTCGAAGACCGTAATTTGGAGCAGTTATCTCCTTTGTTTTTGATCTTTCAGGGATCACTCTTTCTTTGCTGATATGCTGTGTCTTGCAAACCATTGTTTTATATATTTTATCCATTTTGGTTATTTTTCCAGATAGGAAAGTAAATGCAGTCCTTGTTATTTTGTCTTGACTAGAAATAGATGTCAGTCACATATCTCCAACTCTTTTAAATGCAGCATGAAGCAGACTTATCCCCTCTGAACTTGCTTGTCCTCATTTTCTTTTACACATGTTAATTATTTTTGCCCTTGGAGTGCTTTTCTGATCTAAAATTATTTAATTAAATAAAGTAGGACATCATTAGTCTTCCATGACATCTGGTTTTGAAGATCTGATTCAGAGTACATTCCACTTGGGAATGAAAAGAAAGAATGGAAGTGTATTATGACAACTTTTGTATTTATTTAAAATCTATACAGTTTAGAAGCAAAGCCAGTATTTTAGCAGAATGCTTAGTAGTATTTAATGTTTCAGTTACAGGGATGTCTGGTGGAAACGTTTTTTCAATTAATCAGTCTGCTTGGCCCTTGCTCAAACTGAAATTTGTCCTGCATTTGCCTTAGTTGTAGTTGTTGTATATACCATATCCATTAGATTATCAGTTAGATTCATATTTTGAAAATGCGCTTCTTGACACATTTAAAACTTAACTGCTAGAATAATTTGAGGAGTTAATTTTTTCAATATATAATCCTTCCGTTATTGTAGATTGCTTTCTTTTTCCTACTTTAGGACATAAACCAGAAAGTCCATTGTTTCTACTCTAAGGTTTTTACCATGAATGCAGTAGAATATTTTCTATTCGAAGAAAAAATACGTTTCAAAGATGCAATCCTACTCTGATCTCTTTCACTGAAAGAAGGTGGTAGTACAATTTTTTATTTTTTCTATAGGTTTATGAAAGACAACTGACAAAGGGTGATAGGTTGTCTTTATTTTCCTACAAGTAACTCTTAGGGTAAATGCAAAAATTGGCCTTATCTTTTATCTTTGTAGTCTGTTACAATGAGGTGATGACTGATTTTCATAATGAAAGAAACCACTAAAATAACAAAGAATTATAGGTAATAGGCCAACAGAGGAGATGACCCTGAAGCACTATGGAATTTAAAATGAAATCAAGAAGATTAAATTTTAATTAGTGTGGTTTCAGTGATGGAGTGCAGGGTAATATTATGGAGGGGGCCCTGGAATGAATCAAAAGGCTTGAGTTACAGTGTTACTAGCATATCTACTAAATATCTCGTGACTGAGCAGTCTCATAAGTGAACTTTAATATCTTCATCGGTCCTAACTAAACTAGTATTTAATGTGTGATTCTTTTGTGCAGGTACATTGCTGGTAGCTTGCTTATACTTCTTTTAATCCTTATATTAAGCCTACAGAGTAAATCGAACCTGTATTTTACACATGAGGAAGCTAAGGTTTCAAAATGTTAAGTAATATTCAACAACGTTGAGCAATTAAGTATTCAAGTACAAATCGATTCTAAGTCTGTATTTCTCTAAAGCTGTGAAGTTTCTTCTATTTTTGTTTATAAGAAACTGTAGTATTTTTAAACCATGAACCATGATATATGCTAAGATGGTAAATTTCCAGTATATTAATTAGGTCTGGCTCTGTTCTGTCAGTTTTCCTACCTGCAATGTATTTTGATTATTAAAATTTTATTTGCCAGCACCTTGGTTCACCAGTGTTTAACTTTATAGTGATGTCTTATTCTTCTGAGATCTTAAAGCATTTATTATCTGTAACTTGTTTATTAAATATTTAAGATATATTTAGCCATTTTACATGTGAAATTTGAGATAACTCTTGTTTAAATTTCTACATGTTCATGTATTACTGCTACACTTAAATCATAAGTTCCTTGAGGGTGCTTCTTTATAGCATTGTGCACATAGTACATACAAGTTTATAAATAATTTTGTTACTGAATTCTGTCAACCACATTAATCATCATTCTCAGTTATTCACTTCTCATGAGCAGATTTACCTAAGATGTTTTAAAATTTTCAATTCTGTGACTTTACACAGCATAGTAAAGTTTTTAGAGAAATGATTTTGAAAAATTATGAAGAGTTAGTCAAAATCAAAATTAGCTGATTAAAGTTAGCATGTAGACGTATTTTATTTGGCTAGGAAACTAATTACTTTGTCCCATACCTCATTTTTTTAAGAGTTCCAGAAGCTGGTGTTCTTGCTCCACCTCCCCATCCCCCAAATCAAAGAGAGCAAAGTATTTGAACAATATTTAGGAGATGTCGGTGGTGTCGACTACTATTACTACTATACTAACTCAAAAGTTAATGAACATTTCTGGGCTTTAGTTTTGTCATTCTTAAAAAAACTGAATTGGATTATATGATCTTTAAAGATACAATGTTTCAGAATTTATAAAACCTACAAGTTTAAGGTAAATTGCATTTCAGAATTGTAAAGTAGCATTTGATTCTTACACTTCAAAATAGTAGTAGTTTTATGTTAATTGCTTTTTTCTTTAAAAGCATTTGTAATCTTACGTTCTACTTTTATGGTTAATTTTGTTTTCTGACTTATTAGTACTCCCGCACGTGTTGCTAAAGGAGTTGTTGACCACACCAAAATGAGTCTACATGGTGCTAGTGGGGGACATGAACGATCAAGAGATAGAAGAAGGTCAAGTGACAGATCGCGAGATTCATCTCATGAAAGAACGGAATCTCAGCTCACTCCTTGCATTAGAAATGTTACTTCTCCAACACGACAGCACCATGTTGGTATGTAAAATTCACTAACCTTCCTGACGTTTTTATAAGCATGCAGTTACCTTGTTAAAGCAGTAATGACAGTGAATTGTGCGTAGTACTTCAAGGTAAAATTAACTTCTATTCAGTTGCTTCTATTTAAACTTAGCTTCTTGCTATGAAAAGATCAGTTTATTAAATGAGACTTAAAAATGAATTTTTTTTAAAGAATCTAGGACAGTCTTCTAAAAGAAGTGATTTTAAAAAGGCTTTAAAACTGTGATAAGTAGATTTTTTAAATCTTTCAAATTGATTTTTATCTTATGAGATACATGGCAGTGGTTTATTTTTTAAAATTGTAGTAAACTATTGATAGTAATTCTTGGTTAATCATGCTAGAAAAGGAAGTAAAAGCTAGAATAACCATCATGTAATTTATTTTGAATTTTGACAGAATTTTTAATTCAAAAAACAAGACGAAAAAGAAGGTGTGAAGTGTTTTGTTTTCTTGACAAGTAGCTCAGGTCTTTTTCTTCCTACTTATTACTATAAATGAACATTATTATACTTGAGGTAAATACATTGTGTGACTATAATGCATGCACCAGTCTGAAGCAGAGGTGCGTAAGCAGTCTGAGCATGCTGATTTTCTTATTTTTTTTTATTTAAAAAAAATTTTTTTTCTTAAGTTTATTTATTTTTGCGACAGAGAGAGACAGAGCATGAACGGGGGAGGGTCAGAGAGAGAGGGAGACACAGAATCGGAAGCAGGCTGCAGGCTCTGAGCCATCAGCCCAGAGCCCGACGCGGGGCTCGAACCCACGGACCGCGAGATCGTGACCTGAGCCGAAGTCGGACGCTTAACCGACTGAGCCACCCAGGCGCCCCAAGCATGCTGATTTTCATTTGCCTCTGGGGAAGGGGCAAATTTAATACCTTGACTTAATATTTGAGGTTGTTTTTGATTGTTCCAAAATTTTTTTTTAATGCTTATTCATTTTTGAGAGAGACAGTGCGAGCAGGGGAGTGGCAAAGAGAGAGGGAGAGACAGAATCCAAATCAGGCTCTAGGCTCTAGGCTCTGAGCTGTCAGCGGGGCCCTGAACTCACTAATTGTGAGATAATGACCTGAGCTGAAGTCAGATGCTTAACCAACTGAGCCAACCACCCCTGTTTTTGATTGTTATAAATCAAAATCGTTCATCTTAGGGCCTAATTATACAGAGAAGTTATCATATCAATATCAAAGTAGGTCCTTAAAGTCAAACTAGCACTGATAAGCCAGAAATCAACACAAGTATAAATAAGTTGTTGTATGCTAAGTTCATTACCTGGGAAGAGAATAGGAGGGTGTAATAAATGATTTTATTCAGCAAATTTTGCTTTTGGGATGCTACCAGCATTCTGGAAACAGGCAATAAAATGGAGGTGTCAGAATATCTCTGGAGATATAGCCGACCTAATTATATAATCAGTAAAGCTGTACAGAGTGTTCTAAGTAGCCTGACTCATGGAGGAATTTGGCAGAAGCTGATGAATCTGATGAGATGGAGGTACATTTTTAGGTCACCTTTAAAGTTTAGTTATCTAGCCTCTAAAGGGAATTTACCACAGAATCTAATCTTAGTTTTAATTTTCCCTTTGTAGAATATTAGAACAGCTAAAGAGTATCTTCTGAATTTTAACACTATTTCCTACCTAATTAAAATTATAGATAGTAATCATATGGTCCTATAAAATTTGTGGCAGTACTTTTATTCAAGCAAAAGTTATAGCATCAGCTGTTGAAGCCATTTTATTTGGGAGACATTAAAAGTCATTTGAAAAATACAAATACTTTCTGTGTCCTTAGTGACTTTTTTTCTTCCTTTGGGACCTTGCTTTTGTGAGATAAATTACTAGTTTGGTAATGCTCTCATTAACATAGTGAGAGTCCTAAGTTTGTACTTTGTGTTCTCAGAATAGTACTAATACTTTTAGAATTTAGGACAGTTAAAATTGGTATTTTTATTAATCATTTACTAGCTTTCATTGCTTAGTTATTTGAGTTGGAAGACTATTCTGTTCTTGGGTTTCTGTGTATTTACAATAATATCATAAAATTTCCCTTAATTTTGATTGGTCTGGGTCAGCATTAGCCATCAGTACATCTTTAAAAAAAATCTACAACAATTAATTTAGAAAACATTTTGATGTTTTAGGTTTTATTGCTGGGAAATAATATTTATGGTGTTCTGTGGAAATATTACTTGAAATCAAAAAGGAGAAATAGTGTGATTTAAAACAACTTTTCTACATCAGGATTTTTAGAAGCTATATGTGGATTTTGAATTTTTTAGAGGACAATTTGCATAGCTTTTTTAAACATCTTTCTTTCAGAACGAGAAAAAGACCACAGTTCCTCTCGTCCAAGCAGTCCTCGTCCTCAGAAGGCATCTCCAAATGGTTCTAGTAGCAGTGCCGGGAACAGCAGCAGAAACAGTAGTCAGTCAAGTTCAGATGGTAGCTGTAAGACATCTGGGGAGATGGTGTTTGTATATGAAAATGCAAAAGAAGGAGCTCGGAATGTAAGAACGTCGGAGCGAGTAACACTGATAGTGGATAACACTAGATTTGTTGTAGACCCATCCATTTTTACTGCACAGCCAAATACAATGTTGGGCAGGTTTGTATTATTGCCGTTCTTTGTAGTATTATAAAGCACTTTCACATTATTTTATTTATTTATGTTTTATAGTAATTCTTTCTTGGAATGTAACATTGCTGTTGGTACAGATGAACTGAGCTTTGGAGGTTAAATAAAGTGTTCAAGTTAATACAACTAGAAAGTGGTAGAGCCAGATCTTAAACTTAAGTTTTTTTTTTTAGTTCATTTTTATTTTTTATTTATTTTGAGAGGGAGTGTGTGTGGGGAGGGGCAGAGAGAGAATCCCAAACAGGCAGAAGCGAAGCCCGACGCGGGGCTTGATCCCACAAATGATGAGATCATGACCTGAGCTGAAACGAAGAGTCAGATGCTTAACCGACTGAGCCACCCAGGCACCTCTTGAACTTAGTTTTATTTCTAACCATCTTTGCTGTATCAGCAGGAAAAACAAATGCATATATTAGTTAATGAAGATAGGGTCCCAAACGATCTGCACAGCCGAAAACCTTAAAGTGTATGTGACAAGGTAAATTTAACAGAAATAATGTGCTTTCTTCACCTGGGGGCTCCCAAATTCAACCACCGAATATAGCAGGCATCAGCATTGTTTAAAGAAAAAAACCCACCAGGTTGGTTATCTGAAAAGTCAGCATAAATTGTCAGTTTGATGTAGATACTTAAAAAAAAGAAACATTATTAACAAGTAGTTAGTAGAATGAAGGAGAGGTACTAGCCATCCTCAAATCTTTGCTGGTTCAGAGTAAAGATTAACGTAGTTTGTAGTTGTGGGAACTGCAGTCTTAAGAATGATACAGTCAATATACACTTGATTTTTCAACGTGTCCTAAACTAGGATCAAATACCTTTTCATTGTAAAATTAGTATCTTTTTCTATTCACTCAAGTATAAAAAGAAAGAGGATATAAATGGAATAGAAGTTAACATGTAGAAAAAACTTGTTTTTTTTTCTAGGTCACATATGAGGAACCAACTATTTAGAATGTGTCTGTGTGTATGTGTATGTGTGATTTCTTAGTATCTCTGCGTATAGAATAAAAGCTAACGTATGACACTACATTTTCAAATAAATGCTCCTTTTAACATTGGCAATTAGACTTTATATCTCTCAGGAAAAAAATAATTATGGCTTTCATGTATTTTTAGCAGCACAAAGGGGTGTTATTTTTTTTTTTTAACTTTTTTTTTTAATGTTTTATTTATTTTTGAGACAGGGAGAGACAGAGCATGAACAGGGGAGGGTCAGAGAGAGGGAGACACAGAATCTAAAACAGGCGCCAGGGGCGCCTAGGTGGCTCAGTCGGTTGGGTGGCCGACTTTGGCTCAGGTCATGATCTCGCGGTCCGTGAGTTCGAGCCCCGCGTCGGGCACTGTGCTGACAGCTCAGAGCCTGGAGCCTGTTTCAGATTCTGTGTCTCCCTCTCTCTGACCCTCCCCCGTTCATGCTCTGTCTCTCTCTGTCTTAAAAATAAATAAACATTAAAAAAAAAAAAATTTAAAACAGCCGCCAGGCTCTGAGCTGTCAGCACAGAGCCCGACGTGGGGCTCAAACTCACGGACCGTGAGATCATGACCTGAGCCGAAGTTGGCCGCTTAACCGACTGAGCCACCCAGGCACCCCACAAAGGGATATTATTGATGGGAGGTGTCAGGAGGATGACTTGACACTATTAATACTTTTTATTTTTACCTAAACTTTAAAGAAACACACTTAAAAAGTAGATATTTGAAATTTTGCTTCATTTGTTATGTTACATTTTTTAAAAAAAGAAAAAACAAAGCCCAACAACATATGTGTGTGTGTGCATATGTGTGTGTGTGTGTATCCAGATTGATCTGTGTTCTGCTTTTGTAAAAAAAATTCAAGTATTTAAGGGACACCTGGCTGGCTTAGGCTATAGAGCATGGGATCTCGGTGTTATAAGTTCAAGCCCCACATTGGGTGTAGAGATTACTTAAAAATTAAGTTTATTTTTATTTCAAGTCTTTGAGAAAATTACATGACATTTGATTCCTGAAAGACTGTTGTCTTTTTTTTTTTTTTTTAGATCAGTGAAGTCATCTTTTCCAATGTCAGTTGAGTAATTAATGAAAATTAATATTCATGGGAACTATAAAAAGCATTTGGCATTCTTTTGGAAACTTTGAAATGAAAAAGCTTTGTTTTTCGTAGATTTCTGTGTTATAATAAAAGAGGAAACAATTTAAATTGGGAAATTGTTGAGTGGAATACTCAGCCATGTTTACTTTAGGAACAATGGTATCATGGAATTCTGAGGTTCAACTTCCTTTAATCACAATTTTTAAATTGGGAAAATTTCAAAGAACATATTCTGCAAGTTGCCTCTTGTCAAAATAGTTACTGTTAAAGGGCCAAGAGTATTACTTGAAAAAATAGAAATTGGTATTTTCTTATGTAAAAATTAATATTAAGAGCTTTTTACTCATTTGTTTAAACTTTTCATTCATCTCTTAACTTCTTCCTTCCTCTCTACCTGAGCATTTGATTGCTGTTTTTTTCAGTTCTAAGATGCAAGTGTAAGAATTCCGAGTGATATTTCTTAGATTTATAGTGAAAATTATGAAAAGTGAAACAGCCTCATCTTCCTTTTTCCTGTATGTGCTGCACTACAGCATTAACTTTGAAGTGAAGAAGGCAGCAGTCTTAAGGAGAAGGCATAGATAACATGGTTTCCTTTTTCTTTTTCTTTCTGGTAAGATTATTATAAAAATCATCTTTCCCCCTAGACTGATTGATTGATTGATGGATTTTTTTTTTTCCCCCTGAGAAGCAGGAGCTGGAAACTTCTTTAGCTTCAGAATTTTATCATTTGATTTTGTTTGCTTATAGGGAATCTATACTCTTGTTCCCTCCCATCAGAAAGGAAGTACTTTTACTATTTCTTCATTTGTTACATTTGCCAAAATAAATTGCTGATAAGAATTTTTGAGGTAGGGGCACCTCTACCTCAATGGCTCAGTTGGTTAAGTGTCCGACTCTTTGTTTCAGCTCAGGTCATGATCTTACAGTTTGTGGGATCAAGCCCCGCATCAGGGCTCTGTGTTGACAGCATGGAGTCTGCTTGGGATCCTCTTTCTCTCTCTCTCTCTCTCTCTCTGCCCCTTCCCTGCTTGTGTGCATGCTTTCTCTTTCTCTGTCAAAAATAAAAATAAAGAATGTTTTGAACTAATCTGATAAATTTTAATTCCTTTTTACTTATGTACATGAAATAAATTTTCCCTCTGAAGGAAGTATCGTGTTTGTTACATTTCTCAATTATTTATCATCATAGGATGTTTGGATCTGGCAGAGAACATAATTTTACACGTCCCAATGAGAAGGGAGAGTATGAAGTGGCAGAGGGAATTGGCTCCACTGTGTTTCGAGCTATTCTGGTGAGTGCTTGTTTCTTACGTGTATTTGCTAAATCACATAACCTCTTTTTGGTAGGTACTTGGACTGGAAGCAGAGTTCGATTTGTATATCTGTATGCAGAATATTGTTTTAAAAAAATACCATTTCATTTATTTTTATTTTAGTACATAAAGGTAATACGACACAAATAAATGAATTTTATGACTTTTGCACAGATAGGACAGGGGATGATTTACCTCTTAGGTATAAATAGGCAGTTCTTTCAAGGGTTTAGTGATAATACTTCTGGAGTCATATTACTCCTCCCTTCCTAATTCTCTTAAATACAATAAGTTGATCATTTTTTGCTACCTGAGAATGAATGAGACTATATGAATTTTAATATTTTATTGCACATAGCTGGCACTGTGGACAGTTATGAACATGTAAAAGTCATCTCCAAAATGTAGTTGTTAGCATCTTCATTTTAAACCTTGTTTTGAGATTTTCACCTTTTATTTTGATGAATATTTGAATTAGTATTAGAGTCCCTTCTTATAATTTCAAATTAGTGATAAAGATTTGATTTATAGTGTGTGACAGTTTATGCCACAGTCTGAAAATACGGTTTCCTGAAATAATTTTAGGGAAAGTAGGCAGGGGGATCCTGAGGTACAAGATAGGAAAAGAAATTGATCTTGATTGGGTTGTTAGTACTTGGACAAGTACCAGAAGACATCTTGCTTCCACTGGTGTAGCAGCTTTATTAAGTGCGTTATTGTGGCTCAGAACCCCAAGGAAGCTTGATGGAGGGGGGGGGGAGATCTTGATTTGGGGGATAAGTGCTTACAATTCCACTTGACCCTCCAAGTAGAGGTGACAAGAAGTTTGGGGGCTAACCCTTAACAACTTTTCAAGTAGATTTTAGAAATGAGGGCTAGTGATTGTTCATCATAAAATTGGACACACCAAAGAATAGTATTTGGAAGAATATCTAACTGTGCATTCTGTTTATATATTTTAATATTTGGATATGACTTTTAAGTTCTTTATTAACCATAAATTTTGCTCAATTTTCTAGGTAATATTGAAGGTAACTTAAAATCTGTCACTTAACTTTTTTTTTTTTTCAGTTTATTTATTTTGGGAAAGAGGGAGAGGGGAGGGAGACAGAGAGAGAATCTGCACTGATAGTGCAGAGTCTGATGCAGAGCTTGAACTCACAAACCAAGAGATCATTACCTGAGCTGAAGTCAGATACTTAACCAACTGAGCCACCCAGGTGCCCCTTACCTTTCTTTTTTAAAAAAAGTTTAAAAATTTGATGATAGTTACATAGAAAAATAACTTGCAGAGGGGAAAATACATGTGAATTGGCATGATACAGTAGAGAGAAGAAATGCATCATTAATGGGGAGACCTGGGTTCTAATCTTTCCTCTGCTATTAAATAATCGTATGACTGGGTGAGTCAGTGAACCCAAGTTTTCATATTGGTAAAATGAAGAAGTGGTTAGATGAACTGAGGTCCCATCTAACTTTAAAATTCCACAGTTCAGAAATCTCAGAGCTCCACTGTTTTTGAAAATGCTGCCAGCTTAATTTTAATAAAAAGGTTTTGGACACCTTGTGCTCTAGATGTTTTATGCATTCTTTACTTTTTTTGTAGGATTACTACAAAACAGGAATAATCCGTTGTCCTGATGGCATATCTATTCCTGAACTGAGAGAAGCATGCGACTATCTTTGTATTTCTTTTGAATATAGTACTATTAAATGTAGAGATCTCAGTAAGTATGATGTTTTTTGTGTAAGTGGTTTGCAGAGTTACAGTATTGGAATGAAAAGCCTGAAATAGTGCTATTTACCTAGGCATCAAATATTTAATTGGATTATAAAGCATTCTAATACCATCAAGATGATTTGTGGAAGTCTACAGAGATCTTTACAAGATCTTGTGCAATTTTCCAAAACTTTTTAGAAATTTTATGTATATATTTATGTATGCATGTATTTATTATTTGGTAGACTCTCCCAGATTTCCTCCTTGATCCCTGTCTCTGTCTTTTGTTGCAACTCTTTATCTTCCAGCTTGGGAACCCTGGCTTTGGTCAAGTACGGTATTTGGCTTCACTCTTCAGATCACATCAACCAAAAATTTAATTATATTTGTACTTTGCATGTGAAATAATATCTTAAGCCCCTGTGGAAGATAAAAATAATTCTCAAAAACAGTATTTGTCATTACATATCTTAAACTGGATACTTAACCCTCAGTTCATACAAAGGGCTAAGTCACTTTGAGAACATCAAACAGCCTCAGAGCAGTCTAGAACTTTGAAAATCCTAACTTTTTGATTGATATTTTCCCCTCACTACCTCCACAACATCCCTCCCTCTCATTGTTATGCCATGCCTGGGGTGGGGTGAGGAAGGGTGATAATACACAGAAAGGTTAAAATAGAATAGGAGAATTTTCAGATATTGACTTGGATGTTAAGTGGTTGAAGAAGTTCAGGAGAGGTTATTGTGGGGTAGAAGGATTGAGAAAGAGTTCAGAAGAAGCAGGTAGTAAAGAATAAATAGGAATAACTTAGAAAGAGTAGAGTAGGGAGGTGACTCTAATGTTGAAATTTTTGGAATAAAGATGCAAAAGATATATTTTGAAAACAACTAGTTGGAGCAGAGACTTTGTATCAGTACCAGAAGGAGATGGGAATAAATAAATGGACCACATTATGGAAAGTCTTTAAATCCAAACTCATGTTCTTATATTTTTATCCTATATACGGTGGAAAGCCATTTAAAAAGTTTCCTATGCATGGTTATAACCTTGTTAATCTCAGCCTTATGGTTATCTTTACCTGATTAACCTAAACTCAACACTAGCTTGGCATACCTTCTCAAAAGTTTAGTGTGTTAGAAACTGGGAATGGAAATATTATTTAGAAATTTAAGGCACCTACTGTATGCTTTAATATAGCTGTTTTTTTTTTCATACTTAGTTAAGCTCTCATTGAAAATATGTGGCCTTATTAAGTTTTTCCCTAAGTACCACTTTATTATTGCCAAAAATTCTTTAAAAAGTCTCCATAAAAATATCAGTAGGTTGAGACAAAGTGGCTGGTCCACGTCTGAGTCCATTTCTCTATAAATGATATTTAAAAGTTTAAAGTCAGATAGTTGGACAGGTAGAGCATACATGTGTAAACACAACCAAAGTTTGTTTTTTCACATCTTGAAAAATGTTTTTACTAAACCATGAGCATTATTATAATTACAGATTTTTTAGTTCACGTCCTGTGGTTTTTATTCATGGGAACATTTTTAATTTCATTTCATATAATTAGATGTTGAATTTTGGTGACTGTCAGATAAAAAATTGATGTGGATTTGGTTTTGTAATCCTTTGGACATAGACCTTGTCATCACTGTTAAGTCTCATTTATTTGTTATGGAATTAAAGGTAAGAGTCTTTATGTAAAATACATGCCAAATGGTTTTTCTAGACTTTTGGCTTTTAAATAATTATTTGTAACTGTTTCTAGAGTATTTGTAATACACGTTTTTTAAAATGTAGAGATTCTCTTAGACTTTATTAAAACTATACAGAATTTGAAGAGACAAAATGGCCTTTTAAAAACATAAAAGGATAGTGTAGGTGTAGGCTTGAGTCAAAACTGCATTTTTTCCTGCTAAGATGTGTCTTAACTGTATACTGGAATGGCACTTTACACTAAGATGTCTGTCTCTCTTAACTTAAAACCATACAAGTACTAAATGTTTATTGAATAGAGAGTCCTGGGTTTTTTGGACAAATTATTTAAAACTTTGTTTCTTAGTTCCCTCATCTTTAAAATGGAGACAATAATATTACTTATTTCACAGGGTTGTTGTGAAGATGAAATGAATAGTGCTTGACACATAGTATTATATACAGGTTTCCTTTTAAAAAAGATAGCAAAATTAGGAAATAAAAGTAAATTTAAAAAATATTGTATCATATTGTACATGCTATTTTGTAGTATTTTTACATGGAAGTATATTGTGAATAATTATATTAGCAAATATGTTTTAATAACAACTTATTTAATGGCTTATCAGTCATTTTCTGCATTTTTATTGAACACATAGTTTATACCAAATATTAGGTATATGAAAGGCAACAAAAAAAAGACAGAGTCCCTGCTTTCATGATGCTTGTAGTATTGTGGGGAAGACAGACAAGTAAATTATATTATGGTGTTAGAGAAATAATAGAGTACTAAATGAGAATATAGGAGCCGTACCTAACTCAGGAGTGGAGCCTTAAGGAAACTTTCTGGAGGAAGGGGAAAAGAAAGTATGTTCCAGACAGAAGGAATTGTATGTTCAGATTAGTACAGGAAGGAACTGACTTCTTAATCTTCTGTCATAGAACTTACCATATAGTGAAGGAACTCTATGGCAAATAGTAGCTCCCCAACTATGCTGTAAATTTCTTCAGTGTCCATCTTCTCAGGCAAACACTGTAATCCACATAAGGGTTTGAAAACCACAGCTGAACTCAGGAATGAAAGCCCAGGGCTAAAAGAAATGAAAATATAGTATCCGTGGGTAAAAGTGGTATGGAAAATGAAATTTAAAGTTTGAATAAAGCACCAGTTCGGAGGGCCCAAGAAGAAAGACACTGTAGGTAGGACACAATGGGACTGCAACCAAAGGCTAAAAAACTAAAGTTATATCAAAGCTATTGAGAAAGGGAGATCAGAGGTAGAGCCTAGTTATGGAGTCATGGAAACAGAGAGACACCTAAATGACAAGAGTGACTGTGTTCTTTCTCTCTCTCTGTCTTGCTCTATTTTTTTTAGTTTGTAGCATTAAACCAGTTTGAACTTGAGGGTAGGGACTGTACCTTTCCAGCTTGTGTCCATAGTGCCTAACACATGGTAAGGAAGGACTCAATAAACATTTGCCAAATAAGTAAATTATTTTATCCCTCATGCATTTTTTAGGACCCTATTCCAATTCTTGTCATCTTCTCTAGTACCATTAGTCTTTTCCTCTCTATGTAATCTTCAGCCTCAGACTCAAATCTGACCTATGTCTGTTGTAGATATTAAAAAACAATTATTTAAAATATTTTAAGTGAAGGGGCGCCTGGGTGGCTCAGTCATTTAAGCGTCCAACTTCGGCTCAGGTCACCATCTTGCAGCATCAGGCTCTGTGCTGACAGCTCAGAGCCTGGAGCCTGCTTCGGATTCTGTGTTCCCCCTTCTGTCTTTGCCCCTCCTCTGCTTGCACTCTGTCTCAAAAATAAACATTAAAAACAATCAAAAAATAAAATATTTTAAGTTTTTCATTGGAATTATTTGAAGTTAATGTTTTAGAAGATAACATATTTACTGTACCGTCTCCTCCAACTGCTATTTACTAAGTTTTATTTTTATTTCTTTAAAAAAATTTTTTTTTACATTTTACTTATTTTTGAGAGAGAGCGAGCGCACGCGTGAGTACAAGCGGGGGAGGGGCAGAGAGGGAAACACAGAATCCGAAGCAGGCTCCAGGCTGTGAGCTGTCAGCACAGAGCCTGACCCAGGCTCGAACCCACAAACCGCGAGATCATGACCTGAGCTGAAGTCAGACACTTAACTGACTGAGCCACCCAGGGGCCTCAAGTTTTATTTTTATTTCTGCTCTTTATTTTTTGATATTTTGTATTTTTGTTGTGTGTAAAATATGTTTAAATTTTCTAACTGCTAACATATGAGAAAACTACTGAATTTTGTACATTTGTATTTAGCCATCTAACAGGATTCTCTTTATTTCTAATAGTTTTTCAGTTGGTTCTTATATATTCTTGGTGGATAATTGACTCTGTTGTAAATAACACTTTATTTTTTTTTTTATTCTTGTTTAAATATGTATTTATTTTGAGAAAGAATGAGTGTCAGGGAGGGGCAGAGAGAGGTAGTGCAGAGCTCAATGTGGGGCTCAAGCTCACAAACCATGAGATCATGACCTGAGTCAAAATCAAGAGTTGGATGCTTAACCAACTGAGTCACCTAAGTACCCCTAAATAACACTCATTCTTTCTCCCTCCCTCCCTCCCTCCCTCCCTCTCTAGATAGATAGATATCTTATTTAATTGTCTAGAATATTTTGAACGTTGTTTCAAAATGTAGTGATAATTCTGGCTGGTATCCCTGTCTTTAAAGGCATTTCCTTTAGGTTTCACTATTAAGTCACTCCTTTCTTCTAGACTCTTTCTTCCTTTGGCTCTTTGACATCCTTCTTTCAAGTCTTCTGTTTATTATTCTCTCACTTGCTCCCTGTTCCTATATCTCTTGAATGTAGTAATTCTCAAGCATTCTGTCTTAAGCTACCTTCTTTCTCACAGAATCTGTACATTTATTCTAAGTGATGCCATTCATCATTATGGCTTCAGACATTTCCTATGCAGTGTGGATTTCCAATTCTTTAATTCTTTTTTTAAAAAGTTTTTTTTTAACGTTTACTTGTTTTTGAGACAGAGAGAGACAGAGCATGAACAGGGGAGGGGCAGAGAGAGAGGTAGACACAGAATCTGAAACAGGCTTCAGGCTCTGAGCTGTCAGTACAGAGCCCGACGCGGGGCTCGAACTCACGGACCGTGAGATCATGACCTGAGCCGAAGTCGGACGCTTAACCGATCGAGCCACCCAGGCGCCCCTCCAATTCTTTAATTCTTAAGTATCAGCTATGTGTTTCTAGTTTACTGCTTAACTTATAATCCCCTCCCTTCTTAATCAAGCTTTCTAGGAGTTCCATGTATGTAGTATGAGTGAGAATAAATATGAATGAGTATAAATATAAATACGAAGTGATGGATAAGACATTGTCCCTGCCTTTATGGCATTTATAGTCTAGTGGGGAAGACAGGCATTCGACAAGTAATAAAAAGCTGTGAAAAATGCAGTGAAGAAATGAGATGCTATGAGAAGTGTGTGGTAAAGGGACTATGGCAGATCATCTCCTTGACATTAAAGCTAACACCTAAAGGGGTGGTGAAGAGGATAAGATGCTGACTGTTGCAGGCAGCAGAAAAGGTGTTTGCAGGGGCTGTCAGGTTGGAAGGAATATGACACACCTAACGAACTGAAAGAAGGGAAGTGTGGCGAGAGTGGAGGGATGGAGTGTGAGAGGTGAGAAATAAGGCCAGAGGAGTAGGGAGAAAACAAAATTTATTAACTGGACAACTATCTGATGACTGTTCATTCTGTACCATTCTCTTCTGAGTTCTGGGGATACAGCATGAACAAACCAGGCAAAACTTCCTGTTCTAATGGAACTTAATACTTTTTGGGGGAAGATACACAATAAACCAGGTAAACAAGTAACATATGGTATGTTAGTGATAGGTGCTGAGGAGGGGGAAGAAGTAAGGAAGGGACATAGAATAGCCAGAGAAGCCTTACTTGGAAAGGAAAATTTAATTTCAGGCAGAGGCTAACAATGAGTGCAACCGTTGAGGCAGCTTGCCTGGCATATTTGAGAGCAGCAAAGAGTTGGAGTAAAGGAAGTTAGAGTGTTCGTAGTAGGAGATGAGGTTAGGTGGGGACCTAGGTCATGTAGGGCCTTTATCTTTTGGCTTTTATTCTGAGTGAGATGGGAAGCCATTGGAGGGTTTTGAACAGAGGAGTGATATGATCTGTGAGGTTGCCGTGTTGTACCATTTCACGGGGCACTGGTCACACAGAATTTCATGTAGAGTTGTGTGGTGCTGTAGTCCTGATCTGACTGTGGCTTAAAAGGATTACTCTTTGCTGGTGTGTTGGAAATGGACTGCAAGGAGAAATAAGGTAAAAGCAAAGAGATAATTAGGACGCTGTTGCCATAATTCAAGTAAGAGATAGTGGTGGCTTAAATCAGGGTGGAAGCAGTGGGAGGTGATCTAATTCTGGACATGTTAGATGGTAGAGTTGTGGGATTTGCTAGCTAACGGAATATGGGATGGGGAATAGAGAAGAGAACTTTTTTTCTTTTTTTGAGAGAGAGACAGAGGATGTGAGCAGGGGAGGGGCAGGGAGAGAGTAGGGGGGAAAGGAGAGAGAGAGAATCCAAGCAGGCTCCATACTGCCAGCACAGAGCCTGATGTGGGGCTTGAATTCACGAACCATGAGATCAAGACCGGAGTCAAAGTCAAGAGCCAGACGCTTAACCAACTGAGCCACCCAGGCGCCCCAGAAGAGAACTTTAACTTGAAATGTGGAGTTGCCATTAAGTGAGATGGGGGAGACGTCATAGGGAGCAGAAATTTAGAAGCTTGATTTGGGACATGTTAAATTTGAAACCCTTACTAGACATCCAAGTGGAAATGCTTAGTGGGGCATTGGGTATACATGTTTACAGTTCAGGAGAGAAATACGGGCTAGACTAAATTTATATGTAGGGGATATACATATATATATATATATATATATATATATATATATATGATGTATATATACATATGTAAGACTTATGTGGGCTATATGTAGTGTTTAAAGAAAATATTTTTTTAAAGGACAGTACACATTGATGTGTGATCTCCTTTTTCATGTAACAGACCTTTATGGACCAAGTTGGGGATCTGGGACTTTTATTTTAAGGATAGTATAAGCCGTGACAGATTCAAACTAGAGGAGATGCATAATTTGGCTGCTGAGGGGAAGATGAATTACACAGGGGCCGAAGCAAACGTTGGGGGAATGTGATTAGGTTTTATAGTAGTTTGGTGAGAGTTAAGGATGACTTGGACTTGGGGGTGGGCATTGGGGATGGAGTGTGTTCGGGTTAATTATTGTTCTGCAACAGACCATTCCAGACATAGCATAAAGTACAATCATTTTTATTCTGTGGGTCAAGAACTCAGACCAAGTAGAGGTGGCTTTTGTCTGCTTCACGATGTCTGAGTCCTCATCTTATGAATAATTGAAGGGCTGAGGTGACGTAGAAGGCTGCAGGCTTCTTCACTCACATGTCTGCTGCCTGCACTCGGATGACTCAAAGACTGAGTTCAGCTAGGACTGTCAAACAGGGTACCTACACATGGCCTCTTCATGCATCTTGGACTTCTCCAAACCTGCACACTAGGTTAGGTTGGGAAGCATTTGGAAAGTGAGCATTCCCCAAGACCGAAGCAAAACCACAAGTCCTACACTGTCACCTCTGCAATGCTCCCCTGGTTAAAGCAAGTCAGTATAACCAGCCTACATTAAAGGGGAGGGTTAGACTCCACCTCCTGGGAAGAGATGTCAAGGTCCCACTGCAAAAAAGCATGAGGCATAAGAGATGTTGCACTTATCTTTAGTTAGCGTATTCCAGAGAAGGAAATGACACCATTCCAGGTGTATTTAAGAGGTAGACATGATAAGCCTTGGGGAATAATTGAGTTAGGATATGAAAGAGGAATCAGGGATTCACTTATTTATTCTACAAATATTTAAGTTCCTATTATATGCCCGGCACTCTTCTGAGATGATTCTGAGAAATGAATGGGATGATGTGGCCAGTTTAAGAAAACAGTGCAGGGAGAAGCAGATATGATTAAATTCGCTTTTGAATATATTGAGTTTGAGGTACTTGTGAGGTGGCATCCCAGTAAAGATTTTCAGAAGGCAGTTGAATATAATGCATCTAGAATATAGAAGATGAGAATTAGTAGAATAAATTTGGGAATTATCAGCATAAGGTAGGAGAAGAAAAGACAGTTGTCCTGAGAAACATCAGTATTTAATGAACAGCTAGAGGAGAAAGAGCTGGTAAAGATGATCGAAGAACATCCAGAGGAGAAAGAAAAACAGGGATAGTGGCTTCGGAGAGTCTTAGGAAAGAGAGTGTTTTAAGAAGAAGAGGGTGATGGTCTTCATAAGAGATTCAACTGAGAATTCAAATAAAAACATGATCTAAAGATGTTCATTATTTTTACCAATCTACAGGTCATTTGGAATCTATATTGAGAGCAGTTTTGAGGAGTACTGAGTGTAGAAGCCAGATTGGAATTGGTTCAGAAGTTAAAGGAAAATCAATATGTTGATATATCTAGGAGTTTGACGATAAAGGGAATTAAAAAGAAATGATAATGGGAAGTAGCCTTCCTATATATCTAGCAGTTTGGTGATAGAATTCAAAAAAAAAAAAAATCATAATGGGAAGTAGCCAGCCTAGAGAGAGGCATGGCTAAATAATAACATTTTATTTAATCATTTGTTATATCATTATATGTTATTAATAACTATTACATAATTAGCAACATGGTTTAGGGGGGGAAAAGCCCTCCCTCCGGAGACTATAGATTAGATTGAGTTCTAATTCCTTCTCTAAGCCTCTCAGTAGTTCTGAATTAGTAGTGCCTTAAATAGGAGATAGGACATTGTCATTGACATAGAAAAACAAAAAAGATTAGGTCAATGCAGGTGAGTTTGTGGCTGTGTATTTGGGAAATTGAAGTTACTCGTTACGTCTGTACTTAGCCTTTTGCTTTCCTTATCCCAAAATCAATTCACTTCTTTGCCTACACTGAAATATTAATGTTTGTGAATAATTTTCTGAGAAAGAAAACATGGGAGATGGAATGTGGGAGCTATTTTAGTTCATATGGACAATCTGAAAAGATCCTTAAGATATACCCTAAGATACAATTGGATATATTGATAGAAGACAACATGATATAGTAAAAACTACCCTGGGCTAGGGAGGGGTTGGGGGATTTAATTCTGATTTTGCAAATTAGTTTTATAACCTTGGGCAGATCACTTATGAAGTATAAAATGGAGCTTGTGTTAGATACTTTTAATTGGCCCTTCTTGCTGTAAGATCCTACAGTTAGTTCCATAACATCTCTTCCTAGGATTTTTTTTTTTTTAATATTTATTTTTGAGAGAAAGACAGAGTGTGACTAGGGGAGGGGCAGAGAGAGAGGGGGGACACAGAATCCGAAGCTGTCAGCACAGAGCCCAATGTGGAGCTCAAACTCACGAACTGTGAGATCATAACCTGAGCCCAAGTCGGACGCTTAACCGACTGAGCCACTCAAGCACCCCCCAAGTTTTTTTTTAATGTTTGTTTATTTTTGAGAGCGAGAGAGAGGCAGAGCACAAGCAGGGGAGGGGCAGAGAGAGAGGGACACACTGAATCCAAAGCAGGCTGCAGTCCCTGAGCTATCAGCACAGAGCCCGGTGCAGGGCTTTAACCCACAAACTGTGAGATCCTGACCTGAGCTGAAGTCGGATACTTAACCAAATGAGCCACCCAGAGGGCCCCTAGGAAAAGTTTTGACAAAATAATAACCACTATTATTTTGTCTGTAGGGTTGGATGTTGTGTGTGTGTATTCCTCCTGCTCTTCTTTTACTCGTCAGTCATCAAAAAAATCAAGGTATTTTTGTGGGTTTCGTTTCAGGTGCCCTAATGCATGAGTTATCAAATGATGGTGCTCGTAGACAGTTTGAATTTTATCTGGAAGAAATGATCCTGCCTCTCATGGTAGCTAGTGCCCAGAGTGGGGAGCGAGAATGCCACATAGTAGTGCTTACAGATGATGATGTGGTTGATTGGGATGAAGAGTATCCACCACAGATGGGAGAAGAGTATTCACAAAGTAAGTGTTGTGGCATGTTTTCTCTCTCTTGAGTCATCATAGATTCTCTCTGTATCTTATAATACTGACCAAAGGACAGTTTTTATAAAGAAAGTACGTTGAATTCTTACCTACACCAGGTCATCAAACCATGGGCTGTGGGCCAAAATCCAGCCTATTGCCTGTTTTTATGAATAGTTTTATGTATTGTCTTTTGCTGCTTTTGCGCTACAGTGGCAGAGTTGAGTAGTTGCAACAGAGACGGCATGGCTCACAAAGCCCAAAGTAATTACTCTGTGGCCCTTTAGAAAATGCCTGTCATGCACAGAAATGGTTTGCTCTTTATTGAGTATCTGGATCTTGATGGATTTTTTTTCTTTGCATTTAGAAAGAAGCCTTCTACAGAAGTAGATCTTGGAGTTAGATTATAAAAAAATCAGCTGATTTTTTTAGATTAATTTTTATTCATATATAAAATGAGAAGCTTCAACTCATTGATTTCTAGGGTGATTTTAAGTTCTAAGATATTCCCTTTTTAGTATCATATATGTGTTCTGGAGGATATAATGATCCTTCAGAAAGCTTTGTGGAACTATAGTTAGGTATTTCTGACCAAAACAGCTTATCTTGAGCATTAACAATGACTCTTTCCTTAATAGACTTTTAAACTTTCTCTGATATGAGCCTTTTGATTTTTTTGTTGTTAGAAAATTTATATTACTTTTCTTGATGAACCCAATATAATATTTTTGAGCAGTTTTATAGGTTTGAGAAGATAGAGCTAAAAGAATGATTTGAGGAACTAGATAAAAGAACCCAGCACCTTGTTCTGTACTCCAGTCTATGTTGACTTGGTAAAGATTAGGGTTTAAGTGAAAATACAGGAATATAGAAACTTACAGAATGCCTTAGTCTCTGATTTTTTCGTTTTACTTATCCTTGTCTAAAAACAAAACAGTCCCCAAGTGGTATTCTTTTTGAAGATATCAAAAGATTATTTTAACATAAGTTATAGAAGCTCTTTTCAGAGTTTACATTGAGATGCTCCCTTTGTATGATACACTTAGTGTTGTGATTCTTCTCTGGACAGTTGTAGTAACAGCCATTTCTGTTGTGTTTCCTCATTCCTAGCTTGTTTTCTGACAGTTTTCTGTAATAAAATGTGGAATAACAAGTTGAGCAAAACACAGGAAAAATGAAAGGCTAACAAAGATTAAAAGAGATATACTAGAAAGTATAGAGCCAGCTATAGAACATAGAAATGACATGATAGTGATAGAAGAACTATGGTTGACCTGGCTTTTCCCTCTGAGTTGTTG
Source organism: Panthera tigris (assembly GCF_018350195.1). Taxonomy (NCBI): domain Eukaryota; kingdom Metazoa; phylum Chordata; class Mammalia; order Carnivora; family Felidae; genus Panthera; species Panthera tigris. Next base: position 69,186,845 of record NC_056669.1, on the reverse strand, counting down.
AACTTTCCATGTCCGTGTTCTTTGGTTTGTTTTCATGTTTTTCATCTTCAGCTTGGAAACTTAAAGAGGACTGAAAACATTTTTACTTAATTTGCTTAAATATATTTCATTTTGTGCTAAGATGTTCCAAACTAAAGAAGATTGATTTGAGGAAACACAGCCTCTTCAGCGTGATTTTCCTAAATGTGACATACACCATTCATTGAGATGTCAGCAAATTTTTGTTTTAAAATACCAGTAATCTTAAGGATGTAAATCACAAATTTACCCCATGAGTAGCATCTATATACGTATTTTCCTTTTATTGGCTCTTAAACCAGCATGTTTGGTTTGTGAGTGTGTTTTTCTTTTTTTGAAAAAACCTTTGCAGTTCACCTTTTAAGGGAGATAACTCCACCTGAAAGAGAGAAGGCGAGGAAGGTCCATCACTCTAACTCCCTGAAGTTCCCAGCACATTTGGAAGACTCAACATGTTGTCAGTGGAATGTCTGTCCTTTGCAAAGCCAGTTTGCTCTAAACAGACTAACCTAGGCAGAACATGCTCGAATCTGCCATTTTTTAACATCAGTAGTAAATGGGGCTGTTCGCCTGAATTGGAAACAGTTTGTGGGGAGGGTCTTTGCCTTTTTGGGGAATTATTAATAGTTGCTCAATCCGTGAAATATAAGATGTATCCATTTTATAGTTTCTGACGAGGCAGTTTTTCCCCTTCCAGACAAGGCCTTATAGGCATTACAGCAAAGTCCTTGAGTTGGGCTGCTTGATAATGATGTGATATTGCTATCTTTTGGTTCTCTTATTTGAAGAAATTGGGGCAGATCCCATTCTAGTAAGTTTGTATATGATAAATCTTTCAGAAGGAGATTCTTCCTATGGATTGGGTTACCTGATTGGTTATTAAAGCTTTTCTGGTTTCAACTTAAGTAGACATTTGCTTATTCATTAACTGTACTGAATTGTCCTGTCATGTTGGCTAGTCACCCTTCCGCATCACTGCATCCATGATTTGGGCTTATAGGGTTGTCAGGCCCCTTTGAAGATGGAGATAATTTTAAGTTTATCTCCAAGTACTTTGATTTTTATTAAGAAAATATTTCGGTGTTTTTTGTGTTTCCAGTTATTTATAGCACAAAATTATATAGATTTTTCAAGTACATTGAAAACAGAGATGTGGCCAAATCAGTTTTGAAGGAAAGAGGTCTTAAGAAGATTAGATTGGGAATAGAAGGTAAGACATTTTCATTATTTTCTATTAATTTTCTTTAAAAAAAAAAAAGGGCTAAAAATTGAATCCCATTTGGAGTATAGTTTGAGAAATACATACTTTGAGAAGAACTCAAGTGATTACTAGATGAATGCTCATGCAGTAGACCTATAAATAACAAATGTTAGCTTCCTTTATCTGAGAAGATAGAAAGCCATTAGAAATTATTTATTCCGTAAGATCCCCTAACAATATAGAGAGATGAATTTATCTTTTCTGCCATAGGTCACCTTGATGATTTTTGAGCCCATATAGTATGTTTGGGCACACATGTACATGTTCCCATAAGATTGGCAGAGCTCTTTGCCCAGTTGTGATCATTGGAGCTCCTCAAAGCCGAACAGAACTAAAAACCACTTTCTGAAAGTGGATGTAAAAGCATATTAGTAACTTACTGGTTCTTAAGGTATAATAATAGTTAACTTATTTTCACATTAAATACAAATTTCAAACTTATTTCATCTTCTTAAATGCGTGCATTTTTAGATGCTTTTACTTTGTGATTTAAATAGATTTTTCCAGATGTCACGTCAGATACTTTTAAGTGCCCTTACTAAGAACAAAGTATTTCCCTTGGCATAATATGGCAAAGTGTAAAGATTAAAGGTTCTAGAGCCACACTGCTTGTGTGTTTAAATCCTATGACTTAATAGTTGTATGACCTTGGCCAGGGTGCTTAACTTCTCTTTGCCTCAGCTTCTTCATCTAAAATGAGAGCATTAATGAGTACTTTATAGGGCTATTATGAGGATAGAGTGAACCAATACAGGAGAACCACTTAAAACAGGGCCTTGCACATAGTACTCTCTCAGTATATTTGTGATGCTGATAGTGGTGTTGATCAGTGACCAGTTGAGCTGTTGGAGATGACAGTAATGGGCTGCTGAGACATATGGGAAAGAACAACCAAAAATAGGGTGTTTGCAGGAAGGGGAGGAGACTTTGGGCTTAAAAACAGTGGAATTGCTCACACATTTGCTTCACCAGTGTGTGTTGTTCTCTGTCATTTTGTAAATAGTGGAATTTAGCTGTTTGATTTCAAAGCTAGAAAGAAGGCACCTGGAAGCTACTGTAGATTAGGAGGTTGAGGAAGGCCTCCCTAAGGCAGACATACTTGAGCTGAAGCCTGATGACAAGTAGTTGTAAAAAAGCCTTACATACTATGCTAAGGACTATGGACTTTCCCTTGAAGCATGAGGAAACCATTGGTAGGGTTATTTTAACATTTATTTATTTTTGAGAGAGCATGAGTGGGGGAGAGGCATAGAGAGAGCGAGACACAGAATCCGAAGCAGGCTGCAGGCTCTGAGCAAGCTGTCAGCACAGAGCCTGATGCGGGGCTCGAACCCACGAACCGTGAGATCATGACCTGAGCTGAAGTTGGATGCTCAACTGACTGAGCCACCCAGGCGCCCCAACCATTGGTAGTTTTTAAGCAAGGCTGTAATATTACACTTGTGTCAGTGTGGTGACTGTGTGGAGGACAGATTGAAATATGGTGAGATAGGAATTTAAAAGACTTTCTAATAGTCCAAGAGGAATCAAGGACAAAGGAATAGATCTGGAGACCTTTCTGAACTCTAGAGCTGCCCTTCAAATGGTAATTGATTGGGAGTGTGAAACGACATCCTGCAGAAGGTCTTGAAAACGTTTTTAGCCCTGCTTGCCCCTGAGCTACATACGTGCACATTCCATACATGGCTAAATATACTAGCTACCAATGATGCCTACATACATCCTTTATGCAATAATTATAGAGACCCTAGTGTATGAGGTTTTTCTAGTTTTTTCTGATGTAAAAAATTATTTATTTAGCTAAAGAGAGAGCGAGCATGAGCAGGGGAAGGGCAGAGAGAGAGAGAGAGGGAGACGAGAATCACAAGCAGGTCCCGCACTATCAGCACGGACCCCGATTGGGGCTCAAGCTCTTGAACCATGAGGTCATGACCTGGGCTGAAGTCAAGAGTTGGATGCTTAATCGACTGAGCTACCCAGGTTCTCCCTAGTTTTTCCTGATTCTGATATGGTCTGTGGCCCATGAGCTTAATCTTGCCCATTGCCTGTTGTTTTTCCTTCCATTGTCTGTTCTTTATAAAGTTTTTTATTGGAACATAGGCATGCTCATTCGTTTACATATTTCTGTGGCTGATTTCACTTTATAGTGGCATAGATGAGTAGTTGAAATCCAAGCTAAAATGAGCCTGAAATATTTACTGTCCGGCCCTTTACAGAAAATGTTTGCCAGTCCCTGGTCTAAACTAGCAATTCTTGCTAGTAGGAGAGAAGGAGGGGACTTACAATAGCTTCTAAGAAGTGTTAGGTTTTTGGAAAAATTACCTTCCTGGTAAATGACTGAAACTTTTCCCAAACTAGAAGTGTCTTTGCTGACCTATGTGCAGAAGTGTACTTAGAACCAGTGAAGCTGGAGAGCTCTATGGCTCTTTATCTTTTAACAACATCAACAACAAAAAACTCAAAGCAATATAAAGAGGAGATTTAGGTTTAAGGAAATTAGAAGGCTAATGTGGCAATAAATTGGAGGCCTTGAGGCAAGATAATCCTGTGAAGGGAAAGGTTCAGCAATGTTAAGGACACACAGGTAGAGCCCAAAATGCACTCCATTACATGCCATTGTATTTGGGACCTATCCCCTCCATGCTTTTACTTTATGAATGTTTTTCTGGTGGTTGGTGTATTGAGTGGAGAGGATGGGAGAAACCTGTATGAATTGTATCTGTAGGGTTTCAGTTTCTGGCTGTTGAACTGATGACTAAGGAGATAGAATATTGGTTTCCCTTCTTTAATTTCTGTTTGTTCAGGAACTACGGCAGAAAAGCCCTCTGTAGGCTAACTTGCGCGAGAAGTGTACAGGGGTGTGTGTGTGTGTGTGTATCCTCAGTTTTTAAAATTTTTGTCTCCTCCAGGTTATCCTACCTACAAAGAAAAAGTAAAGAAAAGGCCTGGGGGCCGCCCAGAAGTGATTTACAACTATGTCCAAAGACCCTTTATTCGAATGTCTTGGGAGAAGGAAGAAGGAAAGAGTCGGCATGTAGACTTTCAGTGTGTAAAGAGCAAATCTATCACCAACCTTGCAGCAGCTGCCGCAGACATTCCCCAGGACCAGCTGGTAGTCATGCACCCGACTCCACAAGTAGACGAGCTGGATATTCTCCCGATGCACCCTCCTTCTGGCAACAATGACCTCGATCCTGATGCACAGAATCCAATGCTGTGATGCTGATGTTCCTTGAAACCATCGCATGCTACCCTTCACGGTGACGTCGCGCTCTCCTCATTCTGCACTACAAGGCCACGCTCTTCATCGTGAGATGCACATAACAATGTTTAGGATATTGCAGTGGAGGCTTTTTTAAAGACCAAAGGTAGCTGAATGGTTTTTTAAATGAGTACAACTCTAGCATCCTGAGGTTCCAGTTACATAAATGTATTTGTTTACCAGTAGGTTTGTGAAATTGGTTCTTTGTATGGGGGACTGTCCTTTTTCACACATCTAGATATTTTCAGAAGTGGTGAAAATTGGCAGCTGGGGTCTTTTCAGCTTGGATTGATACTCATCACACCCCAGGTAAAATGTAGAATATTACATAGTTGCACTTTATAAATGGTGGTTAAATGGAACTGTTCAAGCCATTTTTATAGTTGTGATGCACAATATAACTGAAATAAGTGCTTCTATCAAAGTATTCCTTCAGTAAAATGTGTATAGTTTGCTGCCCATGATGAGCAAAAAAAAAAAATGAGTATTTATCATTGGGCTTATTTGAATGATTAGGATGAGATTCAATGCCCCTATCTATCTTCTCTCCAGTGCTGTTCTTGCCCTTTTACAGTGAGTCACATGCAGGAAGTGTGAACATCCAGTCTGCCTTACCCTTTATCTGTTCAGATATTTATTTACTAATTTTTTTTTCTTAAGAGTTATGGGATAGGAAAATGAAGTGTTTGCTCTTCATTTACTAAATGATTGTAAACTCGAGTTTTTCATCAAAATAAAATTCCATTGTTTTAATGTTTCTCAAGTTTATAACCATCTTGACCAGATCCCTTAGTCTCATAGATTTCCTGTCTTAGTGGTAGCTCATGGACCTCCAGTTTGGTTGATGTGCGATGAAGCACTTAGATTCCCTATTAAATCCGAAGCAGTGTTTGAGCTAAAAAAAAAAAAAAAACATTTTCTAGTCAAATCTAACATCAAGAGTGATGGCTTTACTAGGTTATAGGAGAACCTTAGGTTTCGGAGACAATTTCTGACACTGGTTTGGTGCTTTGTCCGTTATACTGTGCTGTTCTTCTTAGCAAACTATTTGTGCAAATTCTTTTGAAAAAAATACTCTGTGGCCCAATTCACGAAGGAAGCAAAAATGCTTTGGGTCAGGGGTTACTTACTGTGTGAAGCTATACAACCATGAGCAGAGAGGAGTTGTAGGAAATAAGCCCATTTGCTACACCTACTCTTGAATCTGTAATTTCATAGGATTTGAAATATGTGTTTAAGCAGTAACATTGTACTCACATAAAACTGCCAACTATTTGGGGAGGAATTATTTTAACAGTATAGCTAAGCTATTAACACAGGGAAATTCTGTAAGTCCTACGTTTGTTACGAAGGCCAGAAAGGCACTGTAAATGTTATGGGTGTGGCTTGTCCTTAAACACCCACTGTAGAAAGTTGATCCAGCCCTGTAGCACAAACAGTATTTATAGAACAAGGGAAACATTTATTAAAAATATTTAACTGTCTAATACATTATACTTTAACCCATATTTATAGTAAAGGATTCTTACAAGGAAGAATAAACGGCTTTATGATACAATTAGTATAAGAAATATCCACATGGGGGACTTCTTTGTAGTGTAAAAACACCATACATCTGAAATGACCATTTGCATATAAAAGCTACCAATGATGCTTCTGTGCACGATGATTAAAAAATTCAACACAAACAGAATCCAAAATATACAATTAATGCAAGCTATCCACAGCTAGCCCAATAATCAATGATGAGAAAACACTGGAGCAGGCTTAGTTCCACTTTGTCTGAAGTTACACATAGTAAGATTGACTTGTATCAATGGCTCTGAGGTGGCTTTTATGAGGACAGTACATAAAAGCTGTTCTCTCCTTATCCAGTAAACTTCACAGACTGTAAAACTCCACCAGTAATGCACTTTGATACTGTAGCTGTTGCCAAAGCAACATGTAGTGTTTACAGCGGCCATGGCAAGTCACTGAAGTCAACAGGACCTCCCAGCCCAGCATCTGCTTCCAAGAGACTCATTATGACGGCCATTGCTGCTTCATCATTGCTGGGACTGCTTGAGCCTTGGTCGTTTTCTATCATGTCTATGCCTATGTGAGGGTTCTCACCTGTGGGAGAAGAGGAAGACTGGTCAGTCATAATCCCAAAGCATGTTTAATATTAGTAGTACATAACAGTAAGGGGAGAATGGTGAGAAAGACTGTGTTGAAGCTGCATTGCCTTTTTTTTTTTTTTTTAAACTTTGCTGTGTCTCAGAATAACCAACTTTTTAGAAACAAAGTGCTGAAAATGCAATAAAGATAAAAAGCATTGGAGTTGACCTCATTTTAATATTCTGACATAACCAGTTACAAGGAGGGAGATACAGAAGGAAAGACAAATAGGAAGGTAGGGATTTAGGAAAAAAAAGATATGGAAAGACAAATGGAGAAAAAGATGGGTGAGATGGGAGAAACAAACTCTTTATCACTTCATGACTTTTAATACCCTCTGAAATGCTTATTGATCATCCTTCCAGGCTTTATCTCTGAACCTTCAGCAGCTCTCCCACTGAAGATTTCTGGCCCACATGGGAAAATGGCTGTCTCTAGGCTGCTGGAGTCTCCTTTTGACTTCCAGGGACAAACCTGGAATCTCCACCTGAACTCAACCACTAAACTGAACTTTGAAGTAAAGATTTAAACAAATTTTAAACTAGTTTAGAACTAGTGTGTTTTATTCATTTCTTAAAATTGACTTCATGCCAGATGTTGTGCAAGCTTCTGACAGTGGAAACGAGTAATAATGCTACTTACCAAGAATAGAAGAACTATCAGAATATGGATAACCTGGGTTTTCCTGAGCCTGCCCTGGTAGTAGGCCACTAGAAGGAATGTCTGGAGTCCCTCCATTTAAAATCTACGAACAAAAAGTGAAGTTTTTGTATCACTAACAGTTTTAATCAGTATTGGACTCAAGATCATCAAGAAAACGAAGCATGTTGAAAAGAGAAAGGTAGGGGGGGAAATGTCCAGTTTCCTATTCGAGGATTTCAAACAGGAAGGTATTAGGAATGGTCACAGTAAGATAAACCTCTCCCCCAAATTATTTTCTCTGGATGATTCAGCCCACACAGGCAATTTAAAGACGGAGTAAAATCCCTAGAGCATTTGTTTACCTTGGATCACACTATTCACATGATTCTTGAAGGCCAAGGACTAAAACCTCAGCAGCTGATTAGATTTCCAAGGAGGCAGTGATTGCGAGTCTTGCCAGTAGGTGGCATTACAAATTGAAAACTCCAAAGACCATATGTTTATGTATGCTGTATTTATCAATATTTCCTATATGCGAAGTTACAACTAAAAATTTTTAAAATTAATAAACCTATTATATGTTAACCTGAATAGCATTTTAATGAAAAATAGCTTTTTTAAAACAACAAAAGTTCAGAAATGTCCTTTTTTTTTTTAAATCAAATGTCTGGCTTAACTGGATTTAACTGGATTCTCATTTTCTTCTCCTGTTTAGATGTTGTTTGGTGGAAAAGGGAGGTATATTTGAATAGTCTTTTCAAATAACTTTGGTATTCTGATGATTCTATATCAAGACTCAAGTGGAAGTTTCTTAAAGATTAGGTACAACGTGGAATCTGAAACCTTATCGGTGAAATTCTTGTACTCTAGTATATAAAAATGCATCGGTGTACCTTTGGATAATTTTGCGTTGGTCATTTGGAAAATACTGGCTGAGTCAGGCAGATCTAAATATTGACACATTTCACCATACATCAAAACATCACCATCCTTAATATTACCTCTATCAGCAGAAATACCTTTTAAATTCCGGGAAACTGGTGAGCTCAAAGTAGCAGATACAAGTTTTCCAAAAACTCTAAGCTTTGCTTGAAAGCTAAAATTTTCTCACTGGCAACAAACACTGTCAGTTGTTTTCCTTGCACTCACGTACATTTTCAAGAAAATGTCTCTAAATACTCAAGTCTGAATAACCGCAGTTTGCAGTAGTAAAAATGGCATATGCTATGACAAAAACAATTTGTTTAGCTCATAACTTGGTCATGCAAGTGCTTTCCTTTGAGGCAACCAGGGCAGTACATAGTTCATGCACATTCCCCAGTTGTATCAGTATGAAAACATTGACTCAAGGATTTTATGCGGTATTTTTACTGCTTATTAAGGACATTCTAAAACCGGCTTGAAAATTTATTTTTTTGTGAGTTGATGGTGGTGAAGAATACAATGACTACTAGTACAGTTTGGTGCCACTGCCGTGATTTTTGCAAAAGCACCAGTTTTACCCGACACTGCTTTTGCGCTGTCAGTTCCTGTATTAACAGTGGGAGAAAAAAAAGTTTTACATTATGAAAATAGTTTTGGCCTTGGGAGACCCCTGAAAAGGTCCTTCCCCCCTCAACACCCCTCCCCTGCCCTCCAAAAAAAAAAAAAAAAAGACTGCAGATGATATTTAGGGGAGCTGCCACTTTATCTGAACCTACCTTATGCCTCTGGATGTCCAGACTCTCCCTGGACCTAGGAGGTTCACTTAGAGCCTCACTTTTTAAGCTTGACTCTGAATGAACTAGTTGTCAAACTGAATGGCTCATTTTTGGACCTGCCCAATTTGAAAGTGACTGGGAAGGGCTGGAAGCCTGGGGCCACCTTTACTCTCATGGCTTTGGCACAATGCTGCTGTCATTTCTAACTCCATCTTGTTTAAGCTGCTCTTATAAGTCCTGTTGCTGAGGACTCCTATTCAGAATTTCTTCCCATTTTTATAAGCCCCCCCCTGCCCCCCCCCCCCCCCAAAATTCCGTAAATGCCTCAAAAATACTTGGGGCATTGTGATGTAGAGTACACTTCTGGATCTCTGCAGTTGTTGGTGTGAAAAGAATCAACAGTCGAGACCTGAATTTAAGTTTTGGCCTATACTTGTTAAATGATTAGCCCAGCATTTAATATTTGGGAACTTAGATTTTGTCACCTGTACGGTTGTTAGACTAAGATGAGAAAATGTGTAAGTTCCCTGAGTAATATTTAAGCACTCTACTGGAGTGATAACCTTTCAAAACAGAGTAGCGGGATTCTTGGTAATACCAGGAAGTCAAAGGTCTAAAAGTTGAAGTGAGAAGCAGAGAAGGGGAGCCCACCCTAAGGAGATGCTGGACCCAATATGGATGGAGGATCTTGGGATAGAACAGACCTAAGAGCAAAACCTGCAAACAGGGATTGAGGATGTGCCAAGCCTAGGCTTTATCCACTGGTGCTATTTTCTGAGTCTAACAAAGGCCAGGAATTTTCACATATATTACCTTATAACAGGGCTTAATGTGCAAAGATGCCGGCTGTCCTAACCTATAGTAGCCTCGTTATAAAACAATAAAAAACAAGAACTAGGACTAAATAATTATACAAGGGCACATAGCTAGCACATGGCAAAGCCAGGCTTCAAGCTCGGGTTTTTCATTGACCACTCTTACCCATTAATTGACTTTCAAACCTTTATCGGGTTTGGAAACTTATTTTCAAATAGAAATTTTTACAGAAGATTCATGTATAAAATAAAGCTGCCCTGGTAGAAGCAAGAGTCCCGACCTTACCCTTACCCTCTCCATTCCCCCAACTGCCCTTGCCCCATCCCACCTGCCAGCACCACAGCTCCTGGTAACCTGAGCCTCTGAGGAATGCAGTTTTGAAAACCCATGTCCTGCGCTTGACACAATTTGTGTTCTAGGAGTCCTGTCTGTGTAAATTACTAATATTCTTTCTCTCTGTATGTTTTGGGAGATAGGAGAAGGATGATCTATGTCCAAAGATGCTGGCCCTTGGATTATCCTAATCTATGTTGACATCAGGCACTATAAATGCATGTATGATTTACAGTTAAGATGGCCCCTACACTTGTAAATTATCTGGCAAAGATGGAAACAAAAGAGTGGTTTCTAAGCCTATTTATAGTGCAGTCTTCTAGCCAACTCTTCATGAGGGCTGGTGACATAAAATTCTTGTGCTGTCACATCACAGGAAACCCAGGTAGCAGATCCCCCAGGTATTCTGCAGCTGCAAAGGCATGGTTTGGCTTCCACAGCACCAAAGTTGCTTCTGGTAGTATTCCTATTTCCAGTGCCTGCACTGGACACTGAGGATATTTTTCTCCCTTGACAGTTCTTGGTAAAGAACTAGATAGTTTTCGGTGCAAGGCACTCACTGATGCTTTCTTCATGGGAGCTCTTGAAATACTCCCTCAGTGTGGTGGCCTCCCCATTCCTTAGAACATCCTTTCTGCCTTCCTGCATTCACATGAAATAAATCCTCTAAGGATGTCAGCAAGCCTCCCTAACTCCACCGGTATGCATTCTACCTCAACTCCTATAGATGCATTTACTTAAAAGGAAAAGAGCGTCCACGTTGTTTCAGCAACCATCACTAATTATTTACTCCCACCCCCAGTATTTCAACTTGGAAAGAGGCCCTCCAGATCAAGAAGGGCCTTAGTCTGAGAGTCATCAGCCTTACCTTTTTGCCTCCTGGAGAAGAGGCATCAGGGGGAGGTGTACTTGTGATATTTAATGGGCTGGAGCCACAACTGGAAGGCGATGACCCTCTTATTCTGTCAGAGAAAAGAGGAGTTAGTTATTTCGTCTTTCATTTTCTTCAGTGGTGTGTGAGGGGTGGGGGTAAGGAGAAGGATGAAGACCCAGAATAGGGATTGGCAAACTTTTCCTATAAAGGATCAAACTAACTATTCTAGGCTCTGTAGGACATATGGTCTTGGTCACAATTATCCACTTCTGCCATTGTAGCTTGAAAGCAACCATAGACCATATGGAAATGAGTGAGTGTAGCTGTGTTCCAATAAAATTATATTTAGGGCGCCTGGGTGGCTCAGTCGGTTAAGCGTCTGGCTCTTGATTTCGACTCAGGTCATGATCTCATGGTTGTGAGCTGGAGCCCCACGTGCCGACAGTGTGCAGCCTGCTTGGGATTCTCTCTCTCATTCTCTCTCTGCTCCTCCCCCACTTGTGGGCGCACCCACAAGCTCTCTCTCGCAAAGAAGCAAACATGTAAAACATGATATATACAAAAACAGGCGAGAAGCTGCATTTATCCCACAGGCCCTGATCTAGAATGCAGACCCTGGAGCCTAGCATCTCCCTGACAAAGCCCTCGGATTAGGGTTTGCATTTCAGGTGGTTGAGTTTCAGGCCAGTTTCATTTCTTACAGTATCCAGATCTCAGAGTTGGAGGGGGCCTTAGAAGTTCCCCCTGTAGCTTTTTGCATACCATGGACTAGAACCCACAGCAAGTGACCTATCCTCTTCCCTACAAATACTTTTTATCTAGTGAATATTCTAAGGAAATGGAATGTGCCAGGGTGGTTCAGCCACACCTAGAAAGTAGCCTTGCAGTAGTGGTAGCGGCAGCAGCAGCTGTCCCCACCGCCTTCTAAAGCAACAGGTGATGAAAAAGGGGTCCGAGTCCTCTCAGCTAGTATGTTTCTCAGTATAGTAGATTAACAGAGAGAAGAAGTCTTAGAACTGCAAATCCACATATATGCTCGCCAGGCTCAAGGACCTCAGGAAAGGAAGCCATGGCCTAGCGGTGAAGCTCGAGTATGGTGGCTGCTGTGTGACCACCAGGCCTTTAGCTTCTACGTGGATGAATGCAACTTGCGGGTTACCCAAGTACCCCTCCCTCCACTGCCTAGTAGCCTTCTGGCCATTGGCCTGTATTGCCCTGTTCTGTAGAGCTGGGAGTGAATAAGCTTTCTCTCTCCTGGATCATAAGCTCCTCGAAGGTAGGTTACAGCTATATACCATGCACCCTTAGAACACACAGATGGGTACTAATTGCTTACTGAAAACTTAGTAAGCTTACCAAACTTACTAATGCTCACCTTCGTCTCTTCCTATTCCAGTCTAACTTTCCATAATGATTAGCACAACACTTTGGACATCTGCTCAGCCTCCTACAATGAATGGGCTCTTACAATTTTTTTTTTCCCTGTCTAAACTTCTTAGCATTATTTATTAGGATTCTTAGCAATCTCCCTTCCCTGCTTCAGCTCATGCACTCTCCCTTTTTTGTGTGATCATAAAGAAAACAGACTTCTCAAAGATTATAAGATCCTTGACGTCAAGGACTGTTTTCTACTGTTCTTGGGTGGTTTCAAGCATCATTATCAGTGGTTGGTAAGATTCTGATTATCACTGCACACTGCCCCACATCTTGAAGTAGACTCAAGGGGCCATACCCATCATTCACAGAGGGTTGGAACAGAACTATTCTACCCACTGGGATAAGAGCCTCCTCTATGGCTAATGAGAAAGCAAGACCAGCTTTCAGTTCTCCTGAGAGAAAATCCATGGCAGGAGAGAATAATTTTTCCCTTCTCCTACTATGTTCCATTAAGTGTGCATTCCTAAGGACCTGGTTACTACCCTCTTGATTCCCCAAATTCAGATGAATTTATAACTGCTTCCCTCTCAATCACTACTCTTAAAGACTTAGATGTAATTAACAGTGTTTGAGCACACACTATTGTCAGTTTCTGTTGTAGGAACTTCCCGGAGATCTCTCACACTCCTAGGGCAATCCTTGAGAGATACAGTTATTGCCCCCTTTTATGGTTTAGCTCAACAGACACCAAAAAGTTAAGTGAATCTCTTAAGCACAGCTAAGTAGAGGCCCAGAACTCAAACCCAGGTAAATTGCTTCTGCTGTCTTTCATATGGAAAAGAAGCCCCCTCAAGAGAGCTTCTATTACTAACTGAAATGCTTGGTCTCTATTACTAAAGCCAGGCAGCTTTTTGACTAGAAGCAGCGAATGTCTTGTTAAGGCCCAGGTCACCGGCTGTCATCACTCTCCTGTAGTCCTATAATGTCCATGTTCATCTGTCCTTGTTAGCTCCTTAGTAGTAAGAAAATTTCCTTTAACTCTGGCCTGTTTGGGTTTTGCTTCTTTAAGGCAAGATTTTTCGTTCTCGACACTACTGACATTTTGGACGGAAAATTCTTCGTTGGGGGTGGGGGGAGTTTGGGGGGGAGGCAGTCCCATGTCCTGCAGGATGTTGAGCAAGCTGCATCCCTGGTGTCTATCCATTGCATGTTTAGCAGCAACATTACCCAGTTATGGCAACCAAAAGTGTCTCCAGCCATTACAAAACATCCCTTGAGGGGGAGGCAAAAGGCCCTGGATTGAGAACCACTGGTTTAAGGGAGCGACTAGAAGATATTACTTGCCTGTGGATCTCCATGATTTCTTCAGCAATCATTCGACCTATTTTGCCTGCCCCAGCCCTGGTTCCCCCTGGAATCCCTGGAACAGTGGGGTGGGTCCTCTTTGGGCCACCTACAACAAAGGAATCTGAGAGTGGGAAAGGGGAACCGAGGAAGAAATGCTATTATCAGTTAAAACCAGTTCATCTCGTGATCCACTTGAAGTTCCACCTTAGGGTTATGCCCTAGAGGACAGCAGGGCCATAGCTTGTCAGGAAAAGGCATTCCAGCAGAAAGCTCAAGTTTGCTTCCAGGATCAGAAGCCAAGGCAAAGCATTTAATTCCCCTCAGGCACTCAACATCTGTTTCCTGACCACCACTGTACTGCCGGCCAGCCTCACAAGTCAGCATCTCTGCCCTCAAGGAGCTCACTGTCTAACAGGGAGACAGACAAGAACAATGGCTGAAACAAGGTGTGGTAAGTTTGGCAGGGAAGCGCAAGGCACCCCCACTCATCCAGGGCCAAGTGCAGCTTCCTGGAAAAGTTGAACTCTGAGCTGAGTCTTGAGAGAGGAGTATAAATTAGCTTGGCAGAGAGGTAAGGAGGGGAAGGCATTCCACGCACAGCAACTGATCTATGCAAGACCACTGAAGCAGGACAAAACTGGGGAGATGACTCCAAGAAACTCATCATGAAGATGATAAAGGAGTGATAGATGAGACTGAAGACAGGTACCAATCAGATCAGGAAAGGCCTGGGATGCCATGTAGCATTTGGACAGTATCCACGGACGATAAGGAGTGCCAAAGGACTTGACACAGAAAGGGCGCTCAGATTGGGTTATTGGAAAGTCCACTGCATGGAGAATGATCTATAGTGGAAGAAGGGGATTGGTGGCGGGTGGGTAGTGAGACTAGGGTTAGAAAGTTATCTGCAATAATCCAGATGACAGATGGGAGGGCGATGGAAGTCTAAGTCCCTAAGTAGAAGGGACAGGATTTCGTGTTCAGATACAATGGGCGAGAAGGAGTTGTCAAGGTTTCTGGCTTAACCAACCAGATGAGGGAGTGCAGAGAATCGGTTTGGAGATGCCGAATTTCAGGTGCCTTTGAGACTCCTGGTGGCTCTGTCCAGGAGGCAGTTGGAGAGACAGACCTAGAGCTCCGGAGACAGACCGGATGTAGGAGTCACTGATGGAGAGGTAGGGGATGAAGACAGCCAAGCAAGCAGAGGTGGTCCCGTGGAAGGATAAGTCAAGTGCAGAACCCAGGGGCTGGAGCCAAGCCAGGGAAGGAGCCCCACTGGGTGTGGCACATACCCCAGTGCTGACACCACCCTCCTCCCACCCCAGGAGCCAGTCACAGTCAACAAAACGCACTTCACGCAACACAGAGGAAAAGCGCAAGAGGAGAAAGGACTTTGCGGTTTCAAGGGCTTCCAGGGTGCAGGCAGCCTCAAGAAAGGCAAAATAAGCTCCGGGTTTTCCAGGCTCAGCAGAGAAGATGAGATGACCACGTCGTTAGCGCTCATCCCCTTGAGGCCTCCCTCGTTCCATAAAATATGGTAGCTGGGGACACCAAATACTTGGGGGGATGGTATGCTGGCCACAAGCAGCTACTCATGGGCAAGCCCCGATGCCCCTGCGGGACATAGTTACCTTCTCCAGAGGGCAGCATGCTGTCCATGCTGTGGGGGGACGCTGTGAGCTGCGGGAAGGTTGGGTCCCCGCCTTCCAGGACGTTGGCTCTGTGAACATCCCAGCAATAAGGAAACATGAGTCAGGCCTGCTCACGACCGTGCAGCTCGCACCTCGGCCAAGGTGTCCAGGGTCCACTGTGGACCTGGACGGGCCAGAAAACGAAGGGTCTGAGTGGCTCAGCAGGTCTCCTGTCTCAGCAGTGGCTCAGCTGTCTGAGAACACAAGGGACATCATCCCGGCCTTTGGCCTCACTGCCTGCCTGGGCCTTCCTAGTTTGTGTGGGACACGGTCCAGCAGAGATGGTGACTGTGGCAGCCCGCCGCCATAGCTACAAGGCCTCCTCTCCTGCCAGTCTGCAAGGCACCCCACCCCAGCCCCTCACTCAGCTCTAGCCACAGGCGGGGCTTTGGACACCACGGGGAAAGAGAGGTGTGGTGCAGTCCTTGCCAAGGAAGAGGTCCTTCCCTTCTCACCTAGCAGGCCTTTGAGGCAACGCTCCAGCTGCCAGTGCTCAGGCTACCGGCCTGGTGGGCAGGGATACCCGCCCATCCTCAGCCAAGGCTACTGTGAGCTGGCACCTGTTTGTCACCCCTTCTCCGCATGGCAGTACCCGTGGATGTCCTGTGTGCAGGGCCTTCAGAATTCAAAAGCTAACTGCTTTATTGGGAAGGAAATGTTGCTGTTTCTTGGAGCAATTCCACAAGCCAGGGGCCTGCATGCTATGCGTACTGAAGCATGTCGTTAACAGAAATTTTGGCTTCTGCCCATCCTGAGGCTTCACGGGATATGAACAAGGTAGCAGTAAAGGATGTGATGCCGGCTGTCGCCTGTACCCCCCTTGCCCAGGTAAGGAGCCCAAAGCATTGATCTCTGAAGCAAGGGAGCCTCTGATAGAGGAAAAACACTTACAAAACAACAGTGTTGGTTGAGACGATGTATTCTACTTCCTTGGTCCAAGGGTTCATGAAACTGAACCATCGACTCCGCAGCGTGATGAAAGAACCATCTTTGATTTTAAACTTATAGCAATTAGTCGTAATCTTTTCTCTTGTCTGTAAAACTGAAAATGAAAAAAAGAAACCATGAATGTTGTTTCCTCAGACCCATGTATTAAAGTAACCAAATCCTAAGCGCACTCAGGCTCCATGGCATCACTCTTTAATAAGCCAAGGGAGCTGGCACTCGGAGAACAGGCTGTTTCTGAGGGTTTGATTCAGAGCCTCTCGACGGCATTTATGAATTTCTTGCTAGTTTTCAGTGTACAAAATGGAGGCTCTGGGGAATAACTGACTGCATTATAGACATCTGACCGGAATCGGCTACGAAGTGAACCACTAATGAGAAAAAGCCCTGTCCAAAGGGCCCGTGTTCTTTCCCCATCATCAAGCCAGAGGGCAGTACAGCATTTTTAGGACAGCAGAATCCAGGGAGGTCACTCACCTATTCACATTTTACTCTTTTACGTAACTAACAAGCATCTTTCGTGTGCCAGGCACCGGAGATAGAAGAGGAGACGGGATGGGACCCCCACCCTCAGGACAGGAATGAGACACAGCTATGCAGAAGAAGAGGTCAGAGCCTCGAGGGAGGAAGAATCCAGCAGTGCCTGAGGAGTGGCAGGGAATGAGGAGATGTCTCTCTGCAGGCAGGGGTGAGGCGTGAAGCTGAGGAGGTGGGGCAGGGCCAGGAGGGGGAGGGTCTTGAGTGCCTGTCAAGGGTATTTGGCCTTGAGTCTAAAGGCGGGAGGTTTAAGCAAGGATGTGACGGTATGGAGCTCAATCGACTGGGGCATAAATGGGCTAACTATGAAAGATGGAAGGTGACTGGGGGCAGAAGGGAACACAGAGGCCTGCTGGATGTCTATCACAGTGGTCAGCTGGGCACAAGGGCTGAGCTTGGGTTGTGGCAGTGGAGGTGCAAAATGGGGCCTCTTTGGAAATGCATGTCTGAGGTGAATGGACAGGATCTGGTGGACAGTGAAGGAACGGGTCAATACTGGTTCCTCTCTCAGGAGGCTAACATGGGCAGTGCCCTAAGTCAAGAGGAAAATACAGGAGGCATTGCAGGATTTTATGGAAAAGAGAATCAGATCTGTTGGAGCCATACTAAATCTTTACAGGGTCCGTGTAAATTCTCTGGGCAAGAGATGCTTTCTAGAAATTGAACTGTCCTATGTACACAAAAGTGCTAGGCTGTCAGTGGGTTCTCTGTAAGGAGACAAACAGGGCCTGGGAACATCGGCTTCTCCTCTTCGGAGATGTTCTGGCCTGGAGATTCCTAGGCTGGCTGACATCACTGGGGGCAGATTTCTCTGGAACACTTATGTGGACTAGTGTCGAAGAAGAGGGACGCCTTAAACTTAAGGCCTTTTGTACAGCTTACCTTGCCTATGACATTCTGCGAGATGTCCTATGTCATCTTGGTGAAAATATTCATAACATGATGTGCCTAGAAGTTCTTGCGGTAAATATGCCAAAATAGCTGTTGCCCTAGAATTTTTTTTTAGAGAAAAAGTTAATTCAGACAATTAGCCTCTCTGCAGTGGATGAACCCCACTACCACCAGTGAGAACAAGGGTCAAAGCTGGCTGGATTTTCAGAGGGCTTACTACATGGATGTATTTTTGTTGGTGCACCCGAATCTAACCAACGCTATACAAACAGAGGGAAAGAAAGTAGCCTTTCAAAGGGGTCATCATCCCAAGAAAGGAGGCTTAGAAACGATAACAAGTCAGATAAAAATGTGGTAGGCAATCTAAACCCCAGTGCAAATTTCCATTTTACTACCCCCCTCTTTTTTTTTTTTTTTAAATCAGGATGACCAAACATTGGAAGTTATGGCGGCGGGGGCCATAAGGACCTTGAAAAGTGGTGGTGTCCTTTTCCAACACACAGTGACTATTTCTGATAGCCAGAAAAATGATCTGCCTGTGAATATTCTCAAGGAGGCAGCAGAGAGCAGTGGAAAACACGACGTCTGGGTTCTTAGCTCAGGTCCATTACCACTAAGCTGTGAATTGGAGGTAGCCAGTCTTCAGGCTGGGCTCCAGTTCCTCACCCGTAAAAATTAAGATTGGACCAGATCAGTGTGGCCAACAGAGCTTTCTGCGATGGAAATGTTCTAGATCTGTGCCATTAGCCTCATGTAGCTATTGAATACCTGAAATATGGCTACTGAGCCTGAGGAATTTTTCTTTACTCTTTTTTTTTTTGTAACTTAAATGCAAGTTCGTTAACATACAGGGTAATATTAGTTTCTGGAGTAGAATTCAGTGATTCATCACTTACCTATAACCCCTAGCACCCATCCCAAAAGTGCCCTCCCTAATGCCCATCACCCATTTAGCCCATCCCCCCACCCAACGCCCCTTCGGCACCCCTCAGTTTGTTCTCTGTATTTAAGAGTCTCTTATGGTTTGCCTCCCTCTCTGCTTTTATCTTCTTTTTTTCCTTCCCTTCCCCTATGCTCATCTGTCTTGTTTCTTAAATTTCACATGAGTGAAATCATAGGTATCTGTCTTTCCCTGACCTATTTCGTTTAGCATAACACACTCTAGTGCCATCAAGCCTGAGGAATTTTTAACTTCATTTTGATGAAATTAAACCTTGAACAGCCATATGAGATCACCACAGCCAAGGACTACTCCATCAGACAGCTCAGGACTAGATCATCTTCTCCAAGCCCTACATTCCAGAATTCCAGTCACTGTAGTGGCCCAGGAACAGTCCGTACATTCAGATAGCATATATCATGGCTACTATTTCTCTTCTGGCCATGGACAAACCACTCTACTTCACCATCTCTGCATACCAAGGACATTAAAGGGAAACATCTCTGTATTTATGATGATATTCCGAGAGGTCTCAGTTTTTAGCAGAGATCCCCATCACTTCCTTCTCTCTTAGAAAGCCAGCTGATGGCCCAGTCTTCTCTGCTTCACTCAGAGCTGAAAATCTTGTACCATTCTTGTTCAAGGGTAATACACAGACTCTTACCTCTGGTCTACAAAAACAAACTTCCCGTCTATCGCGTGCCGAGACACATATTCCATAGACTTCACCCTGATTTCCCCGTTCACCGGCTGTGGAACCACGTGAGAATGTAGTCGTCCGATTGCGACAAGGCAGCTGAGATTACAGCCCTCGTTGTCTGGTTCACTGTCTTCATCCAGCCCCATCTTTGTGGGCGGCCAGCTCTTCAGATACCCTGTGCTGTGGATGGTGCAGAAGCTCTTTCGATCTGCTAGAAAGCAAAATCCGTGGTCAGTGTCAGCACAGCGCCGTGTGCGCGGACACGGGCAGCCTTGGGTGGGCTGGGATGCCAGAAGGGAGTCAGAAAAATAAACAGAGCTTTACTCTCCGGAAGTGAGACTCTAGTGAGAGAGGACGACACAGAAATAGACAACTATCATCTGGGGTCATATATGCCGAGCAGGGCCGGTTATGCCAAGGCCGTCCCATATACCAAAGGAAGAGGTATCTAAGTCTACCTGGAGAGAGGAGGCTGCCCAGGAAAACAACATAGGAGGTGGATGGATCAAGAAGGATGAGCACTGGCCAAGGGACTAGAATGTGCGGAGGCTGAGAATGTTCCAAGGCACAGAGGTGCGCCCTGTACAAGAGACAACAGAGAGCTCTGGGTGGTTCAAAGGGAAAGGGCAAAGCTGAAGCCTGTCTCCAGCTGAAGACACAACACAGATTGAGGGGCAAACTGGGGCAGATTACTAGGGTCTTAGACTATTTGCTAACAAATGTGTTTATGAGATGGGCAGTGGAGAGCTTCTAAAAGTATGCAAGTGGGGAAACAGCAAAAGCAAATCGTGCTTTGGACACCCGAGAAGCAGAACGATAGGTAAACTGGAAGAGACTAAGAACCAGGAGGAAGACAAGCATGCACCAAGAGGTGATGACCACTGGACTCTGGTTCCACAGTGAGGATGAGGCAGGGAAGGATGTGGGAGAAGTTTCTGAGAACTGCTGAGATTTGGTATGAATATCAAAACACTTGGTATGAAAGAGAATGAAGAGAACGCCAACAGTTTTGGATTGAATTAGCTGCTGGTGCTATTCGCGGAGCCAGGGAAGAGAGAATACACAGTATGCTTTAGAGAAGAGGGAGAAAGGTTTCACTTTGGGACACACGGAAGACGGGACACCTGTGAATTTCATCAACAAATCCTTATGGAGTGTTTCCCAAGCATCAGGTCTGTAATAGTTACTGGGAAACTGGGAAACCAATCAGACGTGCCATCATGGAGTTTCTAGTCCAGTGGGGGAGACAGATTTCAAATAAACAACTATACCAATAAGGGCACAAGTGCAACTGCAAGAACATGCTAGAAAGAAAATCTGTAGGGTGTGACAGGAAGACGTAAGGCGGCCTGAGGGAGTGAGTGGCAGACACTGATGCACATCCCTAAAGGACCAGCTGAGCTATTGGGCTGAAAGAAAGCTGGGGGGGGGGTGGCATTCCAATCAGAGGGGTCAGTGTGGAGAGACCCTGGATAGAAAAGGGGGGTTGGCATCGAAAGGGAGTCGGCAGAGCTGAACACAGGAGTGCTGGTAGGAGTGGAGGGTGCGTGGTTGTGTTCAGGACTCTCAAATTTTCTTCAAGAGCAGCAGGCAACCCTGCACAGTTTGGAGCAGGAAACTGATGGAAAGACTCGCTTTACAAAGATCATTTTGGGGGCGCCTGAGTGGCTCAGTCGGTTGAGCGTCTGACTCTGGCTCAGGTCATGATCTCACGATTCGGGAGTTCAAGCCCTGCTCCAGACTCTGTGCTGACAGCTCAGGGCCTAGAGCCTGCTTTGGATCCTCTGTCTCCCTGCCCCTTCCTTGCTCACGCTCTCTCAAAAATAAAAACTTAAAATAAAAAAAAAAAAGGTCATTTGGGGTACTGTGTGGAGAGATGGAAAGTGTAAGGAGCCTACTTCGCTGGACGTGGGGAGAGCAGAGAGTGGCCCGGGTCTGAGTGGCACGGTAAACAGGGAGGTAGATAAACATACTTCAGAGAACTTCTGCAGAAGGAATTCATTGTGGCAGGATTTTGTAACTGACCGGATGAAGGGAGGGAGTAAACCCAGCTGAGGGTGCCTCCCCAGCTTCCACTACGTGATGGTGGGGCCATTTACGTCAGGGGAAGCTCACGCGGTCACTTTTACACAGATCAGGTTTGACATGCCCTTGAGCTATCGGAGCAGGTAGATTTCAGAAGTTAATTTGTGGGTCTGGAGCTCAAACTAAAAACCTGGGCTAGAAATACAAACTTGGAGGTCACTGGCATCTAAGTGGCGCTGTGGGCTAAAGCAGTAGAGGACATTACCTATGGATCAAGTGCAGATACAAGGGTGGCTCAGGACAGAAGAGGAGCCAGTGCAGGACCTAGGAGGAGGGCCTAGAATGGCAGAGGATGGGGGAGACGGGAAGAAAGGGTTCGTGGAATCCTAGGGAAGACGACACTTCAAGATGGAAGAAGAATGTAGTGTCCATTGTGTTTCGCAACATGAAGGTCGCTGGCGAATTTAGCCAGAGTGTTATGGTGGATTGGGAGGATGCTCATAAAGCGGCTGGGATTGTGGCTCAGAGAATTTTTTCTCAACCACATTAGAACAAACAGAGTTTAAACCAAGGAAGCTCTCCCACGAACCTCTGTCATCGTGACACCCACCAGGGCTTTCCAATCTCCTCTGCTCCCCAACGGCCCTACACCCACAGTGGGGGGGGGGGGGGGGGGATTGTGGCACGCTGGCCGCCGTCCTGGGATCTGCAAGGCACTGAACCAACGCCCCGCCGAGCACTCCAGAGCAGAAAGCCAGCCTGAGCGGTATTGGGATTTTAAAGCGGTGGAATTGGTTACCTTTTTTCTTTGAGCAGGTAGAGGGGAAATCCTTGTCTTCAACCTTTACCGAAGGCCTGTTACACTTCATCCTACAGAAGAAAGAACGTCGTGCTCCAGAACATAATCGAGACGGCCCAGGGGTTATATCTGTCTTAACTGGAAGTCCAGCTGCAAATCAATACACAAAATGTGATAAACCGAGAGTAGTATTGTCTGTCAGGAGGGGGAGTGTGGCCTGGAAGAAAGCCTCTTCTTTCCTGCCTCACTGTTTTAGGTGACGGGAGAGTAACATTCCTCAGGACAGTTCAGGCCTTACGAGACGCGTGGGTAAGTGCGGGTCAACTGAAGTGTTTCCAGATCCCCCAGAATGCAGCCACTGGACAAGTGGAGTTGCGCTGGGGACGAAAAGAAATCTAGCATGGGGCTCCCATCTGGCAGGAGCTTCCGACTGAGAAGGGAAATGCAAGTTCCCCATGGAAAGAGGAATCATGCCAGGTGATGTAGGATTAGTGCCAAATCAATGGCAGAGACGGTATGTGTTTTCCAGAGAGGGAGCTTGGGCTGGCACTGGAAGGATGGGGAAGATGTGGACACTGGAGTGGGAAAGAGGACGCAGAAGAGCCTCAAATTCTCAAGCCTGGCTATATGCCAGAGGCCCCTGGGGGGTTAATCAACATAGGTTCCGGGACCCCGGTCTAGATCTGGCTACTGAACACGCGCAATGTGGCTATTCTTTAAGTGTGAATATACACAGGCGTTCAAAGACTATACAAAATAAAAAGCCTCATTTTGAGTTACTGGGTTAAATTTTAAATCACACGTGTGGCTTATACGTGTGGTTTGCTCATGTCTCCACTGGCCTATGCTGTTGTACACCAACTGAACTGGTCTCTGGAAGGGGGAACAGGACTACGATCCTGCCATGACCGCCGGCTACTTGTCCCCAGAACGCGTCTGGGGAAAACGAGCGACCGCTAGAAGAGGGGCCGCCAGGGCTCCCCCTGGGTCTGCCCCCTCCCCCCGCACCTCCCACAGGGCCGCCCTGCCCTGTGATCTCCACCCGAACGCACACAGCCTGGCCCGCCCCCGCCCCTGCTCGTTTCGCTCCACAGCGGGAGCTACACCTCTGTATCCATCCAGAAACGTTTGCCCTGCTCTGTTCCTCTCTTCACCTGGCACACAGTAATTCATCCTTTCAAACCCACCTCAGTCGTCACCTACTCCACCTACTCGGGGCTGCCTGTCCTCACGCCCACACGGGAATGAATCATCTGTTCTCCAGGCCTGCTACTCCTTCCACGGCGGTACCTGTGCTGCAGGCTGCCGTCTACCTTCTCCTCTCCCTGACTCTACGGTAGGAGCCTTAAAGGCAAGGATCAAACATCATCATCTTTTTCTCCTCACGTCACTAAAAAAATTTGCCAGGCCAGACAGGTAGCAGGGGCTGCGCCGAACTCTTAGGAAGACGACCGCCTTAGTGTCAAGGATGGTTTAAAGATTCCTCTGGAGGTGTCACCCTCCGGGAACGGAAGTGGAGAGTGTGGAAGCAGGAAAGTAGTCGGGCCTGACTGTGCCGACCCACGACATCGCAACACTGACACTGGGCCTGCTACCTGCCAGGAACTGCCCCACAGGCTTTACGCACGTTCGTGTATTTAATCCTCACAACATCCCGATGAAACAGGTACTATTTTGTAGATCAGGACGCTGAGGCACAGAGAGGTGAAGTAACTTGCTCATGGTCACACAGCTTGGGAAATGGTGGAGCCAGGAAGTGAGCCTAGCACTGTGATTCCAGACTCCATCCTCTTAACTGCTAGAGTCTGCGGCCTCCCACGAGACTGAGACTGACGGGAGGAGAGCTACCGGGCAGGCCTCACACCGGAGGCCCAGGAGGGCTGCGGGAGGGGGAAGCTAGGGTTGGATCGGAGCGGTGGTTCCACTGCTGCAAGAAGGAAGCCGGGGCGGGGCAGGCAACTGATGAGGAACAACCACTTTGGTCAAAGAATCTTCGATTTAAATGTCAAATTTTATCTTAAGAGGCTGCAGATGCGTAACTCAGGTAAACAGAGGCGATGTTTCCAAGGGGAACAAATCGCACTGGTGTGAGCCCTTTAAACTCAGAAGCATGCAGTTGCGAACTTCTAGATTCTTGGGGGGGAAAACGACTGAAAATCAGAAAGAATCAAAGTAGCTGTTGTTCCTCTCGGTGAATTTGGACGCTGAGTTGTTTCTCTTTTATGTACGTGCAACAAGACCAAAACAAACACGAAGGAATGTAGATAAGTGCATTTAGCCAGAGACCCAGATAAAGGGCAGAGGAGGGGGGCCAGAGGCCGAGACCATGGGGCACATGCTGCGGTCTGAGTGGCCCCAGGAAGCAGCCTCAGCCTCTCCTGTACTCACTTTTTGCATCTATGAGCCGCTCCCGGGGCGCCGTGTCCGAGGAGGAGAGCTGCTCCTTCACTTTGGCGATATCTTTAGGGTGCAGGTAGTCAAACAAACTCTGGCCAATCAGATCGTTCTGCGGGGAGGAAGCATTAAACCGGCAAGTCAACAGCACGTGGTGTAGAACTTCCCCAACCAGTGCCGTGCCTTTGTTTTGTATTTCTAAGCGTGAGAGTTTCAAGCATTGCAAATGTGAGCACGTACACGTGTCCAATCGCTTTGCCTAGGTATAGACACAGGGAATGAGGCACCGGGAGTTTGGTTGTGATAACGCAGGAGCAGAGAAGGGCTTACTTATATTTGTAATTATATAAATAGCTCATGCTCCTCCAAGGCAGGAATCTTTCAGCGGAACGCGTTCCCCGTGATTTATTTCTGATGCCCACGAATGCCCGTGCAGGAACACAGGGCGTGGGTGCTAATTCTAAGCCTTTCCGTTCTGAAACAAGCTGTGTCAGACTACGTGCCGCGACAGCCTCATTCTTTGCAGAGAGGATAAAAACTTCCTTCGTCACTATTCTCTGAGACCAAAAAGAGCAAGACACTCTGGGGGACCTGAAACATTAATTTCTAATTTATGTGTTATTTTGATTCTTCAGTTACCAGCTTTCCATGCAAACACCAGCATGTGAATGAGTGAGTGGGTGAACAGACGAATGGGTGGGGGAATAAGAACTCCAGGGACAGAAGAGGTGAAAAGCACTGCTCTAGAAACTTTCATAAATGTTTATCTTATCTGATCCGAAGAACAAATCATAAAAGGTAGGGGTTATTACAATCATTTTCTCTTAGGGGAAGCCAGGGTTAAGCAGAACTAAAAAAGGGACACCTCATCACACACACAGTGTGGGTGGATTCCCATTTTTTTTTTATCCTCTGGTATTAGATTATCTGCCTTTCCTTGCTGGGCAGCCCCTCCCCCACTCCCTGCCCCCTTTAGTTGCGGGATATTCATTTCATCGCAATAAAGCATAAAGCTGCTGGGGAGATCAGCGTCAAACCCTCCAGTGAGGGAAGCACGGAAGTCCTAAAAGCTTTTTCTACATTTAAATTCATTCCTCTTTGAAGAAATGAAGAACTTTCTGGAAGAAGCCTTGGGCATGGGGGTTACAATACAAGCATTTTACATGACTTGTATATTCTAATTATTCTGGAAAGGGAAGGTGACCTCTCTGGCGGCTGTGAGGCTGCCCGCCACCTATAGACCCCGGAGCAGTACCTGGCTGTAGTTGAGGATCTTGAAGACAGACTCTGAGACAAAGAGTATCTTCCCTCGGTCACATCCTACGACAAACAAAAATCCATCTGCTGCCTAATCAGGAGAAATGGATAATCAATTTATCACACTTTAGGAAACACGATCTGTAATCACTCTGATCGCAAATAAGGATTTCTTTGGTACGTATCCAAAGCACGGAACTGCGCTCATCAACCGTAAAATTCTCTCCACGGCAGACATATCTCATCTAATGACTACAAGGGGACAGTCCAGCTGAAGTCATTTCTTCAACGCTGAATTCACTTTAAGAATTCTCCTTGGAGAATATGAAGGTTCGGCAAAGTCCTATTTTATTGCTTTAATTGTAACGGTCTATGCAGAATCACAGACTCTAGGATTGGAAGGAAACTTTAAGATCAAAATCCCCTCTCCAACATCCTGGCCACCATCTGTCCTCAACTTGGACACTTCCACTTACAGAGCGCTGTCTCAACATTTGGGGCGGTGTGTGGTTTGTTTGTGGTTTTTATGCTGCGGGTCTGGGGAGGCGCTGGGTAACTAGCATTGTTTTTACCCCCACCCCCAAAGGATTCCAACGTACACAGGGTTGAGAACTGCTGCTCTCAAATATCATTCCTCCATCCAGGGCCGGGCTGCTTATATCCCGAGAGAGACAAAAAAGCAAAGCCAAAACTTCTCCCCTACATTCTTTTTACCTCTTCTTTACTTTAAATACAGGTAAAAATCTGAAGTCCCAGTGAAGGCAGGTATGGAGACAAGATGCTGTTTATTGGACTGAAGTGGATAAATACCAAAGTGTCCGAGAGCTCAGGCTCCATGGTGTACACGTGTGTGAATCCTACCCACGAGTCTGCAGCTGGACAACTACCCAGCTCCCACAGGGCTCCCCCCCGCCCCCCGGGATGGGGAGGTCACATACCCGCTCCTGTGCTCGCCCCTACAGTTCTGATTCAACATCTTGCTTCGTTCACTAGTCCTTGGTCTGTTCTTTGGCCAACCCTAGAGAAACTCTAGTCCCTGTTCCACAGAAGGGCCTTTGGGGATGTAACTGAGTTCAAAGAACTCAGAAATGAATTCATGTGCCAGAGGCCCAATAATGGCGCATGCACCTGAGCGGAGACGCAAGCAGGAGGGGCTGAATCACTGCGGCTGAGAATGAGGGAGGCCGCTCAGCCGGACGGGAGCTGCGGGTGGGCTTTTCCCGAGCTGGCCCTCGGTGCTAGCAGGGGGACAACATCGGGGCAAGGGACGACAGTGGAGAGGAAGAGCCTGTCCCAGCCCCATCTGCTGGAAGCCCCATTCTGTCAGAAAATAAGGTATTAATAACTTTGCCTTCCCTGGCAGCCCATCTCACACCTAGCAGGAGTGCTTTGGGGCTTTTTGTTGATGAAGTGAGGTGCCACAAAAGGGGCCTGTGACATCCTGGAGGGAATGCTGGGCCTGAAGCCCTGACCTGAGCAAAGTGGGTTCCAGCACCTCCAGGGAGAGAGTGGGCTGCAGAGGCCAGCATAGGGGAGGCTCAAAACGTTCAGGCTTTCACTTCGCCACCAGAGGAAGGAGCCGGGGCCCAGGGAACAGCAGACGAGCAGAGACTAGGAGGAGGCCACCACCAGGGCCGGGCCACAGGAGGACGAGGGCCGGCTCACTCTCGGGGGAGGACAGGGTCAGTTATAGGTGACACAGAAGTCCTGGGGGGTCTGCCTCGTTTTCAAAACATGGCGGGGGGGAGGGTGGAAGATCGGACGTTACAAACTAATCCGGCTGACCACTCCTTGACGCTCTCTTCGCTGAAGACATCCTGAAAGTTCTTAATAAAGAAAGCAGTCGGCCAGATGGGCACTGGTAAGCAAGAGCAGAAGTCCACCTTCTGCCGCCAAATGTTTCAAACCCCATCTGAGCGGACCCTGCCTTCTGCTGAAGCAAATTCCTGGGACCTGGGCAGGAATTCCTGGAAGGGGCAGGCGTTCTGTGGTACGTCATAGCCATGGATACGTGCCAGGGAGGGGAGCAAGGTTCCAGCGGGGAAGACAGATCAACGCTGATGCCTTTGGGCACAGAGGCACAGGAAAGGCAAGGCCAACACGAAGCATTTAGCTTAAGCAGCACTGAAATCCTTGCGGGCATCGGATACGAAATTTAGAGAAGTTATTAAGCATTCATCATTACAAAAGGAGCCAATTCATATATATTATATACATAAATACGGAAAAATATATAGATGTGTTATATAGAATATGAACTTCACGTGTTTTATATATAGGCGTTCAAAACAAAACACATTTGTACATGTACCTGTACATGTAATTTTTTTTCCTTAAAAACAGCAAATTAGGAGTATGGCAATCAGGGCCAGCCACGTTAATTCGTGGGGCCCAGTACAGACTGGAAACGCAAGGGCACTTGTTCAAAAACGAGGGCCTTCCAGATGCCAACAGCAGAGCGCTAAGCCAAGCCCCAGGCCACATGCGGCCGCGTAGGTTATGCACCCGTGAAGCCAGCCCCGGTGGTCTCTCCAGAGATGCTGCAGACATGGTTTACATCTTCATTCAGCAAGGCTCCCCTGAGAACAAGGACATCTTCATGAAGAAGGATGGACAGAGGCGGGCAGATCTGTGTCTGATTAACCGTGCCCTGAGGGTGGTGGCCAAAGGGCCACTCCGAACTTGTGGACGCCCTGGCCCCCGTCTAATGTGTTTACTGTTGACTTGGATTTACCTGGAATGGTGCCATGCACATAAAGCAAAGCCTCAACAGGATCTGTTGTGTTAGTGCATGAAAGACACAGAAGGCAGGCCTAGCAGATCTATTAAGTCACAAGAGGCTCCAAAGGATCACGGACAATAAACTGCAATGTAGGACCATCCGATAAATAGATTTTGACAGAAATAAAAGAGAAGTTCAAAAGAACTCAGTGCACCTATACGGGATAGAGAACACCTGGCCGAACAAGAATCTACACACACGAGATGGGGAGGGACAGTAGTACAGCTTCCCAGAGCGTGGCACTCATATGATGGCTCTTTGGCAAAGAACGCACCAGAACCATTCCACCCCAGGCCAACCAGACCACAGCTGAAGTTCTGTGCCACCTCTATAGGAAAATCTAGCCAACGGATGTGGCTCTGCAAAGTGTGTGTGGCAAATGCTGACGGCGGGCCAATTCCTAACCCCCTTCTCTCTTGCTGGCCTCTGCCACGGAGACTGGACAAATCTAAATCCTTGGCCTGAAGCTAGGGGTGATCAGGTAACATCTCCTGGAGAAGCTGACATCTACTATGAAGCTTTCAGGAAGGCGTATCCTTTCTCGATAGGAGGGACAGCTGGCCTGGACCCTCCCCTGCCCCTGGTTTCTGGCTAGCGGCCATGCTGAGGAAACAAGCTGTACGCTGGGTCAGCAGGGCTGTCCGAGAAGACAGAAAGAGCCTGATCCGTCTGCCCTCGTTGAGCCACTGCGCAAACTCCTTGTGGCCCCGCCGCGGGACCAGCTACGTTTGAGAAACGCAACCCTGTTTGTTCATTAGGTCATCTGTTCCTTGCAGCGGAAAGCTTTCCGATTCAGACAACCTATCAGGAGGGGACGGATAGAGAACACTGGAGTGAACACACAGACCAGATGCACAGAGGACCGGAAGGCAAAGTAGAGCCGGAAATGATGGTGACGACGGAGTAGCCTGTATCCTAAGGCTTGGCAAACGCCTGCTCAAAGAAACGGGCCCAGATGCCGTCAGGCCTTAGCAAGCAAGGCCCACCCTGGCTGTGGGGGGTTGGAGGCTGCTATCGCTCCCAGTGAGATTTTTCTAGTTTCCTTTTTACAGTTTGCAAGAGGACGTGTTTCTGAATCCATTTGTTTCTCTTTAGTTTCCAAGTGGATCTCACTCTCGCCAGAGGCAGACCTAACGCTGCACGGCGCCACCTCAATGGCCTCTCTGCAGAGACGAGCAAGATGAAGCAAGCGCTTCAGTCAAGAGGGGAAAGCCTCACCTCCCCCATTTCTTCTTCTCCTCGGGCAGAGGAGTCTCTGGAAGCCCTGTTGCTTTGATGGGATGCTGGCGTAAAGATGTACGCGGAGGCTTTGTGCGAGCGGTTAAGTGAGGAGAAGGGAAATTCTCCGTTGTTAGCAGTCTCCGCCCCTTTCTAAAACCTTCACTCAGGAATGGGATGCTTAACCACCCATTTTTAACAAAACCCTGCCTCCTCTGAGGCACAGGTAGCCCGGGCCTTCAAGCTTTGTCTAAGCAACGGTGGAAGGGGAGGAGAAAGACCCCAGGGAAGGAATGTGAAGACCGTCCAGACAGACAGACGGAGGCGGAGACGAAGTGGGCCTCAAAGGGTGTTCAGACATCAAATTCCCACACGTGGGCACCTCACTCAGAAATGCGTCAAAGTGTGGACAAAACCATCACCTGATTGCAACATACCCTGAGAATGAGGTGTTTCAATTCATCATCTGACAGAAAAGTTGGTTTGTAGTTCGCTTCTGTGTATGGATTGGTGGCACCTGAGGGAGGGAAAAAAAAAAAAAAAAAGAAAGAAAGTTGGTACCCTTTCTACTCAGGTAATGTCTTGTTCCACGTCACTGCCTCCAACCTTCCGGATGTGGCCAAGTCCCTACCACCCGGGACTGCAATCTTATCTTCTTTCTCCTCAACAGACACAGGGGGCTAGAGGGGGCTTCAGACAGAACCCACCGTTGCCCACGGGGGACCTGACGAGTTTGCTCTGGTCACTGTACGGGAGCCAAGAGGTAACAGACCGAAGTAAAAATCTGTTTCCACGAGAGAAGGCAGCTCTGGAAACCAACCCACAGAGGCTCCCGGAAGGGTCCCCTCCTCCCAGGATCTACATTAAATGGGTTGTCTAGCAGTCCCTCAAATCCACGCTCCCAGCCTGCCTGGGAAATCATCCAGTCTGCCAGGCCCTGAGTAAGTGAATACATTGTAGAAGGCATCTAGTGGGAGTTCTTCATCAGGGTGAGGCAACAGAGCTTGGCACTCCTTCCGTGAGCCACGCTGGCTCCTCTAGCACGGAAAGGGGACATTTAAAAGGCCGTCAGTCTGGCATCTTACAGAACAAGGCCAGCAGCGAAGGACCTGGAATCTGCAGAATGGTTAGAACAGCGAAGCAATAAAATGGAAAAGATCCGTAACCATTCCAAGTACCGTAGTGAAGGAGGGAGACAGGATGGGTCTGGGATTTTCAGATCAACCAACAAGGCACATACAGAGCCGCATCCCTGTTCTTTACGGTAACTCGACGTTTGTCACTCGTTTCCTTCCACTTTAAATTTTTTTTTTTTTTCAACGTTTTTTATTTATTTTTGGGACAGAGAGAGAGACAGAGCATGAACGGGGGAGGGGCAGAGAGAGAGGGAGACACAGAATCGGAAACAGGCTCCAGGCTCCGAGCCATCAGCCCAGAGCCTGACGCGGGGCTCGAACTCACGGACCGCGAGATCGTGACCTGGCTGAAGTCGGACGCTCAACCGACTGCGCCACCCAGGCGCCCCCCTTCCACTTTAATAAGACTTAGCTTCTAGTAATCGAATCTCTATCATCTTCACTAATAGGAAGCTTTAGATGCTATTCTCACAGCACAGGACATAACATGGCCATGTCTGAATAACACTCAGAAGTCAGACAAAACCGACCACTTCTTATTTCTGGTGGCTTTGGGGAAACATAAAGACTCAAGTCTTTTACCACGCAGGTCACAGGTCTGACTAAGCACCCGCTTTCAAATTTCCTCGGACGGTCCAAGACTGGCTATGGAAAATGCCAGGAACAGCATTCGCTGAAGTTGCCCGATACACCGCAGATTCCTCCTGTGGTTTGGGTAAGTCACTTCCACATTTCTGCCTGTTTTCTCACCCACCCCACATTCAGAGAAGAAGGAAAATTCTGCCTCCCTCACAAAGAGTCTATCTGGCTTGGGAAAATTCCAGGAACATGAAAATATCATCAGTGTTCATCCCTGACAGTAAAACGCAGCAAGAACCATCAACCAGTGACTCACTCTTTAGAGGAGCCATGAATTCTCCTCTTCAAAACGGAAACAGACTTTTCTGTGTCACACTGTATGGGTGGGGTCCAGGCACACACATATGCCAAATGGACATCAGCAGTGTCCTCTTTGGCGTGCGTGTAGCCTGATTATCATGTACACATGCAGACACGTGCACAGAGCACAGACTCTACCCGTCACGTCTATTGCTGGAAATTACACGCCTGTTACTCAAGGCTACACATTGGCCAACGACTGACAGTGCCTTGGGGACTCGGGAACATCCTAGGCCAGGGTGCTAAAGTTTCTGGGCAAAGGCTTGAAGAATAAAGCCCCAGGTCTCACCTCGTAATGTTTTCATGTGCTGAACAGCCATCCTTAGCACAGTGAGCTTATCTAATTTCCTGGACATGGCATTGCACGTAGGTACCAAAGACGCCAATTCGTCAATAAAACTGTTCATTTTGTCCCGACGCCTCTTTTCAATCTGGCTGTGAGCTTCCCTGAACAACAACAGGAAAAATGATTTCTATAAAACGAAAACGAGCCTCATGGAAGCGATGACAAAAATAAGTTAGAACTGCTTTCGACATTCGCCGGACTGGAGCATCTTTAGAATTTGTACAGTGTTTTGAACTAGACTTTTCTACTGAAGTCACCAGAAAAGGGGCTTCACTGCCACGTCAGTATTACTATTTTTTATGCTTAGCTCATATTCAGAGACATAAAGAAATGTCTTCTCAGAGTTAACTCTACTGCTCATTTCTCATTTCTTTTCCTCTTAGCCTCTGTCAAGTTGGATTTTAAGACGGGTGTAGAAGGAAAGCGAAGGGAGGTGGGGGGTGCAAAGAGCAAAGCCTCCAGCACAGCCACTGGGGGGATCCTGTGGTCCCTCGGTGATCTCTGGGGTCTGTGAAGACCCCACTGTGTGGCCTGTCAAAGACTCACTGACCGAGTCACCAGGTAACGGACGCTGCCATCTTTGGACTGACGATGACCCCACCAAGATACAGCAGATGCCACATCTGTCCCAGGAGCTTCCTCTGAAGGCTGTCACACTCCCACCTCCCGGGAGTTGCTGCCTGCCGAGGCAGGAGGGCGCATTCACGGGCACACACGCTTTCCCTGACTGGCTTACCCCTGCCGTTCGGGACTGTCCCCCGTGGCGGCACGTCAGCAGTGGAAGTGGAGTTCGCTGCCAGAGCAACAGGGCCACCAAGCAGGACCTCCCACCAAGGCTGGGCTGAGAGGGGAAAGCTACCAGTCTCGAGTGAGTGCAATTCCGCAGCTCCGATTCTGTGTCATGACACAGCCTCGGATGGCCCCGGGGCTACTGCAGGAGAGCGGAGGGCCCACATGGATGGGGTCAGCGAGCATGGCTAACGGCACGAAGGACTGAATTAGAGAACCTCCTCGAGGGAGCAGGCAGCCCCCATGCCTGGCCTTGCGGCGCAACACGGGCTGCTTCGCGGGGCAAGGCCCAAGAGCAGAGTCACTGGGCTCGGTCTCTTTGGGAGGGCCCTCCGGTCAGCAAGGGGCAACCCGCTGAAGATGGAGGAAAAGCTTCAGCCTTAATGGACTTCCTGCTACTTCCCAAGTCCCCTTCACGTGAAACGCGCTTCGAGAGCCACGAGTGAAGTATGGAGAGGGCGAGGGGCAGGCAGTCACATCAAGCCAAGGCCCCCACCCCCTTCCGCATCTCCTAAAGGATGCTTAGACGGACAGGGACCAGACAGAGCCGCCTCAGCGGTCCTCAGAGGGCCCAGAACCAGGACAGTTTACAGGGAGAAAGAGGGTCCATGCTTACCTTGTTTTGGGTTTTGTTTTTAAATACTTTTTGGTTTTTAAGTTTATTTTTATTTATTTTGAGAGAGAGATAGCAAGCAGGGGAGGGGCAGAGAGAGGAGGAGACAAAATCCCAAGGAGGCTCTGCACTGATATGGGGCTTGAACCCACAAACCAGGAGATCGTGACCTGAGCTGAAATCAGGAGCCAGATACTTAACTGACTGAACCACCCACGTGCCCCTACCTTGCATTTTTGATCCTTCCTTGGTGCTCTGTATATTCTAACCTGGAGGGGGGGGGGGGGGAAGAAAAAACAAAAGATAAAACACAATCCCTGGGAGACTAATGGCAAAGTTATACAGCTCTGTTTTCTTCCCAGTTGAATTCATTTCCCTGCTTAATCCTGCTCATCTCTCTCAACACACGAGGGCTCTTGGCTGTTAGCCACTCTGGGGGCTGGGGGCTGCGGAGACCATCTTGAGCTCCCAGGCTCAGAGGCTCCTAGCTTATCCCCAGTCGAGGACATGGGTGAAACCCACACCAACTACACAACATGTAATTATATAAAGAAAATGGCTATAAAGGATGAAGTTCATGACTAGGTTCATGGTACCTTCCGTGAGGGTCATCTTTGTCCGTGTCCATGCTTTCTCTGAAAAAATGAGAGAACATAACTATTTGTTAACAAAGACATACAAAACTGTTTCTTACAATATAGAAGGCTCTCATTTATCCAGAAACTAAGTAATCAGAAAGCTTAAATAGCCAGTGTTGACTATCGACTTAGAGTCCAACAAAGACAACTTGAACCTCCTACACAAGGACTGCTTCTCCAGAGTATCAAGCAAAAGCTAGGTGTCGTCTCCGAAGAGTTTGCACGTTAACATCTTTTACAACATATTTTGAACATCAGGAATAGACAGCATTATGGAAATTCTTAATCAGAGTATCCAAATAACTATACTACCTCATTCCCCTCATTGTTCTGGATAAATGAGGTCCATTCATTTGCAAAACATACCAAGCCTCAAATATACGTGTGCATACATATATATTTGGGGGGGGGTGGTGAGGTGAAGAGGGGGAAACCAAAGTACCCACAAAGAAGCACTGAGCAGAGCCCTCAGGCAGCTTTTCAAAGGCACTGCTACCCAATGTTCTGGTTCTCAGCAAGGTAGGGA
The DNA here is from genome assembly GCF_018350195.1 of Panthera tigris. Taxonomy (NCBI): domain Eukaryota; kingdom Metazoa; phylum Chordata; class Mammalia; order Carnivora; family Felidae; genus Panthera; species Panthera tigris. The sequence goes on along the minus strand of NC_056669.1, from coordinate 69,151,892 downwards.
ACCCCCAGGTCCGAGGAGCTGGGATATAGGGCAGGAGAGGGGCTGAGGGTCCTGGGTCACCAGCAGGGATCTACCTCCCTTTCAGAGACTCCAGAGATCCAAGTTTCAGGGCACCTTGTGGTTCGGTAGAAAACAGATGGAAATCCTCCAAGGAAGGAGTTCCAAATCCTCCTGGGGTGAGCTCACACCCTTCTCCAGCCCCTAAGTTTACCAGGAGGGCACTGACGAACACCTGAGCTTCTCTTTTTCTTGTATCCTATTAAGAACAGAGGGATGTGGCCCTTCAAACAATGTAGTCTCAAGGGCAAAAACAACTTTCCCAGGGGCACTGAATCACACTGTGGGCATTCTAGAACAGTGGTCCAACCAGGAGCCCTTGATTTCCTCATGGGCAGGGAGTTTCTGTAGCTAGTCCTAAAGCTCAGAAGCAATCATTCAGGCCACGGAGGAAAACGAAAACTCCCCCTCCCTTTTTGTCTAGACTCATGTGTGGTCATGGAGGCCCAGATGATCATCCCAGGTGAAGAGAGCTCCGCCTGACCGATCAGACTTTAGCACATTCAAATTACAGGGAAAGGGATCATGGGTGCCTAATGGGGTCTCCATGAATCACAGAAGATTTGCAAACAGGGTGCATGAGGGAAACCTGGAGGTCTCGGGTGGGGACAAGGTTGGAAACCACAGGTTGAGAGAGCAGAAGTCTTAGAAGGCACCAGTGACTCTATCAGCACTTGCCTAAGACAAGTGGTCCCTGGAGAGCGTCTCCTGGCCTCCCTGCTGGGAGTGACTACACCCTCTCCGTACTCACACCCACTCTCCATCCCCTGGGCGGTTGCTTGCTCAATCATCTGGGGTCACTTACATATTAATCATAGCACCTCCTAGTGGGCATCTGACCTTCAGCCACTGTGCTCCCCAAATTCGACCTGTGAACTTCAGCAGAAAGGACATCTGCTGTAGGGGAGACACCTCCTTGGAGATTTTCCCTCATTAAACAAAAGAAAACCTCTTAAGTGGACATTTGGATGAGATTCCACGCAGTTGCCTCAACAAAACAAAACGTGCCTTTGAGTGTTCTACGCAGCACCCTACTGCCTGGGGGTTTGTACAGATACAGAAGAGTTGACTGGAAGTGTGCAAATTTACTTACTCAAAAGAAAAGTCATCAAGTCTAAAAAGAAACAAAAGTACTATTTAATATAACAGGTACATACTAATTTAAATAATGTTTCAGGACAGTATCAGTGTTCCTACAGTGTTTTGGGAGAGGACCTGTACTTATTCCTTCTACAAACACAATGAAGCGGCTGAGGTCTTCCTCCGAGAGAGGCCCTCCGGCAAAGTTCTCTTTGAAATCGCCGAGATTACATCCATAGGCTTAGCCAGCTTGCTCAAAGGAGCCAAGGATGACGAAGGAAGGGGTGAAAGACCTAACTCGGCTTTAAGGTTCTTCCTTTTCCCTTGACGTGGAACAGTGTGGGGACAGGAGGGGGTTCGTAAGTGCCTCAGCAGTGCTGGAGGCTGCCTCCTGCTGACAATCCACGGGGAAGAGAAAGAAAGAAAAAAAAAAAAAGCCAATCACGTGGCCACCTAGACTTGGATCTTTCATTTCCATCCCTTTGCACCAAGAGGACCCCTTCTTCCAGGAGGAATGGTAGATGGCCCCTCGATGTTCCGGAAACGGACACCAGGTTTGGCCAGAGGAACATGAACCCTGAAGGGCTTACTGGTAGTCGGTGGAGCTGCCTTTCCGCTTGCGGTTGCAATCCGTGCCGCCGGGGCCCAGGGGGCTGGAGAGGAGGTCGGTGGTGCCCGGGGACATGAAGTCACTGATTGTTGAAGAAATGTCCATTCTCTGGTCGGCCATTGGAGGTTGGGACCTAGCACAAGGAGGCACAAAGGCGCATTTGTTGCCACGTGCTCTTCTCACATGGTGGCGGGCCAGGGTGGTCTGGTGGAGGGCCGGGTACTTGTGTATTGCACTAACACCACTCCCACCCAGCCAGCTGGAACAGGGACGTGGCAGAAAGGAAAGAGCGTCGTTCAGACTTCACGAGTTATGGCCGAGCATTTAGGTTCACCTGCTCACTGTTCTGGTGAAGACACAAAGCTCAGAGAAACCGGGTGGCTTCTCCCGTGCTACGGCAGAACCCAACACGCTAGGAGTTCTCGCCCAGAGCTCCTACCTCGGAGGGGACCTGCTATTCCCTGACGGTTCGATTTTCTTCCAATCTATAAAGCAAACAGGATTCCCTAGTTATCTTCGTATTTTTGTTACAACTTTTGAAAAAGTGAGGGGAAAGCAGAAAATATCCTTTCTCAGACTTGAAGTCTCTCTTGGGAGCCAGGAAAATATGGTCCCTCCCTATCACCGGGCCAGGCAAAAATCTGTCCCATCTTTCCCAGCTGTCCGTGGTACCCCACATCCCCTGCAAGGAAAAGCTGCATGAGGATATAGAGACCTTGTAGAAAACTTTGCAAAACACCTTGAGAATTCACATTTCAAAAGCGTGGAGTCAGCCGGCCCAAAAGAGAGGCTGACAAGTACCTTGCAAGGGACTGCAAATCCAAGCCGAGTTGAGAGGGCCGCGCACTGCCCGAGGACGGGCCGAGCTCCACACCACGTGACCCGGGCGCTCACTCCCTCTCCCTGGGCTCAGGTTGCTTCATCTGCAAAGCAAGAGGGGAGACTGTGAGGCCGTTTCCAAGACGATGGTCACGGCCACAGATTAGTGCACCAGGGTTAGGAGTGGGCCAGCTTTTCACTTGCGGGGCCACTGCTGGAGGGAACATCTTTGTGCTCTATCCCCAGGCAGCTGAGCTATGATCTCTTAGGACAAATCTAAAAGCATGACAGAAGGGACCGCACATAGTATGTCTGGGTACATTCTGGAACACCGTGCTTCAGCAGAGCTCCAATAATTTATATCCCCAACAAGAGTGCCTGTCAATCTGAAGAAAAAAAACAAATCCCCATTGGTTTTTACTTGCATTTTTAAATGATTACGGATGGTGTCCCTATGTTTATAGGCATTTCTCTGGTTTCCTTTGTGCCCACTCATGTCCTGCTTTTCTACCGTATTTTCTTCAGTACGGACGGGCCTCCTAACTCATGTTCACCTGGACACCTGAACCTGCTGGAAGGAAAGCACACAATGAACTAGCTGCCCTCACTTTCAATCCACGACCTCTCACCACTGACACCAGTGCTGCCGGTGGCCCTGGAATCCCCTTCTCCGCTCCTGGGAACATCACACCTGCTCTTTTGTCCCCATCCGTACTCTCAGCTGATACTTTCTGCTCTACTTCACTGAGAAAAGTGAGCACATCTACGGCCCACCTACAAGCTGCTGCTTAGGACCCTCTGCCCCCGAGGGGTGGGGACTCTATCCTCTCCCACTACTGAAGACCAGCACTCCCGAAGTCTCCCCCTGCCTCCGACCCTGCACCATCCACTTTCCCCCCTCTACTGGATCACTCTCCTTTGGATAAAAACACACAACTCTCCTCTTGAGGAAAAAACAAACGCTTTGTTGAACTCTACGCCCTTCTAGTCCCTACCTCATTTCTCAGTTTCCAATTCCTTTCCTTTTACTTGCTATAAACCAACTCAAATTGGGCTTTTGTACCCATCATTCCAATAAGACAGCCCCCGTTAGGTTCCCCAGTGACCTCCTCGTTGCTAAATCCAGTGGCTGGTCCTACATTCCCTCCCTAAGTGCCCCATCCCAACACCTGCTGGAGCTGATCTGTCCCTCCTCATTGGCTCTCGGCCTTGGGGAGGCCAAGTTCTCATTGTCCCCTTCCGCTTTACTGGGGCACCTGTCCCCTGATGGGGTCTTTTGTTGGTCCCTCCTCCTCTCTCACCCCTACATTGGGGTCCTGCGAATGTCATCACACTTCCTGTGTTTATACCCACTTCCTAAGAGGTCTGTGTACTTTCATTGCTTTAAATATGATCCACGCTAGGAGAACTCCCAAATATATACCTCCAAGCCTGGACATCTCCTCAATTCCAAAGTTATGACTGTTTCCCGGATGTCTCCCTTTGAATAGACAACAGAGACCTCAAACTCAAGTATCCAAACCAAACCCCTGGTCCTCCCCAAGCCAGGCCCCCTCGTGATGCTCACATCAATGGTACTTCCATCCTTCTCAATGCTCAGGCCCCAAACCTAGAAATCATCCCAACTCCTTGCTTCCTTTCACAGCCTGCACCAGATCCATTAGACAATCCCATCAGCTAACCTTTTTAAAAAAAATCCAAATTCAACCACTTTTCCCCCATTCTCTTTTCTATTTCTGCTCAAATGTCACTTTGGCAGTGAAGCTTCCCTGAATGTCCATAGCAGCACCAATCCCCTCTAACCGCCCCACCCTGCTTCATCTTTACCCACAATCCTTATCAATAATCTATTTACTAGCTTCCTTTCCGTTAGACTAGAAGCATCAGAAGGGCAGGGATTTGGTTTAGTTCACAGCTTACACCCTAGTAGCCTAGAACACTCTCTAGCATAAAACTCAATAAATAGGGGCACCTGGGTGGCTCAGTCGGTTAAGCGTCCGACTTCAGCTCAGGTCATGATCTCATGGTTGGTGGGCTCGAGCCCTGAGTCAGGCTCCGTGCTGACAGCTCGGAGCCTGGAGCCTGCTTCCGATTCTGTGTCTCCCTCTATCTCTCTTTGTCCCACCCCCAATTGAGCTCTCTCTCTCTCAAAAATAAACAAAATTTAAAAAAAATTAAAAAAACAATAGATGTTGAATGAATAAGTTTGTATGTTAGGAATATTCATTCTTGTATGTCATAGATGTCATAAATATCAGCCCCCTTTTGGCCTTCTAACTTTGCTTACGTATTTGTAGGCACAGTTAAAAGTAACATTAAAAAAAAGCCTTTTCTCAGCCCCAAAATACAAATGCCCTCTTTACTAATATTTTTGTAACTTTATTTAGCTCTTTATCCATTTGGAAATTATTTTTGATACACTACTTACGGTTGGAAACTTATTTCCGTCCAATGGATAGATAACTGTGCCAACACCATTTACCAGACCTTCTGTTACCCGTCATTTGAAAGGCCACCTTTATTGGTTTATTGTCCTATTCCGTTCCTTTGACCTAGTTACTTCCAGTCCAGTCCTATGCTATTGTGGCTTTATAATACATTTTAATATTGGGTAGAACAAAATCTTCTCCCTCTTACTACTTTTCATCTTCAGAATTCCCCAGTTATTCCAATGTATTCCTTGAGAAGCAGGTTATAATCGTTTAATCAGATCAACGGTGGCTGCCATGATAATCCTCATTATTACTGACAGTAGGAGAAGGAGACCAAGGAGGAGTAGAGTCCTACCCTCGGGGTCTCGGCGACCCTCTGGGCTGCGGGTCAGTTGCAGGGTGCCACGTCTAGCCCCCACTGTCTCTTTGTGAACAGCCAGACGACAGCCTGAGGTGGACTATTCCAAGTTCCAGGGCTCCCGGGAGAAAGCACCCTTCCCAAAAAGAACTCCCATGGGAACTGCCAATGACAGCAGGTGGGGGGGTTGGGGAGGTGATTTATTACCTGAAGTTAGAGTTCTTAAAGCTCAGATCCACTGCGAGAGAAGCAAGGGGCCACGGGGCTTATCGGTCACCTCAAAGCGATTTTCATGTTTTGTAGTTTCCTTTCGGGCAGTCAACTTCTTCCAGAAACCTACAGTGGGGCCCACAAGAAAAGAACACCCAGCCAGGTCACTTGGGGGAAGATAAACTGAACGATCTCCTGTTGGCTAAGGGACACGGGGGAGCTAGCTCCCGACTCCTGGTCAGAGGCTCACAATCCCAGCCTCCAGCTGCCTATTAAACCCAACTGCGGACACATGAAGGAAGCTGGCAGGCGAGATTTTTCTACAAAAAACAATCCTTTTTAAGTGATTAAACATGGATTCCTGGACGTGCCTTTAAGAGAAAGAAGATTAGCTGTACTTTTCATTTCTCCTACTGGCTCTGTGTCAGGCACTGTTCTCACCGCATCATGTAGATTAATGTATTTACACCCCAAAACAACCACGAGGTAGACGCTACTATTTTCTTCACTGTACCGATGAGAAGGCTGAGGCAGAGAGAGACGTGAAGACACTAGCCCAGGTCACACAGCCGCGGGGCCCCATCGCCGCTGAGGACAGCCTCCGCTCTCTCCCAGGTGAAGAGCCGTCCGAGCGCAGACAACAAGGAACAACAGAAAACAGGCCTTCAGGAAACACTAAGCCAAAGCACGTGCGCACAGGGCCAATATCTGAGACTGCTAGAGGCAAGGTAAGAGGTTTATAGGAAATGCCCGTGAAGCTCATGTACAGAGTCTGGGCACCTAGAGCTAAGGGGAAAGGCAATTCGGAGAAGGTGCTTGTGTTATCAAATGGCCTGCCGCCCTGCCCTTCTCCTACTGGCGGGAGACGGGTCTCCTCTCGGGCCTGTGGTCCCCGCGTCTAGAAGGAACTGGCTCTAAAGGAAGAGGGCCACACCTGCCCTCCCATTCCCTTTCTGGAGACGTCAACATCAGGTCTTGAGTGGGCCTTTCCTGACCTTTCTGAAGCAAAAATTCTGGGGTTTCACAGTCTGCTGGCTACTTCTTGCAGCCTTTGGAATACCTTGGTCTTGAACGTCCAGAAATAGGGCTGCTTTTGTCCTCTTGACTTAAGCTTCTGTGTGGTCTGATTCAGACACCCTCACTGACCCGGGTAGCCACAGTCTGGACACGTGCAAACAGCAGGACAGGATTTTGGGGTTCTAGTCCCTAAGCCTCAGCTGAACAGCCCATGGACATCAAGTCCCCAGGGCAGTGCTGCCCAAGCACTTACCCTCCAAGAGTGTCTTCACCACGCGTGACTCGGATGGCGACACCAGGGCTGGTCTGGAGCCCCCCCACCTTTGCAAGGACCCCTCTCACAGTTACCTGTTGTCTCTTGGAGCTCCCTCCCTGGGTTCGGTCTGATTCCCCACATGGGTCCCACGCTCTCCTCCAGCCCCCAGATGAGGACCCACCCTGGGCACCCCCTCCTTCCCTCACCCTGCTTGCCCTCTGACGATGGGCCACTGCCTCCCTCCATGCCGTTCTCCTCCCCAACCTGGGCCCTCCATACTGTGGTCACAGATAGGATCCCCCCCTTATTTAAAACACTTCAGTAGCTCCTCCCCTGCTCTGCCCCAAGCCTTCCAGAAACTCCCTACCAGGAAACATCAAACCTCCACAACAGGTTGGTTGGTTGGTTGTTTGCTTGTTTGCTTGCTTGCTTGCTTGCATTTCCTGCCCCGCCCAGCCCTCCCCATCTGATGCCTAAAGCTCTAGGCACTTAAGTTCTCAAGAGCACGTGACCTCCACTGGCCCACGCTGCTTTGCCCTTTACTAATTGGTCACCTGGTGAACGGCTCTCCTTTCAAGTGCCTTCAGGTTGAAGGCATTTCTGGCTCCCCCGAGAGGCCTTCTGGCTCTGCCCATGCTGTTCTGACCCTTCTCTTCACACCCGCGGCCCCTCCACTCTCTGCCCCGCCTCCGTGATCTCACTATTAGGGAGTCCCCTGGTACCGCACCTCACTCTCTTTCCCTCACTTCTCCAAAACTTAGATGAAGGCTCTCAGTACCAAAGCCCATATGAAATTTCTTATCTGGATCAGTTGTTCCAATACTCAAATTTCCTTTATAGAAATAATGAATGCTCCCACAAATGCTGGCACTATATTTTGCAAAACAAAAATCAGAAAGGCCTTTCCCGTATGCTTGGACAAAGTAAGGAAGCTTGAATCAGCTGTGACAAGTATTTCTGGAAAGCTGTCTTCTCTCCAAGAAGGTGTTCTTAGATGTAAGACAATGAATGAAACAACAAAAGAAAACCCCTCTTTCTGTGATTTCTTCCGATAGAGAACTGAGCCCAGGGAGGGAGCTCCAAGAGACAATAGGTAACTGTGAGAGGGGTCCTTGCTAAGGGGAGCTCCGGGCCAGTCCTGATGCTGCCATCGAAGTCACACATGGCAAAGACACTCTTGGGGGAGCCTGGCCTGGAATCGGGGACCCCATGTGTGTCCACTTCTGAGCTGGAGACTTCCAAAGGAGGGGGAGGCTCACCGGATGTCAGAGGAAGCAAGGCACAAAGAGACTTGTGCAGTGTGCTTGGGGAGAGCTTGATGGTACCCTCAGTAACCCCTCAATCCCCTCGTGCTCCTTGGAGCTCAGGAAGAAGAATCTCAGGGGCTCCATACAAAGGAGCACGGGGCTGGAAGGGGAGTCCCAGCCTCGGCTAGCCCCTGCAGAGCACCTTGGCAGCTGAGAAGGGTGAGGGTGAGCCGAAAGCCGGAGAAACCCACAGGGGTCATCGACGAGAGGATGAGAAACCCACCCATGTCATCTACAGGAGGATGACCACATTGAAGACCACCGATGGCAGACCAGGCGTCTCTCTCTGCTTTCCCTCCTCCTTGACCCAGTACCCCAACATGCTACAAGAAGGGGAGGGGGCGTGTAGCTTGCATTATGGTTCCAACTGTTAGCCTCCCCTCCCTGCGAGGACAGTGTGCAGGACGCCCCAGTGTTGGCCCTGCCACGTGATTCTCCTTGATGGATGAATGCCAGCGGAAGGGACGGCCTCAGCTTTCTAAAAGAATCTTTACCACGTGTTCCTTTGTGCCGAGAGCGGGAATTTCCCGGAGCGAGGCTCCTCCTTTCGAGGAGGTCCCGGATGGATAGAGGCACGAGGAAGAAATAAAGCTTTGCTACTGGGAGCCACTGAGAGGCTGAGGCTGGGTGTCACTAGGGAGACCAACTCTTCTGTTTGCCTCAGACCTTCCCACTTTAGCACCGCAAGTCCTGCCTCCCAGAAAACCCGTGTCCCCCACAAACCAGGACAGTCGGTCACCTAGTTCCTACCGCTGCATCTCTCACCCATCCGAAGCAGACCGACACAGGCAGGACGAAGGAAGCACAGACGGGATCCTGGAGCCACTGACGGATCCCCTGATCTGGGAGGAGGGAAGGGACAGGGATGTTCACACTGGCCTAGTTTCATCTTCACAATAACCCATCCGTTAATTGTGGTCATTATCCCCATTTTCCAGGTGAGGATGGAGGAGGCAAAGCTAACTTGCTTAAGATAACGCAGCTGGCAGGTGGGGACGGAAGCCCAAGTGTGCCCGGCTCCATGCTGGGTCTTCTGACTACCACACCACTGCCAGTCCCATCCCCAAAACCACCCCCAGCCCCAATCCAAGCATTCCTGGAGCAGGCATGAGGGGAAGTAAGAAAAGGCAATCCTAGTTCAAGACAGCTACAGAACCTGAACCAATAGGTTTGTCTCTGGGCTTCCTGGCAGCCAGGGCAGAGAAGGAAACGTCCAGCCCTCACACTGGCTGGGAAGTGTATCCTCCGGACAGACCGACCAGGGAGGGGTATCTGTCAGGAAGGTTTATGGGACCTGAGCAATGCCGGGCCTAAGGGCTCTGAGGCAACAAGCTTTGTGAAAGAAGAGAGTGCTTCCCCCTTTTAAAATGGGACCTCAGTGAACACCTGCCCCGGCCTGCCCCTACCCTCAGGTGTGACAGCTGATGGTGCTCTGTTAAGCCACGTTGTGAAGCCCCAGTATGTCACTAGGGTGGCAGTGTTTGATGGCGTAGCTTAATAAGAGGGCGTGGCTTAGGAAAATATGGACGCTAGGGAATCAGCATCCTCGATTACCCTACTAGCTGTATGCTTACTGATTTGCTTCCTCAAAACCCCAAGCCTTCCAGTAAGGGCCCCTGCATGGCCATCTCTGTATCCCACAACCTTCAGGGGCCTGCCCTGGGCACAGAGGTGTTCCAGAAGTACTTTCCCTCCCTGCCTACCCCCCCCCCCACCCCCGACCAACCCCAGAGGGCCATGGCAGGTGGCCCTTGGTCCCATCCTCCACGTTCTCCACGATGTGGTGCTGGGGCCTGGCTCCAAGTTTACTGAGGGAATGGATGAGGAGCTGCTCTAGTCCGTTCAGGTGGTGGTGGTCTCTGAGCAGAGGCAAGAGGCTGGAGGGGCTCTGTCTCCTCTGCAAGTCCCTGGGCCCTCCATGGTCTCTATGACAGCCTGTGGGGAGTTCAGTTGCCTTGCTTTGCAACAGATGCATTTAGAGAATGTTCGCCCAGTAAGGCCAGGTGCTTTGAGCCTAAGGTAACAGGTGTTTGCATCGGGGTCATTCAGCGAGGATTTGTCTAGCCCCTAGGGCACTGGGGACACAGGGAGGAATCAGCAGTCCTAATGTTCAAGATCCCCTCAATCGAGTTGGAGAGACAGGATCTAAATAAAGACATGACCGCATGCTCGCTGCAAGGGGCGGAGCCAGGCTTACACTTGCACAAACAGCACAAGTCCGGGATGTGCCTCTGCCGTGGTAAGTGGCAGAGATCTGCGGAGCCGTTATGACAAACTTCCAGCAGGTGGCAGTCAAGTGTCTTGAGGAAGGAGGGCCTTTCTTCCCTAGCTGTGAGGCAAACGTAAGGGACAGGAGCAGAATGGAGGAGGAAAGACTTAGCTTAGGGGCTGGTGTGTGTGTGTGTGTGGTGTCGGTGAGGGAAGGAGAAGGAACCAGGGTGGCGGTGAGACTTGAATTAGGGGCTGCAGATGCTTGCCTGGTGGACTGGGCTGTTGGAAGTCTGTTCTGAGCTGGGGAAAAAAGCACTGACCGTGGCTGTCAGGGGCCAGGGGATCCCTGTCTGTGGCACCTGTGGACAATCCTGCTGGTAGCTCTAGATGCTTGGGAATCCCGGAATCAAGCACAAATCAAGGAGGCAGCGTTTGGAAGCACAGGGCTTGGAGGGCCAGTTGAGAGGGTCTCACGGGGGCAGGATTTGTAAGTCCTGGGGAATTCTGTGAATGAACACAAGGCTGGTTCTTGTGGAAGAAGTCTTCAACACGATCAATGGAACAGGACCTACAACATCCCAGTCTCCAGGGGCTACTGAGGGCCCTTAGTGGGATTCAGAGATCTCATGAAGAGTCACGAGACAGAGCACGCACCTCGCCCAGCACAAGCGCTTAGTAAATGTTTGCTGAATGAATGATAAAAGAGATGCCTTCTTAGACCTTCGCCAAGTCTATTACTGAAGTCTAGGAAGAAGAACCTTTCTTCTTCTTTTTTTTACTGTATAGAATAAGAGAGCCTGGCCCTAAAGACTCAGAGGGAAGAACACTATTTCCACCAGAAAACTTACTGCCTGAAGTTGAAGAAAGTTCTGGAAAACTTCCGCATCTTGTTCTAAAGGAAACCAAAGGATGCAGTGCTGTTATCTCGTGGTAGAATCAAGACACTGGTGTGAGGGAGAGCAGACGGGGAGGCCTGGGAGGCACTCTGAGTTCCAGGTCAGGGCTGTGGATGGAGGCAGGCTGGCCCAGCCAGCAGGGGTGGACCCAAGGAGGGTTGAGACTCTGAGGAGAAAAGAGATATGCCTTCTCTGAGGATGTGGGCAAGGTGAGAGAAAAGGGGAAGAATACTGAGCAGGTGTTTCTCCAGAGCCGGTGGATCAGGCATGTGACGTCCTTGGCACTTTCACAAGCAGGGGCTGGGGAAGAGCTGAGACTCTCCCCCTGGCAAGGGGCAGGTGGGGCATGGACAAAAGGGCGAGATCATGGGCACATGAGGAGGGAGGGCAGGGCAGCGGTCAGTGCAGGGCCTCTGGAGCCAGACGGCTGGGTTCAAATCCCAGCTCTGCCACCTACGAGGTGTGCGTCCTGGGCCAGTTCCGTGACCTCTGGGAGCTGTACTTTCTCCCCCGTAAAATGAGAAGGATGCAGTCACAGACTGAATGAGCTCAGTATCGGAAAAGCACTTAGAACGCTCATCAGATTAACTGTGCTTATTGAAATGGAGGGCCTCACGCTGCTGAGGAAAGGAGGGGTAGGAGGCTGTGGAAAGGTAAGCTGTGATGTCAAAGAAATGAAACTCAGACGGGACACTCTGGAATGAAGGAGCTCAGAAATGGTAAGAGCAGAGTGTGTGTGCCTGCCAGTGGACATAAAGAACTTAACAGGGGGCTCTGGGGACCAGGAGGGAGTCAGTGAGGGGGGCTGGGGAATGGGTAGAGGAACCTGGGCATGGGGTGGGGGCCGGAGGAGAGGGCAGTATTTTGCAGCAGGGAGGACTCATGACAACTGGAAAGCTGAGTGGTATTTCGGGAGTCCAACCCCTTCATTTTACTTCAATGAAACCAACATACAGGGAAAGAGCTCCTCCTACAGAAAGCTGGGAACAGGATCATGAGAAACTTAAGTCAATAGCTGATAGTAACAGAACTGCCTGGGAAGGTGAGGTGGAGAAAGCAGGGACAGTGATTTCCCTACAGAGACGGGCACCACAGCGGACAGCTGGCTGCCCAGGGCTGGGGGACTCCCAGCTGAGGGGTGTTGGGGGACAGGAAGTAGATGTCCCTGTTATGGCTCACCTACCATAGGTTTTGGCTGACAGGTAAGGAGGCCTCAGATGGTTACCAGGCGCCCAAGGCCCTCAAGCAACCCCCTCAACGCACTCTACTGAGCACCCAAATCCACCAGGTAATTTGTACGGTGAAAAGAGTCAGGGAGTTGAATAAGTTTCCACCACAAACTGCATGTGGCAGTCAAATTTCAATCGAGGACAATGTCATAATCATGAAGACACCGTTAGCGTGCGGGTCCACAGTCACTCATTCGTTCATCTTTCAGCAAATATTTGCTGAGGGCATCCACATGCCAGGCACCGTTCTCCACAGCGGGACTGCGGGTGAAGACACAAACATCCTTGTCCTCACCTGGTACGCATTCTGGGGAGGAGGGCAAGCAGAGACGAGTAAGTAAGTGATGCTGGCAGGTGGGGAGCGCTGGGGCGAGAACTCAGAGTCGGGGCGGGAGGAGCTCTGGAGACGTGGCAGCGGGGAGGTGAGGAGGTGAGACGTGGAGGGAGGAGCACTCCAGGCCGGGAGGAGCCTGCACAAAGGCAGAGAGGGAGCCGAGGCTGTCAGGGGACCAGCCCTGGAGCAGGGTGGGCACAGACCACGTGGTGCCTGGCGGGCCCCCGTGAGGGCCTTGGTTTTGCCTCTGAGTGAAGTGGGGGGATGATGGGCCCCCACTTGGGGCTAAGCCTGGCTGCAGGGTTGAGAAGAGATGGTGGGGAGGGGGGACCTGTGTGTGCAGGTGCATGTGGCGGTAGCGGTACTGGGTGGGTGGGTGCACCTGCTTGTGCGTGAGCGTGCCTGTGCCTGCGTGTGTGCGCACGGGTGAGCGTGATGCGTGTGCGTGTGTGGGAGTGAGTGTGCACATGCTTGCATGAGTGCGTTGGGGAGGCCCGCGAGGAGAGGGCTACGATGGCCTGGGGAAGGTGACACAGCTCGGTCCCCGCCCAAGAGTGCGGGCAGTGAGGAGGGCATGACAGGGCTCGGGGCTGTGTGGCCAGGTGAGGTGATGAGTTGCGGTCACTTCCTGGTATACTCTGGAGGAACAGCTGACCGGACTTTCTGATTTTTTTCTGGCATGAGGGGTGACAGCCACTCTGTGAACTGCACAAAGGCTCCCAGGTATGGGGGTGCCTGGGGGTGAAAGTCCCAACGTGAGCTCTACTTGCCAGGCTGCATGCCCTGTGTGACGGCTGGAGGAAGAGGGATCTCTTGTCGTCCAGCCAGAGGCCAGCAGCCATTGGTTGGGGAACTGTTAAGTGAGAGGCACGACGAGACATCGAAGTTGCAGGACGGAGTGCACAGCTGCGCACTGCACTCCTGCTGCCCCTCCCCTCCCATCTGGAGCGGAGACTGCCTCCTGGTTACTGAGCATCACCCCTGCTGGGGACGGTGCTGACTCAGATGTGGCTTATTTGGTGGGCATAACAACCTTTTGGGAAAGGCATCATCATCAACATAGTGTAGAAGATGGCAATGAGGCTCAGAGAGGTACGGCCACTTGTCTGAGATCACACAGCCAGCAGGGGGAACAGACACCCAACCCCGATGTGCCCAACTGGAGAGCTGGGCCCCACATGGTTTGTGTCTTCAGTGACTCAGCAGAGGAAAGCGAAAGTAGGAGATGTAGGGCAGGGCCAGCTGAAGCCCATCCCACCTCCTTCCTATGAGGCAAGGATGTCAGAACACAGTAAGGACGTGCCCCGACCAGGGTACTGGGGGGATGGCCAGTGTGTGTCTAACAGATGGTCCTCTCCGTTTTCACTCGCAACAACTGGAAACCTTTCTGAAATGTTCTTGTCCACCTGCCCGTCCCGTGAGCACAACTTGAGGAAGACGATTTGATCTTGGGATGGATCTCAAGGCCTTCCCCCAGTGCCCCAGCTCCCAGATGTTGCTGTGAGTGTTCCGGACCCCAGAAACATCCCTGCAAGTTCCTCTTTTAGCTAAAACGGAATCTGCTTGTTTGCTTTCATTCCTACGCAAGGAATAAAGCCATTATTTCAGTGATTTTGGTTTCCTTTTTCCAAGCTTTGGTTACAGCAAGTGACCGTCACATGCTCAAGGGTCTGGAAAAACACGAGTTCGTAAGGTGCTTTTCCTGGGAAAATATTCAGTGCAGGGACCACAACAAAAATAACAATGCAAAAACCGTGGCAGCAGAGACCACACGCTGGGCTTTTATGTTGTGCCAGTCAGTGTTGTTTCACTGAGTTTCCAAAGAAGTAACTAATTCTCAGAGATGTGAAGTAAATTGCCTGAAATTCTTAGCTCATGAACAAGAAAGTCATGATTCAAACTCAGGTCAGTTTGACTCCAAAGCTCTGTGACAGGTGAAGGACTCTCGTCCTTTCTTAATTAGACAAAACAAAAATAAAACCTCCTATAAATCGACAAAAAGGCAAATACCTCCCTGGGAAACCAAAGGTTACCAAGAGGTAAATTCACAACATTCACACAATTAATTCGTGTAGGCAGAGGACATAACACAACATGGTTAAGAACAGGGGCCTGGCCGGTTCTCCTTTCTGTAAAAATCTACACATGGATGTTCAAAAAAAAAAAAAAATGTATGTACAGGTGGGAGAGGTGAAAAAAAAACAGAGATGGCAAAGATGAAAAAAGGTGATAAAAATTCCTTTTCAGACTCTTTATGTATTTGCTAAAAGGGACAGGGGAAAACATCAAAACACCTTCTTTGTCTGACAAAGGATGCCATTAAAAATTCTGACGTCGGTTACATATCCTTAATGTAAAAGGACATTTTTTTAAAATTTTTTTTAACGTTTATTTTATTTTTGAGACAGAGAGAGACAGAGCATGAACGGGGGAGGGGCAGAGAGAGAGGGAGACACAGAATCTGAAACAGGCTCCAGGCTCTGAGCTGTCAGCACAGAGCCCGACGCGGGGCTCGAACTCACAGACCGTGAGATCATGACCTGAGCCGAAGTCGGACGCTTAACTGACCAAGCCACCCAGGCGCCCCTAAAAGGACATTTTTAAGAGAAATCAAGCAATTTTTAAATTAAGTTTTTATTGTTTATTCGTTATTCTTTTATGCTTTTTTAGGACCTAGTGTAGAGACTCCTTAAGTTCTAAAAGGCTCCTGGAAGAATTATCTGTCCCTAGGTTCTCCTGCCCATTTTCAGAAGCAACCAGTTACAGAAAGTACCTTTGTGTTTCTGAACAACCGCGGATGGTACTGCTCATCGACACCCCAGTTTTAACCGGGATCTGTTCACTTCTCGCCACAGAAAAGGGAAATTCACCTCTCTTCTATTACCTCTGTCATTATAGGCATGCATAAGAACCTAACCTCCCATTCAGCCAACAAAGTTGCATAATTATTTCGGGCAGATGAATATTCAGCTTTCATATTTACTATGAGCATGTAAATCCTAGGCGCGGTGGGGGCTATGTGGGGTATTCTGACCCCATTCCTTTGCTGCATACCTTTCTGTTTCCCTTTAATTGTAACCTGTTCTTTTTAAAGTTAAAAAAGATACGTCTAGGTATGTATATTTAACCCATTCTTCTACATTTGACTACGTCTCCCTTCAACTTATTCAAAAAAAACCATTTCTTTTCACTTCAGGTTTATCCTAAGGTTCCTCCAGCTAATTTATAAGCTAATATGCACACGCGCGCGCACGCACACACACACACACACACACACACTCCCTCTCTCATACTTGCAAAGGTTAAACAAATATTTTAAGATTCTTTTCACTTTCCTGCAATTTGTGAATAATATAACACACCAACACTTATAATTTCAAACACAATCTGCATAATACCCTGACTATAACACACAAAAAATAAGTTGGTTAAAATAAGATACTACGTACAGAGTCAATATGCAAATGTTGGGCACAGCTACTCCAGAAGACATGATGAAAGATCTAATGAGGTGCTTGGACCTATTTATAACGCATAGTAAACCTCATATACTTGGTGGTTGTGTTCCTGGAAAATTCTGTATATATTAAAAGCATGCAAAAATTATGTGTGTTTAGGTGTAAAGTAGAGTCATATTCCAGGCTCGGTCAACAGGGTTCCACCTCCATGAGTGCCCACTGAACTTCAGGAGGTTGTGTAGGATGCTGGACAATCCTTTGGTCTCCATGGGTGACATGCAGCAAATCCGCTTCCTGGAAGACAGCCCTGACCTCATGACCATCCCTGTCACAGCCAAATCGCCCTGCACATCCCAAAGACGTCCTACAGGGGGCGCTACGTGCCCATTCAGAACCAGCAGTTGGTTCAACTCTAGGTTTTCTACAAAGGGGCAAAGAGACACTAAGATCTTTATCCAAAGTCATATAGGAAAACGAACAGCAGTCAGGAGCTGATAAGGAGAAGGGGTTAACAGTAGAGGAAAAGGAAATTCTATTTGTGGTTATTGTCAGACATAACAGAAGTGCCAGGTGCCTTTTGTTATGCTCACCGGGATCTCATCTAATCCTCCTCCTATCAACCTAAGGGGTTAGTTCTATCAGCACCTCTAATTTTCAGATACAGACACCACCTTTCAGGGAGGTTAGGTCCTTGCTCAGGACCCCAAATTAGATTTTGTCCAATCCTTTCTCTATTGCTTCCAGCTGCTTTCACTCCAGGTCCCTGGGCCTGCACCTCAGGGATCAGGTCCCTCACTTTGCTACTTAAATCTTTAGGAACGACTAACTGGGGTGCACGCTGTCTGAAAAGCAATGAACAAAAAAGAAAGATGGTTCAATCCCAGCCTCTCGGCCCTCCTGGTTCAGCCACCGTGTGGCCTGTGCCCAGAGGTTTGTAAGTATGGGAAGCAGACTCCAGATGAAGCCAAAGACTCCTGAAGGAGCCCAGCCTGACCTGCCAGAGGTCAGGCCAGGACAGCCAATGTGACCGCGGGGACTTTTCCTGCCCTGGAAGGCCCATGCCTCCACAGTCCGTTCCACACTCCACAAGGTGGCAGGCAGCCCAGGGGCTGCAGCCCACACCACCGATGCAGGAAGGGCCAGACACCGAGCGAGGGCTTGGTCACCAAACCTTGAAGTGTCAGGTGTGGGGAACACTCTAGAACAGTCACTGCAGCTTCATGGCATGTCCGCCTCTGCTTATTTAACCTTCAAATCATCCCTATAAGAAGATAGTGCTATTTCCACCTTACGGAAGAGGGAACCAAGACCACAAAGGCCTGGCATCTAGATACAGAGCTGGCGAGGGGCAGGGCCAAGGCTCAAGCCCAGGTCAGACCGGCCCCAAGCCCTCCCTCTCCTGCCCTTCCTGGTTTATGCACTTCAGAGAAAAAAAAAAAAAAATGTGTATTTGACACCCTGCACCCAGCTTTGGAGGGCAGGTGGCCATCACATCCCCCTACCCCCTAACCTCTGGGGCTGTTCTGTGAGACTGAGCATTGGAGCAAGTACCTGAAAAGGGGGTCCACGCTTATAATCCTCAGGTACCTTTCTCCCTCAGCTTTCTGGCCACAAAACCATGAATAAGCACTTTAAACAAGGAACCCGTTGCATCAGACTTGATGTTCAGGAAAAGAAAATACAAATAGCCCATATTTGTCATCCTGATCGAAACCCACCCCACGGGGCCTGGTGGAACTCGGACGAACCCATCTGTTTGTTGATGACCGTGCACAGGCCTCTGCCCCATAGCCCACTGTGTGGAAACAAACCCTGAGGATATTTCATAGAAAAGGGTTCGACTCAGGCTCCGGTCAAGAGATTTCTTGGAAAGTAAGTCAAAGCAGGGCCAGGCCCCAGTCTAGCAGGCGACGAGCTTACATTGGGCACCCGGCCTGTGACATGTTATAGCCTCACAGCTAAGAGCACAAGCGTTGGAGCCAGACTGCCGGGGTCCACATGTCTGCTCTGCTGCTTGCTTGTGTAACTCTGGACAAGATTTGACCTCTGCTCCTCGGTTTCCCCATTGGTAATATGAGAATAGAGACAGTACCCGCCTCACAGAGTGGTTGGAGGCGGTAATAAACGCAACTCACGTAGAGAGCCTACAACAGTGCCTGGCACATGGTGAGCACTCAGGGTGCCTGTCGTTGATGGGACTACTGATTGCCATGTCACAGAAAGAACGGTTGATGGCTCTGGAGAACACAAACCCTAGTGAAGGAAAGGGGGTCAATGAGGAGACAGGGCCAAGAGGCAGAATTGGGTCAGAAAGAAGAAGGATTTTCTAACAAGCACACGTGTCCAAAAGACGGAGCAGGATGCCTGGGGTGTGGGCGCCTGAGGAGGCCCAGGGGCCCGCCTGCCTGTCAGGAACAGTACAGATGAGGTTTTCCTGCACAGGATGGTGGCCAGAGGAAGTGACCCCTGATGCCCCTTCCCACTGGCCCACGCTAGGACTCTGATGACGAGCAAGTAAGTGCCGATAGGCAGGGTGCGGCTGAGCCGCCTGAAGGAAGCGGGGAGAGACTTTGGACCGTCTTCACGTACACAACCTTCGGGACTTTCACTTCATTTTCTCAGAACACCATCTGGGGGGTGGGGGTGGTGGCGGCAGTGGACGCCATGACCAGCAATGGCTCGGTGAAACTCAGAAGTGTTTCTTGAACACCTGTGGGGTGCCTAGCAAAGCAATTCAGAAAGCGTGAGATGTCAGAGCCGTGGCAACAAACTATCAACATTTTCTTACTCCGGAGAATCGAACGACAGCACCATTTACTGAAGCTACTGTTACTGGGGACACGGACTGTGCAGTCATCAGGTGGGCCCGCTCCACAGGCAGCGCCTGGGGCAGGAGGACCGGGGGTCGTTCCGGCTCACAGGCAGCCTCCCAACCATCGCTCTGGCAAGGTTTTGGTGTTCTTTACCACCGAAACGTCCCCTGACCTGGTGTGCTTGGTTCTCTGGGCACAGGCGAAGACGCTGGGACACAGGGAAATGGCCAGGAGCAGGGGAGAGGGAAGGGAATACTCTGCTCCTTGAAAACGGATTCAGGAAGCATCCTCCACCATCATTTCAGTATCACCTTTGTCAACTATAAAAATGGAAAACATCCTTCAGAAGCAGAAACCATTTTATCAATGAAAAATTATCAGACGGTATAAAAACCACGATACCAATCCAAGAAAAATGATCAAATTCTGACACGAAAGCTCACCCAGCTATTTTCCAAGGATTTCGTGTATAATCGTGACTGCTAATTTATATGCTCTCAACTCTGAGAACTCAAAAGTGGGTAAGCGGCGTATCAAACCGATTAAGAAAAAAAAAAATTTATGGAGAGGACGCTGGAGACATTCTTTGTGCCGATTTCAGTTCTTTGCCTCCTGGAAACGCCCGCCAACATTGGTGAGAACCACCATCTGGAGTGGTTGGGGACTTACTGGGCAGGAAGACAGACCATCTCTTCTGCCTGGTAGGTTCCCGTCCCAGGCCATCGCGGTCCTTCCCCCTCGGGTGGCCTGGCTCTCTGCAGCTAACCCCTACTGCTGCTTCCTCCTGTATCTCCTCCCCGCTTGCTCCTCTCCGTGCTGACTGCTACGGCCTTAATTTAGGCCCCAGGCACGCCCCTCCTGGCCTACTCACATCCTCCCAAATCACTGGCCTCCAGCATCGCTAAGACGTGACTTTTCCAGAAGCTTCCACAGTCCATCCTTCCTCAACCTTTCTCCCCCCCCCCCCCCGCCCCGCCTCCTCCCAGCCTCAACAAGAGAACTAACACCAAGGCGCACTTCTGCGGGCACCGTGCAGGGCATCAGCCCAGGGAAGACAGAGACAGGTGCCAGCTCACAGGCCAGCTCCCATCCAGGGATACTGGCAGCCGAGTGCTGCACGAAGAAGGGTCCCGAAGGGCGGAAAGAAGCCACCATGAGCAGCACCTGGGAGCCCGAGGACGGGAACCGCCGGGCTCAGCCCCCGCCCCACTCGCCATCCCAGCTTAGGGCAGGGCGCCGCGCACGCTCTGGACCGCCTGTCCCTGGCCTGTGCTCCAGTCCCGCACTCCCTTTGGTGTTCCCGTAAGTCTCCTCAATGATGCGCTTTGAGGGCCCCTCCAAAACCGCCGTCTCTACTTTCCCGGGCACCACTGTGGCACCATACTCTCCTCCCCCAGTACTCGGCAATCGTGCGGCACCCTCCTCCTTTGGCAACCTCCCAGCATCCACGAGGCTTTTCCAAGTGGGTCGGAGAGCAGCTGCTTTTACCTTTGCCTCAGTGTCCCAATACACAGATTCCCAAGTCCCCCTCACCATTCCCCCCACTCAACTCGCCGGCTGTTGTACTCACACAGCCCTGTCTACTTGAGCACGTGGCGGCCACTGGCCTGTCTTGATGTCTGCCTGCCCGAGGCTGGGAACGCTGAAGGACAGAAATCACATCTGTTTAGCTCGCTGGCTCCGGGCCTGGCACAGGAGGGCCCCGTTAGAGCCCTGCTCCGCCATGACTCGCTGAGGAGCCCTGGGAAGGAGCCGCCCTCCTCCCTGGGCCTCAGCTTCCCCACCTAGACTAAGATGTACTCGGAGCTAGAGGGTTCCTGACGCCTTGCCCAGCTCCGACACACCACGAGAACACAGGCCACGAAGGACCAGCTGCGTGTCTTTCCTGACTGTGCGGGTAATAATCACTCAGTGATATCACCCTACAGCTCCTCTGGGTGGCACGGATCTGCCATTGCGAGGAGTGAAAACCCGGGAGCAGATACCCAGTGCTGGGGGGTGGGGGGGGGGGGTGTGCGCTTGTACCGCTAAGTATAATGGACAGCGAGGAGTGATTTTCTCTCCCTTTGAGAACATAAGTACACTCTTCTATATTTATACACCCCATCTCCTAATTTAGGCAGTGTAGAACTTTTTCTGATCAGCACTCACTTGCCAATAATCTCGCTCTACATCTAAATGAAGACTAGGAGTCATATAAGTTCACAGATTGAATGGATGGCTGATTTACAAAGCCCTTAAAATGTGGCTGCAGGCCGACGCTGGCAACCCCATAATTAGATATGGCATGCTCTGCGATGATGTATTTTTTACTGTTTTTTAATAACTCAGTTCTCCTTCTGGGATGAGGGGAAAAATGGAATTTGTTAAAAATAAATCGAGATTTAGTGGCTTTTCAGCCTTCTGCTGCTTGTTGCTCACAATATTCTATAAATAAAAGCAGCCCGGCCCTATAGTGCACTGTAAACACCCACAGACACTCAGAGCCAAATTCTTCCAATTATGACCCTGTGCCAGTTGCCAAGCTACTGCAAGGACCCACTTGAAAGGCGGCCATCTAGGCCATCTTCTGATTAAGCCGCCCTGTGACAAGGAGGAGGGCCTGCCGCTTTGGCACTGTGTCTAGTCTGAGATAATTGTTCCGTTTTCTTGAAATTAAGCCCTTTCCTCGTGATCGAATTACAATTCAGAGGTAGATGAGAAGCTAACCACCTGTCCATCCGTCCATCTGCCTGGGTCACGCGTGTGCCTGAGATCCTGGGCTGTCACACGCCGGACTTCCATCAGGCGGCAAAAGTGCCTTCACGACAGCGTCTTTAACTGCACTGAGCAAATCAAGGTCAAATAAAAGTGGGTCAGCAAAGAACATGACAGGTGAGTCACAGGCGGCCTGCCCTTCTACTCAGCAGCTTTCCTCACTGATCAGTTTGGGTCCCTCTTGTCCAATGCGGCAGACTGAGACGGTCATTTAAAAATCTGTATTAGACCCCGCGAGGGACGACGTGGTCAGGTCGACTGCTCTGGGGCTCAAATGCCATTGCACAAGCTGGGGCTGCCCCGGCTGCCCAGCTTTCGTGTGGCCCCGACCAGCCCTTGAAACACTGCATGCAGGGAATCAGGGGATTGCCGCGTGCCACGGTCTCACTGAGAGAGAAATTACTTCCAGTTCCTTAGGAACCGGAATGCTCAGGGCAGCACTGAAGCACAATGGGCTCCGGCTAGAAACCAATCACCCCCCCCCTCCTCCCTTCAGTGGCAGTTCTCCTGCGGGAGTGCTCCGAGGGGAGCACAAACCCCAGCAGGCCCAGGAGGCCTGCAAAAGGCCCCAGGCCACAGATCCAGCTGCGGAGGCTCAAACACTGAATGGGGAACCAATCGGTGAGTTCTCCCAAAAGAGAACTGATAGGTGCTCTGTGGCCAGATTTTCCAAACTCAAAACTGGGACCTACACTGAAAGGGGTAGAACTGTTTACGGCTGGAAAGTTTGGGACCTGGGGGTCACAAAACACGGAGCCTCATTAGAGAGGTCTCCCGTGGGTGTCCCATCTAAAGTGGCCCT
The DNA here is from genome assembly GCF_018350195.1 of Panthera tigris. Lineage (NCBI taxonomy): Eukaryota > Metazoa > Chordata > Mammalia > Carnivora > Felidae > Panthera > Panthera tigris. The sequence continues at coordinate 69,129,246 of NC_056669.1, read as the reverse complement.
TCCTTGGGGCGCCTGGGTGGCTCAGTTGGTTAAGCGCCCGACTTCGGCGCAGGTCATTTCACGGTTTGCGCATCGGGCTCTGTGCTGACAGTTCAGAGCCTGGATCCTGCTTCGGATTCTGTGTCTCCCTCTCTCTGCTCCTCCCCTGAACACACTCTCTCTCTCTCTCTCTCAAAAATAAATAAATGTTAAAAAAAAAAAAAAAGATTTTTAAAGTGGCCCTTCCTATAACTCACTTACCATCTGGGGGTCCTCATTTCTTAATTTCTGAAATGGTCTCTTTTCTTTGGGCCCCCCTCTGATTAGAAGGTGAGCCTCATGAGAGCAGAGACCCCCTCTGTCCTGTTCTTGAGTATTTCCAGGACAACTAGAATGGTGGCTGGCTCATGGTAGGTGCTCGATAAATATTCAATGAGTAAACGAATCCATGCCAGACCTCTGGAAGACCATTCTGCGTACCAGCGTCTCTCTATGTTCATGGCCATGGTATGAGGGGAAATCATTACCTCTTCTGTAACAATGAGAAAAGCAAGGCTCAGAGAGGGTGCATGTTTTTCCCAGGGCTGCACATCTAATGCGTTCATGGAGCTGGGATTCCAAGCCAGGCGTGAAAAGTTCTAATCCTGGCTTTGAAGTGAGCATCTGTTGCTTTTATAATTTAGAAAAAGCAAAGGAGAAAAACTTTAGAGGAAAAAGTACGCATCAGAAAAAGCTTTACATCAAATGATCTAACATATGACAGATTCGGTTCCTGTGCCCTAAAACCCCAGCTGCAGAGGGCATCGGCACCACAGGCCCGTAGCCAGAGCTGGAGGAAGGGCTCTGGGGCCCCCATTATGGAAGGTCCATTCCTGTCTTTCCGTGGGGCTCCAAAGGCCAGGCAGGAAAGGGAGAAGCCATCAGCAGTGACACCCATGACTCCTATCGCTGTTAGAAACAGCAAGCTTATTCCAGAATTTGCTGGAAAGTTTCCAAGGAGAGGCCTGCAAGCAAATTAGAAGACTGCGGAGTGTTTGGAATCTGACTTCCCTTTATACCCATACCTTGAAAATTGGAATGAATAAAAAAAAAAAAAAAAAGGAAAGGAAGCATACTTTTTAAGACTGAAATTTCAAAAATCTTAAAATTGAAAAGCAGAGATTTACATATATCTCAATTTAGAACACTGAACCCTGCTGACGTTAAGCTTCTGAACCTTTATAATCTGTATATCACAATAAAATTCCTATTAGTCTGATGATATTTTGGGCCACAACTCCTCCCCGGCCTGTCTGCTAGATGCAGGCAGTGGTTTGAACTGATGTGTAAATCAGCAGGTCGGTCCATCAAAATGACTGGCCAACTCTAGTGCGTGGACACATTTCTCAAATATGGGAAAGTAATGAAAATGGCAGCTTGTATCGATAAAACAGGTTTTTCCAAATGCTACCAGGACAACCTGTGAATACAAACACCCTACAGAAAGAAAAGCCCCTCCTGATTGTGAATGAGGGGTGGCAGGACTAAAGAGAACCACATAAGCTAACCTTTCAGAACAGAATTTCTTAGCTACAATTAATTTCTGGGTGGGCTTCGGGGCAGGTGTCTCATTAACAATATTCGTCTTGAGAGTATTTACCACGAGCATTTTTTGGAGAGAGGCTCCATAAAATTCACTAGATTCACAAACTGATCTGTGACCCCAAAAGACAGGGACCCCCACCAGCCGTCTCTGCTCTCTCTCCCGTTTTCTTTGGACAATCCTGTAACATAAACAACAAGATGGCTTTCAGAGTAGACAAGATGACATTGACAGTCAGGGAAAGTCGCCCAAGCTCTTGCCTGAACAGCCCGGCCACTGGGACTGCTCACATCAATGAGTGAAAAGAGGTCATTGGCTGGAAGGGACTGGGGGGCTACTGAGCTTTACCTTGAGCCCAGTGCCCAGAAGAGACCAAGAGAGCAAACTTAGTGACCAGTGTGTCTTAGGCAAGATGAACTTGGGAGCAACATTGTGAGACAGGAGAAAGAACAAGGGCTTGACAGCCAGGCAGGGCTACCTTCAACCCTGGCCACGTAGCTTTGAGACAAGGATGATGACCATGACAATGGTGACGATGATGCCAAAGACAATATCTACCAAGAGCTTTTACCGACGGCACAAAGTCTAGCGTAAGGTAAGCAAATACTTATATACTTGTGAAATAACATATGCTGTTAAATTTTCGCAGCAACACATGAACCTTCTCTATATTATCTCCATTTCCTATATCTGGAAAAAGAAGGTGATGAAGATTAAGTGGCATGCCCAAGGTGCACTGCGAGGTTGGGATTCCAACCTGGGTCTGTGCGACTCTAAGCCCACACTCTCAACGACTAAGGTCCACCGCACTGCCAGGCCTTGGCTTCCTCATCTGTGAAAAGGTTAATAATACTCACCCTGGCAGGGTGGTAAGGGTTGGACAGAATGCACGGGAAGTGTTTAACACAGTACCTGGCACACAGGAACTCCACAGGATAGCTATTAATGCAATGTAATGCGATGGCATCTGGACCTTTGGAAGAGAGAAGAAGGATGGTGGGAGGTGGGCATCTGGCTATACAGATGGTGCAGCATTTCACTTCACGGGGTTCGACAAACAGGATTAGGAACTTTGGACCAAGGCTTAAGAGCCTGGGATGGCATATTCTCGGGAACAGAGAAGGGACACCGCAGCAGGATGGGTAGGAATGTGTTTACTCTGAGATGAAAGGCTTTTCTTTGAAAGTTGGAGAGGACTGGGGACTTTTTGGAAGGAGGAATAAGTCAAGCCTCAAAAGAAAGTTTTCAAGAGGCAGCGCCAAACAGCACGGCTATTCCTGGGCTACAAATACATGCCCACCGACCACCCGACTCTCTGACACCCGAGGGAGAAGAGTCCCTGTGCGTGTTTGCAGCAAGGGAGATGCCGAATCCCCAGGTTATTGGTAAACCCTGTCCGGAACGTGGGCAGAGCAGAGGATCTGTTGTTACAGCAAGTCTCCTTTGGAAGTCAATATGAAGAAAAGTACCCATTGCAAGCGAGAACCAAAGATTTAGTGTGGCTTGTGGTGTGTAAGAGCAAAGGGCCTGTCTGTGGGAAAAAGTATCAGCCTCACTGACATTGCCATCTTGACTACCCTCTTATTGAAAGACTAAACGGGGGAGTCTGGAGAGCCGCAGAGTCGCTCCTCAGAGAGCCAATGGCACTGCAGAGAATGTGCATCCCAGGGCTGACGTCTGCCGGGGGAGAAGAACATCACGGAGTATCGCCAGGCTCTCCCCAGACCAGCTTCGCCCCTGTGTTTCTTAGAAAGGAATTGCTCTACCAAGTTACCCCAACAGGCACCAAAGACGATCAAAGGTCCCCACACCCTGTCACGGGTCCCCTCTCCTCTGTTCCCACAGCCCGACGCAGGACGCAGCATCAATTTCCTGGACCAAATTAACTGCCTCTAACTAGTTCTGCTGCCCCCTCCTACAGTCCAGCCCCCACACTGCCACCAGCTGGCTTTCTAAAATAAAAGTGCTGACCACGTCACTCACCTCCTGAAAGATGTCTACTAGATTTGCACTGCCTACGGAATAAACACCAAAGTCTTCACTTGCATTAATTCATTCATTTTTTTTCTCCCCCTCACCAATCTAATGTGTGATGATCACCTCCTGCGCGCCAGGCTCTGTTTTATGTCCTGGAGATAGAGTGGTGAATGAGATAGGTAAGGCAGGCACCCGTCCTCGTGGATTTATATTCTAGGGCAGTAAGACAAATACTAACGAAGACAAACAGATACAGAAGTCAGGTAACAACGGATGCTAATAAAGAGAAATGAGGCAAGCTAAGAGGATCAAGGGATCGGTTAAAGGGTGGGGTAGGACAGCGCATTTTAGTCCTTGAACACGGTGACTAGAAGTCTGTTCCTCTCTGGCCCTCATTTGAACGGAGAACAGAGTGCAGCGAAGGTGAGCCAGGCAGTGATGTCGGGGAAGACAGATTCGGGGGGAGAAGAGCAAGGGCAAATGCCCCGAGGCAAGAAAGAGGAACAGCAAGAAAGGCACAGTGGCTGGAATGGAGTGAGCAAAACAGAGAGGTCTAAAAGGAGAGATCAGAGAAGCAAGAGGGGCTGGCAGGCCATGGCAAGCAGTTCTATTCCAAGCATGCCGGGAAGCCGTTGGAGAATTTGGGCAGGGAAATGATACCATCTGATTTTACCTTTTAAAAGGTCATTCTGCCTGATTGTGTGTAGCAGTGGGGCCCGAGCAGAAGCAGGGAGACCTGCTGCGAGATGGGGGGCATCTGTAGGAGGGGAGGGAGGGGCGGTGCTTTCAGGGTTCACTCTGATGGGAAACCTGTCAAGAACTGTCCGCAGACAGCGTGAAGTGCAAGGTTTGGAGCAGGATCCAAGGTGATGCTGATATGTTGCGCCTGCGTAACCAGGGAAATGGTCCTGCCACATAAAACGGGGAAGCTGGGGGAGGGGCAGGGTTACGATTTTGCCTTTTTTCCTCCTGTTAAGAAGAAAAATACCAAGACTTGTATTTAGTGGCATTGGGTCCGGGATACCCATTAAACATCAATGCGTGGATGCTGAGTGGGCAGCGGGTATGCGGGTTGGGGCTCCGGAGAAAGGTCCGAGGGCGTCGTCGTCCCGACCACCACCAGGTCCTCCAGCTGTTGGCCCCAGCTCCAGACACGCGGCCAGGCATCACTTCCTCCAGGCTCTGGCCTCCTCCTGTCTGGAATGTTCTGCCTGCATACTTCTGCAGTGTAGACTCTTACCAGTCCCTTAAGACTTGCTCAAAAGTCACCTCTTGTCTATGAGGCCCCTCCTGACTGCCCAGGGGAGAGCGCCTAAGCCCCTCCTTCTCCCACAGCGCCCTGTCACGTGCCCCGATGGCCTTGTGTCACCCCTATTTTTGCCCTTCCTCACTGTGAGCTTCCCAAGGGCAGTGAGTGCAAGACTATTCCTCTGTGCACCCTGCCTCCTAACATAAGGCCTGGGCACGGCAAACATTTGCCAAATGAACGGAGTTCTCTCTGTGAAGAGACGCAAAGGAGCCACCTGCACGCAGGCTGGTGGACACTGCCACTGCTGTCCTCAAGGGGACAGGGGGGGAAGTCAGGCGTCACCACAGCACTGCCACGGCTCAATGTGGTAGAACGGTATCTGCCCTCGAGCAGTTTCTCAACAGCACGCGGGAGCTTCGAGAAATCCATGAGCTTCGAGAAATCCACCACAGATGTGGTGAGGTGTCGTGAGCACCGCACCTGAGAAACGTGTCGGGTCTCACTGCAGGAACACCCAGCGAGTCCAAAATCAAAGCACTCAGGAGTCAGAGACGGAGGGAAGGAAACAGCCCTCGTGTACATGGACTCCTGTCCTCCTGACGGTGAGCCCGGAAGCAGGTCCTACTTGCCTTCTTTCGCAGACACAGGCAACGAGCATCCAAGAGGTTAGGTGATTTGCCCAGGGTCACAGAGCCGGGAAGTACGGGAACCAGGATTCACACTCAGGTCTTGGCCAATCCAGCGCCTGCGTTCCTTCCAGCAGATCGTACCGTAGGCAGGATCCTTAGGGACCCTCTCAGCCCCACAGTGTGCCAAGGATATGTAATTCTGGGGAGGGGATGTGATCTACCCACTGTGACTGAGGAGTCACTAAGCCCCTGACTCCCGGGCCGGGCTCCTAGAGCACTGCACGTGCACGGTGCCAGGCATTTCTTACAGGGCACAGGCAAAGCCGAGCACAAAGTTTTAACAATCCAACCTATCTGCTTTCAAGTGCCCTAGAAATAAAAGCGAGGGACGGGGCGCCTGGGTGGCTCAGTCGGTTAAGCGTCTGACTTCGCCTCAGGCCATGACCTCGTGATTGTGGGATCGAGCCCTGAGTTGGGCTCTGCACTGACTGCGCGGAGCCTGCATGGGATTCTCTCTCTCTCTCTCTCTCTCTCTCTCTCTCTCTCTCTCTCTCTGCCCCCTCCCCACTTGTGCTCACTGTCTCAAAATAAACTAAAACAAAACAAAACAAAACAAAACAAAAAAAGTGAGGGGAATGGGAAACTGTATTTTGTACCAACTATTCCTGTGATCCTGGGACCCCATCAACAGGTGGGAAGCCAAGTGAGAACGCCGTGAGCGCACGGAGAAGGTCACAGAACTAGCCCTGTGAACCAAGCGGACTAGCCTGTGGCAGCCTTCTCATTCTCTGGGCAAGTGTTCGCTGCCCACCTACTGTGTGCGAGACACTGAACAAAGCAGCACAGGACAGGGAGAAGCCCGGCGTTGAACCATGGTTCCCCGATGTGTGTTACAACCAGCACATCGACCTCTCTAAGCCTACTTTCTTCATCTGTAAAGAAGAGCCCTGTTTCACAAAGCTGTTCTGGCTACTGAGTGGGGTGACCCATGCCCCGGGTATATGGCAGTGACCCAGTCAGCACCAAATGGCCGGGGGTTTGTTCATTGCTGAGAAAGCAGAAGAGCTTTACTCATGCTGGAGAGAAAAGGAGTGGATGAAAGGTAGCCACACCAAAGCTCTTGTAAAAACTTGGCAGGACTGAAGTAGCATCAATCCTCTGAGGATTTACCAAAGCATAAAGAAGTCCTTTAAGAAACTGTGAGGCACTGAAATATCTTAAGGCAGGGTGGGGAGAAGGAGAGGCAGAGTGAAAGGAAAAAGGAAAAGAGAGAGAGGAAGGATTTGAATAGATCAGTGCATTGGTAAGGGTCAATGAAGTTAACATATATATATATATATATATATATATATATATATATATATATATACATACAAAGTAATGTCATTTGATTGCTGATGGATAGAGTTGCCTATTCATTATGTATATTCTTCTCCGTCAAGCTCCTATTCAATCTTCAATACCCTACTTGCTTGATAATTTCTTCCACCACCACCACCCCCCCATTCACCTGGAGGTTAATTAATCTTCGCTCTGTTAGTTGATTCTTACAATGTACACGTTACATGGTCTCTGCTCATTGGGTTCCCCTACCTAACAGTGAATTCCTGAGAGCACATGTTGTATATGATTCATCTTGGTGGCCTTCCTCTGTCCCTAGGATCCCCAGCCAGCAGCCAGCAGGTTGGAGCATCCCCAGAGGAGAACCTTCTCTCTACAGCAGGAAAAGGAGCCAGGACTCATATTTATAAGTATCCATTCTATGCTGAACATTTGAGAAGCACATTCCAAGTCTTAATTCATATATTCTTCAAAATGCCCCATGAGGGAATTATTATCCCTATTTTGTAGAAAGGAGACACTGAGGCTCAGGGAGGTGAGGTCAACAGCCAAAGTTTCATACTGCTAGTAAAAGTGATGAGGCCAGGATTTGATTCTCGGTCCGTCAGACTCCAGATCCCCTTGTTTTCAGTAGACCAGCCCACCTGCATGAGTCTAGTGAAGCTGAAGGCATCCAGAAAGGATGAGTGGTCTGGACATCAAATCTCCCTGCAGGCTCATAATGAGGTTAGTGCTAAGGAGCTTTGACCAACACAGGGTAACCTGTTAGCAAAAGCCAGGCACCAGGTCAGAGGGACAGAGAGGAGGCCTTGGGAGAAGACAGAATTCTAAATTTCAGATACAGTTAGCAAACGGCAAATTGACCATCTCCCCAGACCCATCCTGTCTAAGGAGAAGAAAACACATTCTGGGTCAGCAGTTCTCAACCACGTGTGATCAGTTAAGTCCCCTGGTCCAGAATTCACAGATCCTTTCTAAACACTGGGGAAACATTCAAGAACACGATCCTAAGTGTTAGCACTCCTGGGAGAAAGCTGTGGACAGAAGTGACCACAGGACATCTGGGAATGTCACTTCCTTGTCCTTTCTCCAGCCCCAGCCCAGTAAAGGAAACTTCCATGGTGCGCTGTAGGCCCAAAGCTACGTCTCAGCCTCACAGGGGTCTGACTCCACTGCATTTGGAGGACCTGCGTCCAAGAGACTGTTCCTTACCAGCTGTGCAACACTCAGTAAGTCAGATCTTCTTTGGGCCAAGTGTCCCCAGATATAAACAGGGGGAGGAGGAGAATGCCTGCTTCAAAGGGAGGTCGTAGGGACGCTATGAGAAAACACATGTGGGAAGAAACTGTCCATGTCAAACGGCGTTCAGATGTAAAGAAGGGGTGCTGGGAATCGTGGGGTACCTCACCACATCACCTGCTGCCCCCCTCCCCAAGTGTCCTGGGCTTAAGGCCCGGCACTCCCGGGTGCAGCTCCTTCAGTGCCGAGCTGGCCTCTGTACCGATGGTTCAAGGGAGAACACAGGAGCACTGGGAGAGCTGTGGAACAGGAAGCTGTGATTTGGCCCTCCTCTTCCAAAGGCTACCGGGCACAACAACAGCCCTTAAATAAGTAGTTAACAATTGGCTACAACAGTTGAGGAACATTTTTGTCATCATGCAGGATGATAACCATCACCAAAATCAAAATATGAAAATCATTTAATTAAACCTATAGACTAAGACAAATGTATCATTTTGATGGCATATTTGTGAGTTTTTAAAGTTTTAAGTGTTTAAGCAAAAAAAAAAAAAAAAAAAAGAAAAGAAAAGAAAGAAAGAAAGCTAGATAATTAAAGTTATAATTGGATACTCTTGGGAGAAGCATGAATTGGTACAGCCTTTTGGGAGAGCAATTAAGCAATATTGATTCAAATTATATTTAAAAAAATTTTTTAATGTTTATTTTTGAGAGAGAGAGACAGAGCATGAGCAAGGGAAGGGTAGAGAGACAGGGACACACAGAATCTGAAGCAGGCTCCGGGCTCTGAGCTATCAGCACAGAGCCCGATGCAGGGCTCAAACTCATGGACCGCAAGATCATGACCTGAGCTGAAGTCGGATGCTTAACCGACTGAGCCACCCAGGCGCCCCTGTATTGTTTCAAATTTTAAATTCAAACTATTTAAGTTGGAAGTCCCACTTCTTGGTGCCTATGCCACAGAAAATCTCATGTAAAAGTTCACAAGCGTGTACAACAATTCCCACATCAGCAGCCGTGGCGATGGCAAAAGAGCAGAACCTGGGTGTCCACCAGCACGGGAATGATTAAACAAACTTGAAATGTATCCATACCATGGAGTTGCCAAACATAAGGCACGTCTACCTGTACGTAGCGACTTGTAAAGATGACCATAAGCACTGACAGTCGGCCACTGAAAGGAGAGCTACAGGATGGTACAAATAGAGAAATTCCATTTTTACAAAACAAAAGTGAAAGTGTGTATGTTGGAGATAAGGGCAAAGGAGGTAGAAGGAACACAAGCGAATGAAAAAGTCCAGGACTATACCCAACAAAGTCTCAACTGCCCATCGGTGGAGAAGGCTGGAGGTAGAGAAGTCACGAAGACTTCCTTCTTTCATGCGAGTGCACTTCAGTGTTGTCTGAATCTGCTACAAGTGTAGACTCCTTTGTGATGACAAAAACAAACAAAAATAGACCTAAAAGGTCACAGAACGATGATAATTTTTAAAATTCCAGTGCTTGCAAGCACTCCCCTAAAGTAAGCACCCCGGGACGTAGCACAGCCTCTCCATCTCTGCCGGTGGCCACCGGCCCTGTGCACACCCCTGGGCTTGCCCAGGAAAAGACTACAGGTGGGGATCGTCTCCAGGACAGAGAATCTCAAATCCCTCAGCTATTTCAATAAGAATTCTACCAAATTACAACTATTTCAACAAGCTGGCTAATAAAAAGGACTAAGTGTCTTAGTCAAATTTTATAACATCATAAATTACTGAATTCAAGTTCACTTGTTGGCAGCCTCTCTTAAATAGGGGCCATCAAAATTGATATCCTGCATTACCCAACATTGTATGTTGACTGATTGAGTCTCCACTGAAGAGTTCTTAAAAACTGCTTAATGAGGAAATCCCACGGGGAGGAGAGACGGTGACTCCCCCAAATCCAAAACGGGCCTATGTAAAACACTATAGTCACTTGGGTTCTCATAAAATCCCAGCTTATGGGGTGAAGTAACCTTCCTATCTATGGCCAAAGTTGCTGATGAAACAAAATAATCCTAAATCAATTCAGTGTCTACGAGGTGTTGGGTTACATTTAGGAGAGACCGCCCAGTCCGTGACCTGCAGGCCAGGTGAGCAGCTGGGCAGGGCTGGGCAAAGGTGGGTAAGGGTGAGCAGCTGGGCAGGGCTGGGCAAGCCAGAGAAGCCACTGGAGGAGGGACCGCCACTCTTCCCCAATGCCATCAGACCTCCGATTTTTCACGCAGGTTAGAAATCCAGATTTCTAGACAATATCTACCATGTGTCAAGTGTTGGCCACATATTCCAAAGTTTTACAATGTCGTGAGCACTGACAAAATACATCTGCCAGCCAGATGCAGCCCATGAATCAAGTTCTCAACCTCGGCCTGAAACTATCTACATTTTCTTAATGGGTCATCTTTGTGCAATTTAATTTTTAGAAGGATGGGAGGAGGCAGGCAAATAATATGGAACGAGAGTCAAGTGTTTGATAAGTAAGAAAATATTTCTAACGTACTTGAGGAAACAATGGTAGTTGTCTGGGTCAAATTCTGAAGAAATTGTTAAAATTTGTTGGCTATACCAGGCATGAAGCACTTGAGAGGGAGAACTTCCCGGGTCCAGAGCAAATTTCCACAATTTACTGTCAATGAATCTCCAAGAACTTACTCGACTATGTTTATCGTAGGACATTGAAAATAACAACATCAAGTACAGATGCCAGGTGTCACTCAGGCATTCGGCATCCGGGAGCACCAGTGTGGGTCACGCAGCCTCTGGGCAAGATTCCAAGAGAGGCCTGACGAATCTCCCTCCAGAACCAAAACCAAACTCAACCAAGACTTTAGAGTCAACATCAGAAAACTGTGCTCATTTTTCCCAAAGCCAAAAAAGTCACAGCTATATTTGTGCTAATAACAATATCTGCACATAAGCTGCAACTCACAAAGCACTTTTCTGAAGCACTAGCTCACTCCTCGGAGCCTTTAACTGCATCGTAGACTTTGTATCTCGTCCAAAGTCGTCTTACAGTTACTGCTAATGACACTACTTTTCAAAAGCGACAATGATAACAGATTATTTGGCATTTGCTACATGCCAGGGCTAAGCACATTTTCATTTCCCCTTCACACGAGCCTCACAGAGGTGATCACGAGGATCACCATCCCATGCGGCAGGGGAGGAAACCGAGGCCTACAGAACTTGGGTGGGCAGTCTGAGTTACACCATCAGCAGGCACAGAGCTGAAATACTGAAGCAGGTCTGCTGGGGCCCGTGCTCTAAGCCAATCTCAATTTGCTGCTGGCAAGTGTACCCAAGGCGTGGCCAGGGTCCTTCTGCTGCTCCTCCCCCACACCCACTTTCCCCACTTGGTCAGAAGCCATTCTTTTTATTTTTATTTTTCCCACTCAAAACTGGTATGAATCACTCCGGGCTCAGCCAGCCTGGCCCTACAGGGCCCCAGAGGCCTGGTGAGGTGCCCCTGAGGGACCGGCTTCCTCGCTGCCAGCTTAAGGAGGGTAGCCAGGCCTGCTGGGGTCTAGCTGGGGCTTTCACGTCACCGCTGTCTGAATAGGGTCTGGGAAGCGGGTGCTGACAAGTCACAACAACCCTGTGAAACGGTCACTGAGGTACCAAAGAGGCGGGTGGAGGAGAGGGGAGGCGCCTGCAGCTTGGGAAAGGAGAAAATATTTATTTAGCCAACGGCTATGAAATATCTATTATTCGAGGCCCCATACCAGACCCGTGAAAGAGGGAGACACTGTCTCCAATGTGCACAAGGATAAATTATGCAAACAAAAACACGGAGCAAGAAACACACACACAGCCCCGTTCATACACATATACTCACCAACACAGGCACACGCACTTGCAAACTGCATCGTCCAGCAGCTGCCCTTAAGGCGGTAACCTCTGTGCTCCCTTCCCCAATTCCACAGACCCCTCGGCCCTGACTATGCCAGGTACTGCCCTGCCACAGACACCACACCACGGCTGGTCCCCAGGGGTGCCAGAAGGACAAGGAGGGCAGGCACACAGATCACGATGGCCCTCGGTGGTCAGAGCCATCCCCCAGAGTGTGTGCAGGGCCACAGGAAGGTGCTGGCTCTATCCTAAGGGGAGAACAGGGTCCACTTCCTTACAAAAGGAGGAGGAGGTGGAGAAAAAGACAGAAGGAGTGGTCCCGGGGGTCTGAGACAAAGGCATCCCGGCGAGGCACAGACCCTTCCTCAGCACAGCGACTCTGACATGGAAACAGGTAAGGGGTACAGGCTAAAGCGTGCGGGGGCCCTGGGGGGCCCCTTTGGCCCATCTCGCCAGATGCCCGTGGTGCAGGGGGCAGGGAGAAAAAGCGGGACATCAGGCAGGCTGTGGGGCAAGTCCATGTGGCACACCTACCTACAGGGCAGACCCCCACAGTCCTGGGCTCACCGGGCTGCCCAGTGGAGGGGCAAACGTTCACCGATCTACAACCACACAAGTAAACGAAAACCGGCCTCTGTGGCGAGCACTGCAAATGAGTGGGAGTGCGGGCTGCGGGCACGCGTGGCAGAGGGACCGCGGTGCAGGAGGGAATGGGAAGGGCGCCAACCTGGTCGGCACACGCGGCAAACCCCCACTCGCATGTCCCGTGTTGACCTGGGCCTCAGTCCCCTCAGAGGGGGCGTGTGGGATCATAATGATGACACTTGCCGCAGCCAACACCTGCCGAGGCCCTGCCACCACGTGCCTGCCCGCCAAGCACTCTGCCTGGGCTTGCCAAACAGCCAGCGAGCCGTAAGCGGTATGTGACGAGAACGGTGATGGTGACGATCAGACCCAGGTTTCTTATCGGGGAGGTCAGCGGACGCTTCCTAGGAGGCAGCACATCAGCGGAGGTCTGAAGGCACAGAGTGGGCATGGACCAGATAAACCAAAAGGAAAATGCATCCATGCGGCGGGTAGTGCCTGAGGACACCTCCGGATGAGGACAGCAGCTCCAAGTGCCAGCTGGAGCACTCTGGTCAGCAGGACGCCTCTGTGGTAAGAACGGCTACTTCCTCTAGGAAGCCCTCCCAGCTTGCCGTGAGCCCCCACGCAAAAGCTGCACGTTCAGTACAATTCCCCAGGTCTGTGGCAAAACTAGGAAGTGGAGAGGACGCAACGAGCGTTGAGCCGATGGCCCCGCGTGGAAACACGAGCACGTACTGACTAGCGCCCGGGTGCGCTGTGCCCGCTCCCATGGGGAGTACAGACGCTGACCTGGCATCTGCGGGGTCTGAGCCTCTTCCTGCGCCACTCGTCAGTGTTCACCAAGGACTTTACAGGGCTCCAAGGGCAGCTGAAGAAGCCCCCGGGCGTGTCCACAAAGGACCGCTAGCTTGTCCTCACCCCCTAGCCAGACAAGTATTCTCAGCTAGATGATGGGGGAGAAAAGCTGTCAGCGGTTAGCAAGAATCGTCATTTTGGCTAATTTAGGAAATCTGGGATTCACCCGGGCTGAAGCCGGGCAGACCTCACTCCTGATGGGCATTCCTTGATGGGTTATTTTTCATTTTGAATTGCTGTTACTGTTCCATCGACAAGGGAGTTTTCTGAAAGTCGGGGCAACGAATGTAAGGAAGTTACATTCCTGAGGCCCCAGCATGCTGGGAGACACAGCAGGCGGCCACACACCCACACCCAGAGCAATGCCTCCTGCACTGAAAGCTGAGGGGACAGGCGGGTGGCTCTGCCCAATGCCATGGCCTATGAACCTCCAATTTCAAGTACATTTGATCACGTTCTAAGTCTGCGCAAACAGACTTTACTATCCTTACTTCAACACACACTTCCTGAGCCGGATGTACTATGCTGGTACTGAGAACCAAGTGTGTGTGTGTGTGTGTGTGTGTGTGTGTGTGTGTGTGTGTGTGTACACGCGCACACGCATGTGGGGTCCCCACCCTTAAGGAGCTCAGTTTACTGAGCATAACAAGTAGTAAATCAACAGTGTGCTGATAAGCACTTTGGAAGAGAGAAATGCAGGGTGTTGTGGGAGCCAGGAGGAAGGTCGTCCCCAGGTCACAGCGAGGAGCAACGGGGGAAGGAAGGTGTCCGGAAGACTGGAAACCTGAACTGAGCTACTGAAATGGGGAGCAGGGCGCAGGTCATTCCCTAGAGGGCCCAGAGGTGATGGCTGGTGGGAGGCTGGGCCGAGGTTAGAAATCCATGAGGAATGTGCCCACAGGCCAGATCATGAAAGCCTGCAGGCCTACCAAGGAGCTTAGGTTTTATCCTGCAAGCAATAAGGAGCCCTTGGAGAGCTTTAAGCAGAAGAAAGCCATGATCAGATGTGTGAGTTATAAACATCATGCTGATAAGGAGTGTGGGGGTGGGATGAGGGAGGACAAAAATGGCCACAGGAAGAGCAATTAAGAGGCTTTTGAAAGAAATCCAAATGATGAGTCCTAAGGGAAGGAGTAGGGAGGGAAGAGAAGGGAGTGGACAAGTGAGAAGGCACCCTCTTTACTAGGATGGTCACCCACAGAACAGGACAGAGGAGGGAAAGGACAAAGCCAGGGATGACTCGTGAAGGAGACGCAACTTGGGGCTGCAGTCCCAGGCAAGGCAGGTGACACAGGGAGACAGACGTACCTGGCCGCGGGGCAGGGATGGGCCCGAGGTGCCCGCGGGCAGTGGACAGCAGCCAGCAGCGCAGCCTAGGAGGAGGTTCTGTGCTGGATATGTAGTTCTGGATGACTGCAGGGTAGAAAGGAGCACTGCACGGGCTCCGCCAGGGAGAATCCTCACGGTGATGAGAAAGGGACCAAGCAAAACCCTACCAAGCTAAGGACAAAAGAAAGAACACTAGCAAAGCAGGATGTGGAGGCAAGGGCTTTGGGGCTGGAGGAGAACCTGGAGAGGCAGGCGAGGTGAGGCAAGGCGAGGCGAGGGAGCACCTACCGAGGAGGGGAAGAGACAGTTCAGAGGCCACAGACGAGGGGCCGGAAAAGGGAGTCCTCACTGATGGAAGCAGTTAGGTGTTAGCAGCCACGACCCAGCAAAAGAATTAAGGAGTGTTGACAGTTCAGCTGACGTCTGTAGAAGTCTCAAACAGAATTATGACTTTTCCCCCAACAGCCTCACTGTCTTGCTTCATTTCTTGGTGGGGCCTTCCGATGACCCTAACTAAACTGTTGGCCACCCTCTCCCTTTACTTTACTTCAGGGCGTGATCACGCCTGCCTGACCTTACACACCACGTCTCATACCTTTATTCTGTCTGTCTCCCCTACTAGAAACATCTTCTCAGGAGTAGCCTCATGAGGACAAGAGGCCATGTCACCTCTACAGCCACGGTGCCAAGAGTCAGTGCCTGGCACACAGAGGTTAAGCACCTTGTCCCAAGCCTCTTGGCTCATTACAAACAACAAATATTCACTGAGCACATAGGACATGCCCAAGCCATGATAGATGCTGGGGGTGTGGGGGGAAACACCCAGCCCTCAAAGCTTAAAGTTGAAGGTGAGCAGAGACAAATACCAAATATTTAAACAAAAAGTCGATTATAATTGCCGCAGAGCTAGGGCTGAAATCTGGCTGTCATGCCTTCCAGTGATATTTCCTTTCCAAGCCCACGACTGTCAACCTTCTCCAAGTTCCTCCAACCCAGGAAAATTTTACCTGGGGAAACAGTTAAAGCGATTAAGGTTTGGTCTTGATTTCTTGCAGAGATCCCACACTTCCTCCACCCTTTCACCAGACTCCTAGGAAGTGGAAACACCCACACTAGGCTCTGAATATTTAACCCGCATAGCTCAGTCCGTCCCCAGTCCTTCTACATAAGTGGGAGGATTAATTCCAGACTTAGGTGAGAGAAAACAGGAAGCAGAGTCACCTGGGGGTTAGATCTGGGTTCAAATCTCCTGTAACCTTGGACAGGTTACTCAGCCTCTTTATGATCTGATTTCCTCACTACTGACGTGAGAAAACGAACTCCCCGTGTTGGAGGCTGTTGCAGAGAGGACCTAAAGCGACACCTGTAGAGCACCAGCACCATGCTGGGGACCTACTGAGGGCTCCATAAATGGTGGCTCTGAACCACTTACACCTGCTGCCTTTGTTCCCAGATCTCAAACTGCTACATTCACACAAACCAAGCCAAATGTGACTTAGAATCCAAACCAAAGAACGTACACTCAAAATGCTCAGAGCACAAATTGACAACCTGGCCGGATGACCTGAGGAAGTATCTCAAACTCCCATACATGGGCCGACCCTCCAGTAAGAGGTCTCATTTCAGTCTCCTGGTCTACCCTCTCTTCCCCTCCATTGTGGCAAATGCAACTCTTTCGCCGACAGATCACATCTTGTCTTCTGGCAGGAGTCCAGACATGGGCTGGGTTCCGTGTGCAAGCTGCGGCACAGCCGTGAGCACCACGCCTCCAAGGGCGAATAAGAACACAGTCACCAGCCCAGGGTGCACACAAACCCCCAAGCACCGCTTGGCTCCAGAGAAGGAAAAGAGCACCGGTCGCAGCATGTTGTGCCTGCCTCAGAGCTAAAGAAAAGGTAACTGCGACATGCAAATGTGTACTCCCTTCTTTTAAGGCCCACACTCTCTACGGGTGGTCTATTTTCCTAGTGTCTTCGATTCTTTATCCCTCATTTATGTCCAACCCTGTGCAGCCTGGAGCCCTCATCCCCCATTCTCCTCCTGTGGCATCATGTTCCTCAAGGCCACCTGTAACCAACTTGTCACCAAGTCAGCAGCCTTCCTTCAACTTCCTTCTCCATGGTCCCTGCTGCCCCCTTCTCTTCCCTTCCTGGGTCTCTCTCCTCCTTGGCCTTTGGTTCTCTTCTACCTTTTTCTTCCATCTGGAATTATGCACATTCCCCAAGGCTCAGCTCTCTGCTCATCATGGGGAGAACTTATTTAATCCTACGGCCTCCCTTCCACATCTCCAGACCAAACCCTCTCAGTCCCAGCTTCATCCCTGCATTTCCAATTGTCTACGGGACATTTCCTGTGGATGAACCACTGTGATCCTGAACTCAGTGTATCTAAAACCAGATGCACCAACTACCCCCCTCAGTCTCCAATGTCTACATGTGCCAATGATGCCCCTGTGAACCACCAAGTTTAAACTTCCATTTTCTTTGGCTCCTGTTCTTAAAGTCTAAGAAGACTGTAAATTCTATGGTTCTCCCTTTGCGATAGCTCTTCTATTGGTCCTTTGCCCCCATTTTCACCACTGTTAACCACATGCCATCATGCGCAGATTGCTGCTGTTCCTTTGAACAAGCCCCATGCCTCCTGTCCAGCTATGAGAAGAACGGTCCTAGCATGTCGCTTCTGCCATTTCACTTCTTTTCCCAAAATAACCTCAATGGCTTCCCACTGCCTCCAGGACAAAGTCCAAGTGCCTTAGCCTGACATTCAGGGTCCAGAGAAGGAGTCTGCAAACAACAGCCCACAGGCCAAATCCTACCTACCGCCTGTTTTTGTAAATAAAGCTTTACTGGGACCCAGTGGTGCCCATTCATTCATAGCTGCTTTCATGCTACAACAGCAGAGCAGAGTAGCTGTGATAGAGACCGCATGGCCTATGAAGTCAAAAATATTTACCGTCTGACCTTTTACAGAAGAAGTTTGCTGACCCTGGTCTAGAACAATCATCTCTTGCCAAAGGTCTGGCCCATGACTCCTCTGAAGCTCTTGCTCCTGTGGGTCTGTTGCTGAGCCCACTGCCTTTGTGTCTTACGCCCACTTTCTCAAACCCGAAAACCTTATTTCACTCTTCTCCGGATTTTTCCTTCAAAACCCAGCCAAAGCCCACCCTGCCATGAGCCTGGGTGCGTCCACCCCCTACACCTCCTGGATGCCCCTCCAGAGCATCTACTTCATAAACCTACAGTGAAATTTCACTTCTCCTGTGGATCCCTTCTGCCTGTACTACCGGCTTCTCTAGAGTCTAGGCTTGGTAACCTCCACAGAGCTGTGCCAATGATAACTTTCTTGCCCTTTATTCCAAATACCGATCCTCAACAGCATAATTTGGTAAGAAGGCATCAAACAAACTTACCAGTGAAGGCCTAGGATTCCACATTTGAAAAGTTAAGCTTGGGTCCAAATGCGTGCACTCTAGTCAGCACCACCTAAAGCCAACGAAATAAGAGTTCAGCTTAAGAGAGGCTATTTATACACTGTCTTTCAATTTACAGCCCCCAGTAAGTTTTGATTTACCATCCTCTCAGGATGCCCATTTCTGTTACTTTGCCCAGAAAATTGTGCTCATTTTTCAAATCCACTGGACAGTCTTTCCCTAAGAAGCCTCCCCAGTGTCCCCAGCAAGCCGGGCACCTCCCCCTCTCAGTTCCCATGGAACTCTCCCATGGCGAGACATTTATGGCAACACGTGACACGTGGGAGCATAATTTCTTATTTAGGAATGGGGGTCCCTAGAGTCTAGGCTTTTCAAGAGAAGAGGCCTGTTAAATTTACCCCTACTCTTACCCCACTGCCTAGA
This sequence comes from Panthera tigris, assembly GCF_018350195.1. Taxonomy (NCBI): domain Eukaryota; kingdom Metazoa; phylum Chordata; class Mammalia; order Carnivora; family Felidae; genus Panthera; species Panthera tigris. Next base: position 69,110,753 of record NC_056669.1, on the reverse strand, counting down.
ACGCTGTGGGCATTTAGGTAGTCTTCAATAAATATTTGTAAAATGTGAGGAAAAACAACCCACTTAATTCATTACCACATGCCTGGGTATTGAAAATTCTGCTTGATCACAATTTTCCCTATAGAAAGGCATGCCTCAATCCCACTGCTTTTAATAAGCAATGGCTTAACAGGAAGGGTTCATGAGATTAATGGTCTAAATGCACACCTTTGGAATGACACTCCCCTGGGCAGAGAGGCTTCAGAGGCTTCCAGAATCTAAGAAGGCAAGCCCAACTCCGTAAGCAGGCTGCCAGGCCTGCACGAACTGGCCCAGCCTGAGTCCACAGCCTCAGCTCGAGTGGCCTCCCCCACTGACCCCACAATCCAGACAAACAGGCCTGATAGCGGGCCTTCTCTGTATTCCCTCCAGCTGGAGGTCCTTCTTCCCTTCCCTCCAAATTATCTCCTATTGAAATGCCATCCATTTCAAACACTATGTCCCAGACCCAGTTCATGATGGGGCCAATAAGTTGTTTTTTTTTTTTTTTGTCTCTCTCTCGTGTGTGTGTGTGTGTGTGTGTGTGTGTGTGTGTGTGTGTGTGTGTATGTGTGTGTGTTAAAACATACATAGCAGAAAATTTATGATCTTAACCATTTTCAAGTACATGGCTCAGTGGTATTAACACGTTTGTGTTACTGTGTAACCATTACCACCATCCGTCTCCAGAATTCTTTTCCACAAAACTGAAACTCTATACCCATTAAATGATGACTACATGGTCTCCCTTTCCCCCCACCCTTACCCCCAGTCTCTGAAACCCAGTATATTTCTGTGGAATGAATAAATGCTGGATAAAGACACGAATGAATCTGACCTCAACCCTCCTCACAAAAGCCAGAAGGGCTGTCCCATAGCACTAGACGCCCATGGCACTGTCTTCATCATTCTTGGATTTCTTTCAATCAATCTACAGCAATCCTGTTTTGCACAACTGTATTCTTCTTCAGTGGGTAAACTGTGGCTTCTTTTGAGAGGTTAAGCTCTGGTCCAGAACATGCACTTGGCCTGTCCTCCATGTTGCCAGACCCAACGGGCAAGCCTTAGTCTTTGTCTTATAGCTCTTGATATCAGTAAACCATTCCCTCTTGCTTGATGACTCCTTTCACTTGGCTTCTAGGACAGCACTCTTGTTTTCTGCCCGCTGTTTCTCACTGGCTGTTCTTTCCTTTTGCTGGTTTTTCCTTCTCTCCTTGCCTCTCAATGTCAGAGTGTCCCGGGGCTCAGGCCTCATTCTCATCTCTTCTCTGTATGCCTTTAGTCACCCCTCGGTGATTTCGCCTAATGTCACGGATTCAGATACCATTTGTATGCTGAGGATGCCCAGACTTTTCTCCAAGCCCGGACCTCTCCTTTAACTCCTGGCTGGTAGGATATATCCAACTGCCCGCTTCAAGTAAGATGTCAAATAGGAGCTCTGTGTAAGTCATGTTCAATGTCCCAAACTTAACATGTCCAGTGCCGACCCCTGGCCTTCCCCCAGACCTGCTCCTCCAAGTGTTCCCCATATCAGGCTAAAGACAACGTTCGTCAAGTTGTCCAGGCCAAAACGTTTATAGAGTCATTCTTGTCTCCTCTCTCTTGCTCCATATCCAATCCTCACCAAAATTGGTTTGTACTTCAAAATATATTCAGAACATGACCATTTCTCACCCCCTCCACCATTACCAATATAGCTGATTACAACAGCCCCTGCACAGGTGTGCCTGCCCCCCACCCCTCCCTTGCACTTTGGCTCTTGGTAACACTCCTCCCTCCATCCACAGTCTATTCCCAGTACAGGAGGGAACTGGTCACAACGTAAGTCAGAACAGGTCATTTCTTTGCTTAAAATCCTGAAAAGCCTTCCTAGCAAGGCCAATGCCAAGGAGATGAATGTTTATAAAGTAGACCTGCAGGCCCAGGGGCAGGCATGGGGGGGGAGGAAAGGTCTTCGGGCCAGGGCCCAGCTCCCATCCATCTGTCAAATGGCAGTCCTGGCTGTGGCTCCTATTATCTGATTGCAAAAAGAAAGGAAACTTTAAAGGGAGACAAATACAATCAGTCAGCTTCCTTTTCCAGTTGAGGCACCACAAAAAGCCAACAGCACTCACATTTCTCAAGAAGTACATAAGATATGTCAAGTCTGCTACCACTTAATAACTGGTTTCCAAAGATAAATCTAGCCTTCTGGAGAATAGTTATTACCCCCCTTGGTGGTGGGGGGGGGATCCTCCTTAAGCCCCTCTTTTTCTTGCCTCCTCCAACTGGTCACCAAGCCCTGGTTGCCTCATTGTCTCTAGACTTTCTCCCACTCCTCTTTACCGGTGGGGCGGCTGGCGGTGAAGTCCAAATGACACAACTAAGGGCTTTAATTGGCTCAGGTCTCTTCGGCTCTCCTTACAGCTACAGTGGCAACCTCCTAACCTCTACTCACTTATTTATTTCCAACCACAAACCCAGACACAGTGTCTGTAATGACTTTTAATAAAACCTAAATATGATCAAGTCCTCTGTTTAAAACTCCCCAAAGAGTTCCTACCTTGTTGTACCATAAATTCTTCAAAACACAGAAACCATGCTAAATACTCTTTTTTTATTTTCCATACATGCTTTTCTTCTGCCTTCTTAAAAAAGACCATGAAGGCCCCAACAAGGGTGGGCAAATGGTCCAGCCCGATTAGACTACTCCACTCCCTGGCTGCAATGACAGGCACAACATCCAACCTAAGCCAGGCAGAGACTTGCTCTAGAACTGACATATAGATGCAGAGAAAGGAGTTGTCCCTTCACTGCAATTGCTGGACTGGGTCTGTCAGCAGTGGTGCCCCCACGAGGAGCACGGTCCATCTGCAGTAGAAAAGACTGATGCCAACATACAAAGAATAGCAGACAGGGAGCCAGACGGACCACTGGCAGCGTCAACTCCCATTCTGGAACCCCTTCCTTTTGTGAACTCCTGTAGCATCCTGCCCGACTACGGAACCAGTAACTCCCTGCTTATGCCTCCACTACCAGGAGTCCCAACTGGCACATCATATAAATTTCCCATTATCTGTGTTTTTCCCATATCTGTTTTTTCTCTTTGCCTGGAATGTGTGCTCCTTGGATTTTTACACAGCAGCCATACCTTTAGCGCTATGGAGGCTTCCCTGAAGGACAGCACAGTTAGTCCAGTCTTCCAGATGTGCTCTAAAATGCCTGGAAGGCACCCGTTCTGCTGCACCATAGACTCCTCCTGGTCTTCCCAGCCTTAGCTGGTTGCCCAAGCTAGAACCCTCATTCTCAACCTGGTCTCCTCACACTTCCTCGTTGCCATGTGGACTTTCCTTTTCTTGCTTTCTGTCCTACCACCCCCCTCCTTGTCTTCTCCTCACTGCATTCCAGCCACCCTGGCCATCTTTACCCTGCTGTTCCTATACCCTAATGCTCTTTCCCCAGTTAAACATACAACTCACTTCTTCACTTCATTCGCTACAGTATACACTATGGTACAAGTTCACAAAAGCCCATTTCTTTTTTCTTGGGGGCACATGGCTAGACTCTATTTCCCAAAAGCCTCCCTTGTAGTTAGAAGTAAACATGTGACTGAGTTCTCACCAATGGGTGGGAGAGATGAGTGCTCCTTCCAGACTGGCCCATAAAAAGTTCCCCACAAGGGGCATATTGGTGCCTTAGTCAATTAAGCACCGGACTCTTGATTTCAGCTCAGGTCATGACCTTACGGTTCGTGAGGTTGAGCCCCACATTGGGCTCTACACTTATCGTGCAGAGCCTGCTTGGGATTCTCTCTCTCTCTCTCTCTCTCTCTCTCAAAATAAACATTTTAAAAAATTTAATAAAAATACAAAAACTTCCCCACAAGACCATCTCTCTTCTTATTCATCCTCCAGCTGAATGGAAAGCAATCTGAGGGCCTTAAAGAGGGCAGGCCTTAAGGAATGTGGGTCCCTCGGTAACCACAAAGAAGGAGCAGCCAAACTGGAATTTTTCTGTACAAGAAATAATGTTTTCTTGGGTCGATAACACTGAGATTCAGGGGTTTGTTTGCTACTTAACCTAACAGCTTGGTCTCCTTCTCAACGAGACCTTCTCTGACTACTCTAAAATTCTCCTAACACTTCTTAGCCAACCTCCTTGCTTTATTTTTCACCATAATCTTATTACCATATTGGATAATGTGTATTTTATTATTTTGTTTTCTATCCCCCCAAATCTGAATGTGAACTAAAGGCAGGAAATTTTTGCTTTTTATTTTTTCCTTTGCTGTATCCCCTGGGTCTAGAACAGTGCTGGCCATGTTATGAACAATCACTTATTGTTGAATGACTGACTGACTGAATGTATGAATGAAGTACATGGGCTCCAAGGTCAGGAGGGCCTGGGTTGAGGCCCAGCTCTGCCATTTATTAGCTGTGCAACCTGGGGCAAGATACTCTACCTCTTTAATACTCATTTTCTTCATCTGTAAAATGGCGGAAGTAACAGCACTTTCTTTATCGAGACCGGGAATAATTAAGATCGTGAACATAAATCCCTACATAAATCCCTCAGTACAGTGCCTAATAACAGCTCAGGTTCCATAAATGCTAATTGCTATTGTTATCAACTCAAGGCCAGAGGACAAGACTGGGTGTTAGGCCCTAGCAAGGTCATCGGGAGAGCCATACTTTGCAGCAGAAGTTGAATGGATATTTAAATGCACAAACTCTTCTGGAAGAAATCGTGACAAACACCTAGGTAGTGAGATTTAAGAACTGCCTAAAAGATCCCAGTAAATTGCCAACGATCAGAAAAACATGACAACTGGTGTCAGGGGTGATGAAAAGTGTGCGCACAGTCTGCAGAAAAGTGCTACTATGGAAAGAACGCCACCCAAATGATGAGAGATCACTTTGTACCTTTTAAGAAACAATTTTCACAGCAAAGCTCCAGTAAAGAGAGGCCCCTTGCATCATGGGGACAAGGTAATAAGGTTATAAAAATGGAACTCAAATAAACCACATGCAGGGCCCACATGGGCCCAATTTCCCAGGAAAAATAGCAATTGCTACAGCATTCAGATAAGGGAGTCACGCTTGGGCCTCGGCATAGAAAACAGCTTTCAGACATCATTAGGCTGCAGAAGAGCCACCGGGTTTACCAAATTAGCAATGCCAGCTCTCACCTGCCCCTCTCCGTCATGTTCATCTCTTTCTACCCACACGAGGACACGGCTAATGATACCGAAAGCCTGTGCCTGCTTTGCCATCTTCAAAATAGAGAACCCTCCAGAATGAACAGCACGGTGCAATCTCCAGAGGCCCGCCCGTGGAGACCTTGGATCAGACCTGCTCTTAGATCTCACCTCATGGAACTCTGCAGTGCTGGGCCTTGTAGACAAAGCATCACCCACCCCACCCCCACCGCCCCAAGAAGCTCTTTCTACCTGTGGCCCCTCGGCTCTCAGCAAACTCCCCCATCCCCACCCTAGAATCCCTTTCATCTCCACTCTGACCCCTCTCCCACCTTGGTACCCCTAATCACTGGCACTCCAAGCCTCTGGTTCTAGTGTCTGTTCTCCCCCTATATCAGAGGCGTGGCAGCTCTGTGGTTAGGAACAGAGATTCTGGAGCCAAACCAACTGGGTCTGATCTTGGCTCTACAGCAGGACAATCTTGGGCAGTTGATGAGTTACTTTATGTCTATTTCTTCATCTGTAAGATGGAGGCAATGGTAGCGCCCCCCTTGGGTCACTGTAGGGATTAGATGAGTTAATATATAGGAAGTGCTTAGACCCAAGCCTGGCATCTGATACATGCCCTAAAGCAACACTGCTTCGGCCAAACCCCAAACATATCCCCATGTCCTTCCACCTCCATTTCCTCTGTCAGCCTTTTTGTTTTGCTGGGACTGTCCAGTCCCATCTCAGCCAGTCCTTTCTAGTGCTGTCAACAGCAACTCCCCCCCCCCATAACACCTTTCTTGACATCCCCCGTCCCCGCCCTAGCCTCCCGAGGAGATGGAATCCCTCTCTCTTCTCTAACAGAGTAGAGCTGACTGCCCCAGGACTCTCTTCTTAGTCCCCAGTGAAGGACCACCAATTTTAGACTTGTTTTGTCCTTCCCACTCCCAGTTCGTGGGCTCCTCAGAAACAAGGGGGGACTGGGTGTTTTCTTCCCCAGTTTTTATTCCCGGCAACTCAGCTGACATTTGCCGGTTAAAATGGTCCACGTAATCATCAACCAGAGACTGAAACAGCAACGACAGATCATCTGGGCAGAGGAAGCCTTCCCCGTCACCCCAAAGCCACATGGATTCCAGGCTAAAAAGAACACTCAGAACCAAGTCATTGACACTGGTTTGTTGGTTTCATTCTGGTTATTTCCTTATGACCAACAAAAAAACCAAACTGTTTCAGCAAGTTTGCAACCTGCTTCCACTTGGCTCCACAGCAGGATGGTCTTGGACGATCTTAGCTTCCACTGCTAGGAGCACTTCCTGACAGGCTCGTTCTGGTTTAAGGAGACATTGGAGTTTTTTTCCCCCCTCGAAAATCCCATTTACTTTTTCTTGCTTTAGGGATGGTTCATGGGCTTGCTTTTTCCATTTCTTTTTTCTTTTTTTCTTTTTTTTATATCATTTATTGTCAAATTGGCTTCCCTACAACACCCAGTGCTCATCCCAACAGGTGTAGGGGATTTCTTAAAAACATCGTGAACAAGTGATCACTGTTTATTTTACTGTTTTAATCAAAGCATCAAAAATATAGGGATACAGAATTCCTCAATTTGAGCAGAGAAATTACTCCTTAAGAGAGTGTACTGGCTCACCTCTACACTTAGGAACAAACAACAAGTCATGTATTACTTGTAAATACACAGCCTTTCACTTATATCTCATTTCACATTACTGTTACCCTGCTTCTTCATTCGTGGAAAATACAACAAAAACATTCCTAGCATTTAAAGTAAATTTTAAATATATCTTCACGACATTTTTCTTGAAAAAAGAAATTCTGATTCTCTGTGTGATCTTGGGCCATTGCCATTAGCTAGATAAATGCCAACGTAATAAAATCATTCTGCAATACACAAAGATGGCCAATGTAGCATTAGCTGAAAGAACAAAAATTAAAAGCAAGTGAAATGCCCCATAACAAACTCATGGCTTATTGAAGGCACTCCCTCGATAGAGTATTATGCGGCCATCTTAAATGAGCATGATCAAAACTAGGGAGCCACATGGAATGGGCTGAGGATATAATCTTAGGAGTAAAGGGAAGGCAGATATGTGAGCATACGTGCTGGAACCATCAGGGTTGCCCTGGTTGGGCAGATCAGGCCCGGTGTTTGAAATCAGATGCAAAGGGGGTGCCTGGGTGGTTCAGTCGGTTAAGCGTTCGACTTCAGCTCAGGTCACAATCTCGCGGTCCATGAGTTCGAGCCCCGCGTCGGGCTCTGGGCTGATGGCTCAGAGCCTGGAGCCTGCTTCCGATTCTGTGTCTCCCTCTCTCTCTGCCCCTCCCCTGTTCATGCTCTGTCTCTCTCTGTCTCAAAAATAAATAAACGTTAAAAAAAAAAAAAAAAGAAATCAGATGCAAAGGAAAGGAGGAGAAAGCTAAGAGGAGATCTCATGCAACAAGGCCAGAGGGAATGATGGTAGCTGTGTGAGAATGAGGCCCCTAGGCACAGGGCAGGGGCCATGTTTAGGAGAGCAGAATCGGAAAACAGGACTGCTTCCCGAAGCCAAGGTCATTTCAGCAATTCCATCCCAAAGCAGGCAAGGGGGATGGGAAGAGAACCCTCGCTAGTTTTGCAGAATGAATCAATCCCTGGGTGAGTGAACAATTTTCAAACGCCACTCAGTGTCAAGGCTAGTCCTCTCCACAGTGTGGCCATGAGGCCTCCCACCTGAAGGTTCAGTCCCACCCAAGCCTGCAGGGTTAATCCTGACCCAGGGCAGGAGGGATATAAGAGGCTCTGGCCTAGAACCCAGGGGTTAGCGTTCTGCTAACCTGGCAAATAAAGAAAGTGAACCACCCCAAGAGAATGAGTATCTTGACCAAGGCCTCACAGGGAGTTATGGGCCATGCTGACTCTTAAATCTGAGTTTGCCAGTCCCTGGGTTTAAAGCTTTTCTGAAGAGCACCCTGGTACAAAACTGACTGATGATTCGAGCTGACTGGCCCAGTATAGAGTGTAGAAAACCAGCTCATTCCAGAGAAACAGTGGCTTATGAATTGGTGAGCCCAACCAGACCAGGGCAGGACAATCTCTGTGACCCTGGGACACCAACAGTACCCTTCAAGGAGAAAAAGTCCACTCCTACACCCAGTCTGTGCTAAACTCCCATTTTTTTTTCTTTTTTACGTTTATTTATTTTTGAGAGAAAGACGGAGACAGAATCTGAAGCAGGTTCCAGGCTCTGAACTGTCAGCACAGAGCCTGACGTGGGGCTCAAGCCCATGAACCATGAGATCATGACCTGAGCCAAAGTCGGATGCTTAACTGGCTGGGCCACCCAGGTGCCCCTAAGCCCCCACTTCTAACTCCTCAGTCCCCTGCACTCTGTTGGTTCAGCTGAAGCTCTGCTGTCCTGTGGGTGCCAATGTCCGTCCCTAATGGCATGGCCTCTGGCACTGGTATGCCACCTGCAGGTCTCACAAGACAGTCTATCTCTGGACAGGTGACAATGACTCCAGAGCTCCTCTCCACCTCCCCTGACCCTTTTGATTCTTATACCTATCCATCAGAATCCCTAAACCGGACCCTTCCCGCCAAATACAAGGGGCCAAATTCATTGCCCTGGCATTTAAGGTCTCCCCTCATATGGCCCACACCACCTACCAAATCATGCCTCCCAAGGCACCCACCCCTGCTCCCCGGACCAGGCAGGGGCTGCTCTCCTCTTCCTTATAACATCCCCAGAAGCCATGCTCTCCCCGCCAACCCCAAGTCCCCCAAGAACCAGCCCAAGCTTTCTCTGCTTCTCCCCTCCAAATACACTGGTGTTACTCACACGGTCTCCACTGAATGAGCGTAAGTTGAATCATACTGTCTCCTTGGTTCCTGCGCAGCCAAAGGGCCAGACTCTCACTTGTGGAATGAGCAAGCCACCCAGATGCCGTCATTCAAAGGACTATGCACAGGAGGCACTCTGCTCCCCCAAATTTGTTCTAAACATACTGCTAGAGATTTTGTCACTTCAGTGGTTGTCAGACTCTCTCATGACACCCCTTGGGAGTGGGGCTGCAAACATTAGACAGCAATGCTGGAGCCAGGACCACTGGTGAGGAATTGGAGAGCTCTTTCCACCTGTCATGGCTGCCAGTGGACACTTCCTGAGCTCCTACTATGTGCTACCCCACAGGCACAGGTCCTTAGGGTACAAATCTGAACAAGTCCGTATTTGCCCCACAGGACTTTGGGCTCATACAGGGAAAAGAGTGAGACGTGTTCCACTGGTGCGGTGTGATCAATGCCACGGAGGGAGAGGACACAGAAGGAAGGGCAGCAGGGAGCAAAGGTGGCCACGATGCAGTTCAACCCAAGAAGGGGCTGGGGAAGGGCTCAGAGAAGGCCGCGCGGAGCTGGTCCCAGAGGGATAATCGATACCAATGATGAAGACGACGGCAGCGAGCGCTTACTGCGCGCTCACTTATGCTAAGCACGGGACAAAACACTCCACTTGCTTTATTGCAAACTCATTTACTCCTTTATTAGTGAGCCCCTGCTATCTTCCCGCCACCATTTCACGCACTGGGGACACAGCAGTGAACAAAATAAACACTGGTCTCTGCCCTCGCAGCTTACCTTCTATTGAGAAGAGAGACGATAAGCCAAGTAAGAAAGTAAACTGCAGAATATGTTAGATGACGTTAAGACCTAAGAGGAAAAAGAAAACAAAAGGGAAACAGGGAAACATCTGGGGGGCAGTGGGCTGAATGGTACGACTTTACACAGGGTGGCATGTGAGAAAAGACCTGAAGAAGGTGAGTAACCACACCATACAAATATCTGGGGGAAGAGCATTCAAGGCAGAGGGAGCAGTCAGAGGAAAGAGCCCGAGCCCGAAGCCAGCTTGGCATGTTTGCGGAACAGCAAGGACTCTCTCTGATGTGGCTGAAGTGGGGCAAGAGGTGGGCAGGTGGGATCAGTGCATTTGGCCACATGAGTCATGCACTGCGTAACTCGGGGTCGGGGGGGACACCACCCACATGCACCAGTGAGCTACGCATGACCCGGCCTGCTTGGTTACCCACCAGGCCCTGGGCTGGGAGATGGGGTCAGAGAAGCACCAGGCAGCCCTGGGGGCCCTGCTGAGGATTTGGTTTTTCCTTTGAGTGAGACAGGAAGCTACTGTCGAGAGGGTTCTGAGCCAGAGGCACGACTTGATTGGACCCCGGCTCACTGGGTCACTGGGCAGAGCGCATACAGAGCAGGGTAAGGGTGGAAATAAAAGACCACTGCAGAGGCTACGGCAACGATCACACTCAAGTACATATAGTGTTCCCCTCCCAATCCCATGAGGGAGTTCTGTGCTCACTCTTTCATAGATGAAGACATTGAGGCTCAGGAGAGATCTGGTAACTTGCCCAAGGTCACTGGGTTAGGCAGTAGCAGAACCACTGGGATTGGGAAGCGGGGGAAGAGAACGTTCTAGGTGGAGTGAACAGCACCAGCCGTGGAGCAGGAGTTTGGCAGGGCCTGCCACACTTAGGGAAGGGGAGGCTCATGGTCCAGAGGATCCAGAGCCCGAGGGAAAACGACAATGGCAGCCAGCGAAGGCCTGTCTGTTCCCTGTCTGCTCACACAGATGCCTACCAGTGGCATCCAAGCCAGTCTGGCTCCTTGGACTAGAACAAGCACCTCCTAACCCAGCTCCCTGCTCCATGCTTATCCCTCCCACTTCAGTCCATGGGCAGCCAGAAGAACCTTTAGAAAATATGAATCACTTATTGTCTTCGTGCTCTCAATGCTCCAGTGGCTTCCCATCATACCAGGCACACGGGGGACCCTCAGATGACATTGAATGAATAGATGACTCCCTCATCCCTGCCGCCTCACTCAGGCACGTCCTGTTTCAAGCCAGTGGAAAGGATGACTTCTTCCTTCCCTCCTTAGCAGAGGGAGGCAAACTCATGCTGAGGAGTGCAGGGGTGCCGGTCAGCCAGAAGTCCAGGCAGACGTCCTTGGTCTGCCTGGACCAAGCCAGGCCACCATATTAACCAGCTGAAACCCATGAGGAGGGAGGGGAGCCATTCAGACCACCTAAGACGCAACTTTTGGATCCGACTTGTTTTAAACAAAACTGCTTATTCCAAAGCAGACTGGACACTCTCCACCACGCTACGGCCAAGTAAAGGAGGCCTACACACAGCCCGGGCCATGATGACTGTAAGAGGCACACTCCACCCAGCAGCCCTGGCCCTGAGGCCGGCCATGAAAGGCTTTCCTCACTGAGTCGGTGTATTTAAGGGGTGGACCCAATGACTGAAGTCCTCCCTGAACACAGGGAACCCCAAAGTTGTCTCAGAAACTGGGGGAAAACTATGAAACTAAGGTTGGGACAAAACTTGACAAATTTCAGTCGGTCGATATTTGGGACCAAGGGGTAGATTTCCCAAAGGATGACGACCACTCCCGGGGTGTAAATCCAGGCCCTCTCAGGGCCACACTCATTCCAAAGCCCTTTGTTCTCCATAGAAAAAGATACACACACATCCTTACACGTGCATATATGCAGATATATTTTTAAAGAATTGGTAACAACACAGAACGGATGAGACTAGTAAACAAGACCCCCCTCCACAAGAAAATTAACTGAGTAACAAAGGGCCTTCCTGTAGGCCCTGATAGGAGAGTTAAATGATCACCGTGGGCATGACTTATCCTCTGGGTGGCAGAGAAGTGAGGGGGGGCTCTGGAAGCCAAGTGAGTCCCAGACTCCTTCAGGAGGCAGGTAACTTGGTTTCCCATACTGCATCAAGCCAGTGTGAGGCAAGTTCAAAGGCCTTGTTCTCTGGACAGGAAGACGGGAGAAGAAGGGTCAGAAAACACAGACATTAACAAGGGCTGTAGAAGGAAGAGTGCGGAGTCTTCATGGGAGGCAGGGTCCTGTCTGTCCTGGTTTTTCAGAAAGATGGGGCACAAAGAACAGGACCAATGGCTGAGCCCTCGATCTGACAGAGAAGTGTAATAGAAAAGAAGACTCGACAGGGAAGCTCACATCTCCCCAACTTCCAGCTTTTCTGGGCAGCCAAAAGCCAAGCCGACAGTGATGCTCAAAGATCCTGTAAGTGTCAGTGATCAAGAGTTTCAGGACAGGCAATGGCACAGTAAACTACCCTGAACACATTCAAGACCAGACCTGGAGAACAGGGTGTCAGGGAGGGGGTTACTATAACTAAAACGGCAACAACAAAATAGAAGACCCTGTCCCTGAAAGGATCAGTCCAATATCCTGCTAGAAGGACACGGAGAGGCTGGGCCTCGTTACAAGTTGTAAATAAGAGAGAAAACACAAGCTTGGCCATGGAAAAAGCTGCAGCGGGCACTGACTGGGACTTCTTTGTGCAAACTGGCTCTTTGCTCTTCAGAAAAGAAGGATGTGCCCCCGGGGTATGCCTTGGCTTTTGCTCTCTCCGCCTGTACGCCCAGGCCTGGCCCAGGCGGACTGAATGGGAGAAGCAGCTCAGCTTTACTGAGATATCCGCACCCCTCCCCGCCCCCCCGAATCTCCTCCCTCCCCACTAGAAAGCACAGGGGGCGAAATAGAAGGAGCCAGGCCTTTGAATCATCCTAACCCCGGCCCTCCTGCTCCACTACAAAAGGGTGCATGTAACCATCTCTGGGGCCGCTCTTACAGTCTGTAATGAGCTTCGTTTATTTCCCTGTGAACCGTTTCTCTCTCCCACGAGAATGAAAGCTCCATGACAGCAGACAGCAGGTCTGCCTTGCTCATCACTATGCCCCCTGACGGCATCTGGAACACTGACTGCCACATTGCAGGAATTCAACAGATCAGTGCATGGCTTCAAACACCAAGCAGTCATCTGTAGGAGCTGTGTCAGAGCGCGTCCTGCCGGGTACGGGCCAAGTGCTAGGTGGATGGCCCAGGGACTTCCCCAACGTCCTGCAGTCAGCTCAGTACCCCCACCCTTTCCCTACAGTCCCTGACCCCTCCTCTTCATTCTGTCCCCAGAGCACGGCTCAGGTCACTCACCTGAGCAATGACAAGGGCAAGGGACAACTGTGACAGAAAAGAGCAACAATTAGTTCTCCTCAGTCTGTAAACATGGCGGTGGGAAGAAGCCACCACCAAATCTACAGTCACAAACAGAGGGAGGGAAACATGCACAGAGGACATTGGTAATGGAAGAGTCTGAGAAAACAAAGGGCAGGGTCACCTGATCCCAGGATGATGGAGCCAGGGGTCCCCGAGGAACACAGGAGTATAAGATAAAGGAGAACAGTCACACGGTGAATGGGAAACCTGCAAGGTTCATTTCCTTAAGTGACCGTAAAACAGGCTGGTCAAATTCCAGGAGCAGAGTTCCCCCGGACATCTTTCCTGACATGTCACAGAACGATTGCTTTCTGTGTTGATTTCCACAAAGGAAAACATCCTCTTTCTAACAAATTCCTTACCTTGTCAGAAAATCACCTCGATAGGCCTGAGTTAACATGAGAGCCTATAGCCCAGGCCAGGTTGCCAAAAATCAAAATTCTTCATTTGGCTGGAGGGTATTAATTTATAAGACTCATTTTTAACTAGCCGATTATGATTATAACAGCAACACACGCTCACTGTTGAAAAATAGAAAACCACAGGGAAGGAGATGAGAATAGAAATCACCTCAAATTCTACGAGATGAGAACCATTGTTAACACTTAGGTGCTTTTCCCTCCTTCTATGCCTGAGCCTTTAACAGAGTCAAGAGCATACTGTGAATGTAAGTTCAATTCCTGCTTTTTTTTTTTTTTTTTCAGTAAAGTCCGGTTAAAAATACTCCACTGTGTTCCAGGAAAGAAGATCATCTTTAGTGAATAAACACATTAAATAAAAAAATGAATCAAAGTTAAAATTTTTTTTTTTTTTGATTATCCACTGAGACCCCATTTCTCCAGCAAAAGAAAAAAAAAAATCACTCTGGCCAGGATAGAAACAGTCCACAGGATAGAAACCATAAGCTTGTTTTTGTATTCTCTTATCTAGATCATATTTTCAGTAAACATTTATTGTTTTGAACAAGCCACATATTTTTTTTTTTCCAAATCAACAGAGGAATTTTATAACTACATCTTACTATTTTGAAGCAAGAGGTCATGTTCTAACAGCTTTGGGAAGGTTTCATCTTCTAATCTGCAGGAAGACCAGACCAGTTAAAAATGATCATTTCATATTCGGGGACCATAACATCCAAATGGAAGTCCTAGCTCCCCTTTTGTTGTATTCTGTCACCTCGTCAGTGGAGTAAGCAAGTGGCTCTGCCAAAGACATATTATATGTCCTATGCTACCTGGTTGGGAGCTGCCCTGATGTCTGCCCACACCCTGGTGGGGTATGTGGCTCTACCTTGGCCAATGAAGACCTTGGCCAATGACGAACAGAAGAACAACTCTGCCTAGCAGAGAACACTGTCCAGGACCAAGATCTCCACACAATGCAAGTTTTCCCCACCACTGCACCAGGTGCTGGGGACATACAGGTGAATAACACAGACGCTATGCCAGTTTCCATGGAGCTCAGTTTGCAGGGCACTTCCCCTTCCATTACTCACCCTAAGCCTGGGAGACAGGAAAGGCCATCACCATTATTCCCACATTGTAGATGATAAAGCAAATGTTCATCAAAGCCTTCTGCCCCAGGTTATGAAGCAGAAGTGGATGGACTCAAACCCAGGTATTCTGACTCCTAGCTCAGTGCTCTTTCTACTGTACCACTTACATTGATGAATTTCCTCTGACAACTGAAGTCTTCTAGATTATTCATATTCCCTCCAGCACCTCGGCATCTCTGGAACCTTGGTTCTACCTGGCAGCCTCATCTCTGAGCAATGAGTTGCCCTGACTTCTAGATGGCTACATACGCCAAGATTTCTGTGTGCCTGCCTAGATCCTGACCCTGGACTCAGGCATCTTCCCAGCTCTCCTGGCACCAGCTTCAAACTCTATTTAATCCTTCCCACTGGTACCACAATGCAGCATGCTGCAAATTTCCCCTCATGTTCTATATCCTCTCCACTTTTAAATACAGTTTTTGCTGGACTCATGACCTCCCACCTCAAGATGCTTCTCAGCCTCCTTCGTAGTAAGATGTAGCCGTACCTCTAGTTAGTACAACTAACTAACTAATTCTGGCCCCTAGAATAAAAGAATGTGCTACTACCAGGTCTTGCCCTTAAAATGACTGCAGGTGTTCCCCCCTTAGCTTTTCCCTCAGGAGATGGTAAAAATGGAAGCTTCTGCCTTCAACCATCAAGTGGAAGCCACATGTTGAAGATAGAAGGCTTGGACCACTGGCTGCTAAGGACTAGTTTCAGCCATGGTCCATGGATCTCTTTAATACAGGAACTTGCTTGGTGTCCCAACTGAAAAGGCTTGAGCGAGACCAGTTTTACATTCTCCTAGTAAAGCCCCTTGCCACCAAATAAATACTTTTTTAAAAAATAATTTTCTTAAATGTTTATTTATTTTTGAGAGCCCTGTGGGGGAGGGACAGAGAGAGGTGGAGACACAGAATCCGAAGCAGGCTTCAGGCTCCAAATTGTCAGCACAGAGCCTGACGCAGGGCTTGAACCTATGAACCATGAGATCATGGTTCATAGATCTCAGAGAACCATGAGATCATGAACTGAACCAAGTCAGACGCTCAACCAACTGAGCCACCCAGGTGCCCCACCAATTAAATACTTTAAAGGGGAGGTTCAAACCTATATAGGAAAACGTTCCATTCAGGTTTGTTTCATGGAAAGCTTCTAAAAAATGAAATTAGCAGTACCTCACAGATGATTTATGTTCAGATCACAGGAAAAATTGAGAGGGCCCAGAGAAGTAAATCAGCCCCCTGCACTTATAGGAGGGGAGAGAGCTCTAGGTGACAAGAATGACCAACTCTCTCTCCTAAAGCAGTTCACTCCATTCCTGGAAAAGGCACCAAGAGCTGAAATGATGTGAGCCAAGGCTAATTTCTCCATGGAAACAATGTGATAACAGGAGCTTGTGTTCCTAACCAAGAACTTGATGGTCAACTTTTAAAGGACATTACATAAATTCCATGTTTTATCATCTATTAAAGCCTTTGGACTTTTTTTAAAAATTTGTTTTAATGTTTATTTTTGAGAGCGAGAGAGAGGAGACAGAGCACAAGTGGGGGAAGGGCAGAGAGAGAGGGAGACACAGAATCCGAAGCAGGCTCCAGACTCTGAGCCCAGAGCCAGACATGGGGCTCGAACTCATGAACCGTGAGATCACGATCTGAGCTGAAGTTGGACGCTTAACGGACTGAGCCACCCAGGTGCCCCAAAGCCTTTGGACTTTTAAAGCTAAGAGGGCTGTTGGTCCAACAATATACTGCAAAGCTATATGTGTGTCCTATGCCATACAAAGTAGGTGCAAACCAATTGCCCAACACAACAACCATACATGACTTTTTATTTATTCTGATTCTCTAACAGTGTGTAGCACAAAATACTTCACCTTAATAATCCCTGCTGACTTCTCAATACAGTAAATCAGATCACTTAACATTTTCAACAGACAAAGTGAAAAGAAACTGGGGAACAGAGTAAGAGTTAAAGTCAGAAAAGCAGTGTGTAAGTCCTGGCAGTGCTACTGACTTAGCTTTGGGACCCCAGGCAGTCGCTTAAACTCCCCAAGTATTTCACAGCCAGCAAAACAAGTCTTTCTAAACACCTCTCCTCATGGCGCTGTGGTGAAGACTAAACAAGACAATGCATGCAAAAGTTACTTTGTAAATCACACATGGAGGTAAATAGTATCATCAGGATCTTGACATTTGCAAAGGCTCTTGTGGGGAGATTTTGACAAGCATGGTAATGAACACTGAGGGGAGTATAAGCTACACTTTTTGAAAAACTGACCCAGAGCAATCCCTTTCACTGTCTTATTTTTCTTTCCTTAAAATTCCCACATGCATTAGCCAGCAAGAGTTAGTCAATCTGCTACATTCAGTGTTGGCATCATTTTGCTCATGAGCTTTAAGCAGCCAGTGAGAGCTGCTCGATGTCAGCCACGGGCTACCAAGAAGAGCAAGCCACAGTGAGCTGAGGCCACTGGGTGACATGTCATTTATCAACCAAAAATGCCTTCCGGAGATCCACCGTGCTGTCAGAAACCTCAAAACCAGGGGCAGGAAGCATGTGGGGTGCCAGGAAAAGGAAGAAAGAAGGTAACAGTTGAGATTACAGGCTCCGGAGACTGTCCTGGGTCTGAATCATGGCTTTCCCACCCACTGTGTGTTATCTGAAGCATCTCTGGGTCTCGGTCTCCCTAATTTGAAAGTGAGATTGCCAGTGTCCACCCCACAGGGCTACTGTATTAAGTGGGAAAAGGCATATAAGCACTTTGCACAGTTCTTGGCATATGGCAAATACTCAAAGGTTAGATATTGCTATGAATCATCATCATCATCATCATCATCATCATCATCATCATCTTCCTCGTCATCCATGCAAAACTAAGAAAAATTAAGATGTGGCACATCTCCAGTCAAGACTTTGCTACGGGCTTTGTAATCAGGTTTTACCTGGACAGCATGCTGGCTCACCCATTAGCTCCTAGGCTAATCAAGGTTCTTCTGGATTTCTGCCTCATGTCCCAGGATAGGTGAAACATCCAAGCATACCCAACTGGCCAGTTAGCTAGATCCTGGCACTTTGTTTTCTGGCTCACACCTGCTCATCATTATCCTGAGAGGTGTGTCCAGAGAAGAGATTAACGTGAATATCTGTGCCTAACCTTCCAGTCATGCCCAGGCTGTGGCTCCCCATTTCTAGGGTGAAATACATTGTCACCTTTAAAATATGGTCATACCCAGCAAAGTGAGGCCCGTCAGCACCCATCTGGTGGACAGCGCCTCATCCCCAAACAAGCCCTGGGGGCGGAAACTTCCTTCAGCTCCTCCAGACTATCCCTGCAAGGCCAGTACACCTTCACTATTAAAACTACGATGGCTGCCCCCCTTCAACCAGGGAGCAACGTTGCAGCTTTCAAACCCCTTATTCTTTCCTTATCTCACTCCAGCATCAGAACCACGCTGTAAGGGGCTGGATGAGAAGTGTTACACCTGTGCCACTGATAAGGAATCAGCCACAGTTTGAGACATTTAGGTAATTTGACTTAGGCTATCTGGTGCTTAAGTAGCAGAAGCAGCCTAGAATGCAAGTTATCTTGTTCCTAATCTGGTGCTCTTTCCAGAAAATGTGGGTATTTGTTTTTTAAACATTCAACTTCCATAATGGTGCTTTGCTTCTGGAGAATTCATTAAGCAAGGCATTTCGGTCACAGTACAGTGCAGATTCACATACTTGAAAGGCACTCACAGGCAGATGTTGCCTGCACTCTAAAGATCTAAAGGGTGACAGAAAACAGCCATGCCGATTAACATAATTGACAATTCCCAGCTCTGGCTCCCTCCAACTCCTGTCTGGATTCAGCTAGCAGCCTCCTATCAGGTCTCTGCTGCAGCTAGTCCTTCTTTGTTTTCTTCAGTCCAACAGAAACGCTCACACTGGACTAATGCTCTAGGGATAATTATTTCACATCACTGAAATGGTAATCATAATCACAGTGGAAACAACTTCAGTGATTCTCCTTCCACTGCTTAGCAGTCTCTACCTCACCAGGTAAACTTTAACTTGTCACTTAACCTGCAGTTTCTTCATCTACAATATGAAGGAGTGGGCTAAATAGAGCCTTGTTCACTTTCAGCTCATGACTCTAACACCCCAACTAAATCCAAATCCTGCAGGTGGAGGACACTGGGAGACAGCAGAGTCCAATGGTCAAGAGCTTCTATGACTTGGTTTTTAAGCTTGGACCCTCTACCTTAGGGAGGTCTCTGGATCACTCTGTGCTTCAAGTTCGTCCTCTCTACAGTGATGCTAACGATAGTTCCACTACGTGGGGTTTTGTGGGCATTAAATCCGATAATACATGTGAGGTGCTAAGGACATCATAAGAACTCTGTATATATCACCAATTGGTATCATCTGAAATGGCATGCATCATGTTTAGGCACTGACTAATTTTCCAAACTTAAATTCCCACCACTATTTGAGAACTCTCCATTCTAGGCAAGTCTCTATGCAGGTTGGTCATTCCTACCTCTGCGCTTTTAATGGTGCTATGTCCCCCCACTCCATCCACTCCCTGGTCTGTGAATCTAAATTCTACCCATCCTTAAAGGTCTGGATTAAACCTGCTCATTTCTAAGAGGCCTCCTCCCTACCATAACAACTCACAAAAATCCCTCTGGTCTCTGAATTCCTGTAGTACTTATTGGTAGTCTAGACCACTTTATTGGCATTATACATGGCCTTGGATTATTTTTTACCAACAGATTAAACTGAAGGCTCCTTGGGTACAACAACTTTCTTCTCTTTTCTTTTGTTTTTTTTTTTTTAAGATTTTATTTTTTAAGTAATCTCTATACCCAACATGGGGCTCCAACCTACAACCCCGAGATCAAGAGTTGCCTGCTCTACCAACTGAGCCACCCAGGTATCCCTACAACAACTCTTTCTGCTCTTCCTCTAGGTGTAGCCTGGGTGCCGGGTATAATGGCCCTTCAGACATATGTTGACTGAATAAATAAACGTGTAGTACTATGCCCAAAGAAATACACAGTACATTTTCTTTTAGTTGATATGGTTCGGCTATTGATTTGTTGTACTTTGAGGCCAATTAAAGATAACACAAAGATGAACATCAGCCAGGCAGGGACAACCATGGCCAGTTAAGTCCTGATCATCAATAAAAGATACTGATATCTGGCCAACCTGAATAACAAGAAAAACAAAGATGTCAAAAGGAAATGGTAATCTACATTCCAAAGTACCTTGCGAGACCAAGCTCATGAGCCTACACAGTTAGAGAGGAAAAGAAAGTTGAGGTTTTCTCAGGCTGAATTCATTCATTCAGTAAGTATTTATTGAGTGACTACTCTGTGCAGACACTGTCTTAGCTGCTGGGGTTACAGCAGAGAACAAAACAGACAAAAATTCCTACTCATATTCTAGCATCTGAGGAGGAACACAAGGTATAATGCCACCTTCCAACTCCAAAGTGAAATCCAGCAACAACTTCTTGCCCCAACTCCTTGCTGTGCCATCAAGTAAGGAAAAGAGAAAAAACAATCAAGCATCATTCACAGCTGATCAAACAGAGGCCTTGCTAGAAGTGCTGTTTCTGTCCTGATGAGGCTTCCCTCACTTGAATCCAGTGGGGAACTCTGCGACAAAGCACTCTGCACCCTAAGCCATCTGAATGCTAACTCCCTAACACCCTATGTCCCAATTGAGCTCTGCAACTAGCAAAGCTAGTCGTTTACACAGCAAACTTCTCAAATGGCAAATGTGGTTCATGATGCCAAAAAGAAACTCAGAGAGGGGGAAAGGAGGAAGGGAGGGGTGGTCGTCAGTTAAAGGATCAGGTAGGTTTCTCTACTGCAAAACCCTGAGGCTCTTTTCTCCTTTGGAGCAGAAACCTCTTCCATCGTCTAAAGCCTTAAAAAAAAATTTTTTTTTTTCCTCCAGCAGGATACTGAAAATAGCTTTGCATTTAACATTTAAAATTGTTTTTGATCCCACACTCTTTCAGCTCTGCTCTCTCCTGCAAATTCGTTCCATTCCCTAAGGGCACTTATAAGTATAATTCATAAGAAACAAACCATAGTCACCATTTTTATCCCTAAGAGTTAAAAAGAAAAACCAGTTTACATAATTATATGGAAGATAAGTTGGCCAAGAACACAGAAATCTTATCTGGACCAAAAGTTCTAGGACAAAATTTCTTTCCACTCATTAAGAAAGACAGCAGATCAAAGTCAAGGTTCAGACGGAACGTCTAACTGCGGAGCACCATACACAGAACTCCTTGAGCCCCTCATGTCATTTGAGTACATCTACTTCAAGAAGAAACTAGAGGTAGTCATTTGAGGTAGGTTTGAACGATGAAATACATGTATGTTTTCCCACTGTGGTGAGAAAACAGGGTTTTATATCCAAGAAGGACCTGAGACATCAAAGTTCAGCGAGGGCGGTTCGCTCAAAGTTACTCAGCAAGTCAGGGACTGGGCTAAGACTGGGCCCCGGGCTCTCCCAGTCCCCCCAGTGCAGGGCATTCCCTACTCTGCCCACCACTGTCTCCTTTATAACACAAGGAGCTAAATCTTAAAGGCACAGAGGCAAGAATTCCTTTTATAAAACTTTTTGGCAGACAGGAAAAATAGGAGGTGTGACCGAGGTAAATGAGTCCCATTAAGGCTCATAGTAACTGACCTATAACACCATCTAGATGCGGGGGTCTGGCTGCAGAAGGCTCCATTAATGCTGATGATACTTCAGCACTAAACAGTATGGTTTCAGCTACAGTCAGCGTGAAATGACTTTTGTGGGCTCGCCAGGGAACGAAACCACCATTTAGTTCATCTTTTTCTCTACAGAAAAACTTATCCCATGTTTCAACTGCCTTACAAATGAACTTGTGGAACAGAGCTGGTTTTAAGATAGCTGTGCATGTAAAACAGAATTCTGAGGTCTGAAGTTCTGCACTAAACACAATTAAAACTTCCATAGTTGGTGATACATGCTAGGTGTACATTGATGAGAAAACCCTTCAAGCTGTGAACTTGCTTGTGTGCCATATAAAGTTTTATTAAAAGCCTCCTGTGCAGAGTAGAGTCAACTGCTATTTATACAATTTACAAATGCTCCAATTCTGTATGCAAGTATTTACAGGGACTTTCTGGCACTGGGTGAAGGTTACAAGGAGGATAAAACATCTGTACACAAGTGTATCTCATAATCCGGTTACAATGGCCTTTACTTTCCTCAAAAACAAGATACTTCCAACCTCAGGGCCTTGTTTCCGCATCCTGGGACACCTTTCCCCAGAGCTTCCTGCAACCAAGCTCAAATGTCACCTCTTCAGAAAGGCCACCCCAGAGGACCTGGCTAAAGCAACCTCCTTCCCATCATCGCTATTGTTTTACTCTATGTGATTGCTTTCCTCGCATCTATCACGACCAGGAGCTAACGTCTTCAATTGTTTATCTGTCTCTTGCTGGGACTCTGTTTTGTTCACTGCTGTATCCCCGGTGCCTGTAACACTGCTGTGCACACGGTAGGCCTCCAACACACGACACTGAAGGAGTAAATGAGTACAGTTGGAGAATGGGAAGTAAGGACAAGATATTTATTCATGGAACAATTAAAAAATGAGAGAACTGGCCATCCTGATTAAATACAATGTGATAATTTGCTAATTATGAAGTACCACTGCTTCTGAATGAATGGCTGGCAATCAAAAGTAAAAAAGAGAGAGCGTGTGTGTGTGTGTGTGTGTGTGTGTGTGTGTGTGTGTGTGTAAAGGGGGCAAATGTCACCAGAGGAGGCTTCACAAAGAAGTGAGATTCAAGGCAGGCTAAGAGGTCAGGCCACCGAGGTCAAGGGGGAGACATGAGCAAGACAGACAGCAGGGAAGAGTATGGCATGGAGTAGCCCAGGTAGGGCAGAGACAAGCAGAACTGAACCTCGGGCACCCGGCCCATTCCGGGAATGGGGCTTGGGGTGGAGGAGCTGGGCTGGTGAGGGGGACCAGGGCCGGACCTTGGGGAGCCTGGAGCCCTGGACACGCGGGTGTCAACCACGTGCCACTGCAAACAGGGCTGTTTTGGAAGGCAAAGATGACCACACTGTGTGGGAAGAATTGAAGGAAGTAGAGGCTAGAACAGGAAACCGGTTAGAAGATGGCCTCGGTGGTCCGAGCGTCAGGGGCAAAAAGAGCTTCTTCCCTCTGCTTAGATGTAAGAAAAACACAAGTGAGCAAGATGTCAAGGAATTCTGTCCCCCTGGAAAAGACGATTGCCAGAGTATTTCACGGTAGCATTCCATGGCAGATTCAGGTCAACTTCCCATACATCCTACACTTGGAGCACTCGAGGAGGATAACGGAGGTTCAAAACAATAGCTCTGAGGGCAGAGCATGTCTTTCCAGGCCTTCCAGCTCCAAGATTAATGACATTCAGTAAAGCCTGTGTTTATTATCTTTTTATTCTTTGGGGAAAAAAGTGGTATCTAATTCCACTGTGCAGTATATATATTTGAACATTATATAACACATTTTTATGTAACAGGTTCTTGACATAAGACAATGTTTCCCTTACTATCTAAATGTATTCGGGAAACAACTGACATTAAAAATATATATATACACCAAGGCTGTGGGTGCCTGTCTTTGGGTTAAGAAGCTGGGGAGAGGAGGAAGAAGGTGAGAGACTCTTGAAAAGGGCTCCTTTGCATTTCCTCTGCAGATGGCTACCGGGGGAGGCAGGGGTACTGGGCTCTGTTCAGAGGTCCATCTCACACCTGGAACCATCCCGGAGGGGCTGGCTGAGCCACACGGGGCCCATGTCAGAGCAGTGCCGCAGAAAGGCACGAGGAAGCAAGAGACAGAAATGCACAACAGGATGTGAAGAGAATGCTCACAAGCCCTTGTAACTGCTGCCAGGGTGAGACCCAACCGTGCGTGGCGTCCCCCGCAGAGGACTTCAGTCCTGCTGGAGAGCAGGTGCACAACCACATCTGTCGGCTGTAACACGGGTTGCCAACCACTACGGGCCTCCTGGCCTGCTGGCACGGTGCGGGGCACTGCGTACACAGGATTCAATGTGGGGGCTCCCCCCTGCAGGCCCCGACTCCAGGGGCTTGAGGGCCAACTCCGGAGTCCTCTGGGCACGAGTCCTGTCCTGCCCCATACCAGCCGAGTGACCCTGGGCAGTTTCCAAAACCACTGCACTTGTAAAATAAGGATAATCACTGGACCTACCTCATGGGGTTGTAAGGAAGATTAAACAAGTTCATAAACATAAGGTGACTAACATCTTTGCTGGCACATAGTGTTCAATAAATGCTAGCCGCTATTACCATCATTATTACTATTTCTGTTTTGCAAATGAGGTAAGTCAGCCTCAAAGAAGCTAACTAATTTGCCCAGGCCACACATTTCAAATGGTAGTTGAAGGCATAAATACATGTAAATGTTTTACTCAGTATACGTACAAAATCCAATGGGTAGAGTATTAACCAGAATATGAAATCAAGACCTCCATTCCCCCTTCTTTAACCAGACTGGATGAACATGAGTTTATACTATTTAAAAGGACAGCATGTGCTAATGTAAAAATCATTTCTCATCATATGCCAGCACTCAACGTTCCCCTAAAGCAAAGATGACTAAAGCGTATCCAATCTTATCTTCCCTACCACGAAAGTCCCCACCTCAAACCCCCCTTCCCTGTAAACCCGCCTACTCATGGCCATGACCACTGGTGCCCCTGGTGCATCCCATCCCCTTTCCTCCTCCTCAAGATCATCAATTGAGATCGGGCAAACACATCCTGAAGGCTCCCTGTGCCTGTGATTTTGGGAAACCAAGATGAACTCCCCCAAACTGCTTAGCCTGAGCAAGCAAGACACATATTCCCAGAGACGGCCCAACACAACACAGATGCGGCAGTACCTAAGAATCTGAGCTAGATCAAGAGCTGGAGGGTACTGCTACCAGGTGTGGGGAGGAAGAAAAACAAAATGAATAGCTCCATAGCTCCTACAGGACCAAGCAATTGAGCCAGGTCTTAGAGAAGAGTAAGATTTGGACATCAGTTGGAGCACGGGAAGAGCCAAGGGCCGGTCCAGGGAAAGGACAGCCCTTCAGTTTGACCAGACAGTCCTGTGCACACAGACAGGCAGGCTGGATATGGAAAGGCGAGAGGGACCAGAAGCACCAAGAGCTAACATTCACTGAATGCTTACTATGCGCCATGAATAGCTTCACGTATTTTTCATAGTTTTAACTCATTCAATGTACACCACAACTCCTTGAGGTAAGGACTCTGGAGATCCTGGTCTTATCACTGAGGACATCAAGACACAGTGAGCACAGCAACTTGACCAGATCATAAAGCTGGTAAGGAACAGTTAGGATATGACACTCCAAAGTCTGCACCTTTAACCGCTCAAACAAACTGCCCCTCAGGACAGCTTGGCTGTGAAGGGGTATAGGCAACAGTGTGTCAGGAGGATGAAAGGAGACAGTGCTTGCAAGCAGTTTGCAACCTCTAACTCCAAGGTCACAGATGCCGGCTCCAGGCTACTGTTAATGTGTACAGTGAACTTGCTAGCCGCCGAAGCAGAAGAGACAGATCAGGACTGCAAGTGGGACCCTGGTGAGTGGAACAGTGTGAAGCGCAGAGCCAAGACAAAAACGTACCTTTAGGGTATGCAGCAAGAGAACCAAGAAAGCATCATGGCAAGGCAGAAGAAGGAGGGGATTTCAAGAAGGGAGGAAAAGACAGGGTTACAGCTGCAAAGGGGCCCAGAACGACCATTCTGCACTAAGAACGGGTCCCTGGAATTCAAGACTTAAAGACTTTGGAGATCTTTGAGAAGAACTATAGAGAAGGCTGAAAGGAGCCAGAGGGTGGGAGCTAAGGGCAGAGCAGATGAGAGAGAATGAGGTGAATGTGCACAGCCCCTGTGAGAGGTTGCTGGGCAGGGAGGGGAGAGATAGACACACAGGTTCAGGGGTACCATGTACAGACCAGTGAAAGCCGCCTGCTGCACAGCAGGCCCGCAGAAGGGCTGTTTCTTCTCCTTCTATCCTTCCTCTCCTAAACTGAGAGGAAGGCTTTTCTGGGGTTGATGAGGAGGCTGAGGACAAACAGCATGAAAAGCTATTCAGCGGGCAGGACCCTGGCAGCGGTGGGAGGGAGTGGCAGCAGGCACTGAGGGAGGGCTTCCTGTGTGCCAGGCATTTTACACGCATCATCTCCCTTGATCCTCACACGGACTCCATGAAGCTGGCACTGTCACTACACCGCAGAGGAGGAGCCTGTGGTCAGAGGGGTCAAGCACTCGTCTGATCCAAACCCCAGTCCCAGGTCCTGCCGCCAGAGTCAAGGCTCCCACCCAAAATGAAGGTCTGAGAAAAAGAAAGAGGGGAGATCCACTTACTTTTTCTGATCTGGAAAGAGAAGAGAAGCCACGGAGGAAAGAGACAGGATGCTTTGAACAGGAAGGAAGAGATGCTGAGGGGGCTCAAGTCAGAGCAGGTCTTGTTTCCAGAGAGAAAGAAGGGAAAAGCAAGGGTGGGTGTTTGGGGTTAAGTCTGGGTGTTGGGACAAAGTAGCAACGAGGAGAGAAAAGACCCGAGAAGGGCAGCATGTGGGTGTTTCTGGACTCCTCACCACCCTCAAGGTCTAGAAAGGATTTTTTTTTTTACCTCCCTGCAAGTATCTACCATGATGCTGACTAAAATCACTCCATAACTATAACATCGTAAGGGGCAGAAACTGTTTCCTTAATACTGACTTTCTCCTACCACCCTCAGAGCTGATGTTGCAATCACAAACAGAAGAAATCTCATGGAAGGAAGGCAACTCTTCCACCAAAGAGACATATTAAATATTTAGTTTTCACAGATTCTCAGGCAGTTTTGTTAACACAGCCAAGTCTTTCTACAGTGCTTGTTCATTGTTTAGTATATAAATTGCACAGAGATTGTCGGTATTGAGGGCTAAATCTGAAAACACGACCACTTCCTTTTCTTCTCTGTGGCATGCAGAACCTCTTCTGCGAGAGGCAGACAAACTCCTGAGTAATCATCATTTTATAAATCATTCTAAATGGATTCGTTCAAACCCCATCTGTTGTTCTGTTGAAGTTTCCTATGAAAATAGGACTTCAGCTCAGATGTTCTGGAGGCTTGAGCAGGTAAATACCAACCTGAACTCAAATGTATTAAAACTTTAGATGCAGAGAACTGTAGCGCAGAAGGAACCTTTGAGATCACGTACTTCAACAGCCTGACTTTCCATCTGAGACAAACAGAACCCAGAGAGGTTCAATGACTTGCCTGAAGCGGCACAGCCATGAAAACCCAAGTCTGGGCAAGGACCAGCATGTTCTAACTCTCAGCTAGTGCTTTTTACCCCACCTGTTCCTTTCTCTCGCCCTCTTTTTAAACTGTAGGAGTTAAAATAAGGCACAAATTTAACTACAGTTTTAAATAATAATAATAATTATTATTATTATTATTATTCACTGGCTACAACAACCATCGAAACCAAAATACCTCCACAGATCCGGGTTCAGATGACACAGGCAATTTCAAAGCCTTTTCTAAACAGCATTCAACGAACTGTTTTCAAGTGAACTCAGTAACAGATCATGGACCGAAAGATTCAATTTTGTGTTTTAAAAAATATTTTGGAGTTTCATTGATATGGAAATTTAATTTGACAGCAGTGATTTTTTTTTTTTTACTTGCAAGCTCGAAGAGCATGAGATTATTCAAAACTGCTCAAGAGCAGCAATGATTATTTTAAGCTCATGATTCAACCAGTACATTAATTAAAAACTCCACCAACCCAAATTGACAGATCCTGATATCAATGGGACCAGAAGAATTAAAATAATAGTTGTCATATAAAAATAGATGAAGGGGAGAACAGCAGCAGATGTCAGAAGGACAAGCAAGCCTTGTGTGAAATGAGATGCATCTAATGGGCAGCTTTTGTGGATTTTTTTTTTTTTTTTTAACGGAGATCCTGGAAATACAGGTACAGCCAGGAAATGCTTCTGCACAAATACCGAATCTTATTTCTGGAAGCTGGGTGAGAAAACTTGGCTAATAATTGCATGCTGAGGAGTAGCTTCGTAAGCAGGGAGAAGAGACTAGCAAGCGCCAAAGTGCCCAAACAACGCTTTGGACCGGGAAGGGGCCAAGGGGCCGAAGCGGAGGAGGGAAAGGGGGCTAGGGAATGTGGGGTGAGGGGTGTCAGCCTGCTCCCGCATCGGCCAGCACTGCCAGGGACAACCGACGCCGATGTTCAGGACAACCCTTCCTTCCCCTGCGCCTGCCCTCCGACACCCGCCTGCCGTCCGGAGCAGGCTTTTGTGACCCCTCGGGGTCACCGACTGAAGCCCGACAAGGTCGGCATTAATTTCTACTCTTCCACTTCTACCTCAGAGCCAACGAGAGCTCTCGTGGCTGTCAACGCTCGGCAATCGCGAATGGGAACCTTTCTTCCCTGACATCTGTCAAACTCGGTGCAAGAGCCAGCCTCGCAGCGCTCTCCGCGGGGCTCCCGGGCTTCCAGGGCGGGTGGCGGGCCCACACCTGGACGCCGCGGGACGTCCCCGTGCCGTCGGGCACCTGCTCAGAGACCACGGGGGATCCTCCCAGGGCCGCCGAGGACCCAGACGGCGCAGGCCGGACGAAAGTTCGCAAGCTGGGGTCTGCCCCATCTTGGAACCCGGATTCCCGGGTGCAGCGCCAGGCCCCGCGACTGGGCCGAAGGGGCGAGCAGGCTCGGACTCCCCAAGCCCGACGGAGACGCCCTCCCCACCCCCTCCCAGCCCCGCTGGCTCCCGAAAGGGAAGTGGAGGAGATGGGGAGGAAGGGCAGAAGAGGCACTGCTTGCCCAACGCCCTTGGGGTGCAGCCGTCAAGAATGGTCCTCTCGAGGGCTCCCACCCCTCCCCCCCAGCTCCCAGGGATACATTCTAGGACTCGCCCAGAGCCGGATCATTGCTCCCAAAGGGCGGAGCTGTCCCTTTAAGAGGCAGCTGGCTGCT
Organism: Panthera tigris; assembly: GCF_018350195.1. NCBI lineage: Eukaryota > Metazoa > Chordata > Mammalia > Carnivora > Felidae > Panthera > Panthera tigris. The sequence continues at coordinate 69,081,872 of NC_056669.1, read as the reverse complement.
TCCTCCCTCCTCTCCCCACCCCTCAGGTAGCGATGCCCCCTGAGAGGAGGTAGGTACTCCCGCGGACACTTTCCCGGTCCCTTTAAGGACGCCTGCGGCACCTCTGCCCGCCCAACCCTGCAGTGCCAGCCCCCGCGAGAGAGGATGGGGGCGGCCGGGCGCGGCGCCTTTAAGGGGCGCAGCCTCCCCGCGGCTGGGGTGGGGGCAGGGAGCGGGCACGGGCCCTTTAAGGCCGGCAGCGGGCACGTCGGGCAGGGTTCCCCGGCGGCCGGGCTGCGCCCGGGGCGGCGGCGGGGGCGCCGCGCCTGCCAGGGTGCTAACGGCCCCCGACGGGGTGCTCGGGGCCGCGCCGCCGGCCGCGGCCGGCCCGACACTCACCGTGGCTCGCGGGAGCGCCCGCGTCCGCGCCCCCACTCGGATCCCGCGGCGGCGGCGGCGGTGAGTCCGGCGCGGGTAAACAGGCACCTCCGTCCCTGACCTACTTTCTGCCTTCCCTAAATGTCGCACCACTAACCTACTTTCCGACCAATCCGCTCCCCGCCGGCCCAGGCCCGGCCCCCCGCCCACCAATCGCTGTGCCCAACCCCCCTTCCCCGCCCACCAATGGAGGAGCCGCGGAGCCCGGATACCTGCCTCTTTCCGCCAGCCAATCCGAGCGCCCGAAGGGAGCCGGTCTCGGCGGTCGCGCCCGACCAATCCGCGCGCCGCTCGGCGGCCCGCTGGCCAGTTGTGTGGCGGCTAGAGAGGCCTCTGACCAATGGCGGGGCGGTGGGGGCTGGTTTACCTGCTACTTTCCCGCCACCAATCGCTTGGCGCACAGAAGCACACGCCCCGAGGAGCAGACCAATCCGCGCGCTTTCCCTGGATTTCCTCGCCCCTGCCCTTTCCCTTCCCTTTAGGTCTCCTGCTCGCGGTGGCCACTGCGGGTGCAGACGCCGCACTGCTTGCGGTCGCCTGGGCTGTCCCTCTTCTGTAGGACCCTGGCTTGCTTCTGGCTCAGCGGTTTCACCCCTCCTCCTTCTCTTCTTCCCTCGGACACCCGGACGAAATGCAGCGTTTCCTCACTCGCCTCCCTGCGACTCCATCTAGGAAACCAATTTTAGGAACGCAGAGTGCCAGACCCTTCCTAAAACACCCTGGCTTGCCAAAGTCCAAACGGGAGAACGAATACTTACTATTTCTAGGAGGCTTTCCCATCCAAGCTTCTTAGGTTCCTTTCGTTCGTCCTGACCTCCAAGTGTCCCGTTGGAGCTGTCATTCTCGTTGTTCAAAAGAGAAAACTCAAGCCCGCGGCGGTTCCATTGCATTTCCTTCCCGGGGCCGGGTTTTGACCACCTACTGTGTGGCAGACACCGTCCCGGCGGCCGGCCGTCTCCACCGCGAAAAGCTGTCGAGGGAGTGGGACAGAAGGAAACAAATCAATATTTCATAATAAAACACAACTTAGGTACTGAGATGACAGCGAATCTGTCTTACTTTTGCATCTCAAGCACTCAGCAGAGGGCCTTTAAGCACAAAGATCTCTCAACCCTTCTGCTTGTTAAACTCCCCGAATGCAAGGGTGGTGTTTTGTTTTTTTTTCTTATACTCACCCGCCTCCTTTGAGCACCTAATGGGAGTGAGGTAGAGGGATGGGGGCAGGGGCCTGACATCTAGCAAGTGATTGACAAATGTTGTTAACTGGATACACGAACAAATGGGATTAAATCACTTCAGCCAGTTCTATGACCCAGACTAGCCCCTACGACTCTAGAATTGTAGCCTCTTTCCTTGAACACAAACATTGCATTTTAATCATCGTAAAATCCTTGCTGTCTCCAGCTCATTGCCAGGCACAGAGTGGTTGTCCAATATGCACTTATGGCCTGAATATCAACTGTTCTCAAGGTCAACTAACTTCATTGGTAGCTTACTATTTTTTTCTAAATTTATATGCAGGTGGAATCTTACTGCTGTTTACTTTGTCCCTGCCCTGATTTCATAAGGAAACCACTTTATGTAAGTGGCGTTTTAGTAATGCACTTCCCAAGATATTGTGGACAAGATAAAGAAATATAGGCCTGGATTCTAGTGTAATTAATTGGGTGAATAACTGGCTTAAGCAACCATAACCTAAAGATGCTGATAAATGAATTTGTGTCAACCTGAAAAAAGAATAGAGTGGATCAATATTTGTGCAGCATCAATCATGTGATAAATGCATTCCCTGCATCTTCTCCCTTAGTCCTCACAACCCCATTTTACAGATGAGGAGACTGAAACTCCAAGTTTAACCGGCTAGTCCAATGTCATGCAGTAGATGGCAGATTCCCAATTCAAAGCAGGTTTATTTGACTTCAGAACCTTCACACCATACCAGTTGCCATCAGAATGGCAGAAGGCTCTCTCCAGGGCCCAGACTTCAAAACTTCCATCAGTGCTTTGAATGAAAACCCAGAGGATTTGCATCACATTTCTGAATGATGCCAAACCAGGAGGGGAAGAGATGCCATTACATACATAAGCTGAATGCAGTGTTGGAGCAGTGGGCTAGCTCTTACAGGGATAAATGTGGGGGTCTCACCCTGGGAAACTAACTGCTGAAAGGCAAAGGTATCTTGACGGATGCATGTACAAGCAAGCCTAAATGGGCTTAGGTGACAGACAACTCAAATCTGAGTCCTTAGTGAAATATGGCTGCCAAAATAAATGAATGCTGTCTTAGGCAGCATTGATAAAAGTCTGACGTGTAAAGCAAGTTGGGTGTTACAGTGCTGCCCAGTGTTGCTCATTACACAATGTCTCCAATTAGGGCTTGGCAAGAAAAGTATCTACATGCACAAGGAGAGGGACCAGGATATAAAGAGGCTGGGAATTATGTCACATGAGGAAAGATGAAAGGAAGCAGAAGGTTTTGCCCCCAGGGGTACAAGGTAACTATCTTCATGTATTTGAAGGGCTGTCAAAGAGAAGAGTATTAGACTCATTCTTCAGAGCCCTAAGGGGTGGAAGGAGGACCTGTGGGTAGAACCTCTCAAATGAACCAATATGAAGAGTTTTCTAACAACTAGAACCTCTTCTTCCTTGATAAGTTGAATTTCCTGTCACAGAAATTTCTAAATAAGAATTGGATGGCCAGGGGTAGGAGCGGTCCCAGGACAGGTCGTCCTTTTAGGACTCTGCCTCTCTAAGATGAAGTGCTTCTACCCTCATACCTTGGTTCTCCTCTTTAAAAGTTTGTCACCTTGACTTTTCCTACGCTCAGTGGCCAAGCTACTGTTTCTCCTCACATGAGCCTGTTCTTCCATAGGTAATTACACATTGTGTTTCTGTCTGTTGGCCATCCCAACCAACCTCCATCTTTCACTGGTACCTACTTCCCTTTTGTTTTGTCCCTCCTAGAATACTGGTTTTTAATTCTCTGGGCACTGTTAAGGTCAAAGTGTTGTCCTCATCTAAAATTCACTGTGCATGAACAGAATCACAGAGATACAAGGAAGGGGAAAGAGAGCTTTACTGAGCACCTACGGTGTATCAGATGCTTTAAATACATGATCTAATATGCTATTCTTTTTAACCTTGCCGATTGATATGCTCACTCTCCACACTTGCAAGGTGAATGCTTTTATCAAGCAGTGTAACCTCCTTTTACCCCAGTTTCCTCATCTGTAATATGGGGATAATCTAATATCGACTTCACAAGATCGCTGTGGAAGTTAAATGAGACAGTAGGAAGAAGGCCCTTAGCACAGTTCCTGGCACACAGTAAAGCTACAATACATACTAGGTTAGCAATTCTATGCAATAGGTATTTACTGCACCCACTTTACAGAGAAAGTCAGTGAGGATAAAAGAGTATAATCCACAGTAGTTCCCCAAACTCTGATCCGTGGTCAGGTCATTGGAATTAACTGAAGAGTTGTGTTTAGTCTGTTCATTTGGGTTTTTTGTTTGTTTGTTTTTTAAATATAGAGTCTCAAGTCCTAATTTGGAAGGATTCCGATTCAAAATCTTTGGTATCTGACAGGTAGTCCAATTTGGGAACTGCTAGTCTAATGGAATAAGTCCAGGCCCCAAAGTCAAACAGACCTGAAGTCAAATTTCAAGACTGCTGGACTGAATGGAGGAGCCAGTGACAGGACCGGGCAGTTGTATTCTCTTTGCAAGGAAGCTGGGAAGCTGGAAAGCAGAAAGTCAAGTAGCAATGTGTTCCTATAAATAATAGTAATTACAATAATATTTATTGCAGGTTTACAACGTGTCAAGCACTATTTCTAAGAGCTTTATATGCATCAACTCATTCAATTCTCACAACCCCCTACAAGGTAGATACTTTTAGTATTCCCATTTTACAGGTGGGAAAATAGAAGCACAGAGAGAGGTCTTAAGATCTCATGCGAATTAGGCAATCTGAACCCAGAACTCACACTCTTAACTACTTCAGGAAACCCCCTCTTCCTTTGGACAATTCCTTTGGAAAACAAAGAAACTTCATACTTTAGAGACACAGATTCAGGAGTCATCAACTTAAGGGTAATGAGTTGTTTGCGGTTTCAGGTAGAGAAAAGGAAATTACCCAGGACTATGTCTTAGGGCTAAGGGTGTCACCTCACATTTAGGGGATGCAAGAAATAGAAGCCTCTTCACCTAACTTAAGCCCAAAGGGGGAGGTTTATTGGGAGCAGACAAGAATATCTCATAGGAAGAAGTACAGCTAGCCGTGCCCCCACCCCCACCCCCCACAAAGGACCAGAGCTGCGGCACCATTGGCACAGAGCACTTCCCATCTCCTCCTCTCTCTGAGGTCACATGTCCCCTGGACTTGGCTTCCCTCTGCTTATGTGCCTTATGATTCTCTTTCTCTGTAGCTCATCACCCTCCGCCCCATTTGTACCTGGCCCTTCATGAACGCTTTCAGCCACGGGGAGAGAAAGAGAACAGGAGAGGCTCAGACAGGTCGTTCTCAAAGCTGGGGGTATGGACTGAGCAAGATCCCCCAAAGGTGCTACTGAAGTGAAAGAAGAATGAGAACAGGAGAAAATACAGAGTAGGAACAGCAAAAGAAGTGAGCAGTGAATAGCTGCGTTTGGGAGACTTCAGAAGAAAGTCTCAGCAGACAGGTTGAGAAGGTCACAGAAACTTACACGTGAGGCAAAGGTTTTGGTTGGAACACCAAAGAGACTGTTTCACTAACACTGCGTCTACAGCCACATCTGCCATAGGAAATTAGGGAAATCACAGACAGAAATGCGTGAAGGTGACATGGTGCCCAAGAGTACAGACAATTTTGTAAAGACGTTGGTTATTTAAGGGGAAATTAGAAAAAGAGTTGTGGCCATCTCTCAGCAGCCAACCCAACTGAAAGTGGTCTATGTTTATAGGTGTGGGTACGATTTTATTTTTTTAACCAATGTTGACTGTCTGGACACACAAAAATGGAACCTCTAAACATCGGGCATTAGTGGGCTTACCAGGATTTATACCTCTCTCAGCTGTTTTTGAAAAGACCTTCCTTGGCTCTTTTTTAAATGGGATGGTCATACCAGCCCAGAGCGGGAGAGTGTGTGCCCTAGACCGTGTAATTAGGCTTTAGGCTACATCTTGCTTGCAGACATGGCCAATATTCCAGAGACCTTGGCGTTCAAATGTCGAAGGGGCTTTTCCATTTGGCTGAGGGGTGTTTGCTAGAGGGAGCTAAAACACCAGTGACCACATCACTTCTCAACAGAACCCTGAAGAACAAATAGACACTGTCTTCAAAAAACTGGCATACTTTTTGCCCTGTTTTACTAGACTGAACAGCACTAAAATTCAATCTCTGGATAATATATACACATGTATGTTACATACATATTATTATATATTATATATGTGTGCATATATATATGTGTGTATGTGTGTGTATCTCCATTCAGGCTAGTAAAGTCAAGTGTTAAGTCATTTAAGAAACTCATTAACTAAAAAAAATTACAATATGCTTTTGAAAAAGAAAACAGGGGACTGATTGGGGGATGTGACCTAACATTAGCAAAGCATGCTATAAGAGTGTGGTAATTAAAATAGTCTAGTATTGGTTTAGAAACAGATCAAGAGATTAATGAAAAGGCATAGCATCTAGAAACAGACCAAAAAGACACAAAAATTGAGTATAATATAAAGGTGACTTTTAAATTATTGAGGAAAAACATGTGGAGTTTTCCACAAATGGTATTAAAACAACTAGCTAGCCATATGGAAACACATAAAGTTTGCTCTCTTCCTAAAATGTAACCCATCACTATTTAGGATTTAAATGTAAAGAGTGAAATCTATAAAAACATGGGAAGTAGGGCACCTGGGTGGCTCAGACGGGTATGCATCCAGCTCTTGATTTCAGCTCAAATGATGATCTCATGGTTCGTGGGTTTGAGCCCCAGCCTCTGTGCTGACAGTGTGGAGCCGACTTGGGATTCTCTTTCTCCCTCTCTCTCTGCCCCTCCCCTGATTGCGTGTGTGCACATGCTCTCTCTCACAAAATAAATAAAAATTTTTAAAAAACCAGGGGAAGAAACTATGAATAAAATTTTTACAAACTTTAAAGATCTTTCTAAACATAACACAAAATCCAGGGACCATAAAAACAAAGGTGGATTACATAAACACACACACACACACACACACACACACACACACACACACACACACACATCATGAACAAAAGAACAACCAGCAAACAGGCCCACAACATATTATTAAGAATGCACCATACATATTCTAGTTAAAAGGTCAAAAGTTGGGTATGAGATGTAGGCAATGCTTCTAGGGACATTATTTAAACTTGTCATTCGTAACAGAAGAATTCCTCTATGAAGCATTACTCCTTGTAAAGTTGTCTGATTTCCTTGGCTCTCTCTCTTGGGTGTTTCTGGGTTTTTTGTTTTGTTTTTTGTTTGTTTGTTTGTTTGTTTTAATAAAAGCCAATAATCCCCAAGCACTACCCCAAGCAACAAAGCCTGTTTGATTCTCTTCAGCAATTCTGGGCCCTTTACTTCACTTGTGTAAAAACTACTGATTCAAAACCTACCTGAGGGAGACTTCCTACCTGAGGAAGACTCCCATCTTGTACAAGAATGTGTGTCCATTATAAGAAGGTTGCTGCTCAAATCCCTGCATTCTCTTTGCAATAAAAAATAAAAAGACCCAAATATCCATGGTTTTTTTTTACAGGTTATAAAAACTAGTACATGTTTGTGACTTAAAAAATTTGGAAAACACATGAAGAAAGACACATGAAGAAGAAACTAAACATAATCTATCGTCTCATTAAGCGGATATAACTCCTATTAAAATATTGATGTGTTTTCTTGGCGAAGTTTTCTTTGTAATTATATTATATTGTGACCTTTTATCACACTGACTTTGTTTTTTATCATCCTGCTTTTTAAAACTGATCCGTCATGGGGCGTCTGGGTAGCTCAGTCGGTTGAGCATCCGACTTTGGCTCAGGTCATGATCTCGCAGTCTGTGAGTTCGAACCCCGGATCGGGCTCTGTGCTGACGGCTCGGAGCCTGGAGCCTGCTTTGGATTCTATGTCTCCCTCTCTCTCTGTTCCTCCTCTACTCACACTCTGTCTCTCTCTCTTTCAAAAATAAAGATTTAAAAAATTAAAAAAAAAAAACTGATCCAGCATGAACATTCCTCCAGGCCATTCAGCTTTCTCCTATAACATGATGTCCTAATGGCGATGGCATATACCATTGCGTGGAGGAATCATACACCATTAGGCAAAACTCTTATTCCTAATTGTCCTTCATTATAAACAGTTTTGAGTATGGTATATGCTTATTAAATGGGCCCACAGCTTTCCTACCCTACATCATTATCATACCGGGTTTCAAGAAATCAATCAGCGTAGACGAGGAATAAAACTTACATATTTTTCCTTGACAGTTTTCGTGTTGTCTCCTCCCGCAACTGCTTCTTTCTCTCTCTGTATCATAAATCTTACGTTAGAGACACAAGAAAATTTATATGCCGTCCAATTAAAAACAAAACTGGAAATGACTATGGCTTGATAAGTGTCTTTGGAAAATTTATTACCCCAATTCTGTGTTTCAAAGGGCACTCCAGCTATCTAAAGGATTGATTTGCAATAAAACTTACTGTAAATAAAGATATCCAAATCTTGAGCACAAATGGAGTCATTGAGTTTTGATTGTATTATTATTTTTGTCTCTTGTGCCATGTCATGTCTTTTATTCTTCTACTGCTAAATAAATTCTTTGTGCATTTGTGCATCTGCCAGAGAGAAGCAAGGAAGTATAATCAACTGCTGTTTCTTCTTAGCCATTGGAACACTGGATAGGTGGCAAAGTTGAAAGTCATCAGCAAAACAAAGTTGTACAGTGACCCCTGTGCTTGTAAATCTCCCTCACTCTCAATGCCTTTGTCCACATTACACTGGCTTATACCTGCTTCTCTGCTTAAAGGTCACTTCCTCAGGGAAGCCTTCCCGGACCTCCCAGCCATAAAAGCACCCTGTATTTCCTCTCTCAAAGCACTATCGCACTTGTAATTTCTTGTCTTTCTATAGACTCTGGGAGGCAGATACCATCCTTTATGGTTCACTCAGCTCTCCTGTAGCTATCAAAGTGGCAGCACATTCACAAAAACAGATACTGTTTGGATAAGTGAATAAACAACAGTGAAGAGATGTAAAAGTGAGGTGTACATTTTCCAGGCATACACACATCTTCTTTCGTAGACAAATATAGGAATCACCCCCTCCAATCACCAGCCCACATCAAAGAAAACTTCCCAGACCACGCTTTCTAAAATAGCAGCCTCCTTCCAGTTATGGAAGGAAGAAGTCACAGGGAGGAAAGGTACAGCATAGGGAACATAGCCAACGATATTGTCATAGCGCTGTATGGTGACACATGGGTAGCCATGCTTGTGGTGAGCACAGCATAAGGTATAAACTTGTGAAATCACTACCTTGTACACCTGAAACTAACGTAACAAGGTATGTCAATGATACTTCCGTACAAAAATACATGAAAAATAGCAGACACCCTGGGGCCCTGGGTGGCTCAGTCGGTTAAGCATCCGACTTCGGCTCAGGTCATGATCTCGTGGTCCGTGGGTTCGAGCCCCACATTGGGTTCTGTGCTGACAGCTCGGAGCCTGAAGCCTGCTTCGGATTCTGTGTCTCCCTCTCTCTCTGCCCCTCCCTTCTTGTGCTTTCTCTCAAAAATAAGTAAACATTAAAAAATTTTAAGAAAAATAGCAGCCTCTCCATTTTACCCCATTCCTGTCCTTCTCTCCCCCCTCACCCTTCTTTATCTTCTTCTTTTTTTAATGTTTATTTTTTTTGAAGGAGAGAGACACAGAGTGTGAGTGGGGGACAGGCAGAGTGAGAGAGAGAGATAGACAGAATCTAAAGCAGGCTCCAGGTTCCAAGCTGTCAGCACAGAGTGGGATGCGGGGCTGGAACTGACAAACCGCGAGATCATGACCTGAGCCGAATCCAGAGGCTTAACGACTGAGCCACCCAGGTGCCCCTATCTTCTTTATTTATTTTTTATTTTTTTTAACGTTTATTTATTTTTGAGACAGAGAAAGACAGAGCATGAATGGGGGGAGGGTCAGAGAGAGGGAGACACAGAATCTGAAACAGGCTCCAGGCTCTGAGCTGTCAGCACAGAGCCCGACACGGGCTTGAACTCACAGACCGCAAGATCATGACCTGAGCCGAAGTCGGACGCTTAACCGACTGAGCCACCCAGGCGCGCCCCCCATCTTCTTTTTTAATAACACTTACCATTAGGTGACATTTTGTTACGTATTTATTTATTGTATGTTCTCTGCAATGAGGTCTATAGGGAAGGGGTATTTTTACTGCTCTATCTCCCACACCTAGAAGAGTCTCCATCGTATGTATGGTCAATGTATAAATGTTGGCGGAATGATTGAATGAATAAATGAGTAGGTAAGATTCCACAATGTAGCACTGTCGCACCATTTTGAGTGGCCATGTCAGACTTCAGGAAAGCCCCTCACATGATAATATAGGGACAACAGAATAAACACTTTTCCCCCCAATTTTTCCTTTAATTAGTTGCAGTGTTCTTGCCACGTATTAGCCATTTTTACAGTTGCTGCTACCAAAATCTTTGTTTTGTCACCTAATAGTTAATTGACAATACATTCAAATAAAGTATTTCATGGAGTATAAAAAGAAACAACAACAAACTCTCCTGCAAGTTATAAGGGGAATGCTCTCTCTCAGTTTGTATTGTGTCGTTTTATTTTTTTGTCAAAGAGTCCAGCAAGAAGGGGTAGGACGTTGATTCACCTTCGAGAAACTAAGTTGTTTTATCAACTGGATAAGATATTGTGCCCTCCTTTAAAAATGTCAACTATAAAGTTAGAACATAAACACACAGAAAAAGTCAAAGAAAATAATGTGCTAAATAATGCTGCACGAAAAGTAAGACCCCCATCACATACAGAGTAACTAAAACTTTGTTACGTAAGATACAGACATAGGGACAAATTTGCAAGACTTCTAGAGATACGTCAATAATTTTATTGAAGAGTTTATGGGATAGACTTTCTGCAAAGTCGTTTATAATAATAAAAATGATTTTTAAAGGAAATCAGGAGAGCCGAGTGTTCCAGAACACTTCATGTGTTCTCTGGCACCACTTCATGTTATTCTGGTTTTCTCTCCTTAGAGTCACCAGTTATCCAAATTGTACAGCCTTTGAGATAACTTGCCCCGGTTGAGCTGGGATCCCTGGAAAATTCCAGCGTGATCTGCTCTTAGGTCTTGGATCGTACTTTTTTGTCTCAATAAACTGGGAAATACCAAGAGTCACATTTTGTATGTCCAGTTCCAACATGAAATTGAAAATAACTGACAGCATACTAGTAATGCTTAGCATTATTTTTATTTGCAGATATTCTCCAGCATGAAGCCCTGCCTCTGGGGAATATACTCTGCTGTCTAGGGATCTGGCGGAGAGCTAAGAGACCACCACACTATAAGCCCACAACCCCACAGCCCACACAAAGTCAATGTCTTAATCAAGAGTCCCAGTTGGGGCCCAAAAGAGGAAGTTATATTTTTCCCAGAGGCCATGGTCAGAGACTTCATGTTTCCTAGGGACAGCAGGTTTCAGAAAATGCAGGTGATTAGCTGTACCCATGTAATTCCTATCTCATTTATTCCTCCACTGTCTTCCCCTATCATGGGTGCCATACTGGCATCTTGGAGGGTTGGTGGTGACTCCTGGTTCATTACAATATTTAGGAGTTAACCTTTCCACGTAGGTGAAACTAAAAGAGTTGGCAGCCTTCCTGGTAAAATCATATTTCCTCCCCACCCCTGCCTAATCCTAGGGCTTAAAGATAGATCTGATAAACAACAATTTCATTGTAACCAGGGGGAAAGACTACATTAAGTTTCTCAGTCTATTTAATACTTCATCCCAGGTTTTCAGCATCCAGCTGTGTTCGTTTGTAAGACATTCGATATTCTCTTATTCCACAAATGGAATTCTTTTTGACAATGATGAATGAATGAAGTACAATGCAACTATTTTTAGTATGGTAATTGTAATTAAAAGGCAATGGTATGATACTCTTGCCCGAGCATGTCTGAGATCTCCCTTCCATTTTCTCAGAACAATACTTAATATGCCTGGTTGCAGAGACTTGTTGCTTGTTTCCCTTCTGGTGAAGAATAGGTAACACTTGACATTCTTCTAAAACAAAGTGAATGGTGTGTCTGAAATTGTGGTTTTGGCCAGACACAATCCTCTCTTTCTCCATTTCTTCATTTGCACATTCCGGGGAATGAAATTTCTTCTCCACATATAATGGTAAATTACCATGAACCTAATCAATTTCTTAGGAAAGTAATTCTACTATATACCTAAACATTTTTTTTAAGTGTAGGATAGTTTGTTATTTTGTTGTTTAAAAATAGACAAGGCAGGGCACCTGGGTGGCTCAGTCAGTTAAGCGTCCAACTTCAGCTCAGGTCATAATCTCACAGTTTGTGAGTTCAAGCCCCACATCGGGGCTCTGTGCTGACAGCTATGTCTCCCTCTCTCTCTGCCCCTCCCCCGCTCGCACTCTATCTCTCTCAAAAATAAACATTTAAAAAATTTTTTAAAAAGAATAGACAGAAGGCATACCTAATAGTAACTGCCACTTTCTCAGGGCTTTCTAAATAGTCTCTCTATATTGACTTAAGCCAACCCAGTGGACATAACAACTCTAGAGGTAAGTTTCTATTTTATCCTCATTTTATAGATGAGGAAATTGATGCATAGCAAGTTTAAGTAACCTGTTCAAGGATATTAGCAAGCAAATAGCAGAACCCCAATTCAAAACTGGGCATTCGGCTCCAGTCTCTGACCTCAATCTACATGCTGTCCTCACAGCAGCTCCCTTGGCATCTGAGCATTACTCCCATTTGGTGGATGAGGCCACTGAGGCTTGGAGAGGTAAAGTTACTTGCCCAGCATTGCAAAACTGGTAAGCAGCTAACCTAGATTTCAACCCAGGCTTTAGGTCTCTTTGGTTCTAACATCTGTGTTCTTTCCATCCCTGAAATAATGCTGCCTCAGTGCTTTTATTCCTATGGTCCTTTCAGAAAGTATATTGTGCCCTAACTAGATTTGTGTGTGCTAGTGTGAAAATCCAGCCATTGCAAAGAACTTTTTTTTCCATAAGAAATGTTTTCAAACTTCCAAAGTATCGTCTTAAAAATGACTATTTGCCATTCACATCTGAAAGTTAACAATCAATCAAGATTAGAAAATAGGGTCCAACTCTACAATGTTAGGTGCCATGGTCTTTTGAAAGGTAAAAAAAGATTCCATTTTGTTTCTTATTCTGCAAAGGGGCTACCAGGATGGTTGAACTAGCGACATACATTGTCTCTAAAATAAAACAAAGACTATAAAAACTGAAAACATACATAATGCTTTAATTTTTTTTTCTGATCAGTTACTAACCATGCTTCTAAACTGTGCTTATCCTCTGCAAAGCAAGCAGTAAGAGGCCATTAACTGCAATGCAGAAAGCTTTTTTTTTTTTTTTAAAGCTTCCCTCTCCAAGTTTTTGTTTGCAGGCAAGTCCTTGGTGCGCACTTGAACACGCTAGGGAGACTGCACCAGCCGGGCTGCCTTGGAATGATTCTAAAGATAAAAACTCCTTGAAAAACAAGCAGTCAAACCTGATTATCATAGAACCCCACAGAATAACACATCACTGATATTTTTTGTACACACGAAGACCCAAAAGGCCTCGTATATGTTTTTTTATTTCTGTTTCAGCAAATTTTAAGCTGAAGTGTGACTTCCATGTTCAGCATTAATGGGCCTTTTGCTGTGCTTTGAAATTTGCTGTCGTCCATTTCCTGTGCATTTACTGTTTTTGAGACCAGTTCAGCCAACTAGAGAGTCCTGCTCACTCTATCCTTCCTGGGTCATCAGAATCTGATTTATTGAACAGTGGTCTTCCTCCTACAAGGTGTTCCCCCTTAAAAATATCTATCCTTTAAAATAGCTGTAAGGGTGCCTGGGTGGCTCAGTCAGTTAAGAATCAGACTCATCATGGCAGCTCAGGTCTTGATCTCAGGGTTGTGAGTTCAGGCCCTGTGTTGGGCTCCACACTGGGGGTAGAGCCTACTTAAAAAACAAAACAAAACAAAACAAAACAAAAAAAACAAAAAAAAACATATAAAAACAAAAAACAGAACACAAAACCAGCTACAAACCTTAAAAGAGAAACATTTTAAGTGCTGCTTAAAAGAGTATGCTTGGGAATCCATTGGTAGAGGAACCACTCTTGCAATAAAACATTAAATGAGCTGTATGTGTATGTGAGCAGTTACTTCATAGAATATAGAGAAAAAAAAATGTTGAGCTTCAGATTTAAAAATGTCTGGAACTTGGGGCACCTGGGTGGCTCAGTGGGTTAAGTGTCCAACTTCGGCTCAGGTCCTGATCTCACGGTTTGTGAGTTCGAGCCTTGCATAGGGCTCTGTGCTAACGGCTCAGAGCCTGGAGCCTGCTTCGGATTCTGTGTCTCCTTCTCTCTCTGCCCCTCCCCTAACTTGTGCTCTGTCTCTGTCTCTCAAAAATAAATAAACGTAAAAGAAATTTTTTTTTAAATGCCTGGTACTTTGTGTTAAGTGTGTGTGCATCCCCACACTGATGTCAACGGAAACATTTATTTTCTGTAGATACATTGCTCAACAAAAATTGCTATTCTCTCTCTCTCTCTCTCTCTCTCTCTCTCTCCCCCTCATTATTGTTGACACACATCTCAAAAGAGGTTGTCTATATTTGTGGCCTCCTGTTACTCACTTCAAAATCCTTCCTTATCTCCCTATATACCCATTTTTCTGAACGACATCCTAAAGTCAAATGGCTTTTCCTTAGTCTTCAGTCTCCTTAATTTGAGAACAACACAAATGAACAAAATTTAAAGCTGGAAAAATAATTACCAAAGTTGATTTGACATCTCTTAAGTGATAGGAAATGGTATTTTGCTGCTTAGTAATTAGACATAAATATTAACTAAACATTGTAAATAGCTTTAGTTGACAGTGTTGCTTTTACCCATTCCAATCAATTTTTATTTTTCAGCGGTTGCTTTGCTTTATTTGACCAGCTATTGAATTTTATTTCATTTAATATTGTCTATGCACCAAGCACCATGCTAAACATTTGGTACATATTATTTCATTTATTCCTTACATATGTGCTAAGATTATCGTCCTTATTTTACCAGAGATGAAATGGAGACCCAGAATAATTAATGCATCCAAGATTATGGCTAACAGTGGAACAAAGATCTGAATCAATCTTTTTTAGACAAGAAAGTACTTGCTCTCAGTTCTCCATATCTACACACACTATCAGTTGTGATCATTTTTTTTCTGGCACCACATACATTTTAATACTCAAGGCACGTATGCATTATCCCATCAGTCGGCCTGGCACTCAGTAAACATTTAAGTATTAAGTAAGATTCCACAATAAAGAAGACACAGTCCCATCTACCAAGACATTCATGGTGTAGTGGGGAATAGAGGGCAATAAATGTGGCACAGAGCAATGAGAGAGTCATCCCAATAGAGAGATGTATCCAGTGCCATGAGGGTGGGGAATGGCCAAAATCTGCCTGGGGAAGTGAGGAAAGTTGTCAGAAAATGGCTTTGATTTGAAGAGAGATGTGAAGGGCACAGAGAAGTTTGCAGGCAGAGAAGAGACAGACGAGGCTTCAAGGCAGCTGGGCTCCAGCATCTGGGAGGGGACATTCCTGTGCCTTCAGGCTCCTCTGTCCCTCCAAAATCTCTGGACTTACTACACTTAACTGGAATAGCTGTCAGCTTGTCCTCATCAAGAAGAACAACTTATTGTAGAGGTAAGAGGTGTCAGATTCTTCTGATGTAATACTCTTTTCATGCCCTATCCCCATTCCTCCTTACTACTCTATTCCAGTGGTTCTCAGAGCGTGGGTCCTGGGCCGGCAGCAGCACCTGGGAACGTGTCTGAAATACAAATTCCTAAGAAACAAAACAAATGAGCAAAGGGACAAAAAAAGGAGAGAGAAGCAAACCAAGAACCAGAGTCTTAACTAGATACAACAAACTGATGGTCACCAGAGGGGAGGATGGTGGGCAGGTGGGTGAAATGGGTGATGGGGATCAAGGAGGGCGCTTATTGTGATGAGCACCGGGTATTGTACAGAAGCATTGAATCACCATATTGTATTCCTGAAAGTAACATTACACTGTATGTTAATGGATCGGAATTTAAATACAAATTTTAAAAGAATGCAAATTCCTAGGCCCCGCTCCAGATCTACTGGATCAGAAATTCTGTGAGTGAGCCCAGCAATCTGGTTTAACAAGTCCTCCAGGTGATTCTGATATATGCTGGGGTTTGGGAACCACGACTGTGCACTTACTGTCCTCAGTATACTTGAGAACAGTAGAGCTAGGTTCCCTACTGAGCTGGGAAGCGTGACCCATCTCTTTTGGTCACTCTTGTATGCCCTGTACTTAGGCCAGCACGGGACACATAGTAGGTGTTCCATAAAACGTTCGTGGAAAGAAAGAAAGAATGAATAATTACAAAATGAATTCCACAAGTATATGGAAACCTTCAAGTGCTAACACCCTTAGAAGAGCTCATGTAATGCCGCTGAATTGTAGACGGCTGGTAAGGGGCACCTGGGTGGCTCGGTCAGTTAAGCGTCCGACTCTTGATTTCGGCTCAGGTCATGATCTCACGCTTCCTGAAATCGACCTCCACGTCAGGCTCTGCGCTAACAGCACGGAGCCTGCTTGGGATTCTCTCTCTCCGTCTCTCTCTGCCCCTCCCTCTCCTCTCAAAATATATAAACATACATACAAATCAATCAATCAATAAGTAAGTAAATAAATAAAACAAACAAACAAATAGATAAAGGTCTGGTCAGAATGGGAGGGCGCAGAATGTTGGGAGGTCCTGGGAAGGAAAGAGAATTAACATTTGCTCAGCACTTGTCTACATGCTGGGGACTTTTCAAAGGCTTTCTAGTAACTCCCAGCAACCCCAGGAAGAAGCTGTTCTCATCCTCACCTGAAAGACTAAAAACTGATGTTCAGAGAGAAAATGTGCCCGGAGGCACAGAGCTGGCGGTGGGTGGCACAAACCCAGTGCCCTTACTCTTTCCTCCTCTCCATGTTCCCACTATAGACCACCACCGGCAGCCAAGGAGCGGAAAAACGGAAGTGGGAAGCCCTGGTGGGAAAGACAAACTCCATGGACCACTTTGCCCGGCATCATCACTGTCACCTCCACTCCACTCGTTTGTTCAGGATGCTGAGTTAAGCAGAGGCTTTAAGCTATTAGTGATGCGTTCGTAGGCATTTTGTTCCATTCTTCATCGCCTTCACAACCCTCCCGGCCTCGACTGGCCTCAACATCATACCTTCTCTCATCTTCTCCTGTCTGCGTGTGCCTTTTCGTCCACCTTCACTCACCCTGAATGGAGACATCAGCTCGCTGAGCCTGCCCGTCTGGGCTGGAGGATGCCTCCCTTGCTGTGTCACATTCAGCTGCGGGCTGCGCTTCTGACGTTGCCCTACGTGAATCCGTTCAGCTTCAGCTTTGCAATCATCTTCCCCCCAGAACCCAAAGATTTTGGTTCCTGCAAATGTTTACAGATTTCTTCCTTCTGGAGAGGTTCAACGGCACGTTCATGACTCTCCAACTACCAGCTCCAGCCCTGGGCTTGTCCCGAGCTTCACTCCTACATCTGTCTATCTGCTGGGTGTTTCACCTGGGTGGCCTGTCTTCACCTCCAGTGCAATGTGCTTGAACTGAACTCATCAATCTATTCTCTTAACTTTATGCTTCCTCCCAAACTATTACTCTTTCTACCACATTCTACTACTTATTTGGCTTTAAACTGACCCACTTAAGTACTGGGCCTCTCCCTTCCTTTGTAGTTTCTCTCTTCCTCCTTTCCTCCCGCCTTTTCTTCCTTCCCTTTCTCTCCTCTTCCTCTTTCCACAAGCAATTACTGAGCACTTACTATGTGCCAGCCCAGGCATTGTCTCTGCCTTCCTGTAGTCTACATGCTAGAAGAGAGAGAAAGCCGACAAGCAAGCAAGCAAATAAACGAATGGTAGCTTGTGGTAAGTACAGCGAAATAAATAAATAGGGCATTATGCGGAGAATGAGCAAGAGGGAGGCCAGGAAAGGCCTCTTGGGAAGGCGACATTTAAGTCAAGACCTGTGGGGAGCAGTGGTGGGGGAGGGTGGGGTGAGGCGGCTCTTCATACAAGGCTTGTTGGGACCAGAGCTCAGTGAACTGGTGGAGAGTGGAGCATCCAGGAGTGGGCAGGGACAGACCACGTGGGGCCAGAAGGACAAGCAAGGGATTCACTCAAAGTGCTGTGGAAGCCTTTAGGAAGATTCTTGTGGGGAGGGGTCTAGACCACTGTACCCTGAGAGGAAGTATGAAGCGGACGGTGACCTTTCCAGCTGCTCTCTGGAGAAAGGATTGGAGAAGTGGGGAAGCCTGTGGATTTACTTTCATCTTGCAGCATCTTCCTGATAGAACATCTTTCTAACTAGGCCTGATTCTCTTCCTTCCATCCGAACTGTGAGAATTACATTCTGCACCATTCAATCGCCGTTCCGGAGAGAGGGGGTCTTGGGGCTCGGTAACGAGCAACATCATCATCAACAATAATAATAGTAGAGCTTGTTGGCTATTGCTATGTGCACTCAGTATGAATGCGTACATACGTTATATGTTTTAATGCTCAACAGCACTACGACGGGTCTGCAATTATCTTCAATTCACAGGTAAGGACAGAGAGGTTAATTAACTTGCCCAAAGTCACACAACTGCTAAGACAAAAAAGAACTGAGACCATTTGTGAGTAAACATGGTAAGGCTTTGATGGTTTTCTCCTTTCTGTTTTCCAGACTCAGTGTGGAAAATTCAAATTGTACAAATTGATGCAAAGTAGAAAGCGAAAGCTCCCCATAATCCTGCCCCTAAGGTGTGACTTGGAACTTCCACTGTGGTTTTGCCCCAGAGGTGCTGAAATACATCATATTGGCAGTGCTGAAAAGCTCTCAAATACCAAGTCCTACGAAGGGGCGAGTCCTCTCTGAAGCTGGTGTAGAAACAAAGGGATATGGAGTCACTTTCTTACCATCTCTGCTGCCGGAAGTGGACGCCAAACTGTTCTCGCGCCAAAAGGAGCCACACCCGTTGGGGGTGAAAGAACTTTTAGCCAGTTTATATCACTGCTTAGAAGGACAGGCCAAAAACAGCAGGAAGAGGACAATGAGAGGTTACCTACACCCACGGCCGAGCAAGAAAAAGTCAGAGGCCAAATCTGGTTGTTCGTTTCTAATTGTCATGTCTCATTAAGAGAGACCATCTGGGTTTCCCCTGTAAGAGAAACTACACCTTCATCAGGAAAACTAATCACAACAGAATGATATTCTGGTGTCATTTCATAATTCTGATTAAAAGCCGGAGGTGCTCACATTTCTAAACCCCGCTGTACGACAGGCTGTTTTCCAAACAGGGCTAGGCCATGCTAACTGTTGAGTAGGAAAACTCATTAGCATCCTGTGTGAATTATCTTGTCTTTTTTTTAGGACCGGAAATCAAATGGGAAGGGTTCCCTCCTGTTCCAAGTGAGTTCCAGAAGAATTACTCATGCTCCTTAACCTATGAGTCAGACAGGAGTCTAGGAGAGTGTTTCCAAAACAGGCCGACAATAAGATAAACAAAGCAATTGATATGTGACAGTCTGGACAGGCAGGGCTGCAATTGGCCAAAGTGATGGGGTCAAGAGTAAGAGGACGGGAGGCCTGGAATGGCCGAGCTGCCAGGAGAAGCCCTGGAGAATCCGAGCTCTGCACACCAGCTCAGAGCGCTTCCTGAAAGTGAATGTCCACCCGGAGATTTGCTTTCAGATCCTTTATTCAATTCCATTGACTTAGTGTATGGAATTCCTGCATCCTCCCCTCAAATGACTCTGAGGGCCGACTGCTATCACACTGCACCTCCTGGCTCTCTAAAAGCTTTGGCCAGCCATGCGTTCTGACATTTCACAACACAGGATATTAATCATTTGGGGACTCTGGGCCCGTTCCCAGTGTCCATGTTTGCCATTGTTGATCTGCAGCCAGCAAAATAGCTCCTAAATGAACAGAGGCTTCCCCGAATTGAGATATAAATTAATCAAGAAGGCTCAGCTTAGGAAATAACCCAGCACCAAGCTGGATTCTCTCCTGGGCACGGAAAAAAATAAGCCTCCTCCCTTTCCCTCTGGGAGGGAGGGTGGGTTTGAAGCCAGGTCTCAGCCCTGTCTGAGCCTGCGAAGGGCCTACAGGCGTCTCCTCAGCAGAGGTGTTGTGGTGTGCATGGGGCCTGAGGACCCTGCCCCTCCAACCGACTCCCATCATCTGTAGAGAAAAGGGCAGGGTGGGTGTGCAGCGGAAGAGAAAGGACTGACAGGTGTTTTTGTTCTTCGCCCGCGAAACCCACCGAGGCCAGGCTGGGGCGTGCGGGGGAGGGGCGGTGCCCATCGTCCACAAGGAGTCCGTGATCTTCCCAAATACTGCTCCCATCACCTTCCCGCCCCTAGAAACCTCTGAGAGAGCCCTCCCCACACACAGTTACGGGAGAAATTCCACGGCGCTTCATAGGCCATTCAAAGCCCTTCACTCCCGGTCTCCCAGCCTAACTCGGCTTCATTGGCGGGCCCTCCCTGGCCCTCTCATCACGCCTGCCTAGTAGTTCTTTGCTGACCACACTGCGTGCTGTCAGCTCTGCTTTCTTTAGTCGCCCTGTTCCTTGCACCTGAAATGCCAGCCTCCTGCTGACTGCTTCCTGCCCAGGCTTCCCCTCTGCTTGCAGGAGGGCCCCCACCCCCACCCCCACCCCTCCTGATCTGTGTTTCTGTCACACTGCGTCCAGGCACGCTCGCTCTTCAGATGGGTGTTGGCGGGTTTGGGATGACACCGTGTGCCAGTCTTCCCTGTGTGTCTGATCCATCTCTGGCTCTTGAATAATCGACGTCTAATCAAACCAAGAGGAGTTTTATGTATCAGTTATTACGCACTTTGCTTTCTCAGATGATGGTCGGAGTTTGAAAGAAGCTGCACCCAACAATGGACGGCCTCCATGCTTTTCTTCTCCCAGCTTTCTGCAATTTCAATTTGACTTTCAGTAACGCTGGGCTTGCGCCACCAGACTTACAGTGTTCAGTTTCAGAGGGTAATGATTTCAGGGTGCACAGAGTTCTGTGTTTAATTGTTTAGCATACGGACAGAGGGCGAACCTGGGTTGTTCTCCAAGTCCCCCTCTCCGTCTCCCCCTTTCACACACACATACACAGCCCACAGAGACAGAGATTCCTAACTGTGCAAATGAGATTGATGGTACAGAATTTAGCGTGTAATAAAAACCCTAAGTGCCGCTTGTTTCCAAAAGCTGATTAGTTGACAGGAGGGCACGGCAGGGCCTCAGCAGGGGTAGGTCCCTCAAAGGGATACCAAAGAAGGCGCGTGCATGGTGGTATTTTGGAAAACAGTCTCACTGACTTGCCTTCCATTCTGAGACAAGCTTCTCCTCTCCTCAACGTTTGTACACGCTGTTCTCTCTGCCTAGAAAGGCTTTGCCCTTCACCCTGACCCCTGCATTACGGAAATGCCTTCATCCTTCAGCGTCAACTTAAACATAACGGCCTCAGAGGGGCCTACACTCAACGGCCTCACACTCTCCCTTTCAGCCTCGTTAGTATTTCCTTCAAAGCCCTGCCAATTATTATTATTGTTATTGTTATTATTATTATTATTATTATTATTATTATTATTATTATATGTCTGCCTCTCCCGTTAGATGGAAAGCAACAACTTGAAAGGAAAAAGGTTCATGTGGTTTTATTGATTAAGGTATCCACAACACAGAGTAGCGGTTTAATAAAGACTTTTGGGTGAATGAAGGTAGTCTAAACCTACGTTCCACTTGGAGTTACAGGGTGCATTTCCCTGCCCACTCAGCTCCCTGGCCCTGCTTCCCCCAACTTGCTTCCCAGGAACATACCTCCCTTACGCTGGGGGTGTCTTCTCTCACCTTCTCCACTCAACACATTTTCTGCTCGCTTCCCAATGCCTTTTCCTAGGTCCCCTCCATTGTGACACTCTCCCCAGGCTGTTAGTTACTCCCGTTTCTGGGCTCCCCCAAACACTTTGACTTTCTTCCGCATTTCCCCATAATTGTGTCTTTTATTACAAGATCTTGAAGGTATTTTTAGAAAACCTTGGGCAAACATTACAGAGGTGTGTAACGTTAAAAGTGACATGCTCCCTTCCCTTCTCACGTTTCTGGTTGACCTTTGGTACCACTGAGTACTGTTCTCTGCCTTTACAAGCATACATTAAGTCTTTTCTTTCAAGTAAATTTTTAAAAAGGGACCATCATATCCTTTCAGGAAGTAAGAAACAGATCATACAATAATACTGTGTAGTGACATTTTTCAGCGACTATGTCTTCTTTTTCTTTCCACATTGGAAAAGAGAGAGCAATCTTGATTTCTTTTTAAGTTTGTTTATTTTGAGAGAGTGAGAGAGAGCAGGGGAAGGGCAGAGAGAGGGAGACACAGAATCCCAGGCAGGCTCTGGGACGATCTTGAGCCAAGATCAAGAGTTGGACACTTAACCGACTGAGCCACCCAGGCACCCCAACCTTGATTTTTCAATGACGGATTATTGGCCCATGTATACTTGCACTATGGTTTAAAAGAATCAGCTCCTGGGTGTGTGAGTGGCTCAGTTGGTTAAACATCTGACCTCGGCTCAGGTTGGAATCTTGTGGTTACGAGTTCGAGCCCGACGTCGGGCTCTGCACTGACCATGTGGAGCCTGCTTCAGATTCTCTCTCTCTTCCTCTCTCTCTGCTCCTCCCCCACTTGTGCTCTCTCCTCTTTCTCTCTCAAAATAAATAAACTTAAAAAAAAAGCTTTAAAAAAATCAGTTCCTTCATAACTATTTGGGTGGCTCCTACTTTTTTTTTATATACAAGCAGTACCGAGATGAATCCCCTTATACATCTGAGTGGCTATTTCTCTGGGATATATTCCTAAAAGTGGAGCTGTTGCCTCAAATGGCCTCCCATTTTGTATTTTGAGAGCTATAGCCTGATTGCTAAAGCAGCAGTGCCCATGCGTGGTGTGTAAAAATGTCTGCATCTTCACAGACATGACTGGGTATCGTCACTATGCTTTCTCTCTCTTATCTTATTGGTCAAAAAATTTTTCTGTCTTCAACTGTTGCAGTTGAATAGATTTTAATCACCACTGTGTCATTCACCTGTAAACTATTATTGCTACCCATTGCTCATTTTCTTATTAGAGGCTTCAATTTCATTTTTTTTTTACTCCTAATTTTCAATGTTTATTTATTTCTGAGAGAGAGAATGAGAACGAGAACGAGCGGGGGAGGGGCAGAGAGAGAGAGAGAGAGAGAAAGACACAGAATAGGAAGCAGGCTCCAGGCTCGGAGCTGTCAGCACAGAGCCCGACGTGGGGCTCGAACCCACGAACCGCGAGATGGTGACTTGAGTCGAAGTCAGACCCTTAACCGCCTGAGCCACGCAGGTGCCCTGTCATTTTTGTCCTCATTTCTAATGGCTTTTTTAAAAAATTAGAGTCAAACACACACAGCATAAAATTTGCCATCTTCACCATTTGTAAGAGCGCGTTCACTCTGTTGTGCAGGCATCTCTATCATCCACCTCCAGGGCTCTTTGCACCTTGCAAGACAGAATTCTCCTTCTCCCCCCATTCCCCTCTCATTTCCCCCTTCCCCCAGCCCCAGGCAACCCCCCTTCTCTTTTCTGTCTCTATGAATTTAATGACAACTTGGCTTTAAAATAGTATGCACGTAAACTCTTATTTGTTATAGAGGTTAAACGTATTTTTCCCCACAATTTTTAGCTTGCCTTTTAACTGTAATGTCTCTTGTCGTGTGGAAGGTGCGCATCTTTTTAGGCTTCATGTTTTTATGTCAGTAATTATGACTATCGCTTGCTTTATGGCTTTGAAGTCTTGTGTTTTGTTTCGCGGAACTCCTCAGCCCAAAACAATCAAGTATTTTCCTGATTTCTTCTAGTCATAAAATTACCGTGGTCACTGCCTCCTTCACCCTTTACTGTTAGGTCTCACCACCTCTTGTCCCTCCCTTATCGCCACATCTAAATTGAGTTCCTAAAGCCGTGATAATCTAGGCCCCTGAGTCTTGGCTTTCCTTGGTCCCAGCCTGCCACGCTCAGCTGCAGCACTGGACAGAGCCAATGCTCTGCTTCTGTTTGAAAACACCACCTTGACCTCACGCCACTCTGTTTTTGCTTTTCTCCCTATATCTTTGGCTACTCTCTCAGCTTCTTCATTCAACATGTTTTTATTGAGTATCTGCAATGTACCACAGCTATGCTAGGTGCTGGGGATACAGTGGTGAACAACACAGGCAATGTTATGGCCCACTGCCTCCTTCAGCGTATGGTTTAAGAGGTGAGACATGAGACGGTCATATATATTCTCTGTATCGGCTACTCGGTGTGTGTGCGTGTGTGTGTGCGTGTGTGTGTGTGCCTGAGCGTGCATTTACATATTTACAGTGTCACAAAAGCATATAACAGGGAGGAGGTGTAGGGGAGAGGGGAAGTCAAGAAAGGACAACGTGAGGAAGCCATATTTAAGCTGAGCTCTGCAGGATGAAAAAGTGTTAGCTGGGTGAGGAGTGGACAGTTGGGAGGCGTAGCTTCCAGGAAAAGGAAGGAACACGGTGCAGACACTGAGGTTAGGAGGATCTTGGCAAATTCAAGAAATTAAAAGAAGGCCAGGGCAGCGGGAGTGCAGGCAACAAGGTGGGAGGTGAGGTCGAAATCATGAACAAGGAGCCAGGTCATGCAGGGTCTTGAGATTTACTCCCAAGAGCAATGGGCAGTTATCGACAGCCTCTCTTCCCCTGCTTGTTTCCCTACTTTGGATGCGCCTTGTAGATGGGTCTTTGGTGCTCTGCCTTCTCTTGGCTCATTCAGGCTTATGGCTAAGTAATCTTCTCTCAATGGTTTATTCCTAAAGCCTAATATCCTCCTGAATTCTAGTCCTTTTCCCAGCTACCCCCTATGGTTATTACTAGAGCATCTTGCTGGTACCACAAACGTAAATGTCGGAAAGTGTTGGACCTCATTTTCCTTTTCAAAATCCTTCCTTCTCCTGTATTTCCCATCTTGGTCAACGGTAGCTCCCCTGCCCCACCCCCACCCCCATTTTCCCTTTTGGAAACATTGGTGTCTCCTTGAATACCCCTTCCCTTACTTACTCATTCCTTTATTCTGAGGCTACAGGAGGGACCGCTGGTGAAACTTGCATTTTATGGAGACGACCAACAGTAAACCCATCAATGTATATTATAACGCCAGTGAGTAAATGGCACGTGCTATCATAAAAGTAAAGCACGTAGCAAGTGATGGGTGGGAATGCTGCCTATCTTCATCAGAGCAGGTCTCTTTGAGGAGGCAGCTTTGAGGAGACGGAATAGCAAATGCAAAGGCCCAGAGGTGGGAGAGTGCTTGAGATTCAGCAAAGCCCTAAATTAACTCCCCGTCTCTCATACCTGAATTAGTAGTGTTGTCTCACTACTGATCATTCAGCATGCTTCTGGATTTACCTTCTGGTTGCACAAATTTGAGCAAGCCAGTCCTTTGCTGACGCCTTCAGTTACCCCCACCCCACAGAAATGAAGCACAACTTCTTTAGCCTTACATTCAAGGCCCCTCCTGCCGTCCCATCTTATCTCCCACTGCTACCTTTCACATACCCCAAACTCAAGTCACACTGTACTCCCTGGTTCTCCATATAAGCTTCTTGCCTTCCCACCTCCAAGCTTTCGTACAACTGGCTTCATCTTCCCATAAAGCATTCTCTCACCATCTTCCATCTTTCTAAGACCTAGACTTCTTGAATCTTTCCTCATCAACCAGGCAAAGGGGATCCTTCTTGCCTTTGGACTTTTACACTTTTCCAATGATGCTAATTACTCTACCCATGGTTATAACTCTTTATTAGACACATCTTATCTTTCTCACTAAATTATAAGTTCCCAGGGGTCAGGGTCCAAGGGCACTTTCCATCTACACTGCCCAGTCCAATGCACTCGGTGAGACACTCCCAGCATCTGTCAAACGAGTGAACTGTTGGCTCCAGAGTATTTAAGCTATTTTTGGAGAGACAACCAAGTCCTAAGTTCATCCAAATGAATAACATAAGAGAGTATATCATGGAGGAATACCTCAGGTAACATGGTGTATGGACTATAGGGCTTCGGGGGGGGGGGAGATCTGTAGAAGGTGGATTGGTCAGGCAAGAGCTGATGACTATTCATGTTTCTGGGGGTGCTTGCCATGTGCTGGGCTCTAAGCTGAACACTTTATTGCATAATATCACCCCTCTCTACTGCCCTATGCTACTGACAGACCCAGGCACTGATATAATACCCACCCTACAGACAAAGAAACTGAGCCTCACTGTTATAGGATCTACAGATGTGGGATCAACACCCATGCCGATCTGGTCAGTTAGCCTATGTCAATCATTCTAGTATTCGGCCTTGGGAAAGACCATGCTGTGGAAACAGGGTTTGTGCGTTATTTCCCGTTTCATTCCAAAATGGATTTGAAGCCGTTAAATACAAGCTGAGCTATGTCAGAGAGGAGGGCGAGGATTTGGAGAGGAGGTAGGTGGTTCGGGTTAGGGAAGCAGCTATTTGTGGGCTATCAGGCAGACTCGTTCCTGGACAGAAGTGGAGTGTGTTCACTAAATTGGAGGATGTATCTGGAGTCTCACTGGAGACTATTGTGTGGAAGGTGTTGAATGCCAAGGAGGACTGTTGAATGTTAATGTCCTAGGATCCAAGGAGACGTTGAGGGTTTAGGAGCAGGCCAGGCTAGACCTCTATTTGAAAAACATTCATTGGGATAGATTTTACACTAAGCTGGTGAATGGAAAAGTAAGATTCAGTGAGTCAGCCCTTGCTTGCTCTCCAAGAGCTGACCATCGTTGGGGAGAAACGGGCCATAGGGCGCAACGCACAGTGGAGACAGAGCTGGGAGAGGGGGGTTTTAATGAAGGATGGCAAGAACTTCCTAAGGTTGTAGCATTTGAGCTAGGCCATGCAGATAAGTGACGATGGAGAACAGAAGATGGTGGCTGCTTCTGGGCCAGGGGAAGGTGGTTTTCAGGGAGGGCTCCCTGGTAATTATATACAGGCTGGGTCATAATACGTGTCTCTAATACATTTTGGGGTGGAGGGGCGGAGATGCACTTAAGGCCAAAAAGCCATCGGCCCAGGCAGCAGCACCCATGAAAAAAGACTTTGGGGTCTTGGCAGTGAGCAAGTTCAGTGAGAAAATGGGGCTGCCTCTGTCAAAAGAACTAAAGTAATCTGCGGCTGCCTTAAAAAATGATCAGTGCTGCCCAACCAGCTCCCGGGCTGTAGCCTGAGAATCTTCTCAGTTCTGGGGGCCACGTGCTAGACCAGCAATTCACAACCAGGGGTGAGTTTGGCCTTCAGGGGACATCTGGCAACGTCAGAGACGTTGTTGTTACACTGGGAGGGGTGGCTACTGACATCTAGTGGGTAGAATCCAGGGATTCTGCTAACTATCCTACACTACACAGGATGGCCCCCCACTTTTGCAGCGAAGAATTACCCAGACCAGATGTCAATAGTGCCCAGCCTGAGAAATCCTGCTCAACAGACAAAGCATGTCAAGCATGGCTCGTGGTTTATTTACAATAGTGTCATTAGGAGCAATTGAAGTAGCTGGGAATGTTTATCCTGGAGGAGATTTAGGGACCTGATAAGTGTCTTAGCAAAGCAGGCTGTCCAGAGCAACTGCCCAAATTTCCACCATCACTCAGCTTGACTATTACGATCAGAGTCCAACCAGACCCAGTGTTTGGAAGATTAAGAAAGTCATTGTAATAGCAAGTGCTCAACAAGCACCCACTGTATTTCAGGCACTAAAGTAAGAGCTGTATGTTTGCCAACACATTTAATTGTTCCAACAAACCCACCACAGCCAGTTTTCAAGTGAGGAGACGGAGACACAGAGAAGACGGTAAGTAACTTGCCTACGATCACAAATCTTAGTGAGCAGCAGAGCCAGACTTCGAATCCAGGCAGCTGTGCTCTTTTTTAAAAAAAATTTTTTTAACGTTTTTATTTATTTATTTTTTGAGACAGGGAGAGACAGAGCATGAACAGGGGAGGGTCAGAGAGAGGGAGACACAGAATCTGAAGCAGGCTCCAGGCTCTGAGCTGTCAGCACAGAGCCCGACACGGGGCTCGAACCCACGGGCCGTGAGATCATGACCTGAGCTGAAGTCAGCTGCTTAACCGACTGAGCCACCCAGGCGCCCCCAGGCAGCTGTGCTCTTAACCACCGTGCAGGATTGCGATGATGCACTGAGAGAGCTGTGTTTGAGAGACACAGGTCAGGGGCACGGCTCAGAGCCTGGAGCCTGCTTCGGATTCTGTGTCTCCCTCCCTCTCTGCCTCTCCCCAGCTCACACTCCGTCTAGCTCGCTCTCTCTCTTAAAAATAAATAAACGTTAAACAGAAAGAGACACAGAGCAGAGCTCAAATCCGAGCTCTACTACTTACTAGCTGCGTAACCACGGGCAGTTTCCAACCCTGCAGAATAGGGATAGTAGGATGATATGTGATTGCTAGCCCTTCCCTACTACTCGTTCTCACAACAACTCAAGGAGGTACAGGTTTACTAGCCTCATTTTACCTATACGAGGATTACTTACGTGGCTTAGAGAGGTTGAATAACTTGCCTGGGGTCCCACATCTAAGTGGAGAGCTGGGATTTAAACCCACGTCCGTGCGGTTCCAGAACCTGGTTTTAACCACAAAGCTGTACATTCGCAAGCACACAGCGAGGGTAGCAGGACAAAGCATACGAAAATTTCCTGGAACGTAGTAAGCAGTTAACAATAGCTATTTGTTATCATCATAGTAATCATAGTTATGATCTTCGTGACCGGCTCAGTCAAGTGTGCCGATGGCAAGACAAGGTTCTGGCCGAAGGAGCAACAGCAGCAGAACATCAGTGATGCCGTGGTTTGTGTGCAGATCACAAGCCTGCAGCCAGTGATTCCAAAATCCTGAGCTTCAGGCTCCTCGGTAAGGTGGTGACACTTTCGCTCCATTTGTCCTGTGCTCTCTGCACAGTCTACTATTCATAGAACAGGAGTGGGAGGAGCAGGGACAGTGTGAGGCTAATTTAATGTCAAGGTTCCATAGCCCATACATTTCATAGATTCCACTTAGTCGTAATAAGAAGAAGAAAGGAGACGAATGTAGTGCCTTGTGCAAAACCGGAAGAGCCACCACACATTCACACGCTTTGCTGTGGATAGAACCACAGCTCACCTGATGGTTAGTTCCACCCAGGAAGGATTTCATTTTCAAACAATTGCCTGGTTTCATTGTAGGGAATGCTGCGGGAGCATTTGCCACAGGGAGGGGGCGGCATCTGCCTAGCTGGAGGGCTGGCAGCACACAGAAGCTGCCTGCAGGGGATTCTTACGTTAGGAATCCCGGCCAAAGGGATGCCAGACAGGAAGAGACTGGAGAACTTCTTGAGTGGCAGAGGTGGACCCAGAGGGCAACGGGAGCCCTGGGCAGAGGACCACACACACCCAGCCTAGCTGGGGGAGAGTGACCAGAGAAACTTACACAGGGAGGGGAGATTTGAGCCAGACCTTGAAGGATGAATAGGGGTTTGCCAGGTGGAGAAAGGCAAAGGTGTGGAGACAAAAGAGGCCAAGAGCACTGCGCAAGTTCTGTGGCCTGGGAGAACGTGGCCACGCCTGAAATGCTTTGTGGCTGGTTGCAGCAGGACCTCAAGGAGAGAGGGGCAAGGAGGGCAGGGGATGGGGCTGGAAATGCGGGCTGGAGTCAGCTCATAAAGCGCCCGTAGCTGTACAAAGAGATACACAGCACGGTGCAACGGAAGAGATTTCTGGCTATACAGTGTGACGAGAAACAACCTGTGGGTGTGTCAAACCTGGTTTTGAATCCGAGTTCCATCACCTATTGGCTATGTGAGCGAGATCAAATTACCTTAACTCTGAGTCTCAGCGTCTGTATTTATAAGATGGGGACACGCCCACCTCACGGGGTGTGGGGTGTTTGGATGAAACAAGGTGAAGTGCAAACTCCTGGCACAGGCACAGCACACTGCAGCCTCTCAGTGAGTGTTAGTTTCCCCTTTGCTGGATAGGTGAGGGGGTGCTCTTTCCAGCAGGGCAGAGGTTCAACCAGACTTCCCTTTTAGAATGGCAACTCCAATGGATCGTCCTAAGGGGAAAGTGGAGGCAGAGAAGACTCAACACTGAAGATGGGTTGCTTTCCTAGTATCAGCCTGTAAATGTCAGATTTTAACAGCTTCCGTTTCAGGGGTTTACATTCTCATTATCAGGTACCAGATTCTGGGGCTATAGCCTGTGGTTCCAATATCTGAACCTCCCTTTAAGAAGACTGGGTATGTTCACTCATACGTGGAATTTCAGATACAAAACAGATGAACAGAAGGGCAGGGAAGCAAAAACAATATAAAAATAGGGAGGGGGACAAAACGTTGGAGACTTTTAAATACAGAGAACAAACTGAGGGTTGCTGGAGGGGTTGTGGGGGCGGGGCGCTAAATGGGTAAGGGGCATTAAGGAAGACACTTGTTGGGATGAGCACTGACTGTTATACACAGGGGATGAATCACTGAAATCTACTCCTGAAATCATTATTGCATGATATGCTAACTAACTTGGATGTAAATTTAAAAATTCAAAAATTTTTAAAAAGAAGACTAGACAATGGACTGGTTAGCTGCCTCATTTTCCCAAAAGTGGAGAGACCAGTTTGAAGAGACACAATTCAAGCAAGCTCAAGTTTATTTGGTCATGTACAAGCTGTCTCACTTCTGTTCTTAACTTCATTTATTCATCTAGTAAGGATTCATTGAGCGGCCACCAATAAGTGGGTGCATGGGTGTTTAGGATACAATGCCCACCCTCCCGTCTGTGTGGTTATATACCATCAGAACTCGAAGAAAGAGCCATCCCCTCCCAATGCCCACATCTTGCCAGGGCTTCCCACTGGTCAGCTAGATGCATCCTTGGCCTTTATGGAGGGTATTTAGCTGGTCAGGGAACATGGTCCGGCAAAGACAGTCCTGCTGGAAAATTACCGCACTGTGTGCCACACTTTATCAAGCTCCATTTTCTAAGATCTCAGCACAGAATCGTGAATCTGAGATCGGAGCTCCTGAACTCTGTCTTTCTGAGAAAGAGGTCAGGAAAAGATAGATGATGAGAAACAGCTGATGGGCGATACTCACTTCTTACTTCCGCTTGGACTTGAGGTAATATACTCAGAGAGGGGAGCGGATTCCTGAGTTTGATAAATCGGGGAGTCTTGACTCAAGTCAAGAGAACTGAGACAATTAACTAAGAAAATGTCTATCAGTAAGGTTAAAGAAGAATGCTATCACTGAAACAAAAAAAGAGTGGAATCCGTGCTGCCCAAACTTCCACACCTCATTAAGACACCCTCAAATCCCTGCCTTTCCCTCCTCAATTTAGACCATTGTCTCTTCCTTTTATGGATCATTCTAAAAGCGTCCTAGAGGGTCTGCCAGCTATGGGTCTGCTGAGCCATCCATTCTCCATCGTGCCCTCAGATTACTGTCTCCAGAAGGAAAGAAGGACCCTGGCCCCTCTTCGCTCAGGTCCTTCTCTGACTCCTCGATTCCCTCGGGGAGTTGGCTAGGAATCAAGGCTGCTCCTAGCTAACCCCTCCTGAGTTTCATCTTCTGGCAGGTCTCTTTGTTTCACTCAATCTATATTATTCATCAGGACAGGACTGGGGACCAATGGTGTTGAAACAATGTCCTACAGGGTTAATGAGGTTGGAACCAGCAGAACGTTTAAAGCTTATATTTCAGAGAACTGTTTCCCCCTAATCAGCTATTGTGTCTTTTGGGACCCCACTAACAAACCCACTGACTATCTCTGTAGAAGCCTGGACTCAAGGTCAACTGATATGGTTTCAGCCTAGAAGCAATCAAGGCTCTACATTCTTTACCTCAGATAACGAGCCCAAGACCCCATCCAGTTTATACCGGCTCTCGGAGCACGCCCATGGCCCCTTTCCCTTGTCCTAAGATAACCTCCTGTCATCAGGGGCTGAATTTTGCTTTGTCCTGATGTTGTCTCCACCCCAAAGTGAACGTGGGATATATGTCACATGATGTTTGCTCAATGCACACGCTCCACCTTTCCTCACGAACAGTCATAAGTTTCCCTGTCCTTTTCATCAATATGTACATCATCTCCTACCCTGAATTTCCCCTTTAAAGGCCCCTTAACCCGGAATCTCAGAGATGGTCTTTGCACATCAGTCTGCCCTCTCCCCAGGTTACTGGGCTTCTGAATAAAGCAAACTTCCTTTCCAGCCAACAGTTGTCTGTCAAGTATTTGCTTTCAAGCAGCAAGCAGTCAAACTTGGGTTTCCATAACACTGTCGCTTTATAGCTTCGAGTTATTTTCTTTTCCATCCCTATTTCCTTCACAATCCAGCCCAGTTATCATTCCTCCCAGGTACTGTTTCTCGCCTCTCCCTCCAGGGTATTAACTATTCCCTTGACTACAGCATCACCTCTGTATTCCAATGCCCCTCCACGCATTATCAGCACTGTGTTTACCTTCATTGGACTCCATGTCTTTCTTGCCTGCAGTGATCTTTACGCTCAAGGCCATGGACCCTGCCAGGCACAGTGCCTATCACATGACACACGATTCCATATGTGATTTCCTTGAGTTAAATCAGGTGATGAAATGGAAGGCAGGAGAAGAAGTATTCCAAAATAGAAAGAAAGGAAAGAAGGCCAACCAAATCTGGTTCCTCAGCAAACAGTCAACACCACTTCATGGGAGGAGTTCCCTTGTAAAAGGGACTGGGGACTGGGCGCTGGGCACTGTCCAGGCTTTTCCCTCATGGAACATTCCTTACGAATGTGGGCCTCGGGGCCAACCCACCTGAGTTCGGAAGCCGGGCCTGCCACTTGCCGTGTGACCTCAGACAAGTGACTTACGCTTACTATCCCTTGGGTGTTCACCTGTAAGACCAGGGTGACGATGGACGCTAATCATACAATTTTGTCACGACGACAAATGAAAAAACTCTTTGTCTAGCACTTAGAGCAGTGTCCGGCATAGTGAGCATGGGATAAATGTCAGCTCTTATTAAAGAGCTTGCAGTCAAGCCAGCCTGGAATAGCATGAAGATCAAGCAAGTCGTCACTGAGAGCACACGATTTCCTTAACAGAATCCATATGCACGCCTGCAGAAGGGCCCAAGGTCTGTTGGGTAGTTTCTTTGATGAAATGGTCAAGGATGGGGCTTTGATGCTAGAGGCGCGACTGGGGGAGAACAGATGTGATGGTTGAAATGACTTTGAGCTGGCTCTCAAGTTTTTGTGGGACATTCAAGGCAATGCCTTGCTGGGAGCACCGAAAAGGAGCTGGGGGTCTGTGAAGAGAAGATCAGGCTGTTAGCACCTGGGGGAAGAGCTGTGCAAGGAAAATCAGTTTTCAAAGCCGAGCTTTGGATCTACTTTTCTCTGGGGTGTGAGGTAACCCTGTACTTGGCCTTCCCGCGAGGTCCTCAGTGGAGTCCCCTACATGCTCACTGCCACTGCAGCTGGCTTCCCTTCTCCCCCCACCCCCCCCCCCCCCCCCAGAATGTGAAGTCTGGGCTCAAGGTAGTCGGTGAGAGCAGTGGTGCTCCCAGAAGGCCAGCTACATCATCTGTACAGATAACTGCAGCCCAATGTGAGAAGTTCAATGAGAATGGCACTTGGGGTACCTTGAGGCAAAAGAAGCAAAAGCGGCCTTGGGAGCAGCTGGAGAGGACCAGCGTGTTGCAATTGCTAAATGTATAGTTAAAAGGCAAGGTGGAGTCAAGTTGAAGTGTCTTGCAGCCGCCCCTGAGGAGTGCCTGCCCTAGATAAACTAACTAGATAAACACTCTGTCTCTGGGGCATTACCATCACCTCTGATGTTATAGCCAATCATGCTCTTTCCAGCCAGGATGAGTAAAGAACACGGCACCTACCCACAAAGTTGACATGGATGTCTCCATGTGTCTGACATGCCAATGAGGGCCAAAACCACAGCACTGGAAAACCTCCAGAAGCCTCCGTGATATTTATCTACGAGTTCAAGCATTTGGACGCCCTGATTCCAACTTGAGTTCAGACCTCTAAACCCCAACTCCTTTGAGGCATTGTTTTTCGGCTGACCAGCTCTGAGCACTCACCACCTGCCAGTCTCCACGCTACGTGCTTTACTGACCCCATCCCTTTTCACCCTCCCTGAGACCTGCTAAGTCCAGTGGCATTATCAGCTCCACACTACAGATGAGAAAAATTGAGGTTGAGAGAGGTGAATTGACCAGTGCAAGGTCACACGGCTTGCAAGTGGTAGAGTTGGGATTTGGGCCCAGCCAGGTCTCTTGGAATCCAGAACCTGAGATCCTAAAAACTGTGTTAGTTAGTATGGAAGGGACCACAGAGCATCCAGTTCGGTCAGTTGTGCACCTAGAGGGTGCAACTTGCATGGGGAGCGCAGGGGACCTGGAAACTACCGTTGCTTTGTCAGAAGCATCACTGCTGTGTTATACCTGGCAAGTCAGTAAACCCTCCTGGGCCCCAGTTTTCTTTTCCCAGAGAAGAAAAAGGAAGGGAAGGGAAAGGAGGGGCAGGGAGGGGTGGAGGGGAGAGGAGGGAGGAGTAAACCGCTCTATCTTCCGCATAGGTTTGTTTTAAGGAGCAGCTGCAAGAGAAAGCCTCATATAAGGAGTGGAACAGAAGGAGAGCCACTGCTTTGTCGTCCTAAACAGACAGCAGGCATATCCTAGTCATCTTTTATGGGGTAGCTAATTTCTGGTACATGTAGCCAAATGTGATTAACAAGGAAAAGTTTAATATAGAACCACTCCCTTTTCTGACTCACTAAAAAAATGAGATAATCTTGAATATTGCATTAAAATAAAGAATTTAAAACTTGAGTTTGATTTTTGGCTGCTCTATGCTAAGCATTTTCATATGCATTTAATCTCCAGTAATACAGAATGAGGCTCCCAGATGGTTCAGCGATTCGCCTCCAAACACAGAGCTAGTAAGTAGTGAGGATTTGAACCCAGGGCCGACCGGTTTTACCTGCAGGCACTTTTCACGCAGCAAGGGCCCCGGCGCAGATCCATTTGAATATAGAAGCGAACAATTCTGTCTTCATAAGACCCCCGCTCTTTCAAATGAAGTCACCATAACATCTCAGGGATGCTCCTAATGTCTCCATGCATCCAAAATGGAAGAGTTTCCTCTGCCATATCAAAGTCTAAAACCTTAGTAAAATCCAACCTGAGCTGAACAAATTAACCAATCTCAAAATGTATAAAGAGCCAACAGAAGATAAGGATATATAAGGTATACCACTTGCTGAGGATAACTTTCGGTCTTGAAGTAAAGGAGGAATTTTTTAAAATGAAGGACTACATTGAATGTGAAGCTTATTTAAAACAGTGGCATGAAATTAAAAGGTAAACGACAAACTGAAAAACATTTGTACCTGGGCGCCTGGGTGGCTCAGTCATCGGTTAAGCCCCAGAGATCAGCTCAGGTCACGATCTCACGGCTTGTGAGTTTGAGCCCCGAGTCAGGCTCTGTGCTGACAGCTCAGAGCCTGGAGCCTGCTTCGGATTCTGTGTCTCCCTCTCTCTCTGCCCCTCCCCTGCTTGCACTCTCTCTCTCTTGCTCTCAAAAATAAATAAACATTAAAAAAAATTTGTACCAAAGACGATTAAATAGTCAAGTGCATGATATATGTATATGAAGAAGTAATTCAGATTTTAAAAGAAAAAGACCAAGACCTCAATAGATCAGTAACCTACGGACACAAAGAAAAACTTTACATAAACAAAAAACAAATATTAAACCCTTATCCTGATAAACATTCTTCCTGAGCAGTAATCAAAGAATTACAGAATTAAAATAATTAAAGAATTAAATTCTAAAAGATTCTAAAATTCTAAAATTAAAATAATCTTTATCATCATAACACATAACAGTTTGATAGTCCCTAATATTTGCTAAGTACATAACATATATATATTCACTTAACCCTGAAAACCACCTTAGGAGATAGTGTGGGTTCCATGTCATAGGTGAGGAAACTGAGGCCCCTAGAGGTTTAATAACTTGCTCAGCTCAGAACAAACTTGACTTTTGTTTAATAAGCTCACTCACTGACATGCAGATTGGGGAAAGAATTCAACAGAAGCAGAAATCTCTCTGTGGGCAGTTGTGCACTGAATTGTTATCCTGCCCAGCCCTGTCCAATATAAATATAATACAAACCACACGTGTAATTTAAAATTTTCTAGGAACCATACTAAAAGCTTTTTTTAATGTGAAATTAATTTTAATGATTTACTTTCTTTAACCCAATATATCAAAATATTTAATTCCAGCATCAGTAATCAATATAAACATTCACATTACACTTTTTACCCTAAGTCTTAGAAATCTGGTGCATATTTTATGCTCAAATTACATCTCAGCCCAGACTAGACACATTTCAAGTGCTTAATAGTCACATGTGGCCAGTGGTTACATGTCAGATGGCACAGATCTAGAGGAGCAGAAAATGGAAAATGGACCATAATATCCAATGGTGAGGAGAATGATTTAGAAAAGTATAGTGTATCAGTCTCTGGAATTGTATAAAGTCATTGCCAGTAGTAATAATAAAAGCCACATAGGAATATATTAAATGTTTATGCTTTGTTAAGTACAAAAAATCAAAGAATACTAAATATTAGGTTAGTAGACACATTTAAAATGTGTCTACATGCAGAACGTGGATGAAAGAGAATGTGTAAACATTAAAATAGCTGTGTTAGCAGGGGCACCTGGGTGGCTCAGACGGTTAAGCGTCTGACTTCAGCTCAGGTCATGATCTTGCAGTTGGTGAGTTCACGTCCCGTGTCGGGCTCTGTGCTGACAGCTCGGAGTTTGGATACTGCTTCGGATTCTATGTCTCCCTCTCTCTGCCCCTCCCCACTTGCACTTTCTTTCTCTCTCAAAAATAAACATTTAAAAAAATAGTTGTGTCAGCATGCTGGGATTTAAGGCTGGTTTCTTTGTCAAATTCTCTTTTCATTTAAATAGGCATTCAACATTTATTTCTAGTAAGAAACTTTTCTGAACAGAAAAAAGACAGAGAAGGAATCTTTTATATAATAATACAAAAGTTTTAATATTTTTTGATATTTTTATAAGCCATATATCCCTAATAAATTCCACATACTACTTATCACGTGGGTTTATTCTTGATATACCCCAGTAATTTTTTATGTAGATTCTGGATTTTGAGATTGCTGGTCCCTTTTTTTTTTGTTTGTTTATGTTAATGTTCATAAAAGAGTTGAGTCACTAAAAAAAGGTCATTCACAAACATTTGAATAATACGTTATCTGGATAATGTGGTGCTAGGACCTTTGTTCACATCGAGCATACATTTTTTAAAAAATTTGTTTGTTTGTTTGTTTGTTTGTTTGTTTGTTTGTTTGTTTTGAGAGAGAGAGAGGAAGAGAGAATCTCAAGTACACTGTCAGTACAGTGCCCTATTCAGGGCTTGATCCCACAAACCGTGAGATCATGACCTAAGGAGAAATCAAGAGTCCGACGCTTAACTGACTGAGCCACTTATGTTCCCCTGAATGTACACTTTTTATAATGCGTTCTTTTCTTTGTCCTATGAGCTGTCCTGAAAGTTAACCCAAAAGTTAACTCATGCCATTTTTCTGTGGATTTCTAGAGTTAGAAACCAATACATAAAATCGTGGCTGCTTCAGAAAAATACAGAAATTTTGATTTCAGTTTTCATTAACATGCCTAGCTCAGAAGCAGAGTTCGGAGAGAAATGGGTAAATGAGATGGAGAAAGACGCCTGGAATCACAAAAATGATTCCAGGATGGAATCCAGATTTATCCCGAATTCACAAGGATTCCAGAAATGGATGGATTGGATAAAGAAGGATGGCTAGAATCACAGATGGCCGTGTCCTGGACTTAGAGAAGCAGCCTCTTCAGGGCATGAGTTTGGGGGCAGAGAAGACAATTCTGGTTCTGCCCCCTACATCCTTGGGGAACTGCATGTTCACTTCCAAGTCTGTAAAATCAGAGGTCGTAATTTCAAGCCTACAACCCTACAGGGAGAGGGTTAAATAAGAGAACCCACTTCCCTAAAGATCTGTCATTTTCAGAGATCATTAGCTGCAACCGCTGATTTTACCAGCGTGCTGTCAACAGGCTTGGAACCCAACCAGTTTGCCTTGCTTGAATCAGGGCTCTTTGAACACAAAGGCCTACAGTCAGGCTCTGAAGTCAGAGCACTGAGTTACAGTGTCAGTTCCACCAGCTTCTGACACTATGACCTTGAGCAAGTCATTTACACTCTCTGTCTCAGTCATCACACTTGTAAAGTAGGGACAATCTTTGTGTCTAGTTCAAGATTGGTGGTAGTGATTAAAAAAAGTCAAACTAGGGGCGCCTGGGTGGCTCGGTCGGTTCAGCGTCCGGCTTCAGCTCAGGCCATGATCTCACTGTCCGTGAGTTCGAGCCCGCGTCGGGCTCTGTGCTGACAGCTCAGAGCCTGGAGCCTGCTTCGGATTCTGTGTCTCCCTCTCTCTCTGCCCCTCCCCTGCTCATGCTCTGCCTCTCTCTCTGTCTCAAAAATAAATAAAAACATTAAAAAAAAAAAAAGTCAAACTAAGCAAGGTGTCTGTCACATTGCAAGTTCCCAGTAAATGTTACCTGTCACGAGTAATAGTCCCCGAAACTTTCTTTGAACGCTTTCATTGTTTCCAAACCAGTTCTTATGATCAGCCTTATTTTATAATCAGCATGTATATTTTACTCCTCCATCGGTGGAATCTTTTGTCTAGAGTGTAAATGCTAAGGAATTAAATTTTGGTATTTCTAGACAAATAAACTCGAGTTGGGGAAGGGGGGGGCATAGGACCACACCACTAGAGGGAGTATTGGCAAAATTTTATCTCTGACATTGGGGGGCAGGCAGTTTCTGCAGTGGGAGAGACACTGATGGAAGGAAGAGAAGGAGGAGGTCAGGGGTTCAGATGGTCATGGAGGTATGGTCCTGATGAAGGAGAGCTTGCAAAAAATGAGCAGGGAGGCAGTGCTGCACCTTGGTAATAACCATCATTTATTGAGCACTTACTGTATGCTAAGCCCGGTGCCCTTTATTATCAGTTTCTGTTTCTGGAAAATGGGAATATTAATAGTACCTCCTTTATAAGAGTTGTCAGCACTTTAAGAAATACTACGTATCAAACATTTGAACACGGAGTGCTTGACACGGAATATAAAGTTAGTTGTTACTAATTAAAACTGTCATGTTCCAGGTGAGGAAGGCTAAGTATATGGCCCAAATCACAGAGCTACTAAGTGGCGGATATCACCTGGAGTCTGATTCTGATGCTCTCAACTCTGTACAGATCCCAAGTCAAGTGGAGGTTTCCATTCTCCTCCTGCCTGGTCGAGCCCCACCCCTCAACCTTCCAGTGGTATCTGGACGGTCTCTGCCATCGCATGGACCGGGACTACAGCCCTCATCCTGCCTCCCCCTGCCTGTGTGACCTGAGCAAGTCACTTCGCCCCTCTACAACTCAATTATCTGTCATCTGTCAAGTAGAAGGCCTTTTATCTTATAGGGATTTTATGGGGGATTCAATAAGGTCTTCTAAGTAGAGTGCTTAGCCCCAGTGCCTGGCCCGTAAAAGGTACTCAGTGGCTATTAAACTATTATTGTAAAGTGGGCTCTTGGGTTCCTCACAACCAGAGTTCCATGCCGCTGATATTTCCACACTTAACTTTATTCCGGAACAGCCTGCGACAAAAGAGAATACTAGAAACTTAGGCTTTGACAGCTCTCTCCCTCTTTGTAATATGCCACGTTCTTAATTCAGCCCCGTATGAATCAACGTGGCCATCTCTTCTGGCCTCTAAATTCATTGATGGTGTCATTTGGCGATGAAATGCCAGGGCACTTGGATCCAACCGTCCCACTGACGTTCTCTGGCTTTCCCTGGGTGAACGGTAACATTTTCAAATGGATAAAAATCTCCAGCCAACGCCGCTCTCCTCCTCCAGAGCAGATTTATTACAGAGTGGTTGGCATTTCCACATGCTCCGCATTTGTCAGTGTCAGATTCATATGCATTCTTAGGTGTCTGTACATATATAGGAATAATTTAAATCTCCAGTGAACAAAGGCTATTTTTCTAACTTGGAGGCATTCCAAAAGATCTTTGCATTTCATCTATTTTTAAGTGTTTGTGTGATTTAAAAGTATGGCGATATCAAATGATAGAGAGGAAGGCTGGATATTCAGCTTCCAGCAGCCGAATATCCACATTTGCCACGTATCAGGCACTTTTGTACACAATATTTACTTAACCGTGGGATGGGGAGGCATTATTCTCAGTCTACAGGGGAAGAAACTGAGGCCGAACACGACGAGCCCTTTGCTCAAAGTGGCATATACTCCAGTCCCGCCAGCCGAGAATGGTGGAGGTGGGGCGCTAACCATTCTTGCTCCATATTCCACGTTCCTGCCATCTTATCACAGCTGCCTCTGCCAAATAACACCCACTCATCCATCTAACAAGTATTCACTGAGCACCTACTGAGCGGCACTTTGCGAGGCTCTGGTGATAGAGCAGTGCAAAAAATAAGCAAAAACTCTTGCCTTCAGGGAGCTTACGTTCTAGTGGACAAATAACACGGATCAGTTCTGTGACTGGGTTGCATTTCATTGGATGCCATGGGGGTGGAACAACAAGGCAGAATGCCGTGATGGCTGAGAAGTGGTTTCTGTTCCTCTCCAGATCACACCAGCATGGGATGTATACAGGGCAGGTTTTTAGGGGAGGTCTGAGAAGAGTGATGGGGTGTCAAGCTGGGCCCGTTCCTCCCAGGCCTCTGTTTTCTCCCCTGCAATATTTAGGCTGCTCTCTTTTGGGACTTGGGGCTTTGACAGCCCACAGTGCTGCTCTAGGGCAAGTGGAGATAATGCGGGCTTCTGAGCAGCAGGCCACGGGGCAAGGCGTTGTCGGTGGGGATAGAGGAGAAGTTCCAGAATGCCCAGAGCAGGTGCTCAAAAAAGAATGGTGGGCACACCGAGAGCACAAACACTCCTTTACTCAAAATTCCCTAGTGGAATCAATGGGAAAATAATGACTTATCTTCCTGTTGATCTTATTTTCAAAAGCACTATTGTCAGCAGCCATTCATTCAACAATTCCTCTGTGTCAGGTACTGGACTACGTTCTTTGTGTGTGTTGTCAAACTTAATTCCGGAAAGAAAAAGAAGAAGAAGAAGAAGGAGGAGGAGGAGGAGGAGGAGGAGGAGGAGGAGGAGGAGGAGGAGGAGGAGAAGGAGAAGAAGAAAAAGAAGAAAAAGAAGAAAAAGAAGGAGGAGGAGGAGGAGGAGGAGGAGGAGGAGGAGGAGGAGGAGGAGGAGGAGGAGAAGAAGAAGAAGAAGAAGAAGAAGAAGAAGAAGAAGAAGAAGAAGAAGAAAAAGAAACTGAGATTCAGAGAAGCCAGTGAATGGAGAAAGTGAGATTTGAAACTGAATCTGTCCAGCTCTAAAGCTCCTGTCCTTTTCCTCAACACCAAGCCACCTCTGTGGTTCCCCACAAGCCTTCAAGGAGAATGCGGGATTAACCAGTGATTTGCTCTGTGTCTTTAATATCCCTGCGATATTAAAGCGGGTCTGTGGACCAGCACCATTGGCACCACCTGGGAGCCTGTTAGTAATGCAGAATCTCGGGCCCCCACCCAGACCTCCTGAGTCTGGATCTGCTTTTCAGGGAGGCTCCCGGGCACATTAGAGTCTAAGCAGTGCTCCTTGAGACCTCTTGCCAAAAGCGACGACATAGGCACTCTGAAAGGTGGTGGAGTGCTACTTCTCTCTGGCTTCCAAAGTCATCATTTCTAGAATTGAATTGATGGCTGTTGCTCAATCTAATCAAGAAGTGACAGTTTTAAAACTTGTTTGGGTGCCTCTTCACGAACGTCGGGATGGAAGAACCACTGAGTGAGCCACGAAGTGAGCTTTAGGAGGACAGGTGTCAAGGATGTTTCCACAGCCTTTCTAGGAAAGGGGTGCTCATCGTGAATGACTTTTTTACCCCCAGTGGGAATCTCAGATCATATAGACAGCAGTTTGGAGGACGAACAGTATGTGGGCGTGATGCCCACCAATCTGGATACAGGACAAGGTGTGGTGGGGCTGAGCTTTTATTTCACACTGTGGTCTTAGGCAAATCTTCAAAATCTATTTAGCTAGTGGTCTTGGCCTGGGAGCATTCAAAGGAATATCTGGGTGTTCTCGCGCCATTACAATGATGATTAGGGAAACTTGTTTTTAAGGCAGGAACATTAAGTGGGGTTAATATTCTGGAACCTCGAAAATGCATAGGAGTTTACTAAATTGTTAGTGCCTTCCATCAACCAATAACCCAATCGACCATTAAAAAGAATTTACTGGGAAGTTACCATATGTCTAGGAGTACAAAGGGGATAATGCTCCGGGGGCAGAAAATAGAAATTATGAATCGCTTCCCACCTGCTCTCTGTTCCACAAAAACCAAGCACAGTGATGAGTGTGAGAAGCCCAGATGACAGGCCCCCGGGCACGGGGGGGTGGGGGTGGGGTGCTTGGTGGGTGGCAGGGAGAGGACTGTGTTTCGCTTTCCATTTTCCTATTCGCTCTTAGCCTGACCCCCTTGCCTGGCATCCAGGGCAGAATTTCCAAAGGTCACCTCAGCTCAGCCTTTCCCTCTTCCACATGCAGTCCCAGAGTCCTAACCACTACCTTGGGAATATCTCCTCTGCCTGCCCTCCACATCCCATTCATTAGCCCAAGCCCTCTGTGTTTAGGCTTCCTGTCATCCAGGATAAATCAGGTCCCCTGCTTCCTCAGCAACCTTGAATGGCTCTCATGGGCTTCAGGAGAAAGTCTCCCCTCCTCAGGTTGGCATCCGTGACCCTCTGTGATGTGGCCCCACACCGTCTTTCTAGAACGTTGTTTCCCTTCGTTCATCTCTCGCCACCTTCAGCTACAAGGCTGCAGGCACCACGCCGACCCCACAGGAGCCTGCACCCAACCCCACACCTTAGCCCCATTCTATTCAGACTGTTCCTTCAGGCCCGCTCTCCAACTCTCGAAAATCATCCCTCTCCCTCAAGTAGGTTAACGCTTGAAGTCCTTGAGGACTTTCTTAGTTTCTGCTTATTACTTGTTGGAGTCTGTCCAGCATTACAGCTTATCAAAATGTTTTCCTCCTTTGTTGGATTGTGGGTTCCCTAAGGACAGCGGTCACATTGTAATCATCTTTGTGTCCCCAGAGGCTAATCCAGTCCATGTTTCTTAAGTGAAGGAGATTGGTGCGCGAGGGCCACCACCCACGGATGCCTCAGGGATACACTTAGCATGAAGAGGCGCTGGAGGGTCTCTTCCTCCTAAGGCAGAATGGCTCCATCACTTACTAGCTGTGTGATATGCGGAAAATGAATTAACCTCTCTGTGCCTGTGTTCTCCTTGATAAAACGGAGCTGACAATTCTGTCTACTTCACCGGGCTGTTGCATGGATGTAAATGAATGTGAGTTCAAGAGCATGCAGTTGCCGCTGTCTGAACATTTGCACTTCTGTGACCTTTGCCCTTCCTCCCTCCCATGCCCTTCCCTGTCACCTGACTTCTCCCACCAATTCCTCAGATTCTGACTTTGATGTCACTTCTTCCTGTAAGTGGTCCCCAGCTCCCCCATGTCTGCAGCAAGTGCCCCTGGCATGTCTTCCTGCAAAACCTTGGCCTTCCTCTGCCACGCACTTGAGTCACTCTGGTGTAATTCCTTGTTGCTACGGCAATAACTATGGCGAGAACAGTAACATGTATTGAGCTACTACTATATGCCTGGGGCTATGGGAGGTTGTCTCTCAGGCACTATCTTATTCAATCCCCACAGTGACTGTATGAGGTAGGTTTTATTATGCCCATTTTACAGATGAGGAAACAGGAGAGAATAAATTCAGTAAGTTGTCTGAGATCACCCAGCTGGTGAGTTACAGGACTGGGATGCAAACTGGGCTCTAACTTTGGGCCCATGCTCTTTTTATT
Source organism: Panthera tigris (assembly GCF_018350195.1). Taxonomy (NCBI): domain Eukaryota; kingdom Metazoa; phylum Chordata; class Mammalia; order Carnivora; family Felidae; genus Panthera; species Panthera tigris. Next base: position 69,037,965 of record NC_056669.1, on the reverse strand, counting down.
TATTTTTTCTTATTTTAGAGAGAGAGAGAGCACGAGTCGGGGAGAGGCACAGAGGGAGGGAGGGAGACAGAGAGAGAGAGAGAGAGAGAGAGAGAGAGAGAGGGAGAATCCCAAGCAGGCTCCATGCGGAGCCTGGAGCTCCGTGCAGGACTTGATCCCACGACACTGGCATCACACCTGAGTCAAAATCAAGAGTCGGACACTCAACCGACTGAGCCACCCAGGCACCCCCGGGCCCATGTTCTTAATAATATACTAAATGCCCTCGGCACCAATGCCTGTCATGTTCTAGAATACAGAAAAACAAACAAACAAAACTGAAAAAGCAAACACCTAAAGCCCGTTTAAAACAAATACTTGCAAACTGATAAGCACTGTAAGACTCCTCCACCGTTACTCCTTTCCTTCTCTGGCGGCGGAGGCGGGGGACCTGGAGGGACACAAAAGATCATCATTCCCTGGTTTACGGGGTGGTGGGGATTGTGAAACTCTGCTGTAGTTAACTGAGCTCATTAGAAACCCACGGAAATGAATTAAAGAAACATGACTTGTACCAGCCTACCTAGCCACATTTTAGGTTCCTGGGGCATATGGGCACAAGCTCATTTAAAAAGCATTTTTAACAAAAGCACACAACAGAAATGTTCAGCATATGTTAGAGTAGGTAGAGATTCATGGAATCCTAAATCAACTTGCTTTTTATAGCCATTGGGAGAGGGGCAAATTGGTGTGAGGCTTCTCTTCCATCCGTGCACACCGGGGAGAGGCCGGGCTGAGGAGCAGAGTGGCCAAAGGGAGTCTGCGGACTGGAGGGTCCCAAGCCTCCAGCCCCCACCCTATGGCAACCCCCCTCCCCCTCCCTCCCACATCACTTGAAATATGTTCTTTCATGGTCCTTGTCTCCAAGGCAGTGCCAGCTCTAAGAAACTCTCCCCAAATGTTGTTTTTTTTTTTTTAAGATGACATAAATAATACATCTTAATTACAAAATAGGCTTAGGGGGGAAAATTATCCTTACTCCCACTTTCCTAAAGAAAACATTTTGGTGTCTATCCTTCCAGGCTTTTTCTTTTCTTTTCTTTTTTTTTTTTGGCTGTTGATGATACATATATATACACACATAAATTGTACGTGTATATACACATTTACGCACATGTACATATAGGTCTTTACATCTATGCACGTATTTAATTCCTATACCATATTGTGATTATATTAAAGGTTTTGCAACCTGCCCCCCTCCCCGTGGCAGGCCACCGTTTGAAATCAATAGTGCACATCGACATTGTCATTTCTAGTAGTTCTATGGTATTCTGTCGTAAGGCTTATCATCATTTATTTAACAAGCCAGTGTTGTTGGATGTTTATGTTGCCTAACCAGCTGCTGTTGTCAACAACACCTCCAGGAACATCCTCATACGTACCACTCTGAGCACCTGTCCTATTATTCCTTAAAACAAATTCCGTAGGCACTATATCTTAAAAATTACTAACTACCACTGGGTGTTGTAATCACTCCTTAATTGCTTGGTGTGAATTCATTCAAAGGCGCCTTTCTTTATAACACTTACGAGCCCTGGCAAAAAAAAAAAAAAAAAAAAAAAAAAAGGTTTGCTGGAGGGGAGGGTGGGTGGGTGTCAGGGAGGAGACCGGAGAAGGGATGTCTTTGGGATGTGAGACATCACCGGAGGAAAGTAGGACTTGGTGCCACGGGACTCATAGAGAATTGGAAGCTCAGACTGAGGATGCTGGATTAAAAACAAAATAAAACGAACCACAGGCCAGAGGGCCGAGATGGAAAGCCTTCAATGTTTGCCTCTCTGATCTGCACTTTCACCAACACTGGATCCTGGGCATGAAATCTTGGAATGGCCATATTTGCTGGCCTTTTGGAAAATATTTCACCAGTCAAGAGCCACAAAAATATTCATACTATTTCATCCAGTAATAGGACTTCTAAAAACACTTCCTGAGGAACTAGCAGCCGTGTGTGTGAAGATGTTCCTTACGGAGTTACTTAAAGTAACAGGGACTTTTACTCAATGAAAATACTCCAGTTTTGGGGGGGTTCTTTTTTTTTTGAGGACTATTTTATTTTATTTTTCAAATTTTGTATTTAAATTCTAGTTGGCTGACATACAGTGCAACATTGGTTTCAGGAGTAGAATTCAGTGATTCATCCCTTATATACAATACCTAGTGCAAAAACAGTCAACAGCTAACCAAATTATGGTAGAGCTGCCTGATAGAGTAGCATACAGCCATCTGATGCTCGCTGTGTGACCTCAGGCCAATTGTTTAACCTCTCTTCTCTATTAAATGGGGGTACTAATATTTGTCATTGCAGGCTTGTTGTCAAGATTAAACCAGATAAATTTCAAAAGCTCCTATAATGGTACCTGAGGCATGAGAAGCATTGAATAAATAGCAACTAAGTATATACAGAATATGTTGCGCTTTTGGAAATGAATGTGAAATAAACAAAAAGCTGCCCACAAAAGCATCCGCACACACAACACCTGCTTGTCCTGGGGGGAACCCGGGCATCCGGGGCTGTGTATCTTTTGTCTCAGTGTGCGCTTGGTGGTTCTTCAGTCTCAAGACCTGGAGACTCAGTCTTGTCAAAGCCCAGGGGTGTCAGGCCCTGAGAAGCTGTCCTTACTCTAAATTAACCAAAGCCTGAGGTGCCAATGTCCCCATTTACTAAGAGAAATATAAATATGTGGAACAGAGATATCTGCCCCACCACTGTGATGCTTTCTCTTCCTAGAGCAAGGAGCCGAGTGAGCCAAAGCAGAAGCAGAAGCCGTGATACAGGCTTAAATCACAGGGGGCGTTAAGCCCCAAAGAGACACACAACCCAAATGCCCATCGATGGATGAACGAACACACAAGATGTGGTATAGACATGCAGTGGAGTACTGTCCCGCCTTAAAAAGGAATGGAATTCTGATTCATGCTACAGCAGGGATGAACCTTGAAAACATTATGCAAAGTGAAACAAAGCAGACAAAAGGATAAACAAACACTGTAGTATTCCACTTCGATGAGGTACTTAGAATAGGCAAATTCACGGAAACACAGAGCAGAATAGAGGATACCAGGGGCTGCGGGGGAGAGAACAGGGAGTTACTGTTTCACAGGTACACAGTTTCCATTTGGGATGATGGGAGAGTTCTGGAGATAGATGGTGGAGACAGTTGCATAACAGTGTGAATGAATTTAATGCCACTGAATTGTACACGGAAAAGGGTTAAGATGGTACATTTTGTGTACATTTAATCACTAAAAACAAACGAAGAAAACCCCCAAATCTAACGAGGGAGGTAATATATATATAGCATAGTGGTTAAGAGCGTGGGCTCTGAAGCTTGGCTGTCTGGGCCCACATTCTGCCTCTGCCTCCTTATTCGCCATGTGTCATTGGGCAAATTACTTACACTCTCTCTTACCCATCTGCAAAATGGGTTATACCTACTCCCTAGAGTTGACATGAAGATTATTAATATGAGTAGGTCTAGATAAACTTCTTAGTCTTGGAACAATGCTGTGCACACAGTGAGTCCTTTGTAATTGCTAGCCAAAAAACAACAACAAAAAAATGGACTTTCTTGGTTTCTTTTGAGAACTTGTTACCATGAAGATCAGAAATACACTCAAGTCAGTGGGATCGGAACATTATCTTTGTGTGGCTGATCTATAGGGAATCAGTCCTAAGGTCGCTTCAGAAACATGGAACCAGAAGAAAAAAGTCAGAGAAATTATGTATCAAATAGTATCCAGCTAAGATATCCTGTCTTTATCCTAGAGATTGTTTCACCAGCAGAACTGGGAACACGCAAAACCCATTAACTAAAGCGCGGCTGGGGCTTGCTTTTGCTATTGTCCTCGGTTGGCACTTCCCAGGCTGACCAGCTCCTCCCCAGAGCAGGCGGACACCTTGTGTCCTTTGGGTGACCTGCCTCTCTCTGCCCTTCGTGTGACATGTATCATCTTTATGCCGTAAAGAGAGATGTCTACTGTTCTGGAAGGAAACGTGGAAAAATGACAGCAGCCTGGTTGCAGAATTGTGGGTGAAATCCTTCAGTTCTGTAACTGGAGCTATAATGGCTGTAAAATCTTAAAAACAATTTTAAATAAGTCCTTGTTGCCCAGTATTTTCCCATTTGTAAGTGATTTTCAGTTGGATGTGTCTGCTTGCCCAGAGCACTGCGTGCAGTGTGAATAATGCATGTGAAAGGGATGCCGGTTTACGCCACTGGGTCCCATATTCATTCCAGCCCGTTACCCATCTCTGGGTTGTCCTCAAACACTAAGTGAGCATAATGAGGGGCTTGATGTGGTGTCTGCATGTATGATGAGCCCCATTCATTTGCTTTTACACTCCGGTAAACAGCTGCTGAACTTCTCCAAGTGGTCTATTCTTCGTCTTCTATGGCTTGAAATAACTTAAAAGCCGGCAATGCTGTGCACGTGTGTGTGACTGTATGTCTGCCCCCTGCCCCCTGCCCCCAACCCCGGGCCAGGAGCTCCCACAGCTGCTCCTAGGGTGTGACTCCCACATGTGGCTCCATCCGAATGAATGGTGCCATTAAATCTTACCTCACCTGGAACAGAGGCTGGATCCCCTGGGCTGTGCCGGAGTCTAAGACCATCTCTACTTCTTGTGCTTGGCTGGTAAGGAGAGGAAGGCATCGGCCGAGGCTGGGCTCCCTTAAAGCTTGGAGTAGCAGACATGGTCAGTCTGCGATTTATATCTACATCCCTCCAAACTGTCTGAGCCACGGTGTGCTGGCCAACCTATCTGTGCCTGTAAATCTCAAGGCTTTTTTTCCAGAAGAGCAGCCGGGTGGAATTAACACTCCTGGAAGCAGCTGTCAAGCAAGGATTCTTGGTAACTGGGGCATAAATATCCCAGCTCCCTCACCCCTTTGGTGGGATAACTATGAGGCCTGTATTTTCTATTGTTTCTCAGATTTTTTCCTGTGGCATTAAGCTCCAGTTGCCCGAGGTGGTCACTGGCTCCAAATGCACTCCCTATGGGCTGCCCTTGTCCCTGCCACTTTCTCACTCCCCCACTACTGGCCCCCAAACTTCCCCAATACACCCACTGTACTCGAATCCCTGTCTGAACGTCCACTTGGGGAGAGCCCACAGTAAGATACACGAGATTGAAAAAAGAGCACGAGATTTAAAAGTAGAAGCCCTGGGCTTTGCCCTGGCTCTGTCCCATGTCCCCTGTCATGTCACTTTAGGGAACTGACTTCAATATCTCTCAGTTATAGTTTCCTTAACTATAAAAACTGGAGCATGATAACGCCTACTTCATTCACTGGGCCATTTGTAAAGCCTAAGTGAGAATATATAAGGGGAGGAGTTGAATAGGATAAAGTTCTTTAAAGATGTTCATCCTATTGTTTTATGTGGCTTCTCTACTTCCCCCACTGTCTGCAGAGTGCCCCCCCCCAAATATTTCTCTACACTCTTCTTATCCGTATTCTTGGTAATAACTTGTGCAAAAATCAAGATGAATCAGTGTTGTTGTAAGATTCCAGCTTTTTAGTATTTTTGCAGCTCATTATTTATGATTCTTTTTACCCCTATTTCTTTTTTTTTTAAAGTTTATTTGTGTATTTTAAGAGAGAGAGAGAATGCACACACGTGGGGGAGCGGCAGAGAGATGGGGGGGGGGGGGGCGGGGTAGAGAATCTCAAGCAGGCTCCGTGCCATCAGCACAGAGTCTGATGCGGGACTCGATCTCATGAACCATGAGATTATGACCTGAGCGGAAATCAAGAGTCAGACACTCAACCAACTGAGCCACCCAAGCGTCCCACCCCTATTTCTTATTATGAAAATTTTCAAACATAAAGAAAAGTTGAAAGAATAAACCGATAAACCTAGACTTGGATTCAAGAACTGTAAACATTATGCCATATTTGCATCATCTGTTGTTTTATTTGTCTGCTTGTTTATCTACCTGTATCTGTAACCTATCGCCTATCTATCTATCTTGCTGTAGTTTTTGAAATTAATTTCTAGATTCCATGACACTTTAGCTCTGAGTACTTCAGTCTACATTTCCCAATAAGGCCAATTTCCCACAATACCCTTCGTGCACGTAAGCAGGTTAGCCTTAAATTTTTAATATCATCTAACATCTTACCTATATTCAAATGTTCCAATGGTCAATTGTACCAGGAATGCTTTTTATAGGATCTTTGGGGTTTTTAAAAATTTTTTATATGTTTATTTTTGAGAGAGAGAGAGAGAGACACACACACACACACAGTGTGAATGGGGGAGGCACAGAGAGGGAGATGCAGAATCTGAAGCAGGCTCCAGGCTCTGAACTGTCAGCATAGAGCCGGATGCGGGGCTTGAACCCACAAATAGTGAGATCATGACCTGAGCCACCCTGGCGCCCTTGGGTTTTGTTGTTTTTTTTTTAAGCCAGCTAGGTTCATTGCAGAATGTCTGTGCTTGGAAAAACCCATGCTGGCTCTGATTGTGTGTGAGCGTGTGTGCATGGGCATGTGTGGGTGCATACCTGAAGTGTGCATATGGTTGTCCCTGAGCATCCTTTGTCAATGAAGCCAGATCAGCACTGTGGCTCTCTGGGCCCTGGGGGACAATGGGACACACCTGACTCTTGTCTGGGCGTTTGATTTTGCCTGGCCTGGTGGCCTGGGCCAGCAATAGAGGGTTCCAAGCAGGTAGTACCTGCCAAGGGGGCCTGGTGGTTCATGTCAGGGCTGTGTTAACCACTTGCTGTGGCCACCTTGGGTGGTCACCTGCTAGCCACTCCCACAGAACCACTGCCAGTGACATCGGCTGTCAGTTGAGGAAGAAGGCATCCTGCCCAATGATTTAATGAGAGATTTTTTTTTTCCTTTGTGGGGGGAAAATCACAATTATTTGGCAGGTAGAAGGCCGGTTGAGACAAGTCAGTGTATACATGCTCTTATTCCAAATTGCCAGTGTTCTTCTGTCCTTTCCTGTCCTCAAGGAGATGTTGAAATAATGGAGACGAACGATGATGGAATTTCGAGAGCAAGCAAGAATACGGACCAGAACACCGGGAGAAAGTAGAAAGTCCTCGATAAATATTTATCAAATGAAAAATGAATGAGTAACAGAAGCAAGCATTTGTGGAAGGCTTCCTCTGTGCTATCCCCTTGCTTAGGCTTCATGTCTTAGCGACATGCTGAGATAAGCGTTACCATTTCTATTTTACCAGCGAGGAACCTGGGATTGCCAGCTGGCTCACAACCATACAGCCAGGAAGTAGCAGATCCATGATTTGAACCTGTATCCATCAGACTGCATCATCTGCGTTCTTTCAGCAGAAAGTACTGTGCTCAGCCTGTCTGTTAAGCATCTCCCGTCACAGATGTCACAGCTGGCACAGTCCCTAGCACGCTGCAGGTGTGCGGGTGACGTTTGTCGAATGAATGTCTAACCCAAGACACACATACAAAAGGTGAGTATCAGCTAGATTCTCAGGGCCCCCATTAATTTCAGTGACTCATAAGCCTCCCCATTCCTTTTGGTTTGCCCTCCGTGTCATTGTCTCAATGTACCCTCCTACTTCCCCCGATTCTTCCCCAACTATCCTCCCCAGCCCAAAGCAGCATCTGCTTTGTTGCTATTTTCTACTAAAGATGTAATGAGCACCCAAATGCACTAAGGTACTGGCGTCTTTAGGTCCCCTGTGCCTCTTTTCTCAACAAACCTTTCTTAGTGAAATGTTTCCCTGTGGATATTAGAGAGAGATGTTCTCTGTAGGGTTCAGGAACTGTTCTTGATTTTCTATTTGCCCAGTAGGCACCCTTAGAGACCCACCTGGGAAGAATGAAATGGAAGATGCTGTCATCTCAGATCTGGAAAGGCCACCTTAGGAAACAAATCTCTCCCAAGGACTGAATCAGCACCCAAACTCTGCTTTACACTTTAGATCCTATGAATTCTGCTCTACCAGTGAGTAGAAGATTAGCCCAATTTATGCAAATAACATCTGAGAGCCCTAACAGCTGCCCCTCCACTCCCATTCCCCTTGGGAGGTGGAGAGGTACCTCTGAGCGTCAGCCCTCTTCCATTGGGTGACTCAGAGGCCATTTGGGACCCTCTCCCACCTCCCCATCCTCATTTTCTTCCACCTTAACCCAGGCTGAGGCATGAGGGACAAAGGATGCCTAGTGGGGAGGCAGGCAGATGGGGACACACCTGCAGCTACATATGGGGACGTGGCCCTAGGCTTCAAGGTTGGGCTTAGCACTTGCTTAGGAATGTGAGGAAGAAACCACAGGTATGGAGAGGTGACTACTCTGTTAACCAGAAGCATGAGATGCAGGGCCTCTGCCTTCATAGGCTTACCAGCTATTAGAGGCTATTGGAGGAGACAGACAGAGCACCAGGCAACCGCAACGCCACGGGTTGGAGCAGTGCTAAGATGCGAAAGTCAGGAGTGCCATAGGAGGGCATCAGGGAAGGCTTCCCAGAGGAAGCAACATCTAAGTTGGCACTTGAGAGATGAATAAGTGTTAACCAGGCAGAGCTGGACGAATGGAGAAAGAATGTTCCAGAATGTTTGGGGTGGGGAGTGGGGGAGATGTAATAACATGATGGAGAGGGACTGGAACATAAAGTGAGAGGCAGTAAAGAACACATGAAGAAGCTAGAGAGGAGACAAGGATCCCAAACAGGAGTGGCCTGCGGGCCAGAGGCTGGAGGCTTGGAGGACTGTTGGGAGGGTGACAAGTGTGTGCTCTTGGGCCTCACATTGGAGGACAACAGAGATAAGGAAGGAGATGCAGGGCAGTGGAGTTCGTTATGTGTGCAGGAGGTATTTAGCTCTCTGTACTGCCTTCCACCAGGCTGATGGTCTCCATCTAGACCACCACCCCCATCATAGCCACTGGGTCAAATCTAACTGAAATCTTGCCTGCCAAAGCCTTCTCCTTCCATCCTTTCTATTTCAATTCACAACAGCATCACAGAGTCACTCACACCAGAATCTGACATAAGGAATGACAGCAAACAGATTTACACTTGACTACCAACTCCAAACATTTTGTAATGGCCTCTTGGTCCACTGTGTTGAGGAGAATTCTGAGGCCAAGTCGTGTCCTTCCTCCTTAGGTAAATATTCCAGGTACACCAAGCTACCGAAAGTTTCCAACAGGCCATGCTTTTCCAGTGTCCCCCAGGCTTTAGTTCACAGAATGGCCCCTGCCAGATAGGCCCTTCTCCTCAGCTGTGGTGGCAGGGTCTCATCCTGTCACATGCTGGTATTGTGTATCGACTTCTCTGGAAGCTTTTCTCACCTGGCCAGTTTCTCTCCTTCACCTTCCCAAATCGGATTTAGTGGCTGCTTCTTTCATGTGTTTCTGTAGCCTTCTGTAGATGAAGCCACTATTACTCACTTCACTGAATCTGCACTTTGCACAGTTCATGCATTTATTCATTCAGCCAACGTTTAATGCGCTTCTCTACACGGGGCACTGTGCTGGGGGCCGGAGATAGAATGATGAACCTACCAAGGTCTGTCAAGGAGCTCACATTCTGTTCTCTCTGTGTGTGTGTGTGTGTGTGTGTGCCTGCGCACGGGCCCAATATACAAATAATCACATTATTTAATGTCAGAGGAAAGAGAAAATAAAGGTTGAGACAAAGCGGGGTCCTGTTTGAGCTACGTTGGTCATGAAAGACATTTTTGATCAAGTGACCTTTGAGCAGAGATTTGAATGAAGGGGAGGAGTAAGCCAGGCTGACATCTGGGGGAGGAGTGTTGTAGGCAGAGGACATGGTATGCAAATGCCCTGTGGCATTTATGAGGGATATATGGGGAACAGCAGGAAGTGAACGAGGCTGACTAGGAGTGAATGTGAAAAGGAATATGTCAGAGTCAAGGTCAGAGAAGGCGCAGAGATAGGGGCATAGCATGTTGGTTTTTCAGGAAGAGAGTAAGGTTTTTGGAGTTAATCTGCATGGTCAGGGAAGCGTCTGATGCATTTTGTGCAGAGGAGTGACATAATCTGCTTTGTTCTTTAAAAGCATCAGCCTGGCTTCCGTGTTAAGAATAGGCGGTAGGGACGAGGGGCAAAGCGATCCTGCAGGCAGACTTGATGTCAGGGACCAGGGTGTTAGCAATGGCAGTGGTAAGGAGAGGACAAATTTGTGACATAGTTTCAAGGTAGAGCCAGAAGGATTTCCCACCAGATTGGATGTAGGGAGAGAGAGAATCAGTCAAAGCTCTTCCTAAATTCTGGATACATTTGAGAATCTGGTAAGGCTATAGATTTGCCCCCTGAAAAATTTACCATGTGCATATACATAAACAATTTTGTCAATAATTTCAGACGGTCATGGACACTATGAATCCCCCTCCCCCCAATTCCCTGAATCCAGGGGTCTGAGTCCCTGCATTAACCTTTGAGCTCCTTAGAGCTGGCCCTGCCATATTCATCTTCCTTCCCTGAGCAGAGTAACCTGAAGACACATAGCTCGGGAAACGCGCCAGAACAAACGAGTGAAAAACAAGTTTCTTCTTTATTTGTCCTGGTAGCAAGGAAGCATGTCTCACTCACACCCCTTCTAGTAACTGGGACTATTATTGCACCATAATCATAACCAAACTCAACCAACCAACCAACCAACAAAAGAGCTGGGGAGACGGGAGAAGGAAAAACAAGGCAAGGGAATTACAGCAGAAGAGCATTGTTTAAAATGTTCCTTTCAAAGAGCATTGGTGGAGAGACACAAGGGAAGAAAACATGTGAGTAAAAATGTAATCATTCTACTGGTAACGTTGGGATACTTCCCACCTCAGCTGCAGGCAGAGGGAGTGGCCTGGTTCAGAATTTCTGCACCGGAAGAGAGAGATTCTGGGGGTCCTAGTTGGAGCTGAGCTCCAGGCCAGGCACTGGGGGAAGGGGAGGGGAGGGGGGAGGGGAGGAGGATTTTTGGACCCTATCTGGGGTGGGGATGAAGGGCCGACAGCAAAAGGCCCAAAGGGATCCTTTAACAAAGGAGTGAGAAACCATAAAAAGAGGGTGAAATAAACACAGCTCTGAATTGTGCAAATTGGGTTTGTTAATCCTGAATCTGCCCACTGAACGTAACTGATGATTCCAATTTAGCGGACCTGTGTGGAGCCTGGCTCTCTTCTGTGCTGTGATTCCTTTCATCCTGATAATGGCTGGTTAAATGGGCATTATTCCCCTTCCCTGTACAGGTGGAAGATGCGAAGCTTGGAGGCGTGAACACTACAAACTGCTAGAGCAAGAATCAAGACAAGTTCCAATTCTTCCCTTCGTGCACAAGGTGGCTTTTTGAGGCGCCTGCATGCTCATCCAGGAGAAAAACAATTAGCCTTCTTTTGTCCTGTGAGTCAGAGGGAGGCTGGAAAGGGCGGTCTGCTGCCCCTTCCTCCGGGCTGACACGTCTCACAGAAGAATGCCATGGGAGCCCCAGCCCTGGGGGAGAGCCTGGCTGGGGTGGGAGGTTCCAGCAGAATTTAGCTCTGGCTGCCTGGGCTCCGCCTGAGAGGTGATGGTCTCTGGGCACCCTGTTTGATAGCTCCTGCTTGGGAAGCCAGCCTAGAACACTGCTGCCCTTCGGGGAGAAAGAATGTTCTCGTCTTGCCCTTTTCTGGGATGAGGTGCCTGGCCCAGTGGAGACATAGCAATCTGAACAGATTAAATTCAGATCTTGTTCAGTTTATCACCTGTGTCCAGGGGCCAAGAATGGTTATAATTTTGGTCTTCATTTTCCAGACATTTTTGGTTTTTCCTCTAAGTGTAAAAAGGCAACATGGACTTTTTAAATGATGTGAGGCAAAGAGCCGGAGAAGGAGGAGAAGGGGAAGGAGAAGGGGAAGGAGAAGGGGAAGGAGAAGGGGAAGGAGAAGGGGAAGGAGAAGGGGAAGGAGAAGGGGAAGGAGAAGGGGAAGGAGAAGGGGAAGGAGAAGGGGAAGGAGAAGGGGAAGGAGAAGGGGAAGGAGAAGGGGAAGGAGAAGGGGAAGGAGAAGGGGAAGGAGAAGGGGAAGGAGAAGGGGAAGGAGAAGGGGAAGGAGAAGGAGAAGGGGAAGGGGAAGGAGAAGGGGAAGGAGAAGGGGAAGGAGAAGGGGAAGGAGGAGGAGACGACGACACTCTGGAGAGAAAACTACCGATGTCTCTAATGTGTCTCTTCTGAGCTTCTTACAGTAAAGAGAGCAGAGCTCCCAGACAGGGAAAAAAATCTTAAGAGGCTCTTGATAGGAAATATGCTGGCACTTGTCATTTACCCAATGGCTCCTAATCCTCTTTAATGAGCTGAAATCCCCTCGAATTGGATTATAAAATTCCTCTTGGTAGAAGGCACTTCACTTAAAAACGCCAAGCCCTTGATTGAGAAAGAAAGCAAACACTAATTTGAAATTTGTTTTGCCTTAGGAAATATGTGAGCAGAAGCATTGAAGGAGCCTGGCTCCCTCCCACCTTTTGACCTCTCGTTCGGTTCCGGAGGGGTGATGAACCCCGCAGTCTCAGGACAGAAGGCGTCCCTCCCTCCGCCCTCTGCAACCCAGTGGGAGCTGCTACTCTGACTTGTTTAAAAAAAATTATTCAAAGCATTCAGCATTGGGAGAAGAAAACCTTGTTTCAAAGCCAAAGAGCCCTTTTTTGAATGACCCGTTAATTGGATCAAAGCGACCCTCAATGCAGGGATAATTGCTTGTAACTGGCTGAAGTCTGTGACCTGGGATCAGACTGAACAAATGTCAGATGGCAACTCCGGGAGGAGGCGAGATAAACCAACAACTGCAAACAGACTGGGGGCAGAGCAGAGTACTGTTGCCAGAGGAACATTTTCTCGCTGGTTGCAGCTCAGATCACTCTCTATGGACCTTATGATCTTTTCCTAGACCTGTGTCCCGCCTCTGACCTGTTTCTGTCCTCTCCATTTAACTCGATCCCGCACTCTCCTTTGCCTCTTGCTTGTAGACTTTGAACACTGCTCCAGGGTGAGAGATGAGCCTGGGGCTTTGCTGCGGCTGAAGGTGGGAAGCTGGGTCTGGGAAGAGCCAGGCCTCAGTTAGGAGCAGAAGGGGGTCCCTTACCTCCTATGCCAGGGTGCTGCCTGGGGGGGTGCCGGTAAGCATCCAGGCACTCTGCTCTCAGCATGGGGATGCACCAGTGTGTACTCCCTGTGAGCTTAGGATCATGCAGGTTTGATAAAGGGCTAGCAATACGTCCTTGCTTTAGTCAGTGTATTACAATCTGCAAAATTGTGGCTGCCTCTTGGGAGCCTTTTGATTACAAAGAAACAGAAACCGTAAATATCAAGGAGCAGATGGCTCAAAGGGTCTCATGCTCTGTTTCTTATGGAAATCCATGCCAACTACTCCCCAGTCTCACCCATGGCTTCCTACCCTCAGCTTGGACCCCAGACCTGACAGGGCTTCCTTGGTCAAGAGCGGGAATCACAAACTCATAGTGACACAGCTTTCTCTTGCCTCATCGGAACGGGGATGGAGAAGTTTCTTCCTATTTTTCAAAAACTTTAAAGTCAAGGGGCGCCTGGGTGGCTCAGTCGGTTAAGCGGCCGACTTCGGCTCAGGTCATGATTTCACGGTCCGTGAGTTCGAGCCCCGCGTCGGGCTCTGTGCTGACAGCTCAGAGCCTGAGGCCTGTTTCAGATTCTGTGTCTCCCTCTCTCTGACCCTCCCCCGTTCATGCTCTCTCTCTGTCTCAAAAATAAATAAACGTTAAAAAAAAAATAAAGTCAAACAAACGGGAATTCTAAAGAAAGAGGGACTTGCAACAGAGGGTTTGCTGTCATTACTGGCTGTCTTCTTTCAAAACATATCTGTAGTTCTTCTCTGGGGAGAGCATGTAGACCCACTTGAGAAGGCTAAGAAGCCGCCTTGCTTGGCCCTATAAGACAGAAAACATTATAGGGCAGAGCCAGGAGACTCTGGATCCCAGGTTAGGGGACTCCCAAGAGTTGCCAACTCAACGGGGACAAAAGGGATGAGGAATATAGGTTTAATTTCAATGTATTCATTTGTTTTAAAATTTCTTTCTTTTTTTTTTTTAATGAATAGATCATCTGTGCTCATGGTGCAACCTTTGAGAGAGCTGGAGAGCAGACAGTGAAAATTAGAGCTTTCCCCCCTTTCCTGGGCCCCCACGAGTCTCTGTAGAGGCAAAAGTGTGCGGAAGAGATTGGGGAGTAGGAGCCAGGATTCAGGCACTCAGCTCAGAGGCCATGGAAGAGCCTGGAAGGGTGTGAAGAGGGAGGGCTGGGCTTTGGGGAGGAACAGAGAAGCAGCCCATGTGATGTCACTGGGGAGGAGGAATGGGTGGGACCTGGGGATCGACAAACTGAGGAGCAGGACTGGGTGTAACGTGTCAGAAACGGGGATCCCGTGAATAGTCAATTGTGGAAGGCAGATAAGGAGCCTGGCGAAAAACACAGTGGAGGGATGGGGCAAAGCCAAGGTCGGGGTTCTAAAAAGTGCAAAGCAGGCAGAGGAAGAACACACCAATGTGGAGCTTGGTTTTCAACGTGCAGGTGGAGTTTCACTGGGTTTTGAAAGTCAAGTAGGGTTTATACATAGGTGGACATGAGAGGGAGGGCATTCTAAAAATGGGAACTTCAGGGTCAAAGGTCAGAAAGTCAGATGGAGGGACGGGGGATGTTCAACTGTAAGGTGGGCTGACATATCAGAGTACGCAAAACAAGAGAGTTGGACCAGATTACAGACAACTTGGAAAACCGTCCAGAGATACTTGGACTTGAGATGAGACCAATGAATACATTTGAGAAGACGAGGAAAGGAAAGGAAGTGGTTCCTAAAGAGGTTGGACATGGGTCCTCTTAACTTCCGGTTGGGGCACCTCGTCAGTGAAGTTTCTTTATCCTGTCACCGAAAGTTACACCTCAGTCCCATGCTATGTACGAACTTCTGCTTTTTTCCCAACCCCGCCATGTTGTCGTTATTCATTTATTTGCCTGGCTTTTCTGCCAGAGTGTTTTTCTTATTTCTCATTTTCATAGTTCTGGAAACACCAATAATAGTGGCAACAACAACATTAATTAACGTTATATTATTATATTATTGAGTACACTGTTTTATGTACCTTATAAATATGATCTCAAGAAATCTTTTCAGGGGTGCCTGGGTGGCTCAGTCAGTTAAGGGTCTGACTTTTGATTTCGGCTCAGGTCATGATTTCACGGCTGGTGAACTGAGCCTCTCATCAGGCTCTGCACTGGTAGCATGGATCCTGCTTGGGATTCTCTCGGTCTCCCTCTCTGTCTGTCCCACCCCAGCTTGTGCGCTCTCTCTCTCTCTCTCTCTCAAAATAAATAAACATTAAAAAAGAAGTCTTTTCAAAGCCCTATGAAGCAGGCATATCTACTCTTAGCCTCATTTTAGAGATGAGGAGACTAAGGCACAGGGAAGTCACTTGCCCAGGGTCATGTCGCTGGAAGCTAGGGGCCGGGATTCGAGTCTGAGCAGTTGAACTACACAGTGTACATTCTGTATTATTTTACTAACAATGATAATATTTGGGGGACATTTGGGAAGAACCAGGCATGGGGCAAAGTGTGTTACACATAATAGGTCATATAATCCCTTAACAATGAGATAGGTCTCATTACTGTTACCCTTTGACTGACGAGGAAACTGAGTTTTAAGCCATGTCTAAGTCATGGAGGAAGAAAGCAAAGGGCCTAGACCCATGTCCCCAGACTCGGCGATACAGTTCCCTACTCCCTTCTAGCACATGGTGTGCGCTCATTAGATATTTATGGAATAAATAAATGGCTGAAATAGAGGAAGGAGGGAGGGAGGGATGGAAGAAGAAAGGAGGAAAAAGCAAAGAAGGCGTGAAGGAAACAGAGGAAAATAAATCCAACAAGATATTGTAATCTGCTATCTCTTAAGCTCGGCTGGTGCTGGTGAGGCAAACATGACATCATGTAAATATTTCGAAAGAGGACTCTGAGAGTAAAACCTTTAAATCAAAGGAAGCTTCACGAATGTGAAAACTCCAAAACAGCATGAGCTGATGGGGAAATCCTTGAGAGTGGAAAGGGCTTCCTGGAGCCCAGGTATATAAGCCACTGACGGCTTCACTCCCCAAAGTCCCGTCCATTTCCTTGGAGTCGCAAATTATCACAAGTGTGGGTTACTAACAATGATCCACACCCAAGAGGTAACTTCCTTTGAAATATTTCCTGGCGTTTGGTTGTTTGTAAGGGACACCATTAATCTCTATTATTCTATGACCCAAATTGCCCCAACAAGATAAACGAAAACTCAGAAGGACTCCTTTTTATTCAGAAGAATGGCATTTGGTTTTATAGGAAGTGTGTGCGTGTGTGTGTGTGCGCGTGCGTGTGTGTGTGTGTGTGTGTGTGTGTGTGTGTGTGTTCTGGGTTTCTCTGGGGCCATCTGCCTCAGGAAGGGGCAGAATTTCTGGAATTTCTGCAGGGTAGGCAGGCCTGTTGAAGGTACTTTTCTTAGGTTAATCATGCCATGCCTGGTGGATTTTTCTACCACAGACAGGAAGACCTCAGTTTAGCATACTGATAGTAACCATATTTTCCAACCCCCAAATAGGGTCACGGTGTCTGACGGAGCACTGGGTTTTGCTTTATGAATGTAGTTACGTGAACTTTTCACCACAGCACAAAAATGACATCATCTGTCATTAGCCATTTTATGAACTGTCTTTACGGAAGGCAACATGGCAGGATGTCAGGACCACCCAGGGATTCAGGGACAAGTGGTCCTTGCCCCCCCCCCCCCATAGGGCCAGTGGTCTTTAAGGAGAGCAAGGTGCAGTCTCAGGGATGGGGCCTCCCTGCCCCACAGACACAGTGGGTCTTGGTGCCACGGGATTGCTCACGATTCCTGTGGTTGATGAGCTCACCCCTGGGCCGCCGGCCGGTCTGCTAGCTAGCTGGCAGGCCGGGGGCGTGAGTCAGCCGTGGGCTGTCACTCCATCCAGGATCCAGCGAGGCCACAGACCTGGGGAGCCTCCCCAGACCCAGTGCTGCAGCCGGCTCAGTCCAGGCTTCCCGTCCCTCGGTGCCTGGCGGGGAAGCAGCTCGCAGCAGCTAGAATTCAGCGCGTTGTTAAGAAACCCCTGGTCGTACCCACAGCCGTTCCGCCCCTGCTTTGGAAGGGGACTCACTGCACACAGTGTTTCTTTGAAGCACTCCAGAGATTGTACTGAATTAATCTCCTTTGTCCTCCACATAATTCCAGGGGAATTAGTCAGCTTTAATGGGTGGATCTCATTCTGCTTCCCTTTCTGCCTAGAAGGACACCCACTGGCGTCTTCCTCCAAGCCCCTTTCAGCTCCTGGTTGGCAGCCGGTCTGCGGTGCCGTTAACCCTTGCACGGCCACACTGGATGAGGAGGGGGCGGGAAGGGATATGACTGAGGCTCTGTGGCAGAAGCCTTCTCATGTTTCATCCCACTGAAACTTCCCCATCGTCCTCCGCTTTCTAGAAGAAGAAACTGAGGGTCAGGCAAAGTTTTTGTAACAGGCTCAAAGTCACAAAGCTGGTGAGGGGCAGCGCACAGACTCAAAATGGAATCCATGGGATTCTATTCACCAGCAAAGCAAGAGGCTCATTTGGAGGAATCTCTATTCTTCACGTTGTTTTTGTTTCTTTTTCCCAAAAGAGAATAATACTAATTCCTCCCCCAAGCCCCTCTCCTTAGGAAAGCTCATGGACCCCGTGACCCTGTTCTCAGTCGTGGGGTGATTTTGGCAATATGATGATACAGTGTTGCAAACTGCAGACAGGGTGTGGTCACCCGCTTGACCAGCCTGGGTGGCACAGACACCCTACAGAAAGCTGAAGATCAGGCACGGGTCTCCCTTTCAATCCTCTGAGTGCAGAGAGTAGTCACCTGCCGGGTTTGTCTGGCTACCTAACCCTTCGCCCCTCGCTGCCCCATCCTCCCCAGCTGGCTCTGCTACCCCGGCCCCCAGCTGCTCCACTCTGTGCTCTTTCCTCCACAACCTTTCTACTGGAATTTTCTAAACCCAGGTGGACTCCTATAGCATCGTCTTCGGTTTAAAAACCGCCACGTGATCCCACAATCTCAGTCTGGCCATACATCCAAAGGACGTGAAATCAGTATCTTGAAGGGGTATCTTATTCACAACAGCCAGGACATGGAGACAACCCAAATGCCCATCAGTGGATGGATGGATGAAGGAGGTGTGGTGTGTCCATAAGAGGAATGCCATGAAGCCCTTGGGGAAAAAAGGGAATTCTGTCATTTGTCACAACGTGGGTGAACCTGGAGGGCACTGCACTAAGCGAAATAAGCCAGACACAGAAAGACGAATACTGTATGATGTCACCTGTGGAATCTGAAATAATGGAACTCCCAGAGCAGAACGGTGGTTGCCAGGGGTTTGGCGGGAGAGGGGCAGGGAGCAAGGTGAGGCAGCATGGGGCAATGTTGGTCAAAGAGCACAAACTCTCAGTTACAAGATGAGCAAGTCCTGGAGATCTAATGTACACCACGGTGATGGCAGTTAAGAATTCTATATTGTGCACTTGACATTTCTTAAGAGTGTGGATCTTAAATAAGTATTCTCACCAGGGAAAGAAAAGGTATCTGTGTGAGGAGAGGGGTATGTTAACTAGCTTGATTGCGGGGATCGTTTCATAATGTGCATCAAAACATCACACTGTACAACTTAAATATATCCAATGTTTGTCAATTATATCTCATTAAGGCTGGTGGGGGGTGAGTGCTTTCTATGGCTCTCAAACCACCTCTAGATGTTTCCCTCCAGGCACCAGATTAAAGCCATTGCAGAATGTGCCCCAGTCCCTAACTGGGCAGCAAGTATTCAGGCCTCTAAGATTTTGTTGGTGTTACTCCTTCTACCTGGAATGGCTTTGCCTCCTGCTCTGAATGGCAACTTCCTTCAAGAGCCAGTTCAAACCTCACTTCCTCTGGGAAGACATGCGCTCTCCATAACTCACTGTGGGTGCTGACCACGCTCCCGTCTCTCTGAATTAGCGTCTGTCTTTCCCAGTAGGCCTGCGGGCCTTGACAACAGTGACAGGATCCCTGGCATGTTGCACTGGAACCTGAACTGTGCTGCAAGTAATTCTGCACTATTAATAGTAAAAGCACTCAAGTTTTCGAAGGAGCTGCTCTTGTTATGAATTGGGAGTGGATTCAAGGTTATTCTTATAACAATGTCAATTTCACTCATGCGCATGTTTTCCAGAGGAGGCGAGAAAGGGGTGGGGTTGCAGGTAGCTGGCTGATAATTGTTCCAAACGTTAAAGAAAAAAGATTACAAAAGAGTCAACAGATCGCGAGGTACCTTAGTGGGCTGTGGCTAACCTGTGATGCACGCAGGGGTGCATGTCTGCATGTAGAATTTATTATTTATGTGTGTGTGGGGGGGGGGGCATATGCATGTGTTGGGGGCAGGGTGCTTTACACATTCATGCTAAAAAAAAAAAAAATACCCCTAGGTGAAGGCAACAATTATTTTCACCAGATCAAAGGTTAACTGTGATCAAATGGAACAGTGTAGAAAATATTTGATGTAATGTTCCAAGGAGAAAAACTGAAAGTCCAAAACTATGCACATTGGAGGAACACAAAAAGTCAATGCAAATCTGACAGAAAGGCAAGCTAAAGAAACTCACAAGCTCTGATTTGTGAGATGGTGAGGTTTTAGGGGAGTCTTTTTACAATGGTTTGAGCAGTATCTTTATCTTGTGGATCCACCTCCTGACCACAGCGCGTGGTCAGCAAGGCCGTGGCTGTTATTAGCACACCTAGCTTGATGTTCCTAGAGTTTCAGGGGATTGCAGACCACCCCATCTGCAGTCAGTAGACCTTGTGCCCACTCTCCTCAAAAAGGTTGTTGATACAAAATCTTCCGTGCTGGTCATACTCTCTTGTACTCAGTCAATAACCCAAGTATAAGTAATCAAGCCATCATTTGGCTAATGGTCCATTTCTCC
The DNA here is from genome assembly GCF_018350195.1 of Panthera tigris. Lineage (NCBI taxonomy): Eukaryota > Metazoa > Chordata > Mammalia > Carnivora > Felidae > Panthera > Panthera tigris. The sequence continues at coordinate 69,017,949 of NC_056669.1, read as the reverse complement.
CATCACAACCTGGACCTCCCTGCCTTTGACCTAGCTCCTGACCTCCCAAACTCTTACAACTGAGCCCTCTTGAATTGCTTGTTCCACGATCACCAAACCACTGGAGGTCTCCAACTTTTTCTCCAAGTGCTATTTCCCACTCCCTCAGAATGCAGGCTGGCTTCCCTGAGGACACCACACACCCTGTGCCCCTCTCCAGTCATGGTTTCTCATCCTCCACACCCAGTCCTAGGGCTGGAAGGTGTTGCTGTTCTTGTTCCCAAACAATAGTCCCACAATATGGTTTCTCTGCCATTCAGCAACACTGTTCTTGGGATTCCCCGCCATGTTGCCATCATCTTCCAGCCACCATCACTACCCCTCATCCACTGAACATGTGGGTACCTGCCTATCACCTTCCTTTACACTGTCATCCCTGCTTTCAACCTGACTGACTCCAGTATCTGTGGATGGCTCATCCAACACCATGGCCTCATCCATTTCTTTCTTTCCTTTCCAGTTAAGCTCCTCCAAAACGTTGTCTCTACGTACTGCCTCTGTTGTCCTTATTTCCCCCCGCCCTTTCCCCTATGCCATTCCACGTAAAATGCTGGCCCTGCATGCCACCAAATCAGCTCCAGTTTGGGTCAACAGAGACCCCCATGTCCTGAAATCCAAGGGACATCTACCCAGTCTCATCTTACTTGCTCTCAAGAAGCAGCTGACCCTGTTGACCATTTGCACCTTCTGGAAACACCCTTCCCTTGGCTTTAAAGACAAAATATTCTCCTGGTTTCTTTGCTGGTTTCCCCATACGCTCTTCAGGCCTACCCTTCTCATTCTCACCATCAAGTTCTGATGTCCCTCCCCCCTCTCTCTACAATCTCTTCCTAGGTGATTACATCCTTACCCATAGCTTCAGCTCTCACATGGACATTTCTATCTCCACTCTCAACCTCTTCTCTGAATTCCTGGTCCTTAGAACCAACTCTTGACTTGATATTTCCATATAGAAATCTCAAAGACAACTTGAACTCAACAGGCCCCAAGCCAAACCCCCTCTCCCTGATAGCCCGGTCCTCTTGGTATTCTCTGTCTTAGAAAACAGCACCACTGATCACCTCCTTGCACAAGCCAGAAACCTAACGGTCATGCTTGTCAGCTCCTTATCTCACACATCCTATCTTCAATTAATCACCAAGGTCTTTCATTTCCCTTGTCAAAGTTTTTCAAATCTATCTACTGATCTTGATCTCCAACTCAATGCTCTAGTTCAAGTCAGCATGACCGCTGGCAAAGACTATTGCTATAGTTTGGGCTATCCCATATTTAATCTGAGTGTCTCCAATCATCTTCACAGAGCACCCACAGGCATCTTTGTGAAGTGGTCATCGACACTGCTTAAAACCCATGGTGACTTTTCTTTGTTTTAGGACAATGACAAAAATCATGAACAGGGCCTGCAGGTTTCCTTTCATTTTTCCCTTCATCTCATTCATTCTCTCCCTCTAGCCCCTCTAGCCTTCTTTCCCTTTCCTATTTCCCTTGTTCCCCTTTGCCCCAGGGCCTTTGCATAGCCCTCCCCTCTGCCTGGAATATTCTCCATACCCTTGGCTTAGTTAACTTCCATTTACGCTTCACATATCAGTGCAGGCATCACTTCCTTGGGGAAATCTTCCCTGACCTTCCAACGAGGGCAAATTTCCCTTTAATAAAGTTTCGTAACCCCATGTATATACTTCTTCATGGCACTAACAGCAGTAGACCATTATATGTGTCATTACTGGAGTAGTGGCTTTCTCTCCCACTGACATTAAAGTTTTGTGGGGGGGGTGGGGGGGGAAGGAATCATGTCTGATTTTGATCAACATTAAAGCTCTAGCCCATAATATAGAACATGAGCACCTAATTTGAAATAACAGCTTTAATCACTATTTTTATAGCCTTATTCTTTTTTTTCTTTTTTTTTCAATATATGAAATTTATTGTCAAATTGGTTTCCATACAACACCCAGTTTTATAGCCTTATTCTTTTGCATAGCAGTTATAACCACTTGCCACATATGTATTTGTTTCTCATTTAAGCTCCACAAGGGCAGAGAGTGTGTTGCGTATCTTATTCCTAGCACCTGACACCGTGCCCGGCAGGTGGTAGTCACTCCACCGGTATTTTTGCATAAACACTAAGTGCTTAATAAATGTTCGTTGAAAGAATAAATACATTTTGCACAATAACAAAATTACCACCCTCCTCGGCAACAGTATGGCATTCAATTAGCCCATCTAGCTATTACGTTCTTCCATGTCAACATTTTTCCATCAATAAATCCATTACACAAAGTTATGACAATAACTGCCAAGCTTACCCAAATAACTACCTCATCCTAATTCAGATATAAATTAAGCATGGTATCAGTAACTTGTTCATTTCCTCATCTACCTTTAAAATAATCGACTTGCCTCCAGAAGAGGAACTTCAAGCAATGATAAATATCCCAACCATGATTGCAGAGAATTCTTTTTAAGTAACTCTTGAGTTATTGCTTGTCTCCTCTAGGCTCAGGGTTCTCCTTTTCATAGGCACTGCCAAAGTGCCCTTCCTAAGGGTTTTACTAATATTCACAGCCACTGGTGAAAATGGAAATGCTCAACGTCCGCCAGCAAAGAATGGGTTTTCAAAGAACAAAATAGGGCCACAGTGAGGGTGGACGGAAGAGGGTTGAACACAGAGGTGGGAAAGCCAGACATCTAGGAGCGGAAATCCTAGAGGAGACCAATGATATCTGTCTTTACGTCTTGTGCCCCAGTCGGGCGGGGGAAAGAGAGGCTCAGGATAATACTCCCACCTTCCCAGACTTTCCAAAAGCTTTACCTTGCGGCCTCCTTCGGTGGTGGTTGAAGAAATCTTGGTCGCTTGCGCCACCTGCTGTCCGGATTGGGGAGGGGCTTCCCGACGTCAATGCCTCTGGATTTTTGTTTCAAGCAAATTCTACCCAGTTTTCTCCCTTCGCGCGACTTTTTTCTTTCCTCTGACAGCACACCTCCTAAGACATGGAGAGTCACAAAAGCATGGCTTGGGAGGTCGCCTTTGGGGAAACGGGGGCTCAGAGCTTCCGCCGTTGTTCTTTCTGGCGATGTTTTTAGGTAATGGTTTCAATTCGGCATGCTGTCAGGCTCAGAGCAGGCCCTGCTGAAACAAAGATGAACGAGATGTGATTTTTCTCCCCAAGGATGTCACAGTCTGTGGGACTGTCAGACAGGAAAACAAATGCCAACGTCATGGTAGAGAAAATACACACCAGAGGGAAACGTGAAGTGCCCCCGTGGAATCCGTGGATGACCTGCGCTCTGAGGGAGGGGCGGGGTCTCACAGGTGCGAAAGATGACTATTTCAGGCCTACGAAACTGGCAAATAGGAAAAGTAGGGAAGCCAAAGCATCTGCGGCCTCTTCGGGGAGCGGCAAGAAGTTGGTAACTACCGTTAACCGTTTGTTACAGCTCCTTCCAGGCTTCCCGAGAGGCATTTTGATGTGTGTATTTGTGGATGGATATCTGTGTGTGTCTATGATTTCCTTTCATTTCTATACACATTGTATTCTCGACCTCTCTCCATGTGGGTGAATCAAGACCTACCCCACCCTTTCACCCTCTGCACAGCGTTGCATTATGTTGACGGATCATATCCCTCTTCAGTGAACGCAGTAGGCTGTTTGCTGGTTTTCACCTTGTAGGTCTATGTTTATGAACATATGCTGGGATTTCCCAGAAGGGAAGTTCCTGAGTCAAAGGGTAACTACACTTAGACTTTCATCTGATATTACTTAAGGACCTTTTAAAAAGTTTCTAGCAACTGATCCTCCTTTTAGAGTAGCTGAAATAAGTCACGTAAGCTGGTGAGTCCTTCAAATTTGTCCCTGTCTGGCTTGATCCACGTGCCTGTTTTGCTGCCCAAAATAGTGCCCCTGACAATAATCCTCCAGGCATGGAGTGATCTGCTCTTCACCTAGCCATAGCCACAACCTTGTAACACTGCCCTGTCCACATTGCCGGGGGTAGTCAGAAGCAGAACTAGAACTCAGGCCTCCAGAATGCGGAAGCTCTTCCTACTACTCTGTTGCTAGGCAACGTTTCTCCCCGTGGATTCTTGTGCCAATGCTACTTGTTGCCATGGTACTGCCGGGACAAGGAGTGGTACATTGCAATTAAGCAGTGAGCTAGAATCCCAGCTCCCAGCAGAAAAGGGTCATTATGCACCCATGTATGGGTGGACAGACGGGGTCAGTGGGATGGAACTGGCAGATTGTCATGTGAGTTTCAAGAGGGGCAGCACCTCTGTCCACTTGAAACCACATATGCCCGGGGATGCATGGGCAGGAGGGCTGTGTTGTCACAAATCGGCATCCAAGTTCAGCGTGTGCCTTCTCTACTCACCCTAGAAGGAATGGGGGTGTCATTTGTCAGCAGCACCATCGTGGAGTTGGACCTGAGTTCAAATCTTGTCTCTGCCACTTTCCTGTAAGTTACCTACATTTTCTGATTCTCAGTTTCCTCATCTGAATGGAGAGTCATGCCCACCTCATAAGGTTCTATACGTGGATTGAACGAGATAAGGGACACCAATCACTTAGACAAATGTCCAACATTCACTACCATTTATTAAGCGCTCAGTACTTGCAGCTAATGTTAGTATTGTTATTTTTATTATCCGCCCACCCATTCCTCTTTGGATGCTTTGCAGTAAGCAAAGGAGCTCCAAAACATCTCTAGTATTCTATCACTCAACCTTGAGGTGAAGGATTACGAAAGCTCGTCATGTTCTTGTCTTTAAGAACACCAATAAACAGGTTTTCAAAAGATTTGATGTAGTGAAGTTCTGGGCCTCAGAAATGCGTTATCTGCCCCAGGAATGAGTCATCTGTAGTAGGAGGAAACGTGAAACTGTTTTTCAAAGACGACACAATGGAAATTGCACAATTCAAATTACTGCAATTGCCTTTTCAGCTGAATCCAAGGAAATTTTTTCTCTAATTCATTCACTTGACTTTTTGAACGCCTATTATGTCAGGCTCCATGCAAAGGGTGGAAAGATGAATAGAACATGGCCCTTGCCCCAGGGAGCTCGCGGATTAGCAGGGAAGACAGGCATTTAAAATAATTACAGCAATGTGGTAGCTGCCGTAATGGGGTCTGTGGCTGGTGTTGTGGGGATACAGAGCAGGAAGTCCTTACTGGGCTGGGCTGGGCTGGGCTGGGCTGGGGGAGTTTCAGGAAACCCTTCGCAGAGCTGGAACTAGCTGAGCAGGCAGACAGGGGCAAAGGCACTCCGTTGGGGGAAATGAAGGGGAAGAAGGAGAGGGAGTGGTGTATTCAGACGGGGGCACAGGGTGCATGCGGAGTGGGCTGGGGACAGATGAAACAGGCGAGTGTCTGCACCCCATGCCTCCGCAACGGCCAGGCCTGGCCCTGCACCACAGGACTCATGCCCCCTACAAGCCCTCCCTGCCCACTCCCCTTCTTGCAGGGCTCACAGCTTCAGGCCTGAGCCAGCTGTTCCAACCCCTGCTGGTGCAAACCCTGGTAAGCACAGAACCTAATTCTGGTTTTGCCCCGGTCACAAAATGAATGTCACCCTGAAGCAGCCAGGAGGCTCGTTTGGGTCATGAATAGCACTGATTGCCTTTCTGAGGCTGTGCCTTGGGGACCCAGCTTAGCTCGCAGACCTTTGATGTAGGAAAGGCCTCACATTTTCAGGTGAGGCGGAGAGCAAATGCCTCTGCTGGCCTGTCATTGATCCGGGAGGAAGAGACACAGGCCATTCCACGGTGTCCCAGCTGTACCTGCGATTTTTTTGTTGTTATACCTCTGGTTAGGAGGTGAGTACCAAGCTGCCTTTCATTTCTCCTGGGACATTGAATCAGCAGGCTACCCCTCCACAGAGTTCTCCCTGCTGGCCCAGGGCTCTTCCTTGGAGTGGCACTGTCTTCTCTGTGGGTGTCGTTCCAGGGAGGATTATGGACACATCCACAATGAACTGTCCCAGACAGCCGAGGAGGACCGAGTGCCCAGGTGTGGCTGCTGGTCTGGTTCACCATCTGGACGCCTCACTGAATGAATCCACCCTGGCAGGGCCAGGCTGGGGACTACACGACTCACGGGGATGCCGTGCCCATGGACTAGGGTGTGCCTGTCACCTGCTGGAGTGGTGTGATATAGTCCCTCCAACACAAGGTCTGGGCCACGCTCCCATTGAGGCCGAGGAGGGACACGTGTGTGCCTGTGGGCAGAGTGGGGAGGGGAGCATAGGAATATGGCAGGGCCACATATGCCCTCCCGGTGGCACCTGTGAAATCAGCAGAAGGCTTTGGGACACCAAAGACTGTGTTGAGCAGACTTCATGCTCTAACATCTGCATTTCCAGCCCACTAGGGATTGCTTTCGATTTCTGTTTGAGTCTGGATGGTCTCAGGGCATGACGTTTATCACAGTCATCTTTGTACTTACCCTCAGCTGGATGGAGGCTCGGGTCTTGTCTCCTTCCTGGAGCTCCCGGTCTAGAATAAGATAAAATGAACTTAGGAACCATCCCTCTCTCACGATGTACAGAAATGCATCTTCTGGCCAGTAACCTATTATTTTTTTCCTGAATGTTATTACCGGAAAGTGTGAGTGAACACGAATCTCCCATTGCCTTCTGCGTCGGAAAGCCCCCTGTCAGGCAAATGTACGTGGGGAAGTGAAAAGAGAATCAGAAGTCCTGTTGTACAAACTAGAAGGAGATCAGTGAAATGTCTGAAGCGGCTCTTCTGCTTGCCTGCTGTGGGGTCGTGGGCAAATTGTGAGTCTCCATTTTCTCAAATGGGTCTGATGGTAGTGCCTATCTTAAGGCTGTTTCCAAAATTAATGAGATGAAACACATGTAAAATACATAACACTTTATCTTGTATAAGTCAGCTCTCAGGAATATTAGCTATGATGTTATTGTTTTACTTCTATGGACCAAGCATCTGGGCATTTCTAAGAAGGGAATCAAAAATAAACCCAATCTTGGGCAGTGGCCATCATGGCTAAGCCCAATTGGGGCTATGCACCGACCAACCGGATATATCCCCATCCCCATCTCTGAGTTTTATTTTATTTTATTTAATTAATTATTTTTAAAAAATATATGAAATTTATTGTCAAATTGGTTTCCATACAACACCCAGTGCTCATCCCAAAAGGTGCCCTCTTCAATACCCATCACCCACCCTCCCCTCCCTCCCACCCCCCATCAGCCCTCAGTTTATTCTCAGTTTTAAAGAGTCTCTTATGCTTTGGCTCTCTCCCACTCTAACCTCTCTCTTTTTTTTTTTTCTTCCCCTCCCCCATGGGTTCCTGTTAAGTTTCTCAGGATCTACATAAGAGTGAAACCATATGGTATCTGTGTTTCTCTGTATGGCTTATTTCACTTAGCATCACACTCTCCAGTTCCATCCACGTTGCTACAAAGGGCCAGATTTCATTCTTTCTCATTGCCACGTAGTACTCCATTGTGCATGTAAACCACAATTTCTTTATCCATTCATCAGTTGATGGACATTTAGGCTCTTTCCATAATTTGGCTACTGTTGAGAGTGCTGCTATAAACATTGGGGTACAAGTGCCCCTATGGCCATCTCTGATTTTTAAAAGCACAGATTCACATGAATAACCAGTTGTTCAAATAAAGCCAGAATCATTGTGGTTGACCTCTCTCAACCGTCTGAGAGACAATGGGTCAGACCAAACCTTGCTCTTCCATTCAAGTCCTGAGCTGTTGTAAGTGACCCTGTGCTGTGGTGACTGACCAGCTGGGGTGGGTCCACAAAAGACATCTGTCTTTACTCCACTCTTTTCTGCAGGAGACAGCCCAACAGCTGTGGAAGCTCTGACCATAAGTTTACCGCTGCCCTCATAGGAGGGAAGGAGGATGGGAAGGTACACACTATTTCCTGTGTGAGATCTAAGCAAAGGGCTTTTATTTTAAGACCTTGAAGGTCAAGAAAGTTTTCTTTGAACTACTCTTGGGTTGGAGGCGTTGGAGGTGGTTCCTCTTACTTCCAGGACAGTTATGCCAGATCGTCTATTGGCAGCTGACCGCCCTTCTCCATTTTAGCTACTCTACCCTGTACTGAGAGGGCTGGAAGTCTAGGTGCTAGAATATTCCAGAATCTCTTGCCAGGGTTCTGTGTCAGATTCCACTCATCAGGGGTACTTGTGCAAGATTTGGAATGTGGAAAGTCCGTGGAAGCCATTGTTCCTCTGGTAGTAACGCAGGCCGGCGTCGCTTTGCAGATGTGAGGCATTTCAGAGATCCAGGTTTTCCTCTGGGGATCGCCGACCCTGGGGCTGCAGCCAGCTGGATCATTGCTGGTTTCCTCTGACTGCTGTGATTTCCTGCTTCTGAGACCCAGAAGGAAGTCTCAGAGCCAGCCACGGCTTTCCCAGACTTTTGTTTCTTCAGCCTCTTTCAAGTGTTCAGCAAGCATCAAATTCTCTGGACTGAGAATCCCTTTTGCTGAAAATATCTAGGAAGGTATTTCTATTTCCCAGACCAATAGAAAGTGGCTAGCTTGAGGGGCACCTGGGTGGCTCAGTCGGTTGAGCGTCCGACTTCGGCTCGGGTCATGATCTCATGGTTCGTGAGTTCGAGCCCCACATCGGGCTCTGTGCTGACAGCTCGGAGCCTGGAGCCCGCTTCAGATTCTGCGTCTCCCTCTCTCTCTGCCCCTCCCCTGCTCGCGCTCTGTCTCTCTCTCAAAAGTAAATAACAAACATTAAAAAATATATATATTAGAAAGTGGCTAGCTTGAAAAGTCTTATTGGCTGGACTGAGAACTTAGAACTTTTGTCTTTTTCCTGCATGATTGAGTGTTCGCTGAAATAGTTCAGGCAAATGAATGATCCTTGAGGTTTTTTTTCTGCCCCAATGACCTACAACTGGGCGTGATTTCCAGCAAGTAAAACAAGAGACAGTAGGTCTCTCTGCCCAAGGATCTATTCTCATGCTTCCTATCAGTTCGAAACATCTTTTAAATATGTAAATACCTACGGGGAAACTAATGCTCCATGAGTTACTTTGATTTGATAATCACCTCAACCAACCCATCACTAATATCGTTTTGGGAGAGAGCTTAATTTAATTTTATGCGTAAATGCCATTATAAATGCATTAGCAGTTACAGAAATGAAAGAAAAAGCATACCCATATTTCAAGCATCCTGACAAATCAAGTTGTTTTGATTTTCTTGTTCGTGCTTGTCTTATCCACACGCGTATGTAGTTTTACATATTACTATCGTGCTAACTATTGTGAAAACACAATTTATGATCTGCTTTTTTGCACTTAACAGTGCGTTAATAAAATTTCCATCCTGTTATACAGACTTCCTAATTGTCATGTTTAATTACTTCATAATCTTTAGCCGAGTGAAGTGATCATAATTTACTAACCTTTTCCCCCATGGCTGAATATTTAGGCAGGTTCTAATTAGTTTGTTAGCATGCTGGCTGCTTCAGCGAACATCTTTTTGCTTCTGTTGATTAATCTTCTCAGGATAAATTCCCACGAGTAGAGTTTCTAGGCCAGGAAGCCTAATTTACACGTCTGGAATGGATTTCCACTCTCATGTCACCTCATCGCCCTAGTTTTTATGCCTGATTAGTTACCTGAATGGGCTAGAAGGAAAACAGGAGAAGGAGTCGGAGAGCCTGGAGTTCTAAAGGCAAGCTGAAACTTGGGGAGCGACTCCAGGATCGGGAGAGACACAGACGTCGTAACCGCAGTCTCTGAATTAGTCAGAAGCAGTGACAAATAGCCCCAAACTTTTTACATAAGGAATGGGTTTATTTGGCAGGGGGAGGCACCCCCAGAGTTACTCAGGCTGCTCATTCAGAAGGTGGCACCCGGCCAGGGTGGTCAGCGTCTTCTCTGGGCAGCCAGCAGACAGAGCAAGAGAGTGAGTGGCAGGTAGGGAAGTGTTTAGGGGTCAGGCCTGTGAAGCGGTTCTCCTTTCTGCTCACCTTCCCTGGTGCAGGTCCCAAGGCCTCCCTTAACTGCAAGGCAGGCTGGGAAATGTAGTTTTGGTTGTATGCCCAGGAGGCAAAGGGGAATGTGGACACCAGTTACACAAACCGTCTCCGCGGGAGTCTTTTTCGAAGGTTAGCCAATCAAGCCTGAGGACAGGACACACTTTGCACACACTTTGCATGCAGAGTAATGCAAATAGAACGTCCTGTCCAGAGGCTGCCGGGTCCTTTTATGAATAAATTGCTTTTATCCTCATTCTTCTTAAATTGTATGTCATTATGTCTTTTAACTCCAGTATAGTTAACATACAGTTGTATTCGTTTCAGGTGTACAATACAGTGATTCGACACTTCCACACATCACCTGTGTTCATCACAACAAGTGCCATCCTTAATCCCCATCACCTATCTCACCCATCCCCCCCCCACCTCTCTTCTGTGACCACTGGTTTGTTCTCTATAGTTAAGAGTCTGTTTCTTGATTTGCTTCCCTCTCTCTTTTTTTCTATGCTTGTTTGTTTTGTTTCTTAAATTCTTCACATGAGTGAAATCATATCGTATTTGTCTTTCTCTGACTGACTTATTTCGCTTAACGTAACATACTCCAGCACCATCCACATTGTTGCAAATGGCAAGATATCATTCTTTTTCATGGCCGAGTAATATTCCTGTGTGTGTGTGTGTGTGTGTGTGTGTTCCATTGTGTGTGTGTGTATGCGTGTGTGTGTATCACATCTTCTTTATTCATTCAGCTATTGATAGGGGTTGCTTCCATATCTTGGCTCTTGTAAATAATGCTGTAATAAACACAGATGTGCATAATATATCCTGTGTTTTGTATCTTGTGGATAAAATTAGTGTTTTGTATTTTGTGGATAAATACCCAGTAATGCAGTTACTGGATCATAGGCTAGTTCCATTTTTTAAAATTTATTTATTTTTTTGTTTTTTAGTTTAGAGAGAAAGAGCAGGGAAAACGGGCAGAGGGAGAAAGAGAAAATCCCAAGCAGGTTCCACGCTCAGCTCAGAGCCGGATGTGGGGCTCAATCCCATGACCCTGGGCTCATGACCTGAGCCAAAATCAAGAGTTAGATGCTCAACTGATTGAGCGACTCGGGCGCCCCTATTTTTAACTTTTTGAGGAGCCTCCATACTGTTCTCCACAGTGGCTGCACCAGTTTGCATTCCTACCAATAATGCACAAGGCTTCCTTTTTCTCCACCTCCTCACCGACACTTGTTTCTTGAGTTTTTTATTTTAGCCATTCTGACGGGTGATATCTCAGTGAAGTTTTGATTTGCATTTCCCTGATGATGAGTGATGTCGAGCATCTTTTCATGTGTCCGTGGTACATCGGGATCCCTTCTTTGGAGAAATGTCTGTTCATGGCTTTTGTCCATTTTTTAATTGGATTATTTGTTTTTTGGCCGTTGAGCTGCATAAGGTTTTTCATATATTTTGGATACTAGCCTTTTATTAGATATGTCATTTGCAAATTTCTCCTATTTGGTAGTTTGCCTTTTAGTTTTGTTGGTTGTTTCCTTTTCTGGGCAAAAGCTTTTTATTTTGATGTAGTCCCACTAGTTTATTTTTGCTTTTGTTTCCCTTGCCTCCGGAGACATATCCAGAAAAACGTTGCTTTAGCCGATGTCAGAGAAATTACCGCCTGAGCTCTTGTCTAGGATTTTTATGGTTTCAGGTCTCACACTGAGGTCTTCAAGCCATTTTGAATTTATTTCTGTGTCTGGCATAAGAAAGTGGTCCAGTTTCATTCTTTTGCGTAGCTGTCCAGTTTTCCCAGCACCATTTGTTGAGGACGTTGCCTTTTCCCCATTGCGTGTTCTTGTCTCCTTTGCCGACAGATGCTGGCTGCAGGATCACACAGTCTCTGGGATTCCCGCCCCCCCCCCCCCCCCCCCCCCCCCCCGCCCGGAGTCAACACAGGAAGAGGAACAAAGGAGTCACTTTTTGCTCTTTCCTGGATTTCAGGGGAAGCAGACACTAATAATACCACTCGCTAATGTCCCACTTGGTTTTCTTTTCCTCTCTACAGCCTGGTTCCTTCAGTTCTTAAGCTTCATCAGCTCTTTCTGGCTCCAGGTCTTTGGTCCCATTTTTCCAGTGTCCTGATCTCAGATCTTCCTTCCTTATTTTTTCTTTCTTTTTAAATTTTTTTTTAACGTTTATTTATTTTTGAGACAGAGAGAGACAGAGCATGAACGGGGGAGGGGCAGAGAGAGAGGGAGACACAGAATCTGAAGCAGGCTCCAGGCTCTGAGCAGTCAGCACAGAGCCCGACGCGGGGCTCGAACTCGCATACCGCGAGATCGTGACCTGAGCCGAAGTTGGACGCTTAACCGACTGAGCCACCCAGGCGCCCCTCTTCCTTCCTTATTTATTGGATGTTTATTATGTGCTGGCCATTGTGTTAGTTTACAAATGTAATGGGAAGAAAAAAAATATTGGATTGCTCTGTGAAAAGAAAAGAGTTTTAGGAGAATTTGGAGCCGTCTTCTGGTAGGTCCTCAAGAAGATACTGGAGATAAATGTTTCAGTCCTGGCTGTGCTTTTTTTTTTTTTTAATGTGTATTTTTGAGAGAGACAGAGACAGAGACAGAGATAGAGACAGAGCATGAGTGAGGTGGGTGCAGAGAGAGAGGGAGACACAGAATCCGAAGCAGGCTCCAGGCTCTGAGCTGTCAGTACAGAGCCCTATCTGGGCCTTGGACCCATGAGCTGTGAGATCATGACCTGTGCTGGAGTTGGATACCCCGTGACTGAGCCACCCAGGTGTCCCTAGTCCTGGCTGTGGTTTAAAATTACATGGGGGACTGTGACTTTTAAGACTTTAAAAAATAAATTAAAAAACTCGAAACCTAGCACACTTATAGAAAACTATACAAATTATATATGTATATGTATACAGTCTGATGGATTTTCACAAAGTACGCATACCTGTGTACTCCTCACTCAGATAAAGAAAGTAAATATTCCCAGTATCCAGAAGTCACCTTCATGTCCCTTCTGGAAAAACCCTACTTCTCCAAGGTGGCCACTAGCCCCATTTCCAACACCATAGTTTAGTTTTGCCTGCTTTTGAATTTTATAAAAGTGGAAAAATAAAGCATACACTTTCTTGTTGGAGTTCTCTTTTTCAACATTATTTTTGTGCAATTCGGCCACGTTGACACAAGTGGCATTTTTATTCACGTAGAGCATGAATATAGCAGGCGTGTATAGTATGGATTTTCTTCAATATTTTTGTCCATTATTGATGGACATTTGTGGTGTTTCCAGTGTTGGCTAGTTTTCGTATTGTCGTTTTGAGCATTCTTTTTTCAAATGTTTAATGGCGAAAATTAACAACACAAAAAACAGCAGGTGTTGGAGAGGATGTGGAGAAAGGGGAACCCTCTTGCGCTGTTGCTGGGAATGCAAACTGGTGCAGCCACTCTGGGAAACAGTGTGGAGGTTTCTCAAAAAAAAACAAAAATAGGGGCGCCTGGTGGCTCAGTTGAGCGTCCAACTTCAGCTCAGGTCATGATCTCACAGACCATGGGTTCGAGCCCCGCATCAGACTCTGTGCTGACGGCTCAGAGCCTGGAGCCTGCTTCGGATTCTGTGTCTCCCTCTCTCTCTGCTCCTCCCCGACTCATGCTCTGTCTCTCAAAAATAAACATTAGAAAAAAAAATAGAACTACCTTATGATCCAGCAATTGCACTATTAGGTATTTACCCAAAGGATACAAAATACAGATTTGAAAGGCTATGTGCACCCTGATGTTTATAGCAGTATTTTCAACAATAGCCAAAATAGAAGAGGTCCCAAATGTCCATTGACTGATGAATGGATAAAGAAGATGTGGTATATTTTTATGGTGTGATAATACCCAGGCATCAAAAAGAATGAAATATTGCCATTTGCAAAGACACGGATGGAGCTAGAATGTATTATGCTAAGCGAAATAAGTCAGTCAGGAAAAGACAAATACTATATGATTTCAGTCATATGTGGAATTGAAGAAACAAAAGAGATGAACATATGGGAAGGCGAGAAAAAAGAGAAGAGAGGGAAACAAACCACAAGAGACTCTTAATGACAGAGAACAAACTGGGGGTTGATAGAGGGAGGTGGGTGGGCAATGGGCTAGGTGGGTGATAGGTAATAAGGAGGGCACTTGTGACAAGCACTGGGTGTTGTATGTAAGTGATGAATCACTGAATTCTACTCTTGAAACCGGTATTGCACTGTACGTTAACAAAAATTTAAATTAAAAAAATGTTTAAACTGTGGAAAAAATATATATCACAAAAATTGCCATGGTAACCACTTTTAACTGTATAATTTAGTGGCATTAATTACATTCACTATCTACTGTCTACTTCCAGAACAATCTTTATAACAACTCTATTGAGATTAATTCACATACCATACAATGAACCTATTTAAATTGTAAAATTCAGTGGTTTTTTAGTATATTCACAGAGCATCCCTACAATCAATTTTAGAACATTTTCATCACCCCAAAAAGCAGTCACCCTCCATTTAGCCTATCACCCCCTCTCCCCACACACATATCAGCCCTAGGCAACCACTAACCTACTTTCCTTCTCTCTAGATATATAAATTTTCCTATTCTGGACATTTCATATAAATAGAATCATATGTTATTAGGTCTTTTGTGACTGACTTCTTTCACTTGGCATAACATTCTTAGGGTTCATCCATTTTATAGCATATAACTTTTTATTGCTAAATCATATTCAGTTGTATGGATATAAGCACTTTATTCATTCATCAGTTGATGGACATTTTACAGATGCAAATGATAAGATCCTGAAAGTCAATTTGTTTCATAACAATAGATTAAAAAAAGAATAATCCCAGGGCACGTGGGTGGCTCAGTCGGTTAAGCATCTGACTCACAGTTTGTGAGTTCAAGCCCCACGCTGGGCTCTCTGCTGTCAGCACAGAGCCTGCTTCAGATCCTCTGTCCCCCTCTCTTCTGCTCTTTCCCTGCTCGTGATCTCTCTCTCTCTCTCTCTCTCTCTCAATAAATAAATAAATAAACATTTAAAAAATAAAAAGAATAATCCCTCCCCCAACGCAGTCATACCTATCCCCAGGGACCTGAAGAGGGAGAGCATATTTGGAAGAAGTAGGGCTTGGGGTGCTTTGAAGACTAGACTTGGAGCCATGCAAAGAGCTGTGGTTTCTTCAGTGAAAAATGGCCAATCCTGGATCTGTGGCCACCATCAGGGAGTTGGGTGGAAGCCCAGCCAGTGTCTCCAGGTGTCCCCCTTATCCTTTGCTATTGACATAAGCTTGTTCCATCAACCATGCTATGGAGCCTCAGCAAATATTCTCCATGCAAGCAAGGAGCTTCTTGAATGTCACCCAAGAAAGGATGTCTGCCCATGAAACAACCCTGCTGACCACCATCCTAATGGTCCCACATGGACACAACCCTGGTGCCTGTAGGTCTTTTAAAATAGAGGATGGTTTTCTTCCTTCCTTCTTCCCTTCCCTCTGTTTCTTTCTTTCTTCCTTTTTCTTTCTTTCTTTCTTTCTTTCTTTCTTTCTTTCTTCTTTCCCTTTCTTTCTTTCTTCTTCCTTTCTCTTTCTTTCTTTCTTTCTTTCTTTCTTTCTTTCTTCTTCTTTTCCCTTTCTTTCTTTCTTTCTTTCTTTCTTTCTTTCTTTTTCAGAGAGAGAGAGAGAGCACACACATAAGCAGGGCAAAGGGGCAGAGGGAGAGAGAGAATCTTAAGCAGGCTCTATGCTCAGCACAGAGCCCTGCTCGGGGCTTGAGCCCATGACCCTGGGATCATGACCTGAGTCAAAATCAAGAGTTGGATGCGCAACCAGTTGAGGCACCCAGGCACCCCTAGAGGATGGTTTTCTTAGCAGGCTGAAGGGCAGTTGTAGCTTTAAAAAAAAACAACACCAACAAAGCAGCACACATACCTAGGTGAGATGGGGTGGTAAGGAACCCCATTCCCATTATATAGAAAAGAAAACTGAAGTTCGGAGTGGTTAAGTGATTGATTAGTTCAAAATCATAAGGATAGAAGGTGATGGAGCCAGCTTTTGGATCAGTCGCTTTGAGTACAAGCCCTGTGTCTTTAGGCAATCCACCATATCACCTGACCAGTTACTGCTACAGGTAGGGAAAGACCCCTATACTATACATTTTTCACAGAGCCAGGTACAGATCCACTCTAAGTGCGTCTCCACACTGCTGTGTGTTCTTTGAGGCTGACTTTTGTGGATTGCATCAAAGGGCTCCTTTGCGTTCTGGCTTCTAGTTGGATTTGGCCAATGAGAGGCACAGGCCAGAGGTCAGAGGGCAGGAAGGGAGTGAGGTTAGGTTACTAATTCCCCTGAGTCTCCGGCTGGGCCATGGCTTGATTGTGTCTCTAGACTGACAGCTATAGCTCCAACCAGTGTCCCTTTCCTGCAGTTATTCTCTCTGGGTTCTGGAACTTTCTCCCATCCCTTGTCCCTTCAGCCCACAGGTGGTAATGGCTTCCTTCTCTTCATACTCCAAGGTGCTTCACCGTGTTGGTGGTTTCCTGTAACTCTCCTAAATAATCCCTTCCCTAAACTCTCTGTATTTAAGCTGTCCGGTGGAGGGTAACATCAGCTCTTTCCTGGCACTCGAATGACCCAACCCGCAGCCTCCATGCTCACTGGATTTGGCCAGGCCCGGGGATTGGGCCAGACTGAAAACCAGAGGAAGATAAGAAAGGGAGGGACTAGATTTCCACCCAGGACACAGAATTCGCTCTACTGGGAGCAGCGCTGTCCCAAGGCCTGATCCGCAGCTCCTCAGTGTGTCTCCAGCTTCACCTCCCTGGTCCTCACTCGGCGCCCTCCTGCTCTCACACGGCTGCAGCCCCTGCCCGCCTCATTCTAGCGCTGGCCTAGAGCTGGGGAGACCCTACTGTTCCTGCCCAGCAGATATGGCAGGCGGACAGATGACACAGGAGAATCCAAGGTCTGGGGCTGGAATCCCGAAAGGGTTTTTTTTTCCAGAAACTTTTTGCATATACTTCGGTCACAACAGTGGGATATTTTAGATCCCTCCAGTCAAGAGTCACATTCAATGGTGGGACTCCTGGGTGGCTAGTCAATTGAGGGTCCGACTCTTGATTTCGGCTCCAGTCATGACCTCACGGTTCGTGGGATCGAGCCCCGGGCTGGGCTAAGTGCAGAGCATGGGACCTGCTTGGAATTCTCTCTCCCTCTCTCTGCCCCTCCATCACTCATTCTCTCAAAAATAAATGGATAAACTTAAAAAAAAAAGAAAAAAGAAAAGGATAGCATTCAATGGTAAATGATTTTACCATTTGTGGATGGCTAGGACCCAGCGTTGTTTCTAACGTGACATATTTTGAATATATGCCAACCAAGTACCAAAGACAACGAAATGTCTTATTTAGCAGGCTAAGACGGGACACGTGCAATGACGCCCCCGTCATTTACACCGACACAAAGCAGGATTCTCCAGTTTCCTCAATCACAAAAAAGCTGTCCCTGCCCTTCTCTCTCTCCCTTTTGAGAACTCCCAGCTGCTCTTTGACAGCCATTTAGGGACCCCACTGGGTTTCCGGTGGCATGGGCGCCTCAGTCAGATGATGACCGGTGTGCGCTGGTGGCCGTCGGACTTGGCAGGTTATCCTCTGACCACCCAGCCGTGGCTGGAAGCACGTTTCCGGAGGTGAGATCGCTTGGTTTCTGTCTTCCGTGGCTCCGCCCAACCCCTCCGGCCACACCAGCTCCCTCCACGCCCTGCCCCGCAGAGCTAGATGCGGCAGGGAAACGGCCCCAGCCCTGTAAGCAACTCACCGGGAGCACTTAGATGCTGTGGCCTGACCACCCGCTGGACCAGGGAGGATCATACAGGACTAGAAAGCACGTTTGCAAAGTCCCAAAGCTTCCGAGTTAGCGTTTGAATGGTTGTCTTGTCTTTAGTATGCGTTGTGATCAATTTCGTGTTTGAATGTGTGTCTGCAGTGGCTCTCTGAAACGATAACAGGTATTAAGACATATATGGATATATCTGCTTAATAAATTGTCAGACTGTAAGCAAGCTGGAGGCAATGTGACAGAGGAAAAGTCTGTTTTAGCATTGGACAACCAGAGGAAAAGTTAGTGCTAGCATTAGACAACCAGGGATACAATCTAGGAACTTTAACTTATCTGCTGTGCGTCCTCGGCAAGGTTACTTAACCCCTCTGAGCATGTTTCCTCAAATGCGGAGTAGAAATAATAGCCCTTTCCTTACCTCATGAGGCTAGAGTAAGTATTGATCGGGTCCAGCATGTAAAACACCTACTCATTGCCTGGCGTATTTGGAGCTGCTTGTAAATGCTAGATAGAATAGGCTCTCATCTAAAACATAAAGTGGGGGCGCCTGGGTGGCTCAGTTGGTTAAGCACCCGACTTCAGCTCAGGTCACGATCTCGCTGTCCGTGAGTTCGAGCCCCGCGTCGTGCTCTGGGCTGACGGCTCAGAGCCTGGAGCCTGCTTCCGATCCTGTGTCTCCCCCTCTCTCTGCCCCTCCCCCATTCATGCTCTGTCTCTCTCTCTGTCTCAAAAATAGATAAACGCTAAAAAAAAAAAAAAAAATTTAAAACATAAAGTGAATCCACGGATGTTGGCTGCATTGCCTACGAAGAACAGTAGAGGGCAGACTTTACAAAATTATTCATGAAGTACTGTCTTTTAAATCCTCTTCCGAGAGGAAAGCCAGAATTCCAGAAATGACTTTCTTAAATGCTTTGGCTGAAAGATGCCTCTATCACCACTTTTAATTTCTTCACAGAAACTGGGGATTTCTTGTTTTGCAAGGATTCCAAAGGAGGATATTGGGCAATATTTAACCGACAACTTTCATCACCATGACGTGTATGCCGTGTCCCCAGATTATTATTTGACAGGTTTCTCTGACCACTTTTCTGCCTATCATAGATTTAATGATAAGTTGAGGAAATAAAAAATGCCAAACTCTCTTGACCTCATTTCAAATTGCATCATGTCAAAAAAGTATGGAGCTACGGGGTGCCTGGGTGGCTCAGTCGGTTGGGCATCTAACTTTGGCTCTGTCAGGTCATGATCTCGCAGGTTTGTGGGTTCAAGCCACGCATCGGGCTCTGCGCTGACAGCTCAGAGCCTGGAGCCTGTTTTGGATTCTGTGTCTCCCTCTCTCTCTGCCCCACCCCTGCTCGCGCTCTGTCTCTCCTTCAAAACTAAATAAACATTCCAAAAACTTTTTTTTTTTTTAAATAGCATGGAGTTCGTGACTAGAAGCATTATGGGTTACAGAGAGCCAGTTTGCATCTGACTGGAGATCAGATTATATTTAGTCAATGACGGGGATTGCAGCGGGCGCGAATTCCATTTCATGACGAAAGAGTAAATAGGCACCTCGTAAATATTTGTGGAAATCTGAAGAGGTTCTGGAGTGTGAACGTATGTTCCAGTTGACATTGCTACCCTCAGTCTCTGGGGGAAGTAGCCTTACTCATTCTTCACAGCATGAAGTAATACCACTGTTTGACATTTTTAATAATGTGGAGATGAAAAAATGGCACCTCGAGTTGCTTACAGCTGGTATTTCTTTGGTTACCGAAGATGCACAGTTCCCCGCCCCCCCGTGAACTTGAACATTTTTGAACGCTAACCACGTGCTATGTGTTATGCCAGGAAAATGACAGGCTGATAGAATTGGGTCACTTATGTTTTCCAAGGATGATGTCAATGATTTACAATCAACGCCTTGCAGAAGTTAAGGAAAAAAATAAATTGGTACTCAAATAGGAGACAGAGCCGCAGACATGATCAGGCCATTCAGAAAGGAAGAAATAAAAATAGTTCTGTTTTTGTTCTGTGATAAACACTGTTGTTATAAGGACAGAGAGAGGCCAAATTTAAGTATTTGTAAGTTCTATCCCCCCAAGTCATGTAATCCAATCTCCACACCCCAAATCTCTCTCCTTCCCTCTCCCGCCGCCCCCACCCCACTAGCAGCAGGTGCAGAGGAAGGCCTTTTCGCTTTGCTGAGCTGGGAGGAAGCAGAAGGCCTATGAACGTGAAGTTGACAGGGGTAGTTTACTAAGAAGGTGGCTGAAGTTGCCCTGAGGGAACAAATATCAGAGAAGTCGGCTGTGAGAGAAGAAAACAAGAGAGTGGTTGAGCTCTGGAAAGATAGAGAGAGAGAGGATTAGAGAGGATTTTAAGAGAGTTGTGAGTTCTAAACCAGGGTTACACATGCCAGTTGTGAGCTACGTGCTGTCTGGCTAATGGCAAAAATCGACAGCAAGCATTTAGAGACTTTGATGGACTAGCCAATGTCTTGCTGGACATTGTCTTTGATGGACTAGCCAATGGAAATTGGACTAGCCAATGTCTTGCTAAGCAGAGAGCGTGGCAAGTTGTACACGGGTCTTGTGCAAAAGAACCGCATTACAGCTTACGGTATTTGGAGGTTCTTTTACAGCTGTAACTCCAAAGTTTATAAAAACTGGGGAAAATGTAGGATTATAAAAATGAACTCTTTGTGTTTCTGCAATATTAGAAGCCATCTGGGCCAACTATTAAGAGATGTGAATTAGGCAGCCAGACTTGCTTATTCGTCTGATATTTTGATAATTTTAATCGTCATAATACTCCCATGCAAGGAGGTAAGGCAGCAGATTTTTTTTCAACGGCAGATAAGATCTAAAGATCTAAAAAAAAGTTAGAAGCTTGCAAGAACCGAGTTTCTACAGACTGCTAGGGCATGTTCCATAATGTAATAACAATTATCCGCGAAGTGTTGATCTGTTACTGTGCATCTGTGAAAAGTTATCACTGAATACCTGTCAGACTCAAAAGTATATTTTGTTTTGTTTTGTTTTTGAGAGAGAGAGATGGAGAGACCATGCACGCACACAAGTAGGGGAGGGGCAGGGAGAGAGGGAGAGAGAATCCCAAGCAGGCTCTGCATTGTCAGTGCAGAGCTCAACTCGGGACTTGAATTCACAAACCATGAGATGGTGACCTGAGCCAAAATCGAGAGTCTGATGCTTAACCAACTGAGCCACTCAGCCACCCCACAAAAATATGTCTTCAAATGTTACTTTCTGTCTAGTGAAGATCTGTGCAAAGGCAATTCATAGATTTAACATCTACTTCTTTTATTAAAAGGTAATTTCAATTTAGCCTCAATTCTAAGGGCTATTTTATTGGAACTGGCAACTGTTGCGGGATTGAAGATGAAGTTTCCAGGTACATCTTGGCTTGCCTAATTTTGTGTGAAGTTAAAAACAAATATCATGTGCTCTCTGAAATTGCTTTAAATCTCTTCTACACTATCAACAGACCTCTGGCAGAATGATTTCTCTACTACAAGTGCTGGTAAAACAACATATAGAAAGAGTTTAGGTATACATTGTCCCCTGTGAGAAATGTGTTGTCAATCTAAGCTAGATTAAATAAATTAATAAAGAAAAAGCAAGCTCATTTGTTACATTAGAAATGCAAGTATTTACACTGTTATATTGTACTTTTTTAAAATTTTTTACACGTTTATTCATTTTTTACAGAGACAGAGCATGAGCAGGGGAGGGAGAGGGAGACACAGAATCTGAAGCAGGCTCCAGGCTCCGAGCTGTCAGCACAGAGCCCGACGCAGGGCTCGAACTAATGAACCATGAGATCGTGACCTGAGCCGAAGTTGGCTGCTTAACCAACTGAGCCACCCAGTTGGTTAAGTGTCCGGCTCTTGGTTTTGACTCAGGTCGTGATCTCACAGTTCTTCATGAGTTTGAGCCCCGAATCGGGGCTCCTTGTGATTCTCTCTCTCCCTCTCTCTCTCTGCCACTCCCCTACTTGCACTCTCTCTCTCTCTCTCAAAATAAATAAATAAACTTAAAAAAGTAATAAAGTGTGAGTATAGAAGTTTAATATGAGTAAAAAATATGGATAATATTGCTATTTTACTTATCACTGTTTGTTACAGTTGTGGAGAGACTAAACTTGCAAGTGTAATAATGGTTTTCTTTGCTAATCACATATACGAACAATTTCAATGTGTATACTTCTTCTGGTTTTTCCCTGTTTCCTGTGTCCAGTTCTGATGACATTTCTTGAAATTTAGCTTTGAGTTTGTCAAAGCTAATAATGAAAACTCGACTTGTATTATACAGATTTTTAAATTGCACTTTTCTAATGACTCGTTTTTATTGCATTTTATCAAAGTATCAGTCCATGACGTATTAGAGACCTCAAAATCCTAGGCTTTGGTACAAATGGTGTGGGAAATGCATGAAACCATTCCTCAGGGTCCTCACAAAGAAAGCTTGGTAGAGAGTTTCAGGGAGAGCCTACGTTAGCAATCGAGGCTTCTGGAAGGCAGTTCTATTTTATTTCTTTGTAATTCCCTTGCCGAAGGAGGCAGAAAGAAGCAGGTCCAAGCTGAGTGGGATCACAAGTACTGCTCTTCTAAATAGAGTGCAGTTAGTATTTCCTTAGAGTGCATCCAAGGAGGGCAAGGCTAATACATTAATTTCAAAGCTGGAAATAATAGATTTTACAAAATTTGTGTGAAATATTGGAAGAAAGTGACAGAGCCCCGAACCCAAGAAGAATCTGGCCCTGAAAGAGAGAAAGATCTGAAGTATGGTCTTAGCGCCGGTCTCACCTGGTCTGTAACCAGTGAGGACGAACAAACATCTCTCTCCCTCTTGCTTATTCTACAGGCCACCATCCTGATCCCATTCCAATTTTTTTTTTTTTTCTAGAGAGAGAGTGCAAGAGAGCATGAGCAGCAGAAGGAGAGAGAGAGAATCTTAATCAGGATCCAGGCCAAGCACAATGCTGGGCTCAATCTCACGAATCTGGGATCATGATCTGAGCTGAAATCAAGAGTCGGACGCTCAACCAACTGAGCCACCTAGGTGCCCTACAGTTCCCCTTTTGACATGACAGCCAAATGTCTGGACATTTCCCCAGAACGACCTCCCACACTTACTGCCTGCCTTTCTGGTTCCCTTTGGGTCTCTGCTGACCACTAGCTTCCCCCTCCCACTGCGTTGTCGGGCACCCAAGGCTTCTGCACAGACGGGCACCACTTGCTGTCTCTGTGGCCTTGGCATTACCGATTTCCTCTCTTGCCTTCCGTGACCTTCCTTTTGTTCTCCTCCCACTTCTGACTCATCTGTAATCTCCTTCCCTTTCTGCCTCTTTTCTCTCTAACTTCTCTGAAGGTATTTTCTCAGCCCTCTCCTTTCCCATCTCCTTGGGGATCTCATTCACGTCCCAGTACTCATCTCCCACATTTATGAAAGTCACATAGCTGCAGACACAAGTTTTCCATAATTCTAATTTTCATTTCACGACTCAAATTTTTTAAAAAAATTTTTTAACGTGTATTTATTTTGAGAGATAGACACAGAGTGCGAGAGGGAGAGAGGTGGAGAGAGAAGGAGACACAGAATGCAAAGCAGGCTCCAGGCTCCTAGCTGTCAGCACAGAGCCCGATGCGGGGCTCGAACTCACGAATCTCGAGATCATGACCTGAGCTAAAGTCGGCCATGTAACCGACTGAGCCACCCAGGTGCCCCTCACAGCTCCAATTTGGATAATAGTTTTTTGTTTTTTTTTTTACTAGTCGTTTGTCTTGAAACGATAGGCCTATTTCGTTCATGAATTTTCAAGATATCTGCCAAATACACAACTCCGAATGACGATAGTTGATCAATCCTTCAAGTGGTTTTCCATGAAACATGAGGCTAGTTTAGCTCTGATGTCAAGCCTTTGTGCATGTCCTCTTCCTCGTCCTACATGCTTTTACTGGCAGTGTCATGGTGGAACAATAATTTGCTTTCTCTTTACATTTAGCCTCAACGATTCCTAGTCTTTGGGCTTTAAACTACGGTGACTTTATTTTCTCAATCTCAAATCAGAACACATGGCTGGAAAAAGGATTTTTATGCCAATCTGAGGTAAAAGAGGCAGACCAAAAGGTAGATATTTTTTATGACTTTGATAGTTTGTGTGACCGACCACAAAACACTTGAAATTGGAACTCTTAAAAATCCCTGACGTAAGCCGCCAATGACACTGGCCACTGCCACGTGCCTCCAGGAAGGTAATAGCAAATGATGGGACCATGTTGGTGTGCCACTTGGGAAGTGGTTATGCAAATCTTTGAATGTCAGATCTAGCATGGCCTAATTTGACATTCCATAATGGGCCTTCTCAGAACTGCCTCATCAACTCTGTCAACAGGTATGGAAACACCAAGTAAAAAAAAAAAACAAAAACAAAAAACCAGTCTGATAAAGACCACGCCTGCCCTACCCCCTTGCATACACAGGTGATGTACATTTACACTAGAAATGCCGGATGGACTATTTATCTGCCTTCTTCTGGAGGCAGAGCTGACATGGTCATGGGATCACAGGTACCACCTGCTGGGGGGACAAGGCTCATAATTAATCCATGATTGGCGGACAGGTGAAAAAATTGGGGCATTGTTGAGGGAGGGAACTGATTACAGTCTTTCTGCCTCGCCCATCTGGCTGTATTAAAACACATGCACACCCTGACATATGGTCACTAGCTGGAGAGAAGGGAGAGGATTACGAGATACCAATGATAAATGGACTCCATAGCTTCCCTTTGCAGCCAATGTGGGAGAAGCCTAATTTTTAAATTTTCTTAAAAATATTCATGAAGAGGGGCACCTGAGTGGCTCAGTCGGTTGAGCATCCGACTTCAGCTCAGGTCATGATCTCACGGTTCATGAGTTCGAGCCCTGCGTTGGGCTCTGTGCTGATGGCTCAGAGCCTGGAGCCTGCTTCGGATTCTGTGTCTCCCTCTCTCTCTGCCCCTCCCCCACTTGTGCTCTGTCTCTCTGTCTCTCAAAAATAAATAAACGTAAAAAAAAAATTAAAAAAAATATTCACAAAGAAAAGGGCCTTTTGGACACCCAGGTGGCTCAGTCGGTTAAGCATCTGACTTTGGCTCGGGTTCTGATCTCGCAGTTTGTGGGTTCGAGCCCCGCATCAGGCTCTGTGCTGACAGCTCAGAGCCTGGAGCCTGCTTCAGATTCTGTGTCTCCCTCTCTTTCTCTCTGCCCCTCCCCTGCTCGTGCTCTCTCTCTCTCAAAAATAAATAAATATTAAAAAAAAAAAAGAAAAGAAAAGAAAGAAAAGGGTCTTTTACTTTTAGTCCCAACAAATCATTGGGACATTTTGAGGCTCTAGCCAAACATGCCACTTCTCTATTCTCTCAAACAGCAATCATACATATTTCTACCCATTTGCCTCTTTTCTTTTTACTTTTAAGTCATCTCTATACCCAGCATTGGGCTTGAACTTACAATCCCAAGGTCAAGAGTCCAACTTCCACCAACTGAGCCAGCCAGGCGCCCTTGCCTTTTTCAATATATGTATATTAAGGGATACTTGATGATGGTTTGAAGATTTAAGATGATTTGAAGAAATATCATATACTTGGATGAGCTATTATGACTGTATATTACCATATTATAATTTCTATTGTGTTACTTATTTGGTATAAGGGCAACATTCTAACATCAAGTCACACTAAGTGGGCTACTTAATGTGTTAGCCATTCTAAATGCACTGCACATGTTAACTCATTGAAGTCTTACAAAATCCTATAAAATAGGAACTATTACAGAGGAAAAACAAAAGCGTAGAGTGATGAAGGGACCCATCCAAGGGCACAAAGTAATAAATGGGGTTGCTGAGTCCACCAGACTGTCTGAGTCCAAAGACTATGTTTTTCACCGTTTGGCTTTACTGTAGGTAAAATGGAAACACAAGACCCGTGTCTACAGCCAGCTCCATGGTGAACCAATGGATGACTTGGGACAAGGCATACAATTCTTTGGTTGTACGTTTTCTCATTTCTAAAACAGGAATGATATTAACTGCCCTGCTTAACTCATGTGGTTGGTGAGAATAAAAAGACCATGACCTCCTTGAGAAAGGGAATTGTAGGCTTTATAACTATAATTTGAGCCCAAGCACAATGCTTAATAGAGAATATTTTTAATGATTACATACCTGCATGAATGAATGAATAAGCCAGGGATTGCATGAAATGATAGATGTGAAGGCACCTTGAAAAACTGTAGACCATATTATAAGGGTTTATTCTTAACTTGACTATGAATTCCTGAATGAAAATTTTTCATGAAATTTTTTGAACTTTTTATTTGGAGGTGACTTAGATTCACATGCAATAGTAAGAAAAAAAAAAAAAATGGAGCGATCCCGTTTGCCCTTTACCTGGTTTCCCTCAATGGTAACATCTTGCAAAATTACTTACTATGGAGTAATATCACAGCCAGGATGCTAACATTGATACAGTCACGATACAGAACATTCCATCACGAAAGAGCCTAAATGTCCATCAAATGATGGATGGATAAAGAAATTGTGGCTTATATACACAATGGAGTACTACATGGCAATGAGAAAGAATGAAATATGGCCCTTTGTAGCAAGGTGGATGGAACTGGAGAGTGTTATGCTAAGTGAAATAAGCCATACAGAGAAAGACAGATACCATATGATTTCACTCTTACGTGGATCCTGAGAAACTTAACAGAAACCCATGGGGGAGGGGAAGAAAAAAAAAAAGAGGTTAGAGTGGGAGAGCCAAAGCATAAGAGATTCTTAAAAACTGAGAACAGGGGCGCCTGGGTGGTTCAGTTAAGTGGCCGATTTCGGCTCAGGTCATGATCTCGCGGTCTGTGAGTTCGAGCCCCGCGTCGGGCTCTGTGCGGACAGCTCAGAGCCTGGAGCCTGTTTCAGATGCTGTGTCTCCCTCTCTCTGACCCTCCCCCGTTCATGCTCTGTCTCTCTCTGTCTCAAAAATAAATAAACGTTAAAAAAAAACAAGAGAACAAACTGAGGGTTGATGGGGGGTGGGAGGGAAGGGAGGGTGGGTGATGGGTATTGAGGAGGGCACCTTTTGGGATGAGCACTGGGTGTTGTATGGAAACCAATTTGACAATAAATTTCATATATTGAAAAAAAAAAAAAAGAACATTCCATCACAAAGATCCCTCAAGTTGCCCTTTTATAGCCACATCCACTTTTCTTTTGCTCCCACATCCTTTTTGGCAACTACTAATCTGTTCTTCATTTCTATAATTTTGTCACTTCAAGAATTTTACATAAATGGAATCATACAATATGCAGCCTTTTGAGATTGCCACCTTCGCTCAGCATGATTCTCTAGAATATCTCTTGTGACTTTAATATGGATTTCCTAATGGCTAATAATGTTGAATGTCTTTTCATGTGTTTTTATTTCCCATCTATCCTTCATCTTCAGTGAAATGTTTCTTCGTGTCTTTTGCTCATTTTCTGGGTAGATTTTCTTTAACTGTTGAGTTTTGAGAGTTCTTTATTTATTCTAGACAAGCCCTTTATCAGATATGTGGTTTGCAAATATTTTCTCCCAGTCTGTAACTTGTCTTTTCATTCCCTTCATGGGGCTTTCATAGCACAGAAGTTCTTAATTTAAATGAAGTTGAATTTTTTAAGATAACAAATTTGCGTGGTTTGAAGCCACTCAACTTGGAATAATTTGTTGGAATGGCAATGAAATAGAAAATAAACACAACCTTTTCTCATCTTTTTACTTTCAACCTGTTTATATCACTGTCTTTGAAGTGAGTTATTTTTAGGCAGCATATAGTTGAGTCATGTTTTTAAATCTACTCAGCTAATCTTTATCTTTTAATTATTGTAGACTATTTATATTTAGTGTTGTTAATATATTAGGAATTAAGTCTGCCTTTTTATTTTTTATTTTCTGTTTGTTCTGTTTTTCTATTTTCTGTTTTCTTTTCCCTGTCTTCTTGTGGATTACTTCAACATTTCTTTAAATTCCATTTTATCTATACTATTTTTGGATGTGCCTGTTTGATAACTTTTTTAGTGGCTCTTCTCCATATTATATTATATACATAACCTATAAGAGTCTATTGTGTCATTATTTTACCAGTCTGAGTGAAATGTAGAAACCTTACTTCCTTTTACATCCCTTTACCTTCCCCTGTTTATAATATTATTGCTTTAATGATTTCCTCTGGTATCATGTATAACTGTATCAGACAGTGTTAGGATTTTGCTTCAACAACCAAAGATAATTTGGCAGACTAAAGAGGAAATAGAAAGCTTATTGTATTTACCTATATTTTGCTTACATAGCCCAAATCCAGAGAAAGCCATATTCTTTCTTCCTTTTTGATGTTCTAAGATTCCTTCTCTGTTTCCTTTCTGTTTAGAGAATTTCCTTTAGCCATTCTTTAGGGTAAATGTGTTGCTGACATACTTGCTAATTTTTCTTCACCTGATAATGTCTTGATTTTCCTTTCATTTCTAATGGGTACTTTTGCTGGGTATAGGATTATGAGTTGACAGTTCTTGTCTTTTAGCAACTGAAAAATATTGTGCTATTTATTTTAGCCTTCATAGTTTCTGATGAGAAAGTCACTGTTACTTGAATTCTTTTTCTCCTACAGATAAGATTTTGTTTTTCACTCCCCTGTTTTCAAAGTGGTTGTTTGTTTGTTTGTTTGTTTGTTTTTTTCTTTAGCTTTCAGCAGTTTGACTATTATGTCTCTTGGTGTGGTTTGTTTGTTTTTGCTGGAAGTTTATCTTAATGGGGGTCACTGAGCTTCTTGCATCTGTGGGTTTATGTCTTTTGCTAAATCTTGGACATTTTCAGCCATTATTTCTTTGAGTAATTTTCATTCTTAACCCCTTTCATCTCTTCTTCTTATCCAATATAAATGCTAGTTTTGTTTGTTCGTTTGTTTGTTTTATAGTGCCACAGATCTCTATGGGTATTCTAGAAAGGACATGCAGTAATTGGTTTTATCCTTTCAAAGTCTTTCACAAGTTTTCCTGACCGTGTATTGTAACAAAACTCTTTTTCTAGTCCCACTGTATGGTAGCCCCTGTGCCAGGTGTTCAAGTGCAAAGATGCATAAGGTACACTCTCGGCATGTTAAAATCGTAGAGCCTCATGGGAGAGTCACACACACAAACAAACATCCTTATTGTATATATGCTAAATAGAGATATGCATTTAAATCAGGGATGGGCACGATTTTTCTACAAAGGGACAGACAGTAAATATTTTAGGCTTTATAAGCCAAGTGGTCTCTGTCACAACTATTCATTTCTGCCATTGTAGCATAGAACAGCCATAGCCCACAGATAAATGAATGGGTGTGGCTGTGTTCCAATAAAACTTTATTCTCAAAAACTTGGCGGTGAACCTTTTTAGTCCACCGATGGCAGCTTGGTGACCCGTGATCTAGCCTTTATTTTATTCCCTTTCTGCCTTTTTACGTAAAAGAAGGTGGTTATAAGAATTAAATTAGTCGACATTTGTAAAGCGCTCAGAACAAGGCCTGGCAAATATTCAGGTTTATATGATGTTAATCTTTAGCTCTCATTTCCCCTCCAGCCCTCTATTCCATGCATACGGTATACCTGAGGGTTAGGGGTAGGTCACGGTGAGTATATGCTCACAGACTGAAAGGGAACCATCATCAGTG
The DNA here is from genome assembly GCF_018350195.1 of Panthera tigris. Lineage (NCBI taxonomy): Eukaryota > Metazoa > Chordata > Mammalia > Carnivora > Felidae > Panthera > Panthera tigris. The sequence continues at coordinate 68,988,322 of NC_056669.1, read as the reverse complement.
TATGTCCTCATTACTTAGCTGGTCACTTCAACAGTAACCTAAAGAAAGACCTTACCACGTTCATTTCCACCTGCAGGGTCCGTGATTCTGTGAGCGTCCGTCTGCTTTCATCTTTCCCAGAGAGGAGTGAGGTAAGGGAAAGAGAATTTGTCTTGGAGTTAGGAGATCCAGATCTTCTAACTCCACCCATCTAGCTTCACCTCCTTGACCCATATTCCTTGTGTTTAAAATGAGAATGATGACCCACCCCTCACGGGATGATTGTAGGAATTAAATAAGGTGATAGGTACGAATAGTACTTTGCAAACTATAAAGTACTTTGCAACTGTTGGTTATTATTAGCATTATTAGGCTCTAAGGACTCTACCTCATTCATTCATGAGTTCCTTTCCCACAAAGTTTTCAGCCTCTGCGGTGGGAAGGGTGGCACTTACAGAGGCACTAAAGATCTGATACCAAAGGAGACAAGGGAATTGTTATTTAGCAAGCCTTTCTTCCACTAAATGGTACCTCCGTGGCTTTCCAAACTTTACATGCTTCCGTGTAGTCAAGGGGAAACAATGTACCTTTTTCTTGTCCTTTTTCTTGTGCAATATAATTGCCTGCTAAGTGACAGCAATGGAAAGAAAGCTGAGTTTGCAATAAGACTAAAAGGTTGCCACTTTCCCAGTGATGCTGATTCTTGAAGGCTGGGTGGGACCTGAAAAAAGAAATCCAATTCAGTTCAGTTCAGCAAGTTCAATTCAACTCAATGCAACTCAACCCAACCCAATCCAATCCAAACCAATCCAGTCCAATCCAATCCAATCCAATTTGATTTAATAAACTGAGTTTTGCTATTTGCCAGACACTGCCAGGCGCAAGCGTCTACAAAAATGAATATGACCCTGGGACTGTCCTCCTGGCACTAATAAACTCCAAGTTACAGTGTGGGAGGGGCTAGGCTAGAGGAAACCTTAGAGTTAGAAAAAAGACAAGGCTTCCTGTTCTCACCTCAGGAGCATGAGAGCAGAAGAGATCTACAAGGGTGATGACAAATAAGGCTGTCTTTTGCGGTTTTTCAGAGTCACATTCCTAGGGGAGGGTGACTACCAGTAGGTTCTCTGACATTAGCAGGTATCTAGAGACATTTTTTCCCCCAATATGTCCCCACGTTTTTAACGACTATTTCTATTTCTTCAAATTGAGATGCTGGCCTGATTTTCAAAACATTTACTTTTAACAGCTTCATAAATGGGAGCTTTATGAGTTTAGATTTGCTGACCATTTCCTTGTTTGAAAGGTAAAAGAAAGCAAGAAGGTTTACTTGTTCAAGATCTACTTCTGTCAAGAAAATTTGTCAAAATGCTTTCAAATGAGGAGAAGACAGATGAGTGATTGTCCTGTCTAGTGCATCCTTTGCGTATCTCCTCTTTTCATTATATTTATGCCAATTTAAAAATCGTTAAATGGGGTGACTGGGTGGCTCAGTCAGTGAAGCGGCCAACTTCGGCTCAGGTCATGATCTCAGTTTGTGACTTCGAGCCCCGCGTTAGGCTTCTTGCTGACAATTCAGAGCCTGGAGCCTGCTTCGGATTCTGCGTCTCCCTCTCTCTCTGCCCCTCCCCCTACTCACGCTCTGTCTCTGTCTCTCAAAAATAAATAAACATTAAAAAAATTAATAAATAAAATGCAAATGAACTGTGTGGATGGAGTAGCAGTATTCCCTTTTGCCTACATACATGCGATTGTTTGAATTCTCCTTTGAGCCACTCGTCACATCTTACCCATTCCCTAATTAATTAGTGAGTTAAATGAAACCTTTAATATGTGCTCATCTTACATTTGCAGAGTCATGAATTTATCTTTTTGGAAAAATTATCTTTGGGGGCACCTGGGTGGCTCACCGGGATAGTGTCCGACTCTTGATTTCGGCTCAAGTCATGATCCCAGGGGGATTGAGCCCCGAGTGTGGCTCCATGCTGGACATGGAGCTTGCTTAAGATTCTCCCTCCCTCTCTCTCTGCCCCTCCCCTGCTCCCCCTCCCCCCTCACTTACACATGCACGCTCTCTCTCTCTCTTTAAAAAAAAAAATCATCTTTTAACCCTTCTCATTCTGGGAAAGTACTGGCTGGTGATGTGGAGGGACAGGAATGGAGGGAAGTTACGATGAGCTGAGCACCTACTAAATACCAAACCTGGGGCGCCTGGGTGGCTCAGTCGGTTGAGCGGCCGACTTCGGCTCAGGTCATGATCTCACGGTCTGTGAGTTCGAGCCCTGCGTCGGGCTCCGTGCTGACAGCCCAGAGCCTGGAGCCTGTTTCAGATTCTGTGTGTCTCCCTCTCTCTCTGACCCTCCCCCGTTCATGCTCTGTCTCTCTCTGTCTCAAAAACAAATAAACGTTAAAAAAAAAATTCTACATACCAAACCTTTCTGTACATTATTTGGTGCAATCCACACAGCAGTCTTGTGCTTTTGGGTACTGCTTTTTTTTTTTTTTTTTTTTTTTTAAACCGTGGTCTCATATTTGTGATGTTAACAAGTGATGATGCTGGTGTGCTGATAGGCCATGTTTTGGGGTGAACTGGGTTCCCTCAAAATTCATATGTTGAAATTCCAACCCCCCTGTATTTCAGAGCGTGGCCTTATTTGGGGATGGAGTCTTACAGAGGGGATGCCATTAAAACCAGATCATGAGGGTGGGCCCTCACCCAATATGACTGGGGTCCTTACACAAGGGGGCTATTTGGAGACAGGCATGCACACAGAGCGAACCCCATGTGGAGAGGAGGCAGAACCCTGAGCAATGCAGCTTGAGGCCAAGGAACGCCACAGATTGCCAGCAAGCACGGGGCGCCAGGAGGGTGGCCCGGGGCCGATTCCCACTCCAGGCAGAGGGAACCAACCTGCCCAACACCGTGAGCCTGGACTTTCAGCCTCCAGAACGGAGACCTTCAATTTCTGTTGTTCGAAGCCACCTAGCAAACCAATACAGGCCATCCAAACACCCTTTATATTTCTCTATTTTAAAGAACGACTGATACTGAGTTATATACGGCAGGACCCCCCAGGGCAGGGGGGCCCAGTTCCCCACTGTCAGTTCACAAGCTCACAGTGAGATCTCGGTCATCGCCAGCCTGAGCCTCTGAACGACACCCGGCCTCAGACACGGGGAGTTGCAGGCTGGGGATTGCTGCGTGTGCCACTCCGATGAGGGACCAGGGAGCAGGGGTGTATCACCTTCTTCTCTTCAGATTCAGGTGACAGGGAAGCGGCCCCATCTCCTGGTGATCACCAGCCTTCCTGGAACACGTGATCTTCCGCCTCCCTTAAGTTCAGTGGCATTAAATGAAACATTGTTACCGTTTCCTCCTGGAATGACCCCAAAGAAAAGACACCTTTGAAAGGGGTTGTTTTATTTTAAGCGTTACAGGAAAGCAAGGGAGGGTCAAGCAGCACAGGGTCCCGAGCTACAGTGATGTGTCTGAGGGGACAGTCTGGCTGCTGGAGGGAGACTGGAGCGTGGGGGTATGGGAGGGGGGAGTGGAAGGGGGGACACCCCATTGGAGGCTCAGAGAAAAAGGATGCTGGCCTGCATCCCGAGGCAGCTGCGGAAACAGTAAGAAATGACCAGGGTCGGGATATTTAAAGGGTAGGACTTGCTGGAGAATTCCACGTGGCGGGTAAGGGAAAGAGAAAAATCCAGGATGGCTCCACGTTGTTTTTCTTTCCCTGATAAACTGGACGGATAGCCAATCAACCAGGAAGGGGCTGCTTTCAGAGAGGCTTTTGTTTTTGTGCCTCCCATGAAGGTAAATGCTGGGAAGGGAACAATTTGTGCTGGTCTTCGGGAAAGCAGATTTCAAGCCATTCACAGAAGACGAAGTGCTCTTTCTGCCTTCAGATAAACAACGCTAATCATATGTTAATTGTGACAAAGTGCCCTGCCGGCTGCCAAGGGAGCTGCCAGTCTCCTAGACATGATGGCAGGATGGGGGCCTAGAGATGTGGCACCTGAGTAGAAAGGAGAGCCCTCCAGCACGCCTGTCTGGAAGAAGCGTTGCAGATCCAGAAGGACTGGCAGGCAGGCAGGTTGGCAGGAAGCTTTTCGGCCAGTGAGAGCCTCTGGAACAGACATGGCTCCCTTTGGTGAGGGAGCTCCAGGCTTAGAATCCCAAGGGCTGGGATCTCATCCTGGCTCCCTTCGCTCTTGGGAATCCAGTTCCCGACTAGATTTCTTGCTGACACCCTGCTCCGCTCTGAGTTGGGACTACCAGAGTCACCCTTCCATCCCCAGGACCTACACAGCGCCTCACATAAAGAGACACTCAATAAACTTGGTTGAATACATAAAGAACATATGCTATGGGTATAATTCCTTCTTTTTCTATTCAGGCTAAAATGTTGGCTACTGCAGAGATGGTGTACTTTGATTTTAACAACCCATTTGAGAGAATGCTTCTTCTATTTTGAGATTATTACTGAAAGATCTGGAAATGAATATGGATTGGATGATCAGATAGTCTACTTGGAAGACTTAATTACTGCTGACTTATTATACAAAAGGGAGACGGATATTTGAATTACTACCACACATGGGATGGTATCAGGTGGCCTCCATGTGCCTCTGAGTTAACCCTTGTCCTGCACAACATTGTTCACGATGACTTGGATACGTAGGTAGAAAATTAGGAATCAATAAATTTGCCGCTATTTTCAAGTTGAGAAGCCAGGTAAATGCCACGGAGGGAGATAAGAATCGAGACTCAAAACGTATCTAAATGGATTTCGATTCTGTACAACTAATAAGAGTACATGGAATGAGAATAAAACTCTTTTTAATATAATCAATAAATGAATTGAGCAAGAAGGGATGGAAGGGGTGTGGGCGCCTGGGTGGCTCGGCTGGTCGAGCGTCTGACTTGACTTTGGCTCAGGTCACGATCTCACGGTTCGTGAGTTCGAGCCCCTCATCAGGCTCTATACTGACAGAGTGGAGCCTGCTTAGGATCCTCTCTCTCCTCTCTCTGCCCCTCACACTCTCTCTCTCAAAATAAATAAACTTTAAAAGAAAAAAAAAGAAGAAAATTATTAAAAAACAAATAAGGCAATAAAGGACTCTTGGTTTTTCAGCAGTTCATGTAGAAACAGCAGTTCGTTTTGGAAGACTGGATACCCCCTGCTTCAGAGAATGACAGGGTGGATGTTCAGGTCACCCATTTTTTTTTTGCAGAAGCATCTCAAGATTCAAGTCCATGGCAGCCTCCTTGTTCTGGCAACATTCGAGATGCCCACAGCTGGTGTTCTGTCAACCACCGGACGTGGTGAGCCACGGGTGACCCCCCAAACCAGGTAGAATCCCTTGGCACTGAGGTCCAGAGCCCTGGTGTCTGGGCACACCTTCTCTGCCCTGCTCACTCCCTGCCTTGACTGACCTCTAAGAAAGACTCTCAGGGGCAGACCGCTTTCCGCAGTGGTAAGCAGAACCTCTTCCCTTTCCATCAGACCCTTCCAAGCGCAGGTCAAAACTCAGCTCTCTCCAGGAGCCTAGGAAAAGTCATCGAAAGTGATAGCCCCGTGAAAAGCTTCCGCCTTAGTCATTCTGAGCTTGTAAAAAAGCAAGCAAGCCTGGCCTGGGACAAGGAAACGGGAAGACTTGCTGCTCCTCTCCCCTGAGGTTAATGTCTGCGAGATGTTGCAACAGACCCAAACCCCTTCTGGGAAAGAGTGCGCTCCTTATCCTCGGAGCCCGCCAGCCCGCGAGGGGGTGAGTGCTAACAGAGGGCTCCACGCCCTTCCGCTCCCCTGCAGCCCGACGACGTGCAGCCCGCCCCAGCGTCAGGTCCCAGCCTGCAGAGCCAGAGTGGGCTGCCGGATAGAGACAAGTGCTACTTTTCATGTGGTCATCGCGGGCTTCTGTCCAGCAGGGTAGCACTGGACGTCCTTGGAGGTCTGGTTCTTTAGTTTCCGGCTGAGCTAGAGGGCAATGCTGGGATGGGGGTGGGGGGGTGGTGGGAGGGGAGGCCCTGTGGCCCGGTGTATGGATGCTCTTGTCAGTCAAGGCCAAAGAGACTCCGGGCGGGCCGGCCCGGAGTTTCTGCTGAAAGGCGCTTTTCAGCCCCGGGGCATTCGCATTCTGAGCGCGGTTCCAGTTGGACAGGAAGGGCTTCGCTTTGCAGTTGGAGCAAATGTCGCTGGGAAGCAAACTTACTGGTCGGGGTGGAGATGAGGGTCAGAAGAGAAGAAAGTCGCGGTTGTGTGCTTTCTCTCCCCACTCACAAGTGGCTGACTCATCGACAGGACCCCTTCCCGGAATCCCCTCTTCTCACTCACAAAGATTTGAACACCCATGAACAAAAAAGAAAAAACGAAGGAAGGGGGCGGGGGGGGGGGCCAAAAAAAAAAAAAAAGGAAAATGAAAGAAATCCACTACTTTGGTCCATTCTCCTCTTCCGGAAGTAAGCTCTAGTTACGCTAGAAAGTTCTGTCCACACTGTGCCAACACCGTGGGCAGAAAGTAAATCAGACAACTCTCTCTCCCTCCCTCCATCCATCCCTTCTCTCTCTCTCTCTCTCTCTCTCTCTCTCTCTGTGTGTGTGTGTGTGTGTGTGTGTGTGTGTGTGAATGAATTCCAGTGGGCCCATAGCCAGTTTTGTTTTGTTGTTTTGGTAAAAGGAGAAGAAAGTGCCTCTTGCACCAAGCTGAATTAATTCTAAATGCCTCTCTATTCCTGAATGCAGATTTCAGAACCAGGCAGGCATAGAAATTGCACTTAAGAGGCTTGGCAGCTCCATGAGTTTGGCTAATTCCCATAATCTCTTGGAGGATCAGGTGAGAATTCCTCACCTGTAAAATTGGACTAACAAGCCTGGTTCTTAGCTGATGGTGAAGATTAGATGAGATAACATGTGTGTAAAATATTCTAGTGAGGGAAGCGTGGAGGGGAGTCTGGAGAGACAGGCAGGGTCTGGCAGCCTTGGAAGCTGTAGGAAGTATCTTGCCTGTATCCTAAAAGCAATAGGAAATCAAAGAAGGCTTTAAACAAGGTGGTGACTCATGGCTGTGGCCTGGAGAAGGCACTGTCAGGGGTGGGAAAGGTCAAGATCAGAGGCAGGGAGACCCAACTGGCTGTTGCAGCAGTTAAATGACCCCAGACATTTTCCGGGCTTATGATTTCCTGGCTTTGGGCACTGCGCTCCTCTCAAATCCCATGGAAGCTCTTTGACCTTCAGTTTCCTAAAATTGGACACACCATTGTTAAGTTTACTCCTTGGATCAAATTTCAGCTTTGGTTTTGTTTTGTTAAATCAATATTTACTGAGCGCTCATGTTGTGCTAAGAACTCTGCAGCCTGAGTGTAGAGTGTAGAGTTCTACACTCTTTGATGCAGAGATGGCAGGTAAGTTTCAAGGACTCACTGGTAGACCCCGTGTTGGAAGGATTCTAGGGCCCCACGGTCAAGAGGGCCAGGACTGGGGTCGCCTGGGCGACTCAGCGGGCTAAGTGTCTGACTTCAGCTCAGGTCATGATCTCACCGTTTGTGGATTCGAGCCCTGCGGCTGGCTCTGTGCTGACAGCTCAGAGCCTGGAGCCTGCTTCGGATTCTTTATCTCCTGCTCCCTCTGCCCCTCCCCCCCCTTCTCTCTCACACACACATACACACACACACACACACACACACAATCTCTCTCTCTCTCAGAAATGAATAAACATAAAAATTTTTTTTTTAACACGAGGACTAGGACTAATTAGCATGTCTGCTATGGGTGAGGGGAGTGAGCACGTTTGTCACCTATTTGCCATCTCTGGTCCAGTGGCTCCCACCTCCTATATTCTACCCTAGCTCGATCCCGTCCCGGCTCAAACTGTATTACCTTCAGACAGTTCCCACTAGTCTGGGCTCAGTAGCAGACATCTGCAGTTGTTTCCTGCCCAGAAACTGTTGGAAAAGAGGCTTTCTTTTACCACCAGGACTGCTGTGCTCAAGCAGTGTGTTAGCTGACAGGGACGTCCATTTGGACAGAGCATGCCTGATAATGAACACGAAGGAAAGCAGAGTTGAACAGGAGTAAATAGTTTGACGCCCTGGATCTAGCCGGGCTGGAAGCTCTCATCCAGGGGAGAGGCAGGGATGTGTGCCCACCATTGGGGTGAACTACTACATCCTGGAGGGACCTGAAACTCAACCCAAGCAGTAGCCACATACAGAGACTATGCCAGTGGTTGGAGGAGCAAGGTGGCTGAGTTAACCACTGACAACTCAGTCAAATGGGCTATCAAATGGGCTAATAGGCATGTGAGTGTTTCTCGGCGATTTGCAGAAATGGCTGGGAAAGAGAAGCCATCATACCAGATGGGTGCTTGAATTAGTGTTTTGGGGGGTATGAAAGAGAAGGGTGGTGCATAGCTCCGGTCTGGGGCAGCTAAAAGTGGGTGTGCTTTCCCACACCCTTTCTTTCTTATCCAGAGGGCTGGAAGCAAAGGGATTACGGGAAGGCAAAGTTATAAGACGGAAGCTTTCTGGCTTCCTGAGTCATCCTTTGGAGGGGGGCTCCTCAGGCGTCATCCAACTCACATCAAATTGTGAGGAGAAACAAACCTTTAATGCCATCCCACGGCAAGTTTGAGGTTTATTTGCTACGTTAGCTTACCCTATGTTGATCAATACGTTTACGAAGAATGTCAAGAAGTGGCTACACATTCCATGGCTCTAGGGTTTAGAAAAGATTATGTACTGCCCATTAGAAACATCGCCAGTTATTTCCCACACACTACTTATTTTGTTGATGCTATTGCGAGGTTAACCAAGGCCATGAGTTTGGTGAGATGAACACTTTCACACACTGCCTACACTGTAAGTTTCTGGAAGGTTTTGGAAAGCATGTTGGCAATATTTATCAATTGTCTTAAAATATTCATACCATTTGAGATAATAATTCTACTTCTAGGACTCTAGATTTAATAGGAAAAGCATAGAAGAAAACACACCAAATTTAACAGGGATAGTGGTTTCTGTCTTACCCATAAGATTCTATGGAATTTCTATGGTCTTCGGGATACCTTCCTATGTTTTCCAGTGTTATTTTTTTTTTTTTTGACTTTTTAAATGTTTATTTATATTTGAGAGAGAGAGACTGAAACAGAGCATGAGCAGGAAAGGGGCAGAGAGAGAGGGAGACACAGAATCAGAAGCAGGCCCCAGGCTCTGAGCTGTCAGCACAGAGCGACGTGGGGCTCGAAGTCACCAACTGTGAGATCATGACCGGAGCCAAAGTTGGTGCTTAACCGACTGAGCCACCCCGGCTGCCCTGTTTCCCAGTTTTAAAGAATGTTGATCTATTATTTTTTATAATGAAGGGAAACAATCACAAAAAGCTTTATTCTAAAATGTTACGCCAAAGAGCTCCCCAATGGGAGAGGCTGCCATTAAGCTTCTCAAAGGTGAGATTGCATATCCCGAGACATATTCAGGAGATGGTCTTTACCCAGGTGTCTACGTGGAGGCTTACCCGATGGCTACTAAACGTTCATCAGGAATACCTCAGGGCTGCCACTGAGTGTCTGGACGTGTACTAAAGGCAGGAATCAGGGTAAACGATTTCTGCAAGTTGGGGAGAATCTTGCCAGGGATGCTTACCCCCACCTAACCTCTGACCTGTGCTATGGAAAGAGAGACAGAGGGAGAGAAAAGGGAAAAGGCGGGGTGAAGAGCAGGAGTGAGAAGGAGAAAGCGTAGAATGAAAGAGCACGAAGACAGCAGATTTTGGAGGAGACAAATATACCTAGCTTCTGGCGTTGCAGAGAGATGCCAGTAGGGAACCTACAACAGAATAACCAGTTACTGGATGACAGGTAGAAGGTGCTTGGATAATTGCAAGTAGCGAGACTGGGAGTTCCCTATAATTATTACCAAAGCCCTGATAGACCTCAAGATAGAGGTATGCATTCTGCTGCAATGAATCCAGGCTAGGATGACCAAGTAATAATAATTTAAAAAGAGATGAGCATCTGACCATGCAACTATGACCGAAATGAAGATATGTCCCTTACTCTAGAAAGGAGAAATTGGATATTACTATCACATCAGTGTTGTGTGCTTTTCATTACGTGTTTTAACGTTCCCATGCGGCTCCAGAGATGCGAAAGGAAATACTTGATAGAGAGAAAATTGGGTGTAGGCTTTTCCCATAATTAACATACTTAGTACAACATGGTGAATTGGGGGAGAGGGTGAAACACATGGGGTCGGTCAACAGCTTCATCCATGCCTCATTCATTCATTCATTCATTCATCTAGGGACTCATTCAGCCCACGTATGCTGAGAATCAGCTGAAATATACTAGGCACTAGAGACACAGAGATGAATCAGTTCTCTGTATTCAGTGAGCCCAGGGTCTAATGGGTCAAGTGACCATACAAATAACCCGGTTATTACACAGTGTGAAAATTGCTGTCATGATAGAATGTGCAGAGTGTGTAGGGCACACACTTGATGGGATAGTATACTCATGGTCCTGTAGGAATTTCCAGGTCAAGGGAGTAGGAGGGGATTTTCAGGCAGTGGCAGGAACAGGCCAGGCAAAGTCAGAGAGGTGAGAGGCAGGGCATGTTTGGGGGACCAAGAGAGATTGTGGCTGAAGCTCGGGTGTGGGAGTCAAAGCCTCTGACTCTGGAGCCAGACTGGGGATGATCTCCTGCATACCATAGAAGTTCTCGACCTTGGTTGAGCATTGATTGGGGAGTTTAAGACATGTTGATATCTGAGCCCCACCCAGAAATTCTGATTTCACTGATCTTGTGAATGGCTGGGCATTGGGACCTTAAAAGTTCCTCAGGTGACTCTAATGTGCAGCTAGGATTGAGGACCATTACTCAAGGAGATAGAAAGTCCTAGAATAACTTAATCAGCATAGTTTCTTTTATTATATTGCTTTTGCATCAATACAGAGGCCAGAGACTGGTGGCAAAAAGGCATATTACAGACTGAGTAACGTCAGGTAAGGGGGGAAGAAATCTTTATATAAGACATTGACCATGAGGAAAGAGGGAAGGGAATGGATCTGAAAGCTACCAGGGAGTGAGAATTGGGCTGGGCTGAAATGAGGACGAAAGAAGAAAATGGGGTGTTCTGATTTCTTGGGTGACTGCTGGGTACCCGTTACTGAGATAAGAGTCCCAAGAGAGAAAAGAAGGTTGGAATGTTCTTAGGTGTTTGGGAAGCAGGAGTGGATGTGGGAAGTTCAATTTGTCTCTTGTCGAGTTTAAGGTGTTTGTCTAAGTTTTCTCTCACTTTATAGGCTTTTCCAGTTGTATGGATACTAAGGATCAGATCGCTCAGTATCCATTCCTATCTTCTTCTAGATGCTTTCTGATAAAGAATCCTATCTTTGCCAGACCCTCCAAACGACTGAGGTTCTATAAGAGATTTAGGCTCTGACAATCTGAAGTAGCCACATGAGACTCGACAGGTGGGAGGGAAACATGATGAGGGTAGAAGCCAGGGGTCTGCTAGTAACCACACTTATGCAGGCATTTGGCTGTGGGGGTTTTCGCTGGCGTTTGAACAGAGGTCACAACGGCTTGCCCCTTATCTATAAAAAAAAGGGGCACCTATCACCCCCTCTCCTCCAAATCTTCCTATAGGGCTTTGCCCTGGAGTGAGAAATCCTCCTGGGCTCCAAACAAAGACAATTTAAATATTGGTATTTATGAAGCTTCCTTTAATCGAGACACTCTTGATTCGTTGTTGGACTCTCTCCCTGCCTAACACGTGTTTCCACTAAGAGAAAAGCGTGGCCTTCGAAACACAGATTTTGGTACACATGAGGACGTTATAGCTTCAGATTATATTGTCGACTGCGGCGGAGGGGTGGTCGCTTTCATTTAATCACATCTCTCAAATATTGTCAAGGAGTAGCTTACTTCTTTTTTAAAAAAATTTTTTTTAACGTTTTATTTATTTTTGAGACAGAGAGAGACAGAGCATGAACGGGGGAGGGTCAGAGAGAGAGGGAGACACAGAATCGGAAGCAGGCTCCAGGCTCTGAGCCATCAGCCCAGAGCCCGACGTGGGGCTCGAACTCACGGACCACGAGATCGTGACCTGAGCTGAAGTCGGACGCTTAACCGACTGAGCCAGTAACACTGTTTTAGTGCAGCGGAGTGGGGGGAGGGTGGTGAGAGGTAGTGAAGCAGCCGTGCCTCATTTCCTTGCACTGATAAACTCCAGGCAGAGCTCTACTCTCTCTCTCTCTCTCTCTCTCTGTGTCTGTCTCTGTTTTTCTCTCTGTCCTAGCAGTGAAATACTCAGGGCACCTGGTTGGCTCTGTCGGTGGGGCGTGCGACTCTTGATCTCGGGGTTGTGAGTTCGAGCCTCGTGCTGAGGTTGCAGAGATTACTTGAAAACAAAATCTTGAAAAAAGAGAAAAAGTTAGAATACTCAACATTCTTTTTTTTTTTTAATGTTTATTTATTTTTGAGAGAGAGAGAGAGAGAGCACAAGCAGGGGAGGTGCAGAGAGAGGGCGAGACACATGATCCGAAGTAGGTTCCAGGCCCTGAGCTGTCAGCCACAGAGCTCAACTCGGGGCTCAAACCCGTGAACCACAAGATCATGACCTGAGCCAAAGTCAGATGCTTAACCCACTGAGCCGCCCAGGCACTCCTGTTCAACATGCTTAAAAAGCATGCTGGGAGATACTAACCTCCTAGGAGGTAAATACTAATCTCCTAGAAGGAGTGCCTCTCTGCATTTTCTCCATTTGCAGTGAGGGGACAGAGTTTAGGGAGCATGCTCCTTCACTGGGTCTTGACACTTGTCTATTTGCATATTTGCATTTCAAGGAAAAGGAAATGGTAAGCTTCCCATTTGTCTCCCCCCAAAGGAGCATTACTTTTCTTTAAAAGTAAAAACTGACAGGTGAGGGGCGTCTGGGTGGCTCAGTTGGTTAAGCATATGATTCTTGATCTCAGCTCAGGTCTCCCAGTAAGTCTCCCAGGGTCTATGGCTCCACACTGACAGACCCTCCCGGCTCGTGCTCTCACAGGTGCGTGTCAAAATAAATAAACACTTTTTAAAAAATTGAAAAATAAAAGTAAAAATGACATGTGAAAGGTAAGAAGTATTTCTGAACACTTAGACCCCTTTTTATTTGCTTTTACAAGAAAAAAAAAAAGGAATACTGGATAATAAATTTAACACTGTGGTCACAGGAAATAAATATAGATAGATATCGATAAAGTTTAGTTTTGTTGCAGAATAAGTATTGAGTAATCAGTAAAAATTGTAGATTAAAACGATGTATGAGGCTAAAATACAGTATGTGAAATGGGGTGGAGGTCAAATTCAAAAAGAGAAAGCCACAATATTAAATATTAGACAAGTAAAAAGATTTGCATATGTGTTTTTTAAAAGGAATGGCGGTGGGGGCACCTGGGTGGCTCCACTGTTTGGGCAGCCGACTCTTGGTTTCAGCTCAGGTCATGATGTGACAGTTTGTGAGTTCCAGGTCCCTCATCAGGCTCCCTAGCTGGCAGCAAGGAGCCTGCTTGGGATTCTCTTTCTCTCCCTGGCTCTCTGCCCCTTCCCCATTTTTGCTGTCTCTGTCTCTCTCAAAATAAATAAATAAACTTTTTAAAAAAATAACAAAAGGAATGACAGTGGGAATTAAGGTTTACGACATTCACGTTCCACTGACTACATTAAAGAGAATGACGTCAGCTTGCTTTTTTAAATAATATTTTCAGGGTATCAGAAGTTACATTATTTGCAGCTCTTTAAGTATGAACTATTTCAGATGTCAACTTAAAAATGTGCCAACAGGTGCATAGTTTTGTCAAAATTCTTTTAGAAGCTATGACAGTAAAAGAAATGTGTGAGGGGCCCCTTATCTAGGGAAAAGTCTATGGAGCTTCACGGAACCTTCCACCCTCTCCTCCTTCCACTGGGGCTCCTTGCCCACCCCTGAGGACAGCTGAGCCCAGGGTGTGGCGGGGGGGGGGGGAGTGGCGGGGGTGGATCACAGAAGGCAAGTTAACCTTCACATTGGCTGGAGAATACTGCCAGGGGAAGCTTCAGCCTGCTGTGGGGATCAGTGCTCAGATACATCCCAAACTAAACCAGAAGGAGAGCTGCAGGTCCTTGGCTGTTTGCATTATTCATGCCTACGGTCCCCTCTGGCAGGCTAATCCAGACTTGACAAAAATTAAAAGTGTGGGCACGTCTCGCAGGATGCGTCACACACACATGTCACTCCACCATTTACACACAACTGACTTTACAGCCATTTACAACTTTCAGTTACAAGCAGGAACATGCTAGGTTGTGTGTTAATTGCTGTTTGGATAAGTGTGAAGGGCTTAGGAACGGTTGCGTGTCACAGGGAAAGTGAAAAATGGGTCACCCACATGCTTTCCTTCACCTTCCCTCTCGCCTTGGTCCCCATCTTGAAGTTTCCCGGCTCCACCTGCATGCTTCCGGCCACATCAGGCTCTTGTGCATGATGATTTAAAAACCCTGCAGGTTTCACTCACTGAGGGTTTTGGAGCTGTCTCCGGGCAACCTCCAGGCCCAGAGTGTCTGTCTGTCCGTGATGCAGAAACCCCGTTCAGATCCTGCCATCTTCAAGTCTTTGTTGGGGAGCCCACGCCCTCCGGGCACCTTCCCCAGATGTCGGCGCCTTGGCAACGCCCAGGTTTGAACACGATTTTAATAGCGACTAATTCCCTCGGCTGTGGCACTGCAGCACATGGCTCATCGTTTACGGACAAGTTTCAACAGTCGTGGAACCAGATGAGAATATTTTCCCAAGCAATGGCGTCGCAGCAGAAAGAAGCCAGGGCATGTCAGGGGACAGCTGTGAGGCAGCAAGCAAACAGAAGGTGGGATGAGTTAGACGATTACTTATTTAAATCGTTAATACTTTCTGAAGGGAACGGGGGCTGCATGCAACCCTCGGAGAGGATTCTGGTACCTTTGTAATGTACTCAGGGACAATGGCTGCAGTAAAGTGGGTGTAGATTGTTAGTGGAGTCATTTCTCTGTTCCAACCCAAGCCTGGAGGAGTGGGGGAAGCCAGCAGCCAGAAGCGTTGCTGGACACATCCAAGCCCGAAGCAGCAAATTCATCCTTTGTTTTTGACTTGCCGTCACTCCATCCTCCCCACCCCCTACCACCCACCCACTGGGTCGTCAGAAGTCCTGCTGCCCCCTTGGGCCGTTCCTTCGGGATTCTGCTCCGTGATGGGGGGGTGGGGAGGGGTGGGTGGGTGGTGGAAGGTGACCAAGGGACCATGTGCCCGTGCCGGGAGTGTTCAGTCTCTGTGATGTCAATGTCTAAAACATATGGCATTGCTCAACCACCTGTCATTTGCCTTATAGCCTATTATAAACCAACTCACCAATTCACTGAAACCCATGTTGACTCTAGTTGGAAGTTCAGCTTAGGTTCCTTCAAACAACACGAAAGCACAGATAACGTGAACACAGTGGCACTCATACAAAGGCCACCTTTTCTTGCTTTCATTGCCAATGATAAATATCGCTTCTGGAAAAGTCTGCTTCGTGGCAGGTTCTTGAAACAGATCAATGTGAATTCTCATCTTTGGGCTACCAAACGGTCTTATTTCTTTTCCTCCGGAAGAAGCAGCTGAGACTCAGAGAGATTATTTAATTTTCCCTAAGTGAGTGGCTTCTATGGAGCAGGACCCAGCCTGTCTGACCCTGGGGTCTGGGTCCCCTCCATTGCATTTGCTGCCATTAACATTGCTTTCCCTCACTTGGATAATAGATCCACAGTCCTGATCATGTGCCTTGTGCTTTTGTAGATTAGCATCTCTGAGTGTTTCCAGTAGTAGAGTTCTGTTTGTCTTAGAACCCAGTGGCTCTAGGCTGCAATTTCTCTCCGTTGCCCTCCTCTGGAATTTCTCCAGCTTTACCAAATTTTCCTTGAATGTCAATGGCTGGGCCTGAAACCAGGGCTCTGGTGGCCAATGTCCTTTTGTTTGGTGTAGGGGGAAGGAGACATTTCTTGCTTGGTTTTTAATTCCCAACATTAGCCACAAAATTCCAACATTTTTGAGCTGGCAAGAAGCTTTGGAAGTATCTACCCTGGGGCACTCAGACTTAAGCGTGCAGTGGAATCACGTGCAGGGCTTGCGCGACAGTTGTCTATTTGCTATGTAACAAATTACCCCCAAATCTAGCAGCTTCAAACAGCAAAAATTTATTCTCTTACACAGTTTCTGAAGGTCAGGAATCCAGGAGTGGCTTATCAGTATACTTCTGGCTCAAGGTCCCTGATGAGACTACCGTCAAGGTTTTTTTTGGAGGGACTACAGTCATCGGAAGGCTTGACTAGGACTTACTCACTTGGCTGGCAGTGAGGTCTCTTTTCTCTACCATGTGAGCCTCTCATGGAGCTGCCTGAATGTCCTGAAAACCTGGCATCTGGCTATCCTGAAGTCAGTGATCCAAGAAAGATCAAGGGAATAACTAAGAGGTAAGCCACAGTGTATTGTGTAATATAATCTTGGAAGAGATGTACCGCCACTTCTGATGTATTTTAGTCATCAGACATACTGATTCTAGTTCAAGGTAGGGCAGGACTACACAAGAGTGTGAATTCCAGGAAGTGGGGAGCGTTTGGGGACTATCTTGGAGTTTGGATGTCTGAACCACAGATTTCTGGGCCCCATCCCTAAAGTTTCTGATTCAGTAGGTTTGGAGTGGGGCCCAAGACTTTCCTAATAAGTTCCTAGGTAATGCTGATGCTATACATCTAGGACATTTACTTTGAGAACCACTGCTCTGTTACTGATTCTGAATTTGTAGACAATGAAGGTGAGTCTCACAAAGGTGAAGGAAAGTGAGGAGCAGGGAAGTATGCCAATAATTAAATACTGAATACCTACTATGCATCAGGCACTAGGCAGGAGCCTTTACATGCATTTTCTTGTTTAATAGAACCAACCCTGTGCATTGCTCACCATTTCACAGTGATGAAGCCAAAACTAAGAGAAGTTAAGTAATGTGCCCAAATTCACACATATAGTGCACTGACAGGGACAGGATTGGAACCCAGATCCCCTGACTCTCAAGTCAAAGTGTTTTGTACAACCAAAGAGCCCCAAATCTACCATTCTATTATAAGTAGAATCGTTTTCCCTGAAAATGTATTGACTGCGTTATTACCACCCTATCACACAGGACTAGGGAATCACCCCATAAATTGTACCCACTGCATTTGCATCTCATAGACTAGAAATTAACCTTAGTTTAACTTGAAGACTTAGAGATTCAACATTCATGGTGCTTCCTAAGTCTCGTAGAACAAGTCTAGGAAACACTGGCTCCAGTGTTCCCTGGCTTCCAAGGATCCCCAGGAGACTCTAACAATTATACCAATTACCCACAGGACATAACTTTAGTCTCTTCAAGCACTGAGCTGTGCTGAAGTCACAGTTCCAACATAACCTTGGGCAGGTCTCTTAAAAGCCCTGTGCCTTTGGTTCATCATTCATAAAATGGAAAGAATCATAATTGTGTTTTTTGCACACCTTATAAGGTTTTTTTGTGAGGTTCAAATGAAATAATATATCTAAAGTCCTTCACAAATTGCCAAATGCCTTGCGCAGAAAAGATCCTATTGCTATTACCACATTCATCCTTCCGGTATCTGCTGAGTTCTGTCTTTGGTTCTTATCTCCTATTTTTAAGAATAGGATGCTAGAGGGGCGCCTGGGTGGGTCAGTTGGTTAAGCATCCAACTTTGGCTCAGGTCATGATCTCGCGGTTCTTGAGTTCAAACTCTGCATCAGGCTCTGTGCTGATGGCTTAAGCCTGGAGCCTGCTTCGGATTCTGTGTCTCCCTCTCTGTCTGACCTCCTCCTGCTCTCTCTCTCTCTCTCTCTCTTAGAAATAAATAAACATTAGACATGTTTTAAAGAATAGGATGCTGGACTTCATTAAAAGCTCCTGAGGCATCTATTGAAATGGTTATCTGATTGTTCTTATACAACAGATATTTCTCTGGGCAGAATCAGGTGTTGGATAAGAATTTTATAAAATATAAAAGGGGAAAAAGCCAACTCTCACCGCTTGCAGGGCTCTGTGCTGGATGCTTGTAACAAGTCTGTAAGGGAGATATCAATATCTCTGTTTTAGGTGTAGTAATTGAGGAAAAGAAACATAAGGTCATTGCTGTAAGTAGGAGAGGCAGGATTTTACTCTGTTAAATTACTCAGCACAGGGCTTGGATCATAGAAAATGTTCCATGAATGGAAACTTTCTTAGTATTGCATTGATGCATCTATTGGTGATGATTGGGCCCATCCATCATATTGGATGGGCTTGCTGGAGTCAGATGGAAAGCAGCCATCTGAGAAGGACTTACACATCCTTTCTTCTCAGCACGGGGCACAGTAGGAATGACTTTCTCTAGCAGAGGGTCATATTTCTATTAAATCTGTTATTGTTGACTTGTTCCTTTCTTATGGACCATATTGGGAGCAGAATTTCCCAATACCGACCACTTGGTAACATTTTAAAACATCTAGAAAGTGCAATGGTCACTAGGAGGCAGCATGGGTTAACTAAGAACTAAAGTGTCTGGGGGAAGGATTATTAGTTGTGTAAATTAGAAAAATGCCATAAATGTAGTACATCCCTTCGTGATTTCCACAAGAAATTTGAGGCAGATGGAGAAAAAGTCACTGGACACAGGGAGCTTCAGACAGCTGGTTGAAAATTATACCCAGGAAAATACAAACCCAGTAACATGTTTTAAGGTTCCACTCTTGATCCTGTCCTTCATAACAATTTCATTAGTACCTTTGTCAGAGGTTAATGACCTGCTTATTAAATTTAGAGTCATAAGTCCTCTACATGGATCAACAAGCAATATCTACATGAGGTCTCATAAAGACAAAATGGAGAACTGGCTTGTCTATAGCTCATGTAATGAACTTGGGCATTTTATTGAATCATAACTACAGTCAGTTTTTTTTAACAAATTCCTTTTAGTGAGCTACGAAGGTATGGAGTTAAAGGACTCGAGACAATATACCTCATCATATGGTTCCCATAAGTAATCTCGTGCTGTACTGATGGATGAGCGGGAGAAATGTAGTTGAGGATTTTCAACACAGCCCTATGCTATCTGGAGGTTTTGACTGCTAGAGGGATAGTAACACACCATAATATGTAGAAAATGGAAATTGGAAGTTTTAGAGATATGCACGCTGAGAACTTCTGTGGGACCTGGGTCTGGTCAGTCTGGAGAAGAAAAAGATTCAGGGGAGTGGGTGGTGGTTATGCTAGATGGCTGCTGGAAAGGTTAGAGCCCATCACAGACTACTCACCAAGTGCATAGGCCAGGATGGCCTTCATTATTGCTTTTATTTCTGGATCTACTTTCTCAGCCTTGTCTTTTTTTCTTTTTTGTATCCTCATTTTAACTTAAACACTTTTACTGAGGTATAACATACCTGCAGTAGAGTGCACACGTTATGTGCACAGCTTGATGGATTTTTACATCTGTATACACCTATGTAGCCTCCCTCCCCTGCCAGATCAAATTCTAGAACAAATTCCCTTGTGCCCCAGCAGTAACCACTATCCTGATATCTGACTGTAGATTAGTTTTATCCCTAATAGAATCATATAGGATATATTCTTTTTGTCTAGGCTTTTATGACCCACATTAGTCTGAAATCTTCATCCATATTGTTGGGGACAGTGATAGTTTATGATTTATCATTTCTGCATAGTATTCTGCTTGTATAGATGTACTATAATTTATTTATTCAGTCCACAGTTGATTCACATTTGGGTTGTTTACAGTTTGGGGCTATTTTGGTGTGCCCTCTTTTAAGCTATATTAATTTGTTGTAAATATTTATAATTTATTTAATAACGTAACTACTTATAAATATTTATAATTAAGTATATTTGATATTTATATCAAAATACTTATGTGCTGTGCTAAAGAATTAGACCTATTCTGTGTTCCTCCACAGGCAGAAACCAGCACTTAGCATATTTCCTGGCAAATAATAGTTGCTCGGCAAATAATAGTTGCTCAACAAATATCTGATGAGTTTGATAGGTTGTTGGTTAATTGTTTAAAGTTTACTTATTTATTTTGAGAGAGAGAGAGAGAGAGAGCAAGCGTGAGTGGAGAAGGGCCAGAGGAAGAGGGAGAGAGAATCCCACGTTGACAGCATGGAACCACAGCGTGGAGTTCATGAATGGTGAAATCATGACATGAGCTGAAATCAAGAGTCAGATGCTTAACCGGCTGAGCCACCCAGGCACCCCAAGTTGTTGGTTAGTTGTTGAGAACCAATGAATAGAAGTTACAGAGGTACACATTTTATTCCCTATAAAGAGTTTTCTTCATATTAGCCCTGTTGAACACTGGAAAGTGATGAGTCATAAAATAGTAAGTTCCCCTTTTTTTTAAAGGTGTGAAAACAGGAAATAGGATCCTCCATCAAGGAACCTGGAGCAGTGGACACTGGAGGGGCTCTGCCCAGATCTCCCTGGACCCCCTTTGTTATTTCTTGTGCTTTGCTCCCAGCCTCTGTGTTCCTTTGTTTCTAAGGGCCAGTGGTCCTGTGGTTGGGAGCCTGGATCCCTTGGCTTGCATTCAGATAAGCTCTGAGCTGTCATTTATCTCCCACAACCCCAATGGCATCCGGCTGAGGCTGTGACTTGGTCTCAAGCCTTGCCCTGGGTTGTCCTCTTTCCCTTTCCTTTCCTGCTCCTCCTGAATCCATTCTCCTATTGATTTCTCTTGGGAATCCTTCCTTAATAGATCACATGGATTTGAATCCTTGTCTCAGGGTCTGTTTCTAAAGAATCTAACCTAAGACATTTGGTGAAGAATGAATTGATCTGATCAATTCTGATGGATGGCAATTGAGTCCAAATAGTATAGACATGGACTGATAAAGAAATCCCACGGTAGCTGTCTTTCAAAAACCTACATGATGCACAGTCCTGACTGCCTCAAGTCGGGGTTCACTGTTAAAACCTGGAGGTGTTGAGTCCCTAGGCAATGCTGGGAACTCAGAGGTGGATGAGCCTATGGAGAAGGAAAAGAATCTGGAGCAAGATAGGCTAAGAAAGATAGGCTACATGGCAATGTAGGGATGAACCTCCAAGAGGAGATAATCAACAGTCCAAACGCAGACTCTGTCATTTATCTCAGAGTCCATTGGAAATAGCATCAAGTTTCATTGAGTTTAGATCAGGATCCCAGCTGGTTGCCATTATCCAAGGCAAAGACCTATCCGTGCTGGCTGGACATAAAGGACAGGACCAGGGGGATCTTGTGACTTTAGGGACACGGAGGTACCCAACTCTCAACAGAGGTACCCCGCACTGGACTAGTGAGCAAAGCAAAATTCAGGCTTTTCGTGTTAGTGGAGTAACATTTCAATTAGACTCTGCTCTCCTAAGGGTTGGACACCAGGAGAAGAAAAGAGGCAGGGAAATATTGACTAGTATGTGCCAGGCACACCACGAGGCACTTTTCATACATAATCTTTAATCTTCACAACAACTCTGTGAAGAAAGCATTATTAACCTCATTTTTCAAACTCGGAGAATGAGGCTCAGAGAGGTTAAGTCAAGTGCCCTAGGTCACGGGTTAGGGCGGAATTCACACACATCAAACAATAGCTAATTGAACAATGCCCTCTGCGGTCTGTGCCAGGGGAGTGGTAAAAATGATAATTGCCACAGGGATGTAAACAGAAGAGGAAGAGGTGCCAAACCAGCTTTGTAAGAAATGAAAAAATACCAATCATCCTCATGTGTTGCCCCTTAATGCCAGCTTATTGGGAAATAGGGCATCGCTTCCCTCAAAGCATTTTTCTGGACCTATATATTTCAGAAACTTTCCTTAATTATTCATATAAACTCCTCAACTGGCTTGAGGCAGGGGAGGAGGAAACAAATTCTTTTAGTCCTTTTATCTACGTTACATTATTCAACCCTCTCAATACCAGTGAGGAAGGTATTAATCTTTTAATTTAAGAGATGGGACTGATGAACATCAAAGAACTTAAGTTTTCCCCAAATTTCAGTCTATAAATAATTCTATTTTCTCTGATCTAGAGTCTCTGTGTGTTTTCCTTTACCTGTGTCTCCCTCTCTGCAACTTTCTTGAAACTATCATGGAAGCCAATGCGTGGCTGGTTGGTTGGTTGAGCTCTGTAACTGCTTGTCTGCAAATTGAGGGATTTATTCTCTGCTCTGGACTTAGGAATGACCATCCTTGCTGTACGTTTCCTCCACAGGCCATAGCACAGTGGCTCCTTGGTAATCATTTGGGTCCTTGGTCAGTGTAGGCAACCAAACAAGAAAACTTAGGGGGCAAAGTCTGCTCTCAAATTGAGAATATCCAGCTAGATGGTTTATACTTATGAAATACAGATATTTTCAAAGTGCCCTGTCATGAATGTGTGTTACTTTGCCCACTCAACACTCCCTCCTTCTTCTAGAAATAGCCCTCCTTCATTTGGAGAATCTCAACCCTGGCAGCCAACAGGGTTTTAGAGGAGACTGACACCCTCCCCTTGGCTGTAGAAGTTGGTCCAGGGAATGGTCACATGACCCAAACCAGACCAATCAGAACAGTCCCCTGCAATTTTTTTTTTTTTTAAATGGGACCAAGAAAAGCTTTCCTCAGATGGTGAGACAGAGAAGATGTGAACCTGCAACTTTGGGGACCATAGGTCCATCTTTGGAGAGAAAGCACCTTTGAGAGGATAAGGCTGACACACGGAGAGAAGCTGAGATCGGGAGAGACAGCACACACGTGAGCAATGGAGGGCTGACAGAGTCCACATCCCAGTTCTCTAATTTGGGTCATCCCATGGTTACATGACCCCAGAGAGTCCCCTTGTTGCCCAAGCTAGTCTGAGTGCTGTTTCTGTTACTTGCAACCAAGTCTGGTGTGACACATCCCATCTTTTTTTCCTATTGCTTACTCTCAGCCAAAGGCCAAGACAGCACCCGACCCTGAAATCAGTAATTTTGGTCTTAGCTGGGACCATGGGATTGCTGCATCCTCTAAGGCTAGAATATACCTGGTTTGCTCAGGACAGCCCTGGTTGGTGCTTGCTGCCCAGGAGTAATAATTAACCGGGCTCCCTTTTTAGCTCATAAGGACCTGACTTGGATGACAAACCACATAGTTGCTAATTTTAGGCTCATCTCAACCATTCGCTGTTTTGGAATCCTTTCTGACACCGCCCCCCCACCCCCCGCCCCCCGCCACACACACACCTTGAGCCATCCTCCTGTAAGTGGAAGCCCCTGGAAGACAGAGACAAAGCACGCCTCACCCACCTGTGTACCCCGGTGGAGTTTCGTGCTGCACCGTGCACACTGTATTGGCTGCACTGAATGTTTCCGCCTGAAAATAACGATCAAAACAGACTTACCTAAAATAAATCAGGTTGACTGATTTGCAAGAACCAGGAACTGGATTTCTAGTTTTTCAAGTTTAAAGGGAATCCAATATTTGTGGGTTTGAGGATGATGATAGTGACGTGATGACGATGGTGATGATGATGCTCGTGGAAACCTTGAATATGGGCTTATATCAATGGTGAGAGAAGTGAAGTCCGTGCCCCTGAAACTGAACTCCGGGTCACACCACTGAAGCCTGCACAGTGTGGAGGGCTCACTGCTTCTTTGTGCCATTCTGCACTACAGAGATTGAAAGCTGATATCCCAAATTGAAAGCTGACATCACAGTTGAGTCCAGGGGAACAAGATGGGTTGATTTCACTTCTTCCTAGACATGCTTTCATTCCCTTCTTCCCTTTAGTAGTGGAAACAGAGCCTGCAGACCATCATCTAGGCTTCTGGCCCCTCCTTTTATAAGTTGGAGTTTACTACCTGCTCACTTCCCCTACTGCTATTTGCCCAAGGAGACCGTGGTCACTGCCCAGGGTGATTCAGATGGAGTCATATGGAGGAAGAACCAGCATGGTCGTGACCTACTGCTGCCTTCATGTAACTGTGAGAAAATCATTTGGAGTTTCCTTTCATGGATGTGTATGTTAGGGTAGAACTTTTTTCCCCCTCCTTTATATCAAGGCCAAGTAAAGGCATATGTCTTCTATTTATTTCCTTGAAATGATTCTTAGATGATAATTTTCCTTAGCCTCATCACAGCTTGGTTCCATATTCTTACAATCGAGCACTTCTCTTTTCTTTTTGGAGGGAGGTGACTTGGAATCATAGAGAAATATTAATCATTTGGTGCGGTTTTCTTGATTAAAGGAATTGTAAATGGCTATTTGAAAAACTCAAGGAAGGCTCATCCTTGGATTAGTATCAGATGAAACTTGTGTCTATAATTCATCTTACAGAGCAACTGTAACAAAGTTCAAACACAGTAAAATAGGGAAAATGAGAATAATCATCCGTGAAGCCTCAATTAGCAAAATGTCTCCGGGAATGGGGCTTTTCAAACATTAGGGTAAGAAGAAGGACTTTTCTTTCTAATTTCTATGTTGTGTAATTCTGGCAGTCTCAAGAGAGACCCACACATCCAAAGAAATTCCACTCTTCTGGCTGGCAAATTGCTTGAATTTCTTTAGGAAGGTGTAATGGTTAATTTTATGTGTCTTGCCTGGGCCATGGGGTACCCAGATATTTGGTCAAACATTATGCTGGCTGTTTCTGCGGGAGTGTTTTTGGATGACAGTCACATTTGGATTGGTAGACTGAGTAAAACAGATTGCCCCCACCCCACACCCCAGTGTAGGTGGGCCTCATGCAACGAGTTAAAGGCCTGAACAAAACAAAAGGCTGATTGCCTTTAAGCTGGGACGTGGTTTCTTTTCTCTGGCCTTCAAGCTAAAAGATTGGCTCTTCCTGTGTCTTTAACCTGCCATCCTTCAGACTTGAACTATACCAGTGGCTTTCCTGGGTCTCCAGTCTGACGATTCACCCTGCAGATCTTGGGAATTCTCAGCCTCCACAATCACGAGAGCCAAATCCTTACGACGTATATATGTAAAATATATATGTATCCTATTGGTTCTGTTTCTCTAGAAAACCCTAACAAACACAGAAGGCACAAAAAAATACCCATATGCCCCAGAGGGGAAGCAAGACTCGTACACCCATCTGCACACTAAGGAGTGACCATTGCTCATTTCTCTAGCACACACTGAGGGAGGAGGAGCCGACCACCTCGACCAAAAGGCCGTTCCTGCACAACCAGAGAAAACACCTGTGGAGGAGATACTTAGCAGAACAACTAGAAGCTTCATTTGGTCCTAAAATAGATTTAAGGTTTTTCAGCGGAAACTGAGCAAATGGTAGAGGGGTAAGAAAACATTTCCATTTGGGTGACGTGGACTAGGCAGTCCGATTCAGAGATGGCCGCTGTTTCCCAACGGTAGTGCAGCTGGAGGGGTTTCACCCCATCACCGACGAAACAGGGTTTTCAGCAGTGTCCATGACTTCCCAGGCGAAAGCGGAGTGTAGGTTTTGAGAGTCAGAAGTCCTAATAAGCAGGCCTGCATGCGAGGCAGGTGACCAAACACCCATGTTCTAGACCTGTCCCTGTCACTCCCCAGTAATCACTTTCCCTCTTTGTGCCTCAGTTTCCCCATCTGTCAAACACATCAGTCTGACTTTCTGCTCTTTAGGTTTAGTGACTGTTGAGCATTTTCTGCAGGTTAAAAAATTAAGTGTCCGTGTTTGAAGCAGAGACAAAAATATTACATTTGTGTTCCAGAGGCCAAACACGTTCTGTGCTGCAGTCACCAAGATGTAGATGTTCTGGAATCAAAGGCCACGAAAGTGCCGATATCTGTGAAAGTTAAAAGGGGAGTTGGAGGAAGGCCAACGTCTTCTCCGGCTAATTTGTCTTCGCTTTGAAAATGCTTCCAACAGAAGTGTTGAGGAGACTCATCTCCTCCCCTGGCTGGGCACTTCTCCTATCTTCCAGAAGAGAATTTGACACAAATTCTCTCTAGGTTGTTCCTCTAACTTGGTAGCCTGTCCTGGGTCCCAGGGCAGCCGGCTTCAGGAGAGGTGACGGGTGAGAGCAGGTGCTTCTGAGTGGGGCTCAGAAGCAGACACGCTGTGTGGCTTTGGGTACGGTTTCCTCTACCATGGAGTTGGTGGTCCTGACACACACTGGCTGAACAATGTCAGAAGCGGACATTGTTCTCAACAACACATCATTCTTCTCCAAAGAAACCAGGTAATAGTATGTGCTCTTGTTTGTTTTCTTTTCCTGGGAACAGATTTGGGTATCCCGATGTTGTTATCTTGGTAATTACAAATTGCTGAGACTTGGGTACAGGAGCCACCCCAGAAAGGGGAGGGGCCCTCTTGAATGTGGTTATCACAGAGCATTTGCTTCCTGCCCTGACCGCCCTCCTCTGCCATCACCCCACCTCAAGCCTGTCACACATCCTCGGTTTCATGACTCCCTTCCGCCTCCTAGGCATGGCATGGCCTTCCCCAAAAGCTTATATTGACCCATCATGTTGGGTTGGGTGCCTGTATCAGACGTTGACCTCCATCCAGATCCCCTCAGATCCCTTCACTATTTCTCTGTGCCCCTCCCTGGTTTGTCAGCTTCCTTGTTTTCCCCTTTGGAATGTTTGGCTTTCTGCCTCCTGTACCTGTGACTCTTCTCCAGAAGAACTGCCCTGGGCCCGCTGGCCCCTGCGTGCATAGAGTCTGGGAAGGTATGTGCCTGTCCTCACAGTCCCCCTTAGCCTATGACTGGAAGGATAGGAGTCTCAAAGCCTAGGCTCTTCCCCTCCTGCTGGGACAAAACCGAGGCCTGACATACACTTCAGAGTTCTCCAGTGAGAAGGTGGAACCTTCTCGAAGCAAAGTTGTGCTCAACTTTTTTGGGTCTCTTCCCTTGTTCTGCTTCTTCCACTCTTTTACTGGTTCCTCCTGAGAGCATTACTTGAAACATCAGGAACGTATCAGACACATCAATCTTTCTGGGGGACCAAACCTAAGATGGCATCCGCCTATGTGCTCCCGTGGCCCTCTAGGTCTGCCCCAGTGATAGGACTTATAACTCCCTAGCCACTAGCTGGCTCCTGCACCGGACTGGGAGCTTTCTTAAAATCTTTTTTTTTTTTTTTTTTAATGTTTTGTTTATTGTTGAGAGACAGAGACAGAGACAGAGCATGAGCAGGGAAGGGGAAGTAAGAGGGGAAGACACAGAATCCGAAGCAGGCTCCAGGCTCTGAGCCGTCGGCACAGAGCCCGACGCGGGGCTCAAACTCACAAACCGTGAGATCATGACCTGAGCTGAAGTCGGATGCTCAACCGACTGAGCCACCCAGGTGCCCCTGGACAGGGAGATTTCTGCAGGCAGGGGCTGTGTTTTGACCAAGCTGTACCTCAGGACCAACTCAGGATCTGCTGACGGCTTCAAGGAGCTGCAGATGAATGAATGAACCACGTACTACAGCCATCGGAATCAACCCCAATGGAAGGTTGAACCCAGGAAAATGTCTGGGCACCTGCGGGGAAGAACAGGTCCTAAACTGAAAGCAAGCTGTGCGCTTTCGCGAGAATGGAGTGAGAGTGGTAGGGACCCCAGCCAGTGGGGCTGGAGCCTGAGTGACCCCTTCCTCCTCGTGTTCCTCTTGTGCATCTTCACCAGCACACTCTTGGCCTTTGGCTGTTGGCGTCATTTCCCCAACAGGCCTAACTCGTGAAAATGGGCACGGCCATGTGTGATGACATCTGTTGTCTTAGTTTTTAATTCCTCCGCAGTGTCTGCACCCAGACTCAAACATTCCGCCTCAGGGTCCACAACCATCTTTTAGCTGCTAGCTCACGATTGGACACTGACCTATCTCAGAATTCCACCATGAGCCCTGCATCCTCCGAGTCAGGTCTGTTAACTGTGGTCCCCCCACGTCCCCAGTCTCCGAGCAGTCCCCGCCAGCTGCCCTTTCCAGATGGCAGGACCTGGAGCCTTGGGATCTAATCACAACATCCCTGTCCCAGCCCTCCGTCCCCGCCCTAGTGCCAGCACAGCCTGGAATGTGGTTGTGACAGAGAAGCCCAGTCTGTTACCACCGCTCAGTCTCTGGCACGTCCAGGCAGGCCCGGGCAAGTCGCCAGTGGGGGGGTTGTTGACATGAAGGACATGCCATAGGTTTCCCAGAAGCAGCCGCGAGGAAGGCTTGGAACTGAAATGTGGCCCAGGTGGAAGCTTGAGCAGTTTGGAGGGCCTATACACTCTTAGTCGTTTGGGGTTCTAGAAGAGGTTTGGTTACGGGCTGAATTTATCCTGAGGAAGGTTACCAAGGCCCACTTGTCCAAGGTATTTGGTGGCAGCGGTAAGGCACAGGAAGTCATGTAAAGGAAATTAAACAACTGGAGAGAAAGCCGCCCCTGCAGGAAGAGACGCCCA
The DNA here is from genome assembly GCF_018350195.1 of Panthera tigris. Classification (NCBI taxonomy): domain Eukaryota; kingdom Metazoa; phylum Chordata; class Mammalia; order Carnivora; family Felidae; genus Panthera; species Panthera tigris. The sequence continues at coordinate 68,959,908 of NC_056669.1, read as the reverse complement.
CCAGCTCAGGAGCAGGGCCCTCGGAGCAGGTCCAAGAGGAGACGGAGCCAATGGGAAAGAGGAGAGGTGCCTCGATCTCACGAACTGAAAACACAAGGGTTTGAAAGCATACCTTGTGGCCTTGTATTCCTTCCCGCTTGCCAGCGTGGCAAACGCCGTCCTCCCATGAAACGCTCACAGGTAAGCAGTGGGCACTTGGGACCTTGGCTGGACGAGCAGAGGGTAGGGAGCTGTTAGCTATTTACATCCAGGAGACCTGAGGAGTCCCTCACACCAACTCCCTGCAGATCGCAGCACGGGGAGCTGCAGAAGGAGCCACAAAGATGGGCAGGCTCTGACCAGGGCATCCCAGGACAGGGGCAGACATGTCTCACTGTGAATGTCCTATGTCTTCATCCCTGCCCTGTCGCCCTTTCCGGATCCTCACATCTGCACAGCTGTCAGACTCCAAGCGTCCTGGCCTCCGTCTTCTATCAACGGACACGGATTGAGCGTCTCCTTTGCATTAGGTGCTGGGGAGACCAGTGAACAAAACAGGTCAAAGTCCTGCCCTGGAGGAGCTTGAGCTCTCGAGGGACCCAGACACACGTGGAGTCGGCCAGGAGCGATAAGCCCAGCGATAAGGGAGGGGGAAAGGGGAGGCTGCCCAGCATGGTGGGGGAGGGGATTGCGATTTTTGAAGACAGGGGTCAGGGCAAGTCTTGCATTTGGAATATTTGCCCAGCTCCTCGTTATGCCAGACATCGTGCTGGCCGCGGTGTATGCAAATTCCAGATACAGGGCTGTGACCCCCACTCTTGTAAAGCTTACAGTCTAGTCCTTTTTTGCACACCTTGACTCCTCACTGCAGCTACCGGGCGGTCTTCCTACACACAGGGGCCATCACACCACTACTGGGCCTCCAACCCTTCGATGACATCTCAGTGCCGGGAGGATCCAATCCTGGCTCCCGGGCAGGTTTCCACGCTTCAGTCCCTGTCCCACCCACCACCTGGGCTAGTGTCGGTCACGGCCTTCTCCCGTCCACCTAGGTGGTGGCACAGCCTAATTTGCCTGGAACGGTCCTGGTTTATTCCCGCGGGGCTGCCATCATTACCAAGACGGTGCCACTTTACCCTCAAAGGTGTCCGGATCTGGGCAACAAATGATGCCGTGCCGCCGCTTTAACGCACACCCAGCGCTTCAGCGGTTCGAGATACCGCTCTGCAAAATCACGTTCCGCTTCCCGTGTTCGCACTTTGTGCGTGCTCCTCCCTCAGTCTGGTTTACCCTTTCCCGCCACTGCCGGATGAACTTCTCTGTATCCCCCAAATCCAGCTGACGTGTTTGTTACTGTCTCTCTGCTTTCCGGGCTGTCTCCCCACCCTCAGCCCTCTCCTCCACAGCGGGCCTTGTTCCCTCCCTGGTGGCATCCATTCTCCGGTAGAGCGTGCTGTCCACCTTTGTCCCAGAACCTTCTCCACCGCTGCGCTGGAGGTAGGCCCTGTGCCCCGTTCAGCCCTGTGTCCTCGGGCCTTGCATGGAGTCTGAACCACAGCAGGTACCGAGTAAGAGTCGATTAGGGTGAATGCAAAGTGGTTTTGCTCTAGCTGCAGATACGATGACTTAAAGCTTTACACGCTTTCGAGGGAACCACTAGAACTTAAAGACTAGGTCCACCATGCATTTTTTTTTTAACCTGTCACATAATTTCTGAAACATAGTGGGAAGTTGGTACCCCAAATGGGGGATCTCTTGCTGACCTGCACCTTGATTTTCCCGCTCACAGGTGCCCATTCACCTGTGCTCTCAAATGGCCCATCCTCCCGGCTCACTGCCTCCTGGGGGCCAGCTGCTGTGACACGTGCCTGAGTCCTGGGAGAGCAAAGAAGGGAATAGTCTCAGCCTAGGAGGACTGGGACAGAAGGGAAATGAGACGCGACGATGGGGAGACAGTTTAGAAAACAGAGCAAGAAAACAGGCATCCCTTACTCAAAGCTGACATGAGAAGTTTCTAATGAGGGAAACGTGGAAGCAGAAAGTTTTGGTATCAGTGGCAGTTTTTCAAGCAGCTGGAAAAGACATGAGCAATTTTTTTTTAATGTTTATTTATTTTGAGACAGAGAAAGAGAGAGAGAGAGTGAGCAGGGGAGAGGAAGAGAGAGAGGGAGACAGAGGATCCCAAGCAGGCTCCTCGCTGTCAACGCAGAGCCCCATGCAGGGCTCGACCCCACGAACTGTGAGATCATGACCTGAGCCGAAACCAAGAGTCGGGTGCTTCACCGACTGAGCCACCCAGGTGCCCCAGACATGAGCAATTCTATGTTTACTGGTCCTGTGCAAGGGAGGACCATGTAAGAAGTTTAACCAATATCTTTAAAGTCAGGAGGCAAATAGTTGGAGAGAGGGTGTGAGGCAATGGAATGAACACAAGCCGTGTTTAAATCCTGGCTTTCCATCCACTCAGGTGTTGCTGTATTCCTTCCCCTTCAGGCATATTTGCACAGCAAATCTGGATTGCCGATCTTGGGCCTGGCACCGTGTAAAGTGTTCAAAATACAGCTCGTGAAAAGAACAAAAGGCCCAGTCCGTGCCAGTCTAGAGAGGAAGTCAGAAGATCATCAAACGCTCATAAGATAAAAATGCCCGTCTGAAATGTTGGCAAGGGCTATGAAGGAGGCATACACAGGACTCTAAGGGAGCAAATGTAGCTGGCCTGGTGAAGCCAGGGGTGAGCTGTGAGCTTAAGGGTGAATGGGAGTGAATGAGGCCCGAGTGGCTCCTGGAAGCTGGGCCCGCGGGGCTCCCCGGGGTGGAGGCCAGAACGTGGCAGAGTCCTGGGCCAGCCAGCAGCACGGTGCAGCACAGTGGGTGGGAGCCCAGAGGATGAAGGCAGAGCGGGGCAAGATGAGGCTGGAGAGAGACGATGGGCAGATCGGGTACCATGAGGCATCTGGTCTTTGTGCAAAGATTAATTAAAAAACCCGGGAGGGTTTTTTTTAGCAGTGAGGGTGGGGGTAAAGGGTATGTATATGTCTCCTGCTCACAAATGTACTTTGAAAACTTCCTTCTAGCTGCTGGTGGAAAGATTTCGGCGTGGAGAGATCCTTTGGAAAGCAGCTGCTAGAATCCAGGCCAGAGACCTGGGGCGGGGTAGGGGGGAGGCAGAACTTGCACTGAGGGGGCCGGGCTGTTTCCCATCACCTCTATGAGTCTCAGTGTGTAGTCCTGTAAAAGAGACAAGAAGAGGTAAAGCTTAGGGTAAGTAAAGAGGCAAAGTGTCTACTTCACAGTAAATGCTCAAGAGATATGTGGTTGCCTTCCCTCCTGACGTGAGGCAGGCAGCGGAACCTTGGCTGAGGTTCCTGGGCCTGTGAGGTTCTGCTTTCTGTGACGATTTTTGTTTTAGTCGCAGAAGCAACCCCGTGTTTGTGCAGGGAAACGGGGACCAGAAACAGCCCAAGATACATTGTAGAGAAGTTCCTTTCTGAAACATTTTTGAGGTGTATAAAGAGAGGACAAACTATATAGATCCCAGGAGTGTCTCTCTCTCTCTCTCTCTCTCTCTCTCTCTTGCTCTCTCTCTCTCTCTCTCTCACACACACACACACACACACATACACACACATGTACACTCCCCCCACCCCCATTGTAAGCTTCCTTAGGTAAAAAAAAAAAAAATGACATTGGTCTTTATCAAAATAGGGACGACCAGTGCCCCTGGCTAAGAAGGCTGTTGACTCCTGGGAGTGTTGCTGTATCTGAGCCTTCCTTGGAAAACCCTTCTCGTCTCTTGTAGCTAATCAGGTAATGAAAGTTGTACAGCACCGTGATCAGGTAACCCAGATAAAGGCCTCTTGTGTTCATCCCGGTGCGTGCAATATCGGGTGATATGCCCTACTCTGAAAATAAAGAGTAGCCATCCTCCAAACCAGCGGAGGGGGAAAGGAAAGAAAGCCTCCCCCCCCCACCCCATTTCATGTGGTCAGCTGCAACAAAGGCTTCAACACTGGTTGGTTTACAAAGTGCAAGGCTCAGAGAGACCCACACGTTTGCATTAATCAGATGGTGTCATTAGAAGCACAGGCAGAGATGCTTCTGGCTAAAAGGAAAATGTAATGCCATTGTTTTCGCCTCTCAAAGAAACAGCCAACAAAGGGAAGCTCACCTGGAAGCATCGGAAGCAAATCATTCATTCCTGAAGACAAATTTAGGCAAGAACATTTGGCAAAACTTACTGTAACATAAATGATTCGTGCCTTAAAAGCCTGTGACCAGGAAGGTCACACTTCTTTTTAACACCCAAATAATGATGGCATTAACCCGAGCAGCTGGATCGTTGATAAGCAGCTGTCCTTAAAGTGTCCCTTGGTTGTTTCAGAGGGCCCTCCCCCTCTTCCTCCTCTCCCGGTTGGCTCCCCATTCATTCCGACACTTCCCTGCCATTCCAGCTGGTCGGGAGGGTGCCAATGGCCCTACCAAGGGGGCTTCCCCGTGGAGTGGCCAGGAAACCACTGGAGGGGTCTGAGCAGAGGAGCACACACTATCCTTTTAGCAGGATCAAGTTGTTGCTACGTTAAAAACAAACTGTAGGGGGCGAGAGTGGCAGCAGGGAGCCCTGTTAAAGAGCCTACTGATGGGCAGGAGAGAAATGTCAGGGCTTGGACCAGGGTGGCCGCTATGGAAGTGATGACACGTGGTCTGACTCTGGATATATTTTAAAGGTAGAACCCACGGGATTGCCTCACTGAAATGTAAGAGAAAGAGAGGAGTCTAGGATGACCCCAAGTTCCTTGACTAACAACCAACATTGGATGGAGCTGCCATGACACTCTCTGAGCAGAGCATTAGCTCCATCTGCGTTGCTTGCCTGACGGAGCCCTAAAATTGTCACTTACTAGTTATTAAGCCCGGTACTAGGAACAATGAAAGCTGTTTTTTTCCCTTATTCACTAAAGGTTATATTTACTTTTAGCAAACAGATGTCCCTTGCCGAGACAAAAAGAAAATTTTTTTAAAATACGTGTTTTTTTAGTAGCAATTTTACAGGCAACATTTCTTTTCTATTCTTTTTTTTTTTTTTAAATCGTGGTATAACTGATACATAACCAGGCAAAATTTCTGATCATAATATGACTTGAAAAATAAGTCAGTAAAAAAGGTAAAAAAAACCCCAAAAACCCAACAAGACTTTATTTAAGAATTAAGAAGTAGGGGCGCCTGGGTGGCTCAGTCGGTTAAGCGTCTGACTTTGGGTCAGGTCATGATCTCGCGGTCCGTGAGTTTGAGCCCTGCATTGGGCTCTGTGCTGACAGCTCGGAGCCTGGAGCCTGCTTCGGATTCTGTGTCTCCCGCTCTCTCTGCCCCTCCCAGACTCATGTTCTGTCTATCTCTCTCTCTCAAAAATAAATAAGCATTAACAATTTTTTTAATTAAAAAAAGGAATTAAGAAGTATATACCTAGATAGTTTTGGGCTCAACAAGGAAATCAAAAGGGAGATGATTATTGCTAAAGAACAATAAAAACCAATGACCCAGCAAAGGCTGTCCTCAGAGGAAAATTTATGGCCTGTCATCCTTTTGCAATTGGAGCAGAAAGACTAAAAAGTAAGAGAACTAAGGTCTTGTCTTAAGGAACTAATGAAATAACAAAAACAAAAACAGGAAATTAGGAAGAGGAGATTTATAAAAACAAAATTTAAATTTAATTCAATGAGTTTATTAAAATTTAATTTATTGATTTGTTAAAATTTACTTTTTAAAGTTCACTTATTTATTCTGAGGCAGGGGAGGGGCAGAGAGAGAGAGGGAGAGAGAGAATTCTAAGCAGGCTCCAGGCTGGTCAGTGCAGAGCCCAACTCAGGGCTCAATCTCACAAGCAGTGAGATCATGACCTGAGCCCAAACCAAGTGTCGAATGCTTAACTGACTGAGCCATTCTGGCGCCCCTGATTTGTTAAGGTTTAATTAGATGTAACATTTATTTAACCATTTAAATAAACATAAAGCTGATTCCCTGAAATAGCTAAACCCTTAAGAAAACTGAATAAGTAAAAAAAAAAAAAAACAAAAAAAAAAAAAACAAAACAACGAAAAAGGGGGAGACTCAACCCTGTGGCAATAAATCCAAGGATTCAGAGGGAAAGGGTAACTTCCTGGCACATGACCTAAGAGGAAGAAGGAAGCTTGAAGAGACCAATTACTGTCACTCTAAAAGGTGATTAAGATATACAATCAAAAGAGTTCCCACGACCACAGGCGTTCACGGGTCAGTCACAGATCATTGTCTGTTCCATTTCCTTAATAACCCAGCCACACCACACGATTCTAGAGCAAATAATAGTTACGTAGTCATACTATTTAAATGCTATTTATTGGTTTTCTATTTTAAAAATCAACCCATTAGACCAAGCAAACTGAATTATAGTTCTTGTACAACATACAAATATTATGACCATCTTGACATGTTGAAATGTGGTTGGTTGACAAAAATAGAAGTAGGTGGCTGTGTAGGTGCATTTATTAAAGAGCTAGTGCATAAGTACATATAAATTTGATAGATCAAGATATAGAGGTGTAAGTATGTTGTTTAATGATAATCATCTGGAGAACTCAAATTAAGGCTATCGTGAAGATCAAAAAAGAGAAAAGGGAACAGAGAAGGTAAGTGGGAGGGGTAGTATGTGTACTAATTTCACCATATTCATCCTGAGGAGTCAACAGATACTGTCTCGGATGGATAAATCATGAAATAAAGATCTAAGTATGAGAAGTTAGTTATGAAAACTTCAGACCAGTCATTTCTGGGAAGTGGGTCTAAAAGAGATATGGTACTTTAATTTTTTTTTTTTACAGTCTTATGTTCTGTTTGCATTTTTTAAAGTTTATGTGTTTATTCTTGAGAGACAGTGAGAGCACGAGTGGAGGAAGGGCAGAGAGAGAATCCCAAGCAGGCTCTGGGCTGTCAGCACAGAGCCCCGCGCAGGGCTTGAACTCACAAACCACGAGGTCATGACCTGAGCCGAAATCAAGAGTCAGACGCTTAACCAACTGAGCCACCCAGGGGCCCCTGTTCTGTTTGCATTTTTAAGATCAAGTCTCATGGATAGCAACATTTATATACATGTATATAAAAACAGAGAAGAGCCAAGGCAACAGGTACTCTTTGGAGGAGGGGAAGAGAGAAAAGCCCCTGGTTGTAGCTTGTCCAAGGAAAGAATTCCATGGGAAGACAACTGATGAGCAGTTTTCAGTTGTTTGTGGTGGGGTGTGCCCTGTGAGTCACTCTTCACTGCTCCCACAAAGTCTGCATTGCTCCTGGATGGATCAGAGGTCTAGAGCTATTGAACTGGGCACCCAGGTGGCCTTGGGGTAAACACAGACAACACATGTGGACTCTGGAACTGTAAGACGAAGAGACAGCTGGCACTGTGGTTACACAAAGATGTACCCAACAGTTTCCATCTTGAGGAGTTCAGTCTATAGGAAGATCCAGATATGGAAACAGAGAGAGCTTTGCTTGGGGCTATATGCGGATGGAAACAAAGTGCTTGGTGAGTGTAAAAAAGGAAACTCCTGAAGAGTCAGGGAGGTCACTTTGGAGAAGGTGACCTCTGAGTTATATGCTCAACATGGAGGTTGAGTAGGAGCTTGCAGAGAGAGAGAGAGAGTCTTCCTGGCAGAGGAAGAGGAAATGGGGCTTGTTCTTGGAACGGGGGTTGGTTGGCATGTGGGGTGGCGAGATGGACAGGAAGTAAAGCTACAATAATAGGCTGAGGCAGATCATGAAGATGCTGTGTATAAACAGAGAGCTCAGGCATTAGCCTGTGGGTGACGAGGCATCAGCGAAGGGCTGGCAGTGGGAAAATGGCATGATCAGATTTGCATTTCAGAAAGATCACTCTGCCTGGAGGCTGGGAGTCCAGCTGAGATTGTGACAGAGGAGACACAAGGAGAGAAGTCTGTGATGTGGGAGGTGCGAAGCTCATGCATGCCAGCAACCCGTAGAATGCTGCCCAGACAGTCCAGGGTCCAGCGCAACGTCCCTGGGTGCCACAGTCCCAGCTGTGGTTTAGGAAATGTGGGCATCAGTGATTCTGGAAGTAATGGCTATCCCACAGAGTGGACACCAGACTGGAGAATCCAGAGGGGAGATTTCAGAAAACCAGGCGGGCAGAGGCATCACCTAGAACAGGGCTACCATGTACAACAAAAGCTCCCTTAGTGGTTTGCTTTGCCCCTTCCTTCTAAACCACAATCTGACCCAGAGCCGAGGCCAGATGGAGTCATGTGGCTGCCCCAGTCAGGTCTTATTTGCTTTAATATTTATCCATATTCATTTAATGGGGTGGAAATAGAGAAAACAGATTTTCAATAAAAATGCAATACAGATACTATGAAAAAAAGATCCTCCTTATTGTCAATATAAAGCATTGCTATATATTTAATAAACAATATTTTATTTTAATTTATTTGTGTTTTTTTTCAGTCATAACTGGATGGCATTAGGTTACTCAACAGAGATGGAAGTAATTTATGATAATATAGTTACACAAATTCCCCTTCCTGCCCCTGGGTTTTGAATAAACTATTTTTCAATTCCTCTGTCATTATTGACTAGCTGTATAATAAGCCATGTTACCTAACTGCCTGAGGCTCATCTTTGTAATCTGGAATGCGGCATTATTACTGTCTTCCTCTCAGGATTGCTCCAAGGATTCACTGAGTTTACTGTGTGAAAGTTCCAGGAACATAATAACTACACAATAAATGCTGGCTGCCTTGCCTTCCCAGGAACGTGATTCGTAGGGAAAGGGTATGTATTGGCTCTACCCGGTGAGACAAGATCCCTCACCCCTGTATCCTCTGGAAAATTAGGAAAAGATAAGGAAAAGTCATTGAGAGTATTCAGGATGCACATACTGAAAATGTACTGTCTGGTTAGTTTGTTTTGACATATGTGTGCACCTGTGATCACTGCATCACTACAAGCCGGATAGTGACTATAGCCATTGTCCCCAGAGTTTTCTTGCATCCCTGAGGAATTGCCTGCCCCCTTCTGCCCCTCTCCACTACCCCCATCTTCTTGTTCCCAGGTAACCCCTAATATGTCTCCAACTATCCAGATTGTTTCCTTCTTACTGAGTTTTGAAAATTCTTTACATATTCTGGAAACAAGTCCTCCAGCAACTACATAATTTGTGTTTTTTCCCCCAGTTTGTCTTCAGTTTGAGTTTATCTGATGTTTGCTCATGATCAAACTGGGGTTATGGGACTTGGGGGGAGTATCACAGAGGTAAGGTACCCTTCTCATGGCATCTTATTGGGGCACATGCTACAGAGATGACTTATCACTGGCGATGTTGACCTAGATCACTTGGTCAACGTGGTATCTGCCATGTTCCTCCACCATCAAGTTACTTTTTACCCACTTCTTTGGAAGTTGGTAAATCTAGCCCATACTCAAGGGGATGAGAATTAAGTTTCACCTCCTGGAAGGGAGAATATTTACATATATTATTTAGATTCTTCTGTAAGGAAGTTCATCTCTCTTCTCTATTTGTTTATTCACTTATTTATATCAGGATGAACTCATGGATATTTTTTTCATTCTTTTGATATGTTACATCCTTTTGTTCTTTTTATTTCCTTACTTTCCCTACATTAAAAGATCCTCCAGGCTCATTTTGTATTTTTTTGTCCCAGCCCTAGAGTTAGCTATTTCTCAAGGGTCCTTGCTTCCTTGGATCAGAGAATGGTATTTAGAAATGAAGATCAAGGGGCGTCTGGGTGGCTCAGTCGGTTGAGTGTCTGACTTTAGTTCAGATTATGATCTCATGGTTCATGAGTTCCAGCCTGGCATCCGGCTCTGTGCTGAAAGCTCGGAGCCTGGAGCCTGCTTTGGATTCTGTGTCTCCCTCTCCCTCTGCCCCTCCCTGGCTCACACTCTGTCTCTCTCTCAAAAATAAACAAACATTAAAAAAAAATTTTGTTTTTAAATTAGAAATGAAGATCAGGATAATGGATCCTCTCTTTGCTTCAAGGCGTTGGGGGGGTGTGTGTGTGTGTGGTTATTTCCTTTGTAAGATTCTGCGAATTTCAGAGTGAGACTGAGCAACTTACAATTAGCCAGTCATATAAAAAAAGTTCTACTAAAAGTATAATGAACCATCAGCATCAGCATCACTTGTGAATTTGTTAGAAATGCAAATCATGAGCCTTTCCCCAGACTCACTGAATCAGGCTGAAGGTTGGACCCAAGACTCTGTGGGTTTTTTTTTTTTAACGTTTATTTGTTTTTGAGACAGAGACAGAGCATGAACGGGGGAGGGTCAGAGAGAGGGAGACACAGAATCTGAAACAGGCTCCAGGCTCTGAGCTGTCAGCACAGAGCCCGACGCGGGGCTTGAACTCACGGACCGCGAAATCATGACCTGAGCTGAAGTTGGCCGCTTAACCGACTGAGCCACCCAGGTGCCCCAAGACTCTGTGTTTTAATAAGCACTGCAGGTGATTCTTTTGCACATTACAATTTGAGAACCGCTGATATAATAAGTGGTTTGTAGAAATCTTGAGTTAACAGTTAGGTTTCGTACTTATTCCAAGACCTCCTATAGGGGGCGCTCCAGACAATTGTCAAGCTGGCTGGCTTCTTGATCCAGCTACCTTCTCAGTCTTTGAATTCTTACCATTTTGATGATGAGGACACATCGCACAGGGAAAAATAGACAGGTCACATACAAGAAGCAAAAAGAAGAACAAAAGGACCAACTGTCACTAAAATACCAGCAAACCAAATGTAGCAGCATAAAAAAAGGACAATATACCATGACCAACCTCATCCCAGGCATATAAGATTGTTTTAACATCTGAAAATCAATTAATTTCGTACAATACCAATAGAATAAATGACAAAATATCAATAGATACAGAAAAAGCATTTTACAGATTCGGTACTTCTCCATGATAGAAACACTTAAATTAGGAATAGAAGGCAACCTAATGAAGGATATCTATGAATAACTCACAAATAACATTGTATTTAATGGTAAAAGAATGAATGCTTTCTTTCTTTTTTTTTAATGTTTATTCATTCTGAAAGAGAGAGAGAGAGAGAGCACGAGCAGGGGAGGGGCAGAGAGTGAGAGGGAGACAGAATCTGAAGCAGGCTCCAGGCTCTGAGCTGTCAGCACAGAGCACAATGTGGGGCTCGAACCCACAGACCATGAGATCATGACCCGAGATGAATTGGATGTTTAACCAACTGAGCCACCCAGGCATCCCCGGATGCTTTCTTTTTAATTTACAGACTTATTGTGTAAGATTGAGTGAGTGATAATGTGTATAAAGTACCCACAATAGGACTAATCATATACTGTTACAATTATAGAAATATTTACTGTAGTTTCTTTTTTGTAAGATTCTAAATAATCTCTATGCCAAAGTGGGACTCGAACTCCCAACCTGAGATCAAGAGTCTCACTCTCAGGGCGCCTGAGTGGCTCAACTGGTTAAGCGTCCACTTCGCTCAGGTTGTGATCTCACAGTTCATGAGTTCAGGCCCTGCATCATGCTCTGTGCTGACAGCTCAGAGCCTGGAGGCTGCTTCAAATTCCGTGCCTCTCTCTCTCTCTCTCTGCCCCTTCCCCACTAGCACTCTGTCTCTCTCTTTCAAAAATAAATAAACATTAAAAAAAATTTTTTTTTTAAAGTTGCACTCTCCACCAACTGAGCCAGCCAGGCACCCCTAGTGCAGTTTCTGAATATAGTTTCAACTTACTACAGTTTCTGAGACGTATTAAGGGCATGATTAATATTAGCTGTTATTATTAATGTTATTTCAAAGGAGTCTTATTACCATGAGGCGAGAGAGGTGGCATACAGAGGTTTCTATGCGTGAAAGGAATCCTTGAGGGACGTGGCAGGTGCTAGGAGTGTTAAAATTCCATTTGGAATGTTGATAAAAAGGTAATGCTGCTCATGGGCCAGATGAGCATCCCCCTACTATCGGCGGATACTCTGTGGCCAGTTTGTCCAGAGTTCTGCCTGCTGGCTCCCCTGAGCTGGGGTGGGTTTGAGAGGGGGCAGAGCAACAGTAGGAGTCATGTAACCAGGAGAAACAGGCTTCAGGGAGCAAGGCATTAGCCATCCCCCTCACCTAGCTATATCTGATCCCTGCTAGCCCATCCCAGCCCTGAGTTTCAAAGCTTGTTTTCCCAACACAGCCGGCAGCAGCTGCCTTCATGTTTCCAGGGCCTCCTCTCCAGTGATACTCCCTTCCACACGACTACTCTCAGCTGGGAGGCACCGAGAGTCACCATCTGTGAGACAGGACTATTGGACAGGCTTTTTAACAGTTCAGAGGCCAGGTTTTGTTTTGTTTTGTTAATTGCATGCCAGGCTGTCACCTAGAGCTTAGTGAAGGGTATGAACCTAACCATAAATTATGCAGCATTCAAAGGCAATTTTGATAGTCTTATCACGAGCCTCTTTATGCTCAGGTGAGCATGCGGTATTTTGCAAAGGTAAGCATTCCGAGGGAGCAGTTAATTATTTGAAACTGGGGTGCTTGGGTGACTGCAAACAGCAACTGATAGATCTCCCAGGTGGTTCAGCACAGGACACGAGCTGACAATTGCTAGTGGGGGGCTTGCTTGGGGACTGTTTGTAACGTAAGAGTGACCCACTGGACATTTTACAACTCCGATGTGGCTTGCTGTGGCAGCGATGTGGTTCAAAGGGAAGCCTAGGGATTCCTGTGACTCTGATGGGAGGGAGGGGTGTCCCTGGACAGCCCTGCTATTGTGGGGTTAGGGTGGTCACATGAGGACAGCATTGAGCCACAACCATTGAGGGAATGGAACCACATTGAAATGCCTCTGGGGTGTGAGAGAAGGGACATTTAATCTCAGGTCCACCTCCTTTTGTGGCTTTCTCCACTCCTTATAGCTGGATCTGCCCATGGCTCTACCTACAGAGTCGAGCCTGCCCCAAGTCCTGAGCCAATCTCAACAGGCAAAGGCAGGGCCCTTTGGCCCTTCATCTTTTTATCCTCTCATTTATCACAAACATGGTGACAGGCATTGTTCAAGGCACAAGGGATGCAAGAAGATAGACTAGCAGGCAGGTCCCTCCCGGGAAGTAGTCACTGCCTAGGGCTGGAAATGGACACATAAATAACCCTAATCTTCAATTTGTTCTTCTAGGTCCTGCCCTGCCCTGCCCTAGAGTTAGTCTCTGCCTGACTCTGGCTTGCTCAACAAATCCTGCCCTATGCACCCTCCACTCCAGCCCTATGCGACCAGAAAGTGAAGCGCTTTGTGCCTGGCTTCCGAGTTATGGGACCGTCTCACACACAGCAAAGTGAAGGAGGAAGGGCAGAAGGATGACGGAGGTAGGACCTACTGGGAAGGCGAGGTTGACGAGAGCAGATGGGGGGCAGGAATAGAACATTTGACAGGACAAGGAGGAAGGGGACAATGCAGCAGGTATACCCACATCTTCCTCTCTATTCTCTAAAGCTTGACATGTTAGCTTTGTCATAGAAAGCTATGATTTGTATGGTTCCCAATATTTTATAATGGTCAGGATGAGTGATTTGAAGTCACCCCAACCTGAATTCAAGCCTGTACTTTTCTTAGACTCTGATAAAAAGAAGCCCTTGCCCAGGCCTCACACCTTTGGACCTCCATGCATCAACACACACACACACACACACACACACACACACACACACTTTAGAGTGACTTTCCTAAAGTGTTTTAAGTGCCTTTCTAGTGTTTGGGAACCAGGCAGAGCCAGCAGTGCTGTCCAGGTGGGGCGCCCTGATTCCAGATGGGATCTGAGTGGGCTTTGTCCTTATTTCTTCCCTTGGGGAATATCTCTGACCCTCTACCCCATCCATGAGGTCAACCAGATGTCCCTTTTCCTTTTCCCTGGAAAGCAGCTTGGCAATCCAATTACTTCTGCTGGCTGGCATGGTATTTCTTTCACATGAGATTGAGCTGCCTGAACAGTACTAACATGCTGATTATGATGTCTCACTCCTGTACCACAAAAAATGACTTCGTAGCTCTGGGCCACTGCTGGGCCACTGCTGGGCCACTGCTGATACTTGGGCTTGAGCTGTGTGTGTGCCTGTGCTCAGACTCATCTGTCCATGTTCTGACCACAGCGCTGGCTCCAGGCTATAGATCCATGTGTGGTGGCATGGTAGCAGGCTTCCTTTATCCCGTGCACACCTTCTCAGGCTTCATGCTATGTGCAACAGCAGACATATGTTTCCCTGGGTTGAACTTGAACTGTGTTGGACCATGCAGATATTCCTGTGCAGAAGGGACTCTTTTTCTTGCTATGCCAGGTCACCCATCTATCTTAAGAAAAACTATCTTGGCTCTATGATTTCTCTCCTGTTCTGGTCCATACATTGGTTCCAAGAGAGAGAGAGAGAGAAAGAGAGAGAGAGAGGGAAATATTAAAATGATGTTAAGGAGTTAAGGTTGGCAAAGAGATGATAGATTCTGCAAGAAAACAGTTAAGGAAGCAAACTTGTTTTCTTTGGAGAAGAGAAGGCAAAGGGTGGTTTAATTCTTGCTTTCAAGTATAGGAAATGATTTTATGCAGGGGATATAGACAGATTATTCTTTATATATGAAAAGACTAACAAGAGGAACTGAAATTAGATTAGAGCCAGAGAGATTTCAGAATGATAAAGGGTATCCCCAGAAAGCCTCCCCTCCCCTCCATCCCCCAGGACATTTGGAGGAGTTAGACATTTACTCACTCAACCTGTGTTCTTTTGAGAATAGTCAGGAGTTTGAGGGGTGTTGGGCTAGGGGAAAGTGGATGCAGTTGTGGTCCCAGCTGTTTTTATCCGGATGCTCAGCTTCAGCAGAAATATAATATTTAGGGTGCCTGGGTGGCTCAGTCCGTTAAGCGTCCGACTTCAGCTCAGGTCACGATCTCGTGGTCCGTGAGTTCGAGCCCCGCATTGGGCTCTGGGCTGATGGCTCAGAGCCTGGAGCCTGCTTCTAATTCTGTGTCTCCCTCTCTCTCTGCCTCTCCCCCGTTCATGCTCTGTCTCTCTCTGTCTCAAAAATAAATAAACGTTAAAAAAAAAAAAAAAAAGAAATGTAATATTTAGCCGGAGCTCTGAAGAGGTAAACGTTTTACATCCAGGAACAAACAGAATTAGGATTTTCAGGGAACAGCGCTTCTGGACTTAGATCCCCTTCCTTGACTGTAAAAAGGGATCACAAACTTACTTTTTGCTCTTTCATGTCTACGAAAAGTTGAGGTTTATATGCAAAAATAAGTTCCTTGCAAGATTCATAGTCCATTGCCCCCAGCCCATATCTGCTGAATCATGTTCTAGGCACACAATATATTCTCACAATTTCCTAAGCATGCCCTTGGCATCTTCTTTGCCTAAAATGAGTTTCCCTACCCTGCTCCCTCTCCATTCTGGCCAATTCCTACTCATTTTTAAAGGCCCAACTTAAATGGTATTGCCTGTGTGAAATGTCCCTGATTTCCTCAGGCTGAGTCAAAGGCAGGTCTTATTTCTGTGTTACTGAGCTTCTTTGTCCACACTATTGTCTTCCCTCTGGACTGAGCTCATCGTGGATAGGAGTTGCATTTTTGTCTACCAGTTGGCCAATTAGCAAATGATTGGTGGGCACCTACTATGTCCCAGGCACCATGCCAGACACTGTAGATATATCCATGAAAAAAATAGATGGAATTACTCCATTCTAGGAGCTTACCAACGAGGTGGGACACTAATAGAAAAAGAGGCAATTACAATGCAATTTAAGTAAAAGCCTGTGGATGAAGAGGGTGGGGAAATGGGTTCTAGACAGAGGGAACAGCATATGTAAGTGTTGGTGGCCAGATAGAACCTGGTGCATTTAAGGAAGAGAAAAAAGCTTGGGACTGCTGGAGGACTCTACTGGAAAGAGACTGGCAAGAGATGGGGACAGAGAGGGAACCAGGGGTCACATTACCCATTACCTCTTGAGCCCTGTAGGGGAAGAAAACTCCATTCTAATAGCAAGGGGGGACATCTTTTAAGGAGGGAAGAGGCATCTCCTCTTTGCACATTGAAATAGGACTCCAGCTGGAATTTGAGGAAGAGCTAGGCAGGAGGTGGTATTGGAGGCAGGGGCAGCAGTTAGGAAGGATTTTGTCGAAATAATGGCAGCCTGCTCCAAGGTGAGGACAGCAGGAATGAAGACAAGTGGGCTGGTGGCAAGGTGTCCTGCAGGTGTAACGGGCAATGTTTAGTGGTTTATTGTTGGTTACAGGTGGAGAGTGGAAGTGTTGATGGAGGGGAGGACACAATGGAAGCTTCCAGGCTCCTTTCTTTTTTCTTTCTTTCTTTCTTTCTTTCTTTCTTTCTTTCTTTCTTTCTTTCTTTCTTTCATTTCTTTCTTTCTTTCTTTCTTTCTTTCTTTCTTTCTTTCTTTCTTTCTTTCTTTCTTTCTTTCTTCTTTTTCTTTCTTTCTTCCAAGAGAGAAGAGAGAATGAGAGAATGAGAGAGAGAGAGAGAGAGCTGGGGAGAGGGGCAAAGGGAGAGAGAGAAAGAATCTCAAGCAGGCTCAATGCTCAGCATGGAGCCTGAACCTGGGATCATGACCTGAGCTGAAATCAAGAGTTGGATGCTCAACCAACCATGCCACCCTGGCGTCCCTCCAGGCTCCTTTCTTGGACAATGTTTAATGGAGGTAGTGTTCGTTTCCTAGGGCTACTGTCATAAAGTACCACAAATGGGATGGCTTAGAACAACAGACATTTATTGTCTCACAATTCTGGAGGTTGGAAGTCTGAAATCAAAGCGTTGGCTGTGCCATGTACCTTCTGAAGGCTCTGTGGAAGGATCTGTTTCAGTCCTCTTTCCTGGCTTCTGGTAGCCATTGGTGTTCCTTGGCTTATAGATGGTTGTCTGTTCCCTAGGTCTGTTCTCATGGTGTCTTCCTGTGTGTGTATCCAAATTTCCCCTTTTTATAAGGACACCAGTCATATTGGAATAGACCCACTCTACTTCAGTACGACCTCATCTTAATTAGTTACATCTCTGACAACCCTATTTCTAAATAAGATCACATTATGAGGTACTGGAGATTAGGGCTTCAATATTTGAATTTCAGGGGGCACATTTCAACCCCATGGAGGGGTGGTATCATCCACTAATGCAAAGAGTTCATGTGGTAAAACCGGTTTGGTGGTAGAGAGATGAAGCCTTGAGCGTGGGGCCCTGTGGAAAACCACAAGGAAGTGTCTAGAAAACTACTTGATATATTGGGTTGGTGCTTAGGAGAGGAGGGGTATGGGCTGGGCTGGGAGGATAGATCTGAGTCTTCAGCATATAGGGTGGGTAAGATGGTGAACCTTTGGGGAAGGTCAGACCACGTGGGAAACATGACCAGCTCATCTTTGCATCCGCAGCACCTAGCTGAGGCCCTCTTTTGCTCTAAATGTTGAATGAAGATGTATGTGATGAAATAAAAATGTTTCTTCAAGTCTCCATTCGTTGGAGATCAGAAGGCTTTGCCTGGGTGATGGCTGGACCCGCTCTGGCTCTGTGACAGGAAGGGAGTGTACTTTGTAGGAATGAGAAACAAACATTCTTAGGTTTCACCTTACATTCTCCTCTAGCCTAATTTAGTAAATGTGTCACAAGCATCCCACCCAGCATTCCCCAGGGAAAGCCAGGAGGTCTGGGTGAGGGATCCTAGGGTTGTGGCCATCTCCTGACTTGTAGGAAGGGAGGAAAGGAAAGGTGTATGAGCCTTGCTATGGTTTGCAGCAACATTTACTTCCTTTTCACTTGAAAATCTTCACCTTTGCCATCAGCCCAGCTCTTAATAAACCAAATTGTACTAGAGTTTCCAAATAAAGCCTTTTCTACACCATCTCCTTTCCCCCCAAATCATGAGACTGATGGTAATGTGATCTTGGGGGACTCTGGGACTGAGTGGCTCTCCCACCTGGCTTTGCTGGAGCGGGAGGTGCAGGGAGGCTGTGGGGCACTGTCACCGTCTGCTGGGCGGTTGGTTGATCCAGCCTTCTTTGTGCCCGTTGCCTGGTGACACGCAGAGGCCCCTATCTCAGAACCACACTCTGGCCTGCTATTGGTCCGGTGGTGGCATTTGTTGACAATAGACACTTCCCTGGCCCTGGACTCTGAAAGAGACCTTGGGAGCTTGAGTTTCAGGCCACAGTACTCGTCGAAATGTAGTTCCTTAACCCGTTGTGTGCCCTGCTGGGAAGGTTGAGCTGCAGCCATGAGGCCAGGGCCAGTGTGCCTGCTGAGTGCCTAGTTCTGGTCGCTGCTTCAGGGTGTGCAGCTGGGCTGGGATTTCTTTGCTGCTCTGCTTCTGTGGCAGGACAGGGTTTTCCTCCCTTCTCACCTCTGCCTGGGTTTTCCTGTACGACAGTTTAAACAAACAGATTTTGTTGGCCTAAAAACATCTGAGCTGAGTTAGGAAGGGCAGTCACCAGTAGCCAGGGAAAGGTTTGTGTTGATGTCGTATGTTGCAGAGTCTGGAAGACTTAAGCCTCTTGCTGGGGTGCCCAGGCACCTGTGGATGAGACCTATACCTTCTGGGGATAGAGGTGGGGCCAGGCAGGGAAAGAGAGGTGAGAAGACTAAGGTGACTATGGAGGAGGTGAAAGGGCGGGAAGCTAGACAGAAAAGCGATTCTGGAAAGCCTCCAAGGTGGACCCTGTTGGATTAATGAGTGAATCCATGGCCAAAAGGGGTGGTGCCATTTACGGAGGTCAGTTCTCCAGTTGGGTGAGCATCTGGGTGGTGCTGGACCATTCAGGCACTCCCTGGGGGTCTCCCTATCTTTTGCCCCAGGCACCCTTCAGAGAATGGGTCATCTGAGAGGGAGGCTGGAGACAAGCCAGGTCAGAGCAGCTGTGGTGAGGATAAGAGGTTTCCCACTTAAGGGGAGGAGAGTTCTGGCTGTTTCCTCAAAGGGCACAGCTCTGATCTTTTAAACCCAGTTCCACTGGGAGGAATGTAGAGACCCAGCCTGCTGGCAGAACCCCCTCTCCCACTCCCCACACCTGCATGCCTCTCTGTTGTCCCACCTGTAACAAAACCATTCACCTTTAGGTGGGAAAGCAGAGGACCTTGCAAAGGCCAAGCAAGGCTGTGTGTCAGGCATGAGGGAACACGGGGAAACAGGAGGAAGGAGAAGTCTGTTCTCCCTTCTGTTCACCCGTGTAGCCAACTGCCCAAGTCCGACCTACACTCCAAGAGGAGGCCCCAAGAGGATCTCAAAACAGAACAGGAAGTCCTAGGGGTTCCAAGTGGTGTCTTGCAGATTAACTGATCTATGTCTAGCCAGCACTCCAGAGCAAGTAAGGTTTGGAGCTGGGCCACAAGTGCCAGGACCCCATGGCTATAGGGATATGTGTCCCAGTGACCTCTGGTCACAGGGATTCCTTCTAGGGCCTGCTGGAGCCCAGGTCCTGGTTGTCTCTGCTGAAGGGCCCTGTTGGGATGGTTGCAGTGAAAGGACTCCCCACCACCACCAGGGCTGTGGATCATGTTTATGCAGCTTCTGTCATTTCCTTAGGTCATCTTTCTGCCAGCAAGTTATTCCCCTGGGTCTGTAGAGAGCCTCTCCCTTCTCTGTGCATCCGAGAACCAGGGGAAAGGAGCTGTTTATGCCCAATGCAGGTGTGATGTGCCTGCTGAGAACACAGTGGTACTTTTCCACCATTAGTGTTTCCTCACCCGTTTGGACTAAGAACCAGCAGGAAATATCTCCTGAATGGCGTACATCTAGGTTTTAGTTCTGGTTTTTGTTTTTAGTTTTCAGAAAGAGCTGACTGGCTCTAATTTAAGCATAATCACCGGCAAACATTTTTGGGGTATTTGCTTTGTTTTTGCTTATAGGCGTTATTGAGAACAGAAGTGTTGGGAAAATAAATATGGCAAGATCCACTCCAATATTGAAAGTGGAAGGCAGGTGGACTTCACACAGCATGAGCCAGTGACCTTGAAATCAATTCTGAGCAAGTTTCTAAAACAAAATTCTTGAGAGAGTGTTATTGGTTTGCTAGGGCTGTTTTAACAAAGTAGTGGGAATTGGATGGCTTCGAGGACTGAAATTTATGGTCTCCTAGTTCTGGAGGCTAGAAGTCTGAGGGCAGGGGTTTGGCAGAGCAGTTGCCTTCTAGGGGTTCTGAGGGAGAATCTGTTCCATGCCTTTCTTCAGCTTCTGATGGTTTGCTGGCCGTCTTCAGCTTTCCTTGAGAAGCATCACCCCGTCTCTGCCTTTATCTTCACATGGTATTCTGTGTGTGTGTGTGTGTGTGTGTGTGTGTCCAAAATTCCCCTCTTTATGAGGACTCCAGTTGTACTGGATTAGGGTCCACCCTCCTCTCCTCTACTCACCTTAACTAATTATATCCACAATGATTTCCAAATAAGGTCGCATTCTAAGGCACTGAATTTAGGACTCCAACATGCGAATTTGGGGGCAACACAACCATAACGGAGAGATTTTGAGCATTTGGTACAGCAGTCATCTCTAGCAACATCGGTGCATGTCAGTCTAACTGGATGGCCTCCTCCACAGGGTTAAAGATGAGTAAACCAGATTTACCTGGGGCCAGAACCCAATCGCCCTATGGCCACACCAAAAAGGATGACCGTCTTCTGCATCAGTAAGGTCTGACTTCTCCTTTGTTCTGGGGTCTCTCAAATTCTTAAATGAAACCGTGTGGCAAGGAAATTAACCCCCGACATGGCTTCGACATCTGGCCTGGTGGGCAAGGAGCTACCATAGTAACTAGTACGGCTGTCATTATATACCCGGGGAGGGAGTTCTCAGAATCATTTATAATGAAATCTCTGAAGCTTGGAAAACAATCTCCTATCACTTCCCTTGTCATCATACTACTTCCTTTTAATTTTAAAACCTCATTTGCACCTCTTCCCACAGAGTCTGTCTGAATGAAAGCAAATCTCTGTTTTCGCCAGGAATAACAGTGCAAGGGGAGTGTGGGTGGCAGGGCCCTAACGCCCAAGCTTGGGCCTCCATTTCCCGCCATTGTTCCCTGAGTCAGGTTCCCAAACACTCATTTGGGCTGTCCTGGGGGGAGTTTTTCCAGATAAAAATGGCCTGGTTGGCTGCCAGTGATTCAGGCAGGTTCACAGCCCCAAACCTGTTTTATCTCCCATGCTTATCACTTATCATCAGCTGCCAGGAGACAGACAATGGGAGCAAAGAGACATTTTGGCTAAGCCAGGTCTTAGGTAGCCCCAAGGGTTTTAGAGGCCTCCAAACAACCAGACTCAGGCAGTCTGACCAGGTCCCTCTGGGTTCCCCTGCTGGAAGCCCTCTCCTGTTAAAGCAGCATGGATTCAGTGAGGTCCCATGGCAATATAGCATTTCCTTGGAGCCCATGATGGCAGAAATGGATCTCTCTGTGTATTGATTCCTCCCCTCCTCAGATCTGCTGTTTCAGGAAGCCTAGGACATCAGTGAGAGTTCAAGGGCCCAGGGCAGAAGGAGTTCAAAAGGACCTTTCATAAAGTGTGCAGGTTTTGTTTGTTGGTTTGGTTTTACCCTTGAAAGCTTCACGCCACTTAAAAAATAACCTGGCTGGTAAAGTTAGTGAAATCTGAATTTCAAACTCACAACTCTGGATTGAGCTGTCACTCCCCCGTTTTTGATATTGTACTACAGCTATGCAAGTGCACATTTTGTGCAACTTTCTTGTGAGTCTGTAATTATTTTAAAGTAAAAAAAAGTTCCTTAAAAAGCAATCCTTATGGTTCCCCCAAACCCGGTCACTATGCCCTGTGTTTGGAGAGCCACAGAGCTTACCAGCTGAGAGCACAGGAGGTAGGCCAGACTTCCATTCAAATGCAGCCTTCACGCCTACAAGCTGTGTGATGTGGGGCAAGTTACTTAATCCTTCTGAGCTTGGTTTCCTTATCTACAAGATAAATCTGAGTGCTTCTCTGATGGCATGAGGGTGGGGACTAAATGAGGTAACACATGGAAAGCACCTAACAGGGTAAGTGGTAAAACACTTAATAAATGTCCCTTTAAAACAGTAATCCAGGGGCACCTGGGTGGCTCAGTCCGTTAAGCGTCCGACTTCGGCTCAGGTCATGATCTCTCGGTTTGTGAGTTCGAGCCCCGTGTCGGGCTTTGTCCTGACAGCTTAGAGACTGGAGCCGGTTTCAGATTCTGTGTCTCCCTCTGTCTCTGCCCTTCCTCCACTCGTTCTCTCTCTCTCTCTTTCAAAAATAAAGATTAAAAAAATAATTAAACCTTAATCCATTGGATAGAGGAGCCATGCATGTGTTTTCAGCAAGCTCAGAAAGTCATGTGTGTAGCTGGACGAATTTTTCTAGAGGCCTCAGTGGTGAGTCAAGAGGGTTCACACCTGGACATGATTCGAACACGAGTCAAATGCCTGTGGAAGAATTGTTTGAATTCTGTCCTAATTTTTTTTTCCTATAAATTGTCCAGAGTCCCAAGTTTTCTAATGTGGAACTAGATGAAACAGTTAACATCATAAAATAAGCAACATTCCATTTCCACTGCAAATAGGGTTTGGCCCAAACCTACCAACCAGATGCCTGGGGCTGGGGTGGGGCAGGGAGCGGCAGGGGCTGAACTGTATTAGGCCCTAACTCCTTCCTGAAAGCTCATGAAGGGACACAAGTGTTTGTGAACAATCCCTCCAGAAAGAGAAGGGCCATCTGGTCCAGGAGACGCCTGTTGGCCACCCATCAGCACCTCCTGGAGATTTAAGCCAGCTCTCTGCACACCCTTTCCAGTCTACCTCCTGTCCCAAGCCCTATATTTCAGACATCCTGGTTACCCGCCATTTCTCACAACCCCCTGGGGTTTCTCCTACCGGGTTGTCTATCCACATGGAAAGCTCCTCCACCGGCTCCTTTATTCTCACTCACCCTGGATGGTTCCATCCCACCCATTTTTCAAACCTTCCTCCAAATCCTTACCTTCCTGGAAGCCTTCTCTGCACCACCATTCAGAGGTCCTCCTGCCTCCACTGCACAATCCCAACCCCTGGCTGGCCTGCTTCTCACAGCCTTTACCACATTCATTCAACAAAAACCTACCATGTTCTGTGCACCAAGCCCTCTGTGCTGGGCTCCAGAGACAAGGCGATGGGTAACACGGGAGAAGCGTGCACATGGGTGGGGCTGAGGGGATGGATGTCAAACACACAAATGAGTATATTTGTAAATTGTGTTAAGTGCTGTAAGGGAATAAGAGGGTTATGGAAGAACTGTGATGTGTGCTTGAAGGAGAAAGGCCCTGCTGAGGAATGAATATTTAAACTGAGCAGATGGAATTGTCAGTGACCCAAGTGAGTAGGACGGGTAGGAGCCTTCCATGAAAAACAGTAGATTTGAAGCCCTCATGGCTGGAGAAGGATGGGGTGTTTGCAAAACTGAAGGGAGGCCGGCGAGGAAGCAGAGGGAGGGAGGGGTACAGTAGGACGTCCAGTCATGAAGCACTGTCAGGTCATGTGTGGTAAGCATTTTGAGAAATTTCCCAAGTGTAATGGAAGCCTTTAAAGGCTTTTACACAAATACATAATGTGGTCTGATATGTAATTCTAAATATTCCTCTGGCCCCAGTCTAAAAACAGAAGCAAGAAGCAGGTTTTGGCAAGAATGGCCAACAAGAGGAGTTGTACCCTCTCTGTGTGAATGATGGTGTTGAATATAGGGATTGTGAGCAGAGGAGAGGGCCTAGATAGACTTTGAAGGTCTGGCACTTTATTGGATGTGGAGACTGAGGGAGAAGGAGGTGTTGCAGGTCCCAGATGAAGAGTTTGGGCATCTGGGTGGATAATGGTGCCACCCAATGAGAAGCGCCATGCTGGAAGAAGAGCAGGTTTAGGTGGAATGTCTGAGGTTCAATTTTAGATATGAAATTGCCGGTGGAGATGTCAAGGAGGCAGTTGGATCTATTGATCTTGACTTCAGAAGAGAGGTCAGGGCTGGAGACATACATTTGGAAAGCCATCAACATATAGATCTAAGTCATGTGAGCAAATGAGATGGCCTTGGACCAAGATGTAGAATGGAACGAGACAGGAAGAGGAGAGGAGGAAAAGAAAGGAAGAACAGGATCAAGCTTCAGAGAACCTAATGCTCTACTGTGTATTAGAATAATCTCTGCCCCTTTGATCTTAGTCAAATTTGTATCCTGGCTTTGCTCTTTCAGGGGGTAAGCTGTGAATCTGGAATAACAGCCCTTGGCCGGGCTCTGAGATAACACTGTAAGTATAATACAAATTCATTCAACGAACTCGTTGAACATCTACTGTGTGCCAGGCACTGTGGTAGAAAATGGGAGTAAACCATGAGTAAGACATAGTCTCTGCCCTCAGAGTTCCCGCAGAGCAGTGAGGGGAACAAAGAAAAGACACCGACACTTTGACACCTATGCCTATAACAATGAGTGCTCCCTCAGTACCAGGTACGTGCCTGAAGGTCTCCACTGATTATTTCACATAGTACTGAAATTGACCTGGGGAGGCGGGTAATATTATTCTCATTTAATAGATAAAAGAGGTGAGGCTAAGAGAATTTTAGTTGCCCAAGATCACACAACTCAGCTGGTGGCAGAATAAAGATGTGGACTTGGCCTTGCCTGGCTCCAGCTGTGAAATGGCTATCCCCCTCATGGTTTGTTAGAAACATGTCTTGGTTCTTCTTCCCTGCCTTGCCCCTGCTGCAGAAACTCTTGGTCTGCCTGCTGTGCAACGTGGTTCCCCAGGATGCAATCTACCTCCTTCGAACAGGGAGAGCAGAGGCTTTGGCTTGTCACAAGAGCTAGATGTGCTTTAGCGTCTTCAGGGCCCCTGCCCTCAAGGAGCCTACAGTCTAGGAGAAGAGATGTGATGCATACAAATATCCAGGTTATAAGAATGACGAATCTATGAGCTGTTTTATATTTTTAAGACAGTCTCAGCCTGACAACAGACAGTTGTCTCCCGTGACAACACTTTTGCAATCTCCATAATGGATTCCCTACATTGCATTATATTTATATTCTACACTTGTAGTTGTGAAGCCCTTCAAAGCTCTGACTTTGATATATCTCACATCTTGTATATTTCTCAAATCTAGCATCCTTATTCCTGGGGCAGATATCACTGCCCTCTTATTTCTTGCCTAGGTTCTCACCACAGCCTTTTTACAGCTCCCTCCCTCAAATCTCTCCATTCTTCACATTGTAGTCAGAGTGATCTTGAACTGCCAATTTTGGGTCGATCCCTTTCTTAAAACCCTCGATGGCACACCACAACCCCCAGGATGAATCCAAGCTTCTAAGCCTGGTATTCCAGACTCTCCCATTATGTCTTGCACATTCTGTGCTTCAGCAACATTCTATGCCCCGGCAAGAGGGGGCTGCTTACAATCTCCTTCTACGCACTCTGCTGTTCCCCAGCTCTGGGCCCATGTCCTTCTGTCCTTCTTAAAAACATGCTTTCTCCCCACCTTCGCCTGAACAACTTCTACTCATTCATCAAGACTGAACCGGGACAGAGATGACATAGGAAACCTTCTTGGACCCGCATCCGCCATATCGTATGACAACTGTCTCCTCATGTGCCGGTTTTCACCACTAGACTGAGTCTCATGAAGACAACTGAGGGTGTCTTCTTCATCTTTGTACCTCCAGCACCTACCACGGTTTCAGGAACATAATAGTCATTCAGTGAGTACTTGTTTAAATAAAATGAATGAGTGAATGTTTATAAAGTTCTACGACGCATTAAGTGCCAAACGAGTAGTACAGAAAATAAGCATGAGAGAAAGGAGGAAATGGTCACTTCCAGTTGGGAGAGTCCCAGAAAGCTTCACAGATAAGAAGAATTTCTGCTGGACCTTGCAGGATGAGATAACACGTGTGTAGGTGCTGGCCCAATGCCGACCTGCCGTTGGCGTTGAATAAGGGTGAAATGAATCTGATTTGGCTAGGTCGAAAGAGGTGGGGAAGACATCCCATGGGGGCAGGTGGTGGGGGCAAAGGTTTCCAGTTGCAAAACACAAGGCAAGTTTAGGGAACAATCAAGAGACCGGTTTGACTGGAGCAAAAAATTTGCAGCTGGGAAGACCAGTAGGTTTGAAACATAGGTGGAGATAAGCAATGGGCAATGCAGAGATGTCTCATACTTTTGTCTGGAGTGGTCCACATACAAGAGCCATAATGCTTGCCTACACCTGTCCTTCCCATCAAGAAGGTATAAATTTGAACTTGATGAAGCCGGTCTTTGAACAATGCAAGCAAAACATTCAAACATTTAGGGCTGTGATAGGGGCAGAGTGGGTGAGGTTCAGGATTAGGTAATTTTTTGGTGTCTCTGTAGCGTGACCTATGGGCCAAAATAACTGACCGGTTTTTATTTTTCTTTGCCTCTCTAGTTTTGCCTGAATCAGAGAGCAGCCAAAGTGACTTGGGAAAAAAAGTTATTTTAAGCAGGAAATGCAGTAGGGAGGAGAATGGGAAATCCTAAAATCACGCCAGGGGAGGAAGCCGTCAATGCTGGTTAGGCTGAGAAGAAGGGACCTCCTTGCTTGCCCGACTTGGCTCCTGGCCTGCTCTTGGGCACAACCTACCTGTGAAGTGCTTGGCATCGCAGGATGGGCATGTGCCGTGGCGGCCACCACTGGCTGTTTGGAGCCAACACCAATATATGCCATGTTTGGAGAAGGAAAGCAGAGAATGTATTTGGGAAACACACAGGAGAGCTCTGTCCCCTCACCAACCCCACCTTCATCCTGTGTGTGAGTCAAAGGGACAGCAAAAAAGAGATTGGAAAGGGAGTTCCAAGCCAGCAGCTAGGCCACATCTGTTTACTGTCTTCACAAGCCACTGGAAGTCTCTAAGACATGGTCTTATTTCCCTTCTACTGGTTTTTTTTTTTTTTTAACGTTTCTTTTTCTAAGTTTATTTATTTTGAGAGTGACAGAGAGGGTGAGTGGGGGAGGGGCAGAGAGAGAAGGGGAGAGAGAGAATCCCAAGCAGGCTCTGCACTGACAGCTGTCGGGGCTCGAACCCACAAACCTGAACTGAAACCAAGAGACAGACACTTAATCGACTGAGCCACCCAAGCGGCCCTCCCTTCTTCTATTGTTCTAATGAGGGAGATCTAAAGGATTTTTTCCAGATCTCAAGTTCTGTGACTCTCTCCCACGGTTTGGCTCTAAAGACCAGAATCAATAGGATGTGTATAGAGAGAGAAACAGATCTATTATAAGGTATTGGCAATTACAGAGGCTGGCAAGTCCAATAACCGCAGGGTGGGTTGGCAGGCTGGGGATCCTAGGGAGTTGATGTTGCAATTCTAGTCTGAAAGCTGTCCCCTGTAGAACCAGGAAGAGATGATGTTGCAGATGAAGTCTGAAGCAGGCTGCTGGAGTCTTCTCTCTTGCTTGGGGGAGGACGATCTTTTTGTTGTACTCTGGCCTTCAACTAGTTAAACGAGGTCCAACCCCATTAGGGAGAGAAATTTGCTTTTCTCAAGGTCCACCTATTTAAATATTGATCTCATTTAGAAACACTCTCATCGAAACAGCCAGAATAAAATTTGACTAAATATCTGGGCATCCATGGCCCAGCCAAGGTGGCACGTAAATCAAGCATTACCAGGTTATCCAGCCTTAGATTCCTATGCCAGATCTCACTCATCCTTTGGATGAGAAGAACAAAGGCAAAAGAAATGTAGAGAAAATTACATTTCCTTACACTTTGCAGCCCTTTGACAAAGATTTGACACAGGCAGAGTATGACATTCCCCAAGGAACTCAACTGTCTTAATGTTCATGCTTTGCTAGAGGCAAAAAACAACCTTAGCTTGACAATAGCCGACCTCCAGGATCCTGAAAGTCTTCTTTAGCTTATGAACATCCTTTTGGAAACTTCCTTTATCTCAAGCCACTGCACTCACCACACCCCCCCAACATAAAAGTATATAACTAATCCCTCCTCATAATCCCTGTGCAACTCTTCCCACAGGCCCTGTCCCGGGGTTCACTAAAAACACCTGTTTGCACCAAAAACATGTCAAGAATTCTTTCTTGACCCTTCCCCCAGCCCACATCACCTCACCGTGACCCAACCACAAAAACATATCATCCAGACCTGCCTTGTATTTTCCATCTCTATTCCTTTGCTTACGGGGTGTCTCTCACCCCAAACATCCGTCCCCATCTCTCAGTTCCAGTTATTGAGATCCTAAATTTCCTTCACCAGTAACTCATTTACTATGGCCCCTTGGGAGCACATGCTAGTAGGAAACCTCAGATAGTTCCACAACTTCTGTATACCTCAGTTTCCTCTTCTGTAAAATAGGGGTGATTCTGAATGTAAAGTTTGCGTGAGCTGATACACAGCAGAGAGCACAGCGCCTCACTGTGCTGAGTGTTGACTTTCTGTTTTTCTCCACCTGTCCCTCATTTCCCGCTAGAGATGTGTAGAGTGTGGCTGGGAATTTAGCAGTTGTCTTAATGTGAAATGCTTTGAAAACAGACATCTATGCATCCACGTTACTTTTATTCCTCCCTTTTGTTTGTAACTCAGCGGTCTTGAACTTCCAACTGCTATTAAGAATTACTACTCAGGGTTGTCAACACACAACAATGTCTGCTCTATTCACAGGCATTGAAGGATAATTGCGACCATATGTGATTTTTGTTTTATGCATGGACTCTATGTAGAATTTAAATGGTGACGCTGCTTTTGTGGCTTTGGTTTTAACTCCTAAATCCTTTCTCCCGGGGTCATCGATGAAGACCTGGGTGGGAAGTGGCCATCGAAATGTCTGCAGGAGGCAAGGTTGAGTTGCTCCTAGTGTTCTCACACTGCCTTGACTTTCAAAGGTGGTCCACAGCTTTGAAATGTTCCAAGGACGACCTTTCAAGGGCGCCTTTCTGGCTCAATCACTAGCTATTTAGCAACTGTATTTCATTCAACCGGCCTGTAAGCCATTCACTATTGTGGGGAAATGTAAATGAGGGGCTGTGAGCCCACCAGGGGCAAATGTCTAATCAAGTGGGTGTCACCCAGGCACGAAAGCCCCAGAAATGCAAATGGCCAACTTGAGACAAAGGAGAACCTATTGTTGTGCCTGGATGATGATGGGGAAAACATTGGCCTGGAAGGAACTTTGGTATACAGAGTCGGAAGGGGGCCAGGGGAGGCGAGCCCCATCCTTAGAAAAGAAAGTGGAGGTGAACAGCGTCCACCCACTCTTGTTTACTACATTTTGTGAGATATCAGAAAGTCTGGCCCAATGAAGCATAAAAACTTGTAAGAGTCCAGCATCTGTGTTACTTCTTCGTGTTTGCGACCTGCTTTCCCGCGGGCTCCTGTTGGCAGCTAGTCCTGTGGACCTGTCTCTAAGGGGTGCCAGGAGAGAGAGCTGGGATGGCTGCCTCTCTTCTCAGCAGGCTCGGTGGAGAAAAAAAGGGCCCTGGGGTACCCAACAGGGAAAGGCAACCACTCAAAGGTCTCGTCTGAAATCTGGGCAGCGGCTGTCAACCAGCAGGGAGTGCTTAACTAGCAGGGGCTGAACGGCCCCAGGGGTCTGTCTATCATAGGGTGTTGCCTACAGAAGGCACACTTTAATTATCTATTGCTATGTAACAAACTACCCCCAAACTTAGCAGCTTGAAACAAAAGCGCTTTATTATTTCTCTTGGTTCTGCCATTTGGGCTGTGTTTGGCTTGAGTCATTTGCTCCACATGGCATTGGCTCAGACACTCGTTAGGCTGTGTTCAGCTGGCCGTTTTGGCTGTGCTGGAAGGTCCTAGAAGGCTTTGTTCAGATGTCTGGCACTAAGGGGCTCCCCCACATGACCGCTCTCTCTCTCTCTCTCTCTCTCTCTGTGTCCCATTCCGTAGTCAAGTTCAGCTTCTTTATAGGATAGTGATGGCTTCCAAGAGCAAACGTAAAAATGGATATATGTTCAGATACTTCACGTACATCATTTCAACCTGTTATCAACCAAAAATGATGGAGGAGATATTTTACGTTGTCTTTAAAATTTTTGTGCTGAATTTCAAAAGTCTGGTGTGGCTTTTACACCTACAGCACTTCGCAATTTGAACTAGCCACATTTTATTTTTATTATTTTTTTTAATGTTTATTTATTTTGGGGAGACAGAGACAGAGCATGAGTGGGGAGGGGCAGAGAGAGAGAGGGAGACACAGAATCCAAAGCAGGCTCCAGGCTCTGAGCTGTCGGCACAGATCCCAATGCGGGACTCAAACCTGTGAACTGCGAGATCATGACCTGAGCCGGAATTGGTTGCTCAACTGACTGAGCCACACAGGTGCCCCTGGACTAGCCACATTTTAAATGCTTAAGAGCAACACGTGACTAGTGGCTACCATCCTGGGAAGTGAAGAGCTAGACAATCTCTTAATTTTCCTTATCTCTGAAGTAAGGACGATAAAGTAGAACAGGCAAGGACTATAATGTATGTATTTTAGTGCTGTTGTGAGATAGCTGAGGAAGAATGAGAAATGAGAAATACATTAAGTACTCAGCAAGTACCTTGCATGCAATAAGAGCTTATTAACTGTTTGTCTTAGTCCACTGGGGCTGTTGTAACAAAGGACCTTAGACCGGGTGGCTTATAAACAACAGAAATTTATTCCTCATAGTCTGGAGGCAGGAAGTCCAAGATTGAGGTGCTGGCAGATTCCGTGTCTGGTGAGGGTCCGCTTTCCTGTTCAATGACAGCGGTCTTTTTGCAGTGTCCTCAACGTGGTGGAAGGGGATGAGGTGGCTCTCGGGGGCCTTTTTCATGTGGGTGCTAATCGCATTCACCAGCCCCTCCCCACCATGCCCTAATCATCTTCCAAAGGGACCACATCTTGATTCTTTGGGGATTAGGTTCAACATATGAACCCTGGGGGACACGAACATTTGGTGTGATGTCAGTCCCGTTTCACTGTTTATGGGTGTCTCTCATTGCCAGCAACGGAGATGCTCTCAAGCTTGCTCATATAAGTTTACGGGTTCCTTGAGTCGGGGAGAATTTCTCGTTTGCTTTTACCTGGTGCTCTTAACCAGGTGTCTCATTTTTCTATTCTTCACATTTTCTCAAAATTTGTTTGTCTCTGCTTATCTGCTCTCCTTTCTTCTCCCTCCTCACCAGCATTCTTTGCCTACTCATGGTGCATCAAAGCTCCCCTAGCCTCTCTTACCATGATATGACCTTCTGATAAACTATGGCTGACTGGTAACTGGTTTGGGTTCTGCATGTTTCCCAATTCGGATTCCCAGAAGAAGTAATCTGATTGGCCTGGTTCATCTTTTCATGCCAGTTCACGTCCTATGTCACCTGAAAATTGGCTGCCTGGGGTTCAGGCGCCCATCCTTGGTCTAATCAGCTGTGGCCAGGGATGCACCTTCTTATGGCACTTCGTGTGGTCACCTGGAAATCAGGGGATGGGGGTGGGGTAGTTTTCCTTAGCGGGGGAGAGGGGGTTGTGGGCAGACGGGCGCTGATTGATATCACAACGCACTGTTTCTGTCACTGGGATTTCCCAGTTGAGCTCATCAGTCTGAAGTCACCTGACAGAAGAAAGGTTTCTTCCCTTTACTTGCTACTGTCCTTGACCTTTGGGAGAGCTTCGCCTGAGAGCAATGCATATTATTAGAGTCTGCAAGGCACCCTGCTTTCTGAGGAAATCTGGCTAGGTGCAAAGCAGTGCTCAACCTTCCAGTGGGAGCGGGATGTAGTCTTCCTTTTGTAGTTCCTGAGGAACACATTCTTGGTCCATATGCTTTTACTGCTCCAAGTGTTTACTTTGCCAACATCCCCACAAATCACTGTTTTTCTCAGTGGAAGCTGTCACGTGACCCTCCTGCATTAGAGCCCGTTGGGAATGCTCGGCTCAACCACAGACCTATGGATGAGAAGTCCGGGGAATGTGGCTGAGGAATCCCCATGTTTATTAGCTTCACAGAGAAGTTCAGTTCACAGAACCTCATCCATTTCAGTGTGTACTGCATCACTCCCTAGATTTCAATAAAATCCCTTAGCACGCTTGATTCGTGGAACCTAGAAGTTTTCTAGAACTTTCCAGGGAGTCTAAGGTCCATCCAAGTAGCCTCAGAAGCATATATAACAAACAGGAAGGTCCTGGCCACCATCCATTCTGACCCAAACCCCCAGATTCAATTGGACAGCACCTAAACTTTGCCCCTGACTTGACATTTCCCATGAGACAGCAAAGGGATTTACCTGGCAGCTCTTGTGTAATAAATCAGCAGAAATCTCAAGGCACCACCCTGGATAGAGGCCCTCCTGGCTGGTTGCCGGAGTCATAGCTCAATGGGATAAGCTCAAAGAAGCCCCAGGCGGGTAGAAAGCAGTGCATTTGGGGCTGGCTCTCTGCAGAATCACAATGAAGCCAGTGTTTGCATTAGAGCCAGACAATGACTCTGATTCAAAGCACAGGATGCCAAGACTGAAGGGTGCTCTGGGTAAGGGGAGGACCTGGGCCCCTTTCTTGGCTCAGTCTGCTTGGAAAGGATTCCACTTTTGTTTTTAATCCTATGTCTTTTTTTTTTTTTTTCCATATCTTTAGGAGCTCAAATAAATGGCCATCCGTTTCTTCCAGGGTAATCGCATGTTTTTCATATTTGACCCAAGAATTTGGACACTGTGTACCCCGGCCAGTTCTTCCTATATATGAGCAAGAGATCTGCATTCTCCAGATTCTGGAGAAAGTGAAGTCATCTCCTTAACGATGGCTCAGAATTGACTTTTCAGCCTGTCTCCGCAGCCAACACTGGGCTCTTTGGCAAGACAGCACTGCAGCCAGCCTATCAGAGTTCCATTTCTGGTCACTGCAGATACTTTAATTTCTACCCTAGGACAGAAACCACCATTTGATTGGTGGACATTTAATGGATTAGGTGGTGCTTCAGAGAGAGCTTTTCCCCTAAATATCCATCTTTCATGGTGTTCAGAAAGCCTTCAAAGTAGGTCAAGTGCACAAAAATGTACAAATATGGTGCCTGCTTATTCATTGAACTGAAAATCTACTATCCTCTCTCTTTCCAGCCTGGAACTGGGTGAGTTATATTTAAGTCTCCAGTCTCGCCCTGAATATAGCTCACTCTAAAAGGATAACCAAAGAGGGAAAAATTAACACAGACCTATGAAAATCAATGTAACATAAGAGGAGAAAAATGGCCCAATATTCTAGAGTAAGATATAGAATTTTCCCCTTTCGATGTAGATTTTTTTGGGTATGGAATAAAAACATTTTTAGAAACGACTTGCCTTGTGTTTTCAGTAACTGTTACTGAAATTCTTGTACGAAATAGGAACAAGACTTCTTGAAAACACAGTCAGCCAAATTAGAAAAGACTCCATGGAATTGAAAATGCAGTACAGATTGGCATCCATTTTGGGTGCAGAAGAGTAATAAATATGGCGCTGCAAAAAAAAAAAAAGTGTATTAATGAGAGGATACACTGAAGAAATTATACTAGAAGACAGAAGAAATATAAATATAAAAAACTAAAATGGGTAATTATAAATTGTCTAGTTAAAATGACTGGAAACGGGGAAACGTAGCTCGAGGAAGAATGCTTGATTCCTCATTCCATATAAAGAGGAGTGAAATGTTAATGTTCACTTTTTAAAAAAAAATTTTTTTTTTAATGTTTGTTTATTTTTGAGAGAGAGAGAGAGACAGGGCATGAGCGGGGGAGGGGCAGAGAGAGACGGAGACACAGAATTGGAAGCAGGCTCCAGGCTCTGAGCCGTCAGCACAGAGCCCGATGCGGGGCTCAAACTCACGGACTGTGAGATTGTGACCTGAGCCGAAGTCGGAGGCTCAACCGACTGAGCCACCCAGGTGCCCCATGTTAATGTGCACTTTTTAGTAAAACAATACAAGTTCTCTTCTGGTGTCTCTTAACAACTTGCTACCATTCTGCGTGGCTCCAGAGAAGCCAGGAAGAACTACAGTCCCTAGAATCTCCTTCTCCATATGGATTAGAGTTTGCCCAGGAGAGACGTTCTCGAGAAGATTGGTTCGTTGTTCTCCTGAGGCGGTTGTGACCGCAGAAGTGTGCAGTCCCGTAACTTCACAGTGGCCTCACACCTTCTGGCTCAGATCTAGGTGGGGATCCACCGACCTACACAGCCCCGTCCTTCCAAAGTTGTGTGGCCCTGGCAGTAAACTTCTATTCCTGAAATACCTAGACAATCATTTTCCTGACCAAGAGCTGGCTGCTACATTTGAATTTAAGAATTACTTCCTAATTTAGTCACCACCGAGAGAATTTAAAGCAGGAGGTCTAGTTTCCAAATGACTGCAGAAATTAAAGCAAACAAAATACTATCCCTATAGTGAAGGACAAAATGGAGAACAAAATGTAAGGCATGAGGCAAGATGACAGAAGTAACACGCCACATAATGGTTATGTCAACACTTTTAAAACCCATTTAAAAATAGGCAAAGGCTCACGTTGGAGTAAAAACAGCAAAGCAATCCAGGGACTGCTCACCCAAGATGTCGTAAAATGATACTGAAAGGTTGAAAAGGATGGGGTGGGGATCCATCAGGCAAGTGCAAACAAAAGGAAAACAAGAGAGGATTTAAGGGAGTAAAGATTAAACAGAAGAACTAGAATTTTTAAAATGTTTACACAAGTAGTTCGCAAATGCATTCTCATTGTAAAAAGTTCAAACAGTACAGAATTCAACAGAGGTGAAGGTGTTACAAACATTTGGTCTTCTATCACCTGTTTATTCATCATCTATTTATCTATCTGTCTGTGCTGTACTGGCTCTGATATGCATCTAATTTTATTTTATTTTAATTTAATTTTATTTTATTAAAGATTTTATTTGTAAGTAATCGCTACATCCTCTGCGGGGCTCAAACTCACAACCCTGAGATCAAGAGTTGTAGGCTCCATCGACTGAACCAGGCAGATGCATCTATTTTTTTAAAGTATCTGCATATCTAAGGAAAAAAAAAACCAGTACCAGTTAAATTATGACATGCCAGAAATTGTGAGATGCTTTCTAATTTCACATAGTAAAAAAATATCTAATTGTTATAATAGATTTATTCTAACATTTATTTTTGTATAAGAATGGACTTGTTTTATATAATTTCTCTCTCTCTCTGCATGTACATATATTTTGTGATTTTCTTTCTCCTCCTGAGGATATAACTTGGGAGATTTTTCTACTTTAGGTCGTAATTATCTACCCCATTAAAAATGCCACATAGTAGTTCATAATTTATACCATCATTTACTAATTTTTCTGCTCAATATTAAAATGAATATTTAGGTTCTTTCCTCCCCCCTCCCCCCCGACAATGCTACAATGACACCTTCATACATTCTTATGGAGCATCTGTGTGGACATCTTTCTAGAAAAGTTGGTACAGATATACTCTTTCAAGTATAAGCACCTTTAAAACTTCAGTAGATGCTAGCAGATTGTCCTTCAACAAGACCATATGAATTTATATTCCCATCAATACTTGCTTCTTCATCAAAATGGGTATTATTATCATTACTTAAATTTTTGTCAGTTCAGTAAGCAGTTTTCTTGTTGACTCTCTTGGCAGGCAGAGAGGTCAATCACCTTATCATGTTTATTATCCATCGCATTTCTTCTGCGAAGTGACTTTTTATATCCTTTGCTATTTTTCTATTGGAGTTTTTTCTTTTAACTTTTCCTATGACTTGTGGCTCTCCTTAGGATTATGGGCAATAGCCCATTGATCTGTTATGTAACTTGCAATTATTTTCTCCCCTTCTGCTGCTTTCTATTTTCACTTTGTTATAATGAAGTTAGCCGTATGGATTTTTAAATATAGTCAATTATATCAATCTTCCTTTCACAGATTGTAGGGTTTGTGTTCTGATTAAAAATTACTTCTTAATTCCTAATTATTTAAAGTATTTTCCCATGTATTCTTATAAGGAGATATATTATTTAACTTAAGATGTCTAGAAATAGGGTGGATTTAGGCCTGATATGAACATTGGCCCAATGAGGTTATCCTGAACTTGACTTCTTGGCATCCCATCTTTGGTTCTGCCTCCATTTTAGGTTGCCAGCAAGATTGGTAGAGCAGATATATATTTCATATGCAGAGTTCATAGAAAATCCAAAGCACCAAAAACGACTGTATTTTCCTGTTTCTCTTCCTTAGAAACATGAAAAAAATTTTCCCAAAGCTCCAAAACACTTTCCCTCATGTCCTGGCCCAATTACTGCCCAAGGAAATATGATTGCCATGATTGCCTTAAACTAATTCTTTGGGGTGAATAGATCAAATACAATGATCACCGCAAATACTTTGTTAAAATTTTAATGCCAAACTCTTGACCTAAAGTTAATTTGTGTATGGGGCTAGGGAAGGATCTAACCGAATCGTATTTGCTTAATAAATATCTAATTATTTTAATACCATGTATCAGGTATGCCATTGTTTTGTCGTTGATTTGAAATGCTTTTTTTTTTTTTAATTTTTTTTATAACGTTTATTTATTTTTGAGACAGAGAGAGACAGAGCATGAAGGGGGGAAGGGCAGAGAGAGAGGGAGACACAGAATCGGAAGCAGGCTCCAGGCTCTGAGCCATCAGCCCAGAGCCCGACGCGGGGCTCGAACCCACGGACCGCGAGATCGTGACCTGAGCCGAAGTCGGACGCTTAACCGACTGAGCCACCCAGGCACCCCTGAAATGCTACTTTTAATACACAAACACATACAGGCACATATATACATAGGCACAGATGTGTGGGGATCTCTGGACTCTCTTCGTTTCTAGGTCACTATATGTCTATTTCTACACCAAAGTTACCAAATCCATGGTGTTTTGCAATGTGGGAAAATAGCCCCATTCACATTATTGTTTTGTCTTTGTTTTGATTTTCCAAAATTTTTGTCATTTTCACGTAATTTCTTGAGGCATTACTGAATCAGCTTGTTAGGGTAAAAGAATAATCTGTAATTTTGAATAGGATTCCATTAAGTATCTATTACTTTGGAAGAACCTCCCAATCCAAGGATATTTGGGTCATTTTTTACACCTCAGAAGGATTCCTTCTTCATATTAGGCCATGCATATTTATTATTAGGTGTATTGGTCTGTTTGGGCTGCCATAACTAAATACTATAGACTAGTGGCTGAAACAAAAGAAATTTATTTCCCACAATTCTGGAGGCTGCTAAGTCTGTAATCAAGGTGCTGGCCAATTCAGTTCCCCAGTAAGGCCTGTCTTCCTGGTTTGCAGATGGCTGCCTTTTTGCTGGGTCTTTATTTGGCAGAGAGAGAGAGGGGGCAGGGGGAGGAGAGAGAGAGAGAGAGAGAGAGAGAGAGAGAGAGAGAGAGATCAATCTTCCCTTTTTATAAGGCCACAGTCCTGTTAGATTAGGGCCCCATCCTTATGAGTCATTTAACCTTAATTACCTACTGAAGACCCTATTTCCAGATACAGTCACATGGGGAATTAGGGCTTCCACATATGAATTAGTCCATAGCATTTGAAGCTATCATGAACAGAGAAAAAATTTGCAGAGCAGATTCAAGACGAGGCTTGGGGAAGAGTAAAACTTGATCTCTGCCCTACCCTGTTACTCAATAAAGATTTCATTACGGAGGTGTCTGGGTAGCTCAGTTGGTTAAGTGTCCGACTTTGGCTCAGGTCATGATCTCGTGGTTTGTGAGTTTGAGCCCCACGTTGGGCTCTGTGCTGACAGCTCAGAGCCTGGAGTCTGCTTTGAATTCTGTGTCTCCCTCCCTCTCTGCCCCTCCTTTGCTCACATTCTGTCTCTCTGTCTCTCTCTCTGAAAAATAAACATTAAAAAAAAACATATTTCATTATAATTACCTCCCAAAATGGCTATACCAATATACATTTCCACCAATGGACTTCCTGTTTTCTCACATCCTTGACATTTATTTATAAACTCTGCCACATAAATGAGTGAAAACATAACTTGTTTATGTTTGCTTTGCCTTAATGGACTAGCGAAGGTGAGCATCTTTCATGTGTTACCTCTCTGTTCATTTTTTCTCTCTCTCTCTCTGTGAGTTACTTGTTTCTATCTTTACCCATTTCTCTATTGGGCTGCTGTCTTTTCCTTATTATTAATTTATAGACTTCTTTATATGCTTAGAATACAGATTCTTTGTAAGTTGTATATATGTAAATATTTCTCCCATCTGTGGCTTATCTTTTCATATTTCAAAAGGGATGTCTTTTGATGTACCAAAATTTTGGATTTTAATGTAGCCATATTTATAACTTTTCTTCACGATACGTTTTGTGAAGAAATTCTTCCCCACCCCAAGGACATGAAGGCATCTCATATGTTTAAATAGGTTTAAAGTTTTGCATTTTACATTTGGGTCTTTAATCCTTCTGGAAATTACTTTGGATAGAGGGTGAAGTAGGAATCTAATTTCATTTGTTTACATTTAGGAATCCAATTGTCCCAACACCATTTATTCACTATCGTGTCCTTTTTGCACTGCTGTATCCCCTCTATTGTTTTATATTAGACTCCATCCGCTTGCATTTTAGTGTCCATGCTTTATACCCTATTCTTTCAACCTACTGGTCTTTTCCTTCATCTAAAGGCATCTCGCCCCATACCAGGGAGGGTTGTGCATGCACACACTTGTATGTGTGTGTGCATGTGTATGTTTGACAGAGAAGGGTGGGGTTTGATCCTGAGGTAGAGTTTCAGGTCTGAAAGGTTTTCTTGGCTACCAGAAGGCTGCCCCTTTTAAAGATTTATGATATGGACCACATGTTGCAAGAGCTGTCACTCCAGTGCTATAAAAACTTTGGTTTACAACATCCAGATTT
Source organism: Panthera tigris (assembly GCF_018350195.1). Taxonomy (NCBI): domain Eukaryota; kingdom Metazoa; phylum Chordata; class Mammalia; order Carnivora; family Felidae; genus Panthera; species Panthera tigris. The sequence continues at coordinate 68,921,029 of NC_056669.1, read as the reverse complement.
CTTGGAAGAAACTGATATAAGCAAATAAAACTCATTCTTTTGGGGTTTTGTACTCAGAAATATAATCACAGTTACCTTGCAATGGCCCAAGCAAGGTAAGTTTGAGGGTAACTGATGACATCCTCTCCATTCTGTGACATGTGTTTATGGGTGGTTAAACTGGGTATGATTTCCCCTCTCCTTTCAGCTTGTCTGTATTTTCTGAATTTTTTATAGTGTGCGTATGTTGCTTTCAGATATGTAGCTGTTAGGAGTGAGTTCAAGTACAAGGGCGGAAGACGTGACTAACAGTGGCTTAACTAAGTAAAGGAGTCACCGGGGAGAGAGCACAGGGCTGAGCCAGACCCCCAGTGCTGTCAGAACTCACACTTTCCGTCTTAGATATAGGCCTTCATCTTTACTCTCATACCCTCACTGTCACAAGATGGCTGCTCTGTCCCTCCAGGCTTCATGCTTATATTGAACGAAAGGAAGAAAACAATGAAAGAGGAAATGGCGACACCTTTGTTTGGAAAACAGAAGAAGCTTTTCCAGAAATCCATTGTGGTAGTCCGCCAATGCCTCATTGGCCATGACTACCCCTAAGTGCAAGGAGCCTGAAAGGTGAGAATTTTTGTAAGGGTACATTGTTGCATGGAATATTCTAAAGCATGGTTTGGCAAAGGATGGCCCCTGGGCCAAATCTGGCCTGGTGACTGTTTTTGTAAACAAAATCCTATTAGAACACAGCTACACCCATTCATTTATATAGTGTGTGTAGCTACTTTTGCTACAACAACAGAATTGAGTAAGTGCAACAGATCATATGGCCACAAAACTGGAAGTATTTGCTACCGGGCCCTCTGCAAAGAAAGTTTGTGGACCCCCAGTCTAAGGGAGAAAAGGAAGGGGGCAGATATTTGGAAGCAGCTGGTAAGAAAAAAATCCAACATTAGGGCGACAACCAGTAGCCCTCGAGAAGTGACCCGTGCCTGGAGGAGGGCAAATTGTTTTTAAATTTTGTTTTTAACGTTTATTTATTATTAAAAGACAGAGAGAGTCAGAGCGTGAGCAGGGGAGGGGCAGAGGAAGAGGGAGACACAGAATCCGAAGCAGGCTCCAGGCTCTGAACTGTCAGCACAGGGCCCAACGCGGGGCTCCAACTCACAAACCGCGAGATCATGACTTGAGCCAAAGTCAGACGCTTAACAGACTGAGCCACCCAGGCACCCCGAGGGCGAATTGTTTTAACGAACACATCCCACCAAGAAAAGGACAGATGTTCAAAAAACAAAAACCGAAGTTAGAGAGGAGCTTACTGGAACAAATATATTTCTGTATCGTGTCCAGGCCCTGCTAGGTACCAATCCTGAAATGCAATGGTTTAGTCCTCCAACGTTGGTATTTTTTCATCAATTTCTACTCATTAAGACAGAGGAGAAATCTCAGATTTCAGAAGTCCCTCTTTAGGTTCGTGTGGAGGAAAGCAGTAAGGTGAGAAGGCTGTGTGAAATGATTTTCGTTCTCTCTCCTCACCCTGCAACGAAAGGGAAGCTAACTCTGACGTGGGAGTCATGAGGAGAGGAGATAGTTCTCACCATGTCTGAAAGAGTGTGGTGGTAGCCAATGAGATCACAGGATCCCGAAGAATGTGTGCCCTTAGCGGCCACAGGTGTCTTAGCTGAGGTCTCTTATAACAGTTTCATGTACAAGGAAATCGTTTGACACTCTTGATTATTCTGTGAAAGATCAGCCCAAGTAACCTGGCAAATGAATGTGCTGAAAAGTCTTGATCCTAGATAAGAAAAGGAAGTTCATCTCGAGATAAAGATAACACAAAATTCTCATGACGTCCCTGATTAAGCTTGACTCAGTGAGGAGAATGGAGTAGTCCATTTCCAGACCACCATGACTCAGCTTTTCTCTGTGGTGACCATCTGTCTGCAGTGACTATCAGGGCAGCTCTTCAAATTTACATCCCAGATGTCTGATGTAGCATTTTAAGACTGAAGCCAACCATCAGCCCATGGCTTATGAGGAACCCACCTTCCTCACGGCTGCCAAAGGGATCCATTCTCAAATTTAAATCTGATGAGGGCTGGCCGAAAAAGTGATGCTCCAGCTGAGTTGTGGAGGGCCGGGGGGTGCTCAGCTAGAGGAAACAGGAGAAGGAGTTTACTGGGAAGAGGTGCATTTGTCAACGCACCGAGGCATGACACAACCTACGCGTCCGGCCAACTGCAAGGAGCTTTGTCAAGGAGCAGCACAGGGTGAAGGAGCAGAGGGAGGCGGGAGAGGCTGTTCTGGGCCAGAACAGGAAGAGTCCTGTGAACTGAACCCAAGACTCAGACCTTGTCGTAAAGCTGAAGAGAACCGTCGCAAAAGTTTGCGAGCAGCACAGCAACATGGTGATATTTGAACTTAAGAAAGATCGCGCGGGTTGCAGAGTGGACCACGGCATGCTGAGGCTGAGAACCTTTTATGATTATAATCTGGGGTAGAACAGGGGCGCCTGGGTGGCTTAGTCGGTTGAGCGGCCGACTTCAGCTCAGGTCATGATCTCGCCGTCTGTGAGTTCGAGCCCCGCGTCGGGCTCTGTGCTGACAGCTCAGAGCCTGGAGACTGTTTCGGATTCTGTGTCTCCCTCTCTCTGACCCTAACCCGTTCGTGCTATGTCTCTCTCTGTCTCAAAAATAAATAAACGTTAAAAAAAATTTAAAAAATAATCTGGAGAAGAGCAGTTGGGTGGCGGATGGGGAGGAGCACCTGAGTGGAGCGATTTTTAGGAGGTAACAGCTACAGGAATTGGTGTCCCTTTGGATAGCAGAGCTGAGGAAGGCACCCTGAAGGAGCCTGGCTTGGGTCACTAGGTAGGAAGTGGTGCCTTTCATCAAGATGGAGCAGGTGCATGCAGAAAGATGGTTGATTTTCAGTAGGACTGTGCCATCAGCCTTCTCAAGCTCTCGGAATGGGGTGGGACTTGTATTATCCCCTGCAAAATAATGAGCAGCTTTTTATCAAATGCCAAATCCATTATCTCCTAGTATCCATCATTGCTGTTGGGAAGTTCTAGGCTGGACTGATTTTCATTCCTTTGTCTAGGACTGTTTTGTTTCTTCAGAAGTTTTTACAGTGTCTCAGGTGTGGGGTTTTGGTGTTCATCTTGTTCATGAGCTCACAGAGCCTTTCTGTTCTAAGTCCCATGACTGCCTTTTACTGTAGAAAATGTTATTGTACTGTTTCTAGGAATTAATATTAATTCTCTAGCGTTATAAAGAGTTGGAATAAAAAAACCTTAAAATGTCTCCTTGGCAATTTTTTTACATCGATTACATGTTTGAGATCATATTTTAGATAGGTTGTATGACATAAAATACATTATTAAAATTAATTTGACCTGATTTCTCTTACCTTCTTGATGTAGCTATTAGAAAATTTAAAATAAGATGTGACTTACAGTATATATATCTACTGGGCAATACTGTTCTTTTTTTTTTTTTAATTTTTTTTAATGTTTATTTTTGAGACAGAGGGAGACAGAGCATGACCAGGGGAGGGTCAGAGAGAGGGGGGACACAGAATCCGAAGCAGGCTCCAAGCTCTGAGCTGTCAGCACAGAGCCCGACATGGGACTCGAACTCAGACTATGAGATCATGACCTGAGCTGAAGTCAGACGCTTAACCTACTGAACCACCCGGGCACCCCTGGGCAATACTGTTCTTGATAAAAATTACAAGATGGGGAAAGGTATGCTTTCCAACAGTGTGATGAGACAGGATGTTTTTATGGTTTAACATTACCTGCAAATCAGCATGTAGAATTGTAATGGGCAAACTGACATCATGGGCCTCCTGATGAGATATACCGAAAAGAGCACATCACTCAGGAAGTATTCCTACCCCAAATATATGGCCCCAACCTAATCAGAAGGAAACACCAGACAAACCCAAACCAAGGGACAGTGTAGCCTGTACTCTCCAAATCTATCAATTCATAAAAGACAAAGAAAGATAGACACTAGAAACTATACACACACTAGAGTATTTAGAGGGTAAGAATCACAGTGTCTACAACTACTCTCAAACAGTTCGGCACAATTTTTGTAGGTTATTTATAGAGAAAGCAAAGGGGAGTTCATCGAACTCTTTTGGCATCTTTTCCATAAATTTGAGAAATTTTGAGAGTGTTAAATGTTTCTTTAAGGACAAATTTTTTAAAAAACTTCTGACAGGCAGCACCGTGGAAAGTGCCAGAAAGTTCTCATTCTTAGATCCAGGCAAGAGGGGCTCTCGCACTGGGCTTTGCACTTCAGACGTCCACATCCTGTCCCTTCTCAACAGGCCAAGGAGCCTGCAGGGCCACAGGGCTGCGTCCACCCAGAGCCCACCAACCCCATTCTAGAGCCTCCAAGCACCCAGAACCTTACAATTCCCTGCCCTCTGACCCTGAATCCACTTCTAGATGTGCATGTGCCTGTTGCCTGGATCCATCTTCCTGAGAGTGGACCACATGGAAGGGGTGCACACTGTAAGGCCTGAGGGACAGAGGTTTGCAGGGAGCATTGCGTGAAGCTTGGACATGCGGGCCAGGGTGTCTACATGCATTCAAGGGACGCCCCTTGTGGTTCAGGGTGGAACAGGGGATTGGTGGGGGAGAGAAGTCAGCCTTCTGCAGCCTGGGAGCCAGAGGCCTGCCCCCCTACACCACCTATTCAGCATAGAGCTCCAAGGAGTCTGAGAAGTCTTTGTGAAGGTCTGTTTAAGTCTGACAATACAACCCATTTTATATATACTTTGCCAGCCTGATGTATCGCTTTAAAGTATTTAGCCATATGGTATGTGGACCTGAATTCAAGTTCTTTCCCAGGCCCTGCAATGTTACACGTGTGACCAGGGATGGGAAGCCTAGAGAAGCCTGCCTGTACAGATTCGGCACTGCCTCTCCTCTTGGTCCTCATTAAAGGCTTGGGGTGGGGCAGGGGCAGAAGGGGCTCCCTAAACAATGGAAAGACCAGACCCTACAACAATATGAGCAGGGTATGGGAAGATTGGCAAGAATCTGGACTGAGATCACTCAGAAGGCCCTTGAGCAGTAGGCCCTGAGAGAAAACAAACACTTTTCAGGAAAACCTCTCACACGTAAGGACAGGTCCCAGTGAGAACAAAGCACTTTCACCGTGGTGAGGATCTGATGGCCAGACCCCAACTGGTGCAGATTATCTGGAAAACTCTTGAGGGGGACCTCGGGTCCTTCAAGCCTTCCCTAATATCCTGAAGGGGGCTAGGGGTGGCACTAGTCTCCGGGATCCCAGCCTGGGCTGTACCAAGCAGCTTCCTTGGAGACTTAGCAGTGCTGGCCCTCAGGGAAGCCTCAGAGGCAGCCCTGGGGTGCTGGAGGTTCTGACCAGCTCCTTCCTGGTGGTGATGCCCAGGGGCGGGGCTACCTTCAGGAAGGCTCACAACGCCCTGGAGCTGACATTTCTCCCTCTTCACTTGGGGCTGCTCCTTATTACCCAGGTCTCAGCTCCAAAGTCATCCTCTCAGAGGCTGTCCCTGACCACCCAGCTAAGGCCACAGCTTGCAGCCTCACCTCCAGGCTTATTTACATTCCCACACTCCTTCACCGTCTTCATGGCACTTCAGACTCCTCAGAGTATCTTGTGTATTTATTTGTTCTCTTATTGTCAGACTTTCCTCTAGACCAGAACTTTTTAAGAGCAGAGAATTTTACTTGTCTCACCTATCACGACAGCCTAGTCATACCTGACAAAGAGCAGACATTTGCAATAAACATTTGTTACCAAACACAAAAGAAAGAAAAAATTTCTCTAAAGTTTCTCTCTGTAGAAGCATAAACAGCAAACCTCACAGAGTCACGAAACATAAGCCCAAATAGTAGCTGACAGCAAGCCAAAAATTAATACGAAATATTTTTTATGCTGAAAAGTCAATGTATAGGTTTTCTATTGCTGTATTAACGAATTACCAGAAACTTAGCAGCTTAAAGCAACCTAGATTTATGACCTCAGTTTCCATGAGTCAGGAGTGTGGTATGTTTTTTTTTTTTAATGTTTATTTATTTTTGAGAGAAACAGACAGAATTCAAGTGGGGGAAGGCAGAGAGAGAGGGAGACACAGATTCTGAAGGCAGCTCCAGTCTCTGAGCTGTCAGCACAGAGCTTGACATGGGGCTCAAACCTACAAACCGCAAGATCATGACCTGAGCTGAAGTTGGACGCTTAACCGACAAAGCCACCCAGGCACCCCAGGAATGTGGAATGTTTTAGCTGAGTCCCCTGCCCAGAGTCTCATAATGTAATGAAGATGTCAGCTGGCTGTGTCTTCATCTGGAGGCTTGACTGGGGAAAGGTATGTTTTTACATTCCCCCTGCTTGTTGACAGAGTTCAGTTCCTTGTGGTTGTAGGACTGAAGTCCCTGCTGTCTTTCTAGCTATAGAATGGCAATGATCTTAGCTGCTGGAGGCTGCTGTCAACTTCTTGTGATGTGGCCCCCTCCACCTCAGCTATGGAGAACACCCCACACAGCCCATTCTTCTCATGCTTTGAATCTCTTGGACTTCCCTTCTGCTACCAACCAGAGAAAATGCTTTGCTTTTAAGAGATTCAGGTGATTGCATCATGCCCCCCTAGATAAGCTCCTTATCTTAAGGTCAACTGGCCATGTGACATAACCTACATACACTAGGGCCAAGAAATCTTTGGGGACATCCTAGAATTCTTTCTACCATGGTCAATTTCATTTTCCTGCCTACTTTATCACATAGTAATTTGTTTTGATAAATTTTTACTTATATTTGTAAAAGTACAAATATGTATTTTATGTTTGTATATATTGTTTATTATATCAAGTTATATACTTAATATGCTGTATTACATGAAAATAATTATATCAAGCAAAAAAAAAGAGAACTACAGGCCAATATCCCTGATGAATATGGATGCAAAGATTCTCAACAAGATACTAGCAAATCGAATTCAACAGCATATAAAAAGAATTATTCACCGTGATCAAGTGGGATTCATTCCTGGGCTGCAGGGCTGGTTCAGTATTCACCAATCAATAAATGTGATACATCACATTAATAAAAGAAAAGATAAGAACCACATGATCCTGTCAATCGATGCAGAAAAAGCATTTGACAAAATTCAACATCCTTTCTTAATAAAAACCCTCAAGAAAGTCAGGAGAGAAGGAACATACTTAAACATCATAAAGCCATTTATGAAAAGCCCACAGCTAATATCATCCTCAATGGGGAAAAACTGAGAGCTTTCCCCCTGAGATCGGGAACACGACAGGGATGTCCACTCTCACTGTTGTTGTTTAACATAGTGTTGGAAGTTCTAGCATCAGCAATCAGACAACAAAAGGAAATCAAAGGCATCAAAATTGGCAAAGATGAAGTCAAGTTTCACTTTTTGAAGATGACATGATATTATACATGGAAAATCCGATAGACTCCACCAAAAGTCTGCGAGAACTGATACATGAATTCAGCAAAGTTGCAGGAAACAAAATTAATGTACAGAAATCAGTTGCATTCTTATACACTATTAACAGAGCAACAGAAAGACAAATAAAGAAACTGATCCCATTCACAGTTGCACCAAGAATCATAAAATACCTGGGAATAAACCTAACCAAAGATGTAAAGGATCTGTATGCTGAAAACTATAGAAAGCATATGAAGGAAATTGAATAAGATATAAAGAAATTGAAAAACATTCCATGCTTATGGATTAGAAGAATAAATATTGTTAAAATGTCAATACTACCCAAAGCAATCTACACATTCAATGCAATCCCAATCAAAATTGCACCAGCATTCTTCTCAAAGCTAGAACAAGCAATCCTAAAATTTGTATGGAACCACAAAAGACCCCGAATAGCCAAAGTAATACTGAAGAAGACCAAAGCGGCGGGCATCACAATCCCAGATTTTAGCCTCTACTACAAAGCTGTAATCATCAAGACAGTATGGCATTGGCACAAAAACAGACACATAGACCAATGGAATAGAATAGAGACTCCAGAATTGGACCCACAAATGTATGGCCAACTAATCTTTGACAAAGCAGGAAAGAATATCCAATGGAAAAAAGACAGTCTCTTTAACAAATGGTGTTGGGAGAACTGGACAGCAACATGCAGAAGAATGAAACTAGACCACTTTCTTACACCATTCACAAAAATAAACTCAAAATGGATAAAGGACCTGAATGTGAGATAGGAAACCATCAAAACCGTAGAGGAGAAAGCAGGAAAAAACCTCTCTGACCTCAGCCACAGCAATTTCTTACTTGACACATCCCCAAAGGCAAGGGAATTAAAAGCAAAAATGAACTACTGGGACCTCATCAAGATAAAAAGCTTCTGCACTGCAAAGGAAACAATCAACAAAACTAAAAGGCAACCGACAGAATGGGAAAAGATATTTGCAAATGACATATCGGACAAAGGCTAGTATCCAAAGTCTATAAAGAACACGCCAAACTTCACACCCGAGAAACAATCCAGTGAAGAAATGGGCAGAAGACATGAATAGACACTTCTCTAAAGAAGACATCCAGATGGCCAACAGGCACATGAAAAGATGTTCAACGTCACTCCTCATCAGGGAAATACAAATCAAAACCACACTCAGATATCACCTCACGTCAGTCAGAGTGGCTAAAATGAACAAATCAGGAGACTATAGATGCTGGAGAGGATGTGGAGAAACGGCAACCCTCTTGCACTGTTGGTGGGAATGCAAACTGGTGCAGCCGCTCTGGAAAACAGTGTGGAAGTTCCTCAAAAAATTAGAAATAGATCTACCTTATGACCCAGCAATAGCACTGCTAGGAATTTACCCAAGGGATACAGGAGTGCTGATACATAGGGGCACTTGAATCCCAATGTTTATAGTAGCACTTTCAATAATAGCCAAATTATGGAAAGAGCCTAAATGTCCATCAACTGATGAATGGATAAAGAAGTTGTGGTTTATATATACAATTGAATACTAGGCAATGCGAAAGAATGAAATATGGCCTTTTGTAGTAACGTGGATGGAACTGGAGAGTGTTATGCTAAGTGAAATAAGTCAGACAGAGAAAGACAGATACCCTATGTTTTCACTCTTATGTGGATCCTGAGAAACTTAACAGAAGACCATGGGGGAGGGGAAGAGGGGAAAAAAAGTTAGAGAGGAAGGGAGGCAAACCATAAGAGACTTTTAAAAACTGAGAATAAACTGAGGGTTGATGGGGGTGGGAGGGAGGGGAAAGTGGGTGATGGGCATTGAGGAGGGGACCTGTTGAGACAAGCACTGGGTGTTGTATGGAAACCAATTTGACAATAAATTTCATATTAAAAAAAGAAAATTTATCATAATATATTATATATTATAAATATATTTACATATACAAATACTACAAATATACGTATATATCAGAAATACATATATATCAGAAAAATACATATCAACACATGCATTTGCATGTAATTTGTGTAAAACAATATTTAAATAAAATTGACTGGCTAGGAAAATGTAGGATGGCTCCCTGTGGTGTTACCTACTCTTTGCCCACCACTGCATATCCACTTTGAAAAGCCCAGATAGAAGGGGTCCATCACAGGGATGCTCTGAGCATCACATGAGGCAAAGCGTGAGAGAGAAAGGAGACCAGCCTATAGCAGGTGCTCCATCTACTTTTGCTGAAGTTGAATCAGTAGCCTGAGCCTCCATCATTTGAGAGTACCTAGACTGAGGCAGCTAGTGACAGGCAGCTGGGGCATGGCATGGACTGGGGGAGGGAGCTTCGGTTACTGCAAGGGGAAGGGAAGCCAACTGAACTTCTGACTTGGAGTCAGACAGACATGGACTTTAACCCTGTCTCTTCCATTTGCCAGCTCTGCATCCTTGGGTATTTAATTTGAGTTTGGGCTCCTCCGTCTTAAAATGGGAACAATTAGACGTACTTGATAAGTTTGTTATCTCAAATAAAATAATGGTTGAGAGAGTTTTCGGCCCAGGGCTCAGATTAAAGTAGGTACTCTATAAATGCTTATGGGTTCCAAATCTGGAATTTTCCCCACTGAGTGTAGCCTTTGGGTTAGAGCGTTATGTCTCCATGGGGCTTATATCACAAGGCCAATAGAGTTCTAGAAGGGTAAGACCTTACCTTGGCTCTGTGGCACCTGCTGGACAAAGAGAAACTCTTTGGTCCTGAGCAGTCAGCACTGGTGAGACGAAGGTGGTCCTGGCAGAGAGCTGGTGGCAGAGGAGCTGGCCCCTGGAGCAGAGAAGCCTGGGGACAGCAGGGGCATGTAAGAAAGTCTAGATCAAGTGTGGCCACTCCTGGGGCTCAAGTCTTAGTGGGAAAATCCAGCAGTCCCTGTGAACCCAGAAGCAGTGGGAATATCAACACACATCCTCCCCAAGAAGGAGTGGGGTTGGTGTCCCACAGGCAAGAAGCACATTCCGGCATCCCAAATGTCCAGTCATTCCACCCAATGGTCCTCCCTTCCTTGCCCTGCTTCCCCATCCATGTCCTCTCTATCTCCTGGCAGATTCACTCTGACCTACAAATCCAGCTGCCCTCTTTGGGGGAGCTCTCACAACACTTAGGAATAATTGTAACCTAAATTGATCTATTTTCCACAGGTACCTGTGCAAGGGGCTCTTAGAGCAGCAAGCAGCCTGGGGTGGGAGTGAACTGAGGAGGGGACTGTCAGCTGGATAGCACTTCCAGGGGCTCTTGAAGGCTGGGGGCTCAGACAGCTGTGGAGTAAGGCAGGACGTGCTGTCTACAAACATCCTGGTTCTCTTTCTGGGCACGTGGTCTGACTGCATCTCCCTGTTGTCTGGCCGGCTCAGTCAGGTGAGTGTCCAACTTCATCCAGGTCATGATCTCACAGTTTGTGAGTTCGAGCCCCACATCGGGCTCACTGCTGTCAGCACAGAGCCTGCTTCAGATCCTCTGTCCTTTTCTCTCTACCCCTCCCCCACTCATGCTCTCTCAAAAATGAATAAACATTTTTAAAAAAAGAAGAAGAAAGAGGGGACAAAGGGGTTGGAGGAAAGAGGAAATGGAGAAGAAGAAAATATTTAGAAGTTTTTTCTCAATCTTCTTATATAGACTGTGCTGTGAAGGAAGAAAACATCTGTGAGGAGTGTGGTATGGGTGATGCGAGGAGGTAGCCTAGGGTATGTGTGTGTGTGTGTGTAAGAGAGGTGGCAGGGGAGAGAGAGACTAGGTAGCCAGAGAGTTGGCAAAGTGGGTCAAGCAAGGGGTACCTGGGGGGCTTAGTCGGTTAGGCCTCTGACCCTTGGCTCAGGTCATGATCTCATGGTTCATGAGATCAAGCCCCACATTGGGCTCCATGTTGACAGTGTGGAGCCTGCTTGGGATTCTCTCTCCCTCTCTCTTTGCCTCTCCCCTGCTTGTGCTCTCTCTCAAAATAAATAAACATTAAAAAAAAAAAAAGTGGGTCAAGCAAGAACCAGGCTGACTAGCAGGCAGGCAGCCAGGAGTTTCTTCATGCTGAGATAAATCAAGACATCTGTCCTGTGCAGGCCACTGAGGGTGCCAATGCAAGGTCTGGGTCCAGGTGTTGTTGTTCAAGCTTATATATTCTTGAACCACATCCTGCCTGATGAAAGTCCAAACCCAAAATACGAAGGATTTACAAGGTCCATCCTTTCCTGCTACAGAAGCATTTTTATTAGCATTAGGGCTTATTGAGTTATGGAGCCAAAGGAGGTTAAGGCTCCTCAGAGTGGTAGAATGGATTAGGCCTTTTAAGCACTTTGGATCCCATCAATGCCACAAGACACCTCTGTCATGGCAAACTGACCCTCAGAAAGAAGAAAGGACAACCCCCCCCCTCAAGACTACACCAAGAGTTAGTAGCCTAATAGGAGTCCTAAGGAACCAACCCTAGGATTGTTTGGAATCCAAAACAGGTCTCAGGGAGAGCAATTGTCCCAACACCTCATTTACCTGCATGTGTTCTGACCTGAATAGCACAGTCTATAATTAACCATACTGAATGTATTGGCATTAGCAAATCAGCTAATCAAGTCATAGGGTGATTAGTTGTAAAACAAAAAGAAGTCCCGGGCTTGCAAATTCTTTAGCTCCTTATTGTAGCTTTCACTCCTGCAGTTGCCTGGCCTGGGAATTTTGACTTGCCCTCCATCCAACCTAGAGAGGAGACTCAGGTGGTGATCCAGCAAGGAGGAGGAAAAGGAAAGGCAGGTGCAAAGAGGGTGGGAGGAAAAGGTGTGACCAGATGTTAGATGTGTTTCTGAACAAATAATCAGGATGTTGCGTAAGTTGCGAGGAATTGAGGGATGGGCTACCTAGAGTCTCCAATCAGCATAGAAGAGTGAAGGAAAGGAGGGAAAGAGGATCCCAAAAGATCCGGCACTGGGACACTTGGAGGCTCTTGTGATTTCCTCTACTACTTAATCATCCTGTTCTGAATTTGAAGCTTTCTGGTGCCTTGACAACAGGGAGAGGAGGGAAGGGAGGGAGCCCATTCTGGGCAAAGAATGTAAAGTAGAGAGGACAACCAAGGGAGCAACCTGCCCTTGGAAGCAGCGCAGAGGAAAGCACCTGGGCAATGTAGGTGTGCCCCACACAGTCCTGGATGGACACCTATTAAAGAGGGAGGAATTGGGCAGCCATCCCCGGGCATTGAGGTACTATCTGGAGCCTTCAGAGGAACTGTTAGGGTACATGGAGGATGATGGAGCAAGCCATCTTGCAAGGCATCTTGGATGCCTCAGATCCAAGAAGGAAGTGACCCTTCACAATTAAAACAGGGTAAATACCCTTTTCATTGCTATTATGTATCCCACAACACAGTCCACAAAGAATATGGAGACCCAAAGCCAGTATAGAACTAGTAAGAGGCAGCATCATACTGCTGTCTTAGGCATAACAAGCAACAATCAAGAGGACTGTTTTGGTGGGACTAAGTTTCTGAAGCATAAACTGGCCATGCACATGCTTCAAACTAAGTGGGTCAAGAGTAGTGAGAGGCATATAGGAGAGGGTGACCCCCTCCTCCCATGTAGCCTCAAGATGCCCCGGCAATGGGCAGCTGGGCCCCCCCCCATCTCCCTCCTGCAGATCCAGACTGTGTAGTAATCCTAACCCAGAAAGATATGGGTCATTGTCCTTGGCCCCTTATCTGTGATATTGTAACTTGGTAAAAATTGGACCCCATCCTGAGTACCACTCTTCTCAGTGGTAGTGGAGGCAGTGTATGACATCATACATCCCTGCCTCCAAGCACTTCTGTCCCCATTGGGCTGCCATGTTGAAGCAGTTCACAAGGCTGAGCCCCATCTGCCTCCCTCCCAAAGTCTTGGATCAATTACACCTCCTGCTACTCCATTACCTACCCTGAACCCCAGGCTCTGCATATGCTTGTCCATCCCCTTCTTGGGGCTGGGTTCTGATTATCTGCCTCCCCAGGGTTCAGCCACGACCTGGATCCCCAGTGCTCTTTATCTCCTCTGTCCTGGGCGCTTACCATTCTTCAATGCTACGTCTGTGAAAGAGAAAGTCTCCTGGAGATCCAAGTTTGTCCAGGGGATTGTTTCCCTCATTTGTCTATTCTGGAACCAAAAACTTGCTTCTAAAACTCAGGTAAGGACTCTGTTTCAGCATTCATATTTAACAATATAGAACGTTGGAAACGAGACTTGAAACATCAGGAAGAGAGCAATGACATTCCTGAGAACGACCGCATCTATGCTCTCTAATCATACCTAAGAGCATAAAGGAGGTAGGGTAGCCTGGGTTCCTCATTTCATGGCAATTGATAGACTTTTGGCCTTTGGCCTCATCTTGGGACATCCTTCCAAGTAAATTCTAATGTGACAAGGGGGACCTACACCCAGTTTTCATTTTAACTCCCTCCCCTTCTGGAGCTGCCTCGGCCTCAAGGTCTGGATAATATATCTTGAGGGCCTATTCATCCATGTATTCATTGATTCATTCATTCAATATGTAATTCCGATGATCTGCTACATCTGACATCCTGGCCTGGAGCTCGTGGCTTCCACAGAATATAGCCGTTTTACACTGTGGCTACCGTGTAGGCTTACACTTGGGTTCAAATCGTGAAATTTGTACTCATGAGCTGTAAGATTTTGAATTATTAACTTGCTGAGCCTCATTTTCCTCATAAGTAAAAAGGACAAATGATAACAGTACCTAATTCAGGGGGCGTTGTTAGGCTTGGCCTATGGTAACTGTTCAATATCTATTGGTTATTATTTTATTTTATGCTGATCCCACTCTCATTACCAACCACTCCCCACCACAAAACAAAGAAGCCTATAATTCTCAGGCAATAAGGCAGGAAGAATAAAAAGTCTTTGACTTCTCCGTGTCAACGGAGTAGCCCAGACTGTGGTTAGGTGGTCTCCCATCTTGCTCTCTTTTTTGCCAGGAACAGTGGGGCCTCATCATTTAGGTAGAGATGAAGTAGGATTTCAGAGGCACTTGCTTTGGGGATATTAGCACATTGCCTGATACCCTTCCCTCCCCAGTTCTCAAACTGGGCATCCGCATGCTCCCCGAGTTCATGAGCGCATCTAAAATGAATCAGGATATTTACCAGGGGCCTCTGACCCTCTGACTTGCAGGGATGTAGTTGTTAATTCAGCTTTAAATCTGGGGTCTAGCCCCATGCAGCGGCATCCCTTGTGCCCCCTGCTCCAGGTCTCCTTTTGTGCCAGTGGACCCAACAACCACTGCATTGGGGATCATACTGGGCATCTGCATATCTGCCACATCCTATCACATCACAGCCACCCACTCCTCTTCCCGTGCTGACCCACCCCAAAGACTGGGCCTCTGCCTGTTTCTTCTCCTTAATTCACAGGCAGGGCCACACCTCCTCCCTGGGCCAGCCGCCCCCCCCCAACCCCCACCCCATCTCAGCCAGTGGCCAAGGCCCAGTTCCTGACCTGGATTCTGAATCCTCCCCCTCAAGGCTGAAGCCTCTTTCCCACCCTTCCCACCACTCCATTTGCTTATCCTTGGCTCATCTGGTTAGATCTGCCCCCTGCTCGCCTCCCAGGCTGAATCCGGAAATTGTCTATTTGCCACTATTTTCCTTCTATTACCCTTGGGGCCAATTAAACCACTTGGGTTTGGGTTCCGGGGGTCTCTGTATCAGGCCAGTTCCTCCAATGCCTAGGCCACCCAGTCCAGACACACGGGCTTTGGAGAATCCAGCACCTGCTAGTGGTGTGACCTTGGGAAAGTTAAGATTTCTATGCCCCAGTTTTCTCAAGTGTAGAGTGGAAAATAAGACGTAGCTCATGGGCTTATCATGAGGTAATACAGGTAGAGCACTGAGTACAAGGACTGGCTCAGTCGACGCCAGCAACAAAGACACCACGGAAGTGTTTCAAGCAATGAGATGAAAGGCTATCTGTCCATTTCAGGGCATGTAGTTTTGTGCTCACATGTTGCTCATTTCTCCCTTCTCTGTGCAGTTCACATGGTCCGCAACTAGTGTTCGGAACCCAAGGGAGAGTCCGAAAGGCTCCAAGGTACTGAGCAGAGTGGCCTGGTGGTCCAGCCACCTCTTGGCCACCAAAGATGTGGACGCCGCTCAGGACTCTACAGCCTAAAGGCAGTAGGCATGCGCACAAACCAGGGAAGAAAGAGGACAAGGGAGGAGAGAGGTGGAAGAAGAAAGAGGACCCTAGAAATGAGAATGGGGACACTCAGCAATGGGCCTCCCCGCAAATAGGGCAGAGACGGACCTAAAGGCTCTTCTGTGCCAGGATAAGGGGACCTGGAAGCACACAGAAGCCAGGCTGCTTCTCCATCCATTCTGTTCCACAGGTTCAAGACCTGTGGGCCTGCAGGACAGGGCTGGGCAGATGGTCATCTCGACACTACCTGCTTAGCACGTGGCCAAGCTCTCATCAGCAACCCCCCACCCCCAAGGCTTCCTGAGGCTCTAATTACATTTCCCACCAGAAACACATTTCACAGGTGGGGGTGGTGATAAGAACCATTTGCCTTGTGCTGCATCAAAGCTGCCTCTGATCCCAGCCTCTGAAATCTCATCCTGAGGAAGATGAGCAGAAGGGATTTGTCAGGTCATGAAGCCTGGGGCAAAAAAGGGCCCAAAGCAGGTTCCTAGGACGTCCTTCCTCTCGTCTCAAGGTAACTTAAGTATGGCCGTGATGAGAGGCAGGAGAGGGCCCTGTCTAGACTAGACATTGGAAGATTCTGGTTCAGGGGCTGGCTCTGCCTCAGATTCCTCATGTGAGACAATAAACTAAAGTGAAAATGAGCACGCTCATCATCACCATCCGCAACATCATCCCACAGCCTTGGGATCATCCCCAGTGTGCAGGGCTATGAGCACCTGCTCCACACGTCTCTCCTGCTGCTCTGAGCCTTTGGGACTGTATTGGCCCAGACACGGGAGACCAGCAGCCGGATGTGGATCAGCTGTGTGAGCCTACAGTCCACTGCAAATGTGTTTAATCAAACCAGACAACCAGTTAGCACTCTGACGCATGCTCACCAGCCTCACCCACCTGAGAGCCCGAGAGGGGTTTCTGCGGGCCTCACCTGTGTTTCCCCATCAGGAAAGCCCCCTCTACTGAAATGTAAGCACCACCAGGGCACAGAGTTTTAATTGTCTTGTTCACTGTTATACCCACCGTACAGGGCACATAGTAGACAGTCCATGAATATCTGAGGAATGAATGAATTTCTCTATTTCACAAAGCCAGGCCCAGAGGTGTCAGCCTGGAGCCATGCTTTCTACAGAACGTTGCCTCCCCTGTCTCCTACAATCGGACCCACTTGGCCTCTGCTTAATACCTTCCTCAATCTTCAAGACCTTAATTAAACACAAGAGTTACCGTAAGAGTTTCTAAAAAAAAAATAATAATAATAATAAATGAATAAATACTTGTGTCCACACCCCACTTCCAGAAACATGGTTGGAGGTAAGAGCTTAGCACGGGTGTATTTTTGAAATACCAGTGAAAAATCGGTGATTCTCATATGCAGCTCAGGCTGAAAACCACTGCTCTAGACAGAAGGATGGCTCCCCAAGGACAAAACGGGAATGGGGTAGGGAGCCTGGACACAGTGGGGGGGTGGGGGGGTTGGGAGAGAAGGGGGGCAAGTTCACCCAGATTCCTGCAGAGTCCAGGTTCTTTAAGACTTGTGAATCAAAAGTCAAAGTAAAAATATGGGCCTTTTCTTCCCAAGTGGGAACCCAAGCCACCTGAAATTATTGCAGGAGGTTCCCCTTGCCTTCCCTTCCATAGACACCAGAAATACATTAACCTTCTCACGAAGCTACTTAGTTCACTCAGGACTGCTCTTAACCTACCCTGCCCACCTGCGGCCCCCCAACAGGGACTATAACATTGACTGGGGTCAACTGGCTGAGGTTCTCCTCTTTAAGATAGCCAGAAGGATTCTTTACGGAGGACCATAGAGACAACAAAACCACCTATTGCTAAGGAATAAACCCACACTATGGGGTGAGCTATGTATGGCGTTTATAAATATTGCACACCCCCAAATACACACACCCCAATGATAAGGTGTAACTATGGTGTGAATCTGGTGTTAATGCCTGTAAACTAGTTTATTGAATGGCCTAAATTCTATGGTTGTATAAATAGGAAAGGGGATGTGGCATTCAGGCACACTGCCGTCCTTCCCTTCAGGGCTTTCTGGTCACTTTGGTGAATATAAAGGGTCTTCTCCAATTTAAAACATAAAGCAATCATACACCCACTTCAAGGTGTCTCCCTTGGGCAGGGGAAGCGTGTCTTTATTCTTACCTGTCCCACAAGTACGGTTTCTCTCTCACGTGTCCACACCCTCTGGGAGCCTCTAGATGTTCATGGCTGGCCCTGCTGCAGTTCCCCGATGACGGGGGGAAGCTCTTTCCATCAACCTTGCAACCCCCTTAGCCACTTTCTGCAACGACCCTCTCTGCAACCTTTTCCTGTTGCCTCTCAACTGGCAGGTGACGCTCTCTGGCAGGGTCCCAAATCCATGTTTCAAGCCTAATCTTCCCCAAGATTTGTGTGTTTATCCCAAAGGAAAATCATGCTTCCTTTTCACACCAAAGCTGATGTTTTTCTGCTCACTCTTCTAAAAATATTAAAAAAATTTTTTTTTAATGTTGATTTATCTTTGAGAGAGACAGAGAATACGAGTGGGTTAGGGGCAGAGAGAGAGGGAGACACAGAATCCGAAGCAGGCTCCAGGCTCCAAACTGTCAGCACAGAGCCCGATGCAGGGCTCAAACTCATGAGCTGTGAGATCATGACCTGAGCCGAGTCAGATGCTCAACCGACTGAGCCATCCAGGCACCCCTAAAAATATTTTTAATGTTTATTTATTTATTTTGAGAGAGACAGAGAGAGAGCGAACATGAGCAGGGGAGGGACAGAGAGAGAGAGGGAGAGAGAGAATTCCAAGCAGGCTCCATGCTGTCAGCACAGAGCTTGATGCAGGGCTCGAACTCACCAACTGGGAGATCACAACCTGAGCTGGAATCAAGAGTCAGACACCCAACCAACTGAGCCACCCAGGCACCCTGCTCACTATTTTTACCCTGCCTTAGTGGGGGACTTCAGCGACCTTCTTACCTTCCCAACTTAGCAGAGGGCAAGGCTGGGAGGAGGGACCCGTCTCTACGTTCAAATATACCTCCAAACTCCAACGAAACAAACATTGCTCTCAGTGTCTCTCTCACCATAGACCCACACTTTCTGCAGCTCATCTCAGGACTGTAAGTTAGGACCCTTCTCTTTTTTTTTTTTCCTCCCCAGTGTTGTCAGTGCCCCTTCACTTGGTTTAGGGTAATGGGAACAAGAGAAACAGCTCAGCACGCCTGGCTCGGCTGGCAACTACTTACCTCCATGACTCTCCTAGGGAGCCCCTCCCAAGCTCTTTGTCCCTATAAAGCTGGATAGCTCGACGCCTGCTAGAGCTATTTTTGTTAACACCGTAGATGTCCTGCATGGATATGTTTAGTACTTCCCCCCAGACAATGTGCCACTTCTCACCTATGTCTTCACGTTAGGGTTTCCTGGCCAACGTTTTGGATCAACAGGAAGAGTTGCATTTAATATCATTTTATATTACCAGAGCCGCCTCCCTGGGGCCCTCAAACAGGGAACAGCTGGAGGTTGTAACAGTGCGGACCCACCCACCCAGACCTTCCTCTGTGATCATACGCTGCCTGGGCCGTGTCTGCAGACACACATCGGAAACCACAATGATCTGTGTCCCCCGCAGCCACTGCTGGCTGCGTCACACCGGGCGCCACCCTGACCTGACTTCTCAACCACATCGACTGTTGTGATTCTTATTGTTCTTGCTCTAATGTTTCTATTCTTAATTGCTAATTGTCCCATCATAGATAGGTGAGAGCTGTAGCCTTGTCTTTATAATAAGTCTTAGTAGATCTTCCTGGATTTAGCCAAAAAAACCCCAAAAAACAAAAAAACAAAAAAACAAAGAAAGAACAAGAAAATAAAAAAAAGAGAGCAATGTTCCAGACTGAATTCTGCCTAGAATCTTTTGCCACCTACTCAGAACCCCATCTCTCTGTGGCTGCTTCCTGTGTCACCTTCCCAAAAGCTGACCAGCTACACCACCTGCGTGGCTCACCTCACGTCCCGTTGGAGTTTTGCGGATTGTGTATTTCATGCTTCCTTTTCAGTGGCTTACCTACATCTTGCTCATTTTTCTCGTTGCCCTCCCCTTTCACGTCCGGTTGACTATCTCTTTCTGGTTTTTCTTCCTTCTTCCCACCAGTGCTGGCGTCCCTCACGACCAAAGATGTCTCTGGAGCCCCGACGACAAGCTCAAGGTGGTCACATCAGTGGGTGCCAAACCCTGTAAGGTTTTGTTTCTTCTGGCTGGATCAGGTGCCCTATGCCCGGCTTTGGGTCACTTGCTTGCTGTAGTCACTTTGGCAAAGTCTGTTGATGTCCCACCCCCATGGCCTCTACTCTTTCCATCCCCATGTGTACCAGCCTTTCCAACTGCGGCACCTGGCTGGCCGCTGAGCCCAGAGGCTTGCGCCAACTGCTGAGCAAACCTGGGGCAGGTCAGGTGCTGGGGATGAACACCCTCCCTCTCTCTCCCCGAGGAGCAGCTCCCACCCAATCATAATGGGAACCCATTCCCCTTGCTCCTGCAGTAGTTAACTCCCAAATGCATATTCTACACTGGCTCCTAGACTTGCTCGGTGGGAGGAAGGGTCAGTTGCCCCACACTTAGTGGCTGCCTTCCTCACCCCAGCTCCCCCCGCCCCAGCACTCACAGTGTTGTCTCAGGGTACGCTTCCGGGGGAATCCAGACCAAGAAAGTTTCCCAGAAGTGCAAATATGGAAGCAGATTGGAAAGCCCAAACAGACTCCGACAAGACTGAAAAGACCTTGAGCTGTATGCCAAGTCTGTACCGCATCTCTCAATGTAAAGCTATGTTTACATGGGACATCTTTTTTCTTTCTTTTAATGCTTATTTATTTTGAGAGAGAGAGAGAATCCCAGGCAGGCTCTGCACTGGGCTCAAACTGACGAACCCCAAGGTCATGACCTGAGAGGAAATCAAGAGTCGGACGCTTAAGGCACCCCTAGACGGGACATCTTTAACAGAATAAATTTAGAAGCAGGCACCCAGGAAGAGGTGAGAATTTAGTCTTCACTCTGCTCTTCTTCTGCCCCCTTTCTTCACCCTCTTACTTCCTTTACCTCCCTCTCCACTGCCTCCCACCTGTAGAATACGACCCCAGGCTGTGCCTACCTCTGCCCGGAACAGTCTTTATAACTCCTCCCTCCCTTCCCAGCCCCCACCGCCAGCTGACCCGGATTCAGGTGTTTGTCTCCTCCCTCCGCCCTGAGAGCGAGAGGCCCTCACGCCATCCCGTCTCCATCATCTGTGAGCATGCCCCAAAATGCCAGCCTTTGTCTCAGGTGCTTTAGAAGGAAGTCAGCAAAATGATTCACTGATGAAAGAATCTGGTCTTAGGAAATAAATCCAGAGTCAAACCTAGGCCTTTTTTTTTTTTTTTCCTATTCGATGATGGGAAATCTCTTATCTCTGTGTCAGCTGTGTCAAGAAAGCAGCCAACTCATTATTTAATATTGGCAAAAGTGATTTAAGGGCTTTAGCTGGAAGCTAGTAAGAGTGCCTATTACAGCAGTGACGGGGGAGGGAGAAGGGACCCGGTCCTCCCTCCAAGGGCGTCGGAATCACACGTGCTTCTCTTTCCATCTGTCCAAGAGTTCACGTGGGGAAACTCAAGGGCTTGAGGATGCCCACTGACCGAGGTGTAGGTGGCCGGAAGGGCCTGTTCCTGAAGCCGAATCACAGCCATGGAGAGCCGCTATGACTGACGGCATGGCCTTGTAGCCCTTGGGCTGCGGGATGAAGGCGCAAGTCTCCCCGCGACAGCTCAGCCCTGGACAAACTCCCCACTGAGCAGGTGGAGCCACACTTCTGCGCACTGTGTGCGTGCTTTCCGGGAGGAAAGCTGTGCAGTGACTTCCACTTGTGCTCCCAGAGTGAGCTGGGGGCCCAGGGGACTGTCGTGAGGGTCTGCCGGCAGCAGCATGCCTCCTGGCCCCGGGGGCATGGGGTGGGTCTGTCCTCAGAGCCCAGGAGCTGGAGGAATGCTCTGCCTGCCTGTTTTGTTGACACGCTCACATTTTTTCTCTGCCAGGCAGAATGATTTATTTGTATGTCTTCGCTGAGGGTAATTATTTTTTAGCACCTTGCTGGGCATGCTGGGTGATCTCATCACGGGGAAGAGCCCACGGGTGTCTGTGTCACTCGGAGGAAAAGTGAGAAAGAGTCTCCCTTCTGTCTCATTCAGAAACTGTCTCTGGCACCTTCACACAGAGATGGCGAGCCTGTGTCTTCTCTCTTGGGAGACACTAGTTTGCCCACAGAATCCATCAAGGATGATGTTTAAAAAGCATCCCCCTTGGAGAGACAGTTTTTCTTCTTCAAAGAGAAAGGAAGAAAACGTTTCTGCCCTCCTGCTTTTCAAATGAAAACAAGTAGCATAAAACTTTATTCAGTAAGCAAACCTCATGCCAGATATGTTTTAGATTTCCAGGTACAGAATAGTTGAGTCGGGGAAGAGGAAACATGGAGACAGAATGGGCCCTGAAAATAGAGAAGAAGCCATGAGAAAGGGGAGAGACAGACAGACAGGGGGGGAACGAGAAGGGGGTGGTGCAGGCGGGGAGACAGTGAGGGGCGGGCAGACCGTAAGTGCCAGAGGAGGCAGAGACCAGGGGGAGAGAGAGAGGGCACAACCCCCTCCCAGGGCCCCCTGCTTCTCCTTCCCCAGAACCAGTTTCTCTAACTAGGGTGTATGCTGGCTTCCTCCACCTGCTCTGTACCCCCCACCACTCCTCACCCGACCCACACCTCCATTTAGAGACCCACTCCCACCGGGCTTGCTCCTTCCATGGCCCAGATGTGCCTCCTGCTTGGATCAAGGGCACATGTGACAGGTGGCCCCCTTGCTTCCTCTCCCGTGGTGGCTTGCGTGAGGGATACAAGCTCCCGAACGGTGGGGGATGGGGGTGGGGAAGGGTGCTAGCTACCACCTGCCACACGGGGCGGGGGTGGTGGTGCGGTGTTGGGGGGGGGGGCACGAGCCTGTGCTGTTTTCAGTTTTCACATCCGGAAACTGGTGGTACTAATCGTACCTCACCTGCTTCCAGCACTGGACTCGGAGGTTTTGGGGTGTGTGTGTGTGTGTGTGTGTAGGTGTGATGAGGGATAAGAGAAAATGATGCACAAATAGGAGTTCTTGCTTCGTGCGTGTGCTCCTCCTATCACTTTTTTCTGTCCCTCTCCTCCCCCCACCCCTGCTCTTTATCTCATCCCCTCCGACCAGGCCTTCCCCAAGGCTCGTCTTTGCTCCTATCAACTCCTCACTCCTTCACTTCTCTTTCTGTGGACTCAACACTTCCCACAACCGATGGCTCACAGGATGGCATCTGCCTGGAGCCGCGTGCCCCTGTGGCGCCGCGGACACAGTGTGCCCACCGAGGCCTGGGGAGTGCCCCCCGGGGCACCCTCAGACCGACCCTTCTCCTACAGGAGTGTTTCCGCGGATAGATGCCCTCAGCTTTGATTCCTGGGAATGCTGCGGTGCGATGCCTCACAGGAATCTTCTTTCAGTTTGCTCCCCCCGCAATGGGGAGATCAAAACCCAGCTGAGAAATAGGATGAGGCCTCACAGCGATGAAATAATGAATGACAGCAGAGCGAGGTGAGGCCTCTGGGCTGGAGATTCTACAGACACTTGTCACGCCCGGGTGAGTGAGGGGCCGCAGGAGGACAGCGCACCCCCGGGCAGGGGGGCAGGCCTGACTTTTACAGGCTGACAAAAGAGCATAGGGGTTAAGAGCACAGACTCAGGAGCCAAATCTTGGCTTTACTACTTACAAGCTGTGTTGCTTTAGGAAAGTTACTTAACTTCTCTGTGCCTCAAGTTTTTTGTTTTTGTTTTTCTTGTCTGTAAAGTGAGTTGTCATGGGGATAACTCATCAGACAAATCAAATAAGTGCACGTAGGCTGCTTACAACGGTGTCCAGCATGAAGAGAGTACCACGTAAGTATCTTATTTAGCAAGTGCTATGGTAGCTAATAGTGACATTATTTACCCAAGTTTGCGTGTTCATATTTCTCAGTCAGGAGGCTCTGGGGACTCTGCGTCCCCACTGTGCCTTGTGCCAAGTCTTGCCTCACCTTCCTCTGTGCTGTCATCATCTCTCAGAAGTGAGACCGGGCGTTCATCACTCCGCACCCCGCCCCCGCCTCGTACCCGGGCCCGTGACATCACCAGGCGGGACAGACGTGCGTGTGCGGACAAGGGGATGACATGAAGGGAGGGATGAAATGTGCCTCCAGGTCCCTGTTTCCCCTGCCAGGTGATTCAGGCACGTGGCCGCACGGGTCACTCCTGGCCAGGCAGGCAGGGGGAGGACAAGTGGGTCTGAGGAGATAAGGACAGGATGGGGAGGGGGGGCAGGTGGCTCAGGCCCTGTGCAGGGGCTGACTTGGTGCTAAGGCAACAGGAGAGAAATGAGCAGAGTCTTATTTAAGAGCCATCTCTCTGGGGCCACCTGGGGGGCGCAGTCGGTTAAGCATCTGACTCTTGGTTTCAGCTCAGGTCATAATCTCACGGTTCATGAGTTTGAGCTCTGCATCAGGCTCTGCCCTGAAAGCGCAGAGCCTGCTTGGGATTCTCTCTCTCCCTCTCTCTTTGCCCCTCCCTGGCTTGTGCTCTCTCTCTCTCTCTCTCTCTCTCTCAAAATAAATGAATGCACTTAAAAAAAGAGAGAGAGATCTCTCTGACTCTTGGATGGAAAGGGGGCTTAGCACAGGGCAAGCTGGGGGCTTAGCACAGGGCAAGCACATGGAGCCGTCGTGGGAGGAAGCGACAGAGGCCTGCATCTAGGTGATGGCAGTGAGGAAGGTGCAGAAGGACAGACGAGTTCGACTATAAAGGGAAGAATTGGCCAGACTTGGTGACCACTTAGATGTCAGCAGTGGGGAGGAGGAGAGACTTCCTGGGTGGCAGGTGGTCTCCAGAATAATGGATAGGAAAGTGGTTTGTCAACTGTGACAAGCTCTATGTTGTCAAAGACGTCATTCCACACAGGGCGACCCCACAAGGAAAAGGGGAAAACGGTAGTGTTTCTTGCTTCCATTAAACACAGATTGCGCCCCTACCAGAGGGAGCAGGCAGACGGGGCCCTGGTTTGGAGGTGCTCACATTTGAACTGGGGAGACAGGCCCTCTGCCTGAGGAGGCCCCATACTTCCTGCCTCACCCGGGCTGGGTCACAAACCACAGAGGACTTGAGCCTCCCCCAGGGCAGGGACCTCCAGGCCAGCCTGAGTTACCACCACCTCTACGTCTCCCACCCTTCCCCAGAGCACTGGGTGACATGTAGTTTCAAGTCGCAGTTACTGGCGTATCCAGACGCTTGTCAGCTGGTTGCTTCATCTGTGAAATGGGGATGACGAGAGGAGGATTAAGAAACACATGTAAATTTCCAAGTACAATGTTGGCACATAGTAAGTGTTCAATTAAATGAGGCACTCTATCACTATTACTGCTTATTACGATACTTAGCACATCCCCATCTGGTCTTTTCTCCACTTGCCTTCAATACCTCCAATACTTCCCAGCCCCTCTCCTCCCAGGAAGACTTGTCTAGGATCGTTAATCCTCCCCCACATACACCTGAGGACTCAGTGGAGGTCTGATCAAACCGCCCCAGGTTCCAGGTGGAGTCTACTTCCTTCTTTGAGTGGATCTACTCTACTGTCAAGAGAAGAGACAGAATCGGGAAGGAGAGAGAACCTTCTGGTTTCTGAGGTCTTCTCAGCACCTACCACATCACTACACTACCTCACAGCCCTAGACGAAGGGATCGTTGCCTCACTTTATAGGAAAGGTAAAATGAAGTATAGAGAGGTCAAGTGGCATGACTGAAGGTCCTACAGAAATAACCAGAGACCAGGATTAAATAGGGCACTGTCTGATTCAAAAATCCGGGCCCTTGCCTCTGACCCCGACAATCTCATGGAAACTCCCATCCTTGGACGGGTAGGAGCGGCCGTCCCTTTGATTAAAGCTAAAGGAGGAGAGTCAGTCATTCAGTTCCATGGGGACTCCCAGATGGAATCACCAAAGCAACAAAGTATGTTTTAGACCTAGATAACCCAGACTGGCGGGATGTGTATCCCATTCCTCCTGGGTGTGGCCCGGACACAGTGACGGTTGTGAAATGGAAGGGCCATGAAAGGAGTCAGGCCGAGGGTGTAGGTGAGCAGACACGTATCTGGGCAGTGTCTCCAGTACCCCCAGGGCTCTAGCCCAGGCTGTGCCAGAGACAGGCTGTGAAGCAGAAGCAATTCCAAGTCCTAAGCCCTCTTAAGGGCACAGAGCACACACTCTGGCTTGATTAATGGGAGAACATTAGCATCTGCTCTCTCAGTCTGCTCTCTCACTCCTTCCTGGCTTTTAGCCACCGGGAGGAGGTGTTCACATCTACCACAGCCTGCCCTTTTGCGTGCAGTTTAGACATCTCTTTGCCATCTATCATTCGACCGCAGGTGGAGGTGGAGTCAAGAGTCCTGGATTCAAATCCAAGCTCTGCCATTTACCAGCTGGGGACTGTGAGATTTTCACTGGTTAGGCGAGGGCACTGGGCTTAGGGAGGTCACTAGGGTAAATGACAGAAAAGGGTTTAAATCCAGGTTTTTGCGATTCCAAATCCAAGGCTCTTGCCAAAAGAACATCTGGTCCATGGAGAAAGGATAACTTCAGCAAACAGGACATCTTTGCTTCGTCTCCTACTGACATCTGAGACACAGGCAACCAACCGAACTCAACTACCAGCTGACTCAACGTGTTAGGCAGAAGGTCAAAGCTCTCTCTGTCCCGTTCAGGTTTCATCCGTAAAGACTCCTTTGGCTGCGTGAGATTGTACCTCCTTTGTGGGATCCCATGCCATCTTCTGGACAGCACAGACTAGCTATGGGTTACCTCAGCCTTGGGAGGTTCAACCTTTCTCTGGAGGGCAAATGCTGATCAGGAATTCAAGATGGCAGGACGTGGGGAGTGGGGCTGAAGCAATCCATGTGCCCCTCAGGATGATCTCAGTAGGGCACTGGGTGACTGAGGACCATATACTAGGCCCCGGGAAATGGGAAGCCTTCAGCTCTGAGATATTCCCACCTTGTTCTCTATGCCCATAAAAGGATAAAGTCAGTGTGACTTCTGGAGACCAGGCTGCCGGCCAGCACTTTGCGAAGTTGTGTTCCGAGGATGGCCCCTGTAGCTTGTCTTTCTTGGTCTCCTTTTCCTAGGAGGAGATGGAAACACACTTTGCATTACATGGTCACAGAGTCCAAAGAGAAGTAACTTATTACTCATTCATTCATTCATGTATTCATCCTGCCAGGCACTGGGCTACTATTGTAAAAAGACAGAGCATGGCCTCTGCCCTCCCAAGCTTAGTGAAGTGACATGAGATCTGGGGCAGGTGGACCAGGGCTCTGCCTCAAGCCCCAGAATTTACTACCCATATGATCTTACCTGTTCCTAAACCCCATGAACCACAGTTCCCTTGGGTGTCAGATATGTGTGATGATGCCTCCCTCCTGTGATTCATGTGAGTGAAAGGATTTAAACAAGCAAATGCAGACGTTCTTTGCCAACCATAAAGGTCATATCAATTTCAGTTACCACTGTGAATAATGTGACCATTATTATCGCTACACTTTTCCCCTGGGGAGGTTTTCTCTGACTGACCTGTGTCTTGTGCCAGAATCTGGATAAAATTTACTTCAACCGCAGGCTCTGACAATATTGATTGATCTACTTGAGATCATTAACCTACTTAAAAAAAAAAGCACAAACTCATGTACTGTAAAATTCACCCACTTAAAGTTCAATGTTTTTTAGTATATTCACAGGGTTGTATAAGCATTGCTGCATCTAATTTTAGAACACTTTCATTCCACCTAAAAGAAACTCCATAGCCATAAGCAGTCACTCCCGTTCACTCCCATCAACCCACCATAAGCAAACATGAGTCTTTTTGTCTCTAGAGATTTGTCTCTTCTGGACATTTCATATAAATGGAATCATTGAATGTGCTGGCTTCTTTTACACAACATAGTGCTTTCAGGGCTTACGTTGTAGCATGTATCAATATTGCCTTTCTTTTCATTGCTAAATAATACTCCATTTCATAGATAAAGCAAACTATTCATTTCATCATCAGTTAGTAGACATTAGGTTATTTCCACCTTTTGGCTCTTATGAACGATGCTGTTGTGAACATTAGAATACAAGTTTCTGTATAGACCTGCGTCTTCCTTTCTCTTAGGTACGTACCTGGGAAAGGAACGGCTGACTCGTATAGTAGCTCTGTGTTTAGCGTTTGGAGGAACCGCCACACCGTTTTTCAAAGCAGCGGCAGCATTTTACATCCCCACCAGCAGTGTTTGAGTGTTCCCACTTGTCCACGCCCTCACCAACACTTGCTATCTTTTTGCTTAAAGTCATCCTAGTAGATGTGAAGTGATCGCTCCTTAGAGCCTTGATTGCATTTCCCTAATGACTAATGATGTTGCCCATCTTTTCATGTGCTTATTGGCCATCTCTAGATCTTGCCGAAATGTCTATCCAAATCCTCTGCCCCATTTTAGATTGTGGCCTTTCTCTCTCTTTTTTTTTTAAACGTTTATTTATTTTTGAGACAGAGAGAGACAGAGCATGAACGGGGGAGGGTCAGAGAGAGAGAGGGAGACACAGAATCGGAAACAGGCTCCAGGCTCCGAGCTGTCAGCACAGAGCCCGATGCGGGGCTTGAACTCACGAACCGCGAGATCATGACCTGAGCCGAAGTCGGACGCTTAACTGACTGAGCCACCCAGGCGCCCCTGTGGCCTTTCTCTTTTTATGATGAGCTGAGAGTTCTTTATATATTTTGGATACAAGCCCCTTATCCAATATATGATTTTCAAATATTTTTCTCCCGTTCTTCGACTTGTCTTTTTTTCTCTTTTTTCTTCCTTCCTTTTCTTTCTTTCTTTCTTTCTTTCTTTCTTTCTTTCTTCTTTCTTTCAATATTTTTTAATGTCTATTTATTCTTTGAGAAAGGGAGAGTGAGAGAGAACAAGCAGGGGAGGGGCAGAGAAAGGGAGACACAGAATCTGAGCCAGGCTCCAGGCTCTGAGCTGTCAGCACAGAGCCCGATGTGGAGCTTGAACTCACGGACTTCAAGATCATGACCTGAGCTGAAGTCAGACGCTTAACCGACTGAGCCACCCAGGCACCCCTCTTTATTCCCTTTCTTGATGGTATTGTTTGCAGCACAAAAAATTTAAATTTCGATGAAATTCGATGAAGTCAATTTATCCACTTTTTTCTTTTTCTGCTTACGTTTTCAGTGTCATGTAACGTCTACTTTTAAACTTCTGTGTGTCTGTTATTTCAACAAAGCTTTGAGATTAAATATCCAGCATGATTTCCAAATCAAGAAAAAAAAAAAGCAGTGAATCATCACTATAATCTTAAGTTATAGTAACTGAATAAGCCCAATTGAAACCTTCTTGCTGTGGAAGAAATGAGGAAAGGACGGTTGAGGCAGGCTAGCAATGTGCCTCCTCCCCTTACCATCGCCAATGCAAGATACTTGCACAGGGACTTTCTTTAAGGAAGAAAGAGTGAAGGTGCCCTGGGACTGAGAGATGAAGGAGTGAAGCAAGTCAGTTATATATGCTGCATTTGTGTCCAAGGGCCAAGCAAAGCCAAGTCTGGATTCCTAGGCCACCTTTTCCACCCTCCCCTCCCCGTTTCCCACCCAGGAGGGCCTGTGGGGATGAGGAAGCTCTTCAAGATGGCTGACAGAACACCAGGGCCTTTGAACATGCTCTTCCCTCTGCCTGGAAAGTTCTTTGCTCCCAGTCCTTCACCCAGCCAACTCCTACACCTCTTTTTTGCTCCTATTTTATTTGTTGGTTCCTAAAGAAAACTCCCCCGATCCCTACCCATCCTACCCCCGTAAGATCGGATACCCCAGAATACATTTCATAGCTACCTGTACTTTTCCTTCGTGATACTTTTCACAATTTTTAACTACATATTCGTTCTAATTACATATTTTATCATCCGTCGTATCTAAAATTTTTTGATGTTTATTTAGTTTTGAGAGAGACAGCGTGAGCAGAGGAGGAGCGCAGAGAGAGGGAGACACAGAATCCGAAGCAGGCTCCAGGCTTTCAGTTGTCAGCACAGAGCCCAATGAGGGGCTGGAACTCACGAACTGTGAGATCATGACCTGAGCCGAAGTAGGAGGCTTAACCGGCTGAGCCACCTAGGCGCCCCTATCATCTGTCTTTTTTAATAGGCTGCAAACTCCATGAGAACAGGGCCTAATGTTTATTTTGCTCACAATTATAGGCTTATCGCAGAGTGTGGCATAAAGTAGAATCTCAAATACTTGTGGAATGAATGAATGAATGAATGATTACAGGAACTGGAAATCCCTCCCGAATGGCCCATTTGTTTTCAGAGGGGTTTGTTTTCACAGTCTTTATGGAACCAGAGTCATACAAGAAGGTCAATCCCCCGGGGTGCGTGGGCGGCTCAGTTGGTTTAGCATGAGACTCTTGATTCAGGCTCACACCGTGATCTCACAGTTCATGAGTCTGAGCCCCATGGTAGGCTCTGCACGGACAGTGCAGAGCCTGCTTGGAATTCTCTCTCTCCTTCTCTCTCTCTCTCTCTCTGCCCCGTCCCCACTTGTGCACGCTCTCTCGCTCCTAAAAATAAATAAATAAAACTTAAAAAAAAAAAAAAGAAGGTCAGTGTCCGGTAGACAGAGCAGGTAAAAAAAGCCTGTTTCTACCCATTAGGTGGTTTCAGAAGCACGGGACCTGCTCCTGCCATGGGTCTGACAGGATCCTCAGGATGGGCAGGGAGAGCACGGAGGCATCATTGATCAATCCAGGTCTTCATTCTGCTACCCCTTGTGCTGGTGTCGTTCTCAAGCCGGTCCTCTCCCACCGGTGGCCCCACAGCCACAGGTTGGCAGGCTTCCTGCTTCAAGACTGGCAGACAGGAGACCTCTCCCCGACAGAGCCAATGACTGTCCACGAACGGGGTCTCACCAGACCACCGGGAGAATCTGCCCAGCTCTGAATCGATCCCTCGGGATAAAATAATGAAATACACTGATGGGCCAGGACTGAATCATAGGCAGGACTCAGGAACCAGAAGGAACCACGCGAGCTGCGAGTGGGGGCGGGGCGAGCCCCCAAAGGAAACCGGACATGTTCTGATCAGCTGAAGGGTGAGTGAAGGTGGGAGAGGCAGAGGAGTAGCTGTTCCCTGCGAGGGTTGTCTGAGGCACAAACCTGATCGTGTTGCTCCACTGCCTTCAGGACCCAGTGAGCAAGGCCGTCAACATGTGGCTGCAGCCCATGTCTCTGAAATGATTCCCTGCTGCACCCATGCCCACACGTGTACTGCTTTCCACCATCCGTGGGTGGGCCTGTGCCTCCATCATCCTTCAGGTGCAATGCAAAAGCCCTCTTCTGCAAGGAGCAGCTCGCTGTCACTCCGCCTGGCCCTCACAGAGCCGGCTGCACCCCCCTCCCCACGCCCCCCACCACCCTCCAGCTTCCACTTTCCCCAGGGGGGAGAATACTGACTGCGCTATTCTGCCCCCGTGCATTTACCCCTCCTCACCCTGGCCCTGCAAAAAGCCTCCCGACACATACTAGTCGCTTGATGACTGCTGGTTGAGTTAATTAATTAGCCTGCCAGGCAAAGGAAGACATTGAAGACTGTCCTGAGGGCCTGGTTCCTCTGGATATAATTTTAGTACAGACTGGCTTAATCAGGACACTTGCACTGGGGGGGGAAAACCGAGGCTCGACTGAAGTTTTCCCCTGATTCACTGAAGAGAAAAGAGATTTCATTGTTCTTTTCAGTTATGATGCATCCTCCACTCGGGCACCAAGACCCTGTATGATCCCTGCCAGCAGGTAGTTCAAGGCCCAGCCATCCCACCACTCTAGGGGTCTGCGCCTGGCCTCGGGCATCAGTGCAGGGCTCAAAGCACATGCAGCAGGCCCTTGAGAAGGCAGGAGAGGCTTTCCACTGCTTCCCGGGTGGCCTGGGCATCTGTCTGCCACAGTTCTGCCCACCCAGAGTCTATCTGTCTATCTGTCTGTCTGCCTGTCAGTCTCCAGGTCTGAAGCTGCCTGCTGCCAGCAGCTGCCTGTACCTCCGTGGCCCTGCTCTCTCAGGTATTACAGAGGGAGGTGAGAATGTTTGTATCTCTACCCCAGGCATCCTGCAAGTAGCTATTATGGTCCATTTTATCAGAGACGGAAATGGAGTCTCAAAATGGCAAAATAACTGGCCTCGCGTGCCTTTGTCTACATAGCTAGACATTACACTTTACGTTATGTGACTAGCCTTCGGAGAAATAGGGGGTGGGCTTGTGGATCTCTGCATGGAGACAGTGCAGGCCACCCCTCACCACTGACAGTAACGTCCTACTCCTCTGACCTCTCTGCCTCACCCTCGTTGCTCATCCATTCTCAAATATTTATTTTCTAGGCACCATTCTAAGCTCTGGGATACAGCAATCAACAAGACAGGCATCGGACCTTACCTTCCAGTAGATACGAAAGAAAATACATACAGAAATAAGTACATAATATAGTTTTAGATAGTTGATAAGTGCTATGCAGAAAATAATCAGGTATTGTGGGGGTGCCCGGGTGGCTCAGTTGGTTAAGTGTTTGCCTTCAACTCAGGCCATGATCTCATGGTTCATGGGTTTGAGCCCCACATTTGGCTCTCTGCTGTCAGCATGGAGGCTGCTTCGGATCCTCTGTCCGCCCCCCCCCCCCTCTGCCCCTGCCCTGCTCGTGTGCTCTCTCTCTCTCTCTCTCTCAGAAATAAATACATAAACTTAAAAAAAATCAGGTATTGTTAATATTCTAGATCTTAAATTGATTGGTGGGTTCATAAGTGTTTATTATGTTATCATGCTTCACAACTTACCTATTTTTTCCATATATCCTTTGCACATTCTTTGAATTTGAAATTATATCAGTTAAAAGTTCTGCTTATAAAAAAGATTGGGGTTAAGGGCACAGAGAGTGATTGTGATGTGGAGTGGAGGTCTCTCACATGAAGTCACCAGGGAAGGCCTCTCCTCAGGTGTATATTTCAGCTGAAATCTGAAGGACGAGAGGGAGTCTACAGAGCACCGGCATGAAGGAGAAGCAACGGGGCAGCAGAGGAGTCGGTGAAGACCCTGCCAGAATACCGGAAAGTTCCAGAAGCACAGAGGCTGGTGAGCCCAGAGCCCAGGGACTGAGAGCTCTGGACAAAGAGAAGAAAGAAGGTGGGCCACGTAAGAAGCACGGACCTTGCGTGCAGAGCATGTGGGTGTTATTCTGAGTGTAATGGGAAGCGGGTTTTTTTATTACAAGATTAGTCTCTCAGGACCACTGAGGGAAACCACAGTTGCCCCTTCCCACCCCCCACCCCCCCAGCTCCTCCCCTCTCTCCTCAAGAGGTCAGGACTTATGTGGAGATGCCAGCGCCTAGCCCCACCCCTTTTTCCAGACTCATCAACTCCCAGAGCATGAGCTCTGTTTTTATAGCACGAGGAAGCAGAATAAATAAAGGTTTACCTTTATGCTGCTTTTACAGGCGACATTAAATCCATGTTGCTAATAAGTTCCAAGTTCAAGTATGCCTGTAAAACGATGCTCTAGTCACTTGATTTACATTGGCTGACAGTGTCTTCACCAAACCATTTCACCCCCTTAGTTAGGCTGATAACCTCAATCCTGCCATCTTTGACCCAGTCATTCGCCAGCCGTGTCTGCCCTGGACCCCAGCCTTTGGGTAAGAGAAGAGAATGTGGGGTAGTGAGTAGAGCCTGGATGTCTGGTCTGGAGACCTCGTTAGCATCTGCCATGTCTCTTATCAGCTAAGTGACTTTGGGCAAACCACTTAGCCTCTTTGAAGAAGGCTCCCTTTCCACAGAAATAAAGTATGGGAAAAGCGCCTAGTAGCGCAGTGACTGGGATGCACGAGGAGATCTACAAAATGAGCAGACTCCAAATTTCGTTACATTCATAAATTAACAATTCTGAATCTATTAAATAAATCTGACCTACATTAGTGCTGCCTCACTGGTCACTCAGCATTTTTCTTACTGTTTTCTTAGCAACTATACATACTCACTGTAGAGTATTTGTGAAATACTAAATAGCATAAAGAAGGAAATTCAAACCATAATCCTGCCACTCAGAGATAATTACACTTAAAATACCCACGTGTTTCCTTCTAGGCTTTTTTCTCAGTACCTATTTCACATTTGGATCGTATTCTATTCTATTCTATTTATTCTATTCTATTGTATTCTTATTCATCAAGTACTCCACTTTATCAATTTCCTAAGTCACCGAAATATTTTTTGAAATACAAGAAGTAAACAAACGGAAAGATCTCTGTTCTGTGGGAATGAACAGTAGGGGTCAAGAGCAGACGTAGAAGCAGCAGATCTCAGGCCGCTTCAGGGAGACGGTGGCCCTGGCATGGCGGAAAGTATTCTGGTTCCGAGTGGTTTTGGAGATGGACCCGATGTGAGCAGTCAGAGAGAGATCACAGGTAATTCCTAGTGTTTAGACCAAGCATCTGGGTGAAAAGTGGTGCCATTTACGGAGCCAGGGGAACTGCAGGAGCCACAGATCTGGGAGTACGTTCTTGGCCATGGGACAGTCCCGCCTTTTGGGTCCTCCGGGAGACTTCAGTGGTGGGGGTGGATCTGGGTGAGTGCTCAGACGCAGCTTACACATGATCCTTGAGATGGTGTAAAATGCTTGGTCAAAAAGGACCCTGTGAGCAATTCACTGAGCATCAGGTTACATTCAGAAACTAGGGCCCGCCTTTTCTGAAGAAGGAACTCATAGATATGCCGTTAAATGCTGACACAGCATGTGTCCCTCATTCCTCAAATAATTACTGGCTGCTTACTATGTACCCAGCACTGTTCTAAACACTGGGCGTGCAGCAGTGAATGGGTACAGTTCCCTGCCCTTATGGAGCTCGTATTCTAGTGGGCAAGTCAATAAGTGATATATAGTATATTCAGTTGGGGTAAGTGCTACGGAAAAAAATAAAATAGGGAAAGGGGCTCGGGGTGTAGAGGGGTTGGATTGCAATGTGAATTAGCATGGTTAGGAAGGCCTCACCAAAAAAGGGGACATCTGAGCCACGTGGGGATGAGAGTCTAAGGGATGATGAATAACCAGGACACCTTGGGCCTCTTGCGGTGACTGATATAAAGAAGGACGAATGAGATAAGTTCTGATGGTCTCAAAGCAGACAATGGTGGTAGAGCTGGAATGTTGAAGGCAGACAAGATGTATTCGCCTAAGGTTTTCAAGAGAAACAGAACCAATAGGATATATCCCATTTTATTTTTATGTCTGTCTATCTATCATCTATCTATCATCTATCTATCTATTTACGTATCTATCTTTCTATCTATACCAGACACACACACACACACACACACACACACACACACACACAAGATTTATGATAAGGTTTAACTCATTTGATTGTGGAAGCTGAGAAGTCCTATAATCTGCTGTCTGCAAACTGGAGCCCCAGGAAAGCCAGTGGTGTAGCTGGAAGGCCTGAGTACTGGGAGCAATGAGGGCAAATCTCTGTCCCAGCTCAAGCAGCCAGGCAGAGAGCAAAGTCAACTTTCCTCTGGCCTTTTGTTCTATTCAGACTGAAGCCCAGACACATTTGAGAGGGCCACCTGCTCTACGCAGACTACAGATTCAAATGCTAATCTCTTCAAGAAACACCCTCACAGACACATCCAGAAGTAATGTTTGACCAGCTATCTAGACATCCCATGATGCAGTCAAGTTGACATGTAAAATTATCTATCACAGAAGGGTAGGAAGGGGTGTCAGGAGCACACAGAGCTCTTGACTGCTCTCTGGACTCCTGACTGATGGTCATATGGAAGGCTGGAGGAGAGCCTCTCATAGACAACAAGGGTTGCTGTAGGCTGCTTTCTCGATTTCTGTTGATGGCAGTCTGAGAGACTAAGGGAGGGCACACTTCATTTGCAGAGGTCTTGCAGAGGTGGAGAGAACTCAGGATGGGTATCCAAGTGAGAACTCTTCTGTATTGGATGCCAGATACTATGAATTTTATTGTATTGGGGACAGGATATTTTTATATTCCTGTAAATATTTTTGAGCTTTGTTTTAGGATACGGTTACTTGGAAACAGTTCAATCCTCTCAGGGTTTGCTTTTATGATTCATAAAATATCCAGTGATATTTTATGGTCCAGAGCAATAATCAGTTTAGGGATAATTATTCTTCACTACTGAGGCAAGACCTTCTAGAATATTCTATTCAATGCCCCATGAATTACAAGTTTTTCCTGTGTGGCTCATAGGAGCAGGACTATTTCTGTCCCTAGATGGGCATTAGGAACTATTCCTTTAATCTTTTTTTTAATAGATTTTTTAAAGGTATATTTATTTTGAGAGAGAGAGAGAGAGAGCGAGCATGAGCAGGGGAGGGGAAGAGAGTGAGGGAGACACACAATCTGAATCAGGCTTCAGGATCTGAGCTGTCAGCACAGAGCCTGATGTGGGGCTCGAACCCATGAACCATGAGATCATGACCTGAGCTGAAGTCGGATGCTTAACTGACTGAGCCTCCCAAGCGCCCCTCTTTAATCGTTTTGAATGCTTCCTTCTCTGACCTTTGGTGGTTCTCTTGCACATATGTGCTGATCATACCCTGCTAAAAACTCAAGAGGACCTCTTTGTGGATCCAAGGGTCTTTCTCTTCGTGCAGCTCTCGCCTCTATGGTACTTTTCCCAATGTATATTCTAGCTGCCTTGATCTCCCTGCTTTCTCAATTTCATCTCCCAACTGAAGGAGTCTGCTGGGCTTTGCTTGGGTTCCCTTCCCTGAGTTATGGCCTAGAAGCTCAGGTCAGTAACTTTGGGCAACCATAGGGCTCACCACGTTTGTTCCTTGTATCTCCGGGACCACTGTCTTTCTTTGCCTGCTTATCAGTGTCTTAAAAACTTTTATTTTCTATATTTTGTCTTTTCTTAGTTATTTCAACCCCAGTCCCTATTATTATGCCATCTGGATCAAAAGTGGAGTCTTTCTCCATTTTATTTCCTTTTTTCTACAATGTAGGAAAGATTCCTACAGTGTAGGAAGATTCCTTAGAAATTATCCATAAACTGCCAAAAAGATCATGTCACTCTCCATTGACCCAGATTACTTTAATAATATGACAGCATTTAAGAAATGAAACAAATGAAAAAACTCTCTTGACTCTTCTAGAAGGCTGAGTAATTTTAAAGGCACAACACTTGGCTACTGACCTCCAGAAACTCACACTGTAATGGAGCCATGGCTATATTAATAAATGGCTCTAGCAAGAATTAACTACTCTGTCATCCTGTTTGTAAGTGGATGTAGCATCTCTCCCTGCAGCCTATGGGCTGAGAGGAGGGTAGGGTGGAGCCTGAAAGGGACATACAACCCAACATATTCATTCCTAAACTGGAGATTTCAAAAGACTGATAAACGGAGCAGCATACATTTATCTGTAATGCTTATCTTCAGAGATTTAGAGCAGTGGCTTGAAAGATACCAATACAGGTATAATTTTTACTTCAAATAATCAAAGGTGGCAGCTGGGTTGGGAGAACCCAAGATTAAAGTCTTCCCGGGGCCCCTGGAAGTGCCATCAATGTTCTGGCTTGCAGGCCGCTGGTTTGGGTGGTTCACTTAGTGGCAGGTGGCAACATGGAACACGTGTGGACATTCAACTTTTAGGGAAGACAGCCTTGGGGTGAAATCCCAACATCACCATTTTTCTGTGAGCTGGGACCCATCACTGGTTCTCCCTGAGCCTCAGTTTCCCCAGGCTATATTTTTCTATGACTTTGACAGTGCTACATCTCAAGTAATAAACTTCCATCGGGGATACCTCCCTCTCAGAAATCCCAATCAAACCATCTACTTTCTGTTAGCAGTCCTGTCCCATGCTGCAGTTTATTGTTGTTTAGCTTTGAGCTTTCTTATTTGCAAAAAAATCCAGGCTTGCCAGGCTCAGGCGTGTTCCACAATCTCTGCAACTTTTTCTTTGCAGACTTGGTCTGGGTTACTTCCAGTGATGGTGACTCTCACGTGTGCCATTTCCATTTTCCTAATTCCACTTTGGGAGACAGCCTGTATCCAAAGACTGGGCAGGTCTTCATTATAGTACTTGTCACATTGCTTTGGGAATTATTTGCTACCTTTAGCGATTGTTCCAGTTAAAGATGAAACCCTTATAAGCTAGGACTAAATATTATTCACCTTGATATTACTGACATCTGCTCTGTCAAAGAAAAGGTAGCAAGAGCCCGCTTCAGATCCTCTCTCTCTGTCCCTCCCTCGCTCTCTTCTCTCAAAAATAAATAAACATTAAAAAAATCTAAAAAAATTGAAATAACAATGAATCGACTACTAGAAGAGCAAACAGACATCATGTTTGGTGAGGATACACCTGAAGTAGCCAATGAAGAGCCCTACAGAGAAGAATAATTTAAGTGAGGCCAGCCAGAACCCAAAGAATGTGCAAGGCATCCTTTCCGGAAAGCAGCTCTGAAATAAGCGAAAGAGGCGTAGTCTCCACTATCAGACGGACTTCAGTTCAAATCCTAGCTCTTCTGTGGTTAAATGTATGACCTTGGACCTGTTGTTAAACCCATCTGAGTTTCGTGGTATTTAAAAACTAAAAAGGAAAAAAAAATAGTAATAGTAATACTAAAAAAACATAGTAATTATTAATGCTCTTCACCAAATATTTCTATTTCTTCTTTGGGTATTTGGTGAGACTACACTTCCCTTCTCCCTTGATTTTAGGCATGGCCATACTATTGACTTTGGCCAATAAAATATGGAAACCTGTAAGCTAGTGCAAGAATTGCTCCTGTTTCTTCCTCTCACCCTATAAAGATTGGGAACATTTCAGAAATCTTCATCATCCGGGCTTCTGAGTGGGTTTAAAGTACAACAGATTCCCTACCGACCTAAATAAAAATAACCTATTGTTGTTTTGAGCAACGAAGATCAGGGGTTGTTTGCTATTACAGCTTAACGAAGCACAGTCTTACTGATACACATATTCATAGGTTGTTGAAATAATTAAGTGAGACGTTTTTAAAATGTCTGGGTCAATTTTTAAGTCTTTGCGGGCTTGACGTGGCTGGGTTGAAATATGCAAAGAAGACATAAATTATTTAGTTTGAATACGGCCATCTTTTTGGTGAGGCAATAGCACGTGAAGCCTATGAATCAGAGAACTCCCAGCCTCAACAATTTTCAATTAATGGAGCTGTTTACAGCCTTATTGGAAAGAACACACACACACACACACACACGCAGAAGAGCATGCACACACATGTGCATCTATTAAGTAAAGAGTAAGACAGTATATACCAAAGAATAAATCTCCAGGGCTGGCCATCAGGATTCATCAAGATCTAGTTAGGTGTGAACTGTGTGGTAAAGGGACCCAGTGCGGGGAGAGAGCTGTTGTGGCTGGAGGAAATGGGGAAAGGGGTCTGAGAGAAGTCTTGAAGATGGGTAGGTGATAAACAGTTGGAGGATAAAGACTATGAGTTTCTAAAAACTATAAGACACCATCTAAAACATTGCAGTTCTCAGACAAGAAGTTGCATCTGCATATGAAAAGCTGCACTTTTCCCTTTCTTTCCAGGGAAGATGATATCACCAAAACAGCATGGCCTCACACAGCTCTTGGCACATATTAGAGACTCAATAAATATTTGTTGGTTAAATGTATGAGTGGCTGGATAGTCGGGCTTTGTAGAAGGACTGATCTGGGTTAGAATCTCAGCTCTCCCTCTTACTGTGTGACCTCCTAGAGGCTACGTATCATCTTTGTGGTTTACTCCCCACATCAGAGCCTACTTTTATGTTCGGATGTATCACAGTGCTTCCCAAGGGCGGCCGCTCAGCAAAGAGACTAGGCGAGCATCTTCTCCTGTTGTAACACAGCCCTCATAATGACCACAGTCAACACCTTTCACGAAGTGAAGATGCATTCTTGGCATGAAAGGAGTTTTCTAATATATCGCTATCATAAAATGTGCTGATAACATCATCATGCCTACAGCATCTTCCTTTTATTGGCTATTTTCTTTAGGATCAGCTTCAGAATTTGGACTCACTGAGTCAAAGGCAATGAACATATCCACGGAAAACTTGACATCTCAAAGGCGTGGTACAGGAGGCAGCCCCAGCTGGTGGTGGGATGGAGCATAATTATGAGCCCAGTTCAGCTGATGAACTTCGATTGGATGGAAAGTTCTGCTTGGACTTGTCCGCAGATTCTGCTTAGCAAAGTGGTTTTCTGGTGAAAACTCTTTCCCGGTCTTAAATTAATCTTCAGTCTTTCATGTCGCCGCTCTCTCTCACCTCTCAAACCTACCCGCCTCACCTCTGGAGTTACTACAGTTCTGGATTAGCAAGTGATACCATCGGGGGGGTGGTACCGCTGGCTCGGGAGTTGGCTAATTATTTCCTGTGCAGTGTGTGGGGCCATCCTCACTCCTCAGATGTCTGAGTTCCTTTTCATATCTTTCTGCACTACAGCTTTTCAGCGTGCTTATCAGGTAAATTATGGATGCTGATTCAGGTTCCAGCAAAAAAGGGTAAAATCCATAGTGCTGCAACAACAGATGGCATTTTCAAGAATGAGAGGTGAGCACACAGGACTCTTCTTGGAACCAAAATGTGCGTGCACACGCGTGCGTGTGTGTGTGCGTGTGTTTCTCTCAGGGTTTTATTCCTCGGTATATCCAGTTCATCCAACAGTATTTCACATCTGAAAGCACGACCTTCTACTTTCTCATATTCGATCTTCTCCAGAGCTCTCTAACTTGGTGAATGGCACCAACCATCCATTCGGTGGGGCAAAGGCAGACGCCTGGAAGCCCTTCTTGATGCCTCCTTTTCCCTTAAAGCCTCAATCCTCTCATTCAATCTCTGCAATCTATAGCATTTCACCTACTAACCCATCTCGGAACCAGGCCACATTCTCTCTCTTCACTGCCACCACACCGGCTCAAGCCACTGTCACCTCTCCCCCGGAGCCCTTCATTTCTGGTGTTCCCATGATGTCTTGTGGCAGAAGAGGAGATGAGCAGTCCAGAACCCTTCAAGGAAAGACTTATTGACCAGCCGTGGGGCATGTAGACCGCAGACAGCTTCACTGTTCCTGCCGAGGCTGCCTCCGCTGCTGACGGGCCACCTCGCCTCAGGTCATGCCTTTCCCAGGGCATCCTGTACAGGTGGCCACCCTGGGAAGCCGGAATGTCTGATCATTTGAGAGGTGGTAGCACAACTTTGACGGACCTCGCTCCAGAGCTCTCCAGCAGGTTAGCGGAGGCATTGTCAGCTCAGGCTTTATCGCGGTGTCTCCTCCTGGAGAACTCAACCTGCAACACCCCTCATCCCGTCTCCAGTCCTTCTGCACCCAGCAACCACGGCGATCTGTGTGCACTGTGACTTGAATGATAGCAGTTAAACTCCTCACTGCTGCCCCACTGCTTTGAGGCTAGAGCCCCGAATCCTGAGCACAGGTCTATGGCCCTTCCTACTCTTCCCCTCTCGTCTCACACTCCTCCCTTGCGCTCCGTTTTACAACTCGGCCACACCCGCTCTGAAAGTTCCCTGGGGCTGCTGTAACCAAGTACCACAGACCCAGTGCCTTAAACAACAGAAACTCATTGTCTCACAGTTCTGGCTAGAAGGCTACAAACACAAGGTGTTGGCAGGGCCAGGCTTCTCCCCAGAACTGTGAGGGAAGCCTTCCTTGCTTCCGCCTCGCTTTTGGTGGTTTGCAGGCATCGTGGGCATTCCTTGGCTTGTAGGTGCGTTGCTCCAATCTTCCATCGTCCCATGGCATTCTCGCCAGGTCTCTGTCTTCGCGTGGCCACCTTCTTATAAGGATGGCACATTGCATTAGAAGCCTACTGGTCTCCAGTAGGACCTCATCTTAAGTAATTGCAACCGCAACAACCCTATTTCTAAATAAGATCGTATTCTGAGGTACCCGGGGTTAGGACCTCAACGTATTTTTTTCCCCCAATATATCTTTTTTGAAGGGGACACAATTTAATCTGTAACACTGGTGTGATTTGGTCCCTGAAAGCAGCCACGCTCATTTTGCTTCAGGTCTTTTGTATATCCTGTCCACAGACTCTGGTCTCCTATCCACGCCTGTCCTCCTCTTGATCCCAGTTGAAAACTCATTCTCCTTAGACAGACTTTTCTATTCCACCTCCTCCCTCAAGCTAGGTCAGCTCTTTCCACTCACCGCACTTTGCGTTTTTTTCCACAGCATTTATCACCACTTGTAATTATGTATTTGTTTGAGCAAATATTTTAACAAAGCCTGTCTCCTCCACCAGCCCATAAACTCCATTGAGAGGGGAGACGATGTCTGTCTTGCACACTTATGTTTCCAGTGCTGAGCATGGTGTGAGCACAAAGTAGGCACGCGATCCTTAGGTATTTACGTCAGCGATTTCAGAAAACTTGTGTTGAGCTATTAGGCTTGATCTCTCCTTACAGGTTTGAAGTCTCAGGTGTCCCTGTTTCCAGGAGATATATGGTACTGCACCTAGCAGTCAAGATGATACCTTGCTGAGGAAATGGGGAAGATGAAGAGAGTAAGTCCTAGCTAATAGTGCTTGAAGTTGACCCCTAACATGCTCCCGTGAAAGAGAGCATAGTCCTAGCAGACAGAGCCTTCTGCCAGTGGCCAGTTGCAAATTTACCCAACACAGAAAATGGGCAAGAACTATATGACCCTGCTGAACTGTGAGCTTTCCTGAAACCAGGACCCTGCAGAAACCCAGGCTCCTCATAGAAAGCTTAACGAATAACAAGGGGCAATATGCTAGTGCTTAAATTTTCCACCTTGAGGACAGAGGGTGCCTCATTCATGCAGGTGACACTTGGGAAGGCAGAGCAGTGGAAACAGTTCAAATACATGAAAATGACTATTTAGACAAGGTTGAGGTTGGGGGAGGTAGACAAGAAAGTGCTAATTAAGATGTTATTAAAATATATCTATTAAATGAAGGGTGACTGCCAGTCGGCTGGCTATTTAGTAGCTATTTAGTAGTAGAGTAGCAAATAGTTCTTATTTGACGAAGTCTATTTCAGTTCTTTATGTGCTATGCTTTAAGTATCTTCTTTTTTTTCCCTCCTTCAAGATGCCCATTGGGTGAGGTACTGTCCCCTCTTGTTTTTCAATTCAGGGACTCTTATCTCCCTCTGTCATCAGCTACAGCTGCTGTCATCCCGTCTTTGGCTGGGACCAAGATTTATCAGGCTGACTGGGACAAAGACATTTTCCACTTGGAGGTATTTCCATCCCACACCACTGCAGTGTGCCCAAGTAGAAGGACCTTTCCAGAGAAGCAGGTCTAAGAAGGGTAACTCACATTTTGAAATCTCTAAAATTGTTCTTCTTTCTTACCTCCCCAAGTACATGACCTTTATTATCAAATGCTTCCAGAAGATTAGGTATTGTGACAGAGAGAGCGTAAAAAGAATTACCAAGGTAGTAATCAGCTCCAGCAATCACAATTTAGGTAGCAGGATAATAGCTTTGCACCCAAGGCTACTGTCTTGAGAGATGGTTTTCCAAATTCTTTTGTCTTTCTCCTTAGGTATCAGCATCTAAGCCTGGAGGACCCGGCTCAGAGAGCGCTTCCATGGTATGGAGAAGATACTCTTGCCCTTATAGGAACAAATTGCACTCTGTGCAAGAAGAAATGGAATAGAAGCAAAAGACAAGCCCTCCACGTTCTAGCCCAGGATATAGCAGGAGACAGAAGAAGCATATGGAGGTAGCAGAACAAAGCTTTTGCTCTAGCTGGTTACTGCCCAGTGAACTTAGGAGGGCCATGGGTTAGATAAGTCTAAGAGAGCCAAGAAGGCTGGAGGCTCTGTTCTGCAAGCCATTGAAGACTGGGAGGAGGAGGCTAATTTCCAGGCTGTCCACACTGAGCTGAGGGGACCACCTCCTCACCCTGATACTCCAGCACAGTCAGGCAGAGGCAGACCGTATGGCTCAAGCTTTCCTGAGTCATCTTTGTTCCTAGTGTGGCATAGACAGGTTTCAGAAATGCCTGAGAGTCCA
The DNA here is from genome assembly GCF_018350195.1 of Panthera tigris. Lineage (NCBI taxonomy): Eukaryota > Metazoa > Chordata > Mammalia > Carnivora > Felidae > Panthera > Panthera tigris. The sequence goes on along the minus strand of NC_056669.1, from coordinate 68,877,141 downwards.
GTGGAAGAACTTTCCAGAAGGATCACCATGGGAAGGATGAGGGATCTCAGTACCCAGGCTACTGAGGGAAACACTCTAGCCAAAGCCAAATGGGAGTCTCTTCAGAGGAGTTGCCAAAGCTTAAGAGGGCCAAGGTGAGGGGGAGTCAGCCAGCGGGTGCTTGAAGGCCCTAACCGAACTGAGCAAGGCCAGGTCAGGAGTCATACTTCCAGGGACGGTGAGGAGTACACGAGAAGGAACAAAGACCCTGAATCTTCCCTATGGCTGTGACGTCACATAAACCACCACCACCTCTCATGTACACATGTGGACGCATCTTTGGGAGCAAAAAAGACAGAGGAGGAATTATATCTGGGGGACTGAGCAATTTTATCCCAAAGAGGTTACTCTAAATAAACTTTCAGATTTAATATTGAGTTATGCTTAAATTTGAACACTTACATTTTCTCTTTGCTAATGAGTTGGCTGTGGGATTGAAGCAGGGAAGGCTACCCTAGATATAAGAAAAATAAGGTATATTTTCTCTGTGCATCCGAGTTAGAGTGTAAAGTTAATATTCTGTCTCTGACACACAGGAATAAAGGAACCATGAAATCACTTGTCAAAAATCTCAGCGATGTTTCTAAAACCAAGCAACCAGTGGATACAGGGTTGAGTGGGTCACATTCCTGAAGCCCCCACAAATATGGCTGATGACAGTTTTCACAAGTGCAGAAAATATAGGAGGAAATTTAAGGAGCGGCCAGTATGGTGGATTCCTCCAGCAATCATTCTGTTCTCCATTTTAGAGAGAGGTGCCCATACTCAACCTTCTCAGTCAGAACCACCCTCTAAGGAATAGCTCAACCAGTGTACCCACGGTGGGCACCGGGTGACTGCCATGGACATGGGAACTGCCCATTCACTTCCCCTCCTTGGCAATATCTACGGAGGTTATATCAGCAAAATGGTTTGTTTAAAATGACTGAGCCCACCCTCTACGATAAACTATACACACATTACATTACAAAACTGTTAAGCACAAATATAGTTATAGTAGGAAAATAAAGTATACAATTAAAACAACCACATGGGTCTGGTGTTCACTACCTGTCCCTCCCCACTAGGACAAGCCACAAGAACAGCCTCTTCCCTGTTTCTGTTCTATATGCCTCTCCTTGCTTATCTTTGTGATTCTTCCGTGATCTCCTGCATGCTATACTGGGCCCTGTTCCACCATGATCCCGTCTGGCTCCCGAAGGCCTGTCCTCTCATTGTACGAGGACTGAAACAATAATAATCAGTGAGCTGTGGGTTCTTCCACCTGCAGAGTCTTCATCTTCCATAACTCTGGCCATCTATGGTTTTGTTTCTATTTGGACAACAAACTCATGTGTAAGCTGTAGTTCTTCTCCAGTGAAAATCCACTTGATCAGGTGACTACTGCCAAGGGTCAGTGAAGGTCCACTTGTCATCAGTGCTGAACCCAGCCCTCCGTTAGACCCCCTGGAAGAGGGCAAATCCCAGGCTGGGTGCCTCCACTCCCCCATCCCATTATTCAGAAGGTTTTACTTTGAATAGTGCCTACGTCCCACCAGTAAGTGTCCTACCAGATACAGTATGGGAACTTAAAACTGCCCACTTGCTCCCTCGGTGTTTTTTCCTGCTTAGTCTGTAATTCTCTCTGTATATGTAGATGAAACCCATTTGTAACACTTGCACACTTACCCACATGCTAGTTATTAGCAATTTTGAGCACTCAATATTGTCATCAGAGAACTCTACAAGACTACAACTGAACTCTAGGGAAAATTCCTTGGGGACAGGCATGTTGCTTTATACTTCCTTCAATTCCCTCAAGTGCTCAGCAAAAAAGTTACTACTTTGATTTGAGATCACTTCATATTCAATTAATATTTGATATCTAGCCAGTGTTTACTAAGTGTTCCAAGCCTGAGCCTTTCTTACCCATTACCTTATTTAGTCTTGTGAGTTAGGGATGATAACATATTCCAAAACGCTCATTGAGAGAAGTCAAGCAACTTGCCCAATCACTCAGCTAAAAGGTGGCAATCCTGGAATTAGAACATGCTTTCCTCCTGCTTCAGACCAAGTGCTGTTTTCTACACTACACCTGTTTCTCCAGTGGTAGTTCTTGCTTTAAACAAAGGGGCCCCAAGTTCAGCAGACTTGCCCACTCAAGAGAAAGTGCTTGATGAGAAGTAAGAACTCGGTTTCATGCAGCAGGGCCTGGAGGCCCCAACTCATTATAGGTGCCAACCCAACAGGCTCCTAGGTTTTAGAGAACTGGCCATAGAGTAGCTCCTGATGCATGGGTAAGGGCCATCTGGACTCATCTCACCCCTCTTGCCAGGGATGGGGCACAGAGGGATTAGGGCTGGCCTCCTGGGGCCCTCTTACCCACAGGCCTAGGCTAATGGCTTTGGCATTAGCTCTTTCCATTAAGAGAATAATGTGGAATCCAGCCTTCCTACCACAGGGAGGTTGTAGTGGGGGTGACAAGCAACACTTCCACACCCTGCCCGTCCTTGACCATGACCATGCAGAAGCCCAGGTACCATCCCTTGAGCAGGCAACAGACCAAAAAAGCTTAGCAGGAGTTGACAGGGCCAGTGACAGCTAGGAGACTAGAGTAGGTCTATCTTCTCCCACTAGCATATTAGCTCAAGAAGAGCTGGGACATTGAATGTCTTGTTCACTGCTGTGCCCGAGTGCCTTGAACAGTGCCTGGCATATAGTAGGCACCCAATAGATATTGTTAAATGCATGATTGGATGGTTGAGCAAAAGAACCAAGAGGCATGGTGTGCCTTTTGTTAATGAAACCCCACCTGCAAGGGAAACCTACACACAGGCCTTCTTTTTTTAAACGCCTCCCCTTATGCCCTGCTGGCCCCACTCCCTTCTGTTTCCTGAAAAAACATCTCTGAATGATCCCTAAGCACTGGCCTTATGCTGGCACCTTCTTTTCCAAAGGCAAGAAAAACTGGTCTATCAAGTTTCTCTTAGTTTGAGCAGAGGCAACTGTCTACAGCCTCAGAACCATGGCTCTCTCCTCATTGCTGAGGCCTTTCTGCTTACTACCCACCTCCACCTGAGCTGGAGAGGTGGAAGCCACACAAGGTCAGGTCTCCCAGCCTCAAGCTGCCTGAGGCAGGTCCTGCCCTCAGGCCAGGCCCTCTGTGCACATCCAAGAGAGGTCACAACCCGCTGTGGATTCTGCCATCCTCATATATGCTCCCTCATGGTTCTCTGTCTAAGGGAGTCTATAGTAGGTGGCCAAGAGTCCTACTGGATGCTGGAGAACAGGAAGGTCTCTTGGCTAAGCCTCAGTTTTCTTATTCATAAAATTAGAAACAATAATAGTATTTGCCTTAGAGGATCTTAGGAGAACTAAATAAGAGAATATGTATCAAGTGCTTAATACAGTGCTTAGAGCATAGTAAGAGCTCAATAAATGGGAGCCATTATTATTCCTGTTTGGCATTGTTTGTTTCTGTGCTTCTGTTGTAACAAACAAAGAGGTACAATCCACAATCTGAAATACATGGAAAAAGCTCACTCATCCTTATTAATGCATACAACCAAAATGATGTCAGGCCCTGGGTAGGTCTAAATGGAACAGGGAAGGAAGTTGGGACTCAGAACACAAGATTTTAAGTTCTCTGGCCTTCACCTATGTTGTTCCCTGGGATGAATCACACATACTCTTGGTTTGCCTGTCTCACTTTTAGTCTTACAGCTCAGTCAAATGCAACCTCCAGGACGCTTTCCCTGACTGCATGCATCCCAGGCTGGGTTCTTCTGCAGACAAATTTGGAGATTAGCCTATAGGAAATTGACAAGGCAGTGCTCTTGGGATTGATACCTCTGGACAGTGGGAGGAGGAAGCAAACTGGGTAGAGGGAGAGGTTGAGCAGCAATGCAGTCCCAGCAGAAGCCTCAGCAACCCTACAGACCTGTCCCAAATTGCAGTGGGGTGAAGTCCTGGTATTCTGAAGTTGGGCCAGTCATTGGGTATAGGCTGCCTCTGGAAGGTGAGATTGGGCAAGATGGTTTCCTTCAGCCAAGACCATCCCCAAAGAGGGCCGTCAGCTGATCTTCTGGAAGATGTACAGCTGGGGGAATGAGTCCTTCCTTCCTGAAATGGGTTTTTGGTTGTACAATATAGCATCCACCAACATAGTCCAACCTAGATATATCATTAATAAAGAGATGTCAATTTCCATCTGCTTGACTCTTATCTCTCAACTAGTATATTACATGGGTGAGAAAGGAGGAAAGGAACTTATTAGGCCCCTGAACTCTCAACTCCATTCCAATCTGTACTGTCTAGATTGGGAGGGTCTCCTCTTTTAGTTCACAGCACTAAGTCTTTTCTTCATTGGTAAGCATTCCTGTTGTCGAGGCCAGAAGTCAACAAATGTAGAGGGATTTATGATAAAGGAAGTGAGTCAAAAAATGCAAACTGGTGATTATGGAATAATGAGGGGGAGTAGACAGGGATGGAGCTTATCTCCAGATTGGCCTGGGTCTAATTTAAGACAATTTTTGATGCTTCTGTGGATTTTTTGAAGAAAGAAGAAGGTAAGCAGGTTTCAGTCTCACCTGGAAGAGCAGGGAGTTGTTTCCTCGGGCGGTCAAGTGCATCAGTTTGGCACAATCTCTCTTAGCAAAATGTAGCTGGTGATTCTGCTGTCTGTTGGCATGCTCCGACAAGGCCAAACCTGAGACATATCGAGCACAAACGCCTATTTGAATGAGTTCTGGGATCACACAGTGGATTTGCAAACATGTCTTCAATTAAAGGCTACTCTCAGGAAATTACAGTTGCCTTTCCACCTTAGAAAGAAAATACCCCCAAATCCAACTCCAATCCAAGAACTGAGCTTGTATTTCAGGCTTATAAGAGATTTTTATTGAAAGTTTCTGAGTCCCTAGGATATTTTTCAGATTTCTCATGATACGCATTACACACTTCTATGAATTTTAAGAATTATAAACAAATCTCAAACTCGTTTTTGTAGGTTTGTTTATTGTAATGGTACAGGGGAAGCCCTTCTGAAACTAGTGTATATGATTGTAAGATTGAGAAGTGAGGGGATGGATTGATGTACAGATCCAGGGTTTTCACAAGAGAAGAAAGAGCATACAAATACGGATGGATGAGCATCTGACATGATGGATGTATTAATTAACCAGATGCTGGAAATCCTTTCCTGATGTATATATGTTTAGCAAATCACCATGGTACACTTTAAATATCTTACAATTTAGTCAATTATGCCTCGATGGAGCTGAGAAAGAGAGAAGGATTGGGGTTTGTCACAAGGACAAAGGAGACAGAGTAGAGAAACTCCCACTGGCCAAATCAGTGAAGTACAGTAATGAATTATAAAGCATTAGGAAAAATAGAAATTCATATGTTCTTACAATCAATCAATCAATCAATCAATCAATGGATAAGGGAGAAATCTAGCTTACAACCTAATGCCAAGAACCAGCTGCTAAATATAGAGGGAGGGCAGTAGCTGGAAAATGCTCACTTGGCAACCATCCTGATAAAGATAGAATTAGGCAAGAGCCATCGATGGAAGGAAAATCTAGGGGAAATTTTGACTAAGAGCAGAATATCTGAGCGATCTTAAAGGGTTTCCCCACACATGTCCATTAGTTGCAAAGAAGAAAAACAAATAGTAATTATAGAGTGGAGAACTGAACAACACCTCAACCGGATGACCAAAATTAGCGCCACCAAGAGGTACAGATGGACATCATGAGCCTCCAGATGTGACACCCTAAGAAGGACACAGTACTATCTATGCAGTGTTCTGGCCCGTGACGTGTCACCAGAATCTACTCATGAGGAAACATCAGATAAACCTAAAATGAAGACTGTCCAAGTAACACCAAGGGAAGAGGGGCTGAATTCTTCAAAAATGCTAATATCATAATAGACAAAGAAAAGCTATGGCTAAAGACCAAAGACCAAAGACAGACAATAACAAGTGTTAGGGAAGATGTGCAGACATTGGAGCCCTCATACATGGCCGGTGACATGCAACCTGGCACAGCTCCTTTGGAGAACAGCCGTGCAGTTCTCCAAAGGTTGAGTTACGATGTGACTCAACAATTCCCTTTTTACAGGTATGACCGAAAGAAATGAAAGCCCATGTCCATATCAAAAGTTTTACATAAATGTCAATAGCAGCATTATTCATAATAGCTGAAGGGTGACCAGTAAGCAAATGTCCATGAACTAAGGAACAGATGAACAAAAAGGGGTGTATCCACACAGTGGGAGAGAATGAAACACCAATTCAGGCTGCAACACGGATGGCCCTTGCAAATGTCAAGCTAAGTAAAAGAAACATGTCATAAAAGACCACCTATTGTATGATTCCATTTACATGAAATGTCAAGAACAGGCAAATCTCTAGAGACAGAAGGTGGATTGGCGGTTGCCAAGGACTAGGGGAGAGAGGGGGAGCCCTTACTAATAGCTGAAGGGTTTATCTGGGGGCAGTAAAAATGTCTAAACTCTAGGCTGTGGTGGATATTCTGTGAATATCCTGAAAACAATTGAACCGTACACTTTAAATGGGTGAATTTTCAAGTATGTGAATTATCTTTCAATAATCATGGTTTTAAAAAGTTTGGTGTTGGGACACCTGGGTGGCTCAGTTGGTTAAGCGACCTACTCTAGACTTCAGCTCAGGTCACAGTCTCACGGTTCATGAGTCTGAGCTCCACATCTGACTCTGTGCTAACAGCATGGAGCCTGCTTGGGAATTCTGTCTCCCTTGCTCTCCACCCCTACCCCGGTCTCTCTCTCTCTCTCTCTCTCTCTCTCTCTCTCTCTCTCTCTCAAAATAAATAAAAATAAACTTTACAAATAAAAAATAAAATAAATAAAATAAAAGTTCAGTGTTCTTTAAATTTAAGATACAATTACCTGGGTAGCAACATTTAGCAGTGTGATCCCTCTCTACAAAGAGCAATTTTTAAGAATATAGAAAGAAAACACACACACGCACACAAGAATGGATTGGGAATCACGAGGCCATTTGAACTTGGCAGGAGCGGCTTTGCTGGAGAAATACAGGCAGCAAGGGGAAGGGACTGGGTCAGAGGAACCGGAAGTGAGGAAGCAAATAGAGGACACCGTGGTGGCAGACAATTCTTTCAAGAAGCGTCCCTGTGGAAGGGAACAGAGGGATGGCACGAGAGCTAGAAAGGCATGTGGGGCTTGAGTGTTGAGCGCTGATGGGAAGGATCTGGTGGAAAAGCCCCAGGTGGAGTAGTGGGAGTGAAAGAAGATAATCCATACCTACAAACAGATCCAAGAGAAGTTCTGGGATCCAGAATCCGTGTGATACCGAGAAGCACGCTTTCTCCATTGAACAACAGGGGAAAGGACAGGCTAGATGCTGGTATAGACAGGTCTGCGGTTTGGCTGTGGAAAGATGAGAACGCTCCAGATGGCTGGCTTCTAACCGTGGAGAAGGAGAGAGGATTGGAGGTCTGGGGAGATTTCACATCCTAAACTCCGTACAAGCTGCGTGGTTTTGGCAAACGTGGTGAGCGTCTCTGGGCCAGTTTCCTCCTTTGTAAAGCGAACAACATCTTGGAGTGTCCTCGCGAGGTTAAAATGAGGTAACAGAACACAGGACAAAGTGACCGTCACACAGAAGGCTTTCAACACGTTTGTTTTTTTTAGTTCGTTTCTATATCCTCACTCACTTCGTCAGCATGGCCAAGTACACGCGGAAATAAGAGTTTCTCAAAGGCAAAACTCTTATTTTATTAATCCCTGTGTTGCTGTTACCTATAACAGCACCTGGCACAGAGTAGATTCTCAATAAATATTTGCTTTCTAAACTCAGACCCGATTCCTCTTCCCTGAGTAGCTGTCGGGGAGGGATTTTTACCGGTGCCACGCTGGGAGGCGGGGGTGGGGGGGGTGGGGGGGGGTGGGGCGGTGAAGTTCCTAAAGCCCAGAGAGGTCAAGTCGTCCAAGCCAACCCTTCAGTCCAACATCAGTGTCTTCCCACCATCTCCCAGCTACCTGGTTTTGCTTTTGTCTTTTGTGCTGTTTTCCCCTCCTCTTCTCTGCGGGTTTCTTGTGGTTTTGGGGTTTTTTTTGCATTTCTTTTTTTTTTTTTCAATATATGAAATTTATTATCAAATTGGTTTCCATACAACACCCAGTGCTCAACCCCGCGGGTTTCTAAGCCAGTCCCTGACACGCTGCCTGGAGCACCCCGTGTAAGCCTCACAAGGGCACCAAGCCTCGCGGGTCTGCTTGCCCTTCCCCCCACCAGGATCGTCCTCCCCTCTTCCTCCTGCCCCGCCCCGACCTTATGAAAGTGTCTAGCACAACTCAAGGCTTAAAGGCTTCCTTCTAGTTGTTTTCAGACCCAGTATGTAAAGAGAATAAATGAAAATCCTAAAGACAGTAAATTGTCATTGAGCCAGTGAAGGTCACGGTCCAGTTCTGGCGTGGTTGAAAAGGCCCCAGAGAGTTCCGTTGCCCAAGTTGACCGCAGCTAGAAAAGGAAGAATAACAAGATCAAGGGAAAACCTGACTCTTCTGCTTTAGGAGTTTCTGCCCCATTTTTTTTTTTTTAATTTCTTAACATTTTAATGAAAAATTTTGAACATACAATTACAGTGGTATAATTGTATAATAACCTAGTAGAAAAAACCGGTATAATGAACCCATGTACCTGACAATTAGCAAGATTTTGCTGCATTGGCTTCATCTTTTTTTTTTTTCTAATGCAATTCCTGACTTCCTGTTATTTCACTCCCCACCCCAGTATGTATTTTTTTTTTAAACTGGGCTTTGTTTTGTTTTTTCAATCTAGACACAGGACCATCTTTATATACCAATGAGCTTGACAACAATCTCCTGGTATCACCTAACACCAAATCCATATTCAAATTTCTCGGTCTTCTTTTTTCCTTCTTAATTTTTATTTTTAAATTTTTTTAACGTTTATTTATTTTTGAGACAGAGAGAGACAGAGCATGAACAGGGGAGGAGCAGAGACAGAGGGAGACACAGAATCCGAAGCAGGCTCCAGGCTCTGAGCTGTCAGCACAGAGCCCGACGCGGGGCTCGAACTCACGGACCGTGAGATCATGACCTGAGCCGAAGTCGGACGCTTAACCGACCAAGCCACCCAGGCGCCCCGTTAATTTTTATTTTTAAACAATTGGTACGCTTGAATCACAATTCCAGCCCCTCACGCTGCATTTGGTGGTTATGTCTCTTAAACCTTTTTAAGCTAGGGAGTTTCTCTTTCCCAAGTGTCTCCTTGATGTTTCATGCCAACGCTTTGAAAGAAGTAGATCCATTGTCCTGAGAACGTCCCCCATTTTAAACTAGTCTATTTGTCTCCTTGTGGTAAAATTTAACTTTGCTTACCCCCCCGTACCCCGCTTCCCACCCCCAGGTAGAAATTGGCATTCAACATTTGACTGCTTTGGGTTTTTTGACGATGGTTCTTTGAGGTGGTGCTCCGTGTGTCCCTTTAGCCCACGTCAGGAGGCAACAGTGCTGACCGCCTCGCTCGTGGCCATGCTGAGGTTGGTCAGTGGGTTCAGGTGGTGGGCCTGGCCTTTTCTGGAAAATAGCAACCATGAAACGTGTTCCCGAATGTCTAATCAAGAGTATTTTTTTTTTTTAAGTTTATTTATTTTGAGAGAGACAGAGAGAACAAGCAGGGGAGGGGCAGAGAGAGAGAGAGAGAGAGGGGGAGAGAGAGAGAATCCCAAGCAGGCTTCGCACTGCTTTTTAAAGAGCAGTAAAAATACTGCCCCCTCTTCCCTCCCCCCCCCACCCCCACCAAGGGAAAAAGAAATGAGAACTACCCTGGCCTCACCCTTGAATGGCTTCCTTCTCCTGAGGTTCAAAGCCCTATAAACACTTGAAAAAGACAGCCTGGGGGCCAGCAAGCACCAACATTCTCTCCTAAGACATCATCTTGCTTGGAGCCTGCATGCTTCCCAGACCCCTGGTCAAGATGAACTTCCCTTTCTCTGTACAGGAATTGGGAGTTTTCTCTAATAGCCACAAGGGGCCCAGGCAACCCTATTCGAATCCTGAAACGTTTGACTTCATAACTCAGTGGGCACTTGTGTGCTTGGCTTTGTGTGTCAGATTTTTAGAAGTAGAAAAATCTCACCTCCTGTGGACTGAAAAGGTCTCGGAGGCAGTTGCTTTAAGACATCTACGTCTTGAGTGCCATGCAGCTGCTGGGGAAGAGGGAGACTTGAGTCTGTACTTGGCAAAATGAGAATCTTAGAACTGGGTCAGCTCAGCTTTTATGTGCTGTCCAAATGCCTCCCCCTTTCCACGGGGGCTCTCACTCTGCTCAACGCCCTCAACAGGGCTTGTGTGCTGGAATTCAAGAGTAGTCTGTATTCAGCTCTTGTTGGGGGGGGAGGGTAAAGGAAAGCGGGAGCGGGACTCGCAGCTAGTGCCCACACGCCAGAAAAAGCGTGTCGAGTGTATTCTGGGGTTCGGTAGCCTCTAAAAGACGTTCTGGCTGCCAGGTCCGCTTCTTGGGTGAAGACAGTGGGAGCCATTGAGGGCTTGTTTCCACAGCAATGTGAAACACACTACGCGGGGCCGCTTCTTCCTCTGAGTGTTTTTATTCTGGACATCCACACCTCTGAAACATGACGAGAGCAGTCTTGATTGCACAAACTCCCTCTCTTTGCACTTCCAGCAACGTTTCCTAGCACGCTCTGGAGCTGGAACAGATTCTTTCCTTCACCTGCCCCTCCTTCCCCATCTCTCCTCCTGACCAACGCGCCAGCCCTGGAGACTCCAACAACACAGGACCTGTCCTCCCTGCGTGTGGAAAGAGGAGGCCGCGGCCTCTTTGGTGGCCCCACCCGCTGCCTAGGGGACCTCCTCCCCCCCCCACCCTCCTCCTCCTCCTCTTCCGAGAGTTCACCAGGACCTTGCCAGGGGTCAGGGCCTCCCCCACAGCTTGGCTCGATCAGAGTTCCCCTTGACCAGGTTCCCTTGGTGACTGCCCTGGAGCCTGAAGAAAACAAAGGTGGAGATCTGCCTCCCTCACCTGCGCTGGAGCCCAACCAGCCACCTGAGGCCAGCGGCTCCCATACCGGTTGTGTCATTCCGTCACCTCGGCTCACACAGTCTCTTTCTTCTGTTTGGTTAACTTACATAACTTTGGCTCACGTACCCAGCAACCCACGGGGAGGACTCTGAACTCGTGCATTTGGGAACTTCTGAGAAAATGCTGCAGAGCACCAGCTCCTGGGGGCCCAAGGTTAAGGCGACAGGAGGATGGTTTTGCGTGTGCGTGGATATCTGACTCACATTAGCGATGCGTATGCCGGGCATCCCTCCGATGGCACCGAAGGACTAGATGGTCACAGGGGGACCTCCTGGGGGTCACAGGGGGTCTTCTCCACCAGCTGCTTTCTTGTTTATTATCTTCGATGGCCAGACATTTTGATTTATTTGCAGGTTTTTATATCTGGGCCATAAATGAATGCTTTATTTAAACAAACTTGTAAACTCGAAGAGTCAGACGTTCTCCCACTGAACCATATGTGTACCCTTTGCATCAGAAAGAAGAAGCCAAAGAGGGCAAAGACCCATAAATCTAAAGCATTACTGGGGCGCCTGGGTGGCGCAGTCGGTTAAGCGTCCGACTTCAGCCAGGTCACGATCTCGCGGTCCGTGAGTTCGAGCCCCGCGTCAGGCTCTGGGCTGATGGCTCGGAACCTGGAGCCTGTTTCCGATTCTGTGTCTCCTTCTCTCTCTGCCCCTCCCCCGTTCATGCTCTGTCTCTCTCTGTCCCAAAAATAAATAAAAAACGTTGAAAAAAAAATTAAAAAAAAAAAAAATAAAGCATTACTGAAGACCTTCTAGATGCTCCGTCGTTTTCTAGAGGGTCAGACAGTTCTAGTTCTCTCTACTGAACCTGGGTTCAGTCCTAAGCCCGATATCGTCCTCTGCAGGTGAGAGCCCTTGGAGGCTCCACCTCCACGTGCATAAACCACGGAAGATAACAGAACTCTTAAAGGTGTGAAGAGACTTAAAACAACGAGAGCATGTGTGAAATGTTAGCCCCTAGTGGGTGCTCCTTAGGGGTAAGCCCTCTTTCCCACCTCATTGAAAATTTGGAAGCCTTTTTAGAACGCGTTAAATCAGTCCAGCAACTTGGGACCATGAGCTTTGAAGTCCAGCTCCTTGAGCTCAAATCGTGCTTCCCTCTCTTACAAGCCCTATGACCCTGAATGTGTTCATGAACTTTGCTACGCCCCAGTTCCCCTACCTGGAAAGCGGACACGGTGGCAATACCTATCTCACAGGGTTGTCGTGATGCTTGAGATAGCAGTCCATGGCACATAATTAGTGCTCAATAAATATTAGCTAGACTTGCCAGAAGCTGAGGAGAATGAGAGTTGGAGCAAAATTACACTTTCTGTTTGACTTTGTCATTATGAAAAAGCTGTCTCAATTGGGGGGGAAAAAAAGTGCTGTCGCGTTGCCCCAAGAGGAGCAGAAGTCTCCCATTAAGGAGCTACTTGAGGTTTCTGAAATGTGCTATCAGGAAGCCTTACTTTTAATGGGGTGTGGAAAGTTCCGTACAACAGGCAAACTGTGAAATGAAATAGGTTACGTTTCTGTAAACTCTTCCAACTCTGAGCAGGTTAGTGCCACTCGGGGCTCTCCAGGGACAATGCATGCTTTTGTTGGGGACCGGCATTTAAACGTGTTTGATTGTTCCGTACATGTTGTTTAAAGAGTTGCTTTAGTAAAGTTTAATGGCAAATTCCATTCAGGATTTCCTGCCAAGAAATCTATAAAGCTTTGTTTGAGACTGAAAGCATTCAGAAGTGTGTGTGTTTTTTTTTGTTTTGTTTTTTTTTTTTTTTAAAGCTGGGAGGTGCTGGGTGTATATTAAAAAAAAAAAAAAAAAAAAGGAGGAGGAGGAGGTGGAGGAGAGAAGCCCTATGGATGCAGGAGGAGTGTTTGATGTAAGAACTGGCTGGTCAGCTCCAGAGTCAAGCAATTAAGAAAGGTTTAAAAGGGCCAAGATGAAGAGAAGCAAACAGCTCCATCAACGCCCAACCCAGAAAACAGCCCGGGCTGTGCTCTGAGCCTCTCATTCAACAGCTTTGCTCCTGTTCTGAGCTGACGTGATGACAAAGCAGCTTTGCGTGCATTCTTCACAGAACGTGACGTTACATAACTCCTGCTCTGCATGGCCCGCTGCGGGCACCGCGGGTTAATATCCAAGGCCGCCACTCCGGGGCTAGGCTCAGGAAATACCTTGGCAGTGGTTTTCATGCCAGTGTTCACAGATGGCACCTGGCTGAAGAGCTTCAGGCTTATGTATCCAGGTAAATCACCCTATATTTGTGTTGGAGGAACACAGGTGAAAAATAAAATTAAAGTGTCCACTAATAGAGGACTTTTTAAAGATGGATAAATATCGTACATATAATGTTAAGTGATCTGTGCCATGGCAAAAGGGTATATACAACTCCATGAAACAATTTATGTGAGTTTTAAAATAAGACTGTATTATATATTATTTACAGATGCAAACACATGTTGGCAAGTACACAAAAATGTGCCCAGAAATCCCATATACCAACATCGGGGCAGTTAATTGGCTCTGGAGAAGGGATAAAGGAAAGGAGGCAGAGGGGCGGGGGGTTTACTTGTATCTGAACTATTTTATTTCTTTAAGTCCAATGAAGGGATCTGAGACTAATATGTCTTAAAAGGTTAACATCTATTAAACCTAGCTGATGGGTGCATGGGTATCTGTTACATGTTTTGTACTTTTCTGTTTTTCAAATATGTCATCATTTAAAATTTTAAATTAGGAAACAGTGGTATATTCATATGGTGGAATATTATGTAGCTATTAAAAAGAATTTAATAAAAGCATTTTAAAAATTAAAAAAAAAAAGGGGGGAGCCTGGGTGGCTCAGTCAGTTGGGCGTCTGACTTCGGCTCAGGTCATGATCTCACGGTCTGTGAGTTCGAGCCCCGCGTCAGGCTCTGTGCTGACAGTTCGGAGGCTGGAGCCTGCTTCGGATTCTGTGTCTCCCTCTCTCTCTCTGCCCCTCCCCCGCTCATGCTCTGTCTCTGTCTCAAAAATAAATAAAAACATTAAAAAAATTAAAACAAAAGAATTGAAAAATTGTAAAGGTCGTCAGAGGAATATGGGCAAGTGGTATTTTGGATAATAATAACAGGTTGCTCTACAGTATGATAGTATAATCTATTTTTGCTTAATACAATACACACACACACACACACACACACACACACACTCTGGAGTCTAAACCTTCTCCCTGGGCTACACCCTCATATTCAGTGCTTGCAGTCTCCATTTGGATGTCACTCAAGTGATCAAAAAAAAAAAAATTAGTGGGTGTATGACCAGCCTCTTGATCTTTCTCTCCAGACATTGTCACCTTCTCTTCTCCATCTCAGTACATGACACCATCACCCATTAGTTGCTCCGGTGAAAATCCCAGGAGTCAATGACAATTCCTCCCTTGTCCTTAGGTCCTGTGGGTCCCACCTGCCCACTCCCGCACCCCCATCCGCGCCCCAACTCCTCCATCACCTCCTAGTCCATCGTCACTCAGTGGGGCCTGAAGGCGTCTCCCAACCAGCTCTCCAGGCATCAACTGCTGCTCCCCACAGTCTGTTGGTTCTCCACCTAGCAGCCAGTGGTCCCGTAAATCACCCCCTACCTGAAACCCAAGAATGTTCGCATTGCTCTCAACTCCTTAATTATGAGCCAGGATCTCCCACTCTCCCCTGCCTCATCGAGCCATCTCCCCCTCCACCCCTCGGGAAATACTTCCATGCTCCCACCACGGCCACTGTACCTACGTGCTGTCCCTCTGGTTCCAGATGTTTGATTCCTTCTGCTTTTGTAATCAGAAATCACCCATTAATTTAATTACAATGTCCACACTGAAAGAGGATCAGATCAATCTAGTTACCTTATGTTTTATTTATTTAATGTGTTATTTATTTACTTCATTCAGCAGACGCTTCTTGAATACAAGCTGTGTTCCTGGACCTGGGCTAGAAGTTATGTTGCCCCTGTTTGACTTTCGAATCTCCAGCCCAGTCGCTTCAAGATTTACATAAGGGCTTTCATTTTGATTACGGCCCTTAGTACAGGAACATCTGTAATGAGCCTAGCTCTGCTCTGTGATGGGTGAGACTCAGTGGAAATGCAAACACGCTCATTTCTCATAGAACAGAAAGACTTGATTATAATAAACTACCCCCTTGGGGGGACAAGGCTTAAGTGGTTCCCATTGCCATCATTTTCCTCTCACTACAGACAAATACAAGTCCAGAACACAAGTGATTTTCACTATGTTCCCACTGACCACTTGTTCTGAGATTTCTGCATCAACCCTGTTGTCAACCGATCCCGGTTACTAACTTTTTTGTGTCTGGAGGGTTTGCAGGACACCTCACTGAGGAGCTTAGGGCTTGGAGCCCAGTGTGAGCAGTTTCTGGGATACTCAGACAAGTGCCCAGTGAGCCGTGCACCTTGCCGGTGAGATCTTTCTTGTCTCCTTGGGCGCAGTTCAGCTAAATGACTCATTTCAAAATCCCCAGGGCAGAATCTACAAGGAGAACATGCATTTGTAAGACCTGAATTCTCTAGGTTGGTTATTGATATGAACTGAAGCCAGTTTCTGTTTTTTCTCGCCCAAAAAACCTGAGTGTACAAGAAAAATAGTCAGTGAACGTCTGACTAATTATGACATGAATGGAGGTAGTTAGTCTAGCCTAGTGTTTAAAGCATGGGCTGTAGCGTCAGAGAAAGCTTGCTCAATATGCTCTTCCCTTCATGCCCTGCCCTTTGCTTCCAGACAAACTCCTACTCATCCATCAACACCCACCTTAAATATCACTTCTGGAAAAATCTCCCCAGTGCAATCGATCTGAGTAGGCAGTTCTTTTTATCTAGGTTCCCAGAGCATGCCTATTATGTCAAGGTGACATACTGTCTTACAATTATTTGTTTGCTTATCTGTCTCTCTCATTGAATAACGAGGTCTTCCTAGGCCAGAACTATACCTTTCTTACCTGGTTTATCGTGAGGTTTGTCAGTCATAGTAGTGGTCAAATATAAGCCCTCGGTAGTCAGTCACACCCAGATTCGAATCCTGCTTCACTTCTTACTAGCTTTTTGACCATGCGAAGTTACATAATCTCTATAAACCTCAGTTTCGTCATGTAAAAGATATTTACCAATACGTTGTTGAGAAAATTAAATTAGGCATTGCACATAAATGTGCGACAGGGTAAAGGTGCACACTGAAGAATTTTTAACTCTCGTTTTTATTATTAACCACATACATGTTTGCTAGCCAAACTAATAAATAAATGGCCCAAACCGCTGATCACAATCCCTTTATGTCAACCAAAGAGGGCATCACGAATGAAAGGGAGGAGGAAATGTCCTTGACATAGCGTTCGCTTTTCCTTAAAAATACAGCTAAAAACACATGGGTATTTTAAATGGTCACTTGTGAAGGCCACCTGCTAGAAGAAAATAGCCTAACCTTTCCAAATGGCTCCCTGAGTTATGGTAAAAATGAAACTCGGTTTAAACGCTGAAGGTCTTATAATGTTCATTTCATAGTCTACCTGTTTGGGCAAGCGAGGTTCT
The DNA here is from genome assembly GCF_018350195.1 of Panthera tigris. Lineage (NCBI taxonomy): Eukaryota > Metazoa > Chordata > Mammalia > Carnivora > Felidae > Panthera > Panthera tigris. The sequence continues at coordinate 68,860,424 of NC_056669.1, read as the reverse complement.
CTGGGAGCCTACAAGAGACAGTTTAATTAGCGGTCATTAGAATAGATGCAGCTGATTACACATCAGTTGAAAGCATTTCAGGTCTTTTTTTTTTTTTTTTCTTCACTTTGTAATCTTCTTCTCCTCCTCCTCTGGCAACTTTTCTGCTTACTTCTGATTGAAGTTTAAGAGATAGACACGTTTTCATAAAAATGTACAGCCTGTTATTCTGCCCCAGGCCCTTCATCTTTTCTTAACTAGGATAATAGCAGCACCAGTTCCTGGAGTACCTACTGTGTGCCTCGCCAGACAGCGTGCTAAGTGCCGGATAGAACGTTATGTCTCCATTTCCTGGAGCTTATCGCCGTCTAACGGACCAGATCTTCTGTTCCTCCGCTATTCCGCTATTGAATATTTGTCTCTCCTCCCTTCCCACTCCTCACCATCTGGGAAGGTAAGAGTCCAAAGTCAGGGAGCTTTGATTTGTTTCTTGATATAGCCTAAGGGATTAGAACGGTGCCTGTCACATAGCCGCTGCTCAATAAACATTTGTGGAATGAGCACATTTTCACACAGCCCTGAGTTTGCTCGTCTCATCTTCGTTTTGACGCTAGGAAAACTGAGGCCCCAAAGTAGAAACTAAAGAGCCCAGCGTCACACAGCTAGTGAGAAGCAGCGATGGCCCTGGGACTCAGGTGTGTCGGACTCTAAATTCTATACTCTCTCCACTAGAGAATCCCTTGTTATAACTGGTTCTCTTCTGGAACACACACATCCTCTGTGTCTGGACTGGCTTGGGACAGGATTTGAGATCTAGGGTCGGCAAGAACGGGAGTGCACATGATTGTGTTGTCAGATCGAGACAAGTAGACAGGGTCAGAGTGCTGGCCACCAGGAGGGGGCTTAGAACCAGGATGCCAGACCATAATACTCTCCAGCTCTACGCTCAAAGAGAACTTCCTGGTCCTCTCAAAACCCCATTTTTACTATGAGTCAGAAGTTAATATAATCTCCCCTGCCCCTTACAGACCTCCCAAACTTTCTATGAAGATTCATGATGTGTGAGCAGAGATTCCAGTCCTTTGGAGAAAGGTGCTCTGTAAATGTCAGGTATTATTAAGTATTATTATAAAGATCATTTACTGCTGTTCATTCCTTTTGATGTTGTGCACAAGGCCCCTTGGTTCCTGGACCCTCTAGTCAAAACTCAAACCTATTTCATCCCCAGTTCCTTGCCTTTTATATCCTGAAAGTTAACAAGATGTTGGCTGAGTTCCATATTTCCATTCTGGATGTAGATTTTGATGCATGAGCCAAATTAAGAAACCATGACCTATGGTGGGCCTGTCGCGGGCCCTCTCCTCTTCACGTTGTGCATACTTGCCGCGTAAGACCTTTCAATTCCATAGCTTCAGCTGCTGGTCACACGTAGATGACCACCCAACCGGCATCACCCCCCTCCACTTTGCTTTCCAAACTCCAAACCCGTTTTTGCAACTGCCTTCCACGCGCCTCTACCTGAATGTCGGAAAAACATCTCCTATCCAGCATGTCCAAAGCGCAGCTTAACATCTTACCCTCAGCCTAAGCCCACCTCTCAATTCTCTGTCCAAATGAATGGTGTCTGTCGTCTTTTACTCCTATTCAATTCTGATGTCCTCACTGCCCACATCCAGACATCAAGGGCTATCTGTTCCAAATCAGAAATGCCTCACATCTGTTTCCTCCCTTGCAGTCTACAAAGACTGCATTAGTCCTGGCCCCAAGCCATTGCTTCCCTCCTTCCTCGTCTTTCTGCACACAGTTTCCTTCCTCCACACAGGGCCACCACAGCTGTCTTTTTGACATGACAAATCTGACGATGTTACACACTCTGACTCTAGGATCTTCAGAGCTAGCTCTGGTCTCATGCTCACATCCTGTGCCCCATCGTGTACTGTCTATCATGCCCTCCCCACCATCTTCATGCACACCCAATGCTTCATACCCTTTACCTCCCCTAACATGCAGTGGTCTTATTAATTCATGCCTTCATACCCTCTGTTCCCCTCGTCTGGAATGCCTGCCCCCCCGCCCCCCCGTGCTACACATCACCTTCACATACATTTTTTTAGGTCCCTTCTCTGCTTTTCCAAATCCCTCCGTGTGGAGTAACATTCAGAGTCCTCTATAGTTCAGAAAAATAGGACCCAATAGGAGCTATGTATAGGAAGGGATTTATTATAAGGACTTGGCTCACATTATGTGCAGGCTGAGAGGTCCCACGGTCTGCGGTCTGCATGCCGGGGACTTAAGAAAGCCAGTAGTGTGATTCATTCTGAGTCTGAAAGCCCGAGAACTGGGAGCAGCGGGGACAGGATAAGATAGATGTCCAGGTCAAGCAATCATGCAGGAAGGGATGAATCTTTCTCTCTCCAACTTGTCCTATTCAGGCTCTCAGCAGGTTGGATGATGCCCACCCACGTTGGGAAGGGCAGTCTGCTTTACTGAGTGCACCAATTCAGTGCTAATTTCATCTGGAAATACCCTCAGAGACACGCCCAGAAATGACATTTAGCCAAATACCTGGGCAGCCTGCGTTCCAGTCAAGTTGACACATAAAATAAACCATCACGCCTCTCAAAACGATTCTAGTAATAGCAGGCCTATGACACCTGGGTTAGGACGGGCACTTTTCTGACCTCTTTATATACTCATCTAATCTTTGCAACAGCCCAAGGGTAATTATTATCTTTACCTCCATTTTACGGATCAAGAGGCTGAGACCGGAGTTAAGCCTCTTGCCCAAAGTCACCCAGGTAGGACATAGAATTGCCCATTCCGATAGAGACGGTCCGCTCCAGAGTCCACGTACTTGACCACCCCCGCTTTTGTCCCCCACGGAGAGATTAATGTACCTGTCTAGACTGCAAGTTTCTTGGTCTCCCCAACTCAAAACCTGGATAATTATTATTAACTATTTCTCAGGTTTTGGGGAAGCAGTAGCAAAGCTTAGAAAGTAGATATAGATGTAGACGGTAAAATACTAATTGAATAGTAAGCAATTATGATTATCACCCTCAACCCTTGCAGCCATCTCTTGGCCACCATTTATCCTTCCAGCTCATCCTCCTCTCTGTCACGAAGTTAGTCTTCTACAACAGAGATGAAATAACATACTTCTGCTGCCTAAAGTCTTCCACGGACTCTGGATTGTCTCAAGGTTGCTACCCAAGCTTTTTAGCCAGAAATATGGGTCTTTCCTAACCTGGCCCAGCTGTGTCCTACAGCATTTTCTCTACTGTTGACTTGCAGGTAACTTACACTCCACACATGAGATCACCAGTCATTTTCTAAGCATACCCATGACCCAGGTCCTCCCATGTTTTTGCCCAGTCTGTTCCTATAAGCTGAAATTCCCTTTCTCTTTACCTATTCAGTGAATAGCTACTCATCTAGTAAGACCAACTCTATGACACCCCTCTGACATCCTCAGACAGGGTTAGGCCCACTTCCTTTATGCTACCACAACCCCTGGGACACAGTGTTGCATCCATCACCCCGCCAAAAAAGGAAGTTTCACTAATTCAATGCAATTCAATTAATTTTTGCAGCCAGCTGTTAGCTGGGTCTCCCTCTCTCATAGATCTGTTCATCTCGAGGGCTGTCCTAACATAGCTGTACCAACTGAGTGGCTTAAACCAACAAAGACATATTGTCTCAAAATTTTGGAGGCCAGCTGCCTGAAATCAAGGTGGCACCAGTGCCAGCTCTAGGGGAGAGTCCTTCTTCCTCTTCCAGCTTCTGGTGTCTGCTCCCTAATGTCCCGCGGCTTATAGATACAGCACTCCGATCACAAGGCCATCTTCTCCCATGTGTGGCCACATCATCTCCCTTCTGTGCATGACTGTCTCTGTCCAAATTGCCCCTTTTTATAGAAACACCAGTCATGTTGGGTTAGGGCCCACCCTAAGGGCCTCAATTTTAACTTCATTACTTCTACAAAGACTGTATTTTCAAATAAGGTTACAATCTGAGGTACTAGGGTTAGAGCTTCAACCCATATTTTTTGAGGGGACATAATTCACCCCGGGACAGTGGGAAATCGTGATCATCCAGAAAGTTGAATTTTCGACACTTGGGCCGTCTGAAGTCTTCCACCCAAGTTCTGTGATCCTCATGGCTTCCTTCCTCCTGTTTTCTCCCTATCTCCTCTCCTGTGTTCAAACTATTTCGGTTCCAACACACAGTGCCCATAATGGCAGGCCTTCAATATTTTCAACAACTAATCCAATAAGATCAAGAATTCCAAGCATTTAGCAACTTCACTTCAGGTGAGGAGCTGAGCACGGGGAAAGATCTCATCAGGCACCTGCCATGTCTCTCATTCCATCCTGTTTCCAGACCCCTGGCCAACCAACCCAGGATCCTTCCAAGAGACCTTCTTCATTGTCTCCAAATCACTGGGAGACACAGTCCCGTTCTTGCTCCCACCCCCACTTGGACTGCTTCCCCCACTGGGACCACTCCTGGCAACCCAGCCTGGCTTCTCCGGCCACCCCAGCCCAGGATTCTCGCAAAGAAAAATTTGCTCCACTTGTTGCATTTTCATCGATCACATATATGCTGGCACTAAGTTAGATGCTGCTGATACAACAGAAAGCAAAGTAGAAATATCCCCCTGTGTATACGGGTATAGATTCTGGCGGGGAAGATAGATGTTAAGGGCGTGATTGCAAGTACAATGGGTGTGATGACACAAGGACATGTACAACAGCAATAACAGTGTCACAGCTTTTTAATGAGGATATACTGTGGGACAGGCACTGTTCTAGACCATGAGAAATTCTCATGGGGCTTGCATTCTAATGGGGGACACAGACAAATAAAAATGTCAGGTAGTTGTAAGTGCTATAAAGAGAAATCAATCAGGGGTGTCTGGATGGCTCGGTTGGTTAAGCATCTGACTCTTGATTTCAGCTTGGGACATGATCTCACAGTTGTGAGATCAAGCCCTGAGTCAGGCTCCACGCTTATAGCAAGGAGCCTGCCTGGGACTGACTCACTCTCTCTCTCTCTCTCTCTCTCTCTCTCTCTCTCTCTCCTCTCTCTCTCCTCTCTCTCTGTACTCCTCCACCCACTCACATGCAGGCACAGTCGCTCTCTCACTCTCAAAATAAGTAAGTAAACAAGCAAAAAAGGGAACATGAATCAGGATACGAGGGATAAAGCAGTCTGGGGGGTGTATTGGTTAGGATTAGGCACAACTGCACAGAACAGGCAGAATAAATAAGGGCTCATATTAAATGAGGTTTGTTTGTTTCTCTGAAATGAAGACACCCAGGAGGAGGCAGTCCAGGGCTTTTAGAATAGTTTCCAGGCCCTCTATTTCTTCTCTGTCATTTTTAGTGTGTCTTACATCTTCAAGATTACCTCATCATTCAAAATGGCTGTGAAAGCTCCAGCCATCATATCTGCAGCCCAGAAATGAAAATGGAGAACAGGAGTGAGGGCAAATAGGAGGCACCTGTCCACTAAGTCGCCTCTTTGAAGGCAATTTGCCAGAAACCTCACCCAACCTATTCCTTTTACATTTTAATAGCCGCCCCTAAATATAAAGGAGACTGACAAGTGCAATCTATCAGCTGTGTACAATGCTATCCAGAATATAAACAGAGTTTATGCGTAAGGGAAAATGGTTTTGAATAAACAACTCACCATATCTACTAGGGCCCATCAAAGTCTTTCCAGAAAAAGGAGGCTTAGGCTGGCAGCCAAAAAAATGAGAAAGGGTGTGCAGGCCAGGGCATCATTGCTGCAGTTTTCTTCACACAACAGCACTGATGCTTAGGCTGGGTCCAAGCTTAGCTTTGTTCTGCAGTGTCTAGCTCAGAACTGGGCCCAGTGCTCATCTCGGGAAATATTTTTTGACTATGTATTGGCCTCTGATTGAGTGCTTATGTCACCCAACATGTAATCTCTGCCCCAAGATGAATGCCCTCCAAACAGAGTCTCTCAGTTATTTCCATTCTGCTTACAGCAAAGCAAATGACTCTTGGGGAAAAATCATCTGGTATCTAGCTACAGGCATGGATATCACGGGTACCCAGAAATCAAAATAGGAAGCATGTACCGCAATAATACCTGACCATAACTTCCGAATGAATCAGGAACATTGCTTCACAGACCATCGCATCTCACATATTAAGTATCCTTTGTTGTTTATAGCTGTAGAAGTTGCCGAGGTTGGGTTAAGGTAAGGGAATAAGAAGAAACCTGCCCAGCCCTTCCTGTTGATGAAATTCCAATGGAGCCTGGTTCTCAGGTTCAGTGATTACTGAGCCAAGTCTGGAAGCTCTAACACTGGGCCGGTCTCTATGCTGTTGGCAGACCTGGCAAGCTTGGATGGGGCAGCACAGAGGGCAGGCCAAATGAATGTGCCTTGCCCAGAGTCTGGCACATGGTAGATCTTCAATAAATATCAGCTTCCTGAATAGCTGGGGCATTTGAGAAAATGTTTATAGAAGTAGGACATTTGAACTAAGCCATAAAGGGTAAAGAGAGGTTCTTGCAAGGGTGGGAAGAAGGGACAGACACTTGAGATGAAAGGAACAGTGTGTGCAAAGGGAGAGAGGTGTAAATGGGAAAACTCAAGCAGTTGAATGAGTCTCGGGGGAGGGTGGAGGCAGGAGGTGAGGCTGTCAAGATGAACTTGTGCAGGGAAGTGCTAAGATGTTTGAACTTTCTCCAGTGGGTAACAGGGAAATTTGGGGGCAGCTGAGCAAGGGAGAGATGAGGTCAGAGTCACGGGGTCATTAACGCCTCTCCTCCCCAGTCACTGCTCTGATGCAAGTCTTCCCCATATTCAGAATATTGGTTCCACTGATTTACCTTTCTCTGTTCTTTCATCCCAAGACCTTTTCATCTCACCATCTCAATTCCTGATGCTGTTGTGGATATATCAACATCCATGTAGATATATCTCCTAACACCTTTGGCCTCCCAGCTTTGATGGCCTTGGCCTTGAACCATTCTCTTTAGCCATCTACTGCCAGAGCAACATCATAGACCTTCTACACCTTGAGAAACTCAAAGCCCAGTTTTCCCCTTCCTTTGTTATCCTTTGAGCAGCTAGGGGGATCTAATCACATCATTCTCCTGCTTGATGCTCTTCAGTGATTCCCAGGGCATTACAAATAAAAATCCAAACACCTTCCTGTAGCCTTCTGGACTCTACACGTTCTGGCCCTTGCCTACTTCCCCAATCCCATCTTGGGCCACTCGCCTCCTCACCTTCCATTCTTCCTTCTGTGGGCCTTCATCTTGCAAGACTACAGTCACACCTCTACCCACATCATTCCAGACTTCACAAATGAATTCTCATTACTTCCTGTCCCCACCTTCCCACTCACTCCTAAAACCACTAAATGCGGCTTCACCTCCTACCAATCCACTGCCACTCCTCTCTCCAAGGCTATCTTTCTAAATTACCAAATCACACGGGTCCAGGTGGCCACCCCTGTCTTGAAACTCACTCCTCCCATACGGTCTCCACGATGTTACTTTCTCTTTCTTCTGTGTTGTTTCTTAGTCTCTGTGAATTTCCCTTCCTCTGTCTACTATTTCAGTATTAGTCTTGTCCAGAGCTCAACTTTAGTCCCCTTAAATTCCCACTCTGTACCCTTCCTTAAGCATCTGATCCCTATCGCTTCCCTTCCCCCACCATCAGATGATACCCACAGGAACCTCAACTTACTCCAAACTGACTTCACCACCTCCTATTCCCACCCCTTGTCAAGACCCATTTCACCCCATCCAAGGAAATCACCCAGTCTTATCTTTCCATTTGCCCAAGCTGGAAACCTGGGAGTCATTCTAGATTACTCTTTCTCCCTTGTCCTCTACTATTGATGAGTCACTGCATGTGAGTGAAGTTACCATCCAGTGTCTCAGATCTCTGCTTTGTCCCTCCCCTAGTTCAGGGCCTCCTCACCTCTCTTCTAAATTGTTGACCCACTTGATTGCTATCTTCCCTGCTTTTGTTTTTAATCTCTCATCCCCACTGGACTATGAGGGACCATGTCTTTTTAATTTTTTTAATGTTTATTTATTTTTGAGAGAGACAGAGTAGGAGTTGCGGAGGGGCAGAGAGGGCCGGAACACAGAATCCAAAGCAGGCTCCAGGATCTGAGCTATCAGCACAGAGCCTGATGTGGGGCTCGAACCCATGAACTGTGAGATCATGACCTGAGCTGAAGTAGGACACTTAACCCACTGATCCACCCAGGCACCCCAGGACCACATCTTAATAAATGTCTTATCCTCTGGGTCTGCCAGAGTGGTGGCACATAGTGTGTACTTAGAGTGGGTATTTCTGACTGTACGAATGAAATGAGCATATGAATGTGTGGATAAACTAAGGAACAAATGGGACAAGGCACGTGACACCATCCAACTTAAAATAATATGTTTACAACATTACAATTCACAGATCACTTGAACGACAACTCTGTGAGGTGGTTATTATTGTTCCTAACTTCTCGTTACATAATTTGGCCCAACTATAAAATTAGTGAGTCACAGAGTGAGGCAGTAGAAAACCCTGGATTTGAACCCATGGGTCCAAGTCTTAGACTTTCCACCAAAGATAGAGCTTTGCTCAGCAATTGCATTATTTTTAGGTCCTTCCATAAAGCTGGTATTAGCCAAATTGATTATCTACTCTACTTAGCAGGAGTTTTTCTAAATGACACATTTTTTTTTTCCTTCAGAAAATGAAATGTATTCATTTTTGCAAAGCACAGAAGTTTGCCTTCATTGTTGTTGTTCCAAAGAATGTGTGGTCACATAAGACCTTCAGGCACAGATTGCTCTCCTGGTATGTGTGTTCAAAATTTAGTCTCATTCACCAAAGGCAGGAAGATTTATATGCTCTTTGGTGGATTGAGACTTCCTTTAAATTTCTTTTTAATGTTTATTTATTTTTGAGAGAGTGAGACAGGCAGACTGCAGGTGGGTGAGGGGCAGAGAGAAAGGGAGACACAGGATCTGGAAGCAGGCTCCAGGCTCTGAGCTGTCAGCACAGAGCCCGATGTGGGGCTCGAACCCACACACTGTGAGATCATGACCTGAGCCAAAGTCCGTCACTTAACCAACTGAGCCATCAGGTGCCCCTGTGGCTTGAGACTTTCACTGCCTTGGTGATTCTGGCGTCTCTTAAAAAGGCTGGAATAGATACAACATCACTCAAATAGAGTTGATATCCTGCACTGTATCTCCCTAAGCCCCTCCCTCCTCCCATATCCTTTCAGGGAATAGCCACCTATTTCTCAGGCCAGAAACCTGGTCATCATCTGAGTCCTCTGGATTCCTCCCTTTGCACGTCCAACCCAGCACCAAGTGGGTCCATTCTACCTCCTCAGTGTCCCACGAGTTTGTTATCTCTCCATCCCAACGACGACAGCCTTCATTCAGGTGTCTGCCTGGACCTTACCTGCATGAAGAATCAGCCCCCTGATACCTCTGCCCACTTCCAGTTTTGCACACACCAAGCCACCATCCACACTCCAGCCCAAGTCATGATTTAGGTAGACAACTCTGCTCGGTCAGGTTTCTGCCTTTAAACTTGCAATATGTTCCCATTGGTCTCAAGATTAAGTCCAAAGACTTCATCATGGCACACAAGGCTCACGTGACCCAGCCCCTGCCAACCTCTCTGCATTTGTCCCCTCTCTCTCCACTTTCCGCCTCTCAGTTCTGGGCTTGTGCTCTCTTCCTCTGCACTTTGTACTTACTGGTCCCTCCCTCCCCCACTTCAACTTGGCCACCTCCAACCGGTTCTTCAAATCACAGTTTAAGCATCATCGGTTCCCAGTATCTGTGGCTTCCACAAACTGGGTTATAACGATGCTTTCTTCTCCCATGGAAGCCATAGCACCTTCCCATACTGTATTGTGATGTCTACTTGTTCATCTGTCCTCCACTGCCTTACTCAGTGAGTTCTGTGACAACCTGGGGTGTATCTTGTTCATCTCTTTACCTCTCTCTAGCTCCTGAGCCTGCAGATGCCTGTAAGTTTGTTGAATAAATGAATTTCTGTTCTCAATCTCTCCCAACTTCTCCTCCCCCTGCCAATAATAGTGGAGGAGACACAAGTAAAACACCCAACCCAGTTAGTGTTACAAGAACCATAACGGAGTTGTGTAATAAGTAAAGTACCCTGGAGCAAGCAGAAGGGAGCCCCAGCAGCTTCAAGTGTCTTCAGCCTGGCAGAAATAGGCCTGGAGTGTTACCTTTTTGAAAAGCAGCAAATGAAAAGAGCACCCAAATTCCAACCCTGAAGATCAGCTTAAGAATAATTCATTACTCCAGAAGGTCCCGTTGTCTCAGTCAGTTAAGCATCCAACTCTTGATCTCAGCTCAGGTTACAGTCCCAGAGTTGTGGGATTGGGCCCCACGTTGGGCTCCATGCTGAGCGTGGAGTCTGCTTGAGATTCTGTCTCTCTCCCCGTCTTCCCCTCCCCCATTCTCTCTCTCTGTGTCTAAAATTTAAAAACTTACAATTAAAAAAATTTTTTTAATAAAAAATAAAAAACATTATTTATTTTTGAGAGAGAGAGATAGAGACAGAGTATAAACAGGGAAGGGGCAGAGAGAGACAGAGACACAGAATCTGAAGCTGTCTCCAAGCTTAGAGCTTTCAGCACAGAGCCTGACATGGGGCTCGAACTCATAGATTGCGAGATCATGACCCAGGCTGAAGTCGGACGCCCAACCAACTGAGCTACCCGGGTGCCCCTAAATTAAAAACATTTTTAAAAAGAATAATTCATAACTCCAGACCAGTGGCCCCATTCTCTCTCCATATGAGAACCCCTTCTAATATCAAAAGATTTAGAAATCCCCACATGACAGCAGTTGCTGCATAACATCCTAATGTTCCTCTAACTTCAGCAAGGATCTGAAGAGTCTGATTATATGCATCACAATTATGCATCTACAAAAATTCCCAAAGTAGCAGAACATTCATGTGAAAGGTGCCCACAGACTGTGCCTAGTGTGAGGTATGTGTTTGTGGACCCCAGCATGCTAGGAGCCCATGTTTCAGACCCACTGATGCTAATATCCACCCTTTACACCCCCCACTACCATTTCCCCCCTGGAATTGGGCCAACTCAGGCAATCACTGACATGGAAGAAAATGAATAACTAACTGACAACACTTCATAACTAAGTAGTAAAATCTTGGATTGCGAGTAACTTGTTCTGCGAGCGTATCGCAAGATGAGCAAACATTTCTAATAAATTTTAACTTGATAAGCGAGCAATGTCTTGCAATACAAGTACGACGTGATGCCGAATGTCACATGAGCCAATGGTTCTTGAAATTTGCTTTGATATGCGAATGCTTTGCATTACAAAGATGTTTCTGCAACAGATTATGCTCGCAAACCAAGGTTTTACTCTGTTTCTATTCCGGCATTGAAAGATTAATTCAAAACTATAAGAATTTGTATTTTAACCCATGATGAACAGATTAAATCCTTTCTTTTAGGCATGTAATCACAGGGTCACTCTACTGGACAGTTTGCTTAGCTTCCACATGATGAGATGAGAATACCGTCTTTTCCAGAGAGTGTGATCACTTTGTAAATCCCTCAAGGCATGGCAGATTGGTTGGCTGGGGGTCACGCTGAGCCTGTCCAGTTATTCAGGTGCACCCTTCACTCTCATGCTTTTAGGTCCTGTTTTTGGCAGCCATGTTTAACCAGGACACAGGAAACAATCCCCCACAGTGCTTTGCTCATATCTTATTTATGACGTCTTATTCATTCTTTTTTTTAAAGTAACTTAAGTTACATGTTCTTATTTCAAATTCAAAAGATCCCCAGGTTTATACTGTTAAAAAAAAAAACAAAACAGCTTCCCACACCATTCCTTGATCCCGTCTCTCAAATATAACCCCAGATAACGGTATAACAGAGTTTTGTCCTGTTTGGTTTATTAAAAGGGGGGAAAAACCCATAAACTATAACATACGTATCGTTCTACAACCCGATTTTTCCTTCTTGTGCTCTCTTTTACAATTTATTTGTTACTTTTTATCATGGAAATCCTCAAACCAATACATAAATACAGAGAGCAGCATAATGAGTCCTATGTACCCATCACCAAGCTTCAACAAATAGGCACAATTCGTCAATTTTTACTTATTTCTCCTCTGCATCAAGTTTTTTGTTGTTGTTGTTGTTGTTTTCTTGGAATATCATAGAAAGTCCTAGACATCATAGCATTTTGTTATGTATTTCTAACAGGTAAAATCTTTTAAAGACATAACCATTTTGCCATTATCATATCTAAAAACAATAATCCCCTAATAATTGTCTATTTTCTATTTTCCCTGATTGTCATTAAAATTGTTTTAACCTTTGGTTTATTTGAATTAATATCCAAATAAAGTCTATAACTCGTTGATATGTCTTAGTTCCTTTGAATCCACAGTTGTGGGGCGCCTGGGTGGCTCAGTCGGTTAAGCGTCAGACTTCGGCTCAGGTCATGATCTCGCAGTTCGTGAGTTCAAACCCCGCGTTGGGCTCTGTGCTGACAGCTAGGAGCCTGGAGCCTGTTTCAGATTCTGTGTCTCCCTCTCTCTCTCTCTGACCCTCCCCCGTTCATGCTCTGTCTCTCACTGTCTCAAAAATAAATAAATGTTAAAAAAAAAATGAAACCACAGTTGTAATCATTACATCTCCACTCCCTCTTTTAGGCTATTTATATACAGGCTTTTGTCCTGCAGGATTTGCCACAATCTGGATTTGGCTGATTACACACTCAGAAGATCATGCCACATTCTGTTCTCCCTGTTTCCTACAACCCCCTCAATAGCACTAGATTCTTGATTAGATTCAGATGCCATGATTTGGGCTACCATATTTGATAGGTGGGGCTGAGTGCTTCCTATTTTATCATACTGGGAGGCACACTGTAACTGAATGTTCCATGGGTGCCAGTGTGATCAGCTGATCATCCCATACAGCTTCCGATTAACCTGACACCTGCTCATTTTAGTACCTATCCATGACCACTCTCCACATGCACTAATTCATTAGGGCTGGGTTGTATATGGGTAATCGTTCCTTCTGCACTTGCTAGTTAAAATTCTCTTGTAAAGAAAAACTTCCCCTCATCAAGCAGCTTGATGGACTTAGAAGCATGGTGTGTACAGATGAGAATAAATATTCTCTTTATTACTGATTTCCAGAATGACAGCTAGACATCCTCGCAATTTCCAAAGGTGATTAATGAGTTAATTTCTTTTTTTTGCAGTATCATTGTGAACCCCTAGCTTTTTACATTTTTCATGTGCTTCCATCCATAACAGTTGTTATTCTCACTGAAATTGATTTCCCCATTTTTAGCCACTGGAGTGCCTTCAGGTTACTCCTGAATTTAGATAAAACTACTAAGTCTTTACAGTTCCTTGCTTTCTAGTACCTAAGAGGTGGCAAGCCCATCTTACCTTTTTTTTGCTGTGGATTTGGAATTATGATTACTTCAAGCAGCCTTTATCTTTTTAATAGAATATGGTATTTAGATACCACCATATAGGGGCACCTGGATGGCTCAGTCGGTTAAACATCTGATTCTTGATTTCAGCTCAGGTCATGATCTCATGGTTTGTGGGATAGAGTCCTGCATTGGCTTCTGTGCTGACAGTGCAGAGCCTGCTTGGGATTCTCTCTCTTCCTTGCTCTCTGCCCCTCCCCCACTCTCATTCACGCATGCTGTCTCTCAAAATAAATAAATAAAATTCAAAACGAATTTAGATACCATGATATAGGTGCCAGCGGGTACTCATTACCACTAGGCAATAATTGATTCCAGACCCTTTCAGGGGATAAAGTTAAGAAACGTGTAATTTTTAAAGTTATAAAAATAAGTAAGGAGCTTATGCTATTTCCATTAACTTGCTTTTTTATTTAATGATATATTAGATATTTTTCCATGTCGGCAATGCAGATCTGTATTATTTTAGTAACTGCATATTATCAGCAATATGATTATAACATGGTTTCTATAACCACTTTCCTATTTAGGATGGTTTCTGATTTTTCGCCATTACAAACATCGCTGCAGTGACCATCGTGAACTTATATCCTTGCCCACTTGCACGAATACTCTGTGGATACCTAAAAGTGGAATCACTGCCTGAAAAGTATGAGTCCAATGTTTAAAATCCCAATGTTCGTGTCATAGAGAGTACATGTAGTGATTTAACGCTACCTGCTTTACTGATCCCTACCTTTGAAGGCCTAAACCCTAGGCCTGGTACACAATAGGCACTTAATAATTGTGTGTTGACCCAGACTGAGGAGCCACGGCCTACAGAAGTATATGTAAAAAAGAAAAAGTCTAGGCTAATGTCTCTGTAACGACTCTAAGGGACGTTTGGGAAAGTTCTGTGCCTCTAGTCCCAGGAGGGTAACATACAACAGACCTAAGCCTGACCTGCAGATTGGAGTCCAGTTTGTCTGAGCCTGGATCAACTAACCCTTGTCTGACTCACAGATGCATGAGAGAGAATAAATTATTATTTTAAGCCACACTGAACTCGGGAGTGATTTGTTGTGCTTTGCTATTATCTTATTCTTGGATAGAATGACTCAACATCATAAAGATGTCAATTCTCCTCCATATTATGCACACTTCATATGATCCCAACAAAATAGACTGAGAAGGGTTATTATTAGCTAAGTAAGATTTCCTATAACTGAAATTATAGATGATGCCAGAATGAAAAGGGCGCGAGACCAGAAAAGTGAGAGTAGTGTGTTTCTTGCTCAGGAAAAATAAACATAAGTATGGTTCCTAGTAACTTTGCAGTAAGTATGGCTCCTAGTAATTTTGCAGAAGAGCAAAATTAAATGTACAACTCCCAATCAGCCAAAGAAAATTCTATCCATCCGATGAAAGAAGGAAAAGGGGGGAAATCCTGTAAGTGATATAGTAGGAATTGTAGGATAAAGACCTCCAAAAAGTCACTTGTCAATAAAAACAAAAAGAATAGTGGCAAAAAAATTGTCAAGGACTTAAATATGAGAGCTTGAACTGTAAAACTGTTAGAAGAAAAAATAGAAAAAAACCCTTCATGACCTTTGATTTGTAAAGATTTCTTGGATAAGACAACAAAACATAGACAACAAAAGACAAATAAACAAGCTGAACTTGAACAAAACTTTAAAAACTTTTGTGCATTACAGACACTATGAACAAAGACAATCCATTGAATAGGAGAAAATATTTTCAAATCACACAGCTGATAAAGGATTACTATTCAGAAAATATAAAGAGCTCTTATAACTCAACAACAAGAACAACAACAAAATTCAATCAAAGCAGGCGAAGGATTTGAAAAGACACTTCTCCAAAGAAGATAATAGAAGTTACCAGGAGCTAGAGGGGAGGATAGAATAGGAAATTATTCTTTAATGGACACAGAGTTTTTGTTTGGGATGATAAGAAAAAGTTCTGGAAAATGATAGCAGTGATGACTGTACAACATTGTGAATGTACTTAATGCCAATGAATTGTATACTTAACACATGTTAAATGGCAAATTTTGTTATCTGTATTTTACCGTAATAAAAAAATTTAAAAGGAAACACAATAAAACGTATCTCCTCTTTTATTTCTACTGGAAAGTCCTAAAAACAATCACCAACCCAGTGGCAATGAGCACCCCTAGTATCTAGACTGTGGTTTCTAAATATCATTTGCCGTTGAAAAAAATCAAGGCTCTGTGTAGTGATGGCTGATTTCAGGTCTGGGACAGGGTACAGCGCAAGCCTGGATCATCTTGACAAAGGAAGAGCAAAGGAAGCTTTCGAGGACTATGAAATAGATCCAGGAAAAAGATCCAGGAGTCAACCTGAAGAAGCTCCCACTAGCCAAAGATGGGACCGTAACCACAATGGTTTGAAACACATTAAATATTTTAAATCTGAAAAGCCACAATGATTCCCCAAAAGATGAACAACAAAGGAAAAACTCATTAGTCACCTTTGGAGAATGCTAGAGATCAGCCACATTGTTTTGAACCCTAGTAAATAAAAATAAAAAGTAAGAATGTTGTTTTTGTCCTATAGTTCAGGATAATTAGGCTTTAAACTGTCCTTCAGAGTAACACTTTATAAAGGGAAGAATCTTTCTGTGGAAGTACTTCAGTTAATCAACGATGAAGAAATGAGAGAAGGAGGAGAAAGAAGGGAAGGAAGGAAAAAGTAAGAGAGGAAGAAAGAAAGAAAAAGTATGGGGTTAATAGAAGAAACTACAGAAGCATATCTCTGTGACTTTATTTCTTAGACAAGAACCTTAAACCATAAGCCATGGGGAGATGTGGGAGTGCTACATTTAACTATATTATAATCAGATATCTTTCAACAATAGACACCACAGACACAGTTAAGATGGAGTCAAATTCGAATAAGATATTTATACTTGCTCTACAATTAACAAGAAACTAGTGTCCAGGACACGTAGGAATTCCTGCAAATCTGCCAGAAAAGAGAGACCCACAGGAAAAATGGGCGATAACAGGCAGTAAACAGAAGGATAAAAAGCATGTGAAGGTCAATTTCAGTAGAATTCAAAGAAATGCAAATTAAGACAAAATGTAAACAGTAGAAAGTTGGATAATATGAAGTGTTGAAGAGGCAATGGGGAAAATGGAGACTCTTCACTGCCAGTAAGAGCCCAACCTGGGAGTGTAGCCATTCGGGAGAGCGATAGAGCAGTTCGGCACTCAAACTTCTGGGTTCCAAACTCAGGCAAATTCTCGCATGTCGCCACTGATTTCTGCCTGTGTTCACTGGAACACTGTTTGAGAAAGTGAGGAATTGGGAACAACCTAAGTTTCCTTCCCCCAAAGGAACGTAGACATTAAAGTGACAGAATACCACACAGGTCAGAAAATCATGAGCTAGATTTACGAAGCACAATGTGGAGTGCTCACACAAACATAATGTCGTGAAAAAAAAGAAAGAAATATAGTGAGCTGTATAGTCCAGTAAAGGTCATGCATATTAATCATCAGAACACAACTGTTTCATTCTACGTTTCAAAGATACATATACCCATAGGAGCAAATGGAACGTGCTGGCACATTGCTCGACTTCAGGGAAACGATTCACACAGTTTCCTAGGTCGATGGTGCCCCCTGGAGGTGTGCAACGTGACAGCCTTGAATATGTAAGATGGTTTGAAAGGTCATAGATCAAATACACTAGAAGAATTGCTTACAGTGGGAGGAAGAAGAGAAATGGGTGTGGGAGTGGGGAAGGAAGGAAAACATGAAGTAAAACAAGAAAGAAGAGGGCCCTTGCACAGCCAGTGGCAGCGTGACCTGAATGGAGAAACAGGATCCACTCAATTCTGTGATTTTAAGGCAGGGGAGCGTGGGCCTTAGTAGGTGGCCTTGAGCTGGATAACCAACAACCTTATAAATTCTGCTCAGAAATGTGGATTTTACCTTGAAAGCTCTAGCGAACCCTGGAGGTGTCTGAAACAGAAAAACATTTCAAGGGAATGGATGAGAGGGGCAGAGGCTGAAGCAGCAGGCCTTCAAAGCAATCCATTTTTGGGCTACACATGTTCAATGGAAAGAGCGTGGCCAGAGATGCTTAAACCAAGTGTGCACGACTCCATGGGCACAGGGGTCCTCGGAGGGCCCAACGTTCCCTCCCTTGACCCTCTGCTGATTCTCATGTGCCCAGAGGCTCAACCAGAAACAAGGCCTGCTTAAAAATGCTGGGGGCAGTTTCGGCACAGCCATGGTTGGTACCACCTTCCAGATGTTATTGTGAATAGCACACAGCTGTCTGCCCTGATGGCCAAGGAGTTCCTGTTGGTGACTGACTAGCCATCTGTGCCTTTGCGGGGGAGGAGGGGGCATTCATCGAAACCTCCATGCTGATACACAGGGTATTAATTTTTTGTGAGAATTTTTTCCCACTGTCAAGGACTTCACCTGACAGATAGATGCCCAGATATTTACACAGGAATTTCTCCTCCTTCGTCTTTTTTCTAAATCCCCACCTAGTAGATGTTTACTGGCTCTACGATTTTGAGAAAGGCACTCCACCTCCCCGGTGGAAATACGTGGACAAGAGCTGATCATCTCTGAGGCCCTTCCAATGCCAATGCTCTACAGTTTCTTTGTCTGTAAAGAGTGGAGGTTAGAAAGTTCTAGGGGCGCCTGGGTGGCTCAGCCGGCGAGGCGTCCTAACTTCGGCCCAGGTCATGATCTTGAGGTCCGCGAGTTCGAGCCCCGCATCGGGCTCTATGCTAACAGCTCAGAGCCTGAAGCCTGCTTCAGATTCTGTGTCTCCCTCTCTCTCTGCCCCTCCCCTGCTCACGCTCTGTCTCTCTCTCTCTCTTCCTCAAAAATAAATAAACATTAAAAAATTTTTTAGAAAGTTCTATCTCACAAGATGAATGCAGAGAAAATGCATGCAACAACACTCAGCCCAAGGATCTGATGTTTGGCAAGTACTCAGCAAAAAATAGTTCCTTATCGTCCTCCTTTCCGTCTGTTTAGAACAATATATTTCAAACATTTCCACATTCATAGTTTTACAAATTTCATGGTCAAATGTTCCCCTTCCAAGAATAAGCTCAGGTGTTTTATTACATGTAGAAAGAAGTTCCCAGAAAAATCAAAACTGTTCATTAGAGGCTGTTAATAAGCAAATGGGCTTATGTATTTATTTTATGTTGATTTAATTTCAGATGGGAGTGGGTAGGGAGAAGCAGAAAATCAAACGCGACTTATATCATCCCCTTTTTAAAAAATAATTTTTTTAAATGTTTATTTTTGAGAGAGCACGAGCGGGGTTGGGGCAGAAAGAGAGGGAGACAGAGTTGCTGAAGCAGGCTCTGTGCTGACAGCAGAGAGCTCAATGTGGGGCTTGAACTCACAAACTGGGGGATCACGACCTGAGCCGAAGTTGGAGGCTCAACCAACTAAGCCACCCAGGTGCCCCTCTCTCATCACCTTCTAAGAATAACCTTTTCTCATAGACTCAGGGTGAAAAATATAATAAACGTTTGTCTTTTATAAATCTGTTTCTCTTATTTGTTAATTCTCCTTATCTCGCTCATTGTTGGCCAGCTCTGACAGGAGACAGGATCGCTATTCCAAAGCAGGTGTTCAGGGAAGACACGGAAAACAGGAAGAAGGGAAAGCACCGCATCCTCTTAACACTTCCGTTGGATGACCCACATTTCTGTTGTAAGAATATTTTAAGTCAGTGGTTGCCAGCCCTGCATTCCTGGGGCCACAAAGAACTATTTAATTAATTTTGGTTAAAATATTTTCTTAACAATGGGGCGCCTGGGGGGCTCAGTTAGTTAAGCGTCCAACTTCAGCTCAGGTCATGATCTTCCAGTTTGTGAGTTGGAGCCCCGTATTGGGCTCTGTGCTGACACAGCTCAGAGCCTGGAGCCTGCTTCAGATTCTGTGTTTTCCTCTCTCTCTGCCCCTCCCCCACTAGCGCGCTCTCTCTCTAAAATAAATAAACATTAAAAAAATATTTTCTTAACAAAACGTAATATCTAATGAAAGCCAAGGGGTGGTGAAATAGACCCCATCACACATAGCAGCTTGTTATTAGAACAAATCTTTTGAAAAGAAAGTTGATGATTAAGTACCAAGTCCTTAAATGTTTGCACTCTTTGGCCTGGGAAGTCTCTTTCCATCTTATTGGGGAAAAGAGAAATGTGCACAAAGGAACATGTCACAGTGTTATTTTATAACAGTAAAAAAAACACTGGGAATAACTTACTAACATGAGAACAGTTATATGCACTATGGTGTATCCACCAGATGGATGGAGCCTCAGGTCAAAACCCGAGCATAAAAGCATACATACGACCTCATTTAAAGTATATATATATTTTAAAAGAAGCAGAATATGGGGCACCTGGGTGGCTCAGTGGTTAAGCACGCAACTCTTGATTTTGGCTCGGGTCATGATCTCACAGTCGTGAGTCTGCTTGGGATTCTCTCCCCCTCTCTCTGCCCCTTCCCCGCTGGTGCTCTCAAAAAAACAAAAACAAAAACAAAAACAAAAAACAAGAAAACCCCAGCAAAATATGAAATCACAATTCAAAAGGTTGGGAAGGAAAACATGCCCAATTTTGGTAGCGATAAGTTTCGGTGACAGGATTTTGAGTGACTTTTCTTTCTTTTTACTTATGTTATTGTTAGGTTCATCATAAGGACCATGGAATGTAAGTTGTCTAATTAGCAAATCATCACCACCGTGTTTTATATGTAAACAGACAGAGATGCCAGGGGAAGTCTTTTTGGTTTGGGAGATGGTGGAGAATGGGATAATTTAGATCAAAGTTACGGTAAATTCTATCAGCTCCCAGCAAGGAAGGGGTGGGTTGGTGGGAGCCCCCTCTGTTTCACACTGTCCTGCACAGGCTTGCTGCTTCTTCCCAGGGGTTTCCTGTTCTGCGGGGAAAGCAGGAGATGAGTTCCTTCTCCCAGGGGCTCTGACATCCTGAGTGGATGCTTCCACCGCTGTGCATTCATGATGCATATTTTTTAATATGCCATGAGGATTATTTTCTAAATGAAATGACGTTTTCAAAATATCTCGCATTTGTTAGGCACTTTCTAGGCACAGGCACTGTTTCGGTCCTTTTGATATCCAAATTTCACGTTTTCTCAGGCGTGGGAAAGTTCTTAGTAAAAGGAACTATTGTCTCCTTTCTTTTTCACCTCCTGTTCCTTCTCCTACCCACACAGGGAGTGGCTCTTGGGGACGTAAGTGACTCGGATGAAAGGAGAAAGGGGGCAGACTGGGCTGCCCTTTGTTATAAACAGAGCCTCCTCGCTGCCCGAAGTGTTGACTGGAGAAGCATCTCCAGGTAGACGGGACAGGAAGGCTCTGGAAAGAGGGCACCAGAAAACCTCACAGCCCTTCTCCCTGTGATGTGGCTCATTTGCTTTACAGGCTTCGGGCATATTTGCTGATGTCAGCAGCCCGTCAAAGTTTAAAATAATAATAATAGTGAAAAGGAAAACAGCCCCTTTCTGCCAGGCAGTCCTGTTCTGCCAACTTCTGTATTCTCTTTTGAGTTAATAAACGTCTAAGAACCACCTCCCCTACCACTCTGGGGGATTAAAAAAAAAAAAGGGAGGAAAAAAACACAATAATTTTAAAACCACCAGGTCAGCCCATTGCCAGCAGAAGCCATTCAGACAAGCAGCGTCTGTCACCCTCTAACGAGGATTGTGCCTCTGCCTCAAAAGGGAAGCTATCATTAGGCTTTGTGTTTAGGAGATCAAATGATCATCTAGGGGGCAGTGGCCCTCTTCCGGTCCCTTCCCCATTTCAGTCACGCTCAAGACCAAATGCGTAGACGTTTTCCGCATCGGGCGAAACTAAAACACCGTAATTACGCCGGCTAATGTCTTTCGAAAACATCAATTAAGAAAACGGCCTTTTAATCCCCCTTTTCCTTGAAAACCTGCGACATCCACGTGCATTGTAACGGCAAGGGGCAGGGGAGGGCCGGCTCCCCAAAGGAAACAGCTGAAATGGTTGGAGGGCGGTCAGGTGAGCAGGTCCCCGCTGGTGACCAAGACGCGACCTCTCCAAGGAAAGAAACATCTCTCTAAAGCAAGACCTCTGACGTTATCTTCACGTGCAGTGTTGAAACCAGAGCCAGCCCCTGCATGGTTGGGCTGACACCGGGCTTCTGCAAACCACACACACACGCCATTGTTAATACCTCCTCAGGACAGATTAGATCCCGCATTCCTCAGAAGCACTGAGCTCCAGAGGGAACACTGCCAACAGGCTCCTTCCACAGGCCAACAACTAGCTACAACTGATAACTTTTCATTGAAATAACTGCAACAATTACCCTGAGTCCCCACCAGGGCTCTGTCACCGGGCTATTAGGAGAGAGGTGTTGTGCTTGTATCTCCTGGCGGCTGCAAAGGCAGGAGCCAGAGTCATTCGAGTTGTCTTCGAGCTCACTTTTGTATGCTTTTATCTATGGCTACGTGCCACGGTTAATCAAACTGCTCACCCAAGGTGTACTATTAGACTGACTTCTTTTGTTTTCTTTGGGGGGCCTTATCTAGTAAGCCTGGATACTTGCCCTCTCCGTTTAGGCTTGGACAAGTAACTAATTAATCTCTGACCAAAGATACTGAAGGTTGGCTTGGGTGGGGGTAAAACACCTTGAGGTCATGGTTGGTTTTAATCACACAGCTTAGTTCAAAAGCTGAATGCTAACAAAGATCTTGGCTTTCAAGTCTTAGTTTCAACCGGCGTGCTCATTAAATAGCAAATTTAGTTGTACTGAACTTGGCTTCTGCAACTTTCCTCCTAGTTTTCTTGGAGGAGCAGTGATTGAGTGGATGAAGCGGCAACATGAATGAAAATTAAGGACGGCACAGGTACCTCTGCAGGAGCAAATCCCCAAGGGCCTACATTAAGCTGTATCCAGGGATTAGGTGTCCCAGGATTCTCTATCATCTCAAAAGGGTTATGTTTGGCTTTTGTAATAATAAAAGGTCATTGTAGGGAAAGCATTCTATTTTACCATATACTGTGTTTGCTAGGAGGAAATACGAGGCTAGGCTTCCATACAGCTCAGCCTTTGAATGAAAAGAAAAGATGGGGCACCTGGGTGGCTCAATCGGTTAAGTGTCCGACTTCCACTCAGGTCATGATCTCCCGGTTGGTGAGTTCAAGCCCTAAGTCGGGCTCCGTGCTGACAGCTCAGAGCCTGGAGCCTGCTTCGGATTCTGTGTCTCCCCCTCTTTCTGCCCCTCGCCCCTCATGCTCTGTCTCTGTCTCTCTCTCTCTTAAAAATAAATAAACCTTAAAAAAAGAAAAAAGAAAAGAAAAGATGAACAGTGCAGCAGAT
The DNA here is from genome assembly GCF_018350195.1 of Panthera tigris. Classification (NCBI taxonomy): domain Eukaryota; kingdom Metazoa; phylum Chordata; class Mammalia; order Carnivora; family Felidae; genus Panthera; species Panthera tigris. The sequence goes on along the minus strand of NC_056669.1, from coordinate 68,837,513 downwards.
GGGTAAATCCCCCAATCTGCAGAAATGTAAAGAGCCAGGATTTGGGTGCCTGTGGGTTTTATCAGAGATGTAAGCAAGGCTGAGACCAGCGCTCTTTGGCTAGTTTTAACACGTTCACAGTCACAATTAACATTCAAGGAATTTCCTTCTCATCCAAGAGTTTCTTTTAAAAGCACTTTATGCCACAAACTAAAGTTCTAGCTGCCATCAGTCCTTCCCATACAGAAGATTGCTGAAATCTCCATAACACTTTTTCTTTTTCTTTTTTTTGAAAATGGGTTCGGACCACGTCAGTTTCCCTGGGGCGACTGTTTTCCAATACGGGACGTTCTCACCTCCTCCCTCCTTCCTTCCCCTAAAAGAGCTTGGAATGGAGACCCGCCTGCCTCCTCCGGGCCTCCGCACCCCCTCCACACTCCCTGGCCGGGCAGGTGTCGCCAGCCCTCCCCGCCCCGCGAAGAGCAATGCTACCTGGCAGGAGCTCCCCCGCCCACCCCCTGCCTGGTTTCGAGTCCCTGAGCCGGCCAAGGCCACTGCTCTCTTCGAGGAAGGGAGAAGCGTGGTCTACACCTCTTACACAAGAGATTCGCACACGGGCACCGAGTCCGAGTCCTGGCTGTGCATGGAGCTCAGCCCGGTATCCGAGTCCTCGTCGTTGCCAGGACAGCTCTTGGCCAGTCCGCGGGCCTGGTCCACCCACATCTCCGCGCAGCCCTGAGGCCGCGGTTCCCGGGAGGGTCCGCCAGAGCCGACAGTCCCATCGGGGACCACCGTCAACTCCAACGTGTGCAAAGTCTGGAGGAGGCCCTGCAGCTCGCGCTCCTTGCTGTCCCACTGCTGCTGGCTGTAATCCAAGTCCGACTTAACGGCCTCCAGGTCCGTGTTGAGCCGGAGCCCGATGTAGAGGCTGGTGCTGAGCTGCGTCCTGACCCTCTCCTGCTCCAGCAGCAGCTCGCCGTCGAGGCCACCATCAGGCTCCAGAGGCTCCTCCCGCGCGGTGAGCTCCTCCTGGCGCCTCCGCATCCACCTCTGGTTCAGCTCCTCCTGAATCTCGGCTGAGAGGCGCTCCAGCAACTCCTCCTGCTGGGCCCGCTGCTCCTGCAGCCGCAGCAGGTCGTCGCACCGCCGGGCCAGCTCCTCCAGCGCGGCCGCCTGCGCCTCGCCGTCCAGGGGCGGCGGCGCCGGCGCCGCCGCCGCCGCCGCCTCGGGCTCCTCTACCGGGCTGGGCCCGTCGACCTCGATGCCTGCGCCCACCAAGTAAGTGTCCTGCACGTAGTTGACTCCGTGCCGCCTCATGCGGTCCAGGTGCACCTTGGCCTCGTAGCGATCGATCTCGCGATCCAGCTCCCGGAGCCGCTGCACCTGCTGACGAATGGTGTGGTCCTGGGAGAGCACCAGATGCACCAGCGTCTCCATGCGCTCCACGGATGCGCTCTCGGTGGCCCGCGGCGGCGACGAGCAGGACGAGGCGGTGGAAGACGACGTAGACGAACAGGGCGACGACGGCTGCTGCTGGCGCCGCCGGTTGAGCTTGGCCAGCTTGCGGAAGGCCTTGCGCACGACCCGCCGCTGCTTCTCCTGGGTCATGGCCAGGCTGGGCCGCGCGGGGATGCCCCGAACCGAGCAGGGGCGCTCGCGACTGAGCACAACGCGCGCCTCGGCGCTGCGGGGACCTGCGTTGGGTAGTGACGCCTCGCTGCGCACCAGCACGAAGCGCACATTCTCCTGCTCGTCGCCCCAGGCGGCCCAGAGGCGCAAGATGCGCGTCTTGTTAGGCAGGATGCGCTCAAAGCCCCGCCACTTTTCCACGATGCAATAGCACTGCGGGGGCCCGCACAGCATGCCCTGCGGCAGCGCCTCGTCGTCGTCCTCCTCGTCTTCGTCCAGGAGTTCCCGAAGCTCCTCCCGGCCTGGAGAGTCGCCGGCCGTTCCCCGCCGCCGGCCCCGCCGCTGCCTCCGTCGCCGCCGGCAGCCGTCCTCCAACAGCACCCGAACCACGTCCGAGCAGGTGGTGCGGCGGGAGAGACCAGACACCAGCTTCTCTTCCTGGCAGATCCACACCGATATCTTCTTCTCCGAAGGATCCATGGTGCAGCCGGGACGCAGGTGGCGGGTCGGGCTGGGCCCCAATGGGGCGGCAGCGACGGCGGGCAGCCCGGCAGCTCTGGGACAGTTTAGGAGCCTGGAACACTCGCCCGGTCCGCACTGGCCCTCCTCCCGGGTTGCGCACCGAACGCAAGAGCCGACGCAGGCTGGAATGGCCGAGGCCGTGCTCCGCCCGGACGGCGCGCTCTCCCTGGGCAGTGCGCCCGGGATCGGGCTCCCGCCGCTCTGGCTCTGCCCAAGGTTCCCGGGGCCTCCAGGTTTTGCTCCTCCCCACGTGGCTCCTCCCCCGCCCGCCCCCAGCGCCCAGATCCGCGGCCGGAGCGCGGGAGGCGCGGCGTCCGGACCCGCCCCTCGCTGCCTCGCCGCGCCCGGGAGCCGAGTCCGCCCCCCTCTCACGCTGCCCGCCACGGGAATCCCGGCCCCTTTTCGGACTCGCCGCTCTGTTGCGCTGCCTCTCCCTCGGCCCACTGTCTCCTCTCCTTGCGTGTAGAGCTACCTGTACGCATCTTGACTTTCTCACCTTTCCCGGCGCCCCTTGGTCCTTCAAGGCCGCGTCGTCTGGGGAGTGCCCTTTGCGCAGACGAGGAAACCGAGACGCGCAGCGTCTCAACTGGAGACTCTTCTGACCGCATCACTTGACCTCCAGCTGGGAGCAGTAAGCGCTGCCTTTAATGCGGAAGGCCTTCCAGCCCTACTTGTCAGGAACCAATATTTGCATATTTAAGGAGAGGTACTGGGACTGTGCGCTCGGTGGAGATAGAGAGGGCTAGGCCTGAGTGGGCTCTCCGGAGGCTGGCTCCAGGATCCCCGCATGGACAGGGTCGTGGCTCCCCATATTGCGGTGGCTTCTCACAGCTGTATTGGCAGGCGGCGCCTAATTCTAGTGGGATTTCGAGACCCTCGACCCCAGTCGCGAGCTTTTTTCCACGTTCCACCTCCGTAGGAGAACACTAGCCATGACCGTGACGGTTTCTGGCGTATCCAGTATCCAGATGTAGTCAGGAAGACAGAAGAGCCAAGTTTCCCAGCTCAAGAAGTCCAAGACCACAATGTGAATGAACTTCTTCATCCTCAGATGTTGATGAGGGTGGTCCTTTACGTGCAAGACTTGGCCTCAGCTTGTCCTTGTAAGCACGGGTCTGATAAGGTCACTCCCTTGCGTCAAGACCTTGGATGACTGCCATTGCCTCCTGAATAAAGTACTTTTATTCATTCACTTGGTAAATATTTATTGAGTACCCGCTGGCTCCAGATACTGTGCTAGGACTTTGGTGATGGACAAAGCACAGTCTTGGCCGGCAAGGAGCTCACAATCTAGTGAAGAGCCCGGCTGAGTGGAGTGTTGAACACAGCGGCTTCTGTGCTCTGATAAGGGAGGTATGAGGTGCTAGGGGAATGCTGGGATAGTATCTACCCAGCCTGGGAGAGCCAAGGAAGACGTCCCCCCCACCCCCGCACCCCCAGGGGAGACAGCATCTTAAGCAAGGCCAAAAGCACCATTTAGGTCAGCCAAAGAGAAAACCGAGGGAGGAGGCAGGTGGCATCCCAGGCAGAAGGAGCCATATGTACACAATGGAGTATTACGTGGCAATGAGAAAGAATGAAATCTGGCCCTTTGTAGCAACGTGGATGGAACTGGAGAGTGTGATGCTAAGTGAAATAAGCCATACAGAGAAAGACAGATACCATATGGTTTCACTCTTATGTGGATCCTGAGAAACTTAACAGAAACCCATGGAGGAGGGAAAGGGAAAAAAAAAAAGAGGTTAGAGTGGGAGAGAGCCAAAGCATAAGAGACTGTTAAAAACTGAGAACAAACTGAGGGTTGATGGGGGGTGGGAGGGAGGGGAGGGTGGGTGAGGGGTATTGAGGAGGGCACCTTTTGGGATGAGCACTGGGTGTTGTATGGAAACCAATTTGACAATAAATTTCATATATTGAAAAAAAAAAAAAAAAGGAGCCATATGTGCAAAGTCAAGGAATAGAGAGTATGGTGGTGTGGCTGTTACTCCGGCTATAAGGATCCGAAGTGAGAGTAGTGTCAAAGAATGAGGTTGGATGAGGGGCACCTAGGGGCTCGGTTAAGCAGCCGACTTTGGCTCAGGTCATTCGCTCATGAGTTCGTGAGTTTGGGTCTCCCATCAGTCTCTCTGCTGTCAGCACAGAGCCCTGCTTAGGATCCTATGTCCCCTCCCTCCCTCTGCCCCCCCCCCACCTCTCTCTCAAAAATAAATAACATTAAAAAAAAATAATGAGGTTGGATGAGTGAACAGGAGTCCATCAGGAAGAGAGGTGAACCTACCATAAGGGTAGTGAGAGGCCACAGGGTATGCATTATGAGTTCAGACTGGCTGAGCAAAAAATCTCAACCCTGACACTTAGTAGCTCAGTAAGCTTAGGAAAAGTATTTCAACTCTCTAAGCTTCAGTTTCTTCATCGGTGAAATCATGATAATAACATACCCACCTAATAGGACTGTGATAAGGTTTTGATGCTGAGACGTGGCAAGTCCACGGTGGGAGTTTCATTGGAGGGTTAGAAGCCAGGGGGTGTATTAGTTTTTTATTGCTGTGGAACAAATCGCCATAAATTTAGTGGCTTAAAATAACACGCAGTTATTAGTTTGTAGTTCTGGAAGTCAAAAACCCAGTATAGGATGGCTGGCTTCCATGCGCATAGTCTCCCGAGCCTACTGGCAAAGCGTTGGCTGGGTTGAGCTCTCATCTGGGGGCTCTGGGAAAGAATCCATTTCCAAGCTCACTCACGTGGTCGGTAGAATCCAGTTCCTTGCAGTTGGAGGAGGGAGGTCCCTGTTTCCTTGCTGGCTGTTGGTTGGAGCTCACTGTCCACTCCTGCAAGCCCTCCTTAGGTCCTTTCCACGTGACCCTCTTCATCTTCAGGCCAGCGACAGCATGTTGAATCCTTGGGAAACCTCCTTGAATTTGAGTCTCTGTGACTTGCCCTTCTACTTGCTGGAGAAAACTCTCTACTTTTAAAGAGCTCGCTTCATCAGGTAGATTCACCTGGATCATTTCCCTGTGTTTAAGGTTGACTGATTAGTAGCCTTAACTATATCTGCGGAATTCCTTTTGCTGTGTAACATAACGTAATCACCAGAGAAACACCAGAGTGATGGAGATCATAGGGCCCTCTTAGACTTCTGCCTACCACAGAACGTAACATGATCTTCTCATTTGAAAAAATCACTCTGTTTGCGTTGGGGGTGACAGTGGGCGGGGGAGGATGAGAGGCAAAAAGGCTCTTTAGAGGATTGTCATATACCTTCATGGAGGAGACGGTGGCCTGCACTGAGTGTAGGCAGGGGCAGTGAGGGGACTGGACAAGATTGAGAACTATCAGAGAGGCAGGGCTATTTCCATCTCCCTAGCATGGTATTGGAGGTCTCTGATAGTCTGGCTCAGCCCATTCCCCCGAGTCCTCACATGTTTGGCTATCCCTTCCTCCTTCCCGCCGGACACGTGATTGTTACAGCTTTGTTCTCAGCCGTAATCCCTACTGGATTTTAAGCTCCACGAGGGTAGCGATCCTACCTGTTCTTGCTCACTTTTGAATCCTCTGCATTTAAAGTACAATGCATGGCACCTTCTAAGTTTACTCAAGTATCTGTCAGATAAATGGATGAGCAAATGAATGAGTGGACCCTACATTCTAGGAAGTCAACACCTCACTCATCCAGAACAGCACGGATGTCTTGATGCATCCATGCTTTGGTACATGCTTTCCCTGCTTATGAGGATCCCTTTTTTTTTTTTTTAATTTTTTTTTAACGTTTATTTATTTTTGAGACAGAGAGAGACAGAGCATGAACAGGGGAGGGTCAGAGAGAGGGAGACACAGAATCGGAAACAGGCTCCAGGCTCCGAGCCGTCAGCACAGAGCCGTCAGCACAGAGCCCAACGCGGGGCTCAAACTCATGGACCGCGAGATCATGACCTGAGCCGAAGTCGGCCGCCCAACCGACTGAGCCACCCAGGCGCCCCATGAGGATCCCTCTTAAACAACTGGAAAACACCTACGAAGCCTCCAGAAGCTGAGCTCAAAGATCAAACACTCTGGGAATCCTTTCTTTTCTCCTCCAAAAAGAATGGGTTCCTTGCTCTTCTTCTGCCTCTCTTAATATGAAGAAGTTACATTTTTTAAAATATCTGTTTATGCCACAAGACTTGAGAGCTTTCTGTGAGACTGGATGGACTGTCTTGTGTATATTTTGGTCCCCAGTGCCTAGAGAGTGCCTGGCACATAGTGGTGCCTCTATCTTCCTCGATGCTATAAGGAACACTAAAATAAATGATGTCTAAGATATTCTGCTACCCTTAAGGTTAGTATAATTTCTCTCTAGAGGCAGACAGATATGTGGGATCCCTGTTACAGGAATGATATATATGAAATTCCTGCTGGAGTAATTAAAGGGTAATCAAGGGGTTCCGGGAAGGATAAAGAAGGTGGGACCTTAATAAGCGGAGGGAAGGGGTTGAGGGTATCCTTGGAGGGAGAGATCATGTGAGTTAAATTATTAACGTAGGTATGCATATGGTTGGTTGTATACCAGTGTTTTAGAGTGTGGGTTCTGGAATCATCCTGCTTAGATGAACCTTTCGCCTTTCACCCAGCTATAACTTTTCAAAGTTTTCTTTGTGTGGAAAAAAGAGACAATAATAGAACCTTTCTTATAGAGTTCCCAGGAACACAAAATGAAACAGTGTACAACAATAAAAGATTTAACATTTCATCTAGCAAATGCTCAATGAAACATACTTAGCTTTATCCACAAGTTTTATTGAGTATCTACTCCATGCTCTACCGTGGACTTGGTGTTGAGGACGCAGCAGTGGACTAGACAGGCATGGTCCCTGCCCTTAGAGAGCTCACAGACAGGGCTACTTTGGTATTTGTTCGATTAGAAATGTATTTGGTAGATTACGCTAGGCTGTAGTGACAAACGGAGCCAAACATGTATAATGGCTCAAACATGACAAAGGTTTATTTATCACTGACGTCATAGTCAAAAGCAGGTGTCCTGATTGGTAGGTGGTATTATTCTAGACAATAATATAGGGACCCTGGTTCCTTCCACTTAATGGATCCAAAAGCCCATAGACTTCATCATCTACATCTGGCCAGAGGAAGAAAAGAGGAGGAGGGGGCCTACCTTCTTCAAGGCCATGGCCGGGAAGTGGAGCACACAACTTCCCCTCATGTCCCACTGGCTGGAACCCAGTTACACGGCCACTTGTAATGGCGAGGGAGGCTGGGAAATGCAGTGACCCCAAAGAACCGGAAGTGGATTTTTGTGAACAGCTAGCTACCTGCCGCGAGAATCTTTATAAGAAACGGGAGATATGGCAGAGAGAGTTCTGAAAGTCTATAGGTTGCAAATGGGTCTATATGTGGCCCACAGGATGTCTTAGGTGGAGGACATCCTTTCCAGGTAGCCACGTTCCCACCACTTTCTATGTCTCACATATGACCCAATTCACACACACTCGCAACTCACCTGACCGCCGTGCACCTTTGAGTTTGTGACTCCTGCTGCTACACATCCTCCCAGGATTTTTTCATTCACTGCCAGGGATTTCATACCCTTGATCTGTCATGGCTCCCAAATCTATGTGTCCCTTCTGGATCTCCTGATCTCCAAATAGGTACATGCAGCTGCTAGTGGCACAGCTCCACTTAGGGGTCCCCCAAACACCCCAAACATGTGTCAAAAAAGATAAGCTGAACCCATCATCTTTTTTCCTGAACCTGCTCTGGCTCCTGAACCCCTGTCTCAGACAATGGCCCCACCATTCACCAAGTGAGATCAGGAACCTGAGTGTCACACTCCATCACTCTCTAGTTATCTCCTTTCCCACAGTATATTGAAGTTCTGTGAGGGCATGGGTCTTGTCTCTTTTGTTTTCTGCACACAGTAGGCATTTGGTAAATGTTTGTGGCAGGGTGGAAGGAAGGAAGGAAGGAAGGAAGGAAGGAAGGAAGGAAGGAAGGAAAGAGGGAAAGAAGGAAAGAAGGAAGGAAGGAAGGAGAGAGGAAGGGAGGGAGGGAAGGAAGGAAGGAAGGAAGGAAGGAGAGAGAGGGAAGGAAAGAAGGAAGGAAGGAAGCAAAGAGAGAGGGAGGGAGGCAGGGAGGAAGGGAAGGGAAGGGGAGGAAGGAAGGAAGGAAGGAAGGAAGGAAGGAATCAAGGGAGGGAGGGTGGGAGGAAGGGAGGAAGGGAAGGAAGGAGGGAAGGAGAAGAAGAAGGGAGGGAGGGAGGAAGGGAGGAAGGGAAGGAAGGAAGGAAGGAGAAGAAGAAGGAAGGAAGAGAGGGAGGAAGGAAGGATTGCTTATTTCTTATCTGGATCCTGCACTTTCTTCATGAGTTTCCTTGTCTCTGGTCTTGTTTTTCTCTCATACCCACTACTGCCAAATGTTTGATGACCCCCATTAACTTCAGTAGAGTCTACACACCCCTTGGGATCTGATGTCTTCTTTACCCCCAGCCTGTCCATTCCAGCTGCCCCCTTGTTCATACCGTCCTCTCTGACCCCCTAATTCCTACCCACCCTCCAGGTTTCAGCTGAATGATCACCTCCTCCTAAAAGTCAACAACATCCTCTCCAGGAAATAATCCAAGCAAAACTGGGCTTTAGGATGATTAACCTATACAACTAGCTGAGAACAATGGACGTCATGATGCCCTTTTGTTAGGAAGAAGACTGGGCTGCAGGGGAAGGTGAAGAATGGACTTAAAATTCAGACTGTGGTCACCTAAGCACCTTCCTACACGTTGAGTAGATGCCTCCCAGCACACCAGGGACATTCCGGTTTTAATCCTTAGGGCTGTGCTTTCCAACACAAGTAGCCAATGGACATAGGTGGCTCTGGAGACCTTGAAATGTGGTCATCTGAACTGAGATGTGCTGTGAGTATAAACTACACACTAGATGTCAAAGACTCAGCACACAAAAAAAATGTTTAATACCTCACGAACAATATGCTATAGAGACTACATATTAAAATGACACTGTTTTAGAAATATCAGATTAAATCCTTGAAATTATTTTACTTGTTTCTTTTTATTTATTCTTTTAAAAAATTTTTATTTATTTATTTTGAGGGGGGAGAGGCAGAGAGAAAGAGAGAGAGAGAGAGAGAGAGAGAGAGAGAGAGAATCCCAAGCAGGCTCGACCCCAACATGGGGCTCGATCCCATGAACCATGAGATCATGTCCTGAGCTGAAACCAAGAGTCAAACGCTTAACCAACCGAGCCACCCAGGTGTCCCTCTTTTTATGTATTCTTTAATGTAGCTACCAGAAATGTATACATACCTATGTAGCTCACATTGTATTTCCATTAGGCAACGCTGTCTATGGGAAGGCCTAGAAACTTGGAGCAGATGGTTTGAGCCTCTTCGAGTGGAGCTACCCTAAGAGTCCTGAACAAGTGCATATCTGTCTCGGGTCGTGGCCACCTCCAGAGAAAGCCACTGCATATCTTTTCTGGATTCGTAGTTGGAAGGTTTCTTTTTGTTTTATGATGTCCCTCAGAAAAGCCTGGTGCTGCAACGTAAGCCAGTCCCCTTGGGCAGCCTAAGAAGCCCGCTCTTGAGTCCCGCCCGCAGCTGGATCCCATTGAAAACATACATTGTTGCTTCCCGGACAGGATTTCAGCATCCCTGCTCATCCACCAGCCCTAATGTAAGACGCATAGATTCAGGCAGTGCTCTGAGCCAGAAAAATACACAGGCTTCATAATGGGAGAAAATATACAAAAATATACTTATAACCGAGGGGAGGCATTCGCAAACAGGACATCTAAAAAAGCAAAATGCAGAAAAGGCCAGTCAATACAACCATATCAAAATTTGAAACTTCTGACGAAAAAAGGACAGAAGGATATCATCAATGGTGTTGAAAGTTAAATAATAACTCAGGAGAAAACATGTACATTGTAGGTACCAAAAGCTTAGAATTTAGGGCATAAAAAGAACTTGCAAAATTTAGTTTAAAAAAAGATCATGCAAAATCATCACACATCGTGTAAATGGGTAACAGGTAGATTACAGGTAGACTACAGCAGAGGAAGAATAAATGGCAACAAACATGAAATAATGCCCAACCAGACCAGAAATCAGGAAAATGTAAATTTAAGTAAAACAAGATGCCCTTTTCCTGCCAGCAGATGGGCAAAATGTTTTAAATCGGTAATAACATTGTTGGCAAAGATGAGATACATCCTCTCATTCGCCGCTGGTGCAAATCAATACACCTATTTTAGAGACAATTTGGTAATATCTCTTAAAAATAAAACTATGCATACCCCATGTCCCAGCAATTCAACCTTCTAGTATCTACCTTAGAGAAACACACATATGCTCAGGAGGCATGAACAGGGGTGTGAACGGACCATTTTTGTTTCAGCAAGCCCATGGATACAGTTCAAGTGTCCACCAGTAAGGGACTGGCTGAGTGCACTGGGGGACAACCATAATTTGGAAGGCGAGGTGTTAGCTAGAGCCAGTAGGTTTATCTGCACAGGCAATAACAGATCTCTAGGATGCATTGTTCTGTGCAAAAGGGAAGTTTTGGAGGGATGTATGTGCTGGGATCCCATTGATATTTTAAAAAATATACACACGAAACACATACCCATACACATGTACATAAAACCACGTTGTATGTTTTCCAGGGGTACTGATATCTGTGTGTGCGTGCATAGAGCCAGGTATCAAAGGTACCAGACTGAAAGCAGTGAATCTCTCCTGGAGGAAGAAGATGTTTGCCGAGGGAGTGGATCAGAGAGGAACTTAGCTTCCTCTGTAATGATTTTACAAGAGGAATTCAGTCACGTATTGCCTGATTATGCAGTTACAGCGTACGATTTTAAAAAGTGAGAGGCCTCAGGTGGGATCACTGAGTTCTGCTTCTCCTTTAGACCTTTTCTTCACCTGCCCGTGTCTCCTTGCTGTGGATACAGCCCCGGGAACGAGGGCATCTCCGTTCCGTGTAATCTGAAGGAAGTTATCTCAGGTGCTTTATCTCCAAGGATGGTGAAGATTAAGAATGCTACCGGCTGAGGAGGAGTCCAGTCGAGTACCTGGTTTAAAGAATGGGCTTCATGCTGGGGCACCTGGGTGGCTCGGGTCCTGATCTCACGGTTTGTGAGTTCAAGCCCCGTGTTGGGCTCTGTGCTGCCAGCTCAGAGCCTGGAGCCTGCTTTGGGTTCTGTGTCTCCCTCTCTCTCTGGCCCTCCCCCACTCGTGCTTGCTCTCTCCCTCTCTCTCCCTCTCTCTCTCTCTCTCTCTCAAAAATAAACATAAAAAGAAAAAAAAGAATGTGAATGTGCTTCACCCTGGATCTTTTTCCTCTTGTAGGGGAGCTTCTAAGAAGGCAACACAGAACTTCTACGAAGTTCTCACAGTGGGGACAGAGCCCTTTGCTCAATGTCCTCATGTTGGATCTCAAGGGTGGCGAGTCATTTGATTCTATGGGTTTTGAGTCATCTTCCTTATACCTGTGAGAAGTGAGACATAGCTCCCTCACTCGTGAGAAAACTGAGGGCCAAGGGGCAGGCACTGGCCAGTTTCCCAGCTCACAGAGCCCTGTGGGAGCTGGTATTTTGTCTGGCATTCCTACCTGTCCAGTCTGTCAGTCACGGTTCGTGGCGGCCGTGGAACACCCCAAACAGGAACTTCCGCCCTTAATTATCCTGAGCCGTGCACAAGTGTGACTGGACCTTACTGCCTGAATCGGTTCCTCTTAACGATTAACCACAGAAAATAATCTGGCAAATTGTGTTTACGGAAATGCGTGGCTGCTCTCTCGAATGCATCGGGGGAAATCGGGGACCTGCCGCTCTCCACCGAGGGAGCTCATTCCTCACCAGCCTGAGCTGGGGCAGAGATGCTGGGGTGAGGGGTGCGGAGGGGGGCCTCCTCAGGGACACGGCTTCTAAAAGTGAGGTCGGCCAGCCACCTGCTCAGAATTGCCGGTGGTGTTTATTAAAATGCAGATTCCAGGGCCTCTCCACACCCACCGAATTGGAGTCTCTAGAGGTAGGCCCAGGAATTTGTGTGTAAAGCTATCTCCCCTGGGGCTTCTTCTGCACACTGAAAGTTGAGCCCAACTGCACGAGGAGGAAAAAACCTGAGACAAGCACGCTCTTAGCAAGAATTCTCTTTAGCACCTTGGCTCCATGAATAGTAATCATACATATAAAGGACATCCACACAGTAGGATGTTGGCAACATATGACAGGCGAGGGATGCCCCAGGGAAGAGAGAGAAAGGAAGACACAGGACAGAGTAGGGGAGGAGCGGCTCATTCATTATACTCTGCAATCTTGTATCTCTGGTGGAAGCTTTGTATCTTCTGTTGGAAGCCTAGGTTACAAGGTGATAACGTAGAAATGTTTAGGTACGAGAGTCTCAAGTAGCATTGACATCAGTCATCTGAAAGACACTCTGGAAGATATTTGATTGACATTCTTAGTTTTTGTTCCAACAAAACCAGCCTCGTTCCTGATTCACAAATCATCCTGGGAATGTATGACTTACAGTCAGAGAGAAGTCTCCCGAGCAAAAAAAGAGAAAACCAAACACGGTTCATTCAATGGTCTATGACATCACCTTTGAAGACTATGTCAAAAGGGGTTTTGTTCGATTAATTTTCATTATCTGTTGTTACCCAATTAATGAAAGGTGATCCTATTAATGAGTGTGTGAACGAGACAGTGTCTTCGTTGCCACATCTGAAACATTCCCCAGCCTTTTCAGGGTGGAATCGGCCTGACCCAAAGTGTGGCCTTTCTTCATTGTAGAGAGATACAAACTCTCTCCAACCGTCCCAACACCAAATTATTATGTGTCAGCTGCTCGCCACCCAGGACACAATACGAGGCCTGTGCTTGAGTTACTGCCATTTTATGTGAGCAAAATGCTAGCTTTCTTTTTTCAGCGAAGTCGATCGAGTCGGGAGAAGTTTCAATACCACATTTCTTGGTTTGAAAGCAGGATTGTTTTATGAGCTGGCACCAGCTGCAGAGAACTCGCCAACTCCCTTTAAGAAATAATGTTTAGAAGAAGCTAAATTTGATTAAACGGAATCTTTGATACAAATGACTCTCAGACAATGAAACTATCTTCACAAGGAGATGTTCTCTTCCCCCACTGAGGAAGAAATAGAGACATGTTTCCATTGTCACTGTGGCCGGTCTGGATTGAAAAGGAAGGCTGTGGGAGAGATAAGCAAAAATAGGTTACATCTGAGTATGCCGGCCGTCTCTCCCCGCTTGCTGGAGAATCTCCTCTTTGTCTCACTCCTGAAGCACAGCGTTGTTTTCTTGGACCGGTGCTCTGAGTTAAACCTGGATTAAACTATGGATCCCTTACACCTGATTTTGTGATTTCGAGACTGACACAAATGCAAACCTAGAACACAATGGAACCCCGAATCACTTAAACCTCCATAAATAGGAAAGAAGCCACTCGATCTTCCGAAAGATTGTCCGGTCGCTTTCTCTTCCATATCGATTGTTCAGCTGTAAAATGAAATCACTGAATTCTTCCGTATGCAAGCATTTGCTACTTTTGAGTATACGTTAAAGAATTTCACAGAGCAGAACTGTGTCATTAAAAGTATCCATCCACGTGATTCGGCAGTTTCATTTCTTGGTATGTGCTTATCCAAAAGATTTGAAGACAGGTCTTGAAGACAGATGTGCACACTCGGGTTTATAGCAGCGTCGTTTACAACAGCCAAAAGGTGGAAGCACTCCCAATGGCCATCGACAGATGATAAATGGATAAACAAAATGTGATGCACATACAATTCAGCCTTAAATGGGAGGAAATTCTGACATGCTACAACGTGGATGAATTTTGAGGGCATCACACTAAGCGAAATAAGCCAGTCATAAAAAAAAGAAATACCTTAGGATTGCATTTATATGAGGCACCTACAGTAGTCAAACGTACAGACAGAAAGTGGAAGGGTGCTTACCAGATGGTGGCGGGGAATTGTTGCTTTATGGGTGTGAAGTTTCATTTTGCAAGGTGAAAAAAGTCCTGGAGATGAACAGTGGTAAGGATTGCGCCACAGTGTGAACGCACGTAATGCCATTGAGCAATACGCTGGAAAAAAAAAAAGTGAGAATAGTAAATTTTATGTCATGTACATTTTTACCAGAACTTAAAATAATAATTTGTCTAAGTATTTCAGATTTTTAGGTCAAAGTGCTTATTAAGAGAATCTGCAACTTTTTCAAGATGTAAAATGCTTTCCACATGACTTTAAAAGTAAATATTGGGGTGCCTGGGTGGCTCAGTCGGTTAAGCGTCCGATTTTGGCTCAGGTCATGATCTTACGTTCATGGGTTCGAGCCCCAGGTCAGGATCTGTGCTGACAGCTCAGAGCCTGGAACCTGCTTTGGATTCTGTGTCTCCCTGTCTCTGCCCCTCCCCCGCTCATGCTTTGTCTCTCTCTTTCTCTCTCTCTCTCTCTCTCAAAAATAAATAAATGTGAAAATAAAAATAAATACAAATAAAAGTAAATATAATATTTTGGGGTTTTAAAATTATTTTTTAAATTTTTTTTTAACATTTATTCATTTTTGAGATTGAGAGAGGCAGAGCACGAGCAGGGAAGGGGCAGAGACAGAGACACAGAATCCAAAACAAGCTCCAGGCTCCGAGCTGTCAGCACAGAGCCCAACGCGGGACTCGAATTCACAGACCATGAGAACATGACCTGAGCTGAAGTCGGACGCCCAACTGACTGAGCCACCCAGGTGCCCCCTTTTTTTTTTTTTAATATAATATTTTGTTAATTCCCTGCATCTTTCAGGAAACTACGTTTCTGGTAACTGTCCACTTGAAGAAAGCCTTTATCTTCCTATTGCTTTCAAACCGTTTCTCCCTGGACCCATGTATAGTCAGATTCCTTAGCTTCTTGTGCTGGTCTGTGGCTTCATCGCTCTGGTCTCTACCAGAAACTTAGGTAAATGGTTGCAAGCTTTGGTAAACCTGAACAATGAGAGTTGGGTACTGATCAATCTTTATGTTGAGGAGCCTGGAACTATAAAGCATATTCTTAATAAAAATTAATGTTCTACCTAGTTCACAGAACTGTGCACAGAATTAATAGCACAAGGCCCGCAGAAGTGCCTGGAGGCAGCTGACAAGTTATCTTAGTAGATATTTGCTTATTAAGCGGTAGCAAGGAACAGAGCTGATGGACCCAGGGACATTGCTTTTATCCCTGTTTCCTGGGCTAGGAGGCGCTAGGTTTCTAAGCACGTCTCTTAGGAACAACAGAACAAAGGGTCCTAAATCCCCACTCGTATGTCAGCTAAGTGAAGAAGTTCCATTATGTATATGTTATATATTGGGGTTCTGTTCACCCCCAAAAAGTTTAAATGCACTAACCACGAAGACGTGTTGCTTGACTGTGCACCTTTCTTTCTCTCCTTCCTGCTTCCCCCCTGTTCCAGTTCCACCTGGGAATCAACGCAGTTGTCCGGAGGCTGAAGCCACCCCAAGCAGTGCGAAGGGACCGAGCTGCGGACCCAGGCCAGGGGGATCTCACATTCCACCGCCGGTGGCAGTGATTGGCTCAGGAAGGGGCACCTGACCTCAGAGGGTGTGGTTAGAGTAAATCTCAAGCACTTTGCTGATAACATTCATCAGCACAAAGATTTTCCCTCCTGCCTCCATGCCTGAGCGCATGCAGCCCCAGGGAACAGCTGGAACCCGGTTTACCACCAAAGGGTTTGCCCAGATCTGCCGGAGGCGAAGTAACACCAAGGACGCAGAGCCAAGAACCGGTGAGGCGGAAATTGGTTCCCATTCAGGTGTTCGAGCCAGCCCCGAAGCTCTTCAACTCTTTATGGGCTTTTCAATTACATGAGCCGGTGAATTCCTTTATAATTTAAGCCAGTATGAGCCAGCTTTGCTCTTACTTAGAACCAAAAACATTCTGATGCATCATCCATCCATGTCAGGTGGCCCCTTCATTTTGTGGATGAGGAAACGAAGTCCCAACATGCTACATGATTAGTTAAGAGACATGGCCTTCCCAGACCCAGGCCTTTTTCTTTCACTGTTATGGTCATTTAGAGCATGTGTGATGAGTTTGGCAGCAGTGAATACAAAGTTAATCCTTATTACCAAGCACTGATCGGATGTGCTCCAAAGTGCTGAGACCGATTTGGACTTTGGACATTGGACTGTGGCAATCAATCTCATTGCCGTATGGTCACCCTGTGTATTACGGGTCCTGATGATTCACTAGAAAGAAGAAAGGATCAAATAGTTGGAGCAAGCTGTGGGGACTTCCTTGAAGAATTTTATTTATTTTTTTAAAGTTATTTATTTTGAGAGAGAGCGAGAGAGCTGGTGCATGAGTGGGGAAGGCACAGAAAGAGAATTCCAAGCAGGTGCCACACTGTCAACACAGAGCCCATTTAGGGGCTCGTTCCCATGAACCGTGGGATCATGACCTGAGCCGAAATCAAGAGTTGGGGGGTTAGCTGACTGAGCCACCCAGGTGCCCCAAAGAATTGTATTTAACTTACAGTTAGTTTACCAGCAACTCAGGCTCGATTATATATGCCGCTTTGCCACTTTCTTCTGAACTTGTCACGGACTTTTGCTTCTTGCTAATCATCCCTTATTACCACTTCTTATCTTTCAAAAGGACAACCTCACCGCCCTGTCTTCTTGCCTTTTGGACCTCCTCTACAGCCACCAAGACTTACATACATTATAAATGTACGGGAAGGATGAGAGAGGGAGAGAGAAGAAACAAGTGTATGTATGTGGACGTGTGGACGTAGCATGTATGAAAGAAATCGTGCGTGGTCGTGACAGTCCTTGTTGCCGCAGCTGATAACCAGGCAGAATTGCTGTTTAGAACTCCCTTCCTCCACTCCTCATTCCATGTTTCCTTCCTTTGCCCCCAGCCAGGATATCAGCAGGTGTGGGTTCTTTACCTGGTAGAATGACCTCAACTTCCCTTTCTAAAAGGTCTGACTCTTTAGTGCTTCTGCCTGGTTTTGTCCACTAAGTGTTACTCTTGGACATGCAGGTGCCCCAAGAATCCCATGGGTTGCAGACATGGTCCTCCAGGCCCTCCCTGTGTGGCAGCCTTCCACCTTCTCCTTGGTTACCAGAACCTAACTCCCCAGCAGGGACAGCAACTCCCTTCGTTGCCTCTTTGTTTGGTGACCCGGTGAGCCCATGATGGTTGACTTGGACGGAACCTGCCGAGAGCATTCTTCCCTTGAGCCCTCAGACCTCCAAGACATCAGAACAAAGTTCTGGGAGCAAGTGCTTCCAGCTACTTGGACCTGTGGATTTTATTTATGGGGAAAACAGAAACGCTCGTTGCTATGTCAAAGTGTATACCACACCCCATAACATAGAACACTGAACTGTCACGATGTTGTCTATTGGGTGCCAGAAGTAGGTCTTCAGTAGGGTGTCCCACCATCCTTGCGAGGTAAGAACAGTAGATCCCATGGGCATAGGCCTGTTGCCTCACTTCTTTTGCTGTGAAATGTGTTCCTTGATCAGAAGTGATGTTGTGGGGAAAACGATGACAGTGAATAATGTATTTTGCAAGTTCATGGAGTTGAGACCATAGCTTAGGATTGGCCATAATTTGCAACAGCTGGAAGGCATCACCACCCCTGGTCCTGAAAGGGCAATGGGGAAGAAATAGTGTTTCTGGGCCAAGTGAGAGCTAGAAACATAGAGGCAAGTCCCACCCACCCCAGCAGGAGGGACACAGAGGGACACAGCCCTGGCCAGAAGCACAGCACCCAAACAGGGAGGAATCAGGAAAAAAAAAATACTCCAAGCTCATCTTCTACTGCTCTTTGATCTCTAATCGGTGCCTCCCTTTGAACTCAAAGGAAACCAGAAAGCAAAGGGCCGCAGTGATGCTTTCCAGAGGGGTTAGGCTCCCAGGGCCCAGAGCAGAGCAAAGAAAGACAGATCGTGGGCTTGGAATGATGGGAGTTGGGAGGGGGTGATAACCAACACATAGAAACAATAATTCAGGCAAAAGAAATCTGGAAGGAATCTCTTGTAACCTTGAAGTCCTAGGGAGGAAATGGAAGGGCTTACGATCCCAATTAGTATGTTCATTTCTTCTTCCAGTGGCACCAGATTGTCAGAGAGATGGCATGAACATGGAGTCTGGCGGGTGGGACTCAATCGTTGGTTGTTAATAATAAAACTGCAATTTAGGTAAGGAAGAGGAAACATATATAGCCAAAAAAAATAGGATAATAATGATATGAAATGACATGGAGGTTCTAAAGGGCATCTAACTTTTATGAAGTGTTTACTATAAATTAGCTGGTTTCTGGCAACCCACTTTTTTAGGTGCAACCTCAACCTCATAAGGTTAATACTATCAGGCATATTTTATAGATGTGGAATCAGGGCTCAGAGAGGTTAAGTAAGTTAATCATGACAACGCAGCTAATACACGGCAAGAGGCAGGATTTGAACCTGGGTCTTTTTGAGTCTATGCTCTTAGTTGGTAGCCAGTGTGCAAGATGATCCCCAATGATCCTGGCCTCCTGGTACTCATAGTCTGGATGCTCCTCTTCCCCACTGTTTGTGTGACCAATAGAGTATGAGAGAAGTAGGGGTACCTGGCTGGCTCGGTCAGTGGAACACGTGACTTTTGATCTTGGGGTTGTGAGTTTGAGCCCCACGTTGGGCACAGAGATTACTTTAAAAAAAACTAAAAAAAAAAAAAAAACATGATAGGGGCACCTGGGTGGCTCAGTCGGTTAAGCGTCCGACTTTGGCTCAGGTCATGGTCTTGCAGTTTGTGAGTTCGAGCCCCAGGTCAGGCTCTGTGCTGACAGCTCAGAGCCTGGAGCCTGCTTCAGATTCTGTGTCTCCCTCTCTCTCTACCCCTCCCCATCTCATGCTCTGTCTCTCTCTCAAAAGTAAATACACATTAAAAATTCTAAAAAAAGGGGAGAACATGATAGAAGTAATGGTATGGCACCTCCAAGTCTAGGTCACAAAACACATTGCAGTTTCTGCCTCTTTCTCTTGGATCACTCACTTTGGGGAAAGAGCCACCATGTTATGAGAAAAAACCCAATGGCGGAGGAAGTGAGATTTCTGTCCAACATCCATCAAGGAACTAGGCCTTCTGCTAAGCCACATAAGTGAGGTTGGCAGGGGATCTCCTGGCCCCAGTCAAGTCTTCAGATGACTGTATCTGAGGAGTCATGTGACCTCCTATAAGCCAGAACCACCCGGCCAAACCACTCCCAAATTTCTGCCCTGCAAAATCTGTGAGCTCATTAATGTTTGTTGTCTTAAGCCACTAAGTTTTAGGCAATTTGTTATGCATCAATAGATGAGTGATATATTACAGTAGCAACACAAGCTCAGAAGCCTACTAGCTGTCTCAAAATTCCAAAGTTTCTAATCTGGGCCTTGAGAGAGCAGTGTAGGAATTCACCTGGAAAGAAGGGCATGCAACCCAGCATGTGCAAAACTTAGAATACGATGCAGCCCTTGCGACCTTGTAAATAGTATGGTTCAGCCATGGAAAGAATATGCTTGGGAGCAGAAAGAAACAGGTGGCCAGGCTGTCCGGGGCCAGATTATGAGTGTTGTTTATGTCATCGTAAGATGTTTGGACTCTATCCTATAAGGATTAAGGAGTTGCTGACCCATAACAATAGTGGACCAAGGCAGCGAGAAGGATAGATTCTTTACAAATAATGTAAGGAGTGGCACCTAGGTGGCTCAGTTGGTTGTGTCTGACTCCTGATTTCGGCTCAGGTTATGATCTCACAGTTCATGAGTTTGAGCCCCAAGTCGGGCTCTGTGCTGTGTGGAACCTGCCTGGGATCCTCATTTTCTCTCTCTCTCTGTGCCTCCCCTGCTCATGCTCTCTCTCAAAAATAAATAAAACTAATAAAAACCTTAAAAAATAAGTAACGTATGGAAAATAAATGACCCAATTTTTTAAAAAGCAAAAGATTTGGGACACCTGAGTGGCTCAGTCAAGCAACCGACTTTGGCTCAGGTCACGATCTCGCGGTCCGTGAGTTCGAGCCCCGTATTGGGCTCTGTGCTGACAGCTCAGGGCCTGGAGCCTGCTCCAGATTCTGTGTCTCCCTCTCTCTCTGCCCCTCTCCTCCTTGCACCCTGTCTGTGTCTGTCTCTCAAAAACAAATAAACATTTAAAAAATAATACTAAAAAGCCAAAGATTTGAAGTTACTTCGCTGGAGACAATATGGGGACAGCAAGCAAATGAGCATATGAAGAGACAAACAGCATTGGCCCTGAGGGAACCGCGCATGAAAATCACAGTTAGATGCCAATGCACACCTATTAGATGACTGAAGTTATAAAACATTTAAAAAAACACTTAAAAAATGTTTTAAAGTCCAAAACTGCAAGTGCTGGCAAGGATATGGAGGAACTGGAAGGCTCCCACAGCAACTGCACTCAGAGGCATTTACCCAAGATCAATGAAAAGTCAGGCTCACACAAAAACCTGCACCTACACGCGTATAATGGCTTTATTCATAGTCACCAAAAGCTGGAAATCACCCACATGTCCCTCACCTGATGAATGGATAAACCAACATTTGGTACTTCCGTGCACACAGCAACAAAAAAGACGAACCTCCTGATTCCCCCAACAACACAGTTCAAGAACCAAATGAAATCAAATGAATATTGTTTATCGATCTCAAGTTACCAAATAATCCTGTCGTTTTTGAAACTCCATGTTTAGCCCCTTGAGAGACACGATAGCTCTGTATTTATTCTTGCACAGTGGCCCTACATCTGTCTGGTAAACCCAATAAATGTCTGATGAGTGTGCTCATCTCCATTAATAAAATACAGTATACAATGAAATACAGGGGCGCCTGGGGGGGCTCAGTCCATTGAGCGTCTGACGTTGGCTCAGGTCATGATCTCACGATGTGCAAGTTCGAGCCCTGCGTCGGGCTCTCTGTTGTCAGCATAGAGCCTTTCAGATCCTCTGTCCCTCTCTCTCTCTCTGAACCTCCCGGGCTCATGCTTTCTCTCTCAAAAATAAATAAGCATTTTAAAAAATGAAATGCAAATGATTTGTGTTTTCTGTCATTCTGTTATGTGTATCTGTACAATCTGTATATCTGTATATGCCCACAGAAGTTTGAATTGGAATGATTTTTGACAGCATTCATTTATCATTGTCGGTGAACAATCATGAATATGCAAAGGATTTTTATCAGATCAGACCCAATGGCATATGCATTTTCCTTAGTTCCTGAATATTGGCTGCTCTCGGTTGTTAACGTTTCTTGATCACATACCCCAAGTTCTTCTCATGATGCTCCATACAAGAAACACCAGAAGCTGGGGCGGCTGGGTGGATCGGTCGGTTAAGCATCCAACTCTTGATTTCAGCTCAGGTCACGATCTCACAGCTCATGAGATCGAGCCCCGCACTGGGCTCTGCATTGACAGCGTGGAGCCTGCTTAGGACTCTCTCTCTTCCTCTCCTCTGCCCGCCCCTCCCCCCCACTCGTGGGCTCTGTCACACTCAAAATAAATAAATAAACATAAGGAAAACCCAGAAGTCATTTGAAATCTGATATTCAGTCCACACTTCCCTCCCTTTCCTCTCTCCCCCACAAAATGATAGGAGACCATAAGGATGGATACATATTAGGAGGCTGACGGCAGTAGTCCTGGTGGGTGATGGGGGAAGCCTGGAGCTGGGCAGGGATGTGGGGGTGGAGAGAGGGTAACTACGGAATAGAATTGGCAGAAAACCTGGGAGCTCCAGATAAGGTGTCGGTGAGTGAGAGAGACAGAGAGTAGTTAGTCCTAGCACAATGGACACTGGTTTGTTGGTCCTTTTAGTCTCAAGATATAAAAAAGACCTGAAATTAACACATCGGAAGAGTCTATAAAGAAAATCTGTTTTTAAAAAAATAGAAACTTTTTTTTTTACTTCCTTTCTGCACAGGGGGGATGTTTCAGCTCTCCTGACTGTGGGTTTTCAAGTATGAAAGGCTTCTTGCACACTGTTGAGATCAGTGGACTGGAGACCCCGGGTAAGAGCTCAGGGTTCGCCTGAGGCTTCCATACCCTGAGGGCTGCCAGGCGCCTGGAGAGGACAAGGAGTTTCTGGAAAGCTACAGGAACACAGACGTGGTGGCTTCTCCAGGAGAACAATCCTCTGGAGGCGGGGGTGGGCAAGGAGGCTCCCCTCGAGTCTCTCAGCTGCTCTGGTGTCTGGGATCGGTGGGCAGACGGAGCTCTCTCTAATCCTGGACTCAGAAGAGTGATCCTCTCAGCCGCCAGTGGCAGAGTGCTGTTCCTGCACTTCAGAGCATCCTCTTGTGATTCCAGGCGCTTTTTTGCCTTCTCAAGTTCCTTTGTCAACAGTCTCCAGGAAGGAGCCCAGGCTGCTGCGGGCTGAAATGAATGCCAGCTCACATTTTGTTTGTGCCTGCTTAACCATTGCCTTGATGACCACTCCAGCCCTGCCTTTGTTTCAAAAGGTTACCTGTGGGACAACTTCCCCTTTGTATGTTGAAATTAACAGCAGGCAGAGAGAGTCCATTGATCAGCCAGCAGAACCTTAAAATTCACATTAAGAAAGAATTCTTCTCCCGCCTGTGTGAGTGAGCCATGGAATCAGATGGAGTGATAGCAGCTGTCAGTGCAGGGTAAGACAACTTCTACAAACATTCTGACACTTCTGTATGCTCGCGCCCGTCCCCCTGGGCCTGTAAGACAGACTCAGCTGCCAAAACGGGCAGCTCAAAAGAAACCAAAGCTTAAAAAAACCAAAAACCCACTTTGGGTTCAGTAGAGGCGATAGGGCAGATGTAAAACACCGGGGGAAGGTAGGGTTGGTCCCTCCCACCTCTCCCTCTTGGCTTTTTCCCATAGCATTTATCATTCGGCATTTATTTTGTCCAGGATTTGTTTTTATTATTGGATGTCTCTTCTCCTGAAAGGAAAACTCCTTGGGAGCAGAGGCTTGTTCATCGCTGCCTCTCTAGAGCCTTGAACGGAAGTAGGCATTCAATAGATATCTGTTGACTGCATGAGCCAATGAATGAAGGTGACCCCAAGGGGGGACATGGTAAGGGAGCCTGGATAAAGGTTTTCCGCCTCCCCTCCAGCCGGCCCACATAGCTGGAATAAATTCATTTCACTTTGTCATAGCAAGTAGAGACTCATGCGGGAAAACACACATCCCTGAGAGCTGCAGGCATCCGGAGACGCTGGGTGGGCAGGTAATGGCTCTTCCTATCCGACCCGGATCCCAGCCTGAGTGCTTCCCAAGGACAGGGCAGTCCGATCCCCAGCACTGGAGAGATGGGCATTCAAAGCAGGGGGACATTTGAGGGGTGTTTGTGTGGCTCAGTCGGTTAAGCGTCAGACTTCAGCTCAGGTCATGGTCTCATGGTTCGTGGGTTCGAGCCCCATGTTGGGCTCTATGCTGACAGCTCAGAGCCTGGAACCTGCTTCAGATTCTGTGCCTCCCTCGCTCTCTGCCCCTCCCCCTCCTCCCTCTCAAAAATAAATAAACATTAAAAAAAAAAAAAGCAGGGGGACATTTGAGAGTAGGATAGTCTTGGTGGGTCCATGCTGGGAAAACTCCAGAAGTCAGAGCAGGCTGGTGGGAGAGTGCCTGATGTAAACTCTACCTGTTTATTCACAAGTGCTTCCTTTACACAGCTGGGCTCCTGCCTTGGAGAGAAAATACAATTTGTTTCTTCTCCTTCTTCTACATCCATTGGCCCCATAGCCAATGGTTATTGAGCACAAATTAGTGCTGGAAATTGTGCCTATGTGTCCTCAAGAGGTTTAACTTGTGAGTTCCAAAACCTTTTGTGATCTACGGGGTAAAGCATTGCTTTCTAAGAAAATGACATTCTGACAGCTGAAGAACTTACTCGGATTACCTTGTGGTAATTATTAAACTGGGATTCGTCGGCCTTGCCTTACGCTGTTAGTGAATTATTTCCCAGGCTGACTGGATGCCCCTTGAAGACAGGCTCCGGTCTAACCACCGCAGTACCTATTGCTACCCTGGGCGTCTAATTTGGCTGCTTTTGTTGTTGCCTTGTTGTTTGCTTGTGGCTGCTGTTTCCTGTGTGATTGTTTCCTCGTGTGTTTCATAACTTTGACCGCGGGCTGATGTGCAGCGGTGCTCGTGGCATTCCTGCGTAGCCTGGGTGGCGAGGGTGTCTTCAAAGTGGTTTTGCATTTGCTTCTGGAAGCCTTGCTACCAGCTCAGGATGTTTCTCATGTTGAATTGCTGGGGACTCCCTGCCACTCAGGTAGTATACATTTGAACCTCAAACCCCTGGTGGGTATAACCCTTCAGTGACAATTGGCTTCTGGTTACAGTTTTTCAGAAGGGATTTTTTTTCCTTCCCCATAGCCCATGACCGGCGGGCTTTATTTCCCAGAATGTGCCCCTAGAAGGTACTGGATCTGTGCAGGGTCCTCATCGAAGGCCTTGTCCCTGTCCCGAATGGAAGATGGAACCCCAAATTGGCGACTTTACCCCCAAGGACAGCCAAAGTATCAGATACTACTTGAAACTCCTTTTTTTCAGCTTTTGCTTCATTTATGGATCCTGAGTATTTGCTTTTTTTTTTTCTTTTCCTTTTGCTAAAGCGTACTGCAGAAATGGGTGCCTG
Organism: Panthera tigris; assembly: GCF_018350195.1. Classification (NCBI taxonomy): domain Eukaryota; kingdom Metazoa; phylum Chordata; class Mammalia; order Carnivora; family Felidae; genus Panthera; species Panthera tigris. Next base: position 68,812,697 of record NC_056669.1, on the reverse strand, counting down.
TATCTACCCTATGATGGTGCTATAATCGTACATAATTCACAAAAGACATTTTGTTTCAAAACTAAATCAAAAGATTTTCAAAATGTGCTATGTATAAGGCTCCATACGGGACACAAAGAGGGAGAAAATACTGAGCCACGCACTCTTAGGAAGCTTCAGGTATGTTGTCTTCTCTGATCGTCACAACAATTTTGCGAGCTAGTTATCATTTCCATTTTACAGACGAGGAAACTGAGGTCCCAGATCTAGTGGCTTACTCAAAGTCACATATCTAGTCAATGAGAGAACCAGCATTAAACTCAGGTCTGTCTGACTGCAAAGTCTAGGCTCTCCCACTTTTGCCATGCCGAGGGTTCACAAGAGAGAGAAAACATGCCCAGGAGAGGGCTAAATACAATGTAAAACTACAAAACAAACAAAAGACAAAAACCAAAAAACCCCACATGCATATAATAAAAACTACACTGCAAGAAATGCTCTGAGAAAGTAAGGACATGAGTAGTTGCTGATGATATGGGCCTGAGGACGGTGACTTCAGAGGGGTCATAGTGAGCTGGCAGGGGCAGAGACTTGGCACAGGTGTTAATGATATTACCTCAGTGAAGAAGTGGAGAAGCACATTCCTGACAAAGGAGAGGGCACAGAAGAGGCCTGGAGATGAACAAACGTATGCATGTTATGGTCTCCATGAGTAGACAGGGCGTGGTTATGCAGAAATATGGCTGGGACATGAGACAGCAGAAGTTTGAGGCTAAGTATGGGTCTTGATTGCTAACAGATTTTGAGCATATTGGGTAGGTAATAAAGAGCCTTTGAAGGCTTTTAGCTGGAAAAGATGTAACCAAGGCAGTTGTTTAGGCATATGTAAATGGAGTCATGTACAAGATTGGCTGCGAGGGAATGGAGAAAGGAGAGACACTAGTGAGTCTGGATCCCGGCGGAACAGCGAAAAACAAATGGAAAGGATGGATAAATAGACATTTCTCTTACTAAGGATGCCGAGGCCAGTTGTTCTCAATGAAGCACCAATTCAATGGGAATTGAATTTTATCAGCCCCAGCCAGCCCACTGGGGCTGAGTCCCTGGGGGCCAGAGCTGGGCCAGTGAGCCATTAGCCAAAGTTACCAGGAGAAAGGAAGTCAGTGTAGGCCACATTCTGGACACACTGAATGTCAATGCTGGGAAGGTCTGAGTTCTATCTATGGATGAGTATGGCACAGGGAATTAGAAAGCAAAGATAAAAAAAAAAAGAAAAAAAAAAGGTATTGACATATTATAAGCAAATGGGTCTAGGAGCCGTGAATGGAACCTGAGCCTTGTTTTAATTGGTCTTAGGTTGCCTAGAACACTGTGGGGTCAGCTTAGTTTAAAGATATAAGGCTGAAAGCATAAGAGACTGTTAAAAACTGAGAACAAACTGAGGGTTGATGGGGGGTGGGAGAGAGGGCAGGGTGGGAGGGAGGGCAGGGTGGGTGATGGGTATTGAGGAGGGCACCTTTTGGGATGAGCACTGGGTGTTGTATGGAAACCAATTTGACAGTAAATTTCATATATTAAAAAAAAAAAAAAAAAAGATATAAGGCTGGCATGAGCAGCTTTAACATCTGAGCTATAAGGGAATATGGAGAATGCATCCCTTCTCCAGACTTCCATGTCTCTGTCATAGCATTTACTGCAGTGCAATGCAAATTATCTAGCTCCTTATCTATCTTTCCCAGTAGACTCTGTGCTCTCTGTGGCAGGGACTAGGTCCTACTGATCTATATTCCTGGCATCTAGCACAAAACCCAGCACAGAGTAGATGCCCAAGTAAGAGTTAATGGTGGTTTGGACCAGAGTAGGAGCAGGGGCATGGTGAGGACTGGCCAGTTTCTAAATACCTTTTGAGGGTAAAACCAAATGCATTTCCTAATCATTTGGATGTAGAGGATGCAAGCGAGCGTGGAGTGCAGCGTGAGTCAAGGTTTTTGGCTTCGGAAACCCAAAGAATAAAGTTAGAATCATCTGAGATGGAGAAAGCGGCAAGTAGAACGTGTTTCAGTGAAAACAGCAGGTGGTAAGTCTGCACATGCTGATTTGGGGTGTCCAAATCAGAGGTGACACGCAACAGTTAGTTGCTCAAGTCGGAAATCTGAGAGACGTTTGGACCAAGAATATAAATGGGAGACTCATCTGCATCAAGGCGGTATGACAAACCTTGAAAGCGGGCATTAGTACCCAGGGAGTGTGGACAGAAAAGAGAAGGGGCCCAAGGTCTGAGCCCTGGAATACTGCCATGCCAAAAATCTGGGGAGAAGAGAACACACTAACAAGTAAGACTGATAAGGAGCAAGCAAGGAGATTGGGAAACAAAAGACAATCCAGCAGACAGACCAACAAGAACAAAAACGAACAAGTGGAAGGGGTGTCCTGGAAGACAAGTTAAGAAAGCATATCAAGGAGGAGGGAGGCATCAAGTGAGTGTGTCCAATGTTGCCTGCGGAGTCAAGGAAGATGACGAGTGAGAACCGCCCGGTTTAGCCGTGGAGGAACACAGTCTCGTGGCGAGGATGGACGTGGAACTAAGTCACTGTAATGTGGAGATGCTTGACCACCATGATGAGACTCCGGTGGTTTGGTGGAACCCAAGGCCTGGGTGGGGTGAGAGTAAGAGAGCACAGGAGGAGTGGCATTGGAGAGGAGTACAGACATCTCCTTACAGAAGTACTGGAAGGAGAAGCAAAAAGGTGGGGCAGTAGCTGGTGGGTGAAATGGGGTCAAGAGAAACCATTTGTTTGTTAAGATGGACGAAATAGCAGCATGTTTGCGTACTGACTCAGCACATCGACAAGGCTAAGATCTTAGACCCAAGGTCAGATTTCCAGTCTTCCATCTTCTAGTAGTGACTCTGTTATGAACTGAAGGGTTTGTGTGCCTCCCAGACTCACGTGTAGAAACCCTACCCCCGCTGTGATGGGACTAAGAGGTGGGGCCTTTGGGAGGTAATTGGCATTAGATGAGGTCGTAAGCGTAGAGTCCCCATGAACGGGATTGGTGTTTTTACGAGAGTCACTAGAGGGCTGGCTTCCTCTCTGATCTCCAGATGGGTAGACACAGTGAGAAGTCAAAAGTCTGCAGCCCAGCAGAGAGCTCTCACCAGAACAAGTTCGTGGAGACTTCCAGGCCCCAGAACCGTGAGAAAGAAATTTCTGTTGTTTAAGCCCCCTAGCATACGGTATGTTGTTCTAGCAGCAGGAGCAGACTAAGGATGAAGGCAGACTCTCAGTAGGAGGCTCTTCCACCTTCTGAGCTCGTCAAGGATGAGGACTGAATGTCTTCCCTTGATTCTTGGCGACCGATATATAGTAGACACTTAGTAAATGTTTATCAAATAAATGCCTGTGCGTAAAAGACCTGGCAAGTTCTTTGAGCCACAGTTTCACCTGTTAAATGAAGATAATAGGACCCACATCAGAGGACTGAAGAAAAGAGGGCATACGCCAGGAACAGAAAGGGGCCTGGTACTTAGTATATGCTCAGCAGACGTTAGTTTTATTATTAGCTCAGGGCCTTCATTTTACAGCTCAGGCGACAGTTTGCTCAAGGTTGCACAGCTCATCACAGAGCTAATAGTCTCTGGATTCACGTTCCTTAACTCTTCCCACATAACCAGAAGAGTCACCCACAATGGCCAAGAAGATGGAGGTGACTGTGTCTGGGTTGGATTGATGAGAAGCGTGGATACTAGGAATTAAGAGCACCTTTGAAATCTCTGTATTCCTATGTGGACCGACACAGGCCTCCTTCCTGCCTAATTTTTCAGGACACTCAGCCAAGGCAATCCTCACACGATGCTCTGTCTTTTTCTCATAGCTTTTTCTTGTGTTACCAGAATTCTGGTCTTAATGTGCTGGGTGGCAATTCTTCCTATTCCCTTCGTATCCAAGTCAAGGGACAAAGCTACTCTACATGCCCGTTTTGTTCGTTGTTAGTCCTTATGTAATTATAAATCTAGACGGCTGGCCCTACTGGCTACCACTCCAGGTGATAATATAGACGTAGATCCAAAACATGTTCCTGGGCAATATTAATATAAAGTTTAATGACCCTGGAAACACCCTCTCTCATCATACTTGCAATACATGAATAGCCTGTCCTTGCCGGGATGAATGGAGAACGCTTACTTTTGTCAGCCTTTATTAGTGGAGTACTATATGCTGCCATTTCTTTAATAAGACAGTAAATCTCCAGCAGAGTTTATAGTTTGTCTTTCATCCAAAGACCTCAAAGTAACTTTGCTTACACTGTGTCATTATTAATCATGCAACTTGCCCAAAGAGGCAAGCACTGGTTGTTTCAGAGGGAGAAACTGAGGTTCCAAGAAGGTTATACGACTCGACTTCTCAGGGTCATGAACAGGGTCGGAAAAAAAGAGCTGGGCACAGAGCCCAGCCTCCTGTCTCTCGGGCCTACGACCCACGGTTCCCCCAAAGCTCTCTGAACACTTTTTTTAATAGAAAATGCAATTTTCTACCTTGATCTATTAAGCAGAAGTGAACTCTAAACTCTTCTTTAATTGCTTGGGGGGAAACTAAGTTTATTTTTGAAGTCACTTCCAGTCATAAAATGCTTGATTCACTATTTTCAATAATACAATTGAAATAAGTAGATAGCTTTGTAGTCATAATGATAGCTTGGGCTTCAGTGGTGCCCTGGCTCTGAAAAGCACAGCTCACAGGCTTCTAGACCTTCAGTCACTGGAAGAGGGCTGCCCCTCTTGGTGACTTCCAGTATCCTTTTCTTTCTCACACGCTTTTTCTCCCCCTCCCCATTTCCTTCACTTACACTCCTTTTCCTCAAATTACCTCTTCCATGCACCCAGCGCTCTAAGATAAAAGACACTCCATGCTTTTGCTGGATATGACAAAAGACTTCCAGGCCCTCTGGAATATTCTGTGGAATCCCATGCTATGGGATTCTCCAAGAGTGTCTCAGTGGGGGCGAGTTTAGATCTCATCTTGCATGGAGGTAAAGGATCAAAGTTACAAAGATGGACTAGAATTCATCAAACATTCAAACAGCCCTCTAGATATCCCCCAGTCACCCCTCCGCCCCCCGCCTTATACTTAAACTGGGGTTTTAGAACTAGTCTGGCCAAGGGAAGCAAAGGCAGTTGAGAACAGTACTCCTCCACCTGCTGAGTGACCTTGGAGGTCACACCTTCCAGACTGCCATACCCGAAATCTAAGCTATGTGGCATTAGCTTAGCTGCTAGTCCAGAAAGGTGGCAATCCATGGTATGCATTGGCAAAAAGCGAGGCAAGCTGGGCCTGCAGACTTGAAAAGCAGACCATGAGCCATCTGAATTTAGAAGTGTAAGGCAGGGGCTGGCAAATTTTTGGTAGAGACCCAGGTGGTGAATATTTTCAGCTGTACAGGCCTTATGGTTTCTTTTGAAATTACTCAGCTCTACTATTATAGCATGGAACCAGCCATAGAGAATATGTAAACAAATGAGCACGGCTACGTTCCAATAAAACTTTATTTGCAAAAATAGGAAGTGTGCTGGATTTGGCCTGTTTGCCACCTCCTGGTCTAAGGAAAGTGTTTGGATAACAGAATAAGTTTCTGTTGCCCTTTTCTGCCTTTGACAAATTTCAATAGGGAGGGGTTCCAAAAGTATTGGCTGGTTGGTAAACAGAAGTTAAAGAAAGAAGTCAAAATTTGTGACCCCAACTTTCCATAAAATTTAAATGGGCTAAGAAGGCTGTGTGGCCCCCAAAGCCCATCAGATAGGGAGGAGGAAGATAAATGCACAAGGAGGAGCCTCCTGGAGAGCAGAGCAGGGGCAGGGATGAGAGGGTTTATAATTGAACAGAGACCTGAAAAGAGCAAAGGACAAGCTAGGTGGATAGATGGGGGAAGAATAGAATTATAAGCAAGTACAAAGGCCCTGAGGCAGAAGTGTGCCTTGTGCCTTCAAAAAACCACACGGATGCCAGTGTGACTGCAGCAGGGGACACAAGGGATGGAGGGGTAGTCAAGATGACAGCAGAGAGAGAGAGAGAGAGAGAGAGAGAGAGAGGGAGAGAGACAGGGAGAGAGAGAGCAGATGGGCACGGGTGGTCCCCAGGATAAAACGCACGGGGCCTTGTAGGTAATTTTGAAGATGGCGACTCTTCTCAATGAGTTGAGAAGCCAAAGAAGGCGTTGAGAGTGTGAACAGGGACACGCTCTGAGTTAGGTTTTTAAAAGGATCATTCTGGTTGCCGGGTTATGAAAAAAAGAGCAGGGGGGGAGGTAGGGGAAGGATGTAAGCTAGAAAACAGCTGAGAGTCTATTGCAGTAATCCAAGCAAGGGGTTCATTCATTCATTCATTCACAGAGGAAGCATTTCCTGGTTACCTCTTGAGAAGACATCACCAGAGATAACGCTTCCTGAGTCACACACATATTGTGGGAGATTTCCCTTACACGGCAATGTTGTGTTCATGCTATGAGAAAAACAGGTTAAATATGGTAACATGTTGTGAGTTCTTTGAGACACTAAAGATTTGAAAGATCATGAGAAAGTTTTTCATTTTTAACTTTTGAGGAAGCTTTGAATAAAACTTTGGTTTATGAATTTTGGGAATGAGAAATAATTTGTTTAAGATCAGAGGACATCTTCCTTATGTTATGTTATATTACACAGCAGGAAATTTTGAATGTAAATCTCTCCCTTCCCTACTAGGAAGTTAAAACTGTAAACAAATGCAAAGTGTGATTTTAGGTAGGCTCCTAAATTGGGGGAAAAAAAAATCTATAAAAGCTAACATTATTAAAACAATTGACAACATTGGAACATGGACTGTAGATTAGATAATCGTACTGTACGGATGTCACATTTCCTGAATTTTATAATTGTACTGTGGTTATAGAAGATGATAATATCCATGTTCTTGGGAAATATATACCATGGCATTAAATCAAAAGGGCACAATGCATAGAGAGGGGCATGGTATATGCAACTAATCTTCAAATGGTCAGAAAGAAATATGTACAATGCACATATGTGTGTGTGTATGCACACAGGGATTGTGTATGTGTGCACACACATATATATAGGGATATGTATTATATGTGCATATACATATATGTCTGTATATATATGAAAAAATATGACAATATTAACAACTAGCGCTCTAGAGAAAAGTATACTAGGGCTTTATATATTATTCTTGAAATTCCTATGCTAAGTGTGAAATTATCTCCCCCCCCAAAAGTTTTTTAAATATTTTATAAACACTACAAAGTCAAGTTTATCCCTCCACCTAAAAAAAAGTTAAGCTAGTTAAGCTGTAGGGTTCCCCTTCCAAAGGAAGAAGGAGCAATATTTTTACCCCCAAAGGACGTGACAACGTTCATACGAAAAGAAGGAGGATTCGGAGTCTTCTCTGTTTGAATGCTTCTTTTGCCAACCAGAAGCTGATAAACCTTCTTCTCTCCCCAGTGGGTCCCCAAGTCTCATTCATAATCATTCCAACCATTCGGCACCACCACTGCTCAAATTTGGTACATGCTGGAATCACCTGAAAAGCTTGAGAAATTATCGATGCTTGGGGTCCCACCACCAGAGAGTCTGAATCACTGAGTGTTGGGGGTGCGTGGTCTGGGCATCAGGATTTTTACAAACTCCTTCGTGTAATTATTCTTTCATGCAGCCAACTTGGAGAACCCGCTATTTTACGCCGTGTCACCTCGCACTCGGAGCTGAGCTCAGAGCCTGGTGGTGTTCGAGATGTGCCAGAATCCCCCAGGTCTCTGGCTTCGTTCTTTGGCTGCAGTACCTTTCTCTGATGGCTTGGCAGTCCCATCTAGGGACACCACACTGCAAGGGGCTTGGAAGTGTCTATCCTGGAGGGTCTCAGCATCACCAAGACACTCATTTATTTGCTCCAGGGTTTCTATACTCATGGCTCAGCGCTAGGGGAGTGGAGGGTGTTTTCGTACATTACCGTGGGAAGGTGACTCTCTGTAAGCGCGACCGGTGGAGACGGAGTCCCGAGAGAGCGTTCAGGGCCTTTTTCTTCCAGTTGACATCCCTGCTCTACCCTGCAAGCCTTGGTCTGTTTCTCTGACAGACACTTGCCTGCAACTGACAGTCACAGGACAGGTCCCTGAACCACACACACAAAGTGGTCAAGCAGGTGATTCCCAAACCTTTCCTGCCACACGGATATACTCTGTGCTCTCTCTCCCCGCTAAGCCACCCCCCTTCTACATCCTCCTAAAGAAAGTTCTTTTTCACCAGCCTTGGAATGCCAGGGCAGAACAGCCTCTGGCAGCGCACCGCGCGGGTACTTTTCATCTCTAATCGCCCCTGCTCTATTAAAAGATACGCTCCCATGGCTTTGGGAGCAAGTTACTCATTCAAATACTGTTAACAAATAACAGGATTTAAGTGTGTAATAGGTAGTTACTCAGCTTTGAAAATTTGCCCTGAAGAGTTAAAATTTCTGATTCATTGGAAAGGGGTGGGGGGCGGGAATGTCCTTGTGGGAGGAATTTTCCGCCCCCGGAATTTTATGTCTGATCTCCCTCCCCTGCACTTGGGCTGGAACACGAGATGCAGCGGGAGATTGCAGGAGAGGGCGGGCGGGGGACACTTCTGGGGCCTGCAGGTGCGTAGGGGCTTTACAGCTAGGGCTGCTTCCCCACCCAAGCCAGCAGACATCCGCCAGGACTTGCCGGAGCCCAAGTCAGGGGAGTCGGCTTGTAAATTACTCTCTGGATGATCATTCCGTGTTGGATGGGATCGTGGGAGGGCAGAGTGTGGAGGTGCTGCGGCCCAGACAGCAGGCGGAAGGCTGCTTGGGGCAAGTCCATGAGGCAAAGGCTGACGACGCAATGATGAACTGCCATGACCTCCCAGCAAGCGCAGGAGGGCCTACGACCCACACTTCTCACGGTTCCTGCCTCCTCCAAAGCAGCCCAGAGCCGGGGGCCTGCACCCCCTTTCACCTCTATTTTAATTATTGGTTTTCTTTTATTAAATACCCCCTGTCATTCTATAGTATGAGAACACGACACACAAGTCCTATACTAGGAGACGTCCTCCACTATGGTGACAGCCATACCCTCCGGCAAGGCTGTAGAATCTGGGCCACATAGTTAAGTGCTTGATAAATGGCTGTGGTTTACATGCAGGCCCCCAGAGTGGTGTTCAGAGGTAACCTGTGAGTCCCCAGATAGGGTCGGTGATAAGGGGAGGGTAAAACTCCACGCTAGGGCAGGAAAGGGACTTCACCTGTGTTGGTCCGTCACCAAGGATTCTCAGGTTTGGCTCTTCGGTGGGCAGGGTCAAGTCGAAAATTGTTCTCTCGGTATAGGAATTCAGAACCGATTTATTACAGGAAGAAACTGATTAAATGAGAGGTGGGAGAGGGGGTGCCGTGACCAAGGCAAGTGTCTCCTGAGCCTGTAGGCGGAGAGCCAGGGAGGCAGCCCGTGCAGGTGCACAGAATGCCACTCGAATCCCTTTGGCGCTTCAAAGAGGGTTGCAGGGCAGGGGTGGGGGAGGGGAAGGAAGCCTAAGAGAAACCTCAGGAAGAGAAGAGTCAAGGGTCAGGTTCTCAAATTCTCCTTTTCTAGTGGCGAGAATAGCAGGCTCTCCTCAGGGGAAATTCAGTCCCCCTCAATGTCCCATCACAGATTTGACCCCATCAGCACCCCCACCCTCCAGCCTGCCCAGGCCACCCACCGACAGAGACTCACAGATTATAGCTTGAGAGCGAACGTATTCAAGACCCAACCCAGTACTTTACATATCTTACCTCCAAATCTAGAAACCAATGCCTGGCTTTCTCTGCCTAAATCCCCTGTCAAAGTTCTTGTCTTGGATCCAGTTGACACTGATCTACATTTTTGTGATAATATTTTAATTACATTTGTATTTGCCTGTTGATTTTCATACCGGGCGTCATCCTGAGAAGGACCGGAGGCAGCTTCTAAAGTTTCCATGTGGTAACTACTTTAATAAATCTGGCTTTCCACCCAGCTTCAAAAGAGCTATCCCTGCATCACAAAATAGAGAGGATTTTTTTTTCTTGGTTTAATTGTAAAAACACATACAAAGCACCTTTGAAATCTGGCTCCAAGTTTTAAAATATGTGCATTTACTTACCATCCCAAGAAGCCTCAGGCAGTACTGGGCATCCGGGCCAGCTACATGTCAGAGCTGTCTGAGACACCCTGGGCTCTCCCAAAAGTGTGCGGTTCCTTGGGCGGGAGTTTGGATCTGGAGCTTGAGATGTCTAGAAATGTGACCTCCTTGATTTTCTTTCCTTCATTAAATGAAGAGGAAAAAAGAAGTGCCAGGGTTGTGCTGGAGAGGTGTTTTGTTCAAGATGGGCTGGAGAGGGGGGCACCGAAGGTGCAGGGATTTTCCTCATATCTTGCTAGCTCAGACCTTTCTGCAGCCACACTTGCAGGGAGTTGATCAATCCCCGTGGGACCCACAGTCCTTTGCTAAAAGGCCTCTTGGCCACAGCCCAGCTCAACAGGGGGAGGGTCCAGCTTTGTCCGTGGAGGGCTTGATGTGTGGGGTCCCACCTTTGGGGGCCCTCATGCTGTGGGAATCTTGCAGGCTCCCCTTCCCACGTTCACACAGGTCTGGCTTCTCTGGTGTTGCCTCTGTGAAACTCAAGAATGTCCCTGTACCAACGACTCAGGGCCAGATCTGTTCTCTCTTTACTCGAAGGGCCAAAGGGAGGGCAATGGGCACAAAAAGAAATGGTTTTCTTATTTTGTTGTTGTTTATGAATTGAAAATGTATACCTTTCTTCTGGAAACATCTGAGAGGTCTCACAGAAAGCATGACACAGGAGAACCTGTGGAAACATCGTACGGAGTGGTCTCCTCGGCCAGAGCAGAATAGTTGCTTTCAAAGGCTATAATGGGCATGGAGCAGTGGAAAGAAAACATACGAGCTTCCATTTGGGGGTCCAGTCAACACTGGGCCTCCATTGTCCTCATCGCTTTTTACAGCGCTCTAATGGGAGATGTCCTCACCACTATCGGACAAAGACATTGAGGCTCAGAGAAATGCAAGAAACTGCCCAAAGACCCGCCGCTATTCAGTGCTAAAATCAGGGTCAGAATCCAGACTGGGGGAGTCTAGATCCCTCAGCCCAGCCACTGCGTAGAATGCCTCTCCTATACTGTTACCCCCCTCAACCATTCATCCCTGCACTCCCTAGCCACTGAGGCAAAGCTAAATTAGACGCAGGCTAATGAATCTCAGCCCTCAGGTGCACAGGTGGGTTTTCTGGGGTGGTTTTGCTTTAATCGTGAACGCCCGTCAACGGGGAGGCAGGCACTGCCTCACATGGGCCGCTTTCCTTAGTTACGAGGATTGCTTTCTCCTGGCGTGCATTTGCGCTCGCAAGCCCCGAATCGTAGTTCCATCAACTGTGAAACACTTCAGCTCTCTCATTTTGACACCTGTGTGCTTTGGGGCCTGCCTGTAGGAGGCTGCAAAGTCCTCCGGGGAGCTTCTCAAGGCAACGCCGTCTACAGAAGCGCTAGAAGCCCATCAGGAATGTGGACGAGCGCTCACCGAAGACGCTTTTCATTAGGCCGGAATCGATGCTGAGCTCCTCAGGACAACAGGGTTCCCAAGACAAGAGAGAGAGCTGTTGGATTATTGTAAAAAAGGAGATGGGGGTGGGTGGGGGGGTGGGAAACGAGGTTTCAAAAGTCCTTTCTTTGCTTGGTGAGAGACGCGGCCCAGGTCACAGCCCTCGGGCGGATGGGAGTTTTCCTGTTTGCTGCCCTCCCTGCCCCTGGGAGAGCCAGCGCCAGCTCCCGGACGCAGCCCTGGGGAACTTTCCACCTGACAAAGCCAAGGCTGAAAAGAAAGGTCTTTTCCTTTTTTTTTTTTTTTTCTCTTCTCTTTGCAGACCGAACTTGTGAAGAGTGTGCCTTTTTGAAACAAGGTAGACCAGGGTTCAAATCCTCATTTTCTTACTTCATAGCTGGATCAAGCTAACATTTGTTGAATCCGGTTTTTCAGCAGGAACATGCAGATGAAAACACAGCCCTTGCTGGCGTGCTCTAAGGATTAGAGGCAACCTGTGGAAGGGCTCCCCCCTGACCCTACAGGGGTCTGATTCCGTGCTGAAGGACAGGCTTCACTGGAATAGCATGGGCCACACACTACCTGGCCGCAGTTGGGGCTCAGGAGTGTAGAGTTTCACAGTGAACGCAAACAGACAACCGGCCAACAGCACCCCCCACTCCTGTCGCCTGCTCTCCCCGCCCCCCCAGCCCCCCCATGAACTTCAGAAAAGTTTACTTCAAACCTAGTCCTCTAGGGCGAGAAGGCCTTAAGCGGCAGTTTACTGCCCTCTGCTGTCCGCCTGGAAAATTCCCTGGATGCTTTCGGCAGCTTGGCCGGCCTTAAAATCCCAAGGAGCTTGGCACGCAGCACTTGCCCGATCCTTCTGAGAGGTGCACCCCACGACAAGGGAAGCACACAATCTGAGGGGTCCGGTGAAAAATGCAGGGCACCTTGTGGGAAAGCGTCTTAAGAATTTCAAGACAGCCACAACAGAAGGACGAGCACATTTGAGGGTGGTGCCCTTTGCGGCTGCACGTGTTCCACGCCCGTGAAGCTGGCTTTCCCTGGTTCTTACCTCCTCCTGGCATTGAACTTCTGGGTCTATGGTATAGTCTCAATAGCTCCCTGAGGAACGGAAATTTAGTAGAGCGTGTCTGGGGAGAAGAGGTGGGGAAAGGGTGCCCCATTCCTCCCCCCTCCTCCTGTCGCAAGCCAGACCCGGGGAGGGGGGCGACTTTCTCCTGGCTCTAACACAGCAGAACCGCACATCTGATCTCTCCCTTGCGTGCTGCCGGAGTGTGAGGAAGCCAGGGAGAAACAGCACGCCTTGTCCTGGCCTTGGGAACCGATTCAGACTCAGAAACCGGACAGATGGAGATTCAGGTATCAACATTGTTGCAAACAGGCTACCCTGGAGGACAGAGCCCTCCCTGTGACTCAAGTGCATGCTAAAGTTCACCCTCAAATTCCGCCAGGAGAGCCCCACCTGGATGAGAATGTGCAGCAACGTCTGTCACCCACTGACCGGGGAATTCACTGTACCTCTGTGGGCACAAGTAAGAAATAGAGCCAAGAGTAATTAGAGAAAAAAATCCCTCGCTATGGAAACCAGAGCAGTGGAGAGAGAGTGTTTCCCCTGCATTAGTGAGGGACTAACTAGGAAAAGAGAAACCACTTAGAGTATTTACAACAAAGGGAATTTGACGCAGGGAATTGGTTTCACAGGTGGTGGAGGTGCTGAGAGGTTAAAGCACAAGATAAGCAGGAAGAGGACGTCACTCCCACTTTCAGGACGAGGAGTGAATGGATAAGCTGCCCCCAGCTGCGGTGGGGGGAGGCATCAGACCACTGGCAGAAGCTGGAACTCTGTGGGTCCCTCAGACAGGAGCTGGAGCCCTGGAGGAAACACAGCCGTTGCTCTTCCTGGAATGAAAGAGGGGAAACAATGGCCTGGCTTCTCCCTTCTTCCTCTCCTTCTAGAACCTTCCATGGGCCAGGTGCCGAGAGGCACCTGACAAAGTTGCCTGGAGAGAACGAACCAACCAGGGGTCAGTTCCCCTGCCATTCTAGGTAAGGATTGGATCCAAGCAGGCCCTGGACAAAATACTCCCTCGACGGTATTAACTCAAATGACTGATTGCCCATTGCGGGTTTGATAAAAGGGAAGTTCTGCCCCATTGCAGATACACCACATGTATTCTACTGTTGCTGGATATTTGCAGTGTTTTCTCCTTCTCCTCCTTCTGCTCTTCCTCTCTCTTTTTTTTTTTTTTTTTTTTTTTCTTTTTTGCTGATTGGATCCATGGGGCTATAACATTCTTGTACACTGGAACACTTTTGAAAGTATTTGTTATAAAGCCAGATATCGTTGTTGGGTTGTAGATGATAAATATGCTAACCTTTCTTAAGTAATGCTGGGTTGTTTTCTAAAGTGGTTGTACCAATTTATACTTTTTCTTTCTTTTTTTTTAAAGTTCATTTATTTTGAGAAAGAGAGAAAGCATGAATTGGGAGGGGCAGAAAGAGAGAGAGAGAGAGAGAATCCCAAGCAGGCTCTGCCCTGTCAACATGGAGCCTAATGCAAGGCTCAAACCCATGAACTGTGAGATCATGACCTGAGCCAAAGTCGATGCTCAACAGACTGAGCCACCCAGGCTCCCCTAATTTATACTTCTCCCCGCATGTATGAAAGCTCCATTGCTCCATATTTTTGCCCAATTAAAAAAATTTTAAATCTGTTGGGAAAACCTTATGTTAATTTGTATTTCTCTTATTACGAATGGAGTTATCTTTCCATAGGTTTATTGGCCATGCTGATTCTTTTGGGGGGAAATGACTGTTTAAGTCTTTCTCTATTTTTGACGGAGTTATTTTTACATATTGATTCATGATGTCTTTTGTATATTGTTATTTTCCCTCGTTATACATATTACAGATATCTTTTAGTTTGGGGCAGTTACTTTCACTATCGTTATAATTAATGGAATTTGTGAACTGTAATTAAATTTATCAAATTTTCCTTATTGGGTCTTCCTTTTATCTCTTTTAAGAACTCCTTGCCTAATCAAAAGTTTTGAAAATATTCTATGTTTACTTTTAGATACTTTATAGTTCTGCCTTTCTTATGTCTATTTTAACTTATCTTTAATTGATTTCAGGGCATGTTGTAAAGTCAAGATACATTTTCGTTCTTCCTGGTGGTTAAGCAATGTCTCCCCCAGCATTTACTGAATAGTCTATTCTTACACCACTGATCTGTAGTGCCATTTTCGTCATGTATTGAGGTTTTTATATATGCTTGGATCTTTTTCTGATCTCCCTATTCTATTCTATTCTGTTTGTTAATTTGTCTCATCCTGCATTATCAGCACACAGTTTTATTTAGTAGGGCTTTATAATAAGTACCAATGTCTTGGTAGGGTTAGTCTCCTATGTCAGTCACAGAATCAGGACACAGAAATCACACCAGTTACTATAACAGGGAAAATGTAATATAAAGAATTGTTAACTAGTAGAAAGGGTTTAACTACTAAAAGGGGTGAAGGAAGACTCAAGGAGTCCCGGTATAGCAGGCAGCTCCTATCTCCATGCTAAAGAAGTGGGGACAAAGAAGGAACTAGAACCTTTGGAGAACCACGTGCCTTCCCAACCGAAGGCCGAGGTATATGCAGCCTGCTCGTTGCAAAGAAACCTGACAGGGCGTATGGGCCCGAGCTGGTGTGTAGAATGGTCCACTGTTGCCATGGGGTATGGAGCTAGTCTGTGGAAACTGCCTCCTTGGCGGAGACACTTGCCTGAGGGCATAGTCAGAGCCACAGTAGAAGTGGCCTCATGGAGCCCCATAGAAGCACCCGCCGTGGGGGGAGCGGTGACCTGTGGGCACAGCTGGAGCTGCCTCACCAGGGCTGCTGGGCTACTGCACTAAATAACGGTAATGGAGGACTGAGCCCAATGCCTTCCTGTCGCTGCTGTCGTGCAGTATAACTCCAGTGCCCTCTATTGGCAAAGCAAAACATTTTGCCCACCGGCAAGGAAGAAGTCTTTGGTGTCCAGCTCCAGTCTCCCGGAGAGGGCCGAGAAGGCGGATTTGGAGGTGAGAGAAAATTAATTGATAACTGGCACAATCTTCTAGCTTGTTCTTACCTTCAAAAGTTTCTTAACTATTTTTGGTCCCTTGCACTGCCATGCACGTAAGTGAGGGAGTGGAGAGAATGGAGTTTTTACTTGGATTTCACTTAATCTATAGATTTAGTTGGTGGAACTGACAACTTGATGCAATTGATTCTTCCAGTTCATGAACATTTGGATCTCTTCATTTACGTAGGTCTTCTTTAAAGCCTTTCAATAGCACTTTTATCATTTTCTCCACAAAGATCTCTTATGACCTCTGTTAGGTTTGTACTTTAGTACTTCATATGTTTTAAGGAAATTTTCTATATCTTAATATTATGCAAAAATGCAATTTATTGTTGGTACATTGTTCTGTAGGCAGCAACGTGTTAAACTTACTTCCAAATTCTAGTAATGTATCCATATATTCTTTTCGATTTTCTACATGTACAAGTTTATCTTCTAAGAATAATGACAGATCAGATTCCCGTTATGTATTTTCTTATTCTTGCCTTACTGTCTAGAGCCTCAGTATGTTGAGCAAAAGTGGTAGATACAGACATCTTTACCTCATTCCCAACACTGAAAGAAATGCTATGGCTGTCAGCTCATTATTTTGTAGACACCTTCCATCAGTTCAAAAAGGTTTCTTCTAGGGCCGCCTGAATGGCTCAGTTGGTTGAGCATCTGACTTCGGCTCAGGTCATGATCTCGAGGCCAGTGAGTTCGAGCCCCGCGTCGGGCTCTGTGCTGACCGCTCGGAGCCTGGAGCCTGTTTCCGATTCTGTGTCTCCCTCTCTCTCTGACCCTCCCCCGTTCGTACTCTCTGTCTGTCTGTCTGTCTCTCTCTGTCTCAAAAATAAATAAACGTTAAAAAAAATTAAAAAAAAAAAAAAGGTTTCTTCTAGTCCTAATTGGCCAAAAAGTTTTCAAAAAATTATGAGTGGACATTGAACTCTATCAGGTACATCTATCTTCTTCTATTGAGATGATCTGTGATTTTTCTTCCTTCATCTGTTGATGTGTATCACATGGGTTGATTTCCTACTGTAAACCAACCTTGCTTTCCTGGAATGAACCCCGTTTTGTTATCATGCATTATGCTTTATACATATTGTTATACTCAAATTGATAATACTTTGTCAATTTTATGCATATGAGAGAGATTAACCTTTTCCTTTTCTCATATTGTCCTTGTTGGTATTCTAGCCTTATAAAATAAGTTGGGGAGTATATTTGGAATCAAATTTTAGGGGTGCTTGGGTGGCTCAGTCGGTTAAGCATCCAACTCTTGATTTCGGCTCAGGTTGTGCTCTCACAGTTCATCAGCTCGAGCCCCGTGTCAGGCTCCATGGTGACAGTGTGGAGCCTGCTTGGGATTCTCTCTCTCCCTCTCTTTCTGCCCCTCCCCTACTTGCACTCTCAAAATAAACATTAAAAAAAAACCTTATGCGTCTTCTCAGATACCTTTGACTGCCTCCTTTCTTTGCCTTGACTGACATCCCACACATGCCACGTTTTCCCTCCACTTTTGGACTTTAATGAAACACCACCACATTACAAGATATGGGATCTGAATTCCTGAACAGCTGCTAATAGGTGGACGGTGCCACCCAGAGGGACAGGCAATTGTATCTCTATGGGGTGATGACCCGTGAGAACTAGGAGATGGGAAGTTACCTGACAGCCAAATTACTCTCCCATTGACTACTTCAAGATATGGTTCGTCCTGGAATCCTTTCCAGAAGGGTCCACATGCCAATAGCCCCTAGTCTCACATGCTGAATGACCTAATATTCTATTCAATACATAAATGTAGCACACTGCACTTCCCTTGTTTGACTTCCATTTTCTTCTCATCTACTCTGTCGGAGTTTGCATTTCCCAAATAGTTTTAGTATCTTAATCCTTGTCTCAGGCTCTGCTTTCTAGAAGACCTAAGCTTAGATAGTTCTATGCACTGAAATATTTTGTGTAAGATCACAGGATTTTGTTCCTTTGAAGTTTGATAATGCTCCCTAGTAAACTATGTAGGCCTGAGTTTTTCTGTTGGGGAACTAGTTTTTCATTTTCTTTAAGGGTTTTAACACTGCTCTTTTCAGAATTTCTATTTCTTTGTGAGACATTTTTCCAAAGTTATAGTTTTCTAAGAACTCATCACTTTTATCTATCATCACACATTTATTGACATAAAGTTTATATCTTTATTTCATTGCACTTTTATTAATATCTGTAAGATCTATAGTGATGTTCCTATTTTCATTGCTGTTACTGTTGTTCGGTTGGTTCTCTCTCTTTTCCTTATCAATCTTGCTAAGGGCTTGTATATTTTATGAGTGTTTTTGAAGAACCAACTTTTGACTTTGTTGATCTCTAACATGTTTGTTTTCTATTTCATTACTCTTATATTTATTAGTTCCTTCCATTTTTTTTGTTCTTTTAACTTCACGAATCAAATGCCTAGCTCATTAGTTTTTAGTCTTCTTTTCTTTTCTTTTTTTTTTTTTTTTTTCTAAAATTTTTTTTAACGTTTATTTATTTTTGGGACAGAGAGAGACAGAGCATGAACAGGGGAGGGTCAGAGAGAGAGGGAGACACAGAATCCGAAACAGGCTCCAGGCTCTGAGCTGTCAGCACAGAGCCCGACGCGGGACTCGAACTCACGGACCGTGAGATCGTGACCTGAGCCGAAGTCGGACGCTCAACCGACTGAGCCACCCAGGCGCCCCTTTAGTCTTCTTTTCTAAAATGCATGTTTCTAAGCATGTTAGTCTAGTGCCCTTTAAATGCTTCTTTAACTCCATTCTACATATTTTAATAGGTGGTATTGCTTTAACATAGTTTTAATTATTTCTTAATTTCCATGATTTATTTTCGTGTGTTAATTAGAAATGCTTAATAATCCCCAAATATATGGGGCTTTTCTAAATTTTTTTTTTTTTTTTTTTACCAATTTCTACCTTAATTGCACATGGTCAGAGAATATTGTGTATTGTAGCAATCCTTTGAAACAAATGGGCACTTGCTTAATTTGCCACGTACATGTTGGTGTTTTTTTTTAAATTTTTTAAATGTTTTTATTTTTTATTTTTGAGAGAGACAGAGACACAGAGCATGAGTGTGGGAGGGGCAGAGATAGAGGGAGACACAGAATCTGAAGCAGGCTCCAGGCTCCGAGCTGTCAGCACAGAGCCTGATGTGGGGCTCAAACTCACAAGCCACGAGATCACGACCTGAGCTGAAGTTGGCCACTGAACCAACTGAACCACCCAGGTGCCCCTGCCAAGTACATGGTTTTCATATTGTTCTCTATGTGATTGAAAATTATGAATGATAATGTCGTGATATACACTGTGAACGTGCACATACATATAATCAAAATTTCAATTTTTATGCACATTTCCTGGTCTTTGTCTGCTTATCCCATCAATTACTGAAAGATGGCTGGATTTTCTTTTTCTTTGTTGTTCTCTTGTTTTTGTTTCATATTCTTTAAGACAGGATGGACAGTATTTCACCTTCATAGTGATTTAACCTTATATCATCTGAAGTGACATCTTTAAGATTTAATCTTAATGTCTATTAAGGCTCACAAATAATGTTTGCACTTGAGTCTTTTTTTCAAAAGAGTCTACTGGGACAATCTAAATTAGGACAGTTGGTCCCCTGGAATGTTGTAGCACCACACTAGGACGGCCACCTGTGATAAATTGGCACTGGGTCTACAAGGAAGGGGACGCACTAAATTACACAAGCTCTAGCATGTGAGGGTGGTATTAATTCACGGTTGTGGAACAGGCTGGTTATTGCTAAGTGCAATCAGTGCACAGAAAGAAGAAAATGTCACGCTCAACTCAGGGCCTGGTTTAAAGGTCTCCCTGGCAGCATTTGAAAAAATCCTTAGCTCATGCAGCTGATGGCAGACTTTGCTGAGAACGAAGCCAGAAATTACAAATAGAGCTGAATTCACAGCCTTCACAAGTCTATGTTACAGTCAGGCCTTAAAAGTAAGTAGCAGCACCCTGAAACGTGGGGTGGGGACATCTGGGTGGAAACACTGAGACTTTGAACGCTCTGGGCGAGTAGTACACCTGCTCTTGCTGGGATAGCAGCCTCCCCTGCGTGGAGACCATGTTAAGACCTCAACTGAACTGGATGCCTCACAAGATGAAGTACTTGCATCCCCAAGATCTGCCCCACCTCATCAATTACTAGGGTGGAGCCTCAGGATGTCCGGTGGAGGAGATCTGGTTCTTAATTCAGGAGGGAAGGGCTCCTCACCAAGAGTGCAGGATTTGGCTAGTCTGTACTCTTCAGTCCTGCAGGAACTGGCAGAACATGTCTGGAAATGGGGGCGCCTCAGTGGCTCAGTGGGCTAAGCGTCCAACTCTTGGCAACGGTTCAGGTCATGATCTCACGGTCGTAGAATCAAGCCCCAAGCTGGACTCCACGCTGAGCATGTAGCCTGCCTGAGATTCTCTCTCTCCCTCTCTTTCTGCTCCTCCCCCACTCATGCTCTCTAACATTAAAAAAAAAAAAAAAAAAAAAAGAAGAAGAACGAGGCTGGGAATTAATCTTGAGAGCCTGAGACTGGGCTAGCTTAGGGAGAGTTTCTTGGTATAGGTCACACTCTTCTAAAATTAGTATTTAATATCCTGGTAAGGGTATCTGGAGATGATCCTGGGTCAGCTGGACAGTGTGCTACTGGGTGGCCTCTTGAAATCTGGAGGAAATGATGGCGTAGAGGAAATGTAGTAGAGGTGTTGGGACTGCCTTGGTACTTGGTACCGAGGCAGAGCTCAGAAAGTTCAAAGAGTCAACACTCCTGGAGGTGGGGGTATAATTTAAGACCAGAACACCTACCATAAAACTATGTGCTCCAGAAGCCCAAGAAAATAGTCCCTTCACTAAAATAGCAAATGCACTAGTGAACGGGGCATAAGTGTTGCTGAGAAACGCAGTGGTGGCCTGCAGGCCAAGGTTGATGGCAGGAGATCCTGAAATGGATTTGGGTTCCCCTAGGTGAACGAAGATTCTGGAACAGCAGAGACCAGGTAGCAGCAATTAACTGTCAGAGGCAAGGTAGTAACTACCATAACAAACAGGCAGCAAAGGATGGAAACCAAGGAGCCTAGCCACTCAGGGACCTGTGAAGATGGCTAGTGGACCATGGTAAGATAGGGACAAGACAGATGGGCAACCATCGAAGGTGTTGATTGTATTAATCATAAAATATCCAAGATTAGATGAACAGATGTCAGCTGCTCCAGTGAAATAGCACTATCTGTCCCTCACCCTTTCCAGATCTAAGCCTGTTCTTAGACCCATGACTCACTGATCAAAGGGAAGGCTTGGATACTTGAGGAAGAATGCTATGATGCCACATCAAGGGCATCAAAGGAATTGATAGCCATTTGCCAGAATACCTATACACTCGGCAACAGGAAACACAGACATCTTTTTAGGACCTTGCTTTTTTGGCTTAGGATGGGAGTTGGCAAAATACTTTAATGATTTTTTAAAGCTTATTCATTTATTTTGAGGGAGAGTTGGGGAGGGGCAGAAAAAGAGAGAGAGAAAGAATCCTAAGCAGGCTTCACACTGTCACTGCAGAGCCTGATGTGGGGCTCGATCTCATGGACCATGAGATCATGACCTGAGCCAGTCAAGAGTCTGATGCTTAACCAAATGAGACACCCAGGTGCCCTAAAACATTTTTTTTTTCCTGTAAGGAGCCAGGTAGCAATTATTTTAGGCTATAGGTCTTTTACAACTAATCAACTATGCCTTTGCAGCACGAAAGCAGCCATGACAGCAAATAAATAAAATAGGAGCTAGTAGTGTGTTTTAATAAAACTTTATTTGCAAAAACAAAGAGCAGGCCAGATCTGGCTCACAGACTATAATTTCAAAACCCCTGGCCTTGAACGCAGTCAATTTTCATAAAAATTCAGTATGTGCTTGGAAACAATGTGTAGTCTCCCAATTGTTGGGTTCATCACTTTGTATTTTGTAAACTAGAACAGCACATTAAAATAAATATGTTGGGGCGCCTGGGTGGCTCAGTCGGTTAAGCGGCCGACTTCGGCTCAGGTCACGATCTCGCAGTCCGTGAGTTCAAGCCCTGTATCGGGCTCTGTGCTGACAGCTCAGAGCCTGGAGCCTGCTTCAGATTCTGTGTCTCCCTCTCTCTGACCCTCCCCTGTTCATGCTCTGTCTCTCTCTGTCTCAAAAATAAATAAACGTTAAAAAAAAAAGTTAAAAAAAATAAAATAAATATGCTGTTCAAATCCCCTATATCTGACTTTTTTTTTTTTTTTGGTCTGCTTTGCCTGTAAATAACCCAATGAATTTAGTTGTTTAAAACCTTCCCACTACAGAATGCCCAATTTTGCTTTATAAATTTGAACCTATGTTATTAAGTACATACAAGTTAAGAGTCTCTATTTTTTTCTGGGCAATTAAAACTTGTATCATCTTGAAATAATCCCCATGAACTCTAGTAGTAATTTTTTCCCTTGAGCTATCCTAGTGTGAAAATAATCTATCAGCTTTCTTTTGGTGGTTTATTGGTATATTTTTCAGCCTTTGTTTTCAACCTTTCTATGCCTTTACATTTGAGTTGGTTTCTTATCAGCACAGAACACAACGCTTAAGTCTGAACGTCTTGGGAGCCAAAACAAATAGGAGAACGTTTACTGGGGAAAAACCAAAAACTAATGCAGTCAGGTGGTTGGCAGACTATTTGCTATAGTTAAAACAACCTAGATATATCTGACATAGGGGATGTTAAACAGAACAAAGGTGTCTCTAAAAGCAGTTTAAAAAACCCTAAGGCTTCACAGGCTTACACAACATTGTTTTATTTTGTTTTCATTGGAACTCTATCAGTTGTTCACTGATGACTTAACGGCAGCCGCTAATTTGGCTTTCTGTAAGTATAGCTATGTTTGTTAGTCTACGGCAACAGTAAGTCAGAAACGATCCGGGTTCACAGCAAAGTTGCTCGTTCCCTCATCTTACAGAAGCCTTTATTTGTCCTCCCCTTTACTCTTAAAATCCCCTTTACTCAGTGATGTTCACCTCGTGTGTCTCTATCTTTGCTGAACTTCAGTTGACTGGAACCACAGGCACTAACGAAAGAGGTTTTTAATGTATTGAAGCACCTGGTTTTAGAGGAGTTGTAGGGCAAAGGGTGCCACACAGTCAGTGGTGGAGTCAGAACGGCAAGGGGGGAGGCATTTCCACCTCTCAGTTCTTGCCACTTACTAGCTTTCATGACCTTAACGAGGGCTTACTTTCTCTGGGCCACAATTTCTTTATTGGAAAATAGGAAAGGACTCCTTTATTTGAGTGTGTGGTTTAGAGAACACAGTGACTGTAACAGTGCCTGGCATACATTAGGGCCTCCACAAGGTGTTCCACAGTTCCTCTCTCTCTGCCCTGAGCAGCTCAGTGGACAACAGCATTCCTCCTGAATTGTGGCTTGCCGAAGAGGTCTCTTTTCAAAGGAGAGGAGATGTTATTTCTTCTCTGTTCCCACTCCCACCAGTGACTTGTGGGGTTTGAGGCACAGTTGACCTCAGATTTCAAAGAAACGGCAGAAACAAGACCCTCTGAGGTCTAGTTCACAGACTGGAGGATCCCAGGGTACACTTGGTCTTTGTGTCAGAAGCCTAAGGTCATCACTGTTTGAAAAATTTCTCGTCTAGCCTTGAGCTACTTACGTCCACGGATTCTCAGTGAGTCGTAATGTGGGGGTCAGAGGGGAGGAAGGACGAGGCAGGAGTCCCAGCCTTAGAAGGTGAACTATTTAAGGCTCCACCACTCACGGGTTAGGGCTCCGGATGACCCATCTCTTCTGAGCCTCCACTGGGGGTAATAATGTCACTGTCACTGGAACTATTGTAAGAATGAAAGGAAACAATGTATCCACATTGTATCACAAACGCTTGGCCAGTGCCAAGCACACAGTAAACTTAACTCAGTGAATCAAAGGCTTTCTTATGCACGGGTGTGCCTCATACACCCGAATCATGGAGCCCACAGCTCACCCACAACACATAATCACATGTCATTTTCAACAGCATACACTTTTGCAGATAAAAAAGGTAACCCACACTTTCATTGTCTTTATTTTTCATTGATACCGTATGAATACAAAGTTTCTAGAAAGCTACAAAATGTCTACCACTTTATCAAGAAGGCATCAAAATGTGTCACTTTGCAAAGACATGAAAACACCTGCAGGAACTGACACAAAAATAGCATTTTTAGAGTGATGAAATAATTGCACTTAACTGTCATGGATATTAAAGTTATCACACATATGTACCGCGAAAGCTAGAATACATTTTTTTTTTTTTTTACAAAGCACTTTATAAAAAAATTCTCTGCACACAAACCCTATAATTTTCATATAACTATCATACTAAAGATAAATTCACTTTAAAGCCAACACTTAGAACATTTTTAAACAAAAAGGTACCAGTACCTAAACACAGACGTTAACAAATACAGGAATACTGTACTGCCGAGAGGTTTAACCGAATGCCTTTTGAAAGTTTCTGCAAACAGTTTAAGAAAACGTGTGTGAGAATTTGCCCCCCCCCCCCACCCCCAGATCTCCAATCTACCAAGAGGAACCTTATTACCCACAGGCAGGTTCCATAGCCCCCTCCCAGCCGCAGTACAATATCAAAGCAACCACTGAACAGATGAAGCGTTTCCGTCACAAGCCCATAGTATACACGGGACACAAAGACACAGACTGTGAGAATCCCATTAAGTCATTTAGAATGTGAACAAACACATGTGGCAAAACCAATTTACATAAAATTGAAGCATATTAAAGAATTAAAGGCTATTCGGGTTTCTTTTTTAAATGTTACAAAATTGTTTTGTTGTTTTTCAGGCACGTACTGTTTTTGTGTTTTCTTTTTTTTTTTTTCCCCCTTCTCTGCAGGCGTGAGCCTATTGACAAAGGCCTACAGAAGTGAATCTTTCCAGGAGGTAACAGGGAGATGTATTTTTCCTTTTTAAGAAGTGCAGTTAATATCTAATTTACACAGTCAAACTAATCACAGAAAATGATCCAAAAAAATAACAATAAAAATAAAGAAATACGAGACTGGTTTCCAATTGATTTACACCTAGATTCTGTTGGCCTCTCTCAGAGACCAGGGAGGGGCAAACCATAATGGAAAGCAGACAAAAGAGTCTACCTGAGAGAGGCGGAATCTACTGGAATCTGACCCCATTTAATGAGGAACAGGAGGGGACATAAATGCCATTTCAAATGAACTAAAGTGATGGGGCGTGGCATATGACCGACCGAACGCAAATTCACGAAGAATAAAACAAGCGATAGCTTAGGAAGTATGACAATAAATACAAATATTTCATCTCAGTTAATGGTGCGTGACCTCAGTGAAACTATCCTTGCAACGCAATACATTTTAAACACAAAACCTTCATTCTTAACGATAAGAAGCGATGATGAGTTTATGGGAGAAATCTATTGCCAAACAAAGCACAGTAACAGTTGAGAAGAGAAGCAGGGAAACAAGTAATTGATTAATTTCTTTCAAGTTGTGGTGGAGTAAACTAGCAGGGAGGGGTTGGATACAAGCAGCTGACTAGCGCTTGTGTTAGGTCAGTTTCCTTTTCATCACTGGATTTTTTTTTTTTTCTTGTAGAAATTTCTATACTCACAACTTGGTGTGGGTAGGAATCACTCATGAAATTTCAGAGCCCAGACAGGGTATTCTTAAAGACACCAGGTGGAGACGAAAGAACATACGCATTAAGAGTTCAGAGGCTAACTTTCAAAGATGTCTGATGTCATTTTGAAGTCTATATTGGTAAAGGACAATTTTTTTTTTTTTTTTTTTTTTCCTCCTGGCTTTTGTTTGGCTGGTGTTTTTGCCTTCTGGTCCTTTCCACTCCTCTTCCTTACCTCTAACAGTTTTCCCAAGCTACACAAGGTTTGGATAAAAGCCAACACGGACTCTAGAGAGTTGCCCTTTTGAGGGCTGGAACATTCTTTGAAAATGCCGAATTGTGAATGGTGCTCTTTGGAAGTTTCTCATAGCACATTCATACACAACACTCAGAGTCAACATCTGCGCCGTAAGAAGAACACTTCAATTGTCATGACCCTAACTGGCTTTTTGTTCTGCACGGTCGTCTCAGTTTGAGGCTTCTAGCTCTCGGCATGGTATACTTTACATGGTAAACCAGGTAAGTGCGCGCGGTCGTCCGGATGGAAAAGTGAGCCTCCAGAGACTGGACACGAACAGAAGGGGAAGGACGGATCTGTCCACCGGCCGGAAGTCTGCCGTTTGTGTGCAAGTCCCCTCACGTGGACGCGGGGCTGGGTGGTGAGCGGAGGGGACACCTGGGTCGCTGGCACACACAGACAGGACAACGACAGTTCCCGGGGGCCCTCCTCCCGCGGTGTGCCACTGGTGACTGGTGGCGGCCACAGGCAGGGTCCGCGTCGCACGCTTGTGGACAGAGGCCTGTGGTTGGTTACTCATCCTGGTAAACCAAAGGCATTACGGTGATCTCAAAATATTTTTGGTCTCTCTACAAATTTACCACGGCAGCACTTTTCTAAGCTGGAATCTCAAACCAAAGGCACTTCCATGCTAGAGCGCAGAAGGTTCATAAATAGCTAAGTATTTGGTCGTGAATTTAAAAGGCAGCGTTAAAAGTACAATTTGCTTTTCATGGTAAACTATGAAGTTGGAAAACTTTCCATTTTGGTATATACATTGGAGAGTGCGGTCAAAGAACCCACTCATGTTCGGCTTCCGATTTTAGACCAAGTGTGGCCAGTTTCTTATAGAAACGGAGAAAAATGGGCTTACGCAAGAGAAATGAGAACGGTTTTTGCCTGCGTGGTTTTAAATGCTGGGCCAATTTCGTAAATGGGCGTGGAGGGTTGGGTAAGAAAAGGCCGGCGGCATGACTAGGTATCACTAAGGCACTGCTTACTGGAACGCTTTGGCAGCTCTGAATTTAAAACTCCCTAAAAAAGTAATAACAGTAGTAAGAGAAATGCTTCCAGCTTACAAAAGGGCTCACAGTTCCGAGGCAGCCTTTTGCACTGCGCACCCTACATGCAACGTCTCAAAGATTTAAGGCTTTTCAGAAATGACATGTGCAGGGCTTTGCCACAGAAACAGCAACAGAAAGAAAGAAGCAATGCAGACATTTCCTCTCAATGTCACAGGTGTGAACACCAACGCACAGAATTGGTTCTACCCTTCGTTAGGACAGGTGTGGTGTACCAGACAGAGCATATACAAACTTATACAAATTGTATGTACCTGGTTTGGTAAAGTCGACTGTCATCTCATACAATTCAAATAATTTACGGTTGTACAAAAACAGACTGCTAAAGCCGCTACGGTATCGAGACCTAAAGAAGCCTTGGGTTTAAGTCCTCTGGGGACCTGTAACGCCAAGTGCCGGGAACCGGGGCTGCTTTTTTGGCTGGTCTGAGTGTGGGACTTTGCTGCTGGGATGTTTGGCAAAAAGAAATTGGACTCAGAGTCTGGGGCAGGTGAGTTGTCCTCAGGGTAAGTGAAAAGGCTCATCAGCTTTCATATCTGCTTGTGCGTGTCTCGCATAGCTCCAAGCGGACCAGAGGCTCCATGTGAGAAGTAACGTCAGCATGGGGCGGGGCGGGGGGGGGGGGATGCTATTACTCTGGCTGAGGGGGACGGTTCTTAATCTTCCCCCTCTCTTCTGACCTGAGCTTGTGCACACCTTTGTAGGGATCAGGTAGCCTTGAGCACCGGAGAGGAACAACCTCCACCAGGAGAGGCCAAGGATTAAGTGACAAGGTCCCAGAGCCTCCTCATCCTTATCCTGTCATTAACTAGCTGGGTGACTTTCAGCAGGTCACTTCCACTCTGGGCCTCAACTTTCTCATCGGCTAAATGAAAGACAGTAGATTGTGCCCTCTTGTAGCTCAATTAAAAAAAAAAAACCTATCAGCCCTCTTCCAGAACTGGTCCCTCTCTCCTCCATCCCTAAAGATGAAAAGAAGTGTTCCAAAGGCTTCCATAAATTCTAACAACGGCACTGAAGGTAGGGCAGATTGTAGAAGACCAGAGGAAGTTCACTGAAATGATGACAGCTTCGATCAGGAGACCCATAAGCTTCTGAGGAATCATGAAAATAGCCGGAACTTCCTTTCAAGCTGGTACATGAAAACATGGAGATCAAATTCCAAATGCACCTAACATAGAGGTGCAAGTGGATTATCCGCACGATGGCCACCAGCTGCTCCCGACTTCCCCAGGGATGAAGGAAGGGATACTTTGTAGCGAGACAGACTCTGCACTGAAATAGAAGCTCTGAACTGGAAGAGACCTGGACATAATGTCATTTGAGTAATATTCCTACCTGCCTCTTAATGTCCTGAAACAAGGCTCCCAGGAGAGCAAACCTTCTAAGGGTGAAATGGAAGGAAACCAGAAAATCCCAAATATGCTATTGGTGACCTGTAAGACCTAGGGTCGTGCTTCTCAATGGGGGGCAGTGCTGTGCTCCATGGGATACCAGGCAATGTCTGGAGACATTCTGGATTGTGGCAGCTGAGGCAGGGTGGGGAAGAGGCCAGGGATACTGTTAAACTTCCTACAATGCACAGGATAGTCCTGCACAACAAGGAACTGTTCCAAACTGTCCGGTGTTGAGGTTTAGAAACCCTGGCTTGGCATAGCTTAGGCCTTCTGGGATTCTACCTGTTCTGAAAAAGTCGTGATTGTAATTTTAGGTCTCCTGCTAAGATGGAAACAAATGCCAACAGACCAGAGTCTAGTTCTTTAGTGCCTCCCTGTCTAAGCTGTGGTAAATCAGCCTCCAAATTCTCCAGTAAAAGCACATGATGTCCCTGACTCAATCCTGGTAGCAGAGGGTCACCAGGATAGATGGTACCCAAAAGAAAGCTGTAAAGACAGAGGTGTGGAAAGGCTTCTTTATAGTTTAGGAAGCTTTACATATAAAGGGCGAAGACTCTGCTATTAAGGGTGAAAGGCCAAAGACAGATCTGGATTAGGTGTTACTACACAAATCCCACCCCAGCACCTAATTTGAGAGAGATGGAGAGAGGGCCAAGTGTTTGGGTGATTGGGTCAGTGGTTAAGATAGGGAAAATATCTTCCCTGGAGAAAGTTTTAGAAGAATAAGACAAGAAGTAAAATTTTAAAGATCTTAGAAATGTCTTGAGAGCAAAAAGCAATCTTCAAGGATGTTCGTGTAAATGCCCCAAACTCAACCACGAAGGCATTTGGGGGAAGAGGGCACTTGGCGGGATGGCATTAAAGGGCCCAGCCTGTCTCTGTGAGTTCAGCAGACCGGGGTCTGCCCTTCTCTGCAGCCAACAGAACCACCCTCTAGCTGCTCTTCTGGGGTCTGTTTGTGCTTTGAAAAGTAAACCCTCAGGAGCCCTCCTGGCAGCACAGAAGACCCCATTCCTGGGTGGGAATGTGAATCGGATGCCCCTCTCCCTGAATTCTCGGATGGTTCTGGCCATGGCAAGTCATTTACACCCCTCCGTAGGGTCCCGGTCCTGGGTGAGTGGGGTTTCCTTCGAGGAAAGATGCAGGAGACAGGAGCAAAAAAAGCATCCCTGGGAGGGGTGACCAAGAGAAGTCCTTACGTATGATGACCATGGAAGAAGCTTAAATGCTTAGGCTGGAGACCAGATGGAACGGACAACTGGGGCCAATCCTTCCAAGGCCCACTTAGAATCAGAGAATAAATGTTAGTTTCTTTACAGAGGGAAGACAGATCTCATCCCACTGGTGTGAATGAGGGATGTGCGTTGCAAATGGGAAACATTCTGCACTTTCTTCTCTGGTCTTCCCAGGAACCGGTGGCATATGAGTTTGGAACAGGTCAGGCTTGGTCCAGTGTCCTTCCCTCTGCCACAAGCCAGCCACACCCTCATGATCATGACCACCAGACACTAATCAATACACAAGCAGGGCAGGTGGTGGGACAGGGAAGAGGGGAAGTTACTTGGAGGTGAAAGAACAGGGTGTTCATTTTCCAGCTTAGTGAAAAAGTCTTAATAAGGTTCGTGACTTACAGAATTTATTCTACCATGTTAACATATGCCTGGCAAATATAAAAATGTCACTTTCCTCTGGGAAGTTGGGGAGTATGCCCTCTCTCCTTCCCAATGAAGCACTTATGGAAAAATAGCCCAAGACATGTTGGCCACTTCAAACCAGCTGTGCCTGGGCAATGCTTTGGAATATTTGGGTCGGAAAGTCGAATTTCTCCTGGGAAGAGAACCTCCCAAATGAGTCTGTTTGAAAAAGTCAGAGGGCGCTGGGCCTCTCAGACCTCAAACAAGTACTCTGACTTATTGAGAGATGTTGAGAAAACGGATGTCCTGTGAGAATATAGCTAGATCTATGGACACAGATTGAGATATACATACGTATCAGCACCTAGCAAATTGAGTGACACTAAATGTTCAATAAATATGTGTTGAATAACTACACATGTATATGTGTATAGAGGCATACACAAACACACACATACACATATAGTTACAGCAGGTTAATATGCATGTTGGTTCACCAGAAATAATTTATCCACAGGCTGGTGAGGATGCTTGCAAGTTTTCTGGGGAGCAGAGATGCTAAAACTGATGAGCCTTTTACTTGTTTGGTTGATGAAATTTCTCCCAGCCACAGGATTTTCTAGATTTTGCAGCTCACAGTGCAGTATTCGTGCCAATTTTAAATTTTTGTTATTAAATTTCAGTGGTTCAAACATTTACTCATCTTTATAAAAAATTTGGTTGTCCATATAAAATATAACTGCACACACAAGACTATAAACATTGTACGTTTAGATTTTCAGTATTTATCTACTTATTGCAAAAAGAGCCATCTTTTTTTTTCATTAAATAATCATCACATTAGTACAATACAATTTTATATTTCTTAAATATACTATATATGTTAAGGATAAGGGGTGAAGTTTTCTTCCTTTGTAATACCTGTTCAAGAGTTTAATGGATTAAGAGATTAGTTTTAACCTTGAGGAAAAAAAAGTACAAATTTGTCTCATTAGAATATTTCTACCAAGCATTTAAGGCTATATTTTAACATTTGGTTTCAAAAAAGAAAGGAAAGTTTCATTTAAAAAATAATTTAGTGAATTACATTCTTTCATAACTTCCACCCTAATTAGTTACAAAGATAAGTCTAAAGATTCTTAGTTTTGTGTACTAATTTACATTTATATTTAAAGATTAATTTTACTTGTATCTTAAAACAAGAATTTTATGTTGGAAAAAAAAAAAGAACTAAATACATTTGTATAAAGGCTGTAAATGTCCCATGGCAAATGCTCTGTCTCAAATTTTTTCTACCACAATTAGAAACAGGTCTCTACAGACTGAGACCCGGGTTCTTAAGGTTCATCCTTCCCCAAAAATTGTGGGCTGTGGATCTGAAGGACACATAGAAACAACTCGATTTCTCTTTTTACAACTGTACCAGAACTTCACAGCTACGATGATAGTATGAACACATGAAAAATGACTTCACTCAAACAGGATTTAGAAAAAGTCAGGGTGACCTCGGGGCCAGGGCACCCCCCTGTGTGGTGAGGTTTACAGTCAGTCATTCAGTAATGGAGAGAGAGTGTGTGTGCGCACATATGTGTGTGTGTGTGTGTGTATGTGTGTGTGTGTATATACAGATGTCTATATATATAAATAACCATGTTCAGTCTTTTACAAGCCTGTAAATATGATGTTGTGCTCCATGTTCACTATTTGAAACTTCAAATACACAGGCCATGCAGAGAAGAGTTTCTTGTGTATCCCTGTTTGTTACCACCTGTTAAAAAAAAAAGCATATATATATATATATATATATATATACACACACACACACACACATAGACACATACATACAGATAGAAAAACTCACATGGATGAAGACATACTCCACCTATACCACGACAACTAGGATTTGCTTGGAGAGGAACAGTCTCAAGTCCAGCAGGTAGACTGTTGGAGGTGTTCTGGCCTGATTCTGCCCTCTCCAACAAACTCAGGGTATTCTGGGTCTGACTTGAATCCTATGTGAACTTAGGTACCATGTGTAAGAAATACCTTCCGGACAGGGCCTCACCCATTATCTGGGTCCACAAAGAGACCACAAGAATTAGTGTGGGTTTTGGGGGAGGGTCAATTTCTTGACAACGAAGACAATTTTCTAGCAGTCTGTCCCACGAGACGGGTCATTTCCCCTAGGAAACGCCTCCCATCTTGTACCTAAACTTTTACGAGGTTGGTTTCACAAGGGCCAATGATAGACATGAGCCCCACGAATGCCCTGCTCACCAATGTTAACCAGCAGTGCTGGGACTCAGTAAAATATGTGCTGAGTAAGGAATGGTGGAAGAATTTTGTCAAAGGATCTTTCTTTTCATTTTTCATTCATATAGGCTTTAGCTTTCGAAATGTACTTGAAATACTCATCTAGTTCAATACTCATCATCTACTTCCCCTCCTGGTTGAAGTCGCTGGACTCCAGCTCTCTGTTCTTCTTGCCCATGGTCTCAGCCTGCGTTCCTATCTTGAGTGACCGGATCTGACCCAGGTCCCTGCGGCCCCTCCCTACTTCTCAGAGCCATTATCACAAGGGACTTTCTAAAAGCCCCTTGCCTTCAAACACTTGGAGTCTGAGGGCCTAGTCCAGTGCATCGGGGGCCCCGTCCCCAGCTCTGTCAGGCTGCTTCACCCATGTTGTTTCCCTTGCCTTCTCGGTATCCAAGGGTATGGTCTCTGACTGATGACTAAAGTCTCACAAACTTGTAATTCCCCATCAGAGCACACGGTACTGTCTGTAAGTACACACAGATTTGTAAGATTTTTTTTTTTTTTAATACCCATGTCATTCAATGGGTTATAAATTCCTGAAGAACAGGGACCATGTTGCCTAATAACTAGTCTGGCACACAACAGCCATTTAATAAATATTTGCTGAATAAATGACAATCCACATAATAGCCAACATATAGTAACTGCTTAGTATACATCTACTCAGTATTAAATGCTTCATACACATCCGTCTCATGTAATATTATAATAACTCCATGAGTAGGTGCCCTATCAGCTCCCCTCTGACAGAGAGAGAGGCAGGGGAGTTAGGTGATTTAAGGTTATACAACTGTCAGGGCACCTGGGTGGCTCAGTCAGTTGAGTGTCTGACTTTGGCTCAGGTCATGAACTTGCGGTCATGAGTTCGAGCCCCACATCGGGCTCTCTGCTGTTAGCACAGAGCCTGCTTTGGATCCTCTGTCCCCCTCCCTACGGCCCTCCCACACTTGCACTCTCTCTCTCTCAAAAAAAAAAAAAACAAAAAAAACAACTTGATAGTTTGAAAAAAAATTAAGGTTAGACAACTGTCAACTAAGAAACCCAGATCTGATTTTGAAGACCTTTTTTCTAATCATTAAGCGATGCTGCTCTAGACAAATGAATTGATACAATAATAGATTATCTACATTTATTGTTTCTGGGGAATAAAGATTTTTTTCAATATTGGTACCCACCTGCTTTCCTGGTCTTATTTCCTGCCTCTTCCTTCACAGACCAGACTCCAAGTATGCAGGCCTCTTATCCTGGAAACCTCTCTCCCTCTCTCCCCATGTCCAAAGAAATGCCATGTCCTGCCTACGTTTACCTCCTGAACAGCTCTTGAATCATCCCGCTCTCTACCGCCACAGCCCAGGGGACCAGGCAAGCACCCAGACTCCCCTACCAGGAGCTACCCTGGCTCACACATTCCCAGGGACACACAGCAGCCACAAAACCCCTGTAAGTAATATAAATCTGACAACAACACACTCTTGCTTAAAAACTCCGATGGCTGAGCAGACCCCGCTCGGTCTGGCTGTTCCCGTGGCTGTTCCTACCTGGCTGGCTCCCTGGGCTCCTCCCTCTCTCCACGCCAGCCACACCCCCCATTTCCAGTCCTTCCACTTGCCTGCACACCTGCAGTGCCCTTCTCCACCCTCTCCGCCTAGTCACCCGGAGGGTATGCCTCAATGGTTTCTTCCTTTGGGAAGCCTCCCTGACCAGGCAAATGCTCCTGTCTTGTGCTCTCGTGGCACCACGTACCTCCCTCTGCCAGCCAGCAGCCACCGTTTGGTTTACATCCGTTTTGTGATGGATCGCTTGAGGAACCCCTGCCTCTCTCAGGAGCCTCCAGGACGGCTGTCCCACCCCATCTAGGTCACATCCCAGCACCTAACACTTAAGTATGCACCTGCCGAAAAGCCCTTTGCTTGGTAAATCTGCAAAATGTCTGTTTATCCATCAAGGCAACTTAAACCTCATCTTTTAACATCTCTGGGAATTCTCCCACCTCATTCCAACTACAGGTAACTGCTCAGGTAGTTAAACTACTCTGTATGTCCAGGTGTCTGTTTCTCAAGGATACTGCAGCCATGTAATGTACAAAGGTATTGTAACCGTCTCTTTCCCCTACCAGGCCAGGATTTACTATCGGAAAGGGACTGTGTTATATTTGTACTGTATTCTGGCAGCTAGTACAATCTCTCCATAGTTTAGCTGAACAAATGAAAATATTCTCAATGACCTTTGAGGTGAAGCATACAGATGTGAGCATTTTGTTTGTAAACGGAGGAGGAAACTGTTTAGAGACTTTAAGTAACTTACTCAAACCAAGATCATAAAGTAGAGTTGGATCTTAAACCCCCATTTTCAGACTCCATGATCATGAAATAACCTGCAAAGTGTCTTTTCTATCATTTTAAGTCTCAATTTATGTGTGTCCTTAGCTCTGTGACCTCAGAGAGGCCTAACATTCCTTATCCATAAAATGGGAATAAATATGACCTTGTAGTTCTGCGGTGAGAATTTCATAATACGACATCTACAAAAGATTCAGCACTGTGCCTGGAACCTCTGTGATTTACCTTACCTTCTCGCAAACTTTCTGGGAAAGAAAATGTCCTATTTGGTTTTTTTGTTTTTTTTTTAAAGTAGCCTCCAGGCCTGACGTCGGGCTTAAACTCACAACCCTGAGATCAAGTCAGATGCACTACCAACTGAACCAGCTAGGTACCCCCAATGTGTCCTATTTAGACTTGATGATTGAGATTCAAAAGGAGGAAAGAAAAAAATGTCCCTACCAACGTGTATGTATGTCTGAATATACCCCCAAAGAGGACAAGAACGCTTGGCCTATGATTCAGCTACTGTCTTCCTCAGTCTGGATACTGTCACTAAGGCCTTCCCTTTACGGGTTCACCTCAATTTCTCTATCATCCTGATGAAATCAGAGTCTAGCTCACCA
Source organism: Panthera tigris (assembly GCF_018350195.1). Classification (NCBI taxonomy): domain Eukaryota; kingdom Metazoa; phylum Chordata; class Mammalia; order Carnivora; family Felidae; genus Panthera; species Panthera tigris. Next base: position 68,777,633 of record NC_056669.1, on the reverse strand, counting down.
GCCAGTAAGGTCTGGGATTGATCTTGCTGACAGAGGTTTTGTACCCAATACCTGGTAAAATACCTGCCACTGTGTCCAGCAGCTGCCAGCCTGCCGTATTCCTACACCCTTCCTGGGAGGAAGAGCTCAGAAGTACTATTTCTCCTTTATTTATCAAGGAGAGGATGTGACTCTCATAATCCAGGCATACTGGTTTAATTTCAGCTTTTCTAAATGCTAAAATATTATTTCTGGCAGACATTTATTGAGAGCTCCTAGTTCTTCACAGCAAAAGGATTTATTTAGTGGTTTAATGATACATTTTGGAAATTAACATAATATGGTGTGTTTTCTGAATATCTAAGCTACTGGAAGTCACGTGTTCTGAAAGAGTATTACTAGTATTCATGAGTTTGGTGGCCAACAGATGCTTTTAATTTCTTCTGGGCCTGATTTTTCCCAAGCTATGCTCTGTGAGGTAGGGTTATAGGCAACGAGGACATATTCCTTAACATGCTGGAACAGACCTTAGAACTGGTTTGTAAGAATGCCTAAGGCTGCTTCCAAGAGAGGTGGGCTGGCCCATTCACTCAAGAGAGTTTGGGTTAATTCGTGAGGCTATTCAACGTCCACCCCAAGGTGCCACACTCACCTTTTGCTCATCTGAGCACAAAAGTCACCTGTTCTTAAATAGCAACAGGAAGCACCTATACGACAGGTGCCTGCCAGCAGCCCAAACCGTGAACTGCTCAGTTTTTGCCAAAGACCATCAGGGAACACGATACTAGTAAATAATAGTTATTAAAGAACAGGCTTTCCAAACTCTCCCTCAGGTTGCTAGTTTCTCGTGGACACGCCTGAGAATCCACGGAGATTCCCTCTCAGGAATAAATGAAAATTACATGCCAAATGATCTGTCCGCCAATTGTATGCCGATCACGTGTCTGTGAACTCTTGAGGCTCTCTGTGGCTCACTTAGCCATCCCCTATAGTGGGTCTCAACACCTGGGAAGCTGTAAAAATGAAACAAAACCAGGATGCTGGGCCCCACCTCCAGGGGTTCTGATTTTATTTATCTGAGATGGGGACCAGGCCCCAGAATTTTTAAAAGCTTCCTGGCTGAATCTGATATGCAGAAGATTCTAATTTCTAAACCTTTATTTACTCAGTTCTTACATTTGGTGTGAAGAAGCTGGCTCCTACTGGCTTCTGAAAGTTGAATATTAAGGAAGTTCATGAACTGGACAACCACTGGTACTCTGAAACTGACCACGGAAATGGGCAAAAGCTAATAAATCAAGGGTTTGGGGGAAGGTTGCGGAACAGCCGCCTTCTTTTTTTTTTTTTTCCCCTTAAAGTAGCACACCATTGACTGAGAACCCTGGTTTCAAAGGATCCAAAAACTCCTGGTAAACAACTTCTGCCCTAAGTATTCCAGTTTTTCATCCTAGAAACAGAGCAACAAAGCAGGCCTTCAGAGGGCTGAATATTTGACCACAATATCGTCTTGCTGCCCCCTTTTAGCACAACTGTTTCCAAGTTCTGTTTTGGCATTTTTCCTTCAGTTACATCAAGGAATGCTAACTTTTTCAAAAATGAGCATTATGAAACCCACTGCTGCATATTTTATAGGCAGATTTTTGAGGACAACACTGTTCATACAACCTTCCCAAGTCTCCAAATGAAGCCTCCATGGGAAATTTGTTTTAAAGTTAAATCTGAGGGGACCCTCCCCCACTCCCCAGCACTGCCCAGGGGAACCAGAAACTTCTCGCATCGTGGACCCTGAGCACCACTGTTTTCACTTCCCCTTTTAGCTGCCCACGTTTTGACCATACTTTTCAGCCTATGGAGAATACTTCCTCTGCCCTCTTCCTGGTCATGACATTCTATTTTAATTTTCTATTTCTTGTGGTACTGAGGGTTTATGTTTTGCTGTCTTAAGGTATGTTATCTCTTTTAAAGCCTTGCAATCCTTCATGAAATGAGTCAAGGTGTATTTGAAGGACAAACCCACGGACTTTACAGTTTTGGCCTCATTTGAGATTTGCAGACAATGCTTCTAGGATTCGCACTTGGCTGACACCGGTATTACCCAGGGAACTATAAAAAATATTCATGCCTGGGTTCTATTCTCAGAGATCCTGATTTAACTGATCTAGGATGCAGCCTTGGTGTCAGGCTTTTACAAGTTTTTAAGTATTTTAAAAGTTCTCCACATCTTTCTAATGTGCAGCTGGAGTTTAGAATGTAGGGACCATAGTTTTTACTACCCATTTGAATTCTAGTTTTCCCAAGCTTCAAAAAGCTTAGCCCAGCCCAATGAAACCCCGTCTCTTCTATAGACCTGAGCCCATGCTTGCCCTGGATGCTGTGGATTCAAATGGTAATTGATCAACAGCCTGGTCACCTCCCCTGGCCCGGCCACCTTGCTGTCTTTCCCCACCAGCTGGGTCTGCCCCAAGAGGAAAGAGGCAAAACAGTTACCAATAAAATTGTGAAGTTTTCCAAAACACTGTTCATCATATATTTCTCTGGTAAGTGTTTGAGCTTGTGGATGAAGTTAATCATATATTCACACATCGGGGAGCGGTTTATCCGGTACACAAATCGGCCATTCTCAAACCTCGCATACTCCGTCTGTGAGGGAAAAAGGAGTTGAGCACTTTTACACTTCTGACTTCAAGATACATGAAAAAAGCTATTGCTGCCTGCAAAAGCATTTTTCCTTTTCAACATGAATCATCCACTAGATGCTGTACTATTTATGTAGTTTACTTAATTAAAAAAAAAAAATCCTATTTCCAAACTGAATGCCATACTCAGAAATCCAGGATTTTTCTGGAAATTAAAAAAACAAAATGTGTAAACAGAATAGCTTTAAAGAAGCGTTGTACAGGTCAGAAAGAAAAGAAAGCAAAGGTTGGAAAGAAATATAATCACCTACTTAGTGATTTTCTACCTGGAAACCTGGGAGAGCGGGCCCAGCCAATGACAATTCTTCAAAGAGCCCAGAGAAAATCCTCCGTCACTGTTATAAAGGCCTCACAGCCAACAACCAATGCAGCTAACTTCTCTACCTTGGAAAAAACTACTTAACACGGATCATGAGCTCCTGACTGTGAGTTATTTATGTCTTTAATAAAAAAGGAAAGAAAAAAAAAATACTGGTATTGAAGTTCCCACTGAAGCACTCAGAAATAAGAAACACACCCCTAGATAGCCTTGGATCAAAGAGGAATTAAAAAGGAAATTACAAACTATCTCAAGAATAATGAAAAGGAAAATCCTTTACATCAAAACTTATGGGACCCGATGAAGCTATACTTGGAGGACACTTAATGATGTAGCTTCATGAGTTCATCATTAAAGACGAAAAATTATAGAACTAAACCACATCTTCGATTAAAAAAAAACCCACAAAAATAAACCCAAACCACAAAGAAACCAAAGAAAACCCAGAATAGGAAATGAATAAAGATAAAAGCTCAAATCTATGTTAACAGAAATAAGAAATGGAGACAGAATAAATTTTAAAAAGCTGGTTCTTAAAAAGCCAAAATAAAATAAAGCCTTCACAAGGTTAAGGAAGAAAAGGGACGAAACCACAATGACAGTAGAGATTGGGAGATTTGTAAAAGGTTACTTCACATAACGCTGTAAGGCAAAAAGCCGTAGAGGAGAGGATGCTTTCCCAGCAAAACTTAAACTACTAATACTGAACCAAAAAATAGGAAACTCCAATAGCTCAATTGCCATGGAAATGCCTAGAAACTTGTTTAGAGATGAACCCCTGAAAAAGGCATAAAGACCACCTGGTGTGATGGCTGAGTTTTATGGAACTCTTAAGGAACAACTGTTTTCATTGTTATGGAAACTACATCAGACCAGGTGTCCCAATTCTTTTTAGGAAATCGATGGACACGGAGAGACTATAAAGAGGAAAGGTGATTACCACTTATGAGATGCAAAAATCTTAACGTAAAATAGCAAATGGAACACATCAGTGCGTCCAAAGTAGGACTTTGTTCAGGAATGCTGTGGTGGCTCAAACACAGGACATGCATTAACTCGTGATGTCCACGAATAGGAGAAAAATGATAGTAAGAGTTGCTGAACAGGCATTTGGTAAAATATTGCAGCTGTTACTAATAAAAACCCTCAGTATGACAAGAACACAAAGAAAGCACTTACATATAAAGACCATTTATAAAATCCAACAGTAAGTATAACCCTAAATGGCCAAGCACCAAATCCATCTCTATGAGCAGCAGTAACTAACTATACAGGGATACTCACCATCCTATTTCTTTTTACAGGTGTGCTGGAGGTTTTAGAAAATGGAAAGAAAGCGAGAAAATAATAGTAACAGAAAAGTGGCATAAACATTGGAAAAGAAGAAATAAAATAAAGCCGCTCTTTTTGCTGCTGCTATGACCACATAAGTAGAAAATCCAAGAACCTAGGGGCAAAACCCAGTAGAGATAAATAAGGGAATATGGCAAGATGGCCAGATAGAACATATTTTTGCTAAAACCAAGAACTTGTCTCTCTTCTGGTAATTAAAATCTAGAAACAGGAAATAGCATTAACAAATTAATATAAATTAACGTATATGTAAAAACTACAAAATCTTATTAAGATAAGTAAATGGACCTGCAAATACGTCCTTCACTGGAAAGACTTAGTACTGGCAATGTATCAGTTTATCCCCACATGACATATAAATCCAGTACGATTATAATTACATTGATCAAAAGGTTTTTGGCTTTCTTTACTTTTTTTTAAAGTGATCTAATTATTTGGAAGAATAAGTGCTGGTTATCTGCCTACAAAATATATGGATAAGAAGAAAAGCAAGATCGACTTGCCTTAGCAGGTGTAAGAACATACAATAAAGCCCGTGTAATCAAATCAACATGGTAGAGGGGGACAAGGAGAGATAAACAGGGTGGAATCAAACAGACTCCAGGAATGGCTCCCAGGATATGCAGGACCTTAATAGGGGTACATCTAAGATCTACTCAGTGGGAAAAGGATGAATCGTTTAATAAACGGGTTTTATTTTATCTTAAAAAAATCTTTTTTAATGGTTTTTTTTTTTTTTTTTTTTTTTTGAGACAAAGAGAGACAGAGCATGAGCAGGGGAGGGGCAGAGAGAGGGGGAGACACAGAATCTGAAGCAGGCTCCAGGTTCTGAGCTGTCAGCACAGAGCCCGACATGGGTCTCGAACTCACAGAGTGTGAGATCATGACCTGAGCTGAAGTCGGACGCTCAACCGACTGAGCCACCCAGGCGCCCCAATCAACGGTTTTGACACAAACGCCTGTGTATTTGGAAGACAACAGAAGCGGACACCCATCTCACACCAAATGCGGAAATACATTCGAAATGGATTAAACGCTTAATTACAAAACTCCACCAGCACTCACGTTACCTTCTACATGAAAACTCCTGGGATTTCAGTCAAAGGCAACATTTTCCTGCTCCCTGAACTTTATATACAGCTTTGGGTATGAGTTTGGAATCTGGGAAACAGAGTAACTTGTCTGGTTCATCTTGTGCGGGCAGGTGGTCCATCTAGAGGTGAGCCCTGACAATTCGGCTATTCAGCAGCAATGCTGCCCACGAACATTCCACGTTGCCAACCACTGACCAGTAATGGTGCTTCCTCTTGCTCGGAGGAGATGGGAGGTCATCTGGCCGTAGGCCTCCCAGACCTGTCTCATTACACGGTCGGTCACCTTCTCACCTCCCCTCTCCTTGGGCTTCCCAGACATGCGTTGGGCTCGTTCCCCAATTCCTTCAGCCATTTTTGTCCTCTGCTCCTCTGCTGGTGTGTCCCTTTCACTCACTCCAGGGCTGGCTACTGCTCCCACGCCCTCCCTGCACCAAGCCCTCCATTCCCATAGCTTTAATTCCTTAATGCTTAGGATTCCCAACTGGTATTCTCAGTCTTCCAAATTCCAGTCTTGCATCTAGAATCATCCCCTGACTACTTGCTTTTGAATACCTTACTTTCTAATCTCTGCTCATGGCAGCGCGGCCCTTGCAACCACAAAATGTGTGACCTTTGGTTCTTCCTCCTCATTAGTATTTAATATCTGGTGAGTCTCTAAGTTCCATTCAAAATGTTTTACTGGATTCCCACTGCTGCCATGTTCATGAAGCTCAGGACGCCTCAGCTGACATCGACCATCTAGTCAACTCCCTTCTATCCACTCTGGCCAGTGTAACCTCCTCAACACCATCCACAGCATGCCCCTCCTGTGCTCAGGAAGCCAAAGGCTGTGCAGCAGCCCAGATCCTCATCGTTCGGCCCAAAGTCTTCAAACCTCTCCTCCCGCCCAGGGCATCCTCTCTCTCCTGCCTCGGCACCAAGTCTGGCACAGTCAGGCTGGGCCCTGGGGCCTGCGAGCTCCAGGACCGCCATGACGGGTGGACCGGGTTAACGGGCAGAAGACGTCGGAAAATACAGCTTTACGTGGAATGTCAACCGCAAACATTCACACAAAGCAACCCACCCTGCTGAAAAGAACACACGTTTTTTGAAAGGGAGGGAGGTATGCAACAGGAAAACTATGAATAGGTATTCGACCCCAGTTCACGCTGGAATCTGTCTGGAACAATGAAAGGAGTAGAAGGGGCAGAAGCACCCGCACCAGGCTTGAGGTGTCCGGGTTTTAGAAAGCAGGTGCTATTTACAACGCCCGGAAGTGCCCTCGGACCTAGGGGCGGGGCCTGTCTGTAGCAGCTTCCACACCAGGGCACGGAACACTGCTGGCCACACAAGGCAGGGCCCCTGCAGTCGGGGAGGGGTGGCGTGGGGGCTTCTTCCACTTGCTTGCAAATCGCTGTGTCTTTTTAGAAGTGACAGGGAAAAGAGGTGAGAGAAAGGGGGAGAAGGAGGAGACACCAGAAAAGTAAAACTCTCTGCCCCGGTGAAAGCTGAAAGGAAGGTAGCAGGGTGCCCCCGAATGAAGGCTCTGGTCTGCAGATGCCCACTTACCTCTACTTTTTCTACTACTTGCTTCCCAAAGGAGCACACTTTGGTGGAACAGGTGACTGTCATATTTTCAGAACTCTCATACTGACTGGTGACACCATAAAAGGCCCCAGCGTCATCCTGAATATTGCAGTTTAGGTCGGCCTGTTGGAAAGGAAACGGAGGTGGGGGTTATTTTCTCTTTACAGGAGTCACGGCAATGAGCAGTGACGGGGGGGGGGGGGGGGGGGGGAGATCTCCAATCCTTCTGGCCGAGCAGAGGGCGGGGGTGGGGGGCAGGGAGGTGGTGAGGTGATGCTGATCTAGAAACAAGTTCTGCAGCCCACTGGTCATTTTTTGAAGAGAACACTAACTCCAGCAATCTTCCCGTGAAATGACAATGGTACACGCATCTATTCAGTTTGCTTTCTTGCGTCCAGTATAGAATAATACTCTATCCTTGTTATAAAGGATCCAGGAGGTCTCTGAAATATGTGCAGAAAGCAGTGTATGCCCTGGGCTCACATTCACTGACCTGGAGACAGATTTTTTTTTTTTGATTTTTTTAATGTTTATTATTTATTTTTGAGACAGAGAGAGACAGAGCATGAACGGGGGAGGGTCAGAGAGAGGGAGACACAGAATCTGAAACAGGCTCCAGGCTCTGAGCTGTCAGCACAGAGCCTGACGCGGGGCTCGAACTCACGGACCGCAAGATCATGACCTGAGCTGAAGTCGGCCGCTTAACCGACTGAGCCACCCAGGCGCCCCAGGACCTGGGGACAGATTTAAAAGAACAGGAGATCTGCAGCTGGCTAGTCACTTGTTATACGTACAAAAACAGAACCTTCATTACAAATGACAGCATCCAGGAGGGAAATGGCTCCTGTTCAAGACTGGCTTGCAAAGATGCCAAGTCATTGGTAATTCCCACTCATTTAAGGTATTGTAGGATTACCTACTGTGTGAGGTTTATGCTAGACACTATACAGGACCACAAGTGAGAGGTATGTCTTAAAAGAGCTACAAGGGACATAGAAATACTACCATGTCAAAGATGCTCAGAGTTCAGACAAGGGAAGGCATTACTTTCAACCAGGGGTATTACTTACGGGGTGGTTACAAAGTGAACATGCAGAGATGGGTTTAGGGGACAGTGGGGGTAGAAGCAGCCTAGGGTGCCTCTTTCCAGCTGCAGTGTTAAGGACTGAGGCCACCAGGAGCAGTGAGTTTGGAAAATGCAACCAGGACCCAGGCCATGGAGGGCTAAAAAAAGGGGTGTGGATTGCATGCTGCAGGAAATGGGGACCCTTTGAAAGCTCTGGCACAAGAAGGTGCTGTGAACCGAGCTGTGTTTCAGGGATCAACGTCTCAGTGCGGTCTGGTGTCCACTGTGGAGGGAGGCTGTGAGGCCACTGCAGTGGCCAGACCACTGATTGACAGCTCCCTCCCCTCCGGTACCTTGTGATCTGCTATGGCACACCAGGCACTGGGTGGGGAGCTGGGGATCAGAGTAAGCACGAGCTGGGCCAGTCCCTGCTGCCACGGGCTCACAATTTAGCAGGGAGGACATCACCCTAGGGATGAGCACTCCTGAAAGAGGCATCGAGGGCCATGAGAACCAACTTTGGGGTCAGGGAAGCTTCTGAGGATGATGCAGCTCAGATCCAAAGACGGTAGGAGAGCTGACGTAGGCGGGTGAATGTGTCCTGAGAGAGTGTGGACAAGGTGCACAGAACCAGAAACAAGGCCACGAAAAGGCTGGGATGAGAGAGGGTGGCAGGAGAGGCAGGAGGGTTTAGGTCTTAGATCCTAAAACCAAGGGATGCAGGAGTTGTAAGTGCCCAGGACGGGCACAGTGACAAGTTATGGCTGGATCTGAGTTCCTAAAAGGCACCCCAAACACAGCATGGAGACGACTCTGGAAAAGTGAGAGCACAGGCAGAGACAGGTCAGAAAACTGTCAAAGTGGTCCGGACAAGGGACGGTATCTGCACCACTGTGGGGGCTAGAGAGAGACAGGTGGACCGGACTCATAAATGAGACCACAGTTTGTGAGGTCTGGCACATTCTGACCAGCTGATTCTCAAACCCTGACAGGCAGTAACCACTAGGAAGACCTGAGTCATCCTATATATATTTTTAATGAGGATCTGCATTTGAATTGAATATCAAGACAGTGTCCCTTTCCTTAGGCAAAACTGCAGATTTCCTGGCCTCAAATAAAAAGAACCATATGCTTTAAATTCCCCCTTTTTTCTTACATGCCAAGAAATTCAAAGCTAAATTCAGTGCTCAACTACAGTAATTACCTGTCCCAGGTATTTCTAATAGCAACTAACAACCAGCGTATAGCTCCTTTTACTGGATTCCAATCTGCTTTTACTTGTACTTGTCCAGGTTTATATTACCCATAAATTTAGTAACACTCCCTCACATTCTGCCATTTGGAATTATATGGTGCACAGATAGTAAATAAATAAAAATACCCAAGTGTACATTTTCAGGTTTTTTGCAGGTTTGACGCTTGACTCCGCGAAAAGAGCAGGTTAGCAAGAAACGATGATGTCTGATGCTGACTGACATCTATGCCCAAGCTCTCTGGGTCTACTGAGCTCCAGCCTCCAGAGGAGAACGTTACCAACGAGTCTCAGGCATGCGGGAGCCCAGAATTATATCTAGCTTTCTACCTGCCATGTGACGTGCACGTGGGCCCGCAGGAACCACTGCCTTGTTCTGCCACCAGCTGAGGACATGAGGCTCTGAGAAGTGGCTCAGGTATGTTTCAGTGGTGGGATTTATGCTCTCACAGTCATGGTATAGTTTGTGCCAACAGGTTTTAGTATTTTTCTGAAAAAAGTAAAAACATATATGTGGTAAGTAAAAAAAAAAAGAAAGAAAAAGAAAAAGAAAAAAAAGAAAGAAAATAAATCAAACTGGAAAAAGAGTGTACATTTTATTTCTACCCCTGAACTTGCCAATCTCTCCACTGGTGATCAGTGTTTTCCAAGCGTCTTTTTGGAGAGAGTTAGCACTTAGATAAGCAAGCACACACCTGCCCTCTTTTTTGCACAAAGAGTGGCACTCTTCAAACCTTGCTTTAAAATATATATACACACACACACACACACACACACACACAGTTGGGATGCCTGGGTGGCTGAGTTGGCTAAGCGTTCGACTCTTGATTTCGGCTCAGGTCGTGATCTCACAGTTCATGAGTTCAAGCCCCATGTCAGGCTTGGTGCTGACAGTGTGGAGCCTCCTTGGGATTCTCTCTCCCTCTCTCTCTGCCCCATCTCCGTGCTCTCTCTCCCAAAATAAATAAACTTTAAAAACTAAACACAAAAAAATACACAGCTACATCTTAGAACTCATACAGTACTGATACGGAAATAATCAGTTTTAAAAAGACTAGCCATTTAAAAACGTGAGCAGCCTCACATTTTCGTAACTGCATACTATTCCATTACCCAGGCACAGCATAATAATTACTGCGTGCTCTACTGATGAATAGTTCGTTGCTTCCCAACATGGATACAATAATGAGTTTATGTGCAGCAGGAAAGGTACATTAGAAATTACTTTTCATTTCCTTTCCTTCCATTTAAAAAATTTTCCAGCACTGAAAGAGTTTCAATGGGCTATAAATAAACTGATAGTATTTGAGTTACAAAGAAACTCATTGTTTTTGACACAATCGGGTTGTTTTGAAAGACTGGTGAACAGTCAAAGGCAGTCTGGTGTGAGGAGCGAAGTATAGGGAAGGTGGTCAACGAACAGTTAAAAGCAGTCTGATGTGACGAGTGGAGAGAAGTATAGGAAGGAGGTGGTTAACGGCACAGGCAACTGGGTGGGTTACTTTATTTTAAAAAAATTTTTTTTAATGTTTATTTATTTAAAAAAAATTTTTTTAACGTTTATTTATTTTTGAGACAGAGAGAGACAGAGCATGAACGGGGGAGGGTCAGAGAGAGGGAGACACAGAATCCGAAACAGGCTCCAGGCTCTGAGCTGTCAGCACAGAGCCCGATGCGGGGCTCGAACTCACGGACCGTGAGATCATGACCTGAGCCGAAGTCGGCCGCTTAACCGACTGAGCCACCCAGGTGCCCCAAATGTTTATTTATTTTTGAGAGAGAGAGAGAGAGAGAGAGAGAGCGAGCGAGCAGGGGACACAGAATCAGAAGCATGCTCCAGGCCCCAAGCTGTCAGTCCAGAGCCCGACACGCTCAAACTCACAAACCACAAGATCATGACCTGAGCCGAAGTCAGAAGCTTAACCAACGACTGAGCCACCCAGGCACCCTGGGTTACTTCTTTTAAACTACCAACCTCTACTTATGTCAGTGATATGACCAGGAGGGAGGTGTCTTCAGAACTGCACCTCAGCTCCCTAGGCACAAGACTTTCTTTTCTGCCCTTTTTTTAAAAAAAATGCTCCATTTTTTTACTTTATTCACTTCACTGGCATTGATGATGCAAACTAACTCAGACATTTAAAATCTAAAGCAAACATAGAAACAAACGCACAAAATAATCTGTCTATATATAAAATTTAAAAATGTTTGGAATGGTATCTGCCATAATGTGATGTTAGCAAAACTGCTGGAAATGTCCACAGCCTCCCGTGTCTCCCAGAAATGCCCCCATCTCTCAGAGTTGCTGCGCGTAGAGTCATGCTGGTGAAAGAAAGCAGCGGTCCCGGGCAGCGGCGCACTGTGTGGACCTCAGCAGACTGGATTCATTTTTAAGACCCTCTTTTCTTTATTGGACAAAATTATTTTCAGTAAGACTCGGCACTCTGTTTCACGGTTTTAAATTTTAAATGCAAGAACTCCCAAAGTAGTAACAGAGTGACAGAACTGAAGTGACTCCAGTTCTGTTTTGCCGTCTGCATAATGACTGCTATCAGGGTGCCTTTCCGGGGTCTATGGTTTAGCCACGGGGACTGCAGCCCAAACGACTCCAAACTGTCAAGAACTTACTCCTAGGAACGGACACAGGCTGAGTCCACATGTGTTACTAAAGAGTAAGTCACACAACGGCCACGTAATAGAAGTGTGCTAATTTGAAGCATATATATGTACGCGTAGATGGAATAAAAACACTCACTTCACCAATCGTTTAGGACTTAGGTCAACAAAATATTTTTTTCTCTTTAGAAGTATTTTGTCAACCGCATTGTTCAGAACCGTGGGCACATGGCGATCGTAAACGTGACAACGATTTTTAGGTGGTCTGACCATTAAACTTCTCTACCACCACGGACGTCCTTACTGCCTTGCACCTGGGCAGACCGTCCTTACTATCCCACCTTCGGTTCACCACTGTCCCTTTGAAGTCCCCAAATAATTTTAATGAGTTTTTCTTGGTGATGGAGGATCTATGGTTTTAATGACAGGAAGTATCAAAAATGAAGCTATTAAAATATATACATTACGAAAACCTGCTCAGAAATTAGCTCAACAAGTTAGGAGTTCTAAAGTTGTGGAAGCTTGCTTATTTATTTATTTACTTATTTATTTATTACCTAAAACTAAAGTCTGACATACATTCAGAGAGATGCACAGATCACAAGTTTACAGTCCATTGAGTTTCATAAAGTGAACACACTCATGCAGCCAGCACCCCGATGAAGAAACCAGAAGCCCTCCCGTTCATGCTGTCTTCGAGTACAATCACCCCTTTACCTCATAGGGGTGATCTTGAGGGGAAAACACTGTCCGTTAATTCTGTCTGGTGTTTTGAACTTTAAATAAATGGAATCACAGATTGACTCCTTCGTGCTCAGTTTCATATGCTCAGCCCTAGGGGGGAGATTCACGCATGCTGTTGTGGGCAGTTCATTCACCTGCTACTTGCTAGACGATTCCACCAAGTGAAAAATACCACGATCTAGGCATTCTACCACTGCCGGGCCCTGGCAATGTTTCCAAATCAGAGAGCTACTCTGAACACCCCTGCACATGCTTTTGATGAACACGTGTATGCATTTCTGTTGGGTGTTCCCAGGAGTGGAACAGCTGGGTCATGAGGACTGTGCACATTTTAGCTTTCATTTAGATAACAGGGACAGATGGTTTTGGAATGATCTTGTTTTTCTAACAGTTGAGAAAACTTTAATTATCAGTATACATTTATCAGGTTAGTTTTTAAAAGGCTTCTCGACTAACAGTAAATAACCAATTTGCTATTACAACTCTCTGCAATTACTCTCGAACGGTGGGAAATAATCATGTAGCCATCCCACCACATCAACAGCTGTTCTTTGGGAATTTTCTAGGAGGAGGTATTGATGGGAGAGATAATTGTCTGTCAGCCAAGGATGTTCCGATTATCCCAGAAAGAAATGCATTCACTGAGCTCCCATGGAGCAAAGGTAATATCAAAGAAAGAATGCTAGTATTGAATCAACAACAAAGGAGGCAAACTCTGTGATTTGAGTCTGAGATTCACATGTAGTTCATCACCCCCCACCCCCCTACCTGTTTCTCCCAACTGAAAACTCAGGGCAAACCTGTTTCAGACAGTTTTTTTTTTTTTTAATTTTTGTTCTTTTTTTTAACCTTTATTTATTTTTGAGACAGAGAGAGACAGAGCATGAACAGGGGAGGGTCAGAGAGAGGGAGACACAGAATCCGAAACAGGCTCCAGGCTCTGAGCCGTCAGCACAGAGCCCAACGCGGGGCTTGAACTCACGGACCGTGAGATCATGACCTGAGCCGAAGTCGGACGCTTAACCAACTGAGCCACCCAGGCGCCCCCTGTTTTCCGACAGTTCTGAAGGCAAGAAAATAAGAAAGAATGTGCTGGTATCAGATACAAACTATTTCTGCCTCATCAGCTTTATCTGACCGCACTATATTTTCTAAAAGCAAATTAATATAAAAATCCAAGAAACAGCTAAAATCCAGCAAACTTGTCTTCCCAACAAATCCCAAATTCAAACCATATCCCATCCTTTCCTTTGGGGACAAGCCAACCTAAAATGGTCTGGTCTGGGCTGGGCTATGAAGTGCTAAACACACACGCACAGGCAGATGTGGCTGTGGAGGGGGGATGTCCAGGCAAATGGGCCCTTTTAAGGAATCTTTGCCCATTTTGCCTTAGAACAGAGACCCCATATATGAACTAGGCTTGGAGGCCAAATGCAGGAATCCTTTCTATGGTATCCTGACCTGTGCTGCCTTTGGGCTAAATATCTTTAGATATAGGAAAATCATTGCTTTAAGAAAAAACTACATGCAGGGTAGACTTAATTGTTAGTTCTTTTTCCTATTATATTAGTTATCTATTGCTGCTTTAACAAATGAGTAAATTGAGTGCCTTAAAACAACATAAATACACAATCTCAAACTTCTGCAGGTGAGACTTTGACGCTGGTCTCCCAGGTCTATGAGGGTCCTGGCTGAGCTGTATTCCTCTCCCGAGGCCTTGGGGAGGGATTGGTTTTCGTTGCTTCTTCCAGCATCTGGAGGCCACTCACATTCCTTATGTGAGCCCCTCTCCCCATTTTCAAAGTCTGCAACAACAGGCTGGGTCCTTCTCCCGCTGCCTACTTTCATCTCTCCTGGGTTCCCCTCCTCTTCTGCTTTTAAGGAACCTGGTGACTACTCTGGGCCCACTCAGATAATCCAAGATCCTCGCCCTAGCTGCTGATAAGCAACCTCGATTCCCCTTTATGTGCGATGTAACATATTCACAGATACGATGGCTACGGACTTGGGACGTGACTCTGCCTACCACACCCCTCAATTTGCAGTTTGTGTCCCTGCAACTCCCCCACCCAGTGCTCAGCCTTCTGGAATCACACAGACCCGAGAATACCTCTGTTAGACAATCCTGCAATTTTCATTCATTTCCCCCCTACTCTTACCTGTCTTCTTCCTCTTCTTACCCACAAGGCTCTTCAGGTCCCATCTGCTTCCCCGGATTCAAGTCCTACATTTATTTTTATCAAACCCCATCTTGATTTCAGACCCCCCCTTCCATCCATTACAGATGTCTGTGAATTCTGACTTTTCACCTATCCTTATTTCATTCCAGACGTCTACCCAACAGCATGGACAGCAGTCATTTCTTTCAGTCTCTTTCTCCATTTTTAACCACAAAGAAACACCTGCTTCCCGAAGCCACCACAGTGATAGGAAGAGATGGCACATGAAACAAAATGGCAGCCGTTAAAAATGCTGACAACTGTTCCTAATAACTCAGTGATCGAAAACACACTCAGGACAGATACAGACGGAGCCTTGAGTCCTGTCCACAGAGACGTAACCGCATAAAGATGGTTGTTCATAATCAATAACCAAGACGGAAAACAATGCCCACAGAGCCAGTCTGAGCCCCCATCTATAAGGATCAGGTGCACAGTACAGACACACGATGGCTTTTTCCTAAGAGAAAAAGCAGCACTTTTTCTGCTCTGTGAGTTTATGACGAGTCTTAAGTTTTGGATATAACTGTTCGCACAGGCACAAAATTACCATCTTTCCCACAAAGAGTTAATTAGGTTACAGAATTCTTTCTGCAAATAAAACAAAAAAGCAATCATTAATAAAGGCGTGTTGAATCAATTAAAGACTTCAGAGTCCACTGGTGGGCAAGTCCTGGGAAATGATACAAAGTCAAGGTGGAAGCAAGTTATAATGCCACACAGAGAGAGCTGACTGCATCAGACAGCAAAGAAACAATAACAAAAAAAGGAAACATCAAATTTTCCCTAATCCTTCTCTAAATCATCCTTGTCTTATACTCATTATAAATGCAGCGGAAACGTTTCAGTCACCAGGCAAGACTTTAGATTAGTTTCTCCTCTGTTACTTCTCATTTAGTTAGCCCATTTATTCATGTGTCTGTTCCGCTGTTTAGTTTTATGTTTTTGAAATTTGAAGTATAAAAGCAATATACTTCAGGGGCGCCTGGGTGGCTCAGTTGGTTAAGCGTCCGACTCTTGATTTCAGCTCAGGTCATGATCTCAATGGTTTGTGAGATTGAGCCCTGCAGCCTGCTGGGGAGTCTCTCTCTCCCTTTCTCTCTCCGCCCCTCTCACCCCTCGGAAATAAATAAACATTAAAATTAAAAAAAGGAATATACTTTAAAGAATGATCCTTCCCATTCTAGGGGTGAGGAAAATGAGGCCTCGCCCTGGTAAGTAGGATCCAGAGTTCTCAGAGGGGAGGGTCGGGCCAGGGGGCCCTCTGTGCACAACTCCAGGGCTCTGAAAACCTGGCTCCAGGTGGCTGAAGGACCAGGGCGTGAGCACTACAGGTGCTGAGCAAAGAACGGAAACGCACAGCTCACGCAGGAGCAGCGCTGGGCTGGTGACAAACTCTGCCGTGAGCTTCTAGAAGGTAAAAGCTTGCCGGCACTGAGGGGAAGCAGATAACCCCACAGGCAGGGGACAGAGCAGGGGCACTGGGTCAGGAAAGGAGGAGGCAGCTGGACACTCCCTTCCACCCCGAGGGCTTGCAAGGGCTGAGTGGGAATTGCTTGGTTGCAAAGATGAAAACATCAAGAGGACTGTCCCTGACAAGAGACAGTCTAATAGGCACTGATGGAGGCAAGGAGACGCTGGCATTTTCAAACCACCACTTTGAACCTCTCCTCTTCATCCTCTCTGAGCAATGATCAAAGGACCAAGATTTCAAATTGTGAAGCAATTTTTTCCAATGGCAGCATCTGCTCCTTGGCAGGCGGCACTGGGAGCTGGGCCTGGTTGTGGGCGGCCGTCCAGGCCTGCCACATGGCCAGGCTCCGCCGGGCAGGGCACCGCGTAGGCCTGCAGCTGCTCCCGCAGGCGCCAAAGGACAATCACTCCGCACTGGGCAACAAGGCAGAGAGCAGGGAGGGGGGTGGGGCAGAAGTAGCCCAGGAGGCAGTGCTGATGGGGGGCAGGGGGAGGCTCTGAGGGTGCAGGCTGCTCCCACACCCTCCCCCCTGACTCATTTGCATATGCCCAGACCCCTGAAGCCAGCCCCACTGGCATCAGAGGACTGCGGTGGGGGAATTTCACCGGGATGACCATGGGACAACTCCCGCATGGCAACCTGCACTGGGGGAGAGCGAGGGAGCTGCTCATAGGGAAGTGAGTCTTTGAGCGTGTTCACTTGGGACCATGGTGCCCTTGCCCAAACAACGGGACAGCAGCTGTAGGGCTCCTGCCACAGCTGTTTTAAATAAGAATAATAGGAATAAACTCAGCCTCGCTCTTCAAGTTACTTTCCACTAATTATGGCATATATTTACATCTACAAAATAGAAGATTTAAAAAAAAAAAACTCCACTAAGAGCCCCTTTATTGTGCAGATCGGGCACCCCTATTTGAATTTCATAAACATTTAGTACTTCAAAGAATCTTAAAAGCTTGCTTTAATTACAATATGCACCGCTTGAAAGGCTGACTGTTTGCATTGCAAATTCCTACAAATACCGGCATTCATTTAAAAAATGTCAATTAATATCACCCACAGGACTTCAGGTAACTGCCACTGGTGACTTCACACAGTAGCTGGGATGAAAGAGCCAAGGTCTCAGCCCCAAGCACAAAGCAGCTGCACAGGCCAGTTCTTTCCAATGGAGGCAGCTAATGAGTACTGGGCTCCCAGCTGAGCCGGCCCGTCACGAAGCACATTCATCAGGTGTGTGAACACTGGCCCCAGACCACCCTTTCCAAATCGGGAAACGGGACCCTTTTTCTGGTTGAGAGTTTTTGTGCAAGGAAAGTCCTATACAGATGACAACAAATCAATTAACAAGTGCAGAGTTGCCAAATAAAATACAGGACACCTCGATCCATTGGATGTTTAGGTAAACAACAAACTTTCTTAATTATGTGTGTTTCCCAAGGATCGCGTGGGAAGTTGTGTGCACTAAAAACGTATATGTTGTTTATCTGAAATTCAAATGTAACTGAGTGGCCTGTATTTTCGTTTGCTAAAATCTGGCAACTCTACTAACAAGTCATGTTAACAAAAAGAACAAAGATTGGGACTTACCCTCAAAGACGTTTTCTGCTCAGGATATTTTAAGAAAAAAACAAAGCCCCCAAATCATACATGGAGCATAATTCTTTTTTAGTACAATCGAATGATGGATAATGTTTGTAAATGTGTGTAAAAAGTCCAGGAGGATACATGGCTGTGGGGGTGGGGGGAAATCTCACGTTTTCTTCTCCAGTCTATTGATTTCCTTAGACTATTTATAATAAGCTTATATTGCTTTTGCAATGTACAAAGTAAATACAAATGTGGTGGGTGGGTAGGATGTGCTCTGGGTCGCCACCTGTGAGAAAGGATGTCATATATCACCAAGGGCCTACGTGTATTTAGACAACCGACCAAGATGTCCGGATGACTATGTCCAGATAATCCACTTATTCTTGCAAAACTGGGTCTGGCAATAAGAACCACCCGGATCGTGCCACCTTAGTTCTCTCCTTCTCAGGCTTCTCTTGAGGCAAAGTTACAGACAAGCCAATCGTGCCGCCAACAATGGGGCAAATACTGGGAAGGGCAGAGACGTCACGTGTTTGCTTCCCCAGACTTCTGCTTAGCAGTGGCTTGTGCGGGACAGTGGCTTAGCATCTCAGCCTGGAACCATGGCAGGGAGCAGAGTTAAAGAGCCCAGCGCAAGAAAAGATGGACCCCTGACCTGGGCTTTGTTAGCAACCACTGAGCCAAATGACCCAGGACAGAAAGCATTAGAGGAACAGCTGTCAGATGGGGTCTCCCAAGGGCTTAAGGGAACTCCAATTTACATCCCGCCAAGATGTGCATAAGCATTCAAGTTAAAAAAAAAAAAAAAAAGTATCCATACTGTGGCTGAGGCTAAGGGATTGAGGAAAAAGCAGAATGAGCATCTTCCATTTTCTAGGTTGTCCTGTGTGGCCTTGTTTTCAGGGGGATCCAGAAAGTCTTTTAAATAGAAAGTGATGGCCACAGAGATCACTGTTTCCAACCCAACCCTCACCGTTCTCCAAGTTCTGGAAGACTCAGCAGCCAACACCTCCTAGTAAGATTTCCGGTCTCTGAACAAGCGTCCACTTCCTGGAACTCCTTCCCACTCCCCTTCCGCTGACCAAATTCTTTCAAGATTCGGCTCAAATGCCATGTGTCTGTGAGGCTTTCCGGAATGTTCTCAGGCATTCTGTGCTTCTTCATTTCCATCACAGCTCCTATCCCATGGTGCTGTCACTTACCTGCCTATGTGTCTGCCATCCCAGACCTGACACCAAGGTCGGCCTCTTATCAAGTCTGTTTTCCCAGCTCTCTAGGATCAAAGTAGAGTGCACTGAGAGTTGACTGAATGACTCACTAGTGACGTACATGTCTGTCACTAATGCAAAACAAGAAACCATTTCTATAAGAACCTAACAGAACTCCAGAGATAGCTCGGAAAAAAGCTTCCGTGGGGGCTCTTTCAAGGTGTCCTCCCCTACTCTGGCAAATGCCTCTAGAAGCATCACTCCATAAACTATCAGATGCTTACTCTATCAGTACACGACATCTGAGCTGGCTAACTGGCAGGTGTATTATAGCACCTGATGTATAGCAATTTTTCTACGTGTGCTGAGTGAAAGAACTCTTCAGCCAACAAATTTTTTTAAAACACTTAAAAAATCTGCTATATACACCACACCGCCGGGTAAACAAAAGCTACAGATGGGATCCCTGATTGGTGGGGGAGGCCTTCAAAGAAGTTTAGGATGCAGGGCCGGGAAAACAGGAAGGAAGCAGCAAGAGACAGCAGTCAAAGCAGAAAATGCCAGCAAGCTCCAGACATTTCTCTTATGAAATCAAACCAAACTGGATGCGTGTGCAAGTTTATTCACTCGCCTAGCCCTCCACACGCAGTACCAGAACTTGTGGATAAGAGATGTTTTTTTTTTTTTGAAGTTTATTTATTTATTTTTGAGATAGAGAGCACGAGAGAGAGAGAGAGAGAAAGCGAGTGGGTGTGCGGGGCGGGGGGGGGGGCGCAGAGAGCGGAGGAGAGAATCTCAAGCAGGCTCTGTGCTGTCAGACACGGACTCAGGGTTCGATCTCAAGAACCATGAGATCACGACCTGAGCCAAAATCAAGAATCGGATGCTTAACTAAGTCATCCAGACACCCCAAGCAATGTTTTTTTTTTTATAAAAAACAGGCCACTGGTGAAGATGATCACATAACCACAATTGGCCCAGGGTATTTATTATGTATTAGCCTCATAAATACCTCCGAACACCGTGGTTTTGCTTGCTAATCTTCCCTCCACTTACATCATGCCACCACTTGACAGTGCTCTCGTAATTTCGGGACTCGATGCTATTTTGAGATGAGACCGAAGTACGGAGACATGGAAGGCTTGTTGAACTGAAAGCCCCTTTCTTTACTGATAGCAGTTTGAAACATGTGCGGAGCAAATCATTCCATTTTGCTAACTTCCTTTTCCACGAACAGGAATGGGTGGGTTTGGTTCCAAATGATAGACTCCAGTCTACAATTCCAATCCAAAATCAGGCCGAATCCAATTAGACACAGGCTGAAACTTCGCAGGGGGCCATTCGGGCAGCTTCCCGTGTGCACCCGGTTTCTCCTCTTACATAAAGCCCAGCGGTTTTATTTATAGTGACTGTCATTTTGTCCAACAAATGTGATTCCGTTCTTACCAAGATAAAAGCATCTTCTAACAGCTGCCCTCTTTCCAGATAACTCACTTTCTCTTTCTGTTTTGTAAAGCCTTCTCACATCTGCTCTGGTTAGTAAAACTAGCCTTTTTCCTCCCCCAGAAAAATAGGTTAAGAAAGTTGAACGACTATAGATATATTTATTTATTGTTAATTGTTTCGACTGAATGATCACAATTCCAAGAATTTTAAAAAGCAAAATATTACGCATAACCACAGGGTAGCATCATATACCTTGGTTTCTAAAATACCACTGATTTGATAATTTGAGAGAAAAAAGAAACGTTATATAAACGCGTATAAAATTTTTCTTTAACAACAGGGTACATGTCCATAAAATTTCATTTTCACATTACTCATTATTCCAAGCAAAGTTTAAGACTAAGTCTTCATCATACTAATTATTCTTCTAAATAGTTTTAGGCTGCAAGGTTATCAGTAACGTGTTGGTAACACGTGGCTTTCTTTGAACCAGAGTCCCCAAGCTTGACACTTGAACACCCTGTTAGGACAGAGAGTAGAATTCTGAGGCCCTTCAAAAAATATTAGCTTTGCTGTGTTTCTTATTTGGTTAAACCCATAATTCTGTTTACTTCCTTCAGGAAACCACACGTGGCTGGAAAGGAACTTCTTTTGAAAGTCAGCTGCAAGTGATACTTTGGATTTCTGTCTTTTGGGACTCACGACGGAATCACACCCACACCTGTCTAGCTTTGGGAATCCGATGGTGAATCCCAAGACAGTTGGCATTTATCTGAAATTAGCTGCCTTGTCTGCCGTATCACTGGCAACCCATCTGCGTGAACCTCGGTGAGGAAATGGTCCATTTGTGGATGGGGCTGTTCTGTTC
Source organism: Panthera tigris (assembly GCF_018350195.1). NCBI lineage: Eukaryota > Metazoa > Chordata > Mammalia > Carnivora > Felidae > Panthera > Panthera tigris. The sequence goes on along the minus strand of NC_056669.1, from coordinate 68,756,146 downwards.
TTAGGGCCTCCACAGCACCTAATCCATCACTGTTTTATAAGGGGAAAAAATGTCTGGTTTTCTGCCAGTGCAAGGGTTGCCTCACCAGTCTGGTTCCACACTCCTCGATCATAACTTCAGTCCTGCATCTAACTGTAATTTTTCCGAGACGTTTTCAGTAGGGATTCAAGTTTAAGCTAAGACGCGCACTAGTCGTCCAAAGCGCTATTAGTACAAAAGACTTAACTAAGGCGACAGGGGGCTGGTGAGATGCCTCCCACGTTGGCTCAGGTCACAAAGGGCAGGTGAGGACGACCACAGCTCTGGAGGGGCAGGAAGGCACTGATGGTGTCCGCTCTAAGCAGCATCCCACTTCTAGAACTGCTAAGATGGGAACAAGTATAGGTCTCAGAGTTGAGTGAAACAGTATGTTTAACCTCGTTGATAGTTTCGATAGAGGGGGCACCTGGGTGGCTCAGTTGGTTAAGTGTCTGACTCTTGATTTGGGCTCAGGTCTGACACACTGAGCCTGCTTGGGATTCTCTGTCTCCCTCTTTCTCTGGCCCTCCCCAGCTCGTGTGCATTCTCTTTTGCTCTCAAAATAAATAAACATTAAAAAAAGTTGCTCTAGAGAATGAGGAAGGATTAAGGTCTTTGAGTAGAAAGAAAAAATAACTGCAGGCGAAGAGGAATTCAAAAAGCAAAGTGACAGTTGAAAGTTGTTTCGTTTTAAATTATGTCCATGCACGCTGGATGCAGATGCCTGTTCTACTCAGCGCTCAACTGCCTTAGAAAACAGCACCTTGGCTATTTACACACACACACACACACACACACACACACACACACACACACAAATATTATCAATATTTAATAAAATAAGGATAATTAAATTCTTATTTAACCAGCAAATCGGATACCGTGTAGTCATTAAAAATGATAATTAGGGGGGCACCAGGGTGGCTCAGTCGGTTAAGGGTTTGACTCTTGATTTTGGCTCACTCATGTCATGATCTCGCAGTTCGTGGGTTCAAGCCCGACATCAGGATCCACGGTGACAGCGTGGAGCCTGCCTGGGATTCTCTTTCCTTCTCTCCCACTCGCGTGAGCGCTCTCTCTGAAAATAAATAAATAAACTAAAAAAAAAAATGGTAATTAGGGATATAATGGCATATGGCCACTTGGCAGGGTGTCTGGTAAGGGAGAAAAGCCGGATACCAGATTTAATTTAATGTATTACCCGATTCAAGCTACATAAACATGTCTTATATTCATGGTACACTTAGGAATGAATGAAAAATTATATATTTCCAAGACTGTCTAGAATGTTACGATATTGCCTTTGGAATCATAATGTAAACACGAAGCTGCTGCTCCCCTAACCCCACCCCAAAGGCTGCTAACAGTGAGGTATCAGTTTTTCTAAGAAAACTCGAGGTCCGACCTGAACTTCCTGGTAGCAGCGTCTGCTCACAGCTGCCCCCACGTAACGTGCACCAGGGCATCCCGTGATGACAGGGCTGACTTCAGCCAGAAACCACGCTGCTTCCCATCGGTTACCGTCACCCGCTTCCAGCGAAATCAGGCCAGGAGAGGGGCTAGGGACAGAGCTGTGCCCCCTGCAGAGGCCACGCACAGATTTCACGGAAAGAGTGTGGATTCAGAGTTTGGCCAATCCCACACTGATTAGCTGTAAGACTTTGCAGAAGTCACTCTGCCTCTCCCTGACTCAATTTCTTTATGTGTAAAGTAAAGTAGGAATAATCACACGGGCCTCACAAGGATTAAGTAATATCAAGGACATGTTTATCTGGCATAGTGCCTGGCTCAAAAAAGGAACTCATTAAGTCACGTTCAACTGCTGAAAAAGTGAGAAGCCCCTTCCTTCCCCTTCCTGCAGAAGCCTCTTCTTCTCTTTGTAATTAAATATGGAAAAGAATTAAAATGCACAAGAGTGAATGAAAAGGAGGCAGGAAGGAAGAGAAAGGAAATAAGGAGAGGGTCATGAAAAGAAAAAGATAAAGAATAAAAACAGAGAAGGCAAAATGCAAATAAAGTCGCTGTAACACTTAGTAAAAAGAATCTGAATACTCTCTTGGCTTGAAAATGGTTAAAAGCACTGACTGCTTCCTTTTGCTGACACGATCAAACCCGATTCCTTGTCTTTCCTAATCTGTCGCCCACCTATGCCTCGCATACGAGTGAAGGCCCAGCTGCAAAGCACCTCAAGATACCTGAACACTCCTGAACTCACCTGGATGGACCTCACATGTGCCCTGTGTCTTGCTGGTCCCCCTAGCCAGCCCCTCATCCATCTACAGCGTTCAAGGTCATCTCTCCCTACCCTGATACTGGCCGCCATAATGGTTGAAGGAGGTGGTGAGTGACCCTTGACATCTCACCTGGTGGGAAGGGAAAATAATCGAAACCACTTAAGAAAACACCTGGGGCAGTTTCTTAAGTTAGCAAGAAGTTACCATGTGACCTCACAATTCCACTGCTATGGAAAAATGCCAAGAAAGATGGTGAACACGCAACCGCAACGTCCAAAGACTTGTACACAAAGACTTCATACCGGCATTGTTGGAGAAAAGCCTAAAGGGTCAACAGTCCGCAAGTCTATCAACTGGTGAACGGATAAGCAAAACGCAGTATGTCCACACGATGGGCTAGTACCAGGCAATAGAAAGAGGCTACCTAGAGGCGTGCCGTAACATAGCTGCACCTCAAAACACTGTGGGGGAAAGAAGCGAGGTGCAAACGGCTGCACACTGAAGGGTTCAAATCTGTACAGACGGAAAGTAGATCAGTAGCTGTCTGGGGCTGGGAGCGGGAACAGGGAACGGCTGCATACAGGCACGGGGGATCTTGCTGGACTGATACAAACAGGCTCAAATTGTAGTAGAGTGATGGTTATGTAACTCTGTACATTTTTCTAAAAATCACTGATTTCTAAGGTGTAGATTTTATGGTTTGTAAATTATGCCTCAATAAGGCTCTTAAAAGAAAAAAAAAAAGATCTCACCAGATATGCAGCCATCCACACGGGCCCTTGGTGCCCCACCCCATTAAGGCATGAGGGGTTATAGAGCCAACATGGTAGAGGGGCACCCACATGGGCACCCTTGCCTCTGCCGGTCATTTATGTTTGGGGACCTGAGTCCTGGGGTGCCAGTCAGGGTCTTCCACCCTCCGAACAGTGGAAAGACTGCTGCTTGGCACACCACCATGCCATTCACCTTCAAGTGTCAGCTGGCCAAGGGCGGAGGTGCCCACAGCTCGGGCCTCCAAGTACAGGCACTCGGAGGGTAGCGCTCAGTATTTCCTCCGCAGCAAACTCCTGACCTTGCCTAGCCTGACTGAGTCCAGGGTGCAGGTGGCCGGCCCGACATTCCGAAAACAGCTTCAGGAGCAATCGTAGGGGCAAATGAAGAGTCAGCCTGACTTTGACACCCTAGAGACTTCAGGCACTTTGAGAAGGAGGAAAAAGGGAGGAGAATAAAGGAGATCGGGTACAGGATCTCTGCTGAAATTTACTGAATTCACACAAAGATAAGAAAATCTACTAAGCAAATTGCAGATACAAAAAATATTTCAAAGGGAGTGTTAAACCGGCTTCAGAAACACCTGCTAGAAACACCAGCTACCCAAGGATAGATATTCTAAGTATAATTTATTCTTATTGAGGCATCGGAGGAAGCCAGTGCAACTTCAAATTGCAGCAAATTGTAAACCTAATTCAAATGGCCTTTCCCCATTTATTTTAACGTGGTTGCGACTGAATGTCTTTATAAAGGTTAAGTGCTGCTCACAATTGTACTCAAGGAGTGAACTCTCCTCCCACATTCATAGGAGTGCTTAATTTTAATCTTGCAAGTGTTAATTTAATAAACTAGTATCTAATCCCAGAGCGACTGTTTCTAAACTGGACACTTCCTACCAGCAATCACACGCTACAATCTAGACTTCATTCCTTGGGGATTCATGACCAAAGGGGCCCAGCACTGAAAGCGTTTATTAACATCATCCCAAGTTTTTGCTTTGGAGGCAAAAACAAGAATAACTTTTTAAGCACTTTCCATTCCACTTTATATCCAAATAACATGCTAATTATACGAAATCTTATTAACCTTAAAAACCAATACTGTTTAACGTGAAAGTAATGAAAACGGTTTCCTTTCATCGGATCCTACAATTTCTGATTAATTATAATCAACTTGAGTAGAATGGCCTCTTTTTATACCCTTCACAATAGTGGCTCTCAAAAACTTTTTGATCTCAGGGACCCCCTTCTGCTCTTAAAACTTATTGAGGACCTCAAGGGGCTTTTGTTTCTGTCAGTTATACCTATCTGTATTTTCTGTATTGGAAATTTAAACTGAGAACATCTTAAAAAGATTTATTACCTATTTAAAAAAAATTTTTTTTAATGTTTATTTTTGAGAGAGAGAAAGAGAGACAGAGCGTGAGTGAGGGAGGGGCAGAGAGAGGGAGGGAGACATGGAATCCGAAGCAGGCTGCAGGCTCCGAGCTGTCAGCACAGAGCCCGATGCGGGGCTTGAACCCATGAACCGTGAGATCATGACCTGAGCTGAAGTCGGACTTAACTGACTGAGCCACCCAGGCACCCCTATTTGTTACCTACTTAAAAAATAAACTCATTATTGGGGCGCCTGGGTGGCTCAGTCGGTTAAGTGTCCGACTTCAGCCCGGGTCATGATCTCGCGGCCCGTGAGTTCGAGCCCCGCGTCGGGCTCTGGGCTGATGGCTCAGAGCCTGGCGCCTGCTTCCGATTCTGTGTCTCCCTCTCTCTCTGCCCCTCCCCTGTTCATGCTCTGTCTTTCTCTGTCTCAAAAATAAATAAACGTTAAAAAAAAATAAAAAAAAAATAAAATAAACTCATTACATCTTTTTTCTTTTAATTGGACATACCCATATTTTAAAAAACAAAGACAAAAATTGGAAGAGTAGTACTGTCTCATACTTTGCAAATGTATTTGACATGTGTCTTCATGTAAACTCCTAGACTCCCAAACATGCTTCTACATTCAACTTGTCACGATGTGTTGTTTTTGTTGAAGTACGTGGAGAAAATCCAGACTAATATGAATAGGGAACTAGAAAAGGGAAGAGTACTTCAATAGGCTCTTCAGATACTTGTGGTCATTTTTATTTCATACCATACCAAAACTTAACAAGTGACAGTTTCTTAAAACGCAGCTGCAGTGTGGAATCTGAAACCATATCTGTGAACTTTTCATATGTGGTTACATTAAAATCCACTGGTTTATCTTACACAATACCAAAAAGTCACTTTTGTTGATTTGGCTGTGGATCTCACCAGACAAGTCTTTTAAGTATTGGAAAGCTGTCAAGTTCACGGAGGTGGATATGAGTTTTCCAAAACCCTTATTTTTTCTAGAAAGCTAGGATTTTCTCTTTGGTAATAAATATTGTCAGCCGTTCTCCTTGATGTGGCAGGCAGGCTCCCTGCATTCATTTGCCATGTGTACTCTGGGTTCAAGATGTAATACAATTCATAAAGGACATTCTTGGTGTGACTAGTTCTCTTTTTCTTGAAACTGTACGTGAGTACCAGCCCAGTTAAGCTAAAGCTTCAGCAGTTTTGCCTTACTTTTTTTTTTCTTTAATTTTTAAATGTTTTATGTATTTTTGAGAGAGAGAGACAGAGTATGAGTGGGGGAGGGGCAGAGAGAGGGAGAGACACAGAATCTGAAGCAGGCCACAGGCCCTGAGCTGTCAGCACAGAGCCCAACCTGGGGCCCGAACTCACAAACCGCAAGGTCACGACCTGAAGTCAGATTCTTAACCAATAGAGCCACCCAGGCACCCCTTACCCTACTTCTTTTGAACCTTCAGAGTGCATATCAGCAGTGTGCACAAGCCAAATAATGTCCCAGTGTCATAATGACAATAGCTTTGGCCTTCTCAGCCCATTGAAAGTATACGGATGAACCCTCCAGGGGACTCTAAGCCATGCTTTGAAAACTGCTATGTTACCATATAATAACTGACCCCCAGTGACCATTCAAATCTCTAGTGGCAGCCCCCAATCTGAAAGGGATTTTTCCTTATTCAGGTTACCCATATGTATTACTTGTCCCAAGAACATTAATATGAGTAGAAGGCTATTTCCACAACAATCCAAATTTAATACAGAAGAATGAAAAATGAAATCTAGTTGCCACGGACAGATATAAGAAACAAAACAAACTAAATTTAATATGTAAATTCTCCTCCAAGAAATTTAAAACATACCTTTTCCCCTGATTTATTCATTCGTTTCCCCATTCGTTGGGCTTGTTTGTGTAAGGCGTTTGCGTAGTATTGGAGAAATGGAGAGTCCTCAGTGGACAGAACTCCCCTCCCCCCCCCCCCCCCCCCCCCCCCCCCCCCCCCCCCCCACCTCCCCGCGCCCTGCCCCTGACCGGCTGGGGCTCACAGGGTATGAGGCAGCCAGGAAATCAGGCAGAGGCACAACAGCCAAACTTATCTCATTACAAGACCCGGCCCCCCCCTCTACAAGTAGCCTGTCCTTTGTAATCTCTGAGTCTCTGTTTTCTTAGCTGGATAGGAGGCAAATCCCACTTAACACTGTGAGGACTGGATAAAATGAGTGTAAAGCGTTAGCACGGCTCCTAGCCCACAGCAGGTATTCAATAAACGGCAGCCCTATTATGAGTGAGGTGCCCCGGAGGTAGCCTGGGTCCAGAGGGGAGTGGGACACACATCCAAGTAATTATGACCCAGCATGGGACCTGATTAACTGCAAAATGCGCTGGGAGTAAAAGGAAAATCAATGGTCTGCCTAAGTGAGGAAGGTGCTAGAATAAAGGAGCCACCATCTCAAAGGAAGGAGGAGCTGGCCCCACGGGAGAGAAGAAAAGGAAAAAAATCCATCAGACACACAGAACTGCTGGGCACAGGATGGAGAGCAAAGAACCCCCTGGAACCAGCTCACTTAGGGCCTTTAATGCCATGCTAAGGAGTGCAAACGTTTGAAGTGATTTTATTTTTGTAAAGACGGATGACTTATAAATACTCACTGCTAACAGGCCCTCTGGTGTCTCGCTGCCTCCAATATACACACATTGCACTCATGCTTGTGACCTGTTAGCAGTCTCTTGGCTCGAGCCTGACTAGTGGAGAAAAGAACAGAAAACCTCTCTCAGAGCGAGCCCCAGCAGCTGGGGGGATCTGCCCTCGGTGTTTTAAAGCACAAATGAGGGACCTACGGGGAAAAGCCACTTTGCAGGTTCTCCGACACTTCTAAAATCTTGAAGCATGAAACTTTATCTCCATCCCGGCCCCATTTTGCCTCAGGTCCTGTGCTCCAGTGGAATTTATAGGTCGTTTTGCTTAATGGAGTGAGAAGAAACAGAAAGGGTCTCGTCGTGCCCCATGTCCTCTATCACGACTCCAGCCGTCTGTGAGGACGGCCATGGCACGAGTGAGCCCTGAAGCCCAAAGAGGCCTTCCATCTCTCTTTTTCTCGGGCAGGGATATCAGATGCTGCCCGGGTGCATCTGTACCCAAGGATGTATCACAAGGTCAGCACGGGGATGGCCCCCCAGGTGCTCCTGCGGATGCACGCGCACAGGCTCCGCGCTCACACACAGGATGCGACCATTCAGACAACATCCACCGCGACCACAGCAATGTCTTACTCACCCAGAATTTTACGAGGAAGAAGGCATTTTGGGGGCCTTTTCCAAACAGTTCCTTTAAGCCACCTTTCTTTTCAGGAAATTTGTCATAAATCTGACGAATGTCCACTGATTCGAGCAATGGGTCACTGTAAGAATGGTTGGCATGCCCAATGTGCACGAAGAGGTGTTTGTTGTACTGTAAGAAACCAACAGAAACATTCCCATTACAAACCCTTTGATCAACCTGGGGCATATCCATCTTGAACTGGAAAAAAAGAGCAATAGTCTCGAAATCCTGGAATTAACGCCTTGAATAGCCTAGGATCTGTGCCTTTGAAAACATGAAGACGTTAAGAAAAGCCATTATAGCTCAGGGTTAAAACAATCATTGTCTTTCATTGACAAGGGCATATGTTTTCCCTAAAAAGGGCTTTTTGGAGACATAGCAGTAAATAACAGCTGAAGTTATTTTAACTACCGAACCAAGAAACTATCCTCTCACCCAGTTTCATCTGATGCAAGTGAGAATGCCAGCAACACCCTTTGGAGCCCAATATTCGCAGTTAAGCCCAACAAAAAGTGTGTGTGTGTGGTCAGCTAACAGCATCGCCCAGAATGCACTTCTTGCCCCAGCTCCCCTGGCAACAGCACGGATGCAGTGCTCTGGGCAGCGGTACCCACCTACTTCCTCCAAAGGGAGTAAGAGTGCCGAGCCTCTTTCCCACCATTCTCCTCAGTAATCAGTCTAAAGATTCTGCAGAGGAGCTGGTCAGTACATGGTTGTCAGTGCAAAGTTAGGGTGAGGAGTACAGGCCATGGAGAGGATTCATGGTACAAGGCTATAAGGGGCCAGTAATCTGAGAACACAGGCCACTCAGTCACGAACCAACCAACCAACCAACCAACCAACCAACCAACCAAAACCCTGTTAAGTCGTTTAACTTAGAAAAGAGACCCTTTCTTCTCCTTGCTTTGGTAGAAGACATGGTCACTGGACCACAAAGGAGTTGTCCAAACCAGTGGTTCTCAAAGAACATTTAAACCTCACCAGTGCCTGGTTAGCCCATCCGGACTCACTGGAAATCCCAGAAAACGAGGCCAGCTATCAGCAATTTTTAGTGGTCATTACATGAATTGCAATATGCAGCCAGGTTTGAGAACCACTGGCCTCCACTTCCTACTCCAGGTCCTCTGTGCCTGCCTCTCCTGCAGAAAAGACACTTGACACCAACCTAAAGTGACACAAACACATCTGGGGGGGTGGGGCGTTGGGGCTGTGGGGAGAGCGGAACCCAACAGGACTCATACAAGAAATTCTATGCCCCTGCTCGCTGAGCAGCCCCTGTTTACCTTTTAAGTTTAAACGGACGTTTCTCCAACTAGAGTGCTTCGGGGTACTGATCCCATTGGGGAATGAGGAGTCCCAAATACAAGAAGGCTTGGTCAAGGTTGCCTACCAGAAGAGTACCATGTCCTGGTTAAGAGCATGGGGTCTGGACTCAGCCTGCTTGAGCACAAAGCTTTGTGCCCAGGGCAAACCAGGTAAGACAAGTGCCTCCCCGGTCTTTAAAATGGGGAAGGTGCTGGCCTCTACCTCCCAGGGATGCTATGGGGTTTAAATGAGAAACTGCGTAGAAAGAGCTTACTAGGCTCACAGACTCAATGAACAGTAAACGATATATGCTAGCTAGTATTACTGGCTACTGTTTAAAAAAAAAAAAAACCTTGAGATTCACAGTAGATATTAGCATGATTAAAAAACAGTTTTTAACAGTGTAACCCAAAGTTTCCTAAACTTGTGTGGTCACAAAACCCTAGAAATACATCCTGAAGAAATGCTGGTTTAAATCCATAACTTGCTACACAGACCATGGACCTCTGGCCACAGGACCAGAGGGCAGGAGGCTTGACACCCCATCCGATGGCAGTTGTTCACAGTGCTGGAGATAAGGAGATGGCGGCCAGGGCCCAGCATCTTCTGGGAGAAGGCTACGCCCCTCTTCTGTTCAACATCAGAATGGGATCTTTACCAAAGCTTCAAAATCCCTAAAAGGCACCAGGGGAAATGAAAAAGGGCGCACCTGTTCAGCTCTGTCACGGACCCAGCCTCTGCCCAGCTACCTGGTAGGTTTCAGGTGAGACTGGGGGCTGGGGACCACTATGCAAGGACAGACTATGCCTGTACCGGAAGAGAATTTTAAAAACAAAGTCAAAGCCACTGCCAGGTTAGGGAGCTGAGATCCACACAGCGGAGTGTCTCTGACCTTTCTGTAAATGTTCCCAAATGCTGTCACATCATCTTTTCTCTACTTCCCCGCCATTCTGAGAGCTGAGGGCAAAAGGCGTTGTTCTTTCTTTATCCAGGTGACCGGCCGAGTGCGTGTCCATCCACCCAACCCTTCTTAATAACCTCTGCTGGTAGCCAGCTCCCAGCCCTCCCCGGCCCTGTCCGGGCGGCAGCGTTTCTGTCATTTCGTGTGCCCCCTGCAGGCCGTGAGTTTCTGGGCAAGGATGCACCACAAGCAGAGCTATGGGGACACCTGCAGATAGAATCCGAGTCTCTCTGCAGAACACCGCACTCCCAGCTCTTCCTCCCTGGCAGCCACCCACAGGCAGCCAGAGCTGGGATGTAGGTGAGGAGCTGGGACTTGCAGTCTTCTTGGCTCACGACGGCTAGGGTCCCTGCAGCGTCCTGCTGGAACCCAGGACCTCTGCACGTCAAGAGGACAGGAAGGTGAACGGGGGGCAAAATTTACCACACTTTCACGGGGGCCATGAAGATATGGCTGAACACAAAAACCCCGGAGCCAGATGAGAACCTGAAATCCCAGCTTGCTCACATGGGCAACGAGGACGCACCATGTATGCTACACGGCGGGTCTGAAGACGAAAGGTGATCATCCAGAGAGGGCCCTTGGCATAGGGCCTCCCCCGTAAGAGGTGTTGGACCGACTGTAGCTGCTGAGATTCCTACTGTTGTCGTTTACTATTATGTGAGGTGACTCCATCCTGGGGGGAGAGGCAAAAGAACTTTCCTGCTTTCGCTACCCCTTTGCCCAGCAAAGAAAAAATAAGCACAGGTAAGCCAAGAGCTGGGAGCAAGTTGCGAAGCCATGTGACCGTTCAAATTCTTGATTGTGGCCCACTCATAATGAGCTTCCCGGGGTGTAGGCCTCTCCTGTGCCCGACGGACGGAAAAGCGCTGTATCCATTCACTGCTCCGGGCAACGTGCTTTCTATATATGTGACCTCAGGTAATCCCAGCCTCACAATGACACTGCAGGGGCATTTTATTAAGGTCATTACACACGAGGAAATGGAAGTTCAGAGATGAACAGACTTGCCTGAGGTCACACTTCCGGGAATAGTCCCGGAGTTAAGAATAAAACTTGGACCTGTCAACACCACAGCCTGAGCATTTGCCGCAAACGTCAACCATACCGCCTCCCAGAAGAAAACGTCTAGACCCTTCTCACTCACTCACACCTACGTTTTCTGATGGTTGATTTGAGAAAAGAGAAGAGAAAGAAGCTGACTCGTGTTTGCAAAATTCTAAGTTAAATTAGAATTCAGGATAAACATAATGATTCGCAGATGCATCAGATAGACTCTTCTTCTAAGGTTTCTATTTTGAGGAAGTTACCTTTGTGGCCGAGTGGCTGAAATGAACGGAGAAGGGCAGGCTGTCTTTGCCAAAGGAAACCGGGCACTGCCTCTCCAAAGCTGGTGACGTGAAACCAAACCCTGACTGCTGGCATCTGGGTGGCTTGATTCCTGCCAAGAGGTGACTTTGTTTCTAAGAATACAAAGGACTAAAGAAGGTATCCTGGAGACCACAGCAGTGAGACAAACAGCCTTCCCTCTCCCCTTAACTCAACCTGGGTAGGTTAGGAATCCCTCCGCCCCCAAATCCAGAAGACTGAAAGGAAGAGATCTACTGGATATGTTTGGGTTCAAGTTTTGACGCAATCAAAACTCTAAAAACCATTTGGTAAGGCTCTAACTACTTCCCATCCTGCCAGTTCTCCTTATAAGGGAAGAAGACCAGGGTGAATACCTGATTTCCCTTCCTCCTTCCCATACAAATCCCATTTTCTTTTCAGCAATGGTGGTTTCCCCAAAGCTAAAGGTGACACACAGCACCAAAAAAGGGCAATTCTATTATATAGGGCAGGAAACAAATATTGGCAAAAACAACACCAGTAGCAGCAACTAAAAATCTTAAGTATTGGGGGCAACGTATAAGCAGAAACAGGGTGAATGTCAGTAAGTCATGGACACTAAAGCCTAAGACTAGATTGCCTCGATACCAAAAAAGGTTAGCGTTGGTTTGTTCAATGATAAAAAAAAGTCTCCTGCGGTGGTAGGTGGATGTGTGGATTATCAACATTTCAATGACAACTACAGAAAAGGTGCTCATTCTGCATATTTCTTTTGTGGATTTCAGTGGAACAAACCAGCACTCCTATGGCCCATTCTATGCCAGGCACTATGCTAGACACAGGGAATCCATGAGCTAATAGCACAAAACCCTTTTCTTCACAGACCCTATAGAGTGACCATATGGAGCTAGTTTATTGCCTCCACAGTCAGAATCATGTATTTACCCATGTAAATAAATGTTCTCAGTGATTCCCATAGAGCAGGTTGGGAATAAAGACAGTCAACATTTCCTCTCTCGTATCACATGACTTAAATCAGCATTCACCTGCTCTTTTGATAGGAATGACTATTCTCCAGCACTAACCATACAGCGTTACTCATGAGCAAGGAGAACAGAGGTGGAACTCACGGGATGTGAATAAGGGTTCACGAGTCTAAGTTGGGAACCAAGATGAGAAACAAGTTATCCATCACGTCTGAGTGAGAGTTGAACACACTCAGGTTTGTAAAGGTTTCAGAAAATTAGCCCTGGCTCCAACTATTCCAGCTAGCTGCCGGAGGATGTTTTCACAAAATGAGGGAATAAATCACAAGAGGGAGATGGGGCCCTAATCCAGAAGAGGGGTAAGAGAATGCACAGGCTAGCAGCTGGGCCCCTGACCTGGACGGCAGCTGGTCCAGGGTGGATGGAGAGCCAGAGGGGTGCCACCAAGGGGACAATGGACTTGAAAGATCCCCTGACTTATGCGACCATCTGGAGAAGAGTATGAGAACTCTGTTAGAAACGTTGAGGATGAACTTGTATGGGCATGTAAAAACTGAATTAAAAAAAAAAAGAGGCAATGACAAATCCCAGGAAAAAATGTTTACAATCAAGAAAATGGTTCTAACACATCACACATTAACCATGCTGTATGTAAAATTTACAGGCTTGTGATACAAATGCTGAGTGTTAACCAAACCAAAAATTGTGACGTAACCACACTGGGGGATGGGCAGGAAAAAAGTGCTAAATTTATTTAGAGAGCTAAGTTGTGGTCTTCCATAGCGAGAAGTCAACAAAAAATGTCCAAAATTGATGGATTGAGATATACAGTATGATCATGTTATTTGGGAATACGGCAGTAACATACAAAGAAATAGCTGAAAGGCTTTATAAGTGCCTGTCCCTAAGAAGAAGGACCAGGAGGTGGGAAGACATGGGACAGAGGACCACTGCTTTTCTTTATAGGCTGAGTCTGGTTCAATTTGGCTTATATACAAAGCACACATATGACTTTATTAAATTAAATAAACAGCCAATCAGAAACTATCTTGGAACATCATGGAGTTTTTTTGAGGAAGAGAAAGAACTATAAACGGAAACAAAAATATTAAGACTTGTGCTTCAGGATGTTTATTCTAGTTGGCCACAGTTCCCTGGACTCAAAAGGAACTTGGTCAGATCACAGAGCCTTCCTATGGCTCAACTCCTCAGAATGACCGAGCAGAAACAGGCACCCTTGTCTGCCTGGACGGTTCACCAAAAACACCAATGTTGCACCAGCAAAGTCCCACCTGGATCAAGGAGGTCTCACAGCTCGGCAGCCCCTGACACAACCTTAATACACAGATTTCTTTTGACTTGGGAACATGCTCATTTTCTCTTTTCGTCATTACAATCCCTCTAGCCATTCTTCACAGCAGTATAAACAGTGACAAAGGTGAATGTTACCCTAAAAACTCAACAAAGCTAACTTGCAACGGGTTATTTAGCTACCCTGGGCTTAGCTACCCTGGGCGTTTAACAAAGGACTTTTCCTCCTCTCCCAAATCTGTTGTGAAGTCACTTTCTATCTTGCTCCCGGCTCTCCTCTCCTCTCTGCTGCTTGGGGAGGCTGCAGAGGGAGCCCCGAGGGCCCGAACTCTGGAGTCAGTCAGGGTCTGTGGCCAAATCTGGCGCGGGTGCCACTTCCTGGTGGGGGTCACTGGGGGTGGGGGGTGGGGTCCAGCCCTCTGGGACAGCTTCCACATGTGGAACGTGGGAGAAGCAGAGAACCCACCTTGAAGGAGCATCACAAGGGTTAAAGCAGATAATGTGTGGGAAATACATAGTGCTGTGCTTACACATAACTTGTTATTATCCTTCAGACTGGTCAGTGTCCACTCTCTGAAGTGCGCAGAACCTGTCCTTGAAAGTGCCCATCACCACAGATGAGATAAACCAGACTCCCCAAAGTGGCCACTCGGGTTTGATTTTGACTTTTTCTCCTTTTTGAAAAAAGAACTGCTACCGGATTCTATTTCAGGGACCTCTGATGAGGCAGTTCCCTTTTTGTGAAAAGGGGGAGAGAAAACCCCTGGCCCTAGGCCTTGGTGCCGCTTCCTCAGACACGCCCAGAGCTGCACTACACCGTCCGACATAAAGATGGCGGTCTTTTCCTAAACTTGTTTCAAAAATTCCAAGTATTTGAAGAACGTAGTAAAACCTTGAAAAATGACTGCTGTCAAATAATACCACCAGAAAAATCATAATCCACTTAGGAATTTAAAGAAACCAAGATGAATAACTCATGTCAAGGGATGCTAATGTACAAGTTGGAACAGAACAGGGACAAATCACCTACCTTTGCTTCCTGTCCCTCGCCTGCCTGGGCTCTGTCCAGACACCCCTCCCCCAGGGCAGCCTGGGCAACCTGCGATAACCCCTGGGCCCTGCAGGGAGTGGCTGTAGGGCCGAGCCAACCAGAATGACCTGCACATTCAGCGCCTGGAGGCAGTGGGGGGACGGGCAGGGCTTGGCCGGACTCAAACTCCGGTAGGGCCTCTCCTCAGCTAAGGGCTCAGAGGCACCAGCCCTATCCTGGCTACTTGGCTTCGTCCCCTGCCCTGTGCCCTTCTCAGAAACAAACAGCACTGAGAGCAAAGACTAAGGAGCAAGTTGGGTCTTTCCTGCCCAGATCTCACACCAGGATGCACCCCCTCGGCCCTGCCTCCCATTTCCACCACCACGTTTAGAGAGGGGCTGCTGCTTTCTCAGAGAGAAGCGGGTCTTCCCCGCAGAGGTGCAGCTGCAAAGGCCCGTGGGCCGTGCGCGGGGACGGCAACCGGGCAGGAGGCGGGCGTGGGGAGCTGACCCACCCCAGAAAGCAGATGGAAGCCTGGCCGGGCCTCTGTGAAACGTCCATAAAACCCAGATTTCCAGATGCTTTCAATTGCCTCATCCCCCAATGGCAATGAAAAAGGATGGCAAGTGCCCAGCGCAGCTCCCACACAAGGGTAAACCACCCACCGCTGTGAGAGGGTACAGCTGGGTGAGGATGGGCAGCGGGGACCGCCGGGCAGCACGCAAGACAGAGCGGGGGAAACCACAGCACACCACACTGAGCTGTCACCCAGGAACACCGCCTCACTTGTGTCCTTCCAGAAAAACCTGGGGGGAGAAGCATTTAAACCCTGGGCGCAGCCAACCGTCGGACCAGCTGTAGCCTCCCTTGGAGAACCGGGAAGGCCAAATGTGCGCTCTGACCATTTATTCCAAGCACGTGGGGCGTCCATTAACAACACAGGGATTAGAAGCCGGGCTTTGGCGTTGCTGAGCGGTGTGGCCTGGGGCAAGTTGCTTAACCTTTCTGAATCTTGACTCCCTCATCTGAACACAGATGACACCTGGCTGGCTCTTCTCCAGGGGTCAGTGTGAAGGGCAAACGAAACAGTAAACAGGACAGTTCTGTGTGAGCCACAGGGAGCTGCTTCCTAAACAAGTTTAGGAAAAGGTGCTGGTAGGCAGGTCTGCTGTTCATGAGATCCACCTGCCACGCCACGAACTGGGGTGCGAGGAGGAGCCTCTCTCCTGAAGGACTGGCAACTGGATCTGGCCAAACAGCCGTTTCCTGTGAATGCACGACCCCATTCTGAGATGAAGCGCTGCCTCAATAGCCACCGCAGGGCCTAGAAACTCCTCCAGAGAAACCCTGCCCTAAGTCTTCACCCTGCCCGTGATACAGGCAGGGATTCTCCTGGCAGTCCGTGGAGTTTTAACCTTGCTTCGGAGCTCATTCCTTTATTTTTCCAATCGACTCCCCATCCAAACCACCTGCCTTTCTTTTTGCCACAGGCCTCATCAATGGTACATGTCCTTCGAGCTGCACCGGTCACATTTTCCAAACCAAAACCAGGATCTGTGATCCAACCAAGGAATTTTCGTTGATCTGTGAATTTAGGCCGTTGAAAGGAGCTATAAAAATACGAAAATTAAATTGCTCCTGGGGCCACAGTGACCACCTGTCTTCGTGGAAAAGAATAAGGTTATCTGCGGGGTAACCTGCAGAACTGTAGGTGGGCTCCCCGGAGGGGTGGGGCTGGGGTGCACATCCTTGTCCTCGCAAGATCGTCCCAGTCCCGGTCCCCTCCATGTCACGCTGCGAGGAAATGCACGGAAGAATGCTTAGAACATAAGATCTCCCTGAATGGTGGTTACTGCTTCTACATTTCCTCAACCTCCTTAAACCATGGGCTTTGGATTCAGACAAACTTCAAATATCTGGCCACGCCATCTAGAAGCTGATTACTAGGCTCAACTACCTAAGGACGCTGAGGTTCTCTGTTTCCAATACCCACTCCAGCCAAGTTCATTTTGACAAGAAGCAAGAGCATTAGCAGACTGGCCAGCTCCTAGCAATCCTGCTTTCTTCTCTGTTCCACGGCTCTTCAAATTACAGCGCCATCCCTGGTCTCAAAAACACAGTCATCCCATTATGCTCTTCCTCCCACAGCTAATTAATCCCCAAGGCCTTTTAATTTTATCAACACGATGTCGCTCCCCTCTGACATTCTCTGTTTTGTATCCCCCTGGGCATGTCCAGGCCACTGCCTTGGTTTGGTCCTTGCCACATTACCTGGACTGGAAAGTCACTCCTCTCCCCCAGCCTGCTTTCTAACCAGTTGCCAAGGTCATTCTCCTGGAACACACATCCGACCACATCTTGTCTTTCAAAAGAGGAGTGAGGATATTCACATTACCCAGTATATGTATTAAAATCTCTGGGAGGACTCACAACAATAGAGTAACAGTGGTTACCTACTTGGGGTAGGATAGGCATTAGAAGGACGGGAAGTCTCCCTCCATTCTTTTATGCTTATAGATTTGGGGCTGTGTGTATGTATTCAAATCATAATTAATCATAATTAATTAAAAAAAATCATGCTATGGGGCGCCTGGGTGTCTCAGTCAGTTAAGTGTCGGACTTCGGCTCAGGTCATGACTTCATGGTTTGTGAGTTCGAGCCCCGTGTCGGGGTCTGTGCTGACAAGCTCAGAGCCCGGAGCCTGCTTTGGATTCTGTGTCTCCCTTGCTCTCTGCCCCTCCCCCACTCATGCTCTGTCTCTGTCTCTCAAAAATAAATAAACATTAAAGAAAATTAAAACAAAAATCATTCTGGCTCCCCGCTGAATTTCAACAGGATCCAAACCACCTGGTGAGCATAGCCTCTCGAGCCTGGTCCCTTCCTTGTCTCTGGCCCAACTTCCTGCTACATTACTACAAGGCGCTCAGGTCTTAAGTAGATTTGTGGAATTGTCGACATGTCCAGGGATCCTACTCACGTTCACTGTCACAGCAATACAGTGAAGACCATTATGTCCATGAACAGACTGGAGTCAGGCTGAGTCCACTGGTCCCCAATCTCACACAGCTGGTAAGAATTCAGATAGAGCCTTCTCGTTCCACCAGAATACACATGTTGCCACTACAGCATGATGGGAGATGTGTTCTAAAGTCCAGGTGGCAATCTTCTTTCCCTCTTTTACTCCTTTGCCCCAAATCCTGAGAAGAACCATGGTGTCCCAGGTTGGAAAAGGAGCTCGGGGGAGACCCAGCCCAACTCTCTACCCAAGGTGAAGGGCACTGTTTACATCCAGCCTGTGCTTAGGGAGCTCACAGTTTGGAAGGCAGCGGTCTTTCTGTTTGAGTAATTTCTTTATTTCTTCAAAGGTACAGTGAGGTGGTTAAGAACACCGACTGGAGCCAAACCTTGGCATGGCCACTTCCTGCTGATGGATCTTGATAACGTACCCTCGTGTTTCTGAGCCTCTGTTCCTTTACTGACAGACTGGAGAGAAGAACAGTATCCATGTCAACATACTTGGCATACGGTGCTTTTAAAACAGCTCAGTCAGTGCCAGCAACAGTCATCGCTGCTCTAGTGAGTCGAGGTGTGCTTTCCCTGTTCAGGGAAAAACCTGTACCCGTCACAGAGCTCCCCTCCTTTTTCTGCAAAGCAATGCTGCTTCCCAACCAAAAGAGAATACTCTCCTTGTGCCTCCTTCTCCAATCCACCGCCTTCCCTTCTCTGGCTGTATTAACTCCTACCTAAGTAAACTCACACACTCTCTTCCTGCATATGGTGCTGCTTGCCCTGGCATCCAGAACAATCCTGTGCCTGGGAAGTCTGAACCAGTGGGGGGCTGCCAGCTGTGGGGCCGGATGTGGCCCGGGCTGCAGGAGGGCTGGAGGAACCTGCCGCGTCCCAGGGTAGGGAATGGAGGAAGTTGGCTAGGCTTTATCAGGAAAAACCACTCCCCGCGCACAGACGGTGAGCCCAGGTTTTCATCCGCCTAAAGGAGCAGCTGGCTCCCTCGGCCAGATTTCAGGCAAGGTGCTTCTAAACAGCCCACCCTGGGTGGAGGATCTTGCACTTAACACTCGGAAGTCCTTTGATACGCAACAGTGAAATCATGCAGAAGAGTGCATTTTCAAGCATTACTAACCACTTCTAAAATAGTCTTTGTCGTTTCGATTCTTCCTCCCTTTCTTCACCCTCTGCTGTTTTTCTCTTAGCTTCAAGTGGAGCCAAAGGTAACAGAGGGACTGACTTGCTGGTTTTCCACCAATATAAACAACCACCGATTTGGGGAAATGCTGCCGTCTGGTTTGTACACGATGCAGAGCCAGCAGGGGGCGCTCGCCGCCCGGATTACTCTTCCTTCGCTTCTCACAGATTTCGCGGAGCTACGGACTACAAAATGAAGATACAAGTGGATCTTGCAGCTCTTTGGTCATCGTCTCCGGCTGCAGAGTCAGCAGGCCTGGACCTCCATCCCGTGTCCAATGTCAAGTGACTGCCTAACATGGGGCAGGCTGTGTCACAGGATTAAATAAAATGATGCACGGTGTCGGCCACTGCCTCTACTGTACTGCGGAATATTACCAGCAGCCAGTATCGCCGGGGATGGCAGTCAGGAAGAAGTCTTCAGTGGCGGCAGTGGTGATGCGCGTAGTGCGCCGAAGAGTGACTTTCCAGAAGAGCTGGTACCAGGGAGGCCGCCCTAGACTGGGGATGTGGCAAACCAGGTTCTCCTCTTGCCTCTGTTGCTACACAAGTGTGTGTTCGTGCCTCATCTCCTCCTGGGGGAGAGTACCGGCAGGGTTCAACGCTGGCCACGGCCACCCTTAAACCAGCTATCTCTCCAGGCCTCTTCTATAAAAAGGAATAGAATTACCAACCTCACAGGGCTGTGATAAAGATGAAAGAAATCACTAGTGAAAAACAGCACAAGACGCAGGGCATTCATTTATTTGTTTGCCTTTTGTCACCACTGCCTATAAGCCCGTGACTCCAAGGAGCCTGAGCCCTGAGAAAGAAGTGGGGGGGTGGGGGCACATCTGTATGTGTGTACGTGTCTAATGTTAAATTCTAAACACTGTATACATCCCAAATTGTTAAAAGATACCAGTTGAGTTTCTTTTAGATGGCTTTACAATTTCCTAGAGTTGGAACAAAAATACAGTAAAATTAAAGCCCGAGAAGCACAGAAAGTCTGAGAGCCAAAGAAACCATCCACAAGCTCCACGTTTTTCAGTGTGACCTTGGGCCCGAAGTGTTACATTCATTGTAACAGCACCCTAGCGCTCTGTAGTTGCAAAATAAAGTACACATTATGTAATCTGAGAAGCTGGTGCTTGAGACCCTCTCACTCAGCTTTAAATAGTTTTGTTAATTCTCCCCCCCAAATTTCAATTAGTCACCTTGTTCTCCCAAGGTTCCCCTGCTTCCTCCTTTGGTAAGACTCATCCTTCAAGCCCTCACGTTTCTCCTAAAATTAACCCATATGCTACTATTCACAATCCCCCGTGTATTCACTTGTACACATTAAATCCATTTGTGTACCCCTGCAAACTAAGGGTCCAGAACCCAGGAATGTGAGGAGCCACATCAAAAGTGAGACTGGTGTTTACAAAGGAAACGACATAATTTCACAACAGTGATACAGCTTTGGTTGGCACTGACAGACATACTTTTAAAATCATGACGCAAGCCAGCAACACCAACATATGTATTAGATGGTATTATTATTTTCAGAAATTATACTTTTTTAATCTAAAGGACGAGTAATTTTCACACTGTGAAAGACTGTTATATTCACTTCAGCACCAACATCACTCCACATGGGTGTGTGTGTGTGTGTGTGTGTGTGTGTATGCACTTCTGGTTTGTCTTCTCTAGAACACAGCCTCTATGACAATGGGGATTAGCTTCCTCTGCTGTTGAATCCCTAACACCTGAAACAGTGTCTGGCATGTAGTTAGTGTTTAAAACGTAGCTGTTGAATGAATTCCAATTTCTTTCAGTCCCCAACTCGTGTCCCCTTAAAATATAATTATGTTCTCAAGAGGCCCAAGGGTGTTGACTCACGCCAGGCCTTGCATTTATTTCAGGGCCTCTGAAGTCATGTGCTAAAGTCCAGTCTTTAGAGCCAAACCTTTTCCTCCATCGGTAAAAGGCCAAATCCAGTCGAACCAGTCGGATTATCATGTGTAATCCTAAACATGTACGAAACACTTATCTCTGGACTGTATTCCAAGGAGGTGGTGGGTCCTGCCTTTACAAAACTGTTTACCAACTTTCACTTACTCCTTTATATACTCAGAGTCATTACGTCTGGAATGTTCTTCTCCCTTATTCTTCCTCGGGCTAGATCAATCCTCTACCTAAGGTTACTTCCTCAAGGGAGTCTGCCCTGTGCCGTTAATCGCTCGTGGCATTCGATGCTCTTGCTTCTGAAACCCCACCATACTTCACAATGACCTCTTCATGAGTGGGTGGTGCTTTGTGTGTGTCCCCCCATTAGATGTTGCACCCGTGCATGCATGCGCAGGTGTTCGTAAATGTTTACAGATTGGACTGAAGGAATCTAGGGATTCACAACGTGAAGCCAAATCAACACTAACAACAACAAAAAGAGAGACTAGAGATTCCGGGCCCTAATGGGTCCATGATTGGAGAGGACAGTCACAAGACGGGGCTGCCATAAGCATTTTCATTAAAAAAAATTTTTTTTATTGCGATAAAACATTCTATCGTGTTTTAACCAGGGAAAACAACTACCATCTTGGGACTTTTGCTTCCCAGTGCATCGGAGTTCTGGTCCTTAAAAAATGGTCACATGCAAAGAGAGAGATTTGCCACACAGGAGATATGTGTACTAAAGAGAGAGAACTTCAAAACTGGGGATGGTTTACGGTAGTCAAAAGAGTATAACGGAATAGATTTGGGCTCCTGATCCCTCTGCTTATTTGCTAAACATCTTAAGTTGTCTTAACATTGTCTGGGCCCGGTTTCTTCATCTGTAAAATAGGGCAAACAATTTAGTCATGGGGCCCTATGGGGACAGAATGAAATAATCGATTACAGCGTACTCTGTAAGGAACCAGGTGCCATACAAACACACGTGATGCAAAGTGAAAAGCATTCCTGGGCCGAAACCCAGACTTTGGCCAAAGAATCCTCTGTACTTTCCAGAAAGAAGAAGAAACAAAGAATCAGGAGGATAATCTTCATGTTTGTTCATCTCAGTGCCTCTCACAGAGAAAGATTTTAAGCCATCGCCACCACCCTTCTTATAAAACCGCTCAGCCACGTAAGAAGAGCGATCCAGCTGGCCCTTCCCTCCCTGGCCCCAGTAACTTGCCTCAATGGGCCCAATGATTTACTTTACATCCCTTTCTTCATTTTCTTCCCCTAGTTTTGGAGCAGGCTCTATTTTACTACCAGCTCCCAGAGTTCACAATTTGTAGACAGAAGTGTCAGCGGTCCACACACAGGCTCCCCCTAGGTCTCCACTCTGGTGATGGCTCGCGGTGTCTCCCTGATGCCACCATCAGAGGCTCTCCACTGAGCTCAAGTACAAACACCCCGGAGAGGTCACCTCCAATCGTTCCATGTGCTGGTATTTACGATGGATGGTGAACTCACCCGTGATACTTTCTGCTGACGAGGGAATGACAGCAAGGCGGTGAACTCACAGGAGCCTGGGACCTCTGGGCATTGGGAGCCCGAGATTGGGGCTGGGGCGGGGGGTGGGGGGAGGGTGAGATAGAGTGTGCGGAAAGAAGTTGGTGAGGATCCCGAAGACAAACCTCCTGATTCCTGCATTTTTGCCGTGGGCTCACCCACACACAGATGCAATGCTCATTCTCACAGCCAAGGAGTGGGAGTGAAGGAAGGGTCTGGGGCTCATCGGGTAGGAAAGAAGGGAGGCTCACATATGTATGGGAAATGATGGCGCAGGCTGAGAAACAATGGTATGGCGGGTGCTGGATGGGGTGGTGAAGACAGAAAAGAAGAAAATGACACACAGAGTCCAGATGCCATTGTGACTGGTATTTATATTATAATGCAACGCGTTCTGTATCAAACTGCTAAAATACCATCTTGTTACTTCTCCTTAAGAAGAGAACCACTTGCTATCTTGAGAAAACAAGCAAAGACAGTATAGAATAACTAAGCTAAATGCTTAGGCTTGAGTTTTAAAGACAGGAATTGGAATCTCGCATCTAATAGGTATTACCTGTGTGACTTTTGAGAGGTTAATCTCTCTGTTTCCTCATCTGTCAGATGGTACCCGCCCTTGTAGGGTTTTTGTGGGGATAAAAAGTGACCATGTATATAAACAGCTTTGCACAGTGCCAGCCACATGTCAGGGTTCAGTAACTGCCACCTACTGTTACGTTTTATTAAACACAAGAGCCTATTAAGGCCTTTCCCTTCCAGCTCCAGCCTTCCCTGGAGTTTGAGGCACAGAGCATTTGGCTCTAAAATTCTACCTATTTGTCAACACAAATACCTTTCTACTTAATTGGAAGTCGGCCTGGCTCATCTCCCACAGGCCCGTTTACATGCAGGTTGTTTGTCAGGCATGAGGCAGGGGGAAAGGAGAAGGAAGGCAGAGGCGGGAGAAGGTGAACAGGATGGGATTCAAGGCACACCTCGCAGTACACTCACCGAGTCTGGGTCTCGCTGCTGTTCGAGGAAGGCTGAGAATTCCACCAGGCGAAGTTTGGTTGTGCCGATGGAGCGGCCCTGCCAAGCTGGGACTGAGGGAGCTGGGGCTGACGCAGGCTCAAAACCTGAAAGACCAATCGTCACCTCTAAAGGAGGCTGTGAGCCTCGTCCCCTTGGGTCTCGTGCCAATACTGGGGCAGGGCCCTGCACAACAGCTGAGCCGGGAGGAAAGGCCAACAGTCCCCCTCCGCCAGAGTCCAGGGGTAGAATTAAGTCAGGCGGTGGTGGGGTTCTGGCCAAGGACCCCGGAGGCACAATGGTCATGTGGCTCCTCTCAAAGCCAACTTCAGCCCAGCTTAAGGGTTGGAAGACACCTCACCCTGGATAAGGGGCCCAGCTGGGGACCAAGGCCAGAGAGGCTGAAAGAGCCCAGGTGAATCCTGCAAAGATCCTCTGAGACACTGGGACTACCGGGCACTTCTTGTGTTGGCTCATCTCCCTCCTTCCCTCCCTCCCTCCCTCCCTCCCTCCCTCCCTCCCTCCTTCCTTCCTTCCTTCCTTCCTTCCTTCCTTCCTTCCTTCCTTCCCTCCTTCCTTCCTTCTCTCCCTCCCTCCTTCCTTCCTTCCTTCCTTCCCTCCCTCCTTCTCTCCCTCCCTCCTTCCTTCCTTCCTTCCTTCCTTCCCTCCCTCCTTCCTTCCTTCTCTCCCTCCCTCCCTCCTTCCTTCCTTCCCTCCCTCCTTCCTTTCCTCTCTCCCTCCCTTCTTCCTTCCCTCTCTCCCTCCCTCACTCCTTCCTTCCTTCCTTCCCTCTCCCTCCCTCCCTCCCTCCTTTCTTCCTTCCTCTATCCCTTATTTATTTATTTATTTATTTATTTATTTATTTATTTATTTATAGCACGAGAGCAGGGGAGGGGCAGAGAGAGAGGGAGAAAGAGAATCCCAAGCAGGTGTGGACAGAAGCCTCCCAACACAGGACTCAGTCTCATGAACCAGGAGATCATGACCTGAGCCAAGATCAAGAGTCGGACACTTAACCAACTGAGCCACCCAGGCGCCCCCCAACCCCCAATCTCTTTTCCTAAGACTGTGGTCATAAGCACTACAGAATTCTCTCTCTCTCTCTCAGAATGTTCCATGGCATCAGAAAAGAGGGTAACACATGAACACACGTCCCATCTGGGGATAGTTCAGCTGAGTGACTCCAGGCGCACAGGTGGGGGATGGGGCAGGTACGCCGGCAAGATTTGGGTTTCCAGGTCAAGCCTTCCCTGGAAACTCTTCGTTAAAGAAAGGGTGCAAGGAACTGAAACCTACTGACATAAGGAAGGGTAAATAAACCCTATCTGCTCTCAAGACGTGGACTGCCCAATCCAGCCTGTTTATGATGAGGAAGGAACCACCACAACTTCCCCTTCCAAGGGTGACCCAGGGTCTTGGCGAAAGTGATGGGCTTCCCTTTTCTTTCTTTTTTTTTCTTCCCACTTTGCAATTGAGATATAATTGACATATCTAAATCTTTCTCCCTTTCTTTTTGTTAAGTAAATTCTCTGCCCAATGTGGGACTTGAACTCATGACCCCAAGATCAAGAGTCACATGCTCTACTGACTGAGCCAGCCAGAAGCCCCTGGCTTTCCTTTTCTGTAAAAACCCATCTGAAGAGCCCCTGGGCGGAGACTGGGGGCACTGGACACATCCATGACCCTCCTGACTCCCAGCCTTAAGGAGAGTAGGGGTGAGGGAGGGGCACCCACGGACCTACAGGGTGGGGGGGTGGGGGTGGGGGTTGCACTGCCGTGGAACACAGTGTGACGGGCTGGCTGCCAGCTGCGTGGGACATTCTCCACAAGGGAGCCGCTGGGAGACTCACCTGGAATGGGGGCTGTGACCGCTGGCTGGATGGGGTAGGCCTGCTGCACGAAGGGCTTGACGCTGGGGGCGGAGGGGCGGACAGAGTCATAAATCAAGACTATAGCAGTGGCTACTCTACTCCCCAGGTCTTGCCTTGGCCTCCCAGTGCTGGGGCCCAACCTGCCACCCCCCACCCCCCACCCCCCAATTAAGGTTCCCTGCTTGCAGGTGGTAGCACAGCCCAGGCAGAGCTCTGCCAAGACAGAGACGGTGACTCCCTCTGATTGAGACGGGCCAGCATGGTGCTGGGGACCCAACCATCAAGCCTCACACCGCTTCAGTGGGACAAGCTGGAGAGACCCCAGCACGATTCCTGTATGCTGTGACATCTACTGGACCCTCTCTTCTCATCCCTGCCACGACCCAGGTCAGGGGTCACCACTCCCAGGCAAGGTTTGGGACGTGCTTCAGGCTCCTTCTCTTGGCCAAACAGCTCAAGTTCTTTTGAGAACAGGTGGGCAGGATTTCCTTTCTGTTTTTATCTCCAGACCACCCTCAGCTTCCAGTTTACAAGGCCCGCTTCAAGCAGGATGGTCTCTTAGCTGCCCTTACCACCGGGAAAGCCAGCATGGGCTGGGCTATAGGATCGCCTCCACCGCCCTCTCTCAGGAAGGCACTTCTCAGGAAGACCCCGGGCTCTGCCTCCAAAGCCATGAAGGGACGGGGCCTCTCTCCCTGTCTCCCGCTGGACACTAATACTTAAGGTGGCCGTGAGCTGGACTTAAGCAGTCTCTTTGCTGCTACTGGCCTCGGTGGATAATGGGAGATGACTCTGGCGATCTCAGGTTAAATCTCCTTTCTCCCGCAAGCCCCGAGGCAGAGTCATCCTAGAGAAACGCCACCCGGGGTTGGGCTGTGACCCTTGCCGTCACTGAGGAGCCCCTCCTTGCACTTACTCTTGTGAGGATCCCGGCTGCCCTGTTTGTATCATTCCTGGCCAGAACTAGAAGGCAAAACGCAAGAGGTGTCAGAATTAGGAGTTCACATCGAAGCACTGTTCGGGATGCCTACACACTGCAACCCCTGCTAAATAAAGACAGTGGGTTCAGACCCTCCATCAGCTGCACGGTGACCCTCTCTCGACGTAGATGTGGCCACCGATGTGCACACGATGGCAGTGGCATCCTTGGCCTGGCAGCCCAGGGCTCCTCCTCCAGATCAGTGCCCTGAGGGCAGGGACCAGGCAGCAGCTTCTCCATGTTTCCCTGACACCTAACAGAGATCTGGGCACATTACAGGTGGGCTCACAGATATTCTGTCTGACTGCTTTATCCAGGCACACCCCCCACCCCCCTTCCCCCTCCCCTTCTCTTCCTCCATTCTTTTTTTTTTTTTTTAACGTTTATTTATTTTTGAGACAGAGAGAGACAGAGCATGAACGGGAGAGGGTCAGAGAGAGAGGGAGACACCGAATCCGAAACAGGCTCCAGGCTCTGAGCCATCAGCACAGAGCCTGAAGCGGGGCTTGAACTCACAGACTGTGAGATCATGACCTGAGCCGAAGTCGGACACTTAACCAACTGAGCCACCCAGGCACCTCTCTTCCTCCATTCTTAAACCCTCCCTGTGTAACATTCTGTCTCCACAGCTCACAGCACCGAGGGCCCAGCTGGGAGAGGACAAAGCTCTGAGCAAGAGGCCAAAAGCTCCGAGAAGCAATGCGGACACCTCCTTTGCTGTAAGCTTCCCTGAGGCTTCTGGTGCCTGCCGACCCCTGCTGGAGAGGCGGCCTGTTGTAAAAGGAGTTGCAAAAGGAGGCATAAGGCTCCGGGTTTGAGTCCTGAGGTCACTATCTATGGGACTGTGATCAAATTCCCCAAACTCTTGTTACTCCGTAACCTTGTCTGCAAAACGGCAACAATAACTAGAACCGCTGAAGATGATTTCAAAGATTAATGGGATTATAACAAACATTCAACTTCTCAGCCCTTGGTAGGTGCAAAAGGAAAATGGTAACAGAATACTTTGTCCCTTTAGGGCTTAGTTCCCTTAAAGTGACCCCGAGGACACAGGAAAAGAGATGAAGGGCCAGGAAAAAAAGCAGAAGCAGCAGGTCACAACCCAGAAGGGCACTGGCAAAGTAATGCCTAATCCCACGTCTGCAGGGACCAAGGATGCCTTCCTCTTCCTTTCTCTCCAGGCCCCCTCCCTCCTTCTCTCTCCAGCTCCTTTTACCACTTTGCCCCCGGCACCATCAGCTGGCCACAGGTAGTCCCTCCCTCCCCTACCCGGGAGCCAAGAACAAGCGCCAGGTGGATGGCTTCACGCCCGGCCCCTCACCCCTGGGGGCCACCACTACAGGACCAGCTTGTGACTTACCCCCGGCGCCCCCGGGAAGGCGGGGCGTGGAATCCCAGGCAGCCCCAGCTTGTTGTGAATGGCGGTGGCCGAGACGATCTGTGCTGACGACATGGCGGCCATGTGCTGCAGGGCCTTATCCTTGGCAGTCTGATCCTTGAAGGTGACAGTGACACACAGACTTAATACAGAACACAGGGCTACCAGGCAGCTTCCACAGGCACAGCCACGAGCACATGGACTAAATACAGAGCCACAAGAGAGGCCGGAGAAGCAAACATGCACGGATAAATAAACACAGCCAGAAGGCTAAAACACACTCGACCTACCGTTAACTCTGAACCTT
The DNA here is from genome assembly GCF_018350195.1 of Panthera tigris. Classification (NCBI taxonomy): domain Eukaryota; kingdom Metazoa; phylum Chordata; class Mammalia; order Carnivora; family Felidae; genus Panthera; species Panthera tigris. The sequence continues at coordinate 68,728,300 of NC_056669.1, read as the reverse complement.
TACTGAGACTACCCAGTGGCAAGGTTTTATAAAAAAAAAAAAAAAAAAAAAATGTTTTTAATCTGTTTTTCAACAGAATGGGAAGCCTCTGAGAAGAGTGGACAGCGTATTTATTTTTCCAGCTTCCATAGGGAGATTTCTCCAATTACTTAACACATTCAAGGCAAGGGCGGGGGGGGGGGGGAGGCCTTGCTTTTAAGCATACGGATGGGAGAAGGGGGCGTAAAGAGGGGTGGCTGTGGATCTGGGGTAGGACCATCCACAAGGTGCGGGCAGGCCCCATCGGTGTGCACAGTCACGGGGCCGCACTCCCAGGGGCTGCTGGAGTCATGCGAGGCCCAGAAGCCGTGGCAGACACCTGGTGAGGGGAGGTTGGGAGGCAGCAGGGCGGGCAGGGGGCCAGGACGGGGCCAAGCAGCATGCTGGCGGGGTGCATGCTTTCTCAGGTATCCCCACCATGGGGCTAAGGCCACACGGGTTCTCTCTACAGCCGAGAACACAGGGGCTGCTACCGGGTAAGTGGTTTCTCCCTTCCCTGATGGGTCACTTCTAGAAAAGCCAAGGCTGATAACACAAAAGCTAGCCAAAAAGTCTGCCAAGCACAGCTAAAATACAGAATACTCAATGTGGTGAAAATACTTACCATGCTTGTTACCTGGATACAACAATAAACAATTTGTTAAAAGAATTGCGGACAAAAGCAGGGGTATTTTTCTTCTTCACTTAAAAAAATACATATATACTTATACAAACACAAAATATTGGGTACAATAAAATGCATAGGAGTGTGGGTCTTTTTTTCACATTTTAGGAGGGATGTCTGACCCAGATAACTAGAAGGGCGATTACCAACCATTCCAACCTTTCAGAAACTACTCCCAACCCCCTTCGAGCTGGTTCTGTGGCTTCCCCAGTACAGATGGAGAAACGGTCAGGCAGGTCCTGACGGTACAGGCTTCATGCTTGGGAAACAAGTCAAGGTTCCTCCCGGCTGCTAACAGAAGGTCTATACAATCTATACCAGGCCCAGGCTCCATCAGAGCAGGAACAAAATGGGGACAGTAAAGTAAAGACAGCACCCACCACGGCTGCCATTCAGAGTCAGCCAGTGAGTGAAGGTCAAGGGGAACTTCAGGCTGAAACAGCCCTGACTTGGCTTCAATGTGTACAGATTTACCCAGAGGTGACACAGAAGCATGCTGAGGTGCCAAAGGCAAAGCCAAAAGGAGAAATTTAAACACGAACAAGCAAAAACCAGAAACAAAAAAGAGAAAGCCCCCAAAGCCTACAAAATAACTACTAGGGGCTTCTAAGAAAGATCAAATTAGGTGCTCCCAAGGTATAAGACAGACATCACTCTGCCCCGTAATTGCCAGAACACCGCATGAATTTGCAAAAAGCTTACGCTGCCCCTTGACAAAGAGCCTAACACTTGCATAAAATTTGACACTTGTCACATTTCTCTGGCTCTCAACTGAAAAAGTAAGGAGCCTCATGTCGCAGCTTTTTGGCTGGCACACGGTCATTATGGTCATCTCGAAAGGCACGTGCTACAGCTGAATGGCACCACAAAGGGCCCAGGAAGCCTGCAGGATTGCTCGTCCCCAGTGGAATGGCACCGGGGGACTAGAATGGTGCTTTACTGCCTCTGGTCAGATGACATTCTTTGAGCTGAGCCTCCATTTGCTAATTTGCTGAAGGCTCTACCTAAAGCTAGCTTTCTCTGTCAACATTTTTGCTTCCTTCCTTCCTTCTCCTTCTCTCTCTCTCTCTCTTTTTTTTTTTTTAAGATCTGAATCATTTCAGATACTGCGATGCTCGTAAAGGACAAAATCATGATGATGGTGGAATAAACTGACTAGGTATATAAGTGCCCTAAACCCAGCTGAGCCTGACACACACACAGATCCCAGCTCCAGTCCATCTGTTCCTACCTAGCTGGTCCCGTGGTTTCACCTGCCACCTGCCCCCTCATCATCCCCGCAGAAGGTGATCCACATGTGTGAACAGAAAACCCGGCTCTAGTCACACTACAGCCCGTCTCCGTCAGAAGTGCCCTGACACGAATACAAACACATCAGTTTTCTTCTGGGCCCGTCACTTTGTACTCCAGCCCCGAAGCCACCTAGCCCCTAATGAGAGGTTACGAACGCCTCTCAAGGTGATTTCTGAACTGAAGTAATGCCACAGGTCTCACCACAGGCGCCTTGCACTGAGAGGAACAAGCCTCACAGCTTCTCCGGGGCCCAGGCTAGGGGAGCTGGGACAGCGCAGCCCAGACTTCTCGCAGGCCTGGCTGATGCAAATTCTGAGGAATAACTACAAAAGATCTGTGGGCTTGGCTCTATCCCAAAAGCACCATCCTCGGGGCGCCTGTGGGGCTCGGCTGGCTAAGCGTCCGACTCTTGACTTTGGCTCAGGTCATGATCTCAAGGTTCCCGAGTTGGAGCCCCGAATCGGGCTCAGTGCTGACAGCACGGAGCTGGTTTGGAATTCTCTCTCCCTCCCTCTGTCCCTCTCTCAAAAATAAATAAAAACTTTTTCTCTCTCTCAAAATAAATAAATACTTCAAACAATTTTTTTTTTTTTTTTAAATTTCAAATGCACGTCATGGGCCTCTCTCAGACCTGAGAGTCCCCTGTTGATGAAAGGCTGACGACGGGGGTGATTTGGCACGCCCAGATACAGTGTGTTTGCACACACTCGGGTGGATGGAAGGACTCAAGAATTAAAAGTCCAGGTCCAAATAGAAAGGACTCCCCCACATCTCCATGGCCCATTTTTATTCTACTAGAGGTGCTGGAGATGTTCCCCTGTGCTGCGCTGACTGAAAAGTTCTTCGAAGAGCTCATGAAAGTTTGATGCTTTTTTTTTTTTAAAGGAAATCAGTCAAGGGGGAAAGGAGCAAAGTCACCAGCTTTTGTATGTCACACAGCTTCGGAACATGGCCGTTTCCTTTTGCTAAACACAGTAAGGTTGGACTCTTACTGCCCAGCGTTCCAGGACGTGCCTGAATGGGACACACGTCCGGAAGCAGGAGAGCAAATCAGTGGTTCCTAGCTCACCAGGTTGTTCCGTGCCAGTAAAAGGAGCCTCTCCAGGCTGGCTTGAACCTGCCTCGGCCTGACGGTGGTAGTGGGTTGCGTTACCTTGGGCAAGTCATTGAATGCTCTAATTTTCTTCATCTATGAAACAGAGTTGTACTTTATTCTCTAAAGCCTTTCTGGCTCCAAAAGTATTTGTGGCGAGGACTGTGAGTTCCATTTATAAGCAAATACGTCTTAACACACACAGCCGGAAACCACCGGCGAAAAGATAGTAAGATGTTAAAATTTGGGCAGCTTCCTGGCCACCTATCCTAACAGAGAGAAAGCCAAGCGTGGACAGGAAATTTTATCTCAAGTAGAGGTTCTTTCTGCACTTGACCTAGCTATTTGAGAATAGGCAATTTTCTGCAAATGGACTAAAATGTCTATACCTCTGATTTCCTTCCTTTTTGAAGTGGAGACACTCTACCTACTCATCTAATTTTAGAACATCTCCCCGTTTATCTATGATATGTATTTGAAAATTAAAAGGATTAAATTTTATTATTTAAAATCTAAAGCAACCCTGCAGATAATAAGCACGGCAAGCGAGATCCTGAAATCAGAACCGACAGCCTGGCTGTTGACCCACTTAATCTGAAATGGGAGTACGGAACGATGCCAAGCTGAGATTTCAATGGAAGGGCCTCTAAATTGTCATTTGCAGCCTAGAGATACAAGCCTGGCTTGGAAGAAATTATAACTCTAAGTGTCAGACCTGAGTAAATTGCTTCTCTGTGTCACTCTGGTCCAATATCCTGGACTTTTGGGCGTCCCACTCCATCCTTACCACTCACCCCAGAATAAAGGGGGCAGGGCGGTTGTTAATCTATCCAAATAACAGACGCTTAAGTAAGTTCAAAAATATACGTTACGCTTGTACATCAGAATACTTTTATTCTAAGATGTTTTCACACCAACATTTCTGAAATGTGCATGAGATTTACAAAGGATGAGCACCCTGTTTTATCCTGAAAAACCGTTACTAAGTCAATACCAAGTTGCGGTCTGTGCTGTCTTACAGGACGGGAAATACTCTGAGTGTGTGCGTGTCTATACGTGACCTTGCATGAAAAAGAACACCGCGTCCTAGCAAAAAGCCTGGACAACTTCACACCGAGTCCTCATTACTGATTTTAAGTCCCTCCATCCCTAACATTACGAAGAATGAGGCCACAAAAAAAGCTGAATATTTGGGGAATGGAGAAAGAAAAGGCAAATCTCCTTTTCCAACTGAATCCTAACTCAAGCCCATGGTCTGAAATGTGCAAAATATTTATGGAGCAGGAAACACGGGGGCTTTAAGAACAAAGAATGAGGTCAGACACAGCACTGTGCCGAGGGATGCAGGTCTCAGAACCCACTCGACTTTCTTCCTTGTCCAATTTCTGGCACGCCATGCTGTCAATGGCCTTCCCTGCCTCAGCCACACGGGGTCCAGCAGGCTGTGTCACGCATAAACTCCTCAGCCTGAAGCCTTCCAAACTGTTATTGCCACTTAGTAAACAGGCTTTCATATTTCATGAAGCAGAGCAAGGCTGCTGCTATACCTCTGGGTTCCATAGACCGCGGCCTCCTCATTATGGTTTAAATGTGCACGATGTTTGGAAAGTGTCTACAGTGTAATATACATGACAGGAAGGCGGCCAGTGTCACAAATGCACATGGCTGAAGCAGTGCACTCTTCAGACTCCAGGACATGTGATGAATCAGTCTCCAGACAGTATGGGAGTCTTATTCCCACTTTCCTCTGCTTCCTTGGCTTTTGATTACTCTGAGGAATCAATTCTCTTATCGTTTTCCAGCACTAGCCATCAACAACGTTAAAGATAATATAAAGTTCACAAGCTTGCAAGTATAATATTATAGCTGTTATATATGGCATTTTAATGAAGAGCATACTAAATCAATATACTCCAGTTTGTTCAGGGGCCGTCAATTTAAAACTTAAAGACTCCAATCTACTTTATTCGTAAGGAAGTCCACTGATACACCAGGAAAAATAGGCAACGTTGGAAAAAAAGGCCACGGACTCAAAATCTCTGGATAGCTCTTAAATGTTTTTCCCCAAGTGCACTTTTCCCAGCAATACAAAAATACAGTACAGGAGAGGAAAGATAGCAATTTGCTTGCAAAACCACTTTTTTTCAGGAAAAGACAAAACACAGGATGCTCTCCTAAAAAGTCATTTTGCAGATGTTGCTTTCACCTTGCACTATGTGGATTCACATGACCTCTGTGATTATTAGCGCTAGCCCCTGAGTACATAAAACATCGCGAATCTGTAGGATGGTTTGGGAGAAAAGATGGAGGGCACTTGAATTTTTCTAGCCATGATCCCTAATTTACTTATTATTAGAGAAAGCAGGAGTAAATACAAAAGGGGGCTATTTCGGTCGGGCAACAGCTAATGCCAGGGGGGGAAGGCACATTCATACTTCTCCCGACTTGCCATGTAATGAGTAGCAATTAATTCATCTTATTGTATTTCCAAATGCCAGAGACTCCATTCACATCAAAGAAAAAATTTTCAAGGCTTTTACTATTGTTCATTTTTAAATGTACTAAGCTATATTTAGTATTTTATAATTGTCAATAGTGTTTCCTTTAATTTTGATGTGGGGCTTAGCATCATAAAAGATTGTAGATGAGGATCCAGGCGATTTATAGGTGTGCCTGACAACACTACCAGGAAACCTATCATTGAGGTCAGCTAAAGCTAGGTCTGGGTGCTGGGGAAAAGGCACCCTTCTGACCATAGCCCCCTTTCCCCTGGGAGGTGACAGTAAGAGGCAGGAAGTAAATCTCTCCCGAGGAGCCAGAGGAACCCACGCAGGCAGCAGGCTCTAGTTTGGCTCCAGACTGAGTTCCAGCTCCCACCACTCATCTGCTGTTTAATTCAAATATACAGAAGCGCCTGGGTGGCTCAGTCGGTTAGCATCCAACTTCGGCTCAGGTCACGATCTCACGGTTCGTGGGTTCAAGCCCTGCGTCGGGCTCTGTGCTGACAGCTTGGAGTCTGGAGCCTGCTTTGGATTCTGTGGCTCCCTCTCTCTCTCTGCCCCTCCCTGGCTCATACTCTCTCTCTCTCTCTCTCTCTCTTTTCTCTCTCTCTCTCTCTCTCCCTCAAAATAAAGAAACATTTTAAAAGATTAAAATTAAGTAATTCAAACATACAGACACGATGAACAGTGAGAGACGATGTGAAAGCATCTTGAGTCAGAGAAATGAGCCCTCATCCTTGACCAGCATTCTTTGGGCAGAGCTGCATGACATCATGTGAAGAGTTTGGGCTTTGGGGCTAAATGCAGATCAAATGCAGACTTGGGACCCTGGGTAAGTCACCTGGCCATTGAGCATCTGCTTCCTCATTTGTAAAGTGAGGCCGAGAACAGCGCCTTCAGGACTGCCTTGGGAATTGCATTAAGCACTCCCCAGGGTGCCCGCAGCCTTGCCATTCAGCGAACTTGCAGTCTCTGGGGCGCATGTGACCCGAAATGCTTAAGACACCCTGGTCCCGATCACATGAACTTTCCAGCTCTCTGGTAGTCTAGAGCATCGTAGACACTGGGGGCCGATTAACAACGGGATTTCTCTAGCAAGCGATAAAAACGGAGAATGAGGGTGTTTCCGTTGCCCTTAAAAAGAAAATCCAGCCCTGGCTCAGTTCACACAGAAAGGTAAATGTGTTCAGCCCTCTGTTTACACTGTGAGTTCCGCATCACCACACGGTTGATAAGAGGTTCTAATTCCAACACACCCAACCCCGAGAAATAAACGGTCTCCACCCTTAGCTTGAACTCAGGTAAATTAAAAACAAGGCAGAGAAAATATCACTGGGGAGAGAGGGTGAGTGCAAAAGAATCCCCTGAGGATCGGAAGGTATCAGGAGAGGTGCCGCGTCATTTCCCAAATCCTGCGGCTGGGCCAACTGTCTCAGGACTGGCGCCGGGACAAAGGAGGCTGTGGTTTCAGGCTTCCGTGGCCTTGTGTACCGCTGACAGCCATCGCCTGAAGGAGCGGGGTGGCTCAGCAGGCCACGGGGAGCACCGTGGCTGAAGTGAGGCGTGTCTCCCCTGTGGACAGGCCCATTCGTGGCCGGCATCAGTGGTGACACAACCGGGAGGTAGCCGTGTGAAGTGCAGCAACGCCCCCAGCGAAGTTGCTGAACTCTCCTGGAGAATTAAATCAACAATTTGAACTTTAAGCTCTCTGCTTAGTGGAAGGAACGGCAGATTGGGAAGAATGGCCTGCTCAGAAATCAAATCACAAAAGGCCACCAGGGTGAGGATGAAGAAAACGGCCCCGGGGAGCACATGTAGCTCGTAAATTAGTCACCAACGACTGGACGCAATCGGACACTCGCGGGCCCTTCTCTGCTCTCGTGGCATGACGCAATGTCAGCAAGTACTGGCTTTTCTTCAGTGCGAGTCCAGAGCTGGACATGAACACGTCCACCGCCTAAGATGTATTCCTGCTGAGGTCAGGGCAGAATGAAGAAGCCCTCTTTTCCTCGGAGTACCATCTGGACTTGGGCACTCCAGACCCCAGGAGGCCTGGCCCACCTTCTCAGGAAGATGACGACGGTCCACAGGGGGTGGGTGGTCTGCAGGTCGCCTTTTTGCGGCCGCCAGGGAGGGGAGGCCTCTGGGCAGGGACTGGACAACCCCTCGAGGCAACTGAACATCCCGAGATAAGAGACTCGGAGGAGGAAGCTCGAAGTAGGAACCCTAAGCAGCAAAGAAAGACTGCTTCGTGTATGGACCACACTTCTGCATTCTTTTTATAGGCTGGGATAATAAATCCCTGCGCTTCCAAAAAAAAAAAAAAAGGGGGGGCTAATGGCCTCTTGGGCAATTAATGGTGAGCGAAATAATTCAAAGTAGAGAATAACTTCTAGAGCTGTGGGCCAGGCTCGGGACCACGCCGCACGCTGTCTTCTCTGACAGGCTGCCGCTTCTCCACTGCTCAGCCGGAGATCGCGGTGAGGGGCTAACCTGCGGGTGAGGAGGAGACGCGCGACAACAAATGAACCTGCTCTGGGTGACGTCTGCAGGTGCAGCTGGTGACACGAGGTCCGAGGGAGGAAAGTCGGCATCCTTGGAATTGCTAAAGGCACGTTCCACCGATCCACAGGTCCTTCCCACGCTGCACCTGCGTGGCTCCATCTTTACCTTGTAACTACAATCAGGCCTAGTTACAAAGCCGTGTGTCACCTACAACCACCCCAGAGCCTGTTAGAGGAGTGGGTTCAAAAGGATTTTGTCTGGGCAGGGACCACAACATGGCATGCCCAGCGCTGCGGAACGATTCCCTCAAAGCTAATAAGCTCCATCTTAGACCCCCAGTTAGCGCTCTGATTTGTCTCTTAAGGCCCGTTAGCCCAAGAAGATTAAATCAGAAAATAAAACACTGCAAAGTGTATGCTTAACGTCCAAAATTCTGGCACTCTGGTCACAAATGCCTTGTATTTCCTTATCCATTTTAGCAGGCTCTTGAATCTCAACGGGACTCTGCCAACCCCTTCACCCCTTCTTCCTACTGGCCCGGCTTCTCTGCTCCTGGTTCTTCGTCTCCTCACAGCACTCCTCGACTACCTCAACCATCCCCTCGATCTGATCTGCTTGCCCCTTGCAGCCCTCCCTTGTGCTTACAGTCTGGGGCGAAGGCCATCCCAAACTGCTAGCCAAGTCTATCTTGGCTTAGGCTTCTATATACATTATTAATTTCTTAAGTTTATTTATTTATTTTGGGAGAGGGAGAGTGTGAGAGTGAGCAAGCAGGGGAGGGGCAGAGAGAGAGGGAGAGAGAGGGTCCCAAGCAGGCTCCATGCTGTCAGTGCAGAGCCTAACGTGGGCTCGAACTCACAAACAGTGAGATCGTGACCTGGGCTGAGATCAAGAGTCGGACGTTTTACTGACTGAGCCACCCAGGCACCTCTAGGCTGCTTTGCATAAACAAAATGTCTCATGTTGGTGCCAATGGCTTTAGCACAAATTCAGAATAAACGATGGATAAAAATCTAGACTCATTTTAGGACAGGGGCAAAAGGAGAAAATAGTTTTCACTGGATTTATTTTCTTAGGGAAATAAATGGCAAGGAAAGATACCATTGCTAGGGGGTGGGGAGAAGAAGGAGATTGTGATTAGCTGGGGAAAGAGGTTGGGGATAGGAAATTAGAAAAAGAATACCGTTTTGCCATTTGATTTCTTCCACTGGAAAAAAAATGAAGAGAAATACATCATAATGAAAATGATCATTTCTGGTTGGTAGAAACAAATATTTTATAGTAACTCTCTTCACTTTTTCATATTGTCCTATTTAAAATACAGCAGCAAGAAACTCATAGTTAACTGATGCATCCCCTCAGTGAGCTGCCATTACTTTAACAGAACCCAACCTTCAATAACCTATATGTTCAATGCTGCTATTGAAAAGTGTACACTTTTCAGACTTAGTAAGGAGAGAAGTTTTAAACATCATTTACTCTTTAAAAAACATTGAGGAAGGAAGAGAGCACAGCAGTCGAGGGGACCGGAGCGGGAACCAGCTGGAGAGAGAGAGAGAGAGAGAGAGAGAGAGAGAGAGAGAGAGAGTGTGTGTGTGTGTGTGTGTGTGTGTGTGTGTGTGTGTGTCTGTCTGCCCCTGGTCCAGGTCAGCACCCCTCTCACTCAGATCCTACAGCAGCCCCTGAATTAGGCTCCCTGCCTCCAGCTCTGCCTCCACCTAGCCATCCATCTGAAAAGGGTGGGAGAGAACTTTCCAGCCCAGAGCACATCCCACGGCTCAGAGATGAACCTCATTCTCTCACAGAGGATCTGGAACCTTTCTGTTGGGCTTGCCCAGGTCCATCCCGTGCCTCCAAGTAATAGTGTTTTTCATGGTTCCCCAAACACCCCGACATCTCAGGGGAACTGTCTTCCTTTCTCAGTGCCCAGTTGTAACAGCATGCCCTCCCCAAGTCTTTCTTTAATTCTACACTCAGAGCTGACCACTCTTTTCACTGGATTCTTTGCACCACTCTGTTCAATTTCCACTGCAGAGCCCCCTAGTTGGGGAGCAGTCTACTGGATATCTAGTATTTCCCCAATTGTGGCCAGAAACAACAGAAATGTTAAGTGTTCCTCAAGAACAGAGATTGCTAATTTGATTCTCTATGCCCGATATGTACTCGAGGGTCTAGAACACTGGGTTCTCCATGAAAAGTTTGCTGTGCTTTATAAAGTTCAAATCTCTGTGGAAATCTTAAATGTCCACAAAATGAAAACAAATTTTGTTATGACAGCTAAAACTAAAGTCCACACATTTTGGGGTGATCTGGTTTACGAGCAAGCACTCTGAGAACCATTTCTGCACTAGCAGAAGAGTAAGGCTGACCTTTGGGTCTCATTCTAACAGACTTTCAAGAGCATGACTTTTGTAGTAAGGATGACTCATCCTTAATTGGGGCATGAGCATGACCACGCTCTTCTTGAGACTGGTTTCTTCACAGGAATATGGCAGAACCGGCTGCCAAACATGGACTGTCCTGTAAAGGCTGCAGGGACAGCGGAGAGTCACCTCCTTTTCCCTTTGCCTAAGGCAGTGTGGTTTTCAAACTGTATTCAGTGGAACACCCCAAGAGGCCATTGCTAAGGCTAAAAGAGCATGAGCCCCAATTAAAATAGTTTACTCATTTATATATGAAATGCTTCAACAAAGATTTCAACCTGAAACACGAGTTTGCAGCTTAAAAAAAGGCTGGAAAGTCACCAGCCTAAAGAATTCGACCACACCCTTCCCCAGGAAGGAGGGAGGCTTACAGGCAGGAGGGCTCCCATGGAAGCCACGCCTGGCGGCGGCCCCAGGTGTGAGCAAACCACTTTTTCAGACTCCAGAGGAGGCCAGAGGGATGAAGCCTGGCTTCGTTCTCTTTAAGGAGGGCCTCTGTCCACCCCAGAGAACACAAATCCTTGACTGCTGAGCACATAGGAAAAAGGCCCAGCAGCGGGGCTGAAGCAGGCGAGGCAGGCCATCAGCCACCTTCTCCGGCGAACCTGGCTACGTCTTCCCAGGCAAAGCATGGCATCTCTTTTTGAAGTCTGGACCCTTGCTGCCGCCCCCACGGCCCGCCCAGAAGCTATCGCTGTTGTCTGCTGGGATGACTTCAACCTTCCACAGCGAGTCTGCCTCGTTAATGAGTGTGGGAGGCCAAGGCAGTATGGCCGTCAGCCTGACCCCACAACGAACTCAGTGCTCACCCCTGCCTCCCACGAACGTGCTGGGAGACACCAGACCTGAAGGGGAAAGCACGGATAAGCCGGTGAGACCTACCTCTCCTGACGAGCCCGCTGCCTGCCTGGTAATGGCTGGTTGGGAAGGCTGAGGAAGGCATCCCTCACATCAAATGCCCACGGGAGGCGAAGGCAGCAACATGTCCACTGGCTGTCACCTGCCAGTCTGGTGACAGTCAGTCTCACTCATTCTCCTCGGCTGGCCTAATGCCCTCTGGGTGGTGACACAGCGGCTCTGCGACTAGGACCTCACTGCCCTGAACTACGGATAATCACCATAGTGCCAATCACACATTAGGTCCACATTCTGACCAAGGGCTCAAAGTTCACAATTCGCCTTGTTTCTAAAGTGTGGGTGCCGAAGAGAGGGCTGGTGGTCAGAACTGCACGCCCAGCTCCGAGGGACACGAAGGGGGGCGACATGGCGCGTGCTGGCACAAGACCTTCTGCTTGAGAACACTCTCCCATCTCCACTGGATGAAACCCCACCTCAAAGACCAGTGGGGTAGGCGTCAGAAAGACCTGAGTTCAAATCTTGGCAGTGACGTGTGCTGGGCTTGGTAGCTTTGGGCAAACCAACTGACCTCCTGGCTTCTTAAATATTATCCCTCAAAATCTGAATAATGGAACTCACTTTGGAGTGAGCTTACTGAATGAGAGAACACGTAACAGACTTTGCATACACTCACTCGGTCTTTGCATTCCCCAACAGCAGCACTGTTGCTGTGCAGCCCGTCCCTGGGATTCCCTCCACGTTTTCTCCGGGTGCTTTCTGCTAACACTCATCCGACAGTGCCCTCTATTCCGCATTCCTATTTCCACGGCCAGCTCTGTGAATAGGGGGCTGACTGTTAACTGCCCACCGTGATGGACACCATGCCTAGAGCACTCCATTGGTATTAGCTGATGGGAAGAACAAAGGCCTCCCTTTTCCCAAGAATAATGTGGTAGGGAGGAAGGAAAGGAACCGCAAGAAGATGGAGGTGGTTCTTGGAGCTGAAACGCTGAGCTGGTTGCTACCCTACTGCCTCTATTTCCGCCTCCTCCGTGTGTCTGTCCCAAAGGAGAGTGGGCCAGGGCTGAAAGGAGGGGGAATGTCATCTTTTTTTTTTTTAATAAGAACGAACACAAATACAACAACTGTGTTTGCATGTATGTGTACGTATAAAGTACTGGTAAAGTGTTTCCACGGAGGAAGGCTCTCAAAATCCCTGAATAAGAAAACGAGTACTTCCGATATCCCATGGGGCTCCCTTCTGGGCAGGAGAGCTTAATTCATCACGTACAGGGCTTTTGGTCCAGGGCTGTGTGCCCTGGGTGAGCATGTAGGAACCACACAGACGGTACAGAAATAGAGCAATTCATAACATCGCGGATGGAAACACAGAATGGATGTCTGTAAACTTGTTTGTACATCATTAATTCGTTAGCGCAGAGAAACTAGATACAGAGTCAGAACTTGAGCGAACGCTGGGGGAGTTACATCCACATAGAGAGGACGGCACCTTTGGTTAAAAAGCAGGATCTGTGAAGTTATCTTAATCTTCCAACTGCTCAGCCAGTCAGCTAAAAGCCAGCCACCATCAGCCACACGTGCGAGCGAGCCAGCATGCAGCCCACTGCAGAGGGCCACCAAATGCTCCTTCCTGGTCGCTAGTCCTGTTCCACAGCCAGCCTTGTTTGCATAAAAAAAAAAAAGTTGGAGGACTTTGGGAAGGATCCCAGTGTTCAGCATTCAGTGCTGTGAAATCGCACTTCGTTCTTTAGGTTTAGAACAAAAACAAATTTAATTAATGTATGGAAAAAATCAAAATGGAACAACAACAAAAAAAGGCATGTGGGAAGGGCAACAATATGGGCCACAAATTCATTTTTATTATAAAGTAAAGCTCTTCTATGTAAACTATAATTCCTTTGCATTTTTAAAATGGGGCATTATGGAAAGAAAAAGTCACTTATCTTTTACTACAAATTTTGGAAGGGGAGAAAATACAGAGAACTTGCATTTTAAAAATGTCAATGCCTCCATTTTTGCTGTGAAATATATTTTCAGAGACTAGAAAATGAGACACATGTAAAAAACAATTAAAGTAAACTCAAGTAGAAATGGAATTGCAAACACGGATTTGATTAAGAGCCTTCCCATCTCTTAAGATTTTTTTTAAAGGCCTCACCTCAAATTTCTTTTTTAATAACAGAGCGCAACAATATTGAGCAACGTGGAAGAAATCTGGCAGAAAATACTGTTTTGAAAGAATACTTGAAAAATTACATGAAAAGACATATTTTCATAAGTATTCTCTAAAATACATAACAAGTACAAAAAAATGACTTTAAATATTTTTTAAAGTAATCATGAGAACTACTCTAGAAGTGATGCATTTTATTTTACTTTATTACTTTTTTTTTTTTTTTTTTTTTTTTTTTAACTATTTCTACGCTAACTTTGTGTCTCTGGACTTTTTTTCCTCTCCCAGCCCAGGGCTGTTTGGTGGACATTTGAAGGTTAAAAAAAAAAAATCATGTTTCTGAGCTGAAAAGTTATCAAGACCAGCTTTCTGCTGCATTTGCATTGTTATTAGGGACACACACACACACACACACACACACACACACACACACACTAAGCTTAATGTGAGGCTAGTACAGAAACAGAGATTAGACACAAAGAAATGTAAACAGCTCTCACATGCGAGGAAACTAGGTTACGAGAATCCCAGCACCAGGCATTCACCAGTCACCATGGAAAACAGGAAGTGAGATGCATAGCAACCACAAGCCAAAAAGCAGGAAAGCGCATACCTTTAGCTTGGAATGAAAATCACGAGATTTCCTTCTGGCAAGAACCTGAATGTGACTAGACACCTGCAGGGTAGGGGAAGGGAGGAAAACAAAGGAAAAGCCTGTAACCATGGAGATGAAAAGCCCCCTACAACTGGGCAAGCCAGACGTACCTTAATGGCGGCTTGAATTTCTCGAACTTTCTTTCTTGCTAAGACCTGTATATGACTAGACACCTACATTGTTCGGGTTTATGAGGGGAAACAAAACAAAACAAAACAAAACAAAAAAAGGAAATCAAATATAAAATCGCTACTCCTTGGGAGGGTTTTGGGGTGGGGGTTGGGGGAAGGTTATTTGCATCTCAACAAAGCTCTGCAGTTAGGAAATACACAGTCCCAGCCAGACACCAAGCCCCCAGCGCTGCTCTAAGCTTTTCAGACTGGGTCATCACTGCAGTGACTTGATTCAGGATGAAAGTTAGGCTGCTTTTAGTTTTCTCACCAGGGAGAAATCACGGGCACGGGATGAGAGGGGGAGAGTGGAGTTGTTTTCCTGATGAAATTTAAAAGGTGGGGCTAGAGGTAAATGAAAATATTTATAGCTTCTCAGTATCAGGAGGGAAAATCCCTCCTTCTCAATTTAGAAGAGACCATCCATAAATTAGCACGTTCTGCAGAATCAAAAAGCCGAAGCTGTCGGTTATATTCTGATCTCATTAAGAGCTCTGGATTCTGTAGCAAATGTTAAAATAATACCGACATGTAAATTAGATCTCACAGAGAAATGGACAGACCCAGTCAGCAGAGGGGTTTTTTTCTCCCCCCCCCTTATAAATATCTTCAATCCTTCCACTCTTTTGGGTACTGACTGGGCGCGAAGTGGATTTGCATATTATTACAAAGCGAAAAGTGTGAATACAGCCAGCCAGCCATCCTGTTAAAAATCTGGGTTGAAAACCACACGATTTGCTGAACAACAAATTCACATTGGAGAGGTATCACCAACTGCTGCCTAAAAACATCCCCAGGATGCCGGGGTGTTGGAAACCAAGCCAAGCCCAGCTTCGGAAACACAATGATTCCACTGGGTAAACAAATTTGCATCTCTTTCAGTGGGTTACATTTGGTTAAATTTAGAAGAGTCCCCGGTGAAGGGGTTGGGCATGGGACTAGGGCTCACAGACCCAGCAGAGAGATAGCCCAGGTCCACCGCTTTCAGTATGCTGGGAACTGGATCTATTTCGGAAATTTCGAACCCTCCATTGAAAAGTTCAGCAACTCGGACTGAGAGGCAGTTATTCCATTTCGAACACTATACTGACTATAAAAACAGGATTTATGGTAACAAAAGATCCTTTTATCTTTAGCTTTATCTTTGAGTTTCAATGATTTTTGTTTTCAAGTTGCCTTTTTTTTTTTTTTTAAAGTACAGAGAAGCGGGAACTCCCCCATCATCGTCACCCCTCCATCCGGCTCCTGCTTTTACTTGTTCTCCCCCTAATTTTGTTATTACATGATTCTCTGACTTGCCTAGGGCCACTGTCCATTGTCACAGGGTGGGGGGAGCATGCACCGAACAGACAGTGCCCTGCCTCTGAGCCCTGGCAGGAAGCCACGGCCCTCTGTGCTGACTCAGCAGTCGGGCTCCTGGCGGGGGCACATGTAACATTCCTGGGGAAAAGCTCTCCCCGTCATAAACACTCATGAAAACAACTCATCGCTGAGCAGAGAACTGGAGTCTGCTGCTCATACTTAACGAGATCCACAGTTAAGCTTGCCTTTTGGTACGATGATAGTTTTCAAAATCCGTGCCAGAGAGATCAGCATAGGTCAATATTAAAAAATAATTTTGCTCTGTTAACAGCTCACCCATGAGGTTTGTTCGAAGCTCTTCCCCCCTTTGCCTTTCTCTCTTTCTTTCTCCGTTTTTAGCTAAACACGAATTGCTCATCCATTCCAGTTCTGAACTGGGTCAGAGATTTGGACCGCTTTACGTCAGAAGGAACGAGGAGAGAGCCAGAGCCCTGACAAAGGGCAGAGGAAAATTCCTGACGCTACTCTGCACAAAGGTATTTAAGTTATAACTTCATTTCAGTCACAGCAGCTACTGACAAAAAGCCATAGCTTAAGGAGCAACAGTTCCCTGGACGCACATCATTCAGTATTATGTTCAGGCCAACAGTCATGGCTGCCAGTGTTACTTTTGCATCGAAATGATGACTAATGCAGAATTGTTCCAGGATTTTACAATGCGCAAAATCTCAAAATTTCGTGACTTCCAAGTGTACTTGCACCTGCAGCGTCTGTAGCATTTACAGATGCGCAGTTCGGGAAAGAAACAGAAGTATTAAAGTACAGTACCAGACCAGTGCATACACTGTCCTTGGCAGTGAGACTTTCCCATGTGTGTATAAAAAGAACTCTGGAGACCACATCGTAAAGGGTCACTGAAATGATGAACAGTGAAAAACTGAGCCAATTGGAAACACCTCCAATACTGACGTCCTTACAGGGAACTCAAATTGGGGGCTCCTAGGAGCCAAAGCACAGCCAGCCAGTGCAGCCAAAATGCCTCGTCGGGCCATTCGCTGACATGCACAGTGTCCAGGTACGTTATTTTACCTGTTTTCTGGTCCTCGTCTTGCCTGTCCTGAGTTTGATGTATCTGGCTATCAATTCATTCCTACCTGAAAGAAAGAAGAATTTACAATAAGATGGGTTACTTAAAAAAATTTTAAAAAAAGCCTCTGAAAGCTAAGAAGTTAGAACAAAAAATTTTCAAAGTTGGAGCTGTGTATCTATTCATGCCAGAAAAATAAAACAGTACGATTGTTTGCAAAAATATTTGCTAGGGGAAATTAGGATGAAGGGCATTTAATTACTAGGATCAGCAACTGAGGGTAGAAATGTGCCTTTTTGTTTCTTTACACGTTTGTGCCTAAAGAGGTGGTCAACCTGTACGAGCAACAAACACAAGGCTTTGCGCGGGAATCCACAAATCTGTTTCCGTCTTAGTTTCCATGCCCATTTCGCTGCACCCAAGTTTCCATCCTTAGTTCACTCCAGTTAGAGTCATGAGAGCCACCGGAGACTGACCTGCTGTGACCACAGAAACCCTACAACAAGGGGCTAACGACATTCCCGAAAGATGTCACTGTCCTAGTAACTAACTATACACGAGATCATGTTCATGAAAAAGAAAAAGAAATGACTTAACTACCTCAAAGCTTTATAACCTGTAGGGGAAAGAAAATGCCTACAAGAATAAGCAAAATCTCCCGGCTTTACCCCACCAGGAGACGGAGATGTCACAAACAGGTAATCTGACTTCGAAGAACTATAATGTCATGGGAGGATGTGTCCCCGAAACTAAGTGGGGAAAGGTATTAATAACACTACATGAAATAAAAGCCCTCTCGTTCAGTTAACCACATTTGTTAGCTGTAGAGCTGGTTGTAGAATTCATTTGTGCTGCCTTACTTTGCAGACATTTCTGCATAACTGAACCTCTTCAGACAAGAGCTTTGTCTGTTCCCCAAAAGCCTCCCCGGCACCCAACACACTGCTGGGCACACAGAAAGAACCAATGAGACAATAACACAGCCTCTGGTGACAGAGAGGGACCGCACCCCCCAGATCTCCCCTGGCACAGTAAAAAACTGGCAGCACTAATGAGGATCAACCCAAGAGTGTCCTTGTGGAAAGCTCGTCTGAGGATTCTGAAGACTCCCTCGGCACTGCCTAGAAGGTTCCTGTCATCATGGCTCTGTCCGTGCATGTCTGTGTTAGGACCATGCAGATCAGGGTCACCACTGGAAGGCAAAGGAATTGTGGGATCCTGGGGCTGGGAGATTCCTCTGGGTCATCTGCTCCTACCGCTAGAAGCCTAGAGTCTTATAAACGTAACCAAGCACTTATAGAATTAAGGAAGCAGTCCACTTTATCTTAAACCATATTTAAGAATGAAAAGGGGCGCCTGGGTGGCTCAGTCAGTTGAGTGTCTGACTCTTGATTTCAACTCAAGTCATGATCCCAGGATCATGGGATCAAGTCCTATGTGGGGTTCTGCACTGAGCATGGAGCCTGCTCGAGATTCATTCATTCATTCTCTCTCTCCCCCTCCTCCTTCCCTCCCTCCCTCCCCCTCTTTCTCTCCCTCTGCCCCTTTCCCCTGCTCACACACACTCTCTCTCAAAGGAAAAAAAAAAAAAAACCACAAAAAAACAAAAGACCCTCCTTATTTGGAGCTTCTTAGAACTTTCAACCCCAGGTTCTCCTTGTTCCTCTTCACATGAACGAGGCTATGCACGTGACTGACTCTCAGATATTAACAACTTTCAGGTCTTCCTGGAGTTGTACCTAGGCCAAACTTCCTCTGTTCCTGTTACCTGTGGCAGCTTTTGGAATACTACCACAGCCATCTGGTGAGCATCCTTTATCTAATTTCCTTTCATAGGCTGGAGCCCAGAACCATAGTGGTGCTCTTCCTATGACAAGTCCACAGCAGAATAAGTCTATCACCTCCCTCATCCTAAATACCCTACTTCTGTTAATGCAGCCTAAGACTGCATTTGGTTTTGGGGACCCACAATAAACTGTCAATTTACGTCACTTGAACTCCTAGAGGTCGTTTTCATATAGACTACTCCTCAGATATATCTCTCTACCTCTGTGCCCAGTCTTTTCATGCACAGTTGGGATTTTTCAGATCCAAATACAGAAGCTTACATTTATTGCTACTGCATTTCATCCTGTTAGATTAAGTTTATCATTCCAGCCCGTCAGGATCCTCTCACATCCTCATTCTTGTCTGAACTTACACTTTAACCACAGGAAAAGGACCTCTAAATTCAGGTTTAAACTGCTTCTCTGAGCATTCGGTTTCAAACTTTTGAGAACTACCAATATCCCCTGTAGGGTCCTCGGGTCTGCTTCTCCATCTCTCAAATGGTTGTACAGATTTTGCAATTTGTCTCAAAGGCTCGCTGACAGCACAGCCCGGCCAGGAGTGCCTCATTACCAGAAGCCAGACCTAAATGACAATGTCTGCAGACGAGCCAAGCATCCTCCAGCCCAGGGCCTCACTGTGAGCCCTGTTTAGGGCTGTCTGAGTGGCCAGAACAAAATAAATCCAGGGTTCTATATTACATGCAATTTCACCCGAACCTTGTCCAGATGGCAGGAACGTGCCCTGCCCCCATACCCGTCTTCTGTGAAAGCAGACGCGGTTGTGTGACTTGTGTGACACGTAACCTCCATAACTGATTTCTTATGGCATGTGGTCCCGCGGGGAGATGAACATCCAGGTCAGCCACATTTGGCCGTACACAACCCTGCGGTCCGTGCGAATGATACCCGTCGGAGCTAAATGATGTCAAATCAAACTTCTCAACATTACCATGTCTACAGCAGGGCCTCGCTGAGCACCTAGCATGCGCAGAGCACTACACGACAGCCACCATTTCACTGAAGCTTGTTGTGACTCTCACGTCCCTGTTCTTTACGTAAGTAAGATCACCTTTCGAAACCCTGCGTTCTTTCTTTCGTACCATGTTTGAAGCCGTGAAGGGTAATTAACTTGAGGTTTCTGTGTGTTTCTTGCCTCCACAAGGGGTACCGCTGATTCGACTTTTAAATTCAGATTCAACTAACTCTGAGCACCCACCTGATCTAGTAAGTACAGTGTTTGTTAATCACTTTATTTCGTGTGAATTTTTTAATCACCATGCGGGCAGCTTTGTACGCAGAAACACTATTTGGGCTTACCTGGTTTTTAAAAATGGGTATTTTATTCATTTATTTAAAAAACAAGGGGCGCCTGGGGGCTCAGTCAGTTAAATGACCAACTTTGGCTCAGGTCATGATCTTGTGGTTCGTGAGTTTGAGCCCCGCATTGGGCTCTGTGCTGACAGCTCAGAGTCTGGAGCCTGCTCTGGATTCTGTGTCTCCCTCTCTCTCTGCCCCTTCCCACTCAGGCTTTCTCTCTCTCTCTCTCAAAAGTAAACATTAAAAAAAAAAAAAAAAACAGATGTAAACACTCTATCTAGTTCATCCTTAAGTTTTAAGCTCAACTTACATACCTTATAATTTTTATAACCACATTCAAAGGGCCATTCAAATAATGTTTGCTCCATTTTACAAAGCTAATTGAAAGTCCTTTAAACGTTTAAAACTGGGTATTTAACTTAGAATATATTTAATTCTTTTAATTATTAGAATTGTTTGACTGAATTTCCAAAACCTTCCCTTAAACAACTCTTAGAAACCTAACGAATTATCTTAAATGTTCTAATACTGCTTACAATTCTAGTAAGACTTCAACCCTCCCCCAAATCAAGTCTAAACCAATTACCTCATTGCACATTTTAATTTGGAAATAAAGGCTCACCCGTGGCACGGGCCAAATTATTTTAAATAATTACTTGAAACATCAAATGTGTATAAATCCTCTGAGTCAAATATTAACACTATAGCTTTGATTCTATTAAAATCTTCTGTTTTCAATTCTAAATCTGCCCAGAATTAAAATATGCCTACCATTATGGAAACAAGGATGACATTCCAAATGACCGTGGGGTATCTATTAGGCAACCCCGGGGTTGGACATATTTTGGGGAAATCAACAAGGTTCTGAATGGATCTTGGTCAGTGACCTTGACAAGAACATCTGAGCCCTATTTATATATATTTCTATAGTACGGCTTTCCAAATGGGGTGGATCCATATAGTCCAGAATTCCCTTGCCAAGGACTGGGAGCTTGGGCACCCACAATCACCGATGTAACCGGCAGCCGGCCTTGGGTCACACAGCATAGTCTTGTTTTGCAGTCATGATCAGAATGCTGGGAATTGGAAATGTTAACCCTAATTTTTCTCTTTCTTCTAAAACACTCGCGAGTGTGTGTGTGAGCATGCACGCGCGCGCGCACACACACACCCACACCCACACACACACGGTGGTCCAGTAACCTTACATTACAAACAGGACTTTCAATAAAGGTAATGGCAACGTTAAGCATGCATGACATTCCTAAACGAATCCTACTGGCAGGTGGGGACCACCTCTTTGCACCTTCTACGATGCCTGCCTGGTGCATCAGGGATATAAAGAGAAGACAGACTGCCTGCCCACAAGGAGGTCACTGGCCAACACAAAAGCTAAGATAAAAGCACCAACCAGCTCCAAGGGTCACACTAGGACTACCGCCATGGAAGAGGGTCTGATAACATACACGGACAATCGGACACCGTAATTTAGGAAGTCTAGAAAGCTGTCCCCAAAGTACCGGAACATCATCTAGGCTTTTAAGGACAGATGATACTTTCTCCCACGTTTTATTATGAAAAATTTCAGACATACAGAATTTTTTTTTCTTTTTTGCAGAATCTCACAGCACACACTACGTACGTACCCACCTCCTTCGCTTTTTCTATACTTGCTTCGACATGCCTTTCCGTTCCTCTGCCCATCCGCCGAGCTCTTATCTTATTGCTGCGGTTGCGTTTTGTGTTGTGGTGGTTTCCGCAGGCATGGCAACACTTTTCCTAAGACTTCAATGTGAGTATCATTAACTGAAGTGCTAAGACAGATTCTGGCAGGCAGAATGGAGGGGCATGGGAGGAAGGCCATGCCACACGGAAGAGCGGCATTTCCTTACACACAGAAGCAGGAACGTGGAACCCCACAAAACCACACCTGCCGGCCCTGAAGCTCCTTTGACTGTCCCACACTTCCTTTCTGGGCCCAAGAGTTTCTGACCCGATAGTCAGCGCCCACAGCATTCACGCCTCACCTTCACACTTCTCTATCAATATTTGTGATAGCTTATAGAGCTCAGTGCCAATGTCACACTTCACCACTAAGTGTCATTATACTGTAGCTACTCTGGGGCATAAGATGTCCGTTAGACACCTACACCCCCTTGCTTCTTTAAGCCTGAGGCTCGGCAGCTGTGGCTGCCCTTGCTTTTCCCACAGGCAGCGGGCAGCAGCAAAGACAGACAAAGCCCGACTCGTCACTTTCCTACCGTGATCCTCACCAGGCACCGCAATCCAGCCTTTATTTATTCTTCCTTTCTCTTAAAGAACATAACAGCGTTGAAAGTGAGCCATCATCGCTGCTCCCGTGCCCCGGATGGCCGTGCAATCTCCCGCTAAAAGGGACAACAGGGAGCAAGACTCCAGCTGAAAGGCGAGGAGTCTGCACAGGGCTTGCCTTGCCCAGACAGAAGACTGGTTAACGTTGTTGTGGGCTGGGTGTGTGATGGGATGTGGCCTCAAGGTCATGTTTGAGGCCCAGCAAATGCAGGGTCTGTGGCTAGAAATTGTAGCCCAGAGACACTGGGCTTTCACAGCGTAAGAGCCACTTTGTAATTGAATGGAGGCAGGGAGCCACAAAGAAAGAAGTAAGGCACGGAACCTTCTCTTAATGGCTGTAGCCGGGGTTCAGAGGCAAACTCACACCAGGGGAGGGCTGACCACCCCAGGGGCAGGGCAGGGGCTCTGGTCACTGCACATTGGCCCTCTCCTTGCTGGGAGGGATACCTGAGGATCCCCCACGTCTCTTAACCACGTAGAAAATCAGAAAGGAAACTCCAACTTCTCCAGACTGCTAGAACGAAGCCATATCAAACAGACACTGATGCTATGGTTGAGACCTCAGGGCCTTCTTCCACAGCCCCTCACAAACCCTAACTCAGCTCAATGACCCTACTGGCTACCAGAAGCTTCCCTGTTAATACCCTGAGCTTTCCAAGCTCTGTACCCGCACGCACAACTGCTTTTTCCTGTATTGCCCTGACTCTTCTCTGCACATCTGGATTCTGCTCATCTTTCAAATGCCTCGTCCTTCGTGAGCCTTCTGGATAGAAGAGGCCTCCCTTTTTCTTAAACATCCACAGCCTCTGACTTGGGCCTCTTCGCTGCTGGTTCATATCCTTTCTGCCTTATATTCTATTGTTTCGGTACACGCCATGGCTCCAACCAGAAGTCGCTGAAAATAAGAACCAATGGTACTCCTCTTTTCTCTGCTTCCCCTTCCCAGGCAGCTCAGTGTTTGTGGAGTGAGTCACTGACAGGGGCAGAAGCAGGGCTGCTACATCCCTGCAATCAATGCACTATGACACGGGATCATCAACATAAAGTGAACACAGAAAAGGGAAAGATGTCCCAGTGGAAAGAAGCAAAGAAGACGCAAGGTGACGAGACCACGAGACGTGGCTCTGTCCTCCGACACAGGAGCGGCGCCCTACAGAGAGACGGTTTACGAAGTACTTTCTCGGCCAAGATTCTCTAAGGTGGTGGTAAAATACTTTGTAGCCACGAATCCCCCCCCCCGCCCCTTTTTTTTCCCTGTCAGCTGAGGTTCCTCTCAAGGAAAAATTCTCTTATGCTTTGAAAGTCAACACCAAAAGCACAAGTGTAGGGGACGATGTGGGCACCAAGGGACACATACTCCTCCTGAATCTATGGGGAGTCTGTAGGGATGGACGCTGCCAGAGGAGGCAGTCAAGGGTCTTTATTAACTAACCTGGGAGGAGTTAACAATTAACCTTGTTTTCCACATGGCTGCCATTGCACCAGCAACATGGGGAGGAAAAGGAGGCCTACTGAAGCTGGTCAGTCACCGTCTAGTCAGACAACTGATGGCACCTGCAGAGCACAAGCAATATGCCAGCATCACGGGGGGTATGAAGATGCCACTGCCTTCAAGGAACCTACACCTGTGAAGGACCCTCATGACAATGGAGTCCAGTCGCCCGGCCCGGGCCTGTGCCTCTCGTGCACCACAGCTGATGCGGCCCACGTATCCGAATGCTTCCGTGATAAATGCCTACCCCTCCCACTTTGCCAGACAGGGAGTTCCACAGGAGCACTGGCCACACATTGGGGTCTGTGCATCACTGTACCCCCGGGGCCGAGCACACAGCATGTCCTCAAGAGTAAGTACACACTGATGAACGACTGAATGGCAGGGATGGACAACCAGAATGGGAGGAGGGTACAAAGCTAAGCTTGGGAATAAAGGAAGGGTCACCAAAAACAAACAAACAAACAAACAAACAAACAAACAAACCAAAAAACAAAAAACAGCATCTGAACCAACCCCAGAGCACTACCAATGAGGAAGTTCAGTGTCTCGGTTAATCCCTGATATAAATCATTGACCAAAAACCAGCACCAACGTGGAAAATCACCAGAAAGGGCTGGACAGCCTGTTCTGGGTTGTGAGGGGTTGGTGCTGTGTGTTCCCAATCTAAAGGTTTACAGAATGGACTGATGGCCTTCAGGAGGTGAACATTGGCAAGTCCCTTAAAGAACCTGTGTCTGCATTCCGCTCAGGGGCTTAGAAGCAATCGCCATAGCAGAAAGAATACAGAGGACAGCTATGTTAACCTCTGGCAAGTCGGCACTGACTCCTCACACCCCTTCAAAAGGCCTGGAGAGAACTCAAATCCCACTTCTAGGAGCTCCTACCAGTCAACGGCGGCTGATAACATTATCAAGGGATGGCCCCCATAAAACGCTGTCTTGTCCTTCCTCTTAGCGGGACAGCTGACAGACTGCACATTCGGAGTAGACTACAAGGGCCAAAGAGGCAAGCAAGTAAAACCGCCCAATGCTTTGTATGGAACACAGTCCTTCTACATTGGAGAGAAATCCTTGCTGTAATTATGTCTAGAAGGAAAATAAATATGAATGAAGAAAGCGTCTCTGGTGGTCCATTCTCTGCGAAGCGGTAAAGAGATGCTGGATGATCACCTTTTAAATTCTCGAATGAAGAGCTGAACTTTATACCCCTGTTCTGCCTAGTCCATCCTGTCCACGGCTACCTACAAAGCACAGCTCTGGCTTAGCCACGTTACTGCTTTAAGACCTTAATGGCTGACTGCCTACAGTCTAAAGGTCAAACCACCGTAGTATAGTATTCAATGCTGTTCCACCATCTGGCCCCAACTTTGCGTTCTCATGACATTCCACCTCCACCATCACCTGAATCCATTTTGCCACCATCAAAACGCACAATGTAGCTTTCAGTTCCCTGAACCGTCCTGCCATTCAGAGGTTTTGCTCACGGTTAGGACGATCCATCAACAAATCCTTCCAGGCCCAGCTCGGAGGGGGTGTCCTCCATGAAACCCCGTCTGAAACACGCACAAGGCAGGGAACATGTGAAGAGTGAGCCAGAGAGTCAGGAGCCTGGAGCTCACCTAGCAGACCAGCGTCTGGGAAAGACCACAGCGCAACAGAGCAAACTGGTAACAGAAGATAGATAGTGTGAGTTATAAACACATCACTCAGCATGGCTTGGTTCTGGCCGGGAGCGTAGCAGAGAATCACCATTTTGCTCTGGGCCCACGATGCCTTACTTCTGCCTGTGTCAAGGCACGGCCCACATTCTGGCTCTAGTAAGACTCCTTGTGTAACAGACCATAAGCTCCTTAAAGGTAGGCTCTGTGTCTATACACACTCAAGGTGTAGACGGGATTGAATATAGGTGCATGTGGGATTGAATGGAACCCATGCTTGTTGCCCTTGACGGCAACCTAAACAGACCCCCTACCACAGGCTCTCAGGGAAAATCTTCACTCATCTTTGGGGCATCTGCCTTTTCTTTCAAAGCCACATCTGATTATGTTGCTTTCTCACATCCACAGGTCCCTGGCCACTGTAAGAAACACACACACTCCTTAGCCCGTACCTAGGCCTACTAGCCCATTTGTGTAGATGGCTCCTCTATTCTAGCACAAAGAACTTTGAAGACTTCCCAAGGTCACTATCATGCTTTTCCGTACCTCTATGCCTTTGCACAGACCATATGTTCTTTCCCTTCTCCTTTGCCTGCAAACTCCTACTCATCCCTGTAAGCCCCAACTGAAGTATTTTCTCCCTAAGGTCTTCTGGGACCCATCCAGAGTGAGTCATTTTCTCATATGCCCAGCATACCCCCTGCTGCTCTACACAAGGATTACTCATCTAGGGGACTATTCATTCCCCGTCTAGGGCTATAACTGCTCCATAGAAACAATCTATCTAGTTCTCTCTGACTGTAGATCCGGCACCTATTAAGTAGGTACTCAGTAAATGTCTTTAATAAATGACCGAGTGAGGTCTCCTACACAGAGAAAAAATGATCTAGAAAAAGATCGTATAAAGTGGGCAACACCAACAGTATCACCTGAAACCCGTAAGCCCCTTTACAGTTACGACTACTGCAATGACAGGCAGCAAAGTTTTCCAGACCCTCGTTCT
This sequence comes from Panthera tigris, assembly GCF_018350195.1. NCBI lineage: Eukaryota > Metazoa > Chordata > Mammalia > Carnivora > Felidae > Panthera > Panthera tigris. The sequence goes on along the minus strand of NC_056669.1, from coordinate 68,701,905 downwards.
GCTCTCTTAACTTGGCACAAGGGGGACCAGCACATGCCCCTTTCCTCCTCTCCCCTTCCTACTCACACCGACCTCCAAATGCCACAGGAATATGGACCTGGTCCAAAAGAAAGCTAATCTCAACATTAACCCAGGAGAGTCTTGTTAATGAAAAACTTTGCTAAGAACACTCTGTTTATTTATTAATTATTTGGCCTTTAAAGAAGTGTGAAATCCACACATGTGAAGTGCCAAAAACTGTTGGTTTTTCATGGAGAATCTTTAATGGTGGCAATGCTGCAGACTTGTTTTTGTTTTTGATTCCGAAGTAGGACTTGCAGTCTTGCTGGGGAAGTTGGACTTGTACTTATAAGCTGTGTGAGTCAGGGGCGGCTTGCTTAACTTCTCTGGAGCCTTATTTCCTCACCTGTGAAATGGGGATGAAGTATCCACTCGGGAGCATTGTTGCATGCGTTAGCAATGACAGGGGAAGGGTCTCACCCCTCAAAGTGATCTTAAATGGTCCTGGGACTATTATGCAGTGTCACTGCACTTGGTTTATATGCTTTCATCGCTTGGAACGCGTATGTGAGGTTTCTCTGTCCAGAGAGCCATGCCACACAGCATCTTGTATAAACCTACAATGCTTCTACTTTCTGGGATCTTAACACGGAGCAGCTCTGCCACGCGGCACTGAAACCGTTCTGGACATCTTGACCGCACGCGAACCTGTCAAAAGGATGTAGCCACAGAAACTGTTTCCAAGTAAACGGAGCCCTTTATTAGGATATCTTAACGTTAACCGGGCATCATGCAGGCTACTTACTTGCTATAATAATCTTTTAATTTAGAATGGATTGTTCATTGAATAAGATAGTGGGAATTAGGTTTTTGCCAAGGGCGAAGCACGGCCAAAATTCTTGTAATCCGTGGCAGATTGTAAAATTATCTTTATGAACAGGCTGGCGGCATCGCATTAAATAGCACGTCCCCCGCCGGATTTCCAGAAGTTAGTTCTTAGTGTAAATACAACCGTCACTAGAAGAATAAAGCAAGAAACTTCTGTAGCTTACTAGGCGGCTGCCGTACAGAGGCACGTTACCCATGCACTCAGTCGAAGGGACACTCACGTGGGACTGCCCACTGCTTAGGAAACATGCTAAATAAAGAGGATTCTAAATGCCCAGGCACTCGGAAATTCTTTTAAAAATAACATGGAAACCATGATCATAAAGGACATTTTAAAAACTGCACTCAAACTGAGGACATATTAATTTGAGGGCTAAGCGAAACGAAAAACCTACTGTGTGGTGGGTAGAGACGCAATGAGATGGGAGCGAGGTGGACAACAGCGTGTGCTGAAGACCTACTGTGCGTCAGGGCCACGTAGCACGCTGTGGCTTATTTGCTCGTGTGCGTCACCCTCGCACCTACCTTGTTCCCAGTTTGTGGATGCTGACTGATGCTCAAAACGCTCAGAAACCCACCCAAGTCGCCAAACTGCTAAGTGGGGGAGTCGGGGTCCGACTCCACCCTCATGACGCCTTGACTTTGGACCGACTGCTCTGAAGATAGCCTCGATACCCCAGTAAGTTAACTTCTCACAAGGCCACTACTAGGTGCTTAGTGAGAACACAATCTTACTAGAAGGGGGCACAACCCGGCCGTGAAGTGGACTGAATGTACACCACTTAACGTCCTCCATCCACCACCTACAACACAGGGTAAAACTCAACCCGTCCTTCTGCTTTCGAGTCCTTCCTAATCCAGCCCCGACGCACTCCCCTCCCTTGCTTGACGACCATCTGTTGAATACTTTCTCTACAAAAGGCGTCACACGAAGCACTGCAGGAGCAGTGTGGGAGATCCACTGGAACAGTGCATATTCTCTGCCCTCGAGGGGCTTAGAGTACAGGAGGGAAACTGAGGCAGAAAGCCATACAACAGCAATAAAAGCAGGGCATTATGAGGATGAGAGGGACAACTAAAGAACAGTCTGAGATAAAAATCCAGACGTTTTCTCCCATGGTTGCCACGCTCGGACATTCACGCAGCTGCGCCCGTTACATTCGACTGGTCGCAAAACCAAGAGCAGCCAAAGGCAGCAACACACGGGCCGATCATTAAGGAGAAAACAGTGGCCTATGCACTGGGCTTTCTACGTGAGATCGTGAACAAGCAAACCAGAATACCTCTCTTGGTCGAGTTTCACATTCAGGAGAGTCAACCCCCTTTTATTCTCCTTTAAAAATTTCAAATTACCCAGGTGATATGCAGTATATTCTCCCTGTAAAAAATTAAAATGTTACATACACAAACCCACGTTTTTTGTTTTGTCTTGTTTTTTGCCTTTTATCCTGTCACTCTCTACACATACTGTCATGTCATGTTGGGTTCTATTCCTTTCGTGTGAATGACCTCACCTCCCCTCCCCGCACCCCACCCCCCCTCCCGCCATCCCGCCCAAATCTGCTGAAGGCTTATTTCTGACTTACCAAAACCCAGGTCACATGGCACTTCCCAGTTCCCTGCCCGTTAGCCTGCTCTGCTCCTTCCGCTCAGCAGGCTTTAGGTGTGCGTCCAGCACGGGGCTCACCATACTACACGCTCCTTGTGGGTGTTTCCACTTACCTTCTTTGACAAATTATCAGCTTCCTGAAGGCAGGGGACACCTCCTACTCCCAGTCTCCCCGAACCCCCAGCTCCCGGCACAGTACTGAGAATGTGCTACTTCATGATAGCACCACTGCTGATTTTAGCCCCATCTTGAAAGGCAAAATATTTGAAGAACTGTCATGACGGCACACAGGAGGTGGTGACTGAATGTTTTCTTCCAAGAGGCGGGAAGAGAGGGAGGAAGACAGAGCTGGCAGGACAGAAAATCACCGTGCTGGCGGATATCTGGGATATAAAGAGAACACGACAGGGGCTCCTGCCTTCGAGGAACTCACAGTCCAGGTGAATGCTGAGAGTGGCAAATACCCAAGAACCTTTCCTCTTCCCAAGCTCTAAGAAACGTACGAGGCACCCATAATCACAACTGAGATAGATACTGGGGAGGGCAAAGGGATGGGGAGGGGTTACTTTATTCCCTGGCAGAAAGCACCTGCGAAACCCACAGCCCACCCTTCTTCAAAATGACAACACTTTTCATTCCTGTGATCAAGTTCAGATTTACCATCCGGCCTCAATCCACCACCTACAAAGAGTATAACGTTCAGTATCCAACAGAGAAAAACACACGTTCTAAGAAACCTCCCAACTTTTTCATTGGTAGAATTGGTAAGGATGAACTGGATAAAACACAGATGAACTAGCTAGCCATATTCTGGGTAGCCACAGTATTTTTCAAGACAAGGAACACATACAGTCAACGTGGCCTCATCTGCAAGCTCATTCACCACACTCAAGTTTGATTTTAAGAAAAGGCAGAGCCCAAACTACTTCTGCTTACATGGCTCTAGACTTGAAGGTTGCTTTGCAAAGATATCTCGGAGTGAAATTATCCAGCAAACCCTTGTGTGGATAGAAGGTTCCACAAGTCAACAACCGCTTAAGCAGTTTAAACCAACAAGCAAGATGCCCTCTATTTAAATGCTATGAGCGAATCTATTTTAAGCCTTTAAAAATCCTCTGGGCAGGTGTTTAAGCTGTGTACAGACTGAGCCTGCGGAGACTCTCGGGGTGGGGGAGGGTGGGCTCCACTCTCCATGCAGGCAACATTTTGTTCCGACAATCTTCCTGCAGCAGGTCATGTGACAAAGGCCAAATAAACAGCATCTGGGGATTTTCAATTACAGACCTTCGCCCAGCATGCCTGCACTGTAATCTCTACCAGATGAGGCTCAGGCCTCCCTATTTTCAATAATTCACACACTGTGTACACATAACATGACAATAAGGGCATTCATGGAGCGGCCTGATTCGCAGATCAAAGCTAGCAAAGGGCCAGCTGTAAGCATGCTCTACTGCTGGATGATTCGTGCTTTTCACAGGCTTGGAAAGACACTCTGCAGGACCTGGCAAGCCGGCCTCTTTCCTGTGCGGGATGCCGAGCAAACTCTGAGCATGAACCGGGCACAGTCTCCCCGGGATGGCCAGAGAGGCGACCGGACTCCATGCACAACCCCGCAAGCACTGGGCAGCCTCAAACTCCAATCGGCCCTCCACAGGGGCTTGCCTTGGCCAGTGCAAGACCCGTGCAAGAGCTCTATTGCTCCAGGGAGCAGGTGGTTCTTGAAAACAAACCTGTTCTAAAAAGACAAGGCAAGGTTCCCGTACTTAAAGAAACCCCCAGCCAGGTGCTCGAGTTTACAAATCCACTGGCTGTGCTGTTTCCGTGTCGCCGTCGCACCCATACAAACGACTAGGGCACAAACTACATGGAGGGATATTTTTAACGGCTGTCACAGAGCTTTGGGTCTGGGAAATGAAAGAGGACACTCTGTTGTTATTCCTGAAATCCCTACACGTTAACTCAATTAACTCGGGTGCGCGCAGACCAATGCGTTTAGGCACTGTGGGCGTGTGAGCATGCGCGCCCGAGGGCTTTGAAAGCATTCAGAATGCTCAAGTCCACAACATTCCAAATACCCATCGCCCTGCAAGGAGAGCTGCCGCTGGAGGAAACCAGGACACTGATTCTTCGTATAAAGATTTCATACCCGTCAATCAGGGCAGGATCCCGGAGAAAGCCATAATGGTGACTTCCTCAGCAGCAAACACATGCTGCTCACCAGCTGTGGGCTGTGCATCCTTACCCTCTTTTCTCTCTCATTCAGAATGGTTTCCTCTTAATCACAATAATCCCAAAAGTGCTAAAACATATCAATCGTTGGGTAAGCCCTGCCTACAAAGGGCCAGCCGGCTGGCTTTTATGGCCTTGTCCAACAGCAGCTGATACTTCATTCAGTGACAAATCCAATTGAGCAGTTACAAGAGATTTAGCCTCCCTGAAAAAATATTGGGGTTGATCTGGCACTCTAAAGTCAGCACATGCTCTGCTGCCATATTGTTGCAGAGATTACTCTCTGCTGTCATATTTGGATGTCTACAGCCAACCGTCTCGCACCTTCTCTACCCTTGCCCCCCACGATCTAATGATGGCGGTGGTGGGGCAACAATGTAATCCCTGGATAAAAAATACAAGCTACAACCGTATTTGGAAACTGACTCAATGATGTGATTTTATCATCCTCACACACATGCACGCGCGCGGGGATAATTGGCTCTACTTTTCCGATGGGAATGTCTAGCACGCTGGAGGGAAAAAACTATGGGGTGAAATTGATTTTACTCTAACTTTTGGGATCTAAGTCAGCTTTGAAGGGTGAAAAGAGATAAACAATGTGTAAAGATCTCACCCTTGGACTGAAATTCATCATATTAAAAACTCCTGCAGGACTAGTGTAAAGGTCTTGTCATTAAATTTTTCACATTCGTTTTAGAAATCAGAATGTTAAAACGTAAGAACAGCTTTAGGCCAGGGTGGAGAGAAGCACATAAACTGACAGAAAGAAAAATTAACTTTTGAATATTTAATATACTCAAAATACATATATTCTTTACAGATAATTATAAATGCAAGTTAAGAGAATCTCCTAAGAAAATAGCTTGGATAATTTAGCTATTAAAGGGACACGCAACCAACAAAATGCAGCTTTTAAGCAACACCACAAGGTAATTTACAAAATACAATAAAAGGGAAATGATCTAATAGGAACACGGGCTGATTATTCCTTTAATATTACGGCTTTGTAGTCAACAGTTGGTTATTTATCCCAGCTTTCACGATACCAAAAAAGTGACCACAGAGACATCTGGCTTAAAAAAAAAAAAAGTTTTCAGTGCCATAAATGAGACATTTGCAATTGTGGCTGGCAAGATATCAGTGATGGAATATTCCATACATGGAGTTCTTATTTCATGTGGTTTTTAAAACTTTATTCTCTACTCTGGATTTTTTAAAGCATAAACTGAAAATTAAAACAAAAACAAACACCCAAAGCCTGCAGACAGGAGAAGACATTAACTTCTGTGAATAACTATCCATTAGATTAATATTTTGCCAATGTCACTTGTCACAACAAAAGCAGCAGCATTTATAATTTACTCTAAGACTGGTTTAATTAAAATTCAAAAAACCACGACAAAGCTAGATTGAATTTCATTCGCCACATTGTAATTACTTACTTTGTAGCTCACTATAAACAATATTTTATTACGTCCACAAAAATGCACTTAAAACTAACAGTAATGCGGAGACATTGGGAAGAACAGATGAAGTGCCGTCACTTCTACGTTGAACAGAGAGTGACTTCCAAACTTTCGTATCACATAAGAAAGTGGGTTCCCATTTCCCCAAACTGAGGGGACCTAGGAGTCTGCCTGCATTACCTTCCCTTAGAGTAGGGCTCGGACTCAGAACACAGATTTGGCAAAACCAGATCTGTGGACCTCCCTCCCAAGACCAAGAAGGAGTCTCACTTGGCTGAGACTCAACAATGAGACAATAGAGGCTGCCAGGCATGATGAATGACTTAAAGGCTTAAAACCACCATTTCCATCCTCCCAGATAAACAATTAGCTTAAAAAAAAAAAATTCTGGAGGCAACTTCCAATACTGTTAATATATGCCTGGCAGGGGAGAATTAGTTTAGTGAAATTAGACTTACTTTAAGGCCATTTGTCTGAGGCATTCTCTGAAAGTGCTTTACTGAAGTGGGAAGAAAGAAACCTTTCACTTTGGATAAAGGACAAAGTTTAGAATTTTAAAAGTTAGAAAAGGCTCAGAAACATCTGAGTCTCCTAAAGCCACTATCAAGGTTTTAGATGTATTTGATTACTGAATTTTTCCATTCCCTCTCCCCTTATTTTAAATCCACATAATTCGTAAAGGCGGCATAATAATAAAAAAAAAAATTGCTTATTGAACAAGGCAGGCAGGCAGTAACACGATCTAAGCATGAAAGGAAACGGCCTTCACGCACCCTTGCCAGATAAAAACCAGTGGTTCTGAAACTGCACACAGGCCATTCTCTGGAGCTCGTGAGGCTCCAGGAACGAATGCCTGAGACGTGACAGAGAAATATCTGAAGAGTCAACCTGCATTTTTCTAGAATGAATTTACAGGACGGGGCAAGAGTACCTCGGGAAGTTCACCGAGCCTCCATTAATAAATGGGGTAGCAGTGCGGTTCCCATGACGACCGAGACTCCGACTCTAGGGAAAGCTTAGTGCACAGCCACCAAAGGTTTTCCCTCAAATCTCAACTTCCCGTTTGGAGGTGCTGACAAAACCAAACATACTTTTAAGCCCGGGGATACAGGGCAGGGTTTTCCAAAAAGGATTCTCCTAGCATTCGGCTTGGTCCATCGTGGGGTGGCCGCGTCACCGGTCTCGGAAACTCCGTCTTGCTACAGAGACTTGGAACGCGATTTTAAAGGGAGTTAAGGGCCCCCAGAGAATGTTCTGTGGGTTAAATATACCTGCTGTAATATTATAATGTGTTATGACAAGTTATATATCATTGTAATAGGCTCCCATGATTAACATTAGTCTGACTGGTTTTTCTTTGCTCTGTAGAAATGGTTTGAGGAATTCAGAGTCAGCTTGCTCACCAGAATCCAGCACCTGGGGAAAACGGACTGCATTTCTTTAACATATGTAACCTTGAGGCTGATACTTCACGAGGTCAGGACACACTTTCAGATGAGAGCTTTCCAGATTCCTCCACAGAAATGGTGTGGGGGGGGGGGGGGGGTGGAAAAATACAGACTGTAGAACTGTGCCATTAACTAGTCACTGACTTTAGGGAAAGTTAAACCCCTTTTTGAGCCTCAGTTTCCCCAAAGGGCTAGTACCCTGTAATGCTATGATATCACAATGATGAGATCTAGCTACTTTTAGATTCCCTCCAAACACAAACGGCCAGAGAACAAATAGAAAGCTCTGGTGTCCTCCTGTCCTCCACCCTCTGCCTCCCTCTGAATGCTCAAAGTGTGGAGCCTCCACGGCCCAAACCAAAGGAAGATGGCACGCTTCCCAGGAAATGCAAGTAGCTGCATGAAGGACAGCTACTATGAGAGCAGCGCTGGTCTGGGGGGGGGGGGGTGCTGGGATTAGAGGGATTCTTAGAAAAGCCCAAGAAAATTACAAAGTCACCCTTCCAAAAACAAGGCAAAGCAAACATTCACCTTCGAGTTTCCCTCCGGGAATAGTGATGGAGGAGACTTAAGTGCAGTCTGTATGCTAAGGTGAGGACACACTTCTTAATCAGCACCCTTCCTTGCTATCTCAAGAGCTGTGCTAGAGCAGAGAGATACTATGCGAAAGCCAATGGCTTCTGAGCACCCATTATGGGCATGACTTGGAGGCGGACAGTGAAGAGGACAAAGGAAGGAAAAGGTACTGCTTCTGCACTCACGGAACTTACAATCTAGCTACCTAATGGTGTATAAGAGACGCAGTTAGGGAAAGACAAAAAAAGGCAGATCCATGGTGGTTAGATATTTCTAAGGGTTTCCTTCTTAATTCTGTTCCCCTTTTTTGCCCTTCCACATATGAATAGTCCAGACTTGGGTCCCTCTCTGGCATCCCCATAATAATGTTAACTTCCTCCACCTGGACTGCCTTTAGCCTGTTCTCACGCTAAAAGGCGTTAGGAGACAGTAACAAATTCCTGACAGCTACCACTGATAGCCTGAGAAGACAGAAAGCATCCCAATATTCTGTTTCCATTTTTAGACAGGTCTGGCCCGGCAACAAACCGGCTGAAGGACACGGAGCGTAACATTTCCAGAACAATCTCCCCCCTCCCCACCATGAAAGCCATGAAGTTGCTACCTGGGGGAGCAATCAAATGTGGACCCCAACTCCGAAAACCACACATAATCTAATTCTGTTCCTCTCACGAGATCACATATAGGGAGCCACCGTGTACGTATGACCTCCCGTAACATGAAGCCTAGATCTCATTTTTTACCTCAGAGAAAACCGAGAAGCTTCCGATGCAAACAGGGCCCCTCTATCCTTGAGAGATGTGGAGCCAGCTGGGCACGCCTACGGACATACACAGCACCCCCAAACCACGTGAAGCACATGCAGAGGGGAGTCCCGATGACATCATCTCAGCCAAACCCAGGTATCGGGAGCCAAGCGACGGTCACTTAGGCCGTGAAAATGAAAACGAGTAAAAGTTGAGAAAGACCGTTACTCAGAAACAATCATCCCCATTATGTGAGTTTTGATTGACCTTTCTCTGTAATTTAATTACAGACCTTTCAGTGTGAGTGAGCAGTTGGGAGGACTTATTTAGCTTGGTTTACGGAGCAAGGAGCCAGGACAGCAGAGGCCCAGCTGAGGTTGCGTCAGTGAGACAGGCATGCTGAGAGCTAAGGCTGCATTCCGAGGACAATGCCAAGCGCCATCAGAAGTGCTCGAGGAGGGCGCCTGAACATCCTACCTGGGCTCTCGAGGGAGAATTCTAACTAGTGAATGAAGAGGAGCCGGGAAGGGGCTAATTGGAGGCAGGGAGGGGGGCAAGGAGGATGGAGCAACAATCCGGGGCAGCAGGGAAGAAAGCCTGAATTTGGGAAGTAGCCCGGAAGAAGCAAGAGAGGGGACTGGATCAAGGGCTGGCACTGGCCGGTCTTCTGGACACGTGTGGTATAGAAGGAAAGGACAGATTTCAGGGGCAGCTGATAGTCTTGGTTCCAAGATGGTATTGCATCTTAGAAATGAAGAATGCGGGCAACACAGGCCACTGGAGCAAGGGAGGCCATCAGTTTCGTTTGGGCATCTAAATTTGAGGGCACAAAAAGATGCCCGAGGGAAGCCATCTGTAAAAGCAGCTGGATGTGCGAGGTGGGGGATTAAGAGATCCAGGTTGAGCAGGAGGTATGGGTCCGGCAGTCAGCCTGTTGGCTGATAAGTAAGCCTGAAAGCAGCCAATCACACCAGGAAGAGTACAGAAGGAAAGGGGAGCTGGAGAGCACAGAGGGTTGAACAGAGGCGAAGGAGTCAACAGAGGAGGTTGAGAAATTGAAAAAAGAAATATACTTGGTCAAGTAGTATCATGGAGGGCAAGGTCAGATAAAAGTTGCAAAAAGAGCCCAAAAGCCACCCATTTAATATGCTAGAGAAAGGTCAAGTAGGATGAGAGCTGTGTGTTATGGGACACGTTAAATTACATCTCTTAAGAGCGACAATAAACACGCTCACAGACAAAAGTGGCTGTGGTTGTGGGTGTGCCCGCCCATCAGTCTGATGCAGAATGAGGCTTGTTGGAGACAGGGGTTCGCAAGTGGGGTTCCAAGGATCAAGGGCCCTTTGGAAGTTACATGATTCACATGGTCTCATGTGCTGGACTCTGGTCACTGACCTCGGATATGGGGTGGGGGGGAATGAATGGCAACAAAACCCAAGGGCAGTTACTGAATGGTGTGTGGTCTGGGAGAGAGTGTTGACAAAGCAGGCCTGTGTCCAGCAGCCCTCTGGGAGAGTACGTAAGGGAGGTGAGGCAGCGGGTCCACTTTCCCAGATGCGAGCAGAGACTGGGGAGCGCAGGCGACACCACTCTCTGCTCGCTGCCCTTAGTCCAGCTAAGAACACAAGAGAAGATAGTGAAAATACTGTGAGAATCAATTGGCTGCATGGAATTTATAGTCAAAAGCACTGTATGTTTCATTAGTATTTGTAGGTTGTGTGCTACACGTGCTCTATGGTAGTGAAAATTTTAATCAACATATGTGTGTGTGCATCAGTTGAGTTTGTGTGTGCACGCACATGTGTGTTTTAAAACATCTGTCAGCAGAGGCACCTGGGTGGCTCAGTGGGTTAAGCGTCGGACTTTGGCTCAAGTCATGATCTCACAAGTTCCTGAGTTAAAGTCCCACGTCAAGCTCTGTGCTAACAGCTCAGAGCCTGGAGCCTGTTTCAGATTCTGTGTCTCCCTCTCTCTCTCTGCCCCTTTCCCACTTGTGCTCTGTCTCTGTCTCTCTCTCTCTCAAAATTAAATAAACATTAAAAAAAATTTTTTTTAAATCTCTGTCAGGAGATCAGTGGCCAATAGCCCTTTTAGTCAGTGCTTCTAAAAGTTTCGCCAAAGGAGGGGCGCCTGGGTGGCTCAGTTGGTTGAGCGTCAGATTCTTGGTTTTGCTCAGGTCACGATCGACCGTTCATGGCATTAAGTCCCATTTTGGGCTCTGCTGTCAGCTTGGAATTCCCTCTCCACCCCCTCTTCTCTGCCCCTCCCCCAAATGCACACTTGCTCTCTCTCAAAATAAATAAATAAACTTTAAAAATAAATAAATGTTTCACCAAAGGGGCAAGCAGTTTCCTAAGTCAACTAGAGATGTCACATTTGAGTGACGTCTTGTGAGTTTCTCAGAGGTGATCCAAGCAACACCCACAAGTTAGAACCCCCCACAATCACATGTGCCTCCTTCTTCTGACTCCCATCCTTACATGATCCATTCGTCTGCAAACACACAATTGCATAAACATCTGTCCCTCGGGCTCATCCACACTTCTTCTAGGCCCTCACCATTTCCTTCCCAATCTTTCCCAGTAACCTCCTAACTGCTTCCTGATCTTCCATTTCCTCCACTCTTACCCTTCCTTAAGGCTACCACCAGAGCAGCCTTAATTAAAACAAAGTCTTCTCCCAATGTCTTCAGTGCCTCCTTCCAATCCCTGGGCTTTCAGTCAGTGCAGTCCCCTGCAGCAGGGATGCCAGCTCTTGTTGCTACCTGCAGACTGCAATCCACATATTTAAAAAAATATTTATTTATTTTTGGGAGACAGAGAGACAGGGTGCAAGCAGGGGAGGGGCAGAGAGAGAGGGAGACACAGAATCTGAAGCAGGCTCCAGGCTCTGAGCTGTCAGCACAGAGCAGCCTGGCGCAGGGCTTGAACCCACGAAATGCAGGATCATGACCTGGACCGAAGTCGGACGCCTAACTGACTGAGGCACCCAGGCGCCCCTGCAATCCACCTTTCCATAAAGCCTTCCACAACCCGCAACTGGGGTTTCTCTGCTCCTGCTCGTTGTACTTTCCTGCTCTCAGAACCGCCCCCAACATCCATCATTTGCTTCCATGACCGCCTTCTCTAGAAGTGGCCAGGGTACCAGATGGCAGGGGCTTTCCCCATCATCCTTCTATCCCTAGACCCCAGGATGATACCACCTAGCACATACAAGATGATCAATTAACATCGACTGAATGAATGGACCAACAATAAACATAGTGTGCACCAGACTTCTTTCTGAAGCTTAGGATCTTAAAAGGTTTTTTGTTTGTTTGTTTTAATAAAGTTGGAAGGAAAATACTATTTACCTTTTAAGTTTTTAAAAAAGTTTATTTATTTTCAGAGAGAGAACCAGCGGGGGAGAGGCGGGGGGGGGGGGGGGGGGAGGAGGGACAGAGGAGCCAAAGTAGGCTCCATGCTGATAGCAGTGAGCCCGATGTGAGGGGGGGTCAAACCCATGAACCGTGAGATCGTGACCTGAGCCGAAGTCAAGAGTCGGACCCTTAACCGACCGAACCACCCGGGTACCCCAGAAAAAATTATTTTAGAAAAAAAATATATTATTTGGGAACTTTCCCAAGCCTATGAAAAAGCAATGCTTGCTCAGAGGTCTTTCATGATTTCCTTGTGTGGTAACATGTTTTCTGTCAAGAGAAATTTATACGCCTGCTTCTCCACTTTGAGCCACACAGATTTTCTGTTGAGAAACCCTTTCATGCCATGTGTGTGGTTTCTCATCTACTCAAGCCTCTTAATTACAAAATATTATCACTAAAACCCACAAAAAAAACGATGGAAATACTTGTAACCATACTGCCTGGACTCTGTTAGAGGAACTGTCTTAGAGACTTTAATACGAGAGAGTCAGAAATGTTTAGCTCTAGGAGACACTTTAGGGATCATCTAATAATTTCAACTTTTTTTGCAGATGACAAAATTCAAGCAAGGAAAAGCCAAGGGACATACCCACATCCCCACCACTCATGAGTTTAAAGTGGGGAAGTATTCATTCCAGATCCACTCTGTAATAATAAACCTTTGTTTTGTATCGACGTTTTACGCAAATGCTAAATGTTCTCTTTAAAGTGCATCTCATCATAAACATTTAGTAAATGCATAAAACAGACCCTTAACGTTGCTTCCAGCAGGATTTAAATCCAAAGTTCTCCTCAATTAGAAAGAAAAACCTAATCCGGATATATGTGGAATTGCGTCCTGGAGTCTATTGCGATCGTAACTGCAGAATCAAAAAGTAAAGGCCGCTCTCCCCCTAAAACATCAGAGGCCTTTGTAGAGGCCACGCAGCCCTGTCCACACTGGACATTATCCAAAGACTTTACAATGTTCCAAGGGCCCCTCCACAGTGGGATCCTCCTGACCGTAGTCAGTTTCACAAAAGGAGGTCCCGTGTCAACACCAAACACTCCTGTTACTAGGATTCGTAGGGATATGCCTTATGTTCGGAGGCAACAGTGTTGTTTTCAAAATCCCATAGGCTCCAAAATTCCTCTGAAGAGAAAGAATGAAAGATCTTCTCTCTTAATAAGCAGGTTGATGATGCGGAAGAGGTAAGAGGAGGTGAAATGGCTCATTTTGAGCGCATCCAGTGGGTCCTCAAACATGAGAGATGATGATGTAAAGCAGCCGAGTCGGTCCCTGCTTTAACCCATGAAGAGCCATCTACCAGGGCGTCCATGGCTCATCTTTCCCGCTCCGCCCCTCAGACCAAGCCCACCCTGGGTGGGCACCTGCAATGTCCTGCTGGGGAAGGCGTTCTGGTCCTCGACCCATAATTTCAGCCTTAAAAAGTTGGAGTCTTCTCTCCAGCTACGTTTCCTCTCTGAATCATTCATTCTCTGAATCATTCCTTCATCCACAAAATGTCCGACTCACTTAAATTTCAGCTACGGAGATATGCAGAGTAACAAGATATGAAATGTATTATGCAACCCTCTGTCCTAACAATCTTCCTTTGTAATTTCTAAGCGCACCCACATTCAAGCATTTACAAAAATACTGGATGCTCTGCATTTACCCTAGACGATTTTAAGCTTCCTTTATGTCTTTCTTCCAACTTTCTTCTTTCCAGACAGGAGGGCCAATGCCTTCAGTCTCTCCTTACCCAAAGGCGATCCCCAGCGTCACTGTCATCGCCAGGAAGTGTGCTTATCTCTTTACATCCTCCTGCAGAAGCAGCTTAGCACTGGGTTGGGCATTCCAGGGGCCAGCAGCAATCGGTGTAAAAACACAGATACCAGATCTTATAGAAGAGGTGGCTGGTTTAGAAAAAGGAGCCCCAGCTTAGGGACAGGGACACCTGGTTCAAAATTCCAGTTTTAACTTACCCGGACCTCCATTTTCTTATAAATGTGTTGCACTCATTAGCTGACTCCAAAACCAGACGTAAATAAATTCATTTCTCATTACCATTATAATTTCTCGTTCACATCACTTTCAGCATTCACTGCTGCCAGTTAAACCAGGGAAGAGAGAACACGCACTCCTCCCCACCTCTGTTGCCCGTAAAGCACCACCGCACCAACACAAAGATGGTCAAAGGACTTGGAAGGCTAGTTCACAAAAGAAACAGAAATGATTTGATAGAGTGAGAAAAGGTTCATCCTCGCAGGTAATGCAATGTAAAACAACAATAATCCTCTCTGCTCCCAGGAGCATACCTTGCTGTTGGAGGAAAGTACTGATACTCTGATTCAACCCTTTTTGGTGAGCCATTTGATTATATGTATGAAAAGCCTTAACAATACCTTTGTTCCTGGTGTGATTTAGGGACAGAATCTGGAATCCTGGGGAAGAAGGTTGCTAAGCGGTGTCTGTCACAGTTATGTTTGTGAGGGGCAAAGAAGAGAAACACACTAAAGATAAGGAATTGTTCAACTTTCTCTGAATAGAATATTAAACAGGCATTCAAAAATATTGTTTAAGGGGTGCCTGGGTGGCTCAGTCGGTTAAGCGTCCGACTTCGGCTCAGTTCATGATCTCGTGGTCCGTGAGTTCGAGCCCCGCGTCGGGCTCTGTGCTGACAGCTCCGAGCCTGGAGCCTGTCTCAGATTCTGTGTCTCCCTCTCTCTCTCTCTGACCCTCCCCCATTCATGCTCTGTCTCCCTCTGTCTCAAAAATAAATAAACGTTAAAAAAAATTAAAAAAAATATTATTTAATAGGAAAGGCTTATGCTTTACATGAAGAAAGCACAATAAAACATGGAGGATGATCACAACTTTGTAGAGTAAAAATGAACTCATATGAAGGAAAATACACCAGAATGCTAACAGTAATTGGCTCAGGGCAGTGGGTTTTTTTTCACTTCTCTGTTCTATTTCTTTCTTTTCTTTCCCTTTCTTTCTTTCTTTCTTTCTTTCTTTCTTTCTTTCTTTCTTTCTTTCTCTTTCCTCCCTCCCTCTTCCTTCCCTCCTTTCTCTTTCTTTCTTTTGTTCATTTGTTCGTTTGTTCGTTTATTTATTTTTGAGAGAAAGAGAGAGCATAAGCAGGAAAGGGGCAGAGAGAGAAGGAGACAGAAGATCCGAAGCGGGCTTTGCACTGACAGCCCTATGTGGGGCTCGAACTCACAAGCGGTACGACGGTGGACCTGAGCCACAGCCGGACACTTAACTGACTGGGGCCAGCCAGGAACCCTTATTCTCCGGTTTCTGTTAGGGGAATCCGTCTCGTCCCCACTGTGCCTACCTCCTGCACACACTGCCTACACAGGGGCACGGGGGACGAGAGGGCAGACGAGAAACCCAACCAACCAGAGCAGCACAAGTATGTAGGGAGAAGGCTACTTGGTCAATACCATTTGGTGACCCTGACCCTCCACAGATAAAATCCCATTTTCACATTGAGCACCACTCACAAATCCAAGGACAAGGTACACTGAGTTCTAGAGAGCTGGTACAATTCAAGAGTACAATCTGTGTGTATGTGGCATTCAAAATCACGATGGAAAAAAAAAACCCAGTAACTATCTCTAAGTCCAGTCACACTGAATTATCCACTGCATTCTCTCTCATATCCTCTGGGGGTTCAAACATGAGATACTCCGCCCCTCGTTTCTCTTCTCCGCCTAGCCAATTCCTACTTCTACTATGTCAATTCCCATTTTAGACAGCCCCTGACAATAAACACGGTTTATAGACTACACTGTAGGTCTGTCCCACCCCCAAATTTGTTAAGTTGAAGCCCTGAACTCCCATGTGACTGTGTCTGGAGACAGGGTCTCTAAAGAGGTAATTGCGGTTAAATGAGGGCATAAGGGTGAGGCCCTATTCCAGTATGACTGGTGTTCTTGTACAAAGAGGAAGAGACCAAAGGAGATGTGTGTGCACAGAGGGAAGGCCAGGTAGGGACAAAGTGGGACGGTGGAGGTCTATGAAGCCAAGAAGAGAGGTCTCAGGAGAAACCAAACCTCCTGACACTGTGATCTTGGACTTTCAGCCTTCAAAACTGTGAGAAAATCAATTTTTGAGAAAAATCCATTTTTGTTGTGTAAGCCACCCAGTCTGTGGTCTTTGGTCCAGCAGCCTTAGCAAACTAACACAGTGCATATGTGGCCTCCAAAGAGACTCTCAACTTCTTGAGGGCAGCAGCCCCATCTGTCCTGTCCACTCCTGAGGGCCCAAGGCCTGACACAGCATAGGGGCTCAAGGAGAAAAGAACACATCTTGAAACAAGATTCAACAAACACGAAACCTTGAGTGTTTGCAGAAATTGATATTAATTTCAGGCACACAGCCTTAGAGTATGACGAGAGTGGCATCTGAAAGTAACAGCCAAGCAGGCAAACAAAGGAATGAAGAGGGTAACCAACCATGTCCAGTCCCTTTTACTCTAAGCAGATTTTAAAATACGCTCGCAGTGTAAACGCTTGGACGTTATAAATAGTTAATTTAAAGATAATTATGGACAGAGAGTAAGTTAATTAAGTTGTTTGCCTTTTATGCACTAGGGTATATGTGAGTGTGCCTGGCTTGAGAGAGAGTCACTACGGGATGTGCGGCATTAATTAACTTGGGCTCAGTTGCCGAACAAAATAAAAAGCACACATTTAGGCTGAGTTAGTTGTATTTAAGGAAACTGCGTTTCATACTACAACACTTTTCAAAGGTGATCGTTGCCAAAGAAAAAGAGATCCACTTTTTCTTCTTAGGACCAATGTGCTTTTACTCCCCACCTTTACCCCACTTTGTCCGCGATACAACGTGGCAAGGATTCCTCAAAATAAGCCTTAAGGCAGAAAAAGAGGGTAGGGGGAGTACTCAGCGTAAGGATGGGTTGTTTCCCACGGCTTGAAGTCAGAAATTGAAAGGTAGTATTACCCGGCCCATGAAAAGACAGCATTGCAGTTACATTTCCAGCGAATCCACAAAATCTCGTTCAGCTCATAAACCCAAGACCAGTCCACGAAAATCTAACCCATAAGAGTAAGACTACTAACAGTGACCACCTGTCTTCCTTCAAGGATGCTAAAAGGAAAACGGGGACTTCAGCCACCTGCTCCCCAATTTAGTAGGAAGCAATGTTTTGTTTTGTTTTGTTTTTTTCCTAGTCTTCCTCCCCACTACCTTTACTTCTTTCCCAAATCCTATTACCTCTTTCCCCCAGCACAAGGCACTCCAGCCCTAAAGTAGTCAGCTAGGCTCAGAAATTACTAAGCCCGCTCTCTGCTCCCACATAAGATCGCACTCCTGCAATGCCACAGTCCCAGCTGGGGTCAAGAGAAATTGATCTCACTGACCTCATTTACACTACACTCAGTACACTTTACTTGTCATTGCACGGACAGTGATGTTTTAAAAGAGGATTATGACTCTCAAATAAAACTCCAATAGCAGCATGAAGGCATCCATCCATCCTTCCATCCATCCACCCCACAACCAAACCCTTCCTGTGTGCCAACCCTTTCAACCAGAGAGGTGTGTCAGTCAAGTCCACATAGAAGTACCAGCCCCAGTTTCCCAAATTTGAGGTCTCTTGGGTTCACCTCTCTGCAGAGGAGGTCTCCTTGCTAAACCCTGCACGTTTAACAGAAAAACAATACGTACTTCTAAGCCAGGCCTAAGTTAGAAGCCAAGGTTTGTTTGTATACATTTCGCCATTTAAAAATCTCACTGCCAAACAGATTTCTTCTCCTATAAACAGGACAGTGTTTGGTATGTATAAAATACCAGACCTAGATCGGGAGTCTATTCCAAATCAGTGGACAGATACTCTCACAATGGCAGATACGCTGCTTTCCAGTATAAGAAAACAAACAAACAAGGTTTGCTATTATATGTATTCGCTGCCGTGTGTTGGCACATCACCTCCTGCCCTCCCTCTGCTACGTTCTGGGCTACATACACGATGCTCTTGAGTCCTATGGAAGTGACACATGATCTCACAGAGACAATGGCCATCTGATGCAACCAGAGGCAGGATTTAAAAAAAAAAAATCGCAAAACTCTAAAGCACTTCCTCCTTATACACACACCTATATTTACTCACCATCCTTCTGAACTCTCAGAAGGAAGAATCAAAAGATCTTTAATCAGTAATGGGTATCATCTATTGAGTGCCTAGTGTGTACCAGCCGCTATGCAATACCCTTCCCAAATAATCCCTTCATTATCACGGACGTTCTATTATGACAGACGCTACCATTATTCCCAGTTTACAGATGAGGAAGCTGAGCCCCACACCAGTTAAAGAGCTCACTGCAAGGGCACAGCAACTAAACACCAGGCTGGGAGCTGAGCCCAGGTCTGTCAGAACACATTGCCCTTAAAAGGAGGTTGTGTCAGACATTCACAAGTCCATAGCCTCCACGGATATCGGTTCCAGCCACTGCCCAGCCTAAGTAACAGATGACCTAAAAAGGATGAATAATCTAAGTAAATCAAATGCTAGAAAATCTATTCTGCATATCTCCTATCTCACCCTCTCCTCTCCAAACGTGAGCCGAGCAATTTATCTTTCACACCTCAAATGGCTTGTTTTACACCAAACTGTAATTACCCCCAACGCTGGTTGCCAGCCACTTGTTGACACGGGCTATAATACACATGGCTTGATGTCTAATTTTACCCAGGCCTTCTTTCTTCGATTCAAACTCCAAGTTCTCATTCCTCAAGATATCACTATTGCAACTCAATTCGACAAACGCTCATTAAGTCTTTACATAATTATATGAGTCAGGTACACAGATAGAGCCTTTGCCCAAGGGCTAGTCCCAACTCCGGTCGGGGAAACGAGGAACCAAACGTGTAGTAAGCGAGACGAGGAAGCAACTAATCTGGTCTGAGAAACTCAGAGGAGGCAGCAGAAAGGGTTCTTGAAGAATGAGTGGGAATGTCTAGAATGGCTGAATCATAACAGACCCTGGAAATACCGAGTGATTCTGTGTAGCAAAAACAACAGGGGAATCAACAATGGTGATAGACTGTTCACGTTTTAAACACGAAAAGCCTGATCCGACAGGAAAAAGGGAACCAAAGCTCTTTTCAGCAGCATGGCGACAGGAGTGAATTTAAGTTTCGGGAAGATGAGACAACTTATCCAAACATTCTGGGGGCCGACTTGTTCTCCAAGACTCAAGACGAAATTCCACAATTTCAGATTTTACGTGCACCGTTTGTTGGGCAGCCAATGATGAATGTCCAAAAGAGTGGTTTTTATTTCTCCTTTTTCAGTATCTTAATTCAGAGAACAGCGCTTTCCTGCCTTGTATCGATCAGATCTACATGGTACCCTGTATTAAAACATTTCAGCCCCACAAGGCCAGGGGAGAGGCAGACCTGCGTTTCGGCACACCTCTCTCTGTGGGTTGGGGTGCGGCGTTCCTAATTAAGATGATCGCATTCCCCCCAAATCTCTTTTTCTTCAATTCATTGATAAAGTCTTGATTAAAAATACAGACATTTTGTCATCCTGACTACATTTACCTCATCTCAACACTCTCCTGACTGGGTGAAAGCTAATGCTGCTTCTTCTGTCTGGTCAATTATTGCATGGACACAAGGGACCAATTAATGCCATCCATAAAAGCCTGAATCATTCTGTCAATTAACGAGAACTAACTATGTCATCAGATATATTACTGGTGAGCAAGTCTATTTGGTTGCAATATGTCTTGAAGGAGAGCAGGATCAAATGAATCACAATTGACTTGGACAACTGCTAGCATAATTTCGGAAGATGAAAAGACAGATGTGGTAGTTATTAGTGGTCCCCTGAGGAATTACAGGCAAGCAATTGTAATGTGCTAAGACTGAACTAGCAGGTGCCTGCGGTACAAATCAGACAGAGGGTTAAATCAATATTTTCAATTTCTTAGGATCAATCTGGTGTTTGAACGAGATGGAAACTTGTTAGCGATTGGCAGGATGTGTAAATGAAAAGTCAAACTTCTTATTATTTGTTAAAAAGGAATGAGTGTACTGAATCATGCCCTTGGCACAAGGTAATGCTTTCATGATCCAGTAGCTGGGGCATTCGCGGAGAATCAAGCGGTTCTTAAATTTTAATAGAGTGCAAAAGGTTAGCTTTATAAAGGTGGAACATTCAAGATCTTTAAAAATGACTGATGTGTCAATAGGAAAGTTTTGAGCTGTGACAACAGTATAGTTCCTAATGATTAGGGCAAGAGGCAAAAGGAAACCTTAAACTCAATGTAAAGAGGGGGGAGATAAGGTCTTACCAAGAATGTACAGATTAAACACAGTCTTGGGGACATTACTGCTTTTCCCTCGTTTTACTAAGAAGCAGTCTGGCTGGGAGACCATTTACCAAAAACTTTTGAGTATTTTTCCCCAGTTGTCTATATTGAATTTATAACCCTTGCTGAGTGTCTAGATTAACTGAGTGACTATCTCCGCCACTGTTCCATCTTGGTTTTTGTTAGTCTGCTCACTTTTAATTAAGGGACAGACAATCCTTCAAATGCCCCCAAATTATGACGCTCCAACATACAGAGAGAGCTCAGAACTGGAAACAAGCAAAACTTGTCCTAATGCATTTTGTGTGTACATAGTAACCAGTTTAATCATTACTAGGGGGCAGTGCGGTTCACTGGAAGGAGTCAGAGAGATGTGGGTGGGAATATGGGATCCTGGCTTCCTG
The DNA here is from genome assembly GCF_018350195.1 of Panthera tigris. Taxonomy (NCBI): domain Eukaryota; kingdom Metazoa; phylum Chordata; class Mammalia; order Carnivora; family Felidae; genus Panthera; species Panthera tigris. Next base: position 68,680,781 of record NC_056669.1, on the reverse strand, counting down.
GCTGTATGCCTCAGGGCAAGTCACATGACTGTTCTAGGATCAGTTATCCCATATGCTGAAGTCTGGGGGTGGGGAAGGAGGCGAGGGACGCTTCCTACCTCCTATACCTGTTGGAAACAGTAAATCTCCTGCTTGGCATATTATAAGTACAAACGTTTCTTTCTGCATTAAAGGAAGTGGCATATTTCAATAAGGAATATGTAGTAAGTACAATATGAAGTTTAAATACATAAAGCCAATTTAAGTAGTCATATACATAGACTGAGATTACAACATTTTCCTTTTGCTTAAAAAAAAAAACAAAAACCCACAAACCTAACTTTCCAGAATCAATAAGAAACTAATTCAAACAAGTATTTCTTGACTATATAAAAGCAACCTTTTTGAGACACAAAGATAATGAGGCAGAGCATCCGCCCTCAAGGAGTTTGAGGGGAATATGCGCCCAATTAATGGTGAACCAAGCACATCTAAGATCAGCTCAGGTCACTGGGGGAATTCGGGGAAAGGAGAAGGCCTCTAGGTGGCAGGCGGCCAGGGCAAGAGCAGACTCTGCAGCAAAGTCCACGGAAGAAGTGGTGTTTGAGACAGCCTCTGAAGAAAGCCACAATGCAGACAGGACAAGCTGGAAAGGAGTAGGAGGAAGACAGACCAACACGGCAGGCTTCTTGGGGGGGGGTGGGGGGTGGTCACGGAGGTTTAGCCATTGAAGGGTAGGTGAGGGGGGGTGGATTTCAGGCAGAGAGAGCTTCATCTGCCAAAGAGGTCTCATTTGGGGAACTGAATGGAGGGAGATGGTTTTCACAACAGGGAGAAGGGAAAGGAGAGGGCATCACCTTCCTACCAGCAGCACTGGGGGGGCCTGGGGTCAGATGACGGGGCCAGGGCAGAAGCCTCAGCCAGAGAAAACAGTGGAGGGAAGGAGACCATGGGTGTGGGGTTGGAGGGTGGCTCGCCCACTCTCCTGACATCTTTGGCTTTTTACACAGTTACACGGGCGACACATAGGAACTAAAATGTGTGTGTGTGTAATGTAATTATTAATATAATTAGTATATAGCATATGTATGATTCATTTATAATTCATGTGCAAAAACGTGTGTCTATATATGTATTTATGTGTATTACACACAGGCTTATAGATTTTTTTGAAGAATGAACACATTCTTGATTTTGTTTATTAAATACACACAAGCAGCAGATACCTAAGAACAAGTGGGGCTGGGCTGTATTGCACAGAAAGGCAGCTCTCTCACATGCAGTGAGGCCCTGAGACCCTGGGCCCTAATCCCTGCCCATCTCTAAGTATGAGGGTCTCCATGCCCAGAGGTAACTGGGTGAAGCCTTCCCTTCAGGGGCATGGAATGAGGACAACCCAATTCTCAGGCCACCCAAATGGGTAGCCAGGTTTGGGCTGAGTCCTCCTCAGGACCCAGGACTCAGGGATGTGGCGTCAGCCCTTGAGAGCCACAGCTAACTTCCTAGGCAGCCTAACAAATGAGGCAAGCCAACCAGGGCGGGGGGGGGGGGGGGCGGTGCAGGGGGTTGCCCGTTTCCTGCCAAGACAACACAAGGAGATACAGTATAAGTAGAGAAATAACAAGACGAACAGTGCTGAAGATGAACCCCTCCAGGGGGTTCAGAAATTCAAATAATAATAGTAATACTAATAATAGAAAAGAATCAGTGCCTTAGAATTCACAGTCGATATTTCTTTGTATCAGAGAAAGGCTCAAGAATTCACTGGAACAACCATGCATTCTGGAATCTGCAGACATGGAAGAGGAATTTGATTCCCCTAAAACACAACGGGGTCTTCCCACTTCTGTACCCCTTGCTCACCCCCACTTTGTACATCAGGACACACACCCGTGCCCTGCCCGCCAGCCTTTGTGAATCTCCGCAGGGCAGGCTGTCCTCTGGCTTTCTCTACCCACGTGAGGTGAGGCCCAGCTCAGTCTCCAGAATGTTCTTTCTCATTTGGTCACTATCACTCTCAGCCCTCCTCCAATTCCCTCCTACGATTCTTTTTTTTTTTTTTTTCTTTCGATTTTTTAAAAACATTTATTTATTTTTTTGAGAGACAGAGAGAGATGGAGTGTGAGCTTGGAAGGGGCAAAGAGAAAGGGAGTCACAGAATCCCAAGCAGGCTCCAGGCTCCGAGCTGTTAGCACAGAGCCCGATGCAGGGCTCGAACCCACAAACTGTGAGATCATGACCTGAGCTGAAGTTGGACGCCCAACCGAGTGAGCCACCCAGGTGCCCCTCCCTCTTCCAATTCTTAACGGATGAGGGTCTCTGTCACCCCCAAAGTCCTTTCTCGGATGCTTCCCTGGCCTGCATGTCCTCCCTCAATGTCTCCGCTCCCAAGGCACAACTCATCAAACTTCGCTGATCTTGCCCTCTTCAACAGAGAGCTACAAACTCTCCCACTGCCCAGTCGTTTCACTAAAAAGCCTCTATGTGTCTTGTGGTGAGTGTCGCGGAGGAAAAAAAAAAAGAGATGGCTTCAACAGTCTCATGACGCCAACACACGTTGTGTCCTGTCTCAAGAACGACCTAAGTGATTACAGGGAAGGTGCCAGGCACCATCTGCAGGATATGGCATGTGCTCAATATACTGTAACTCTTGTAGCTTTCGTGACGGGTGTACTGCAAACACCCAAGTCCATACCTAATCTCTACAGGTGGAATAAGGGGTCAGCAGAACACCACACTGGGAGATTCTCCATCTCCCACGCTGAGGCAGAGCCTCGACTATAGAAGATGTTCAATAAATACAGAGATAAAGGAAGAAAACCGTTCGTCTCGAGGATCAACAGAAGCATAATCAGTCAACAAAGTTGGCAAGAGTGAGGAAGAAATCAAGGTCCTTTTCTTCGGTTTGACTTTTCTTCTTTTTTTTCTTTATAGATGTTTTTATTTATTTTTGAGAGAGAGACAGAGACAGAGACAGAGCACAAGCAAGGAGGGACAGAGAGAGAGAGGGAGACCCAGAATCCGAAGCAGGCTCCAGGCTCCGAGCTGTCAGCTCAGAGCCTGATGCGGGGCTCGAACTAGTGAACCGCGAGATCATGACCTGGGCCGAAGTCGGACACTCAACCAACTGAGCCACCCAGGCGCCCCATAGTTCAACTCTTCTTCTAAAGACAAATATAAGGCTAAGCAATGTAGTAAGCCCGAAGCACAGCGGGCCCCGACTGCTCTGGAGAACCCAGCTGCTCTCTAAGGCACACCTACAGCCCCCTGGTGACCACAGTGGGGACGATTTCTAGTGCAGTTGAGGCTTAAGGGATGCTTCCACAAGGGAGGAAAAGATGGAGTGGGCTCATTTACTCGTTCATTTTTCTCATCTATTTTCTCAAACTCTTGTCTTGGGCCAGGCACCATGGAAGGCTCTTAGGATTCAAGGGTAACGGGAGTCTGTGCCGTGCAGAACTGGATGGTCGACTGGGGCAAAGTGCACTGGATAAAAATTCTGCCTGCTGCACTTCCGTCCAAGGCGAGGTCCCCCATCATGGGAGCCTCCTCGTCCACCAGGCACTCATTAATCAGGTCACAGAGCTACGTCCACAGAACAGGAGGTGGAAAGAGGAGGCAGGAAAGACATTTTTCTTTCTTTCTTTTTAATAAATTTTCTTTCCGATATTTAAAAACGCTCATAAGCTGAAAACAGCAAATCCATGTTTCATAAACATTGTCCTTTGCAGAAATAGTTGGTGGGACAGACATAACAGAGTTTACCTAATTTATTTACACTCTTGCTTGGCTTGTTCCCCAAAGGACTGGAGGTAGGTTCAAAAAATACAGGTGAAGAAAACAGTTAGACAAGAGTAAAATTAAAATTAAGACAGGAGGAAGAGGATACAGAAAAATGGAAAGCAAGAGCAGGGACTCTACAGGAAGGGCTGTGTGGACCGATACTGAGGAAAGGACTGAGTGGAGAAACGATTCACTCGTATTTTTCAGTTAGCGCATACTGTAAAAAATATATATAACATTCAACTAAAAAAAAAAAAAAGTGGACTGTGTGGATCTTCCTGATTTCGATTTTTGTGAAAAGAAAAGCTACGCCTTTAAGAAATTCAACTCACAGATGCCAGCTTTTGAAACCAAGGTTCAGCAAAGAAGAGCCAATAAAAATGCTGTAACTTGAAACCAGCCCACACAGCACAAAAAGAAAGGAGAGAGAGGTCGGCCCGGTCGCCCTCCGACACACCCTTCCAACTCGGTTCTAGAACAGCAGCGCCCAGTTTGCAAGACAAGAAGCTAATTGACTCCAGCGTCTGCTGCATAAGCTATAAAATAAGTACATAAAGAACAATATGAACATACAGCGCCATCAGTTACATAAAAAGGCCTGCTGTCCGACGCCACACTGCGCACCAAACAAGCAGGGCGATTGTTCCAGCAGGCTGTCCTGACGGAGGATGAATAATTAGCACACTTGTGAATTAAGTGTCCACCAGGAAGAGATCTCCGTCCTGGAGCAGTGGCACGGCAGCGCCCTAGGCCCTCGAGACTCAACCTGGGGTTTCAAAACATCCTTAGTGACCATCGTGATGAGAGCGAATACATTCTTCAGCCAACAGCTCACTCTGCTGTGACCATTTCTTACTCGCTGAAACACACACACACACATACACACGCGCGCACACCCTACTTCTCTTCTAAAGTTTCACTAACTGCTACTTGCCATTCCCCGGAAATGTCATTTTCTCGCTCACTTATTTTTTCATTGGCTAGGGATACAACTCTTGCCAAGAAAGCAGAAATGGTGACAAAAGCATCCACTTGAGCTGTCCTGGCACAAAGAGGGCGAAACACGATGTCGAGTCCGTACACGGTTGTCCACAGAGTTGGGGGGGAGGGGAAGGGCCAGGAGTAAATATGTTTGGTAATAGGATTTTTCTCACTACCGGCACAACAAATGTGGAAGAACGTTTTTCTTCCCTCTGCAAATCTGAAGGTAAGCAAACAGGATGCGTGGTCTGTCACTAGGACAAACCTGTGGCTCTGGCCGTATCAGATGCGCAAGGCCATCTGCAGTGTAAGCATAATAAAGCTTCCAGCCTAGAGTGGAGTAGATCTGAGTTCAAATCTCTGCTCTCCCTTAAGAGCTATTATCATTTTCAGCAAGGCACTAACTTATCTGGGCTCTCATTCTTCTGTTTGTAAAATACAGGCAATGCTTGTTGTCATCTCATAACCTCCCCCACAAGCATGGCGGAGAGTACAAAGTGAAGTTATGTATCTGAACACCATCTGACACCTTGTATGGTTCCATAACTTTGCCTGTTTGGAAACTCAGAAAATGCCAGGCACAGTCCCAGCCTCTCCTGACTGCTTACTGTTTGCTTAGCGCTGAGGCAGGTGCCTAGGAGATGCAGAGAATTCAAAGATGCAGTTCCTGCCTGTAAAGAACTCACAGGGTACTCAGAGGCAGGATATGTACGTTTAGGGCTCACGTGAGATTAGGCATGGTTCGCTGGAGATAATAAAGTCTAAATGCTTTCCCCTCACCTCGCTTAATTCTTCTGCACTCAAGAAAATCCACTGGGTTCTATCCAGAAGGCTCACAGCCCTAAAAACAATAACAATAGAACTGATGAGTGGCACCTCACCAGCACCCAGAGGTATTCTCGGAGACGGAGAGTTGAGAGGAATTCTCTCTTGCCCTTTAGTTAGTTACTCTGTGAATTCAAACCAGAGGGAGCACGGCAGCCCCAAAGGAAATCACGTCTGGAGTGACAAAAAGACTGTGCTGCCAACCTTTCGATTGAAGCGTATTTTAAAGAAGAAGGCTCTGCAGGGACGCCTGGGAAAACCTTGTTCAAGATGGAAGCTTTGGAGTCAGAGTTCCAAACCCAGGGACCTGAAACCCAAACCTGTGGTAATTAACAATGGGCTCAGTGCTTAACCCTTAGGTGTGTTACTTCACTTGATGCCAAAGCAACACTAAGGGAAAAGCAATGCTTCTACCTCCATTGTACAGGTGAAATTAAGGACTTGAGGGTAAGTAACTAGCCCAAAGTTTGCATAGCCGGTAAGAAGTAGACCATGACTTGAATCCAAGCAGTTTGATGTCAAATCCCATGCTATTTCTTATATCACACCTGACTGATTACTGTTATTAGTCTGGTCTGTGTGCATTTCCTTCTCTACTGTTCATTTCTTGAAAACTATTTACTTCCACTATTTTCTTTGCAGAAGGACAAAAATCACTACGGATCTCCTTCTGTGCAGGCCCAGTAGACCCACGGTTGACAAGGGAAAGTGTAATCTGAAGTACAAAGCTCCACAACTTGATGTTCTTCTCCAAACAACTACTTCTCTGGGAAAGTCTGGTGGGTGGGTTAGGAGAAGACAGGACAAAGATCCCAGAGATTCTAACTTTGGGTGGTTAATACATTTTAAGAATTCAATCTTGCTGTGAACAGGAGAATACAGTTCCCTTACGTGTCTGCTTTCCACCCACTGAATGAAGAAAGATTTTTAAAACGACAGTCTTCAGGGCTAGCAAAGGTATACTGAGTTGGTCCCACGTGTCTAAGAACTAAGAACCCAAGGTCATAACGATTTTTTTACTGTGGTTTTTTTCTGGAAGATTTAGCCTTAGCTTTTACATTTAGGTCTACGTCCCATTTTGAGGTAATCTCTGGAGAGAGTCTAAGGGTTTCAATTTATCTTTTTTTTTGCATGTGGACATCCAACTGTCCCAGCACTATCACTATTTGCTTGAACATCCTATCTTTTCTCTATTAAATTGCTTTGGCATCTCTGTAGGAAAAAAAAAATCAATTGACAATAAACGTTATGGTTTATTTTGAGACTCTCAACCCAGTGCCATAAACCTACCCTTACACCAGCAACAACACACTGCCTTGACTACTGTAGCTTTGAAGTAAGTTTTGAAGTCAAAAGGTGTAAGTCCTCTATCTTCTTCTTTCTCAAAATTGTGTTTTTATTCTGAGCCCTCTCCGTTTCTGTGTTAAAAGGAACACCATGTCAATTTCTACAAAAAAAAAAATTTTTTTTAAAGTATGCAGGGGTTATATTGAATCTATAAACCAATGTGGAAAGAATTAACGGTACTCCGTCTTCTGATCCATGAGCGTGGACTCTATTCCATTTAGTTAGATCTTTCATTTTTCTCAGCAATGTTTTCAGGGTGCAAATCTTACAATTCTTTTGTGAAACTTATTCCCAAGAATTTTATTTTGTGATGCCATTTTGTTCTTTTCTAATTAAAAAAAAATTTTAATGTTTACTTTTGGAGGGGTGGAGAGAGAGAGAAAGACAGACAGACAGACAGACAGACACAGGACCCAAAGCAGGCACCAGGCTCTGAGCTGTTAGCACAGAGCCGGACATGGGGCTTGAATCCACAAACCACGAGATCATAACCTGAGCCGAAGTTGGATGCTTAACCAACTGGGTCACTCAGGTACCCCCGTGATGCTATTTTGAATGGGATAGTGTTATTAATTTCATTTTAAGAGAGATTTTTTTGTCAGTACTATATATATAATTGATTTTTGTATATTGACAGGTATCCTGAAAACTGGCTGAGCTTACTGCTTCTGGTAGGTTCATGTGGTGTGGGGTGTGTGTGTGTGTGCGTGCATTCCTTAGGATTTTCTATATACAGGCTCAATTCGTCTGCAAATAAAGACAGTTTTACTTCCTCATTTATAATGTCAATGTTTTTATTGCCTTAACCAGTTTTATAATGTGAATTTTTTTAATGCCTTAACCAGTTTTGAACAGAAGTGGCAAGAGTGGACATCCCTGCCTGTTTGAGCTCTTAGGAGGATGCGTATTCATAATCTGTACAAAGTAGTCTACGCAGGCTTTACTGAGGACCTTCCAAAAGAGAGCTGGATAAATATTTCCTTATACTGATGACCCATGATCACACACAAATGGGAAACATACTTACAACTTTATAAAAAATCAATGTGTGTTTTAAATTAAGAACAGAGAACCAAAAATGTCACTAACAGATACGACATAAAAGTTACTGAACGCTAAATATGTGTAAAGGCGGCATCGTCTCGTGCACTGATCGTGAGAAGTGGGGGGAGGGGGAGGGCAAAGAGAGGGCAAACCAGGGCACCACTGCCAGCTCTTTAATAGCACCCTGGTCAGTATGGCTTTTCCGGCCTGGAACCTGCCCCACCAACTGTCTCCACCCTCCACTCATCCCACTGCCCAAGCCTGCGGACCCGGGGGACCCACCGATCTGGCCCCAGCCCTCTCCCCCCATCCTAAAGCCAGCTGGGAGTGAACTCTGCAGGGGTCTGGCAGAAGGGAAGCCTCCAGTGGGAGTTCCCTGCAGCAATTTTCACACAACAGTCTCTTATCTTAGCAAAACAGGTGGACTTCTTTAAACACACGCACGTGCGTGCGCGCGCAGTTCCAGGATGGAGACAAACAAGCAGCATCCAGCGCTATTTGAAAGAACGCACTGGATCCAAAGACCTTGTTTTCTCTGAAAGGTGAAAGTTGAGAAGCCCCAGCAAGAGGCACAGACGGCGGTTCAGAATCCACATGTGGGAGTGAACTCTGTCTCTGACTCACTCGCACTCTACCCTGCGCACACCCGCCAGCTTGGACGGCAGCACCTGCCTGCCAGGACTACCGTGTACCCCCTCGGACGAGGCCACAGACGACGGCTGAGTGCCTACAGCATGCAGAACCCAGGGCCCACGGTGTACCTCGTCATCTGTAACGTACCTAGGCCATCACAAAGGGCAATGAACCTGACGGATGGTTCAACAAACTGGACGTCACAGGGTGGGGATTTCGTAAGAAATGAGTTTCAAAACAAAACACTTGCTCAAAGGATTTAAGATCTAGCCAGGGATAGAGAGGGAAAAACCAAAGCGTGTGGGCAGAACTAGAGCTCATTTTCCTGCTTTTACAGAAGTTCTCCTTTTCCGGTATCTCAGGGAGGTGGGAAGCCGAAATCACTTAGTCTCCCCAAGAACCAGAAGAACCGTTCGTTCAGGGCAGAGCAGGCGGACCTCCGTCTGTTAAAGGGAAAAGTGGCAACACTCAGGGGGCTCCCCCAGAGCCCTGCACTCACTGGCACCACATATCTGCACACCTCACCCAGTACCGCTGCAGTTCCCATCCCCAGGGCCCACGCCCTCTGCACCCCCAACCACCACCGTCCCTCTCACCCCTGCAACCCCTGTGCCTGCTACACAGCAAGTGCCAAGTGAAGGTTTCCCTTTCCCTTCCTCCGCTAATGGTACTTTGGACCAAACACCGGACACTGTGTGTATGCCATCACAGCTCACGCTTCTGTCACACAACACTAGTGCATTACACAAGCGGAATGCACGTCGCAGCCTCGTACCCCACCCCGTGCAGAGCTCGATGCACTATCACAATGATCTGGGGGGAGAACAGATTATCTGTGTCAAGGAAGCACCTGCTCTCCTTCCCCACCTGTTCCTCCCAACTAGAGAAAGCATCTCGGGGTGGAAAGGCAAAGAGGGTCTTCTAGAAGGGCCCCAGCAACCCACCAGTGAGGCAACCCAGGCAGTCTCAGCACCCGCCCTGCCCTGCCCTGCCCCAGAAAAGGGGCACTGACACTTTCTATGGACAGGTGCTTCTCACAGAGGTCCCTCATTTAAGCCTCAGCTCAACCTTGTGAAGCAGGCTTCACCTATAGAGTAGGAGCGTTTTAGAAGCTAGACTATCAGAGCTCAGAAGTCAAGTGAACTGCCTGGGATCATGCAACTAGCAAGTGCCTGCAATTTGGCTTTCCATTTAGAAATGACCTCCGAGGCTCCACACGCAAGCCCTGCAAGGTCTTATTTTAGTCATTAAACATTCCCGAAAGCGCTCAGAGAGACTGCCTGATTAGCAAGGTGAAGGAGCACTGGGATAGCGGCTCTGTCTTCTCACTGTTACTATCAAAGATGAGATGTGCTGGGGGAGTTGGGAAATTATAAAACAAGTAAAAATTGACATACGTCAAAAAAAAAAAAAAGACGCTGGATAATTACCTATTAAGAATGCTGTCTTGAAATGTAAAAACTACAAATTAAGCTGGAGCTCGGTTTAAATCGCTTTTTTCGTTCACTTGTTAAGTAGTCCGTGCAACATGTAATCAGGACATGTTCTGAAGATTACCCCAATAAGCTCTGAAAAGAGCACCGTCATTAAATAAAATCATGAGATAATTGCATGGTTCTTAGGGTTGGGCGTTACTAATACGGATGCTAATTTTATCCATGCAACAACGCCGATATCAGAATGGGGGCGCTCCTAAAACGCAAGTTCCTTTAGCAGAGCTCCACAGTGCACCATTCTGCAAGGCGTGTATGGCCGGGGAAAGCTCTCAGGCGTCTGCGTAGCTGGAAGGAGCAGAGGGCATGTGCACAAGGCCACCTTCCCGGCCCTCTCCAGAAGCATCTGCAGTCTCCGGCTACATGCCTTCTTCCCTCCTCCTCCCAGGACAGACACGTCACAGGCAAGCGTCTATCCCACCTCTTCCAATGGACTCCTATGGAGAAGCCAGGGTGGGAAGGCTTAGAATAAATGATCTGGGCTCTCATCCTGAGGGGATGTGACAGGGCACGCCACCTGTCTCTCCCAGAGCTCACAGCTGACAGTAGGTGGGTACACCACGTAACACAATCGTTCCTTGAAAATAACTAAGAATTTCTACATTCGTGAGAGGGGCACTCTAAGTTTTCACGGACAGAGGACCAGTGTGTGAGAAACTAGACCTCTAGCTTCCCTGCAGGTGAGGCAGAGCAGAGAAGGAGAAAAAGGAGGAGGAAGTTGCAAAGAACACAGGAAGAGAACAGGAGCAGGAGCGGTGGACAGAGGCGGAAGGTCCAGTGAGAGAATGTGCTCCCCCCCAGGTGCGCGCACTGAAACGCGTTACCAATGCTCAGCCAATTCGAATCTGGCTATAGATTCCACACAGGCTGATCAATAACTTAAAAACACATGAAAATAGATGTGCATTTCCTGTAAAGCCATTTTCACTTTCTCAATAAGCTTCCATTGAGTATCTGTGATGCCCTTAGCACCATGGAGTCAAAAGATAATAATCTTATCCTCTAGAAGAGGTGGTAGCTCGGGGTTCCAGACCATTTGCTATAGTCAGCAAGAAAGAGGTATTGGCAGCTCTGTGTGTGTGTGTGTGTGTGTGTGTGTGTGTGTGTGTGTGCGCGCGCGCGCGCATGCTGGAAAAGTCGGAGGCCAGACCTCTATGTTGCTAGAAAAGGAAGATGTCTGCATCTGGGTCGAGAAAAAGCAGTGTGAACTGTGGTCTGTGATATCCCTAGTATACAAAGGCATAGTTCTTTAAGCTCTAGAAAGCATGAGGTCCCCAAGAATGTACCTAAAAAGCCAGTCTCCATGGGACTTGACATGTCACGTGGACATTGCTCAGAAGGAAAGCGATCACCACGCATTCCCTGGGGCACTGAGAGATTCTACTGAGCCTGGAACTCTAAGTTAGGACTCTGTTTCCCGAGACTAGTTTCTTCTCACGGTGGCACACACATGTTGCGTGTTGCCGAGTGAATGAGAATTCATCAAGTGGGAGAAGAATATCATAACCGGCATATTTGGAGCACATTAACTTGAAACAGACTGGCATCATAATTCAGAGGAGGGACTCTGGAGCCAGACTGCCTGGGTTCAAATTCCAGCTTTTCTGCTTGCTTGTTCTGGAACTCGACCTCCATGTGTCTCAGTTTCCCCCATCTCTCACACCAGAACATGGCAGTACCCATCGCATAAAGTGGCTACGAGGATTAAAACAAGCCCCTCTACGTAAAAATGTTATTGTGATAGAACGTGTGTACATCATCAACGTACATGCTGGGACTCAATGTGTGTGTCCTCCATCCTCCCAAAATTCGTGTTGAATCCTAATCCCCAGTGTGATGGTAACTGGAGGTGAGGCCTTTGGGGAGTGATTAGGTCAGGAGGGCAGAGCCCTCAAGAATGGGATCAGTGTCCTTCAAAGGAGCTGAAGAGACCGGGTGCTCCTTCCGCCACGGAGAACTCGACAAGCCACAAGACCGCCATCTATGAGCCAGGAAGCTAGCGCTCGCCACCAGACACCGAGTCAAGCCAGTGCTTTGGTCTCAGTCTTCTAGCCTCCAGAACTGTATGTAAACAGCAGAGACTATGGTCTATGGTGTTTTGTTCCAGCAGCACAGACTAAGACAGCACCCACGAAAACATTAAATTCTTATGCCCAAGAGAATTCTCCCCATCACAGAAGTAATTGCTAACATTACTAACATTTTGTCTTGTCTCTTTTGATGTCCCTGTTTTTGCCACTATACTTAGTGGGTGAAAGGGCTGAGCTGCAAAGAGGTAAGCAGCCAGGGGCAGGGGCCGGGAAGGGACACGGACATCACACAACCGCAGTGTGGCAGATCGGAAGCGAGGGCGCCCCTGGTGCTGTGTGACCTCCACTCGCACGTGAAACAGGGATTTCCCGTTCAGTGAGTCTAACTCAGCCCTGATGAACTTCCCGGTATCAGTGCTCCCCACTCATCAGCCAGGATGCCCACGCTGTTTATACCAACTTCATCTCCTTAGGGACACACTCCTGATACACCACAGAAAAGTAATTCACTCGCAGCTACAATTCCAGCCCACATGGCCCAGTGGAATCCGAAGAGATAAGCTGTGAATGAAATGAGAGGCGGCGATGTGTCCCTTTCAGGGGCCACCCTCTGCAGGGTGCAGATGACTCTTCTTTCTTTCTTTTTTTTTTTTTTTTTAATTTTTTTTTAATGTTTTATTTATTTTTGAGACAGGGAGAGACAGAGCATGAACAGGGGAGGGTCAGAGAGAGGGAGACACAGAATCTGAAACAGGCTCCAGGCTCTGAGCTGTCAGCACAGAGCCCCACAAGGGGCTCGAACTCACAGTCTGCAAGATCATGACCTGAGCCGAAGTCGGCCGCTTAACCGACTGAGCCACCCAGGCGCCCCCAGATGACTCTTCTAAACCTAGTACGACCCCTACACTGTAGGCTCCTCAGGACACACGGGAGGCAACCTACTTCTATCCCAAAGACATTCTACCGACCCCAGGGCCACGGAGAGGAGCTCCTACAATTCCATCTGCATGCTGAGGGAACTCCCAGTGAAGGCCTCAGTCATGGTCCCATTTTATTGAAGAAACTAAACTCTGCAAGAGGTTAACCTCCTCTATGTCCCCATTAAGATACAATGCAATTATGAATAAAAATATTCTCTTGCAGGTGGATACAGCTTTGACAATTTCTAAATGTTTTCACATGTATCATTTCATGTGGTCCAATCCAGCCTTTTTTTTTTTTCCCCTAAGACTCAGAAAGGTTTCAGGACTAGGCCAAGGTCACAGGGTAAGAAAGTGATGGGGCTGGGGCCAGCACTCAAAACATTGGCCTCCTCATATTCACAAATCCCGAGTCAGCAAGCACCATGCACTACAGAAGCACTGGTTGTTAAATCACACACTTCCATCAATGGCTCATCACACCAGGGCCGTGAACAAAGTCATGCCACAGAGATTCCGGCTTTGGATAGCAGCGAACTGGACCAATTGAAGAACAGGGGCTCTGCTTCTGGAAACCCTGAAAGCAGCAGGAGGCCACTTCCCCAAGTTTAAGGGCAGACAGGGCAGTGGAGAGACCAAGGCAAAGACGAAACAAAGCATGCCGGGAGGTACAGAGCCCCCAAAGGGCTGCAAACACTTGCCTTCTGCCAAGCCCTTTCTACCGTCAGCCGGAAATAGACTGACATACAATATACCTTCCTGGGTTCTCAGCTTGATTTTCACACTCGCTGTTGCCATCTTATAATGACTCACTTTTGATTTCTTTAAATCAGTGTATCAGTGGCTCAACAAAGTCATTACAACGATGAACTTATTTTAATTTGGGAAACCTGCACTTACCCAGCCCCTACAAGGCAAGGGATTTCCTCAGCCTGGCTTCCCTTCTGGTCTGGGGCTTATCCCTGGGAACAGTAGCCACAATCATGGAATAGGCACCACTTTGTACTCCCTTTTTCATGTAATCACATTTCCTCTCTCACGCCAAGCATGCCTAATGACCCTGGCAAGTTCCTCCTCCAAAGGCTTCTTTTAGGGTGTTTCGATTTCATCACCAGGGTAGACAACTGATCTCAAAGAAGCTCCGTGACATGTCTGACTTGTAACTCCTAAGGTCTGAGATCATGGTTTGGGTGAGAAGGAGAACGCTTTGGGGGCGGGAGGAGAGGAAGAAAGGAAAAACAACTGTGCCTTTCTTCTCAGGAGACAAAGTGCTATTAGAGAGGAAGGCTTTGGATGCCCCCGAGGGTGGGTGGGGGCAGGGGGCGCCTGTGGCTCTTGGGCTACGAGCTGTCCGTTCCCCACAACAGCAGGGTCCTGTGGGCTGCAGAAAATTACTGCAGGGCAAGGGCCCTGGGCAGATTTCATTCAAACCGGATCACATCACGCCCCCAACATACTTCCCCACTTAAAACCTTTGCCATCCGGCTCTGCACTGATGGAGAAGTTTATATTCCACGGCACGGCACACGGTGCCCTCTAAGCTGCCTTCTACCTCCTTCCCTCACTGTGCAGGCCCTAAGCTCCAAGGACCTAAGTTCCCGGCCACCTGGCTAGGATGCTCACTCAGTTCCTCCACCTCCAACCCCAGGAAGAATGAGAAACTGCCCCTGTCCTCACGAAGCTCGCAATGAGGGTAAGAAAATCAATATGCCATTTAGTTGTCTGGGACACAGTAACATGTTCTTAACCCATCGTTTCAAATGGTTTAAAACTGGGCCAATAGATGACAAAATAGGACTGCTTCTTAAACATCTTCTACCGTGAAATGTAACATAAACACATAAAAGTAAGACCTAAATGCACTGCCTAAACGAAGGATGATAATGTGAGTACTCTGGTGACCTCATTTTTTAAATCAGCAACAAAAACTCCCCTCCTCATAAGGCCCTGGGGGTTTCCTACAAGCAAGGGATGGGGCAGCCTCCAGCCAGTACCCAGTAGGGGGGGGCAGGGGATGACACTGAAATGCAACCTTTCTCGAAACTGGCTTGTCCTTTGCAACATCTCAGCACCCTACTCTGTATTTCAGTCAACACACATCCCAGGGTTTCTGGGACAACTCCAATTCCAAAGTTTGCATAAACCATCAAAAGCGCCCCCAAATTCCTACGGATCCCCCAGACTTCCTATTGAGCCAGAAACATTAAAAAAAAAAAAAGCCTGGAACATACCATAAGCCCTAATTTGGGGTTCAAAATATAGTGGCTGTTACTCTGGCCTATTTTCTGTGTCTGCTTTCGATTTGTAGTTCTCTTGCAAACCTAAGACGATTCGGTTGCTTCTATATGGGTCCCAAGTCAGTCCTAAGCTGACTCACATAGATTTTCTCATTTCCACCACTAAGCGTGATAAAGGTTACAAGTATTTCCGGTGCAATTATAAATTGCATCTGCACACCCCAGCTTGTGAGTGCCTCAGGACAATTTCACACTACTCTGGTTCAATGTCTCCCTGTCGCCCTCTAAGCTTGAGAAACCCATTGATATTGAATCTCCTTTGACAGCAAAGGCAATTATAAGAGTTCCGTGTGAGGGAAGAGGGGAGGGCCAAGGAAGGCACAGACAGAGGGCAGTTTTGAGGAGCCGGACTCGACTGACCCTCCGGACTCAAAGGGCTTTCATTTCCCAAGGAGCTGGACGCCCTGACTCTGGGTCATTAGCACCACCACTGATCTCCAAACCAGACATGTCCCCAGAGAGCCCCCAAAGCGCTATTTCCTCAACTTTTAGTTTTTGACTCCGACACATACACACACACACACACCCCAAATCCCATGTCCTTTGAAAGAGCTTAATTAGATGTGGCCATGTGAGAACCGCTCAAAACATATCCACTCTTTACACAAATGTTAACAGCGGTGCCACAGACAATGCGTGTGACCCCACGTTTAATGGAGGTAGGACAACTCCAAGTCTACATACACTCCGGAGCACACCGGCAAACGAGTATCACGTGGATGAAAAGTCAGCACTCAATTTCATTCTCTCAAGGGTTTAGAACAAAGGTTAAAAATAAAAGGTGTTTAATGGTTATTAGGGGCAACCACCCGCATATATGAAAAGTAATGAGAGCCTGTCTCCCAATTTCCTATAGGTTGTCTGCCAAATTCCTGCCTCCTTCACAAGAAGACAGAATCTGCAGTGTTTTCTTTGCCATACAGATAGACCCCATGTCACTATAAACAAACGCTGCTTTCTTTGCAGCTAATAACCACAATGTGTGGGTAAGAAACCTCTCCAGTATAAATCCGTGGGGACAAGGCTGCATTGTGGGCATTAAATAATTATAACAATCTGACATGAGTCAGAGGATTGTTTTTCAATGGCCCTGTGCACTTCAAACTTTCAAGTCAACCCCAAACTCTCTTTCCTGGCACTCTGTCCGTGTGCTGGGGCTATTGTGAAACAGTTCTCATTCTCTACAGTTTGGTCCCATTGCAAGAAGCTGGCAACGTGGGCACTCATGAAATATTAACACGTTACATTGATTTTTTTTTTATAAGTGTGGCCAACAGTAGATCAATTATATTACTATGAAAAGCTTTTCATAATTCACTTGGGGGGCATCAAGATCTCATTTCGAGACAGCACATGGATGATGAAGTCGACAGTTTTGAAGAGGCCGGTGCTCACATGCACAGAATACATTAAATGTGATAGACCAAGTACTAATTCACTGTTCACAAAAGAAATGTTTACATCTGGCAAAATGATTAAAAAATAGGGTATGCTATATCAACAAGTTGGGAATTAAGTCCATGGCAGTCTCTCTCTCCATAAACAAGAATAGAAAAATCCCAAGTGCTGGCAATTCGTACCCCTTCTGGCTGACCGCCGTCTGTTTATCCCCACCGCTCTCAAAAGTAAAATTTGCTAACTTCTGGATAACACAAGAGTCAGCTCAACCTACCCTCGCTCTGAAGTACCTTTTATTCCAAGAAAATTAACAGGTGGCCAGAAAGAACAAATGTCTTCTGACTTGCATGCGTCCGCGGACCGCCTGGCTCAAGGTTCTTGTTGATCTGGCAGCTAGTGAACAGGAGAGACTTTTCTCTTTAGTGGTGCAGTGTACGTGAACTTCACACAGGCCGCTCCACCAAAGGCGGGGAGCCTTCATCTGAGCTGGGAACAAACAGTATTCCAGGCTGGCAGGCCTCCAGCCGTGTGGCCCAGAGAGGGCATCTTGATGAAGAACAGGGAGGGTCCAGCAGTTCTCAGTTGTAGACTTCCACGTGAGAACGCTACACAGCAAGCTGTGCCCAACTCTGTCCCCTCCGCTAAACCACGAGTGTGTTGAGAGCAAGAACCAAGGCTTCTTCACCTTGACTCCCCCCTTCCTGGCACTGGAGATCTGCACAAAAGATGTGGTAAAAGACAGCCACAGGGTGTGAATTCTCCCTCCCTCTCTGGGAGTCCTGCATCTGGCTTGTGTATAAAAACTGCATTTCTCCTCTTTCTTGCACTGATTCGGAGCATCGCCTGGAGCAGAAAGTCACCCAAAGGGCCACCTTTCAGATCTCCCAGACTAGGGGCCCAATGTGGAAATGCCCCTAATAGGCCGACAAATGGTTTCTGTTACTTTAGGGCTTGTGAGCCACTAGGAATACAGAAAAGGGCTTGCCTGCATTCAATTGCTGAGCCAACCCTGAAATCCCCTGCAAAATAAATATTCAGAAGAAAAGAGGCTCCCAGGGGCAAAGGGCTGACAGTCTTGGCTCCAGTGTCCTGAAAATTGAACCACAGCTAGTATGCCTTTCCAGAACCCTCCAGGGGCTTTCCAGAGGGCCAAGCGGGAACGTGGTCACACAGGCACTAGAATGACAGAGGGTGACAGCAAGGTGGGCAGCCCCAGGTGCGACGTGGCTGCAATGGTATTAATGCCGATTTTAAACAAAGAACAAAAGAACCACCCAAGAGCAGGCCTGGTGTGAAGGTGGATGGCTCACAAAGACACTTGGCTCCCAACAGAGAGAGGACAGGCCCGTCACCAGCTTGCCCGGCCTCAACAGAAGCCCTGCCTGGGGTCCTAACAACCATCCATCTTCTGAAAAGTGAACAGGACTTCAGTCAGGGCCAAATCAAAACTGAAGTGCTATAAACAGTAATTGAAATGGATTAGGTTTATGTCATATTTATGATCCTGACTTGCTGCCTTTGCCTCTTTCCCCCGAGCCAGTGACAGAAGAATCCTTCAACCTTTAAGTCAGGCAACAAGTTTTAATGTGTTGGTGTGGCCCGCACCTGCTCTCTTACGGGCCACTGTGCTCAAAACACCCCATCTCTCCTGTGGCCCCACCCCTGCACTGAACAACATAGAAGCAACACACAGACGGGCGTGGACACACGTACACAAACACAAACGTGCCCTACGACTGTCAAGTCCCCCATGCTTCTGCCTAGATTACAATTTAGTCCAATTATCACCCAGTCATTAAAACTACTTATCACCTGGCTACAATTAGCTGCATTTTTCACCCAGAACACTTGTGACCAAGGACGTGACCTCACGTCATCGCTAAGTTTTAACGAAGGGGGAAAGTCACTGCACACCCAGCCACACAAGTGTGTTTTACAATGTTTGCAACTTGGGCCCATTACATTTCTGGGACTTCTTCTCTTCTCCAGATTCCTGTAGTTTTTTTTATTCAAAAATATATTTTTTTAATGTTTATTTATATTTGAGAGCGAGAGAGAAGGAGTTGGGGGAGAGGGACAGAGAGAGACAGAATCCAAAGCAGGCGCCAGGCTTTGAGCTGTCAGCATAGCGCCTGACGCGGGGCTCGAACTCACAAGCCAGGAGATCGTGGCCTGAGAGGAAGTTGGATGCTTAACCAACTGAGCCACCCAGGGGCCCCCAGATTCCTGTAGTTAACATCTGTGATTTCTGAATTATTTTAAATTCTGTGTTAAGTAGGAATGAAAAATTTTGAAGAACAAAAACCACATGGAAATTCTTGGGGGTGAGAGCAGAACTGTTCATTCCAGAGGCAGCTGGGAGCCCTCCTCGTGCCCCAAGGGTCTCCGCTGCAAATGAGGGCAGTGGCCAGGCTCTTTGGGAAGGAAGGAAGGCTTCCAAGCCCCAGCCGGCCTGTCTTCTAGCTCCCTGGGACAGACACAGCTTCCATTCTAAAACTCACTCCGAGATTTGGGGACAGGGGCTCTGGAGCCCACAAAATGAAAGCTACTCTTATCTATAAAACAGAACTGGCTTTGATGTTGGCCAGCTTGCTTGCCTCTTTCCCTTTTCAACTGCGGTTTATCAGCAGCAATATCTCCATTAAGCACTTAGTCAGCAGCCATTATGGGGCCCAGTTCTGCACTGGACGCCCGTTCCTGAGTAATAAAAGGAAAAAGCATGCGCCTTGCGCACGTGGAGGGAGCATTCAGCGGCGACTGGGTGGGCAGACACACACACGGACCATGCTTTTGGACGGTCAGAGGGCGGCTGGACTGGAGATGAGAATTCCCGGCCCTCTCACTGTGTGACAAATTTGCTAACCTGTCCACACCTCTGTGCCCTTCCTGCTGCTGGGGAATGAAGGGGGGCAACATGCACAAATGTTCCCCACTGTTCTTGCTTTATTCACGGACTTGTCAATCATTTCTGGCCTGGACTTCCCCTCCACTCTGCTGGCAATTCTTGATGAGGACAAGCTCCTCAGGTTCCCTGAAGCCAAAAGTACTCTCCCTGGCCCAGCCCCAGAGCCCCCCTCCTCCATACAAGCTCTCCAGCCAGGCCAGCAGGGGCTCAAGGGGAGGTGGGGGCCCCGAGGATGTCAACCCCACCCCTTCAGAGCTGGCCAGCGCCCTCACACCCTCTCCCATTCGTCCCTGCCGCCTTCAAAGGCGTCCACTGGCTACATCCCTATCTGCTTCCAAGGAGAGCAAACTCTCCAAGAGTGGAACCAGCACTCAAACACAGGAACAGTGGCCCAGGACACTACCCTCTGAAGACAGAAGCCCCTGTGCACCCCTGGGGCACCCGGGGCACCCTGCAGCCTTAGCACAGGCCTCAACAGCCAGAGTGCGGTCTCTCCCTCCGCCAGACATCCTCCTTCCACAGAGAGCAAACAATGACAGACACTGTCAGCGCGGCCACTTTCCACTCCTCCCCATACGTCAGCCCCAGTGACCAGCAAGGGTGGCGGGCAGCAAGCAGGAGGCAAAGGGGAATGAGAAACAGCTTCCAGAACGGTTTGTTTGTGTCCAACTGTCGAGAACCTGGAGGCCGTGCCAACGGGGAAAGAAACACCTTCCTTGTAGCACTTCTTCAAGGCTTCAGACTTGTGGCTAGCACCTCTCAACCTTGTCCAAGAGAGCCGGACCAGGCTGGACCCCACCCTGTCTCCTCCACCGTGGGCGGGGACTCAAGACGCTGCCTGAGGCAGGAGAGGACACCAGCATGGCGGCTAAACCTGAACAAAACGTGGAGGTCCCAGGCGAACTTACAGTTCAGCGTGCTGTCCTCTGGCACCACCGAGGAGGGAAGCGGGGGCTATCATTTCATCGCGGCTCCTTGCGAAGGAGGTGCAGACGGAGGCCCAGAGAAGGTAAGGAGTTCGCACAAAGTCACACAGCTCTCAACTTGTCAGAGGCCTCTGAGCTTCTCGTGTTTCGTTTCCAGAAATGAAAAGCACAGTTCTTGGCTTTAACATTCCACTGCTTATCAAAAGTACCACCGTAAGGAACGGAACACATGCAGGTGCGTGCACGTGCACACACACGCACGCGCTGTGGGAAATGTTACTTTCCCAGGCCAGACTTGGGATGCACAGTCCACATGGGGGGCGGAAGAGCAGAATGTGGCTCATGGTGCTCACCTCACCTCAACAGCTCCTCTGTCCCCACTGAGCCTCGACTTGGGCTCTCCTAAAGCTCCCTTAAAGGAGATCCCCTCAACAATAGATTGAAAGATAGCATTTCTAGTATTCTGTAGGGGGGGGGGGGGGAAGCACCCAACAGGTTTCCCTGGCACCCTCCACCTCTCAAGCATTCAATGTGGTAGCAGCTGCTGCCGGGACACGCAGGGAGCCCCCGGCGTGCCCCCACTGCCTCCACAGCCCCAACACCCTCAGCTCAGGAACATCTTCCCCAGGACTGAACCCCCAGCTCCAGGCCGGCTCTTGCCACCTGGCTTAGTTACTCCTCTGGGGCCACATCCGCCCGGCAGAGCCCACTGGATGGAACATCCAAACACCAGCGATTCTGCCCCGACTCACCTTGCTGAGACAGACCGTGTGCCCTGATTCTCGGTTCAGAATATCCTGGTCACTAACCCTTTCCTTTATATCAGACACCTGCTGGCACATGAGCCCTTCCTTCCAGCCTGGCCATGTGCTGTCAGAGGTATTATTCTATTATGTTACCGCTGTGTTCACAGTCTCGCTGGATATCCAGAGGACCTGCTCTCAGGCCCATTAGGGGTGATTCTGTGGCCCTGTGTTCCTGAACCCAGAAAAGCACTCAGCCACCACCTCCCCAAAGAGACTGACTCAGTAAAGATACGCAGCTGACTCTCTCTGGTCCTGAATCTAGGGGATTCATCCTTACCAAGAGGAGGTCAAGAAAAGCTGTGGGCTTCCAGCATCTCCAAGATTAAACTTTCTCTAGGAAAGTTTCCTAAGTTTCATATTAGATACTACATTTGAAAGACTGGCTAACGGTAGTCATTCAGAATTCTTTTTAAAACTTTTTCATTTTGGGGTGCCTGGTGGTTCAGTCGGTTAAGCGTTCGACTTCGGCTCAGGTCATGATCTCACGGTTCGAGGGTTCGAGCCCTGCCTTGGGCTCTGTGCAGAAAGCTCGGAGCCTGGAGCCTGCTTTGGATTCTGTGTCCCACCCCCGCCCCTCCCCCATTCATGCTCGGTCTCTCTCTCTCTCAAAAATAAACATTAAACAATAAATAAATAAATAAATACAACTTTTTCGTTTTTTAAACACTTATGCCAACGTGCATCTGTCCCTCTATTAACCCTGACCACATTTCTTACAGATCTGTTGTCTGTAAGAGGCTGAGACTCCCCCAGGATAGAGGCAAATACCTTCAATCATTCCGTCTTCCCAGGACCAACAGACGGTAAGTGTTCTTTTCACTCCCACCTTTTTCGGGTTCTAATGTCAACAGAACAGCAGGGAGGGGTTATCCCTGCATGAGGATGTCCTCTTCTACCCTGTCCACGCAGCCACCTCGCTGCAAAGCCCTGAAATCCTGCCTGTCCCTCACATCCGTCCTCCTGTGCCCACACCAGGCAGCCCTCACTGCGTAAGTGGTGACAAGAGGGCTATCCCCCTACCTTCCCTGTAAACCCAGGAAGCAATTTTCTCCGTCCACAACCACCAGGCCAAAGCCACAAGCCCAAAAGCCCGTGTGCATCATAAGAGAGTATTTGTGAGCACGGCCCCGGCCCTGTGGTTAGCTCTGGCCGGTGTATCACTGCTGAGCGTGAGGTCTATCCAATCACAGGTGTGTGTCACTGTCACACCCCAAGATGAGCTGTGAGGGGCTCTTCTCAGCATAGAGGCAAGAGCTTCACAAAGCAACAAAAAAAAAAAACAAAAAAAAAAAAGAAAAGAAAGAAAGAAAAAGTAGAGACCTCTTTGGGAGAAATACATCTATAACAATCAGACTCTGCAAACAGGACAGAAATTGGACCTCTCCATCCCCTCCCCACCACACACACACACACACACACACACACACACACACACGGGCTGTGACAACTGAGGACCAACACCTCCATCCTGGGAACTTTATTTTAAAAACAGACTTTATTTTAGGGACGCCTGGGTGGCTCAGTCGGTGAAGCATTTGACTTCGGCTCAGGTCATGATCTCGCGGCTGGTAGGTTCGAGCCCCGCGTCGGGCTCTGTGCTGACAGCTTGGAGCCTGGAGCCCGCTTCGGATTCTGTGTCTCCCTCTCTCTCTGCCCCTTTCCCGCTTACACTCTGTATCTGTCTCTCAAAAATAAACATTAAAACTAAAAAAAAAAAAAAATAGACAAATAGACTTTATTTTGTAGAGAAGTTTCAGGTTCACAGCAATCCTGAGTAGAAGGTACAGAGTTTACCTATGTACTCTCTGCCCCCACACATGCATAGCCTCCCCCATTACCAACACCCCCCACCAGAGTGACACTGGCTACAATTAATGAATCTACACAGATACATCATTATTATGCAAAGTCCATAGTTTACATTAGGGTTCACTCTTGCTGTTGGACATTTTATGGATTTTGGCAAATTAATGACATATATCCACCCTGAGATCTTCGGTAGATGCCACTGGAACAAGGCCACTCCCTACTTGGACCAGTCCAAACCTTCCCACGGCTCTCTTCCAACCCACTCTTCCTCAGCACTTCCCTGGGCCTCTGGGTCCCACCTCTGGCTCTCTCCAGAATCACAGACAGTTATCTCTGGCCTTGACCTCTCCCCGCCCCCACCCCCCCAGCGGCATGAGGTCGGAGTTATGCCCTGAATACACCTGCCGTGGCTGATGCCCACTCATGATAAGGACTTGGAAAGATCTTGTTGGAAATTCTTCACCAAATTCTCATCAGGAAGAGTCTTCGTATCAGGTTACCACATTCCAAGAAACAATTAAAACTGGCTTTTAAGCAAAGAACAGAGGAAGGGGGATTAGTGGTTCTTTTAACTAAGAAGTCTTGTTCCAGCAGCTCAGATGACATCATCACAAAGCTGTCCCCTACTAGGTTAGCTACTGGTTCCAACCAGTCTAGTACATGCATAGGTTCCTTAGAAAGAAAAATGCTACCATAGTTACAGACCTCATGTCCTCACACACCATCCATAGAATGCGAGATACTCAACCAAAATCTATGGCGAAAAAAAAGATTTACTTTTTCAGAAGTCAAGAAAAAAATCTCATCTATTTCACTGGCTCTGACTGGGTAACTAGTTGCCCATGGACAGAAGCTGTTTGTTTGGCTTATGTCAATCATGGCCCACCTATGTAGTTGTGAGTGAGGTCAACCCCTCCCAAATGATATAAAAAAACCAAGGAGGGGGGCACATCTGGGTGGCTCTGTTGGTTAAGCATCTGACTCATGATTTCAGCTCAGGTCTTGATCTCACGGTTCATGAGATCGAGCCCCACGTCAGGCTTTGCGCTGACAGCACAAAGCCTGCTTGGGATTCCCTCTCCCTCTCTCTCTCTGCCCCTCCCCTGCTCGTGTTCCCTTTCTCTCTCTCTCTCTCTTTCTGTCAAAAACAAATAAACACTAAAGAAAAAAAAAAGGACACAGGGGAAGGCTAGCCTGTGTGCTTTTGGTAAGAAGAGCAGAATGGATGCTGAGAAGGCTTCCAAAATGTCCTCTATAAGCCTCTTGAGGAGCGCTTAAGTAGCCCCAGGCCACCTCTGTGCCAATGACTCCCAGCATCACAGGCGGAGATGAAAGCAACCATCTCACCAGTCCAGGGAAAGAATTATTAACAGCAAGCAGCCACTGGGTAAGGAAGAATCCGTAGCCTGAAGAAATGTCTCTCAGGGCCAGGGACACAGAACTATCTGAGACCTCTCTGACCAAAAGCTCTGGGAAGAACTTCATGAGAAACCTCCAAGATGACGAAGTGGGTTCCCGCACCCAAATTCCAATGTTCACAGGGAGTTCCCACCCCACCAACAAACAATTCGTGGACACCAGCAGCGTGCCAAAGAATTCAACTCAATCCTGACACTTGTCTACTCGGAGATAGCGTCAGATTCCACAGGTCAAGGGTTCAGTCCCCCAAAGCTGACCCCTCTCCCCATTTCAGATGCCAATCACATGCCCAGGTGGTTACCTGTGCTTCTGACCAACTGGCTATAAATGAGAGGTTCCCATAACCCGTCCTCAGATTTGATTAATCTTCTACAGCAGCTCACAGAACTCAGAGAAACACCTTACTTACTAGCTTATTTATTTTTATTACAAAGGATAAAACCCAGGAACAGCTAGACGGAAGGGAGGCACAGGGCAAGGCATGGAGAAAGGGTGCGCCTTCTCAGAAGGCACCATATTCCCCAAATCTCCACATGTTCACCAGTCTGGAAGCTCTTGGAACCCGATCCTTTGGGTCTTTATGGAGGCTTCTCATTACACAGGCAGTATTAATTAAATCATTGGCCAATAAAGACGGATTCAACCTCTAGACCCTCATCTCTCCCCAGAGGTTGGGAGTGGGGAGGAATCGGGATGGGATGGGACTGAAAGTTCCAACCCTCTAATCACATGGTTGGTTCTCCTGGCAATCAGCAGCCACCCATCCTTACTTGGGGCCCAAAAGTCATTTCATTAACATAAAGAGAGACAACTTTGTCACTCTCAACAGGAAATTCCACAGGTTTGGGGAGCTGTGAGTCAGGAGTTGTGGATGGAGACCAAAGACATACAAGAAAACATATATTTGGTCAGCTGCATGACCAAATATATATTTTCCTTATAAATCACAATACTGCAGTCACGTTATCTACTGTACGCATCAGCATGTAGGACAGAGCACTGGGCATCAACCCACTGCTGGTGACATTGCCAGACCCAGGGAGGTACAGCACAGTTCCTGGTCAGACCAGAAAGCACAGAGCCTTCAGTCACTAGACATCGCGACTCTACAAAGACACTCAAAAGACGCAGAGGGACGTGGAGAGAGGGAGGAAAATGTGTCTCAGCCAGAGAGGTCAAGACAAAAGCTTCCTCAGCTCTCCTGTGGGCAACGAGCCCAGAGTTCTCCCAGCACACCCCTAGTTTGAGAAAACAGGAAAATGTCTCTAAGTTCAAACTGGCCATTTTCCCAGGCTTAAACCCCAACAGAGAAAATGTTCCAGCTTCCATACATTTGTCCCTAAGTTCCCAAGCTCCTTCACTTCTAAAAAGCCTTCACCTGGTAGCAGTTACTTAGGATTAACAGAGGAGTTTTTTCTTTTCTTTATTTTTCCCTTTTATCGTGGGTCTAAAGACTCCTTCATGCCTCAGGAGCATTTCCATAACAACACCGCCGACCTGTCGGGTGCAGGGCTTGGGAGATCACAAGGTACAGCTGAGTTCCTGGTGGCCGAAGGTGGAGCCCGAGAATGAAGCAGAGGGTTTTCTCTAACCTGGGCTGCACACAGAAGCCTCCGCAGATCTTAGCAGTTGCCCATAACTGCCTTGAGTGGTGAAGCACAGGAAGACGGATTTTGGCAGCCCCTCCTTAGGCTTAAGTGCAGCCTTGCCAGTGTAGACCTCCCTACAAAGAAGAACATTATCCCTGGAAGTGAAGAAAGGCTATGCCCAACGTCCCGGTCGTGTCTAAAGTGGCCAGTGGAAGGGGGATCCTGTGGCCAGATCAAGAAATATGGTCTTTGAAGATCTGGGGAGCCTGGGGGATCTGGGAGGACACCTGGCTAGCTCGGTCGGTAGTGCGTGTGACTCTTGATCTTGGGGTTGTGAGTTTGAGCCCCACTTTGGACACAGAGATTACTTATAAAAAAGAGAAGATCTGGGGGTAGGCACACAAGACATCAACCCCAAAGGTGACATTCCTCCAGCTGGCACTTCTTGAATGTCTACTAGATACTAGGCAGAGTTCAGAAATGGGGCTAGCAGTGAGTGAAACACACTCACTGACACTTGGGCTGTCAGTGGGGAGAGCAGAGGGTTTGAACCTTCCAGATTCCACCTGTCTTCATGCAGAGAAGGATTCCAGCCTCTGCCACTAAGTAAAGGGGAGGGTAAAGAGTTCGTTATGAAGATTTAAGACCTAAAAATCCTAAGGTTACACTGACCCATGGGATCTGGTAGGGCCAGAGCCAGACTGTGAGGGTCTATCACTGAGGGTCCATCCATGGCTCTCCCTTCAAAGCCTGTTCCCTTTGGGGTCCTCTAGGTCCGCGACTCAGACACTTTTCCTGGGTCAGGAAGAGTGTAACTCTAATCATTAGAGTTACTATGACTTATCAGAGTTACTAGAGTTACCCTCTAAGAAAGAAAACCAGTGCGTAGGCCATACTCAATATGGACCATCGCGGTTTCAGCTTTGGGAAGGGCCTCATTTCTTGTCTTAGCAGGGATTCAGAATTCAAACCTCCAGCTCAAAACAGGATTCCAGGAGTGCTTGGGTGGCTCAGTGGGTTAAGCGTCCGACTCTTGATAATGGCTCATGTCATGATCTTGTGGTCTTGAGATCGAGCCCCACGTCAGGTTCCACGCAGAGTGTGGAGCCTGCTTGGGATGCTCTCTCCCTCTCCCTCTCTCAAAAAAAAAAAAAAAAATATATATATATATATATGTGTGTGTGTGTATACAAATATATATACACACGTGTGTATACACATATATATACACACGTGTGTATATGTATATGTATATGTATATGTATACATATATAGAGAAAAGAATAGGATTCCACAGCTCCCTCCCTCCTTTTGTAGCTACAGAGACTGCAAATATAGAGTCATCCAGCCTGTCACCTGCAGCACCGATCCTCACAGCCACTTCGTGGAGTGGCAGCTATTCTCCCCACCTGACAGGTGAGATGATTAAAGCTTAAAGGATAGATTTTTCAACATCGAGAATGAGAAAGAAAACACCGCTGACAAGTTTAAAGTTGAAACTTTAAAGTTGCAAGTGCCTGTTCAGGAAATTCTGTGCATCCCATGTGTTGCTTTCTCCCTAGTGTCTCAAAGAAGAGGGGCTTGGCGACCAGTGAGACATCTACTGCCCCACACATAAGAGAAGGCATAACCTAGCAGCCTCTCGGAAGACTCAAGCTAGGTGCTCTCGGTCCGTCCTCTGAGCACGCAGGCGAAGCTGGGACCTTGTCTCCCTTCTTACAGAGGAGAAAACCGAGGCTTACAGAAGACCAGGGCGCAGAGGAGGTGCACTCGCAGGGGCTGCAAGAAATGAATTCAGTGGCAGCGGCTCCAGAAAAGAGGTCAGACTCCTGTGACCCCCGTTGGCGCAGGCTCCAGGGCAGAGCTGAGGACACAGGAGGGGTAGCGGTCCGCTGCCTCATCCCATGTCCAATTCCAAACTGGGCACCCTCTAGGCCCTACTGTATGTGCCTGCTATGCTCTGCAATCTCCCTGACGATGTCTGAGGCCAGTATTTGATTATTCCTGAGCGAGACGATTTAATAAGCATAAATCACTAAAAATAATGATAACTACAAGTTACTTGGGAAGTGGGATGAATAGGGCATTTAGAAACAAAAATAATTCTCCTTCTCATCCTTTCCCCTGGTTTCCTGAGGCTGTGCATTGTATTCACTTAGAAAAAAGAAACTTCCAGTTGTTTCTCCATCCTCTTCCGCTTCATACTCAAAGAGGAAAAAATTGCATCCTTCA
This sequence comes from Panthera tigris, assembly GCF_018350195.1. NCBI lineage: Eukaryota > Metazoa > Chordata > Mammalia > Carnivora > Felidae > Panthera > Panthera tigris. The sequence continues at coordinate 68,652,365 of NC_056669.1, read as the reverse complement.
AAACCACATTGTGGATAAGCATTCAATCACATCGAGGGCTCTGGCAACTCAGGACTCTTTGGGGGTGGGTGAGGACCACAGTCTGCTCTCAAGGACAGGAGGCAGGGACGGAGCACCCAAAGGAACCACTGAGCCCTCAGCACCTATCCAGCGCTGGTCACTTCCGGCGCTTCAAAGCATCACTTATGTCACCTGAACAGGTAAATTCCAGGAGAAGGCAAATTATCCGCATTGGGATTTTCCTTGCAGCCCTTCGTAATTTTCATAGGTCCTCGTGGAAAGGTTCTTCTTCTTCTTTTTTTTTTTAATGATTATTCATTTTTGAGAGACAGATCGTGGAAGTGGAGGAAGGGTGGGGGTGGGGGTGGGGGTGGGGTGGGGGGAGAGGACCCGAAGTGGGCTGTGTGCTCTGACAGCAGAGAGCCTAATGTGGGGCCTGAACTCACAAACCATGAGATCATAACCTGAGCCTAAATCAGATGCCCAACCAACTCAGCCACCCAGGCGCCCCCAGGTTCTTTTACCATAAAATGTTGCCTTTATGTAAACCCTTAAACCTTCCTCACACAAGTGAGCTAATGATGATTAGTTTCCATTTATTATTCTGTGAACTGACTACTATTACTAGTTTGCTATGTGCTAAGTAAGCTCTTATACCTGTATTTTCTAGTCCCTACAGCCACCTTATAACACAAGTGCTATTATTCAACCCATTTTACAGAATGAGAAAACTAATATTCGGAGACAGGTTAAAGAACTTGCTCAATGTCACACAGGTATAGCCAAGAAATGGCAGAACCAAGAAGAAGAACCCATCCAACCACACCGAACCATAGTAATGTCTTCAACCATTTTGAGGTTTAAGGTTAAGGAGACATTTTCATGTATCCTGTGAAGAATTAGTCTTCATAAAGACTGTGTTTCGAGCAGAAACTGAACTGTGTGGACACTGAAGGTTGACCAGCTTCACTTTCCTTGAAAAACTAAGATAAAAAATTATTTTATTCTACCCAAGTCAATGTGCCTGCCAACATTACTGCTTCCAAATAAATTTATGAAGAAAAAAAAAGAGAGCTTTCACATTTGAGAATTTTTTTGTGAAAACTGGCATACCCTTTTTATCTGTGCTGTTAGCTTCAGTGTTTTAACCTCATTCTTTAAAACAACCTGCAATGCCTACTAGGTATTTATCCAAAGGATACAGGAGTGCTGATTCGAAGGGGCGCATGTACCCCAATGTTTATAGCAGCACTATCGACAATACCCAAAAAGTATGGAAAAAATGCAATGTCCATTGACTGCTGAATGGATAAAGATGTGGTATATACACACAATGGGCTATTACTCAGCCATCGAAAAGAATGAAATCTTGCCATTTGCAACAACGTGGATGGAACTAGAGTGTATTATGCTAAGCAAAATAAGTCAGTCAGAGAAAGACAGATATCATGATTTCACCCAAGTGTGGAACAAAACAGATGATCATAAGGGAAGGGAAGCAAAAATAATATAAAAACAGAGAGGGAGGCAAACCATAAGAGATTTAAATACAGAGAACAAATTGACGGTTGCTGGCGGGGTGTTGGGTTGGGGGAAGGGCTAAAGGGGTGAGGGGCATTAAGGAGGGCACTTGTGATGAGCACTGGGTATTATACGTAAATGACGAATCACTAAATTCTATTCCTGAAATCATTATTACATTATATGTGAACTAACTGGGATTTAAATTTAAAATGAATAAATAAATACCAAGAACAAAACAAACAAACAAAAAAAGACTGCAACTATAAACTTGGGCCCCAGGTGAGACTGTGATCAAATCAGACCCCTCTGAGCCTGGATTAGTGTCTATAAAATAATCCTATCTGCTATGCATGACTACTGTAAGGGTCAAAATGCCTTAAAAATCATCAGGTGTGCTACCAATAGAAAGTATTAAGAGATTAAAAAATAAACACATTATCAGGGGGAGAAAAAACCCGTAACGCAATTTGCTTCCCCAGAAAAGCAAATTATTTATTACTAATTACATTTTGTAATTTTTTGCCCCAAACAGCCTCAAGATTTTGCCGATGGGAGCCAACCTACCAATTCATTTGGATTGTTCGGCATAACCTGCAATTCTTATAGGTGATTTCACAGTACAGGTCCCCATATCTATAAACTAAAAAATATGATAGAATTCAAACCCGACCTGATGAGCTCACCTATTTTTCACTCAACTCTCATACTATGATCTTTAGATCATTTATAAGGTTAAATGGCAAACGTTACTTAGGCCAACCCAACTACTCAGTTGAAATAACTCAGTTTCAAGCTCAGAAGCTTGAAAGTCAGTTAGAAATTGGTCATGTTTTTACCCGCATTCAATACTGTCCTTAGACACAGGCCACAGCACCCAACTGGAACTGTAGGCCTCAAAGGCCCCACTCCGGTCCTCTCTCAACCATACTCTTCCTCTCCAGGTAAAGTCTTTGAAGGTCAGGGGACAGCCTGCTCAGGGATCCCCTTACCTTTTAGACCAGGGAGCAAGAACCTCTGGCTTCAGAACTCCCAGACCAACGTCCCCAGTCTGCATCGAGGGCCTTCACAGACCAGTTCCCCGAATCTGGCCTCAAAAGGACACTTGTGTCCCTAGTATGTGTACCCTCAGGGGCAAGGAGTGACCAGCTGTTGAAGGGAGTGGTGAGTGGAGGAGAGTTTGCCTATGCCAGCTGGGGAACCCACATATCCAGGGGTGGGATGCAAAAGGGGACAGGTCCCCAACTTTCTGGTTCTGGGTTATTATGAAGGTACATTTATCAGAGTAGGAGATGAGAAAATAATTTGTTGGTTTAAAACTTTTAAAGATTGAGACATATGGTATAGGAGCTTCCACTTCTACTCTTGCTTCAGGTTCCATGAATATTAGGGGCAGGTCGGGTCACATTCAAACACAACAGTGCTACCACTGTAAACAGACTAAGGAGAAGTTCACACAGACCCTCGAAATTTATAAGCCAGCCTGTCAATTCAGGTATTAAAAACCGGTCAGCAGAACTCCTAATGAAAGAATATAAAAAACTCCCTAAAACTATCTAATCAACCCAGAGGCACACCAAACAGAGCTGTGAAACTAACTCAATTTAACTAGATCAATTTTTTGGGTGGTACAGGGTGAATCAATGATTCAACAAGTTTCTGAAACTCCTTATCTTCATCTGATCACTCAATGCCTGATTTTGCAGAAATTGTCTCAATTTCTAAAACTCCCCGGGTTGTCTTAAAACTATGGTAAATAATTATCAAGAGCAAAAAGACCACTGTTCTGTGTCCCGTGCATGGAAATCTGTACCGTCTTTAGGGACAAGCATTTTGAAGACACAAGAAATAAACTCAATACGGAGAGACCTAAGACCTCAACTTGAATGGTTCTACATAAAAGGTTGTTTTATATAATCACTGTAATGCCTTTTAAATTTTTTTTTAATGTTTTTATTTATTTTTGAGACAGAGAGAGACAGAGCATGAGCAGGGGAGGGGCAGAGAGAGAGGGAGACGCAGAATCCGAAGCAGGCTCCAGGCTCTGAGCTGTCAGCACAGAGCCCGACACGGGGCTCGAACTCACGGACTGTGAGATCATGACCTGAGCTGAAGTCGGACGCTTAACCGACTGAGCCACCTGGCACCCCCCCCCTTTTTATTTTGTAAGCCTTTTTAAATGGCCAGGATATATGTTACACGATCCTTACTTCTGGGCTCAGAAAGGAATGAAGACCCCCGCAGTATATAATGATGACGTAACAATTATCGTGAACTGGGCCTGTGCTAGAATTCTGAAGAAAAGGATCCTCCTGCAATGAAAAGTGCCCATCTCATAAACTATAGTTACAAATGTCCTAATGTCTCTCAATTGATCATCCTCAGCTGTCTCCCAAAAGAGATAAATAAGCAATAAAAAAAAAAAAGTCATCTTAAATGTGACACCCATCTTCCTCCACTGCGAGCATCTGCCTTCCATGCAGATAACAGGCCTGCTCTCCGACCATAGTTGTGCGACTAGAAATTTTAAAGGAGACTCACTTTATCATTTGATCTGCACAGCAAACCACCAAATGGTCATTTGACCCCTGCTTGAATACTTCTCCCTGTTACCTGGAACAGAAGCCTAAGTCCATGTTGGTAGGACAATTAGAAAATAGTATTTGACTGCCTCCATTATAATTAGGGTCTACAGGACAAAACTGCTTCCTCTTGACCCATGAGCATCTTTCACATATTTGAAAACAAGTCTCATATCTCTGAGAGTCTTTTCGAAGCTGGACCAAACACCCCCAATCCCTTCGATGATTCTGTGTACTGTGTGATTTTCTATTCTCTTCATCATTCTCTGTACGAGCTCCACAATGTTTACGTTCCCTTTAAAGGCAGCTTTCTTTGTGTCCACCCTTGTAGTCCCAGCACATGGAAAGGTGCCTTGCACAGAGTACACAGGAAGGAGGGGCGGAGGGAGGGAAGGGGGGAAAACAGGAAGAACGCAGAACACCCGACTCCAAGCATCATCGAATATGGTGAGCATCCCCTTCTCTTCGATCAACAGAGCCCGAGACAACATTCACTTCCGCAGAGGCCACTTTTTTGAACTTAACTGTAATCTCACAGTCAACAAAACCCACGTAATACTGCCAAGTCACATGTTTACTGTCCACGCTGGGACTTCTGGGTACCTTCCCTCCTCTAAAATATCCTATTTCTTAGATGGATTCACTTTCCGGCAAGGGCAGACTTTTTCAGGCCCACACCAAGCATGCTCACCCTCTCCAAGCTTCATGTCATCTCCACCAGGCCGCCGTACAGATGTCAGCTGGGACACAAGATATGGTGGCAACAGCCAGGAAATGATCTCCCATGTTACCACCTGCTCATTAGCCTTAGGCGTTAAACCAACGGCACTTTAGAATCAGAGCCCTTGCATGGAGCACACAGGACAGGTCTATTTTCGACAGAGTAGACATCACTAAAAATCAGATAAACTGCCTTATTTATCCTCTACATCAACTGCAGTTTTCTGCTCTATTAGCTTTGCTATGAAAGAAACTACCTGGTAGGAGCCGTTCTTAGTGAATCCATGCTAGGTCCAAGTGATGACCACAAGAGAAACGCCACACTCTTCAGCCCACAGTGATAGGAGCTAAGTGCCCAACAATGCTCTGTTGAACAGAATTCAAGGTCATATGCTGCAAGCTTGGAAAGCACTTTCTCCCATGGAGATCCCTTTTTAAGACCTCTTTCAGGTGTGAAGAATGGAAACGTCAAAAGGCACAGTCTTTCCAGATTAATACTTTGAAGAGAGAGACATTTCCTTAGGTACCTGGGCTCTGGTGCATGTGCCTAAAGATAAAATTCCACTACTTTATCACTGGACCTGAGAAGACCTCACAGAAGGCCTGGGCTTCGTGATTTTTCTGGACATAACTTAGGCATCTGATTACACACATACGCCGCCATATTGTAACCACCCCCCTCGGGCAAGAGTTTGCAAGAAAACTGCCATGTGTCACTCATACCTCCTAACCGAGCCTTTCACCAGCTATGGGCAAAGCCTCACCACCAAATCCTGAGTCAGAAGGCCCCGCATCCATAATGCCGCTTGCCTCGGAGGCAAGAGCTTGTGTCCTGTATACCAACAGACCTGGGCGGGCATTCCACAATCCTGAACAGGCAACGGCTCCTCAGAACACTGGTGTCTCCAGTGTTCAGCACAGTGAGAGTGAACGTAGTCTGCAGGATTGCTGTGAGGGGTCCAGGGGACCCCACTCTGTGAAAGACCTGCCTCCGTGACAAGGACACACAGCAGGCATTCAGAAAGTGGGATCTTTCTCCCTACCCGCCTCCCACCTTCCCTTTGCGGATGTGAGCTGAAGCTCCACCAAGTCCCAGCACAGTGGCATTCAATCAACAAAAGCCATGACAATTATTATCTCTGTGGCCCAGCTTACGAAAAGCCAGAGCTCCCCTTCCTATTTACCGGCGAGCCACCTGAAGTCCTCTTTTGCTCACACACGATCGACTTCAAGCCACAGGTAAGGAGAAGCCCTTCCTCATTATGACTAAAAACAAAGCCTCCCTGACTAATTTACAGGCCTCCTCATAATCCTTCATCCAAGGACCTTCAGAAATACCAAGACCCTCAGGGAAGTGAAATCTCCTCGAATGTGCACAGAGCACCGAGGGTTTCGAGATGACTAATAACAGACACAGGCCGTAAACAGGGAATATGAAAGCTCAGAGAGCCTCCCGGGGAAAGGGGGGGGGGGGGCGGAAATCCGCCTCATTCAGGGCCTGGTGGAGAGAATGGCAGCTTTCTGGCAAACCAAAAAACACAGGTAAAAATGCTAGGCCCTCGCAACTCCTGTCTTCACGGAACCCAGAGCCTGCATGGGTCATGTTAGGGAGAAGGCGCCCCCCGGTTTCTGGCTACCATGGTGTTTTTTCTGTCTTGACAATTCACTTCTCCAACGGGCACACCGCCAACTCAAATGAGACTCCGAGCCGTGAAAAGCCCTTCAGGTAAACAGTGTGATAAGCTAAACTGAAAAACTAGACAATGTTTTTGGACTATGAGGTAGTTGCTATGGAGACAGTTGCTAATTAACTGCTTTCAACCAGGAGAACAAAGGGCTCGGGGCAGGCAGGCCTCTGTATCTCTGGGTGAGCAATGCTTCCAGCCTTGCGCAATCGGCACATCGCTCATATCTGGAATACCTGAGACCCGGCTGGGTTTGCTACATGCCTGCAGAAATGACAAAAGTGCATTCTCTCCATCTTGACCTGGATGAACAGCACCTGGCCACCAGTCCCTCTCGGGAAGCAGGCCATGCAGGGAAATGAAGATTCACGGGCACCGACTTGCCCCCTACCACGTCCTACCATGTGCCGGGCACTTTCATAAACAGAATCTTCCTCCCTGTCCAGAGACAAAATTGAACTATTTGGATGGGGGTGCGTGGGGGTGTGTGGGGGGGGAGACGGGAACACATGGTTGTTTTAAACGATACATTTTACTGTATACACTTTATCATACAGAAAACAAAACTCATGAATTCAAAAGGGGACTAGGTCGATCTACCCTTCTTTAGGAGTATACCCCTCATGTGGAAAAGGTGACTAGTTACTTCTCAAAATCAAACAATAAAACCCACAATCATTTCATATTTCTAAGACCCACCCACGGTGGACACTCAACAAGTAATAACAAAAAAACTTAATTGTGATCTGATTTATCACTGATGGATTTTCTTGAACACCAAGCTCTGGCTGCCTCAAATGTGGTCTCATCTCTGGAGGTTAAAATTGGTGCCCTGAGACTGAAATGATCTGTTCTGAAGGGCTGACCTTTGAGCTACATCCCGTTAAAACCAAAGATCTATGTTCCCTTCACGAATATTTAAAGTCAAGCGTGAAATACGAGGGGAGCCGAGTGTAACTGCCTCTTTTTACTCCACAGCAACCCCTGAGGGCCTATTTCAGCCCTCTGCCTAATTTCAGCTTACACTAAATGTACCTACATTAAGTAAATGTCAAACTCAACCAAGCTATTGTGCGATCCGTTCTGCCTCCCCAGAACAGAAATCAAACGGGTTTTTATTGTTGTTGTTGGTTTTTTTTTGCCCATCAGAAGCACGGATCAATAAAGCCTGGGAACCACCCACCTTCATTATCCGAGGCAGAATGTGGATTAAGGCATGTTATGATTCTGAATGAAATACAATAATATGATTCTCAGTTTGACTTTGTGGTGATAATGTACATAAACATCTTCAGGAAAGTCCAGCGATCTGGCATCGCTGAAATCCATTTAAGAGTATGAGCTTTTGGAAGAAAACAGGCCCAGACTCAAATCAAGGCTCCCATTCGACTAGCTATTCAACAGGGGCCATTCTGAGCTTCCGTTTGCAATCTTCAAAATAAGGACATTAAAACCTATCTCAGAAAGTTATTTGGTGGATTCAATGAATTAAAGTGTCTACCACAGTCCCTAGCCTATGGCAGGTATTCAAGATATTGTAGCTATTAATTAAAGGCCTCCATGAAGTTACCCCTTTTCTTAAAAATGGGGTAAAACTACCAGAGGCTCTAGTTTCTACTCCGGCAGCCCCATTCGCTCAGAAAAGGAGAGGATTTAGTGGCTGAGTTGGGACCTTCCTACCCCACCAAGAACCCAGTTCTGTCCGCAATGGCCTTTTCACACCAGCCACCAACTAGAACTTGAGAAGCTTTCGCTAAAGCACAAACTACAGGCATTAGGCCTAATCAAATCAAATCATTTCTGGGATAAGCTCAGTCTTCTCTTGTGAAACCAAGGAGTTAAATTCTTGCTTTGAAGCTGGCAGCTTTTCAAAAGGTTCTAGCCCAGGCCCCTCCCTGCCTGGGTTACATTTCATCAATCACAACCCAAGAGCATCTCACCTCTCCTCACTTCAGCCTCTTTCCTTTGCTCCTTCCAACTGTGCTTCCAGCAAGCTCCATCCATCCATCCATCCATCCATCCATCCATCCATCCATCCATCCATGCATCTATCCACACACTCAACACCTCTGTGCCCGGCACCGTGCTGATACTGAGAAAGATGTAACCTTGGCTCCATTAGCAAGGGGTTCTTAGGCCAGTGTGGGATACAGTCAGACGTGCAGGATACTTCTCAATCTGTAAGATTAGCCCTGTGCTGGGAGAAGCACATGGTCCTCCGGGGCACAGATGGGGGCAGAGAATGGAGGGTAAGATGCCCCACAGTATTCCCAGAGGAGCAGACCATGCCTCCTGAGGTTCTGCTTCCTTTCTGTACCACCATTCATTTCTATCCCACTCTCTACTGTGTCCATCTATAAGCTGAGCACATCTATACACTGAGCACCCAAGGAGGGATACTATAGGGAAATGAAGGTGGGGTTGGACGGGCAGGCAGAGGAGGGAAGCTGACTTTACTCAACATTAGGGCATACTCCCTCATTGACACCCAGCTCTACAGCATGGCTTAGGGCCTCCCAGCACTTCTTCAGGCCCCGGGCCTATCTCCAGCACAACAGGAACATAGCTGTGTTTCCTGGCAGTCTCCCGCTCTCCAAGAGAGAGACCTTATCTAATTTATATATCCATCTGGAGCACCTACCATGGTGCGGGGCACATAGCTGCTCCCACACCGCCCTGAACTGAGCTCAGTTGAGGGTGTGCAGGTGATTGATGCAAGATCACATAGCTGGGTGGGAGAACTGGATTGGAACCTAGAACTCTGACTCATTCATTCTGGACAGGGGTGACAGTAGTATTTTTGCAGAAGACTATTTAGCTCTGGAAGTACAGGAAGTAGTTATCTTCAGATTTGGGTATTTACATACATCTGGGCTCTCCAGCTTCCAATCTCTCCTTAAAAGCCTCTCACCCAATTCTGTAGACCAGTGCAGGTGACACTGAGAGAACTCCCTTATTAGAAACTGTATTTAATTATTAGCATTAGGTGTGCATTCCCCTGGGGTGCCTGAGTCCAAAGACAGCAAGATAAACCCTGTAAAGCGTTCAATCTTTAGTTACCAAAGAAAAACAACAAAAAATGAATGAATGAATGAATGAATGAATGAATGCCTGGTGGGATCTGACAATCTTGCCTCTTTCAAAAAAATTGCATTCTCAAACCCCTACTTTCACCATCTACGATACAAGTTTGGGATATGAGCAAAAAGACATCATTTTTGAGCCAGGTCAGAAGAACAAAGAATGGGAAGAAAGACAAATAGAGAGGACAGGACTTCCCAAGTCATGAACAGAAGTTGGTGCCGGAAAAGCAAAGGACTAGGAGGACTTGGGTTCAAATTCCAATGTACTAATCGTGTTGAAGTCACAGCCCAGTCTCTTAGCCTCTCTAAGCCACTTACCTCACTTGTTAAATGGAAATTAATAATAACTCTACTCACCACGGCTGTTGGAGTAAGGGAGATAACATGCGAAAAAGCCCTTATAAACTGTAAAGCGCTGTAGGAAATTTTTTTCAGTATGTGTTGAAATGCAGACACACGTTCTCACACACACACACACACACACACACACACACACACACAGAGCTGTTGCCAACCTTAAGAGAGAAATACAGTATAGCCATAACCATAAAAAGGAACGAGAATGATTTATAGGAATTAAAGTTATAGAATCGGACATCTGATTGGGGGGAAAAAAAAGACATTCAGTCACCTTGATAATTATCGGAAAAACAGTCATCATTAAGTGTCTTTTTAAAAATAACTGCCCTGGGGCGCCTGGGTGGCTCAGTAGGTTAAGTGTCCGACTTCGCCTCAGGTCATGATCTCGCAGTCCGTGAGTTTGAGCCCCGCATCGGGCTCTGTTCTGACAGCTCGGAGCCTGGAGCCTGTTTCAGATTCTGTGTCTCCCTCTCTCTGACCCTCTCCCGTTCATGCTTTGTCTCTGTCTCAAAAATAAATAAACGTTAAAAAAAAATAAAAATAAAAAAAATAAAAGTAACTGTCCTGAGCTGAGTGTGTGATCGTTCACAACCCCCTCAAACAGCTCTGTGCCCTGATTCCTTATCTGTGAAATGAGGGTAACAATGTTGTGAAATTTAAATGCATTAATATCCATAAGGCATGTAGACTAGACCAATGCCTGGCACATTTCTTTTTTTTTGTAATTTTTTAAAAGATTTTATTTTTAAGTAATCTCTACACCCAACGTAGGGTTCGAACCCAAAACCCTGAGATCAGGCATCACATGCTCTACCGACTGCACCAGACATTGCGAACTTGAGAGCCAAGGTAGGCAGGTAGGTAAGCCAAGAAAAAAAAGGCCAGATCAGTCCGTATTCTTCATTTTCCCACCACACCTATTTAGACAGATTCCAACTCCCTCACAGATGAGGGGAGCCTAATGTGACACCTCAAACTTCCCCTGAATGAGTTATTAACAGATAGAGACCAAGTGTTCAAATCTTTCTACTTCAATACAGGACCGGCAAGCAGAATGCCAGATTTTTGTTTTGTTTTGTTTTTCAGGTGGGGAGGTAGGGAGAGGGGGAGAAAAAGGACCAAACAGTCCCCACACTGAGCCTAGATCAACACCGCCCCTGCTGCCCTTGTCGGTGGGACAGTGGGACAGCACGGCCTGGAGACATCCGCTGTAAATCACCACCTCCACAGAAGTTCACGTTCCTTTTATGGCAACAGAGCAGTCAAGGTTTTATAACATTTGTACCAAAGGAGAAACAAGTGTTGATCTGGTGCCAAACTCCACTGTAAATACAAAGTGGTTTTTTGTTTTTTTTTAATTGGTAATTACAGATGAGAACTTTACACCTTTGGCATATGCATCGTAGTCATGCTTGGTTTACATATTTGAATAAATATACCCGCCACAGGTTCCAATTTTCTCCCTGCGTTCATGTGACCATAGGCACCGAGTTCCTACTCTGTGCAGAGGAGTCCCCTGGGGAGTGTGTTAGGAGGAGGCGGGGCAGGAGGCGTGCAGGCAGACAGCCAACCCCAGACATCCCCCTGAAGGCCACCGCAGAACACCAAGCAAGCCCTGCCCTTAGGGAGCTTCCAGTCTAACTGAGGAAACAGAACACCAGCATACTACAAGTTAGAAGTCAATATAAGTGAATTCAAGACAGTTTACGAAAAGGTGTTAGAGAAGATGAGTACTCTGCAGGTCAGAAGGGAAGCCGGAGGGGTAGCCTAGGTGGCTCCATCGGTTGGGCAGCTGACTTTGGCTCAGATCACAATCTCACAGCTTGTGAGTTCGAGCCCCACATCGGGCTCTGTGCTGACAGCTTAGAGCCTGGAGCCTGCTTCGGATTCTGTGTCTCCCTCTCTCTGCTCCTTCCCTGCTCATGCTCTTTCTCTCCCTCAAAAGTAAACATTGAAAAAAAGATAGAAGGGAAGATGGAGAAACCAAGGGAAGATAGAGTGGTCAGGAAAGGCATAGTGGAAACGGAACAGGAACCAGGAGTCTTCAAAGACAGGAAAAGCACGGATAGGCAGGGGGAGACAGACAGTCTAGAGGACGGGATGCATCGCCTCCAATCAGCAGCCAGCAGACTTCCACGGGGCTTCACATATGCCAATCACAGAGTGTAGGTGCGGAAGTCAAGTGTGGGGAAACAAAAAATACTGTGGTGAGGGCTGAGGCCACCAAGATGACTGTGGAAGATAAAAGTGGGAATAAAGGTAGAGTTTACATTTTATGCAAAAAAATTTAAGGCACACACACACACACACACACACACACACACACACACACACACACACGGCGGGGGAGGGAGAAGGAAGAGGAGGAAAAGAATTGCAATTTCTATGGCAGTAATAGAAATAGACCATTAGGACTGAGTGGAAGGAATGGTAAGGAACATGGACAAGTGAAAGATGTCCCAGAGGGGAATGAAAGAGTCAGGGACTGAACGAATATCTCACAGGTGAATCAAATGGTAGGGCTAACTAGGAGGTTTCGAACATAAGGGGCTTGGAAAAACAGGAGATTGCACACGATGACACAAAAAAGAAAACAAGGAAGAGAAGTCGGTGGGTTCCATTTGGAGCCTGTGGAGCATTTTGCAGACAAAAGGACATCCATCTGGAAGGGAAACAGCAGTCCTTTGCATAAAGATAGTAGTAAAGTTGGCCAAGTGGAGGAAATTCCCAGAAAGAGGAGAATAAAACCCTGAAGATAACCAGTGAGTGGAGTCGAGCAGAAAAAGGCCAGTAAAAGATGACCGAGAAAGCACCCGAGACATCAGGACTACACTGTGGAATTCACAAGAGAGGCGGTCAGGATGAGGGGACGGGTATCCCGGAAATCAAGAAGGCCAAGGAATGAGGGAAGGGCACCAGTCCTGCCCACAAAGAGGTTCCCACCATCTCTGAGGACCCCGGCCGGACGACTGCATACACATGCCACAGCCAAACCTCAAACTGAACTGGGCTCTCTCCCCACACTCCGGGGATCAGCTGGGGGAAGAAGGACGGATGGGCATTGAGTTTAAGGAGAAAACAGGAGCCAGAGGCTGCGAACATGGTCACCTTCCTTCTCCAGGCCAACGGTGGTGAAGGATTAGAGCTTAAAATGTCACCACTAGAATACCGGTCTCTCCCCCTCACCGCAGCACTAGGTGGTAAGAATTACACTGTAGTCTCAAAACTTCCAAGAAGTCATTCATGTTGGCTGATAGATCAAGACTTACTAAACATCTTAAGCCCTCTACCTCTGTGTCTTTTTCTGGTACCCCAACGTAATACAAGAACTTCTCTCTAAAGGACAAAACTCAGGAAGACAAAACCATGCTGTTTGTGTAGTTCTCTTTTCAATTTAATTCAACAAATGCTGATCGCCTGCTACGTGCTATATCTCCATGCCCCACTTTCAGGCTCCTGGTCCCAGTAAGTAGGTTGCTACCCTTCACTTGGCATTTGTAAGAGGTAAGATCAGGAAAGAAAAGCAGGGTGGTTTTTCTTTGCTCCAATATTCTGTCTTTGCTGAAATACATCCCCTCCCTGCCAAGTCTCTGTGTTATTAGGGAAATAAAAGGACCACCCTATACAGATAGGATTCTCAACTTAAGTATCGCAGGTTCTTGACATCTTCCAGAAATGAGCACCTCCAGGCCCCAGAGGTTCTCAACTCGACAGTGAATGAGAACTGCCTAGGCAGGTTTTTGGGAAAACAAAAAGCAAACAAAAACAAAACAAAAAAACAAACAAAAAACAATGCCCACTGCCTCATCAGAGATCACATTCACACCGCCTGGGGTGAGGCTGCTGTCATTGTTTTTGTTTGTGTGCTTGTTTGAAAGCTTCTCAAATAATTCTAATATGCAGTCCGTGTGGAAACGGAGTGAACTAGCCCCCGGTCGCGTGCTTCCCCCAGCTGAGTGTGCACACAGATCCTGGGACCTTGTTAACTGTAGGTTCCGATTCCACAGGTCTGCGGCAGGGCCTGAGAATACGCATTTCCCACCAGCTCCGGGATGATGTGAGGTCGCTGGTCCAGGGGGCACAGGCGGGGGAGCAGCAGAGGAGGGGCCAAGGCCTCTGTGCTTTTCATTAGCTCTCCAAGTGATTCTGATGCACCAAAGTTTAGTGGAAAGAGAAGGAATTTGCTTCGGGGTCAAACTGACCTGGGTTACAATCCTGACCCCGACACTTCGTAATGGTGACTCTGGCCAAATTACTGCTCCTCTTGTGACTTGCATCCTTGTACACAACATGAGCATTATGGATTCGAACCGTGTCCCCGAGAAAGTTAGGTTGAAGTCCAAACACTCGGCACCTCCGAATTTGGCCGTATTTGGAAAGAGGATGGAAGCAGATGTGATTCGTTAGCTGAGGTCATACCGGAGTAGAGGGAGCCCTTAACACAACGTGACCGGCGTCATTAAAAGAAGGTAGAGTAAAGACAAACTAGGAGCAAACACCACGTGACAAGGGAGGTGGAGACGGAAATGATGCAGCTGCAAGACAAAAGAAGCCAGGGACTTACAGCGACACCAGAAGCTCAGAGGAAGGAGGGGACAGATTCTCTCGCAGAGTCTCAAGAGAGCGTGGCCATACGGACACCTTGACTTTACGCGGTCCGGCCTCCAAGCTGTGAGACAACAAATGTCTGTGGGTTGAAGCCGCCTTGCTCACAGTCCTTTGTTATGCAGGTTTGGCCAACTGACCCCATGCAGCACTGCCATCCACCTGACAGGGCTGCTAGGAGACTGGACCTGGCCACAGCAGAAGGTGCCTGCACCGAGGACCAGATTTCCTTTCCTCACGAGAAGTGCTAGGGAAAAGCACCGGGTGCTTGGCATCCCCCTTTCCAGGAAAAGTAACTGCCTGGAGACGCCTTCCAGCGCCTGGCCTCTCCCAGGGCTTTCACAGCCTGCCGTCCCGGCAGCGGGGCCCATTATGTGTCTGCACACCCGCTCGGGCACCCCCAGTGGGTTGTAGGAGCAGCCCTGCTCTGTCATGAGTGGGAACAATTACAGGCCTGGCTGGGTCCTGGCGGCCCATTCTGGCCCAGTGGGTTCTGACAGGCAGCCGCTAGGCCACGTGGCGGGGAAACTCAATGTCAGAGGGCCCTCCTGGAGGGGAACAATCAGCGCTGGGGCAGTATCCACCCTGGCCCTAACCCAGAGAGGGCCTGTCACATGTCCTAAAGGGAGGATTGATTCTAAGCCCCAAATTTTGCAGGACACTCCAAACTCAGTGTACCTTGACTACCTATGAGAGGTGGCTTTTGTACTTTTACATATAGATGTAAAAGTAATAAACAAAGAATGTTTAAAAGTCAATTCCAACTCTGCAGAGAGCAGTTGGCTCTGATATATAAGCCACCACACCCTCAGCCCCATTCGGCCCCATTCACAGATAATCACAAAGGGACCACCGTATGCATGAGGATACGGAGATGCATATGGCACAGATCAGGCCTAGAGAAGCTCATGGTCTGGCGGGAGAAGAAAAAATAATTGACAAGCATTTACTGGACGCTTAGAACATGCCGAGCGGATCGTACGTATTGTTCGTTTTACCAACACAGCAAACCCAGGATATTGAGACGAAGCAACGTTGCATGATCTATGCAGGGTCACACAGCTGATAAGTAGAAGAGGCACGATTTGAGCTACTGGTTCCAGGTCCTTCCCATCATCCCACAGCTGTTTCCCATCGGATTTGGCCAGAATAAACAAAACATAAGATGGGGTGGGATAGACCAAAGGTCATGGCCACTTCACTCCAAGAGCCCCAACAACGAAATGTCCGCTTCCGTCATCCTATACGGTCATCCCAAACCAATTCTTCAAAGTGGTGCAGTGCACATACACCTGGGATACCCTCAAGGCACAGCCTGTGTCCTGATTTTCCCAGTGAGCAAGGCTTCTGAACAGTTGCGGGGAACTCGCAATGAGAAATGAGGCCCCAGATGTTAGGCGCTCAGCAAGATTTCCATCTACCCCACTGCAACACAACCGCTGGGCTTGAATAAAGAAGGCATCTGAGTTCTCTTTGCATTCATATTCCACACCTGCATGCCTTTTCCCAACAAAGTCTTACCTCACCATGTCAGTGGGTGCCTAAAAATGCTTAAAAAAAAATGTAATGCACAATCGCTATATCTGCAATACTCATGAGAAGGGTCAACATCCTGCAAATTAATAAGGAATAATACTGTAACAGAAGAATTGGGGGAAATGTTAAATCGATGATTTATGAAAGAAATGGGAATACACTGTAAACATATACAATTATTTAAGCTCACCTGTAACCACAGAAGTACAAACTGAATTAACAAGAAGGTGTTTTCTACCTATCAGAAGAGCAAAGACATTTAAAAAATTAAACACCTGACATTGAGCATGGACTGGGGGGAATGAGCGTTCCACTTCGTTTTTAGTGAGGCGGACACAGGGAATTTGGCAATATTATCATATAGCTCTTAAAGAAAACAATCTACCCTTTATCTATCCCCTTCCACTTCTTGGAACTGGTCCTAAAGAAAGAATCGCATATATTACTCAAGAGCATTCACTTCAGTTACTTGCAGAAGGGAAAAACTACTCTCGCTGCTTTAAAAACACAAAACAAAACAAAAACAGGCAAATGCCTGAATAAAGGTATTTTACGTGCACAGATACATGCATATATTCGAGGTCATTTTTTAAATAGCTTTCTAGATTTTTCAATGATGTGCAAAAATCTAAAAGTATATCGGCACAGAAAGAAAAACAGGACAAATACAGATGATAGGAGTTTGATTTCTTTTATGCTTTTCAATTATTTCTAATGTCAAAATAAGAAAAACAAAAAATGAGTGTGTACCTTAAATCTAAACATTTCCAATTATAACTTCCGCCATTTAAATTTTTTTTTTAATGTTTATTTATTTCTGAGACAGAGACAGAGCATGAGTGGGGGAGGGGCAGAGAGAGAGGGAGACACAGAATCCGAAGAAGGCTCCAGGGTCCGAGCTGTCGGCACAGAGCCCGACGTGGGGCTCGAACTCACGGACCGTGAGATCATGACCTGAGCTGAAGTCGGTCGCTCAACCAACTGAGCCAGCCAGGCGCCCCATATAACTTCCACTGTTTAAGATGCAGGGCACTAACACTTAAACATTTATCATGTTCCTGGCATGATCCTTGACTTTATGCTAAACATCTCATTTAATGTTCACAGCAACCATATGCATGCAGCACTACAGCTATTTTAAATATAGAGAGATCGAGAGCCTTGTCTGGAGTTGCTCAGCTAACAGCTAGGCTGTACATATCCGGGCCTGACGTTCTAAAGCCAGGACACTGTTTAATACAGCAATGCAGGGCAAGCGGTGGGGGGGGAGCTGAGAACCATCCTTATTTCCGTTTCAGTGCCCATCACAAGGGCATGAATATACATGGGCTTATATCAAAGGCAGCAATCTTTTTTTTTTTTTTTTTTTTTTGGTAAAGCAGCAAGTTTTCAGATTTGCCTATATTTTTATGTCTGTGCCCAAACCTTTCTCCATGGCACATACAGCACATTTTAAAAGTTTTTCCCCTTTCCTTTCCTGGTTATTCTTGTAATACCCTTGGAACTGTGCCCCTTCCTCCCCAAATATGTGGAATCAGTGACAGCTGCCTGGAGAAAAAAAGGCCCAGAGCAGAGAAGCACTGTTTACCTACCAAACAAAGCCTGATCGAGATCTCCCTTAAAAACGCTCGCTCACTTTTGTCCGATTTCTGTACTCACCAAACAACTTTCCAATCAGTGAGGTGATCTCCAAGTGTTCCCCATGTACCTGGAGTAGTGTCCTGAGCACCTGCTCGACTCCCATCACCCTGCAGCCTGATCTCCCATTGGGGGCACCTCTAGACGATGCCCCCCCCCCCACCCTTAGTTTACGGGAACAGCAGAGTCCATGTCTAGCTTGTTTGTTCTTTTGGAATTCCTGCTAGTCCTTTAGCTTCAGGTTTCTGTAATTATACCCTATAGTACATGCAGAAATTTTAGTTCGACTTGCTTTGTGTACAATAAACATTTCACCTATGTTCTCCAAATAAATAAGGCTGCTTGCCTTGTGCTTGTTATTTTCTCCCTACGGTTATCTCTCTGTATTCTGCCTGTTACTAAAGAAACATTTTCCCCTATTCAATTTTAGTTTTGTTTTTTTTTTTAAGTTTATTTATTTTGAGAGAGAGAGAGAGCACAAGTCGGGGAGGGGCAGAGAGAAGATGAACCAGAATCCCAAGCAGGCTTTGTGCCATCGGCGCAGAGCACGACGTGGGGCTTGAACCCACGAACTGTGAGATCATGACCCGAGCCGAGATCAAGAGTCGGACACTTAAATGACTGAGCCACCCAGGCGCCCCCATTATAGTTTTACTATAGGAAAAACTTGTGTTTCTAATGCGAGACAATAGATGCCTAGAGAACTGGCTTAAGTCAGTTCCAAATCTCAATCAAGAGGCCCTTTCCTTGAGGCTGACACCACCCACTGACTCCTATATGTCACAGACACATCTAAGATGCTCTGCTCCCACGCCCACCCACCTATAACCCGTCATTGTACAGGGCCAGGAAAAAGCCTGCTAATCAGGTATCCCAGTCACCAGAAACCTCTATAAGAAAGACCTGCCCACTCCTGAAACTGACGAGGCCCTTATCAGCACCTTCAAGAGATATCCCATTACTGCCAGAATCTTCCATCAGACCAGGAATTCATCTTCGAAAGCCTGATGCGTTGAGAGCAACTCACACCACAAGAAGGGGTCCCCCCCCATGCTGATTACAAGGAATGCAGGAGACCAAAGTCTGGGAGACACCAGACATCTTCAGTTGATAAGGGTTTCTACAGAAGTCTCTACAGGAGACTCCCTGAGTTTGTGTTCTGAAAACACAGACCGAACTTGGGCTGTCCTCTGAAAGTGACAATGACGGAGGCCAAAGCTAGGCATTTCTGAGGCATGAACCCCACAAAACAGACCCAAGAGGAGAGCAGCCATCCCAGGAAAATCTTTATAGTATGTCCCAACACCCAGTCCATATCAGAAACCAAGGCATTCACACAAAGCCTACATGTAAGAATAATACTGCAATAAATATGTGCATGCAAATCTTTGTGTAGACTTATGTTTTCACTTCTCTTGGACAGAGATGTAGAAATGGAATTACTCTGCCTTTCACCTTTTGAGAAACTGCCAGACTGTCTTCCAAAGAGGCTGCACCATTTTACTTTCCCCACCCGCAGTGTATGCAGGTTCCAGCCGTCCCCCGTCCTCGCCAGCACTTACTAGTGTTTGCCTTTCTGACCACAGTCCTCCTAGAGCAGGTATGAAGTGCTATCTCATCGTGGTTTTAATTTACATTCTCCTAGTGGCTAGTGATGTTGAGCATCTATTCATGTGCTTTCTGGCCATTTATACACTTTCTCTGAAGACATGTCCATTAAGATCCACTGTCAAAATCAGTTAAGTTTGAACTAGTTAGTGAAGATATACAAATGGGCTTCTTTTGAAGTCCTGAGTGTCTGAGATGTTTTGATACTGGGGACATGAAAGGAGCAGAACCTAAGGGAAAACGAGAGTGTCCTCACCTCATTCCCCTTTTGCCACAGCTGAATTGAATTACACGAATGGTCTCTCTTCCCCAGCACAACTCAGGGATGTGGGCAATGTCATCCTCATTTTACAAATGAAGCTATTGTTTCATGAGCACTTACTGTGTCCAAGGGACATGGAGATAAAGACAACAGGCTAATAGCCCCCCACCCCCCAATTCACTGCCCCTTAATAGAGGAAACAAATCCCAAGAGGTAAGCTGACTTGCCCGCCCTCCCTCAACCTGGGTGGCAGAGTCCACATCTTAATGTCTGAGCCCTGGTGTCACAGTCCCCACAGGCCGGGAGCACGAAACCCCGGGTTCTCGCCCTGCTTTGAAAAAGGTCCACTGACGAGGGGGGGGGGTCCTGGAGGGGCAGCAGGGCCCCTCTCTGGGTGCAGGCTCAGCAGGTGCCTCTGTAGGGGTGGGGGCTAACGCAGGGGGCCGTGGGGCTGGCCTTCCCCACACCCAGTCGCCGGACAGATCCCCTGCGGCGGTAATTAGCTGAAACCTGTAGCACGCGCACACACATACACCGCCTCCACTTAAGACTGGAAGCGGTCACCAGCAATGATGGGTTTAAATAGCAGAGCAAGAGCTTCAACAGCCCTGGCCTGACAGAGGCTGCAAAGCAGCTGGAGGCCACAGCCCCCCACAGGGGTGGCATCTGCTCCTGCGAGCCTGCGGGGTGGGGGCAGTGTCTGTGCACCAGCTGAGACCCAGGAGGGTCCGACTAGGGCGATGCTTGCGTCGGCCCAGCTGAGCCCGCTGCACATCCCAACCCGGCTCGGGCCTCCCGATGCCATGTGCCGCTCTCACTACACACCCACGCTGCAGAAGAGCTGCCCAGGGGACTCTCCACCCGCATCTGTCGGAGCTAATTATCAACCTGGCTGCACAGCCATCTGGAGGGTGATGTCAAGTGTGATGGCACATTCAGCAGGATTCTGAGTTCCCACCTCCCACCTACTGTGAGCCAAACCCCCCTGTCTGCTCCCCCACCTCTCAAGGCATTCAAACGATGCTACCTGCACACCCAAAACTTGAACTTGGGTGGCCTCGGAAATCATGAAATAACGTAAGTTGTAGAGTCTCCGTCAGCAATGCCAGTAAGAATGATACGGGCCATCACTCCCTGAGAGCTCACTATGCTGGCCAAGGACCCGATACGAGTCGCCCACTTAACAGGCAAAACCACTCCATGAGGCTGGTTTCAAGACTCCCATTTTACAGACAGAAAACTAAAGCTTAGAGATGGCCAAGTCCTATAGCTAGAAATGCTAATGCTAGATCTTTCTAATCCTAAAGTGAATGCGCGTCTAGGCTGTAATGCAAACTGGTGTGGCAAAAATCTCAATTTATCATGGTTGGGACTCAATTACGTTAAAGTGGTTTACAATGGATTTTAGTCCCTGCTTAAGGACGTAGCTAAACTCGCTCAAACAGGCTTGGTCTAAAATGCCTTTTTTTTTTTTTTTTAATGTTTATTTATTTTTGACAGAGAGACAGAGTATGGGTGCCCCATCAAAGGCCTTCTTTTTAAATGCACAATTTACATACCTGTGTTTTACTGCTCATTGAATTTTACCTGATGCTTTTTACAGTGGTCAGCCCTGAGATTCTGTTTTCTTAGTACCCATCTCATGACCTGGCACGGGACAGCCCCTCAAAAAAGCCTGCTTAGTTCTTACTTTAAATATTGGCTTGAGGGGCACCTGGGTGGCTCAGTCAAACGTCTGACTCTTGGTTTCAGCTCAGGTTACGATCTCACAGTTTGTGAGTTTGAGCCCCACATCGAGCTCTGTGCTCACAGCACAGAGCCTGCTTGGGATTCTCTGCCTCCCTCCCTTTCTGCTCCTTCCCCGTACACGCGTGCTCTCTCTCAGTCTCTCTAAAAATAAACAAACAAACATTTAAAACAAAAAATATATGTATAAATATTGATTTGGTCTTGATGTTTTCTTCACAACTCTGGTAAAAGAATCCATTTTCACATTTGATATGTCTGTCTACACTACACATTTTGTAATGTTCATTTATTCATTTTGAGAGAGAGAGAGAGAGAGAGAGAGTGCACGTGAGCTGGGGAGAAGCAGAGACAGAGAGGGAGAGAGAGAATCCCAAGCAGGCTCCACACTGTCAGCTCTAGCCCACAAACCATGAGATCACGACCTGAGCTGAAATCAAGAGTCTGACACTTAACTGAGCCACTCAGGCGCCTCTGCATTACCTTTTTTAAAGTGCTTCCTTTTTGCATCTTCTCAAATAAACCTTATGGATATATGTAAAAATTTAAATATTTATTAATAATATTACTCAGCAAAGTTTATTTACTCAGCAAAGTTAATTTACCACTATGGTCTTCTGTAAGTCATCAGGCTTGTTAAAGATACTTAGAAAATATTTGCTACTCCTTTTAGAATTATAATTCTCATCCCCCAAATTGGCTAACACTTAAAATGATCCCATTTACTTAAAAGTCTAGGTTTTACAGCCTCAGTATTTTTTTCCAAAGAACATAAATATTTTATAAAAATAAATTGCTGGGGCACCTGGGTGTCTCTGTTGATTCAGCGTCTGACTCTTGAATTTGGGCTCAGATCATGATCGCAGGGTTTGTGAGTTCGAGCCCTGAGTTGGGCTCCGTGCTGACAGCGCAGAGGCTGATAGGAATTCTCTCTCCCCCTCTCAATGCCCCTCTCAATGTCCCTCCCCACCCCTCCCACACCACCCCTGGGTGCCCATGCGCTCTCTCTCAAAATAAATAAATACATTTGAAAATAAATTAATAAATAAATTAATTAATTAATTGTGTATATGCCTTAGTGTCAAGGTCAATGTGAAGTCTGTTGGCTTTTTTTCCTCCATTTTTAAATCAGACTTCAGCCCAGTAAAGTGTAAGAAAGCTGCATACTATGATCAGCTCACTCTTCCCTTTCCTTTTCAGAGACTGGAAACAAAAGACATGCTTTCAAGCTCTTCGAGACCTCAAAAAAATTTCAATTTATTTAGTCCAAAGAAAAATGACTTCCTTCAACACCAACAAAAACTCATGTATTTTGGAATTGTATTTTATCTGGAACTTCAGATGTGTAAACGGTGTCCGGTAAGTCATTCCTCTAAAGCTTAATAAGAAACATTTGGAACTGTCCCTCGAACCAGGTATTATCACACAGGGGCTGAAAACACGTACAGATAATCACAACACTTCCCTCCCCTTGTTTAGGAGGAATGCGTCATTCAAATGGAGAAGACAGAAAGGAGAGAAAAAGGCAAAGATCCTATAAAGTGTTGCTGAGTCCTGGTAGCAACGACTTTTTATTCTAAATGACATGCACACCTCAAGTCCCACAGCCCACCTCTGCAGGCGAGGTGACAGAACAGGACCCCAGGCCAGCTTTTGGCGTGATCTCCACCAACTGCCAGTGACTCCTAAAACCCCATCAGATCAGGGGCACCTGGGTGGCTCAGCAGGGTTAAGTGTCCAACGCTTGATCACGGCTCAGGTCATGACTGCACGGTTTATGGGATGGATCTCTGTGTCGGGCTCCATGCTGAGCATGGAACGTGCTTAAGATTCTCTCTCTCTCTCTCTCTCTCTCTCTCTCTCTCTCTCTCTCTCATCCCCTCTGTCCCTCCCCTGCCCTCGTACATGCACATGTACATGCACACACTCTCTCTCAAAACCAAAAATAAAATAAAACCTCATCGGCTCAGTATAACACTGTATGTTAACCATACTGTAATTTAAAACAACAGAACAGGGGCGCCTGGGTGGCTCAGTCGGTTAAGCAACCGACCGTGACTCAGGTCATGATCTCACAGTGTGTGGGTTCGAGCCCCGCGTCAGGCTCTGTGCTGACAGCTCAGAACCTGGAGCCTGCTTCGGATTCTGTGTCTCCCTCTCTCTCTGCCCCTCTCCAACTTGTGCTCTGTCTCTCTCTGTCTCTGTCTCTGTCTCTCTCTCTCTCAAAAATAAACAACAAAAAAAAAGAAAACAGAACAAAATCCTTATCAGATCACATCCCCACCCTGCTCAATACCCTCTCCAAAGGCCTCCTGGGTCCTTACAGAGGCCCCTCCACAAGCTCTACTCCCTGACCTCACTGGCTCCGCTTCTACACTCTCCCTCCTCGCTGACGTGGCTCCAGCCACACTGGTCCTCACGGCTCCTCAAACGCACCGGGCACACCAGGGCTTGACGTGTGTGTCGCCTGAGGCCTGGGATCCTCTTCCCCTAAAACGTCTGCTTGGCCTATCCCCTCAAACCCTTACCCAGGTGTGAATCCTCTCCCCACGCCCCCTCCCATCCTCCCTTCTCACCTTATTTTCCACTTTCCCACTGTCACCATCCGACATCCTTATGTCTCTTCCTTATCGTCTACTGCCCGCACTAGACGAAAGCCCCAGGAGGTCAGGAACTCCTGTTGTCTCTCGCTCAATGAAAACCCCCAGTGCCTACAACAGCATCTGACGTGTCAGTTGGGACTCAATAAATACCTGTTGAGTGAAGGCAGCACTGTGAATGATTACCCCACATTCCAGAAGCAAGCAAAATCTGGCCAGATACTACTAAGACTGTCATGTATAGAATACAATTATGGCATGGGATATACCTATACAAGAAAAATTAGTCTTGGGGTGCCTGGGTGGCTCAGTTGGTTGAGCGTGCAACTTCGGCTCAGGTCATGATCTCACGGTTCAAGAGTTTGAGCCCCGCATCAGGCTCTGCTGTCAGTGCAGATGCTGTCCCTCCCTCTCTGCCCCTCACCTACCCGTGCTCTCTCCCTCTCTCTAAGATAAATCAATAAACTTAAAAAAAAAAAAATTAGTCTTTACCTGCAATTCGAATTTAAAAGAGTGCTCTGTATTTTTGTTTGCCAAATCTGGCAACCCTACTCCTCACTCCAAAATGGTCAAATCCAGGCCATCCAGGTCACCTGGGCAAGGCAGATGTTCAAGGACACAGTCAGAAGACCAAATGAGAAGCCATCTCCTGTCCTCGGACCTTCTTCGCTCAGGCCCCATGGAGATCTGGGTTCTTCCAGCTTTGCGTAGAAATGCGGGCCCATGCAGGCTGAGGAGTCCCCCGGACAGAGCTCTCATCACCTCCTCGACTCTCAAAAAGGAACACCTTCTCTTCCTAAACCCCTATTTGGCCTCGTCTCAGAGAGGCCCAGATGCTCACGTCCCTCCCACCCTCCTCTGTAACATACTTCCAGGAAACACACTTCCAGGTTTCCCTTGTGCTGGGCCTTCCAACGTGGGAGATCCCTGAGGCTTCTGTTATGCAGACCAAATCTCAAAGGATGGAGATCTGTAAGTCCCTGGCACCCAAATCACATGGGTCATGGGGTGTAGGGGAGGTGGGACCACTTCGGGGGGTACATTAAGAACTGAGCCCAAAGGGAAAGCACAGAGAAGATGATCACATATCCTGGTTTGCCTGAAAGGTCTCAGTTTATTTCTGTTTCCCTGGTGTTATTCTTAATACTGCCCCATTTTATTCTCTCAAGTGTTTTAGTTCGGACATTCAAATACATGGCATCTTAGGCAACTGGGAATGACCTCTGCACCCTGGAACCCGGGATCAGTGGGACGGGAGGGAACAGCCATGTAGGAGCAGCTGCGACCACGCCTGGCCAGCTGGCCCCCAGAACTGGAACTGGGGAAAGGGCATCTCTGGGCCAGCTTCAAGTATAAAAACCAAGGACACCAGACCCCTCCAGTTCAGGGTTCTAGAAGAGCAGGTAGAAGAGGCCCTTGCCTTCCCCTCAGCTCCCCTCCCACCCTGGCCAGCACAGAGCACATTCAGGCCCACACGTCCCCCACGGCGCCCAGGCTCAGGCTACCAGGAGCCCAGTCCTGGTTCAGAGAGAGGGCAGGCCCTGCTTCTGACAGGTCACGCTTACTGTCCCTGGGCTCTCCGGGCCAGCCCCAAGAGAGCAAGCTGAAGCAGACTCTGAAAGGAGGCACTTCTACCCCACAGGAGCCACAGTTAAGGGTGGGGGGCTGATTCCTTGCAACGCAAAGGACCGCAAGGGTCCCAGCAATGCTCCCCGGGAGCCTGGGAGGAAGGAAATCACACATCAGATCCAGACCAGATCTGGTTTAGGTTAAACGAAGGAGCTGAACAAGGATCAGGGTCTAACCCATTAACTCACCCTAGGGAGCCACAGAGTAGAATGTGTCTACAGACTCAGCACCCCATGAACCCACAGGAAAAGTACCCATCAACACACCGAGAAGAGACAAACTTCAAGACTTCAACATACTTAGTACAATAAACACGCAGGCATTCGGGCTCCCCGGCTCCAGCACTTGTAAGGTTTCACGTGACAAGCAGGATGCTCAGTAAGAAGACGGACACACAAGCATGAGCTGGGGCCTGACTCTTACGGCTGCAATGGTTCTCACCGAGACCTTTCTTTCTTTAGTCCTTTCTCCTCTCTGTCTCCTGCACAAGCTCATTCACTTCTAAGGCTTTAACTCCAAACCTTGAGATGCTGTCCCTCCAAACTGTTCTCAACCCAGGACGCTGAACTTCCACGTGCCTGCTGGTCCCCTCCCCCCGGAGAACCCCAAAGCCCTGCCAGCTCCATACAGCTCAGACGCAGGACTCCAATTCTGCCCCACAGAATCTGCTTTTCCATGTGTCTGTAAATGCGCTGCTGTCCACACAGATGAAACACCTCCATCTCTTCTCTTGCCACCAAGCCCTAGAGAGCCTTCTGATCCCTCCTATATGCCATCTGGATGCCTGATCGCTATTATCCTGACCTAACCCACCCTGGCCTCTCGCTGTCACTGCCACAGCCCCTGACATAGGTGAAGCCATCCTCCTTTCCTACAGGAGTGCTGCAGTGACCTCCACCTCCTTGTGGGTCACTCCTCAGGCTTCCAGAATAATTCTTCAACACTAGCTGAGTATCCAAAAAAGTGATGACTCCTGTCCCTCTTCCAGAAATGTGCTACTCACACAGACAAGCTGATCTTCAGGGTTCAAATGCAATCACCTGCCATGTTACTCAAACTCATCCTCCTTTTCCCAGTTCATTAGCCATTCCGTCCGTGTTTGTCGGCACCCAGCCCTCCAGACTCCCCAGTGTTCCTGAAAACACTTGTCTTCACACCTCTCCCTCTCTCAACTGCGTCCATTCCTGAGAGGCAGTTCGGTCTAGTGGTTAAGACTAAGAGCAAACTGTCTTAGCAGCCAGGTGGCCATGGGGGACATTCTGAGTCTTGGCTCTGCCACTCCGTACCGCGTGAGCCTGGGTGCCAGCGTGTGGCTAAACATCTGAAAAGCAGCTCACTTGGTTTTCCCCCAACACTGAAATAGGAACTTCCCTCCATAGGTAAATCCTTGGGGGAAAAAATTCCGTGAGACATGTTGGGAAATAAACCCATCTTAGCGGAGAACCTTCCCGCCCAGTTGGCACATGTTTTCCAAGTTCTAAAGGAGGAACCGCTGGTAACTAGCATGGCGATCTATGGTGCTGTCGAGCTTCTGCAGGGACTGACTTCCAGAGTATGAGGACTGGGCTCTGCCCTTCTCCTCTCGAGGGGTTCCGACACTCAGGCCCAAAGGCAGCCTGCCAGGAGCAAAGCTGTTCTCCAGGGACTGACTGGGAAACTGAGGTTCCCCAGACACCGCCTAGAAAAATATACAGGCCCAGAACTAAAACCCTGGTCTTTGCCATGCTTACTGCGATTTAAAAAGAAAACACGCACATCTGGCTTAGTAACTCCTGGACACAAAAACCCTGGCCTTTAACACACAAGTGGTGATTATTCTTTTGGGAGGAACATCTGGTTTAGTTCGACCAGATTTGAGCCCTAAGTTCGACCACCATTTTAAGGGTAACTAAATTCAAATCTACCTAAGAGTTTGGGAGGGCCAATTCTATGCCAGGCAGTTGCACCATGTAACTTCACTCGACCTCTCCGTTAGCTCTCCTAAATCAGCATTTAGCTCCCAGCCTAGAGCCCTACAGATTTCTTCTACCCGCTCCATCACCCAGGATCAGAATTAATTGCTAGGTTCACCTGCTTTCTCAGCATTGTCCTCTCAATTCCATCTTTGCTACTGTAAAAGTAGCAAGAAAAGTAGGAAGGAAATTATCACAATGGTAGCTAACATTTATTGACCATTTTCAATGGGCCACGTAGGATGCTAAGTATATACATTTACCAACCAGCTTTATTGAGATATAATGTATATATCATATAACTCACTGATTTAAAGTGTACAACTCAATGATTTTTAGTATATTCAGAGTATGTATGTATGTAGACTATCTGTGTATGTATATATGTATGCGTATATATACACATGCACATGCATATATAACATATATTAATATATGTAATATATAATACATATTAATCATCCCAGAAAGAAACCCCATATTCATTAACAGTAATTGCCCAATTTCTTTCAAATCCTCCAGGCCTAAGTAACGACTAATCTATTTCCTATCTTTAAAGACTGGCCTATTCTGAGTATTACACACAACTGGAATCATACAATATATAGTCTTGTAATTGCACTCTGTCACTCAGCATAATGTTTTCAAGAGTTGTTCATGTTGTAGTATGTACTGGCAATTCATGCCTTCTTATCACCAAATTATAATCCATTGATTGGATATATCACATTTTATTCATGCCCATATTTATTTATGTCCATCCACTGATGGACCTTTGGGGTCCTTCCACTGTTGAGACTATTATGAATAATGCTGCTATAAATATTCATTCACAAGTTTTTATAGGGATACCTGCTTTCATTTCTCTTAGTTTTATACCTATGTGTAAAATTGCTGGGTCTTCTGATAATGCTATGTCGAACCTTTTGAGTATCTGTTAGACTGTTCTCCAGAGTGGCTGTGCCATTTTATATTCCCACTAATAATACATAAGGATTCCCACTTCTCCACATCCATGGCAATACTTGTTATCAGTCTTTTTGATTATAGCCATCCTAGTGGATATGAAGTGGTATCTCACCATGGTTTTAATTTGCATTTCCAAGATGCCAAATGATGCTGAGCATCTTTACAATGTGCTATTGGCGACCTGTATATTTTCTCAAAAGAAATGCTTATTCAGGTTCTTTGTCTACATTTTAATTGGATTACTTACGTTCTTTATCAGAGTTGCAAGAGTTCTTTCTATATTCTACATACAAGTCCCATATTAGATTTATGGCTTAAAAATATTCTCCAGGTTGTTATTTTATTTTCCTGATGGTATCCTTTGAAGCACAAAAGTTTGTAATTTTGATGAAGTATCAATTTATTTTTACTTTTATTACTCATGCTTTCGGTGTCATATTCAAGAAGGCTTTACCTAACCACAGATCATAGAAAGACTTATTCCTATATTTTCTTCTAGGGTCTTATAGTTTTAGCTTTTAAATTTATGTCTAGTATCTATTTTTAGTTAGTTATGGTGTAGGTTGTGGAGAAAGGGTTCAAATTCATTCCTGACATGTGGATACCCAGTAGTCCCAGCACCATTTATCGAAAAACCTATTGCTCCCCTCTTTGAATTAGCTTGGCACATTTGTTGACAATCAATTGACCACAAATATGCAGGATTTTGTTTCTGGACTCTTGTTTCTATTCCCAAGATACATGTCTAACTTTATACAAGTACCACACCATCTTGATTCAGACTGTATCTTTGTAGTAAGTTGTGAAATCAGGAAGCATGAGTCCTCCAACTCTGTTCTTCTTCTCCAAGTTATGTCCTGGCTATTCTGAATCCCCTTAATCTCCATATGACTTTTAGGATCAGCTTGTCAATTTCTACTAAGAAGTCCGCTGGAGTTTTAATAGGGATTACATTGAATCTGTAGATCAATTTGGGGATGACGGCTGTAACACTATTAACTCTTCTGATCTGTGAATACAGAATGTCTTTTGATTTATTTCAGGTCTTTTACAATGTCTTTCAACAATGTTTTGTAGTTTGGGGAGTAAAAGTGGCACACGTGTCTATTTTAATTTATTCATGAGTTATGTTATCCTTTTTATAATGCTGTAAACAGAACTACTTTCTTAATTTCATTTTTAGACTGTTCATTACAAATGTACAGAAATATAATTACCTTGGTGTATTGATCTCATATCTTGCAACCTTACCAAATCCTTTATTAGCTTTAATAATTTTTTTTATATAAAAGATCAGAAAGAGATAATCTTACTTCTTCCTTTTTTAATACAGATGCCTTTTGTTTCATTTTCTTGACTAATTGCCCTGGCTAGAACCTCTAACACAACGTTGACTAGAAGGAGTGAAAGCAAACATCCTTGTCTTATTCCTGATCTTAGGAGGAAAGCATTCAGTGTTTTACTATTAAGTAAACATCATATTACTATGATGCTGGCTGTAGATTTTTTACCAATGCCCCGTATCAGGGACGAAGTTCTCTTCTGAGGCTAGTATGGTAGGCACATAGGAGTTTGTTTCTATCAAGATGAGGTGTGGATTTTGTCAAATGCCTTTTCTCCATCTATTGAGATGATCATGTGATTTTTGTTCTTTATTCTACTGATAAAGTATATTACGTTAAATTCCGATTTTAAACGAACCTTGCATTCCTGGGGTAAATCCACTTAGTCATGGTGAGTAATTCTTTTTATATGTTGCAGGATTTAGTCTATGAGCATTTTGTTGAGAACTTTTATATCTGTATTCATAAGAGGTTTTGGTCGATAGTTTTCTTGTTATGTCTTTGCCTGATTTTGTGGTCAAGATAATACTTCTCTCTAAGAATGAGTTGGGCATGTGAAGCATTTTACCACATTATCTCATTTAACCCTCATATCAACCTTGTAAGATAGGTGCTAATATTAGCCCCATTTATCAGATGAGGAAATGGAGGTTCAAGAATACTAACATATCCATGGTTACACATCGGCAGAGCCAGGACTTAAGCCCAGAGAGCCCCCACTCCTGACTCCATGCCCTTAACAACTACGATGAACTTACTCCTATGGGCTGACAAACCCCCATATAAATCAGCCACTAACAAGATTAGTGGTAGGTTAAATCTACGCTAACCAGATTTTGTGACCTGGTCACAAAGGTCTGGTAACCTGCCCTAACTGAAATTAACAACCTTCTAAACTCCACAGCAGTAGCTTGCTTAGTTCACTGTTTCACTCAAATGAATCTTTGAGGATCAACAATGTCATCTTAGGATAATCTGTGGAAGTCACATTCAGACAGGTTAAACCAAATCCACAGTCAACCTGAAAAGAGTAAGGCACACACATATGTATGCATAGACACCACTTAGGACATGTCAAATAAGCTTACAAACACACTGTAGCAGGTATGTCCAAAGGGGAAAAATTGTCAAAGACTAGCTTTCTAGGAATATGTTTTACTATAGTTATAAAAATCAAATCAGGATGGGAGGAAGGTGGGTTCAGTCACCACAATAGCCAAATCAGGCTCAGCCATCCTTTCTAGCCACTGAATATCCTATATGGGCAGAATCATGGTGATATGGGCACAAAATTGTAAACTAAGAAAAAGTGTTCCCATTCTCATTGACCCAGGCACAGGGTCAATGTGGTCAGAACAGAAAAACACAGACATGGGGATGGGGTGCTATGGGTTCCACCATAAATTCTGCTTTACCAGGAGGTTACCTCAAAATAAGGTATCCTAATGGAAAGCCCTCTGGGCTCTGTGCCCCAGTGTCTCATCCATAAAATTCTAACTGTTGCCTTCATTATTTCATTAGAATGTTGCACATGTGATAACAATGCAGGGAAAAAATGCCTGCTAGAGATGGAAAGGTGGAATTATTATTACCAACAATTTTCACCAATCCACACATTTTTTGAGGGCCTTGTGTGTGCCAGGCACTATGCTAACTGCTAAAGATGCAGACGTGCTGATGACACTGCCCTGCCCCCCGAGGACATGGAGACACAAACACTGTAAAAACAACTGCGCCTGAAAGGCTCTGACAGTTAAATAACTTAATTAAAAAAAAAAAAAAAAAAAGTGTGTGCGCGCACACACACACACACACACACACACACAAAGGAGCAACTATCTCTGCTTGTGGAGTTTAAGGAAGGGTTCGGAGAAAAGGAGAGTATTTTGTACAGGGTCTTAAAGAACCTGTAGGAGTTTGCCAGTCAGATAATAGGATAAAGAGGATCCCAGACACCAGGAAAGCACATTCTCCCCTTTTCATTGTTTACTTGGAACCAAAACTCTCTCCCAAACCAGGCAGGCAGCAGTTTAGGGACACGGAGTCCAGAGGACCTCAGGTTACAGTTCTGTCAAGCCTCAGAGGCAGCAGACAAGTGGCGGTTGAGACTCCGGTGCTGGCATCAGACCGATAGGGGCTCATACCTCCGATCCAGGAGTTACGAGTTGCATGACCCTGAGCCATTTCCGGGCCTTCGTGTCCTCATCTGTGACACGGCAATGATAATAGTAGCTATTCATAAGAGCTGTCGTGAGGCTTAGGTGAGTTGATGTTAAGCGTCTAGAATAGTACCTGGCACACAGCAAGCCCTGGCTAGATGTTCATCATCGTTATTGTGAATCCCTGTTGCAATGCCTGCCCCGGTCAGCCCAGGCCTCACTCAGATCCGTCCATCTCAAAAGTGCCCTACCCCAGTGCACGCAGTCATCCCACCTGGCAAATCCCTTCACCTAACAACTGTTTGCGGTTGCTGTCTCAGGACACACAAGGCACTGAGAGAATGCTTCCTAATACACGTGGCTTACGATCCAAGTAACCCAAATAGCATCTTCCATAAGCAGGATCGTATCGCCACTGCATTCTGTGTGTTGCTGTGATACAGCAAATACAAAGGCACATCGAAGTACAGAGACTGCAGAAACAGTTGAATAAACATGCAATCCGATACCTCACATCTGGCCATGTCATCAGCCCCAATACCTTACTCACCATCAAATAGGGTTAAAGCTGTGGCTACTTTATAGGTACAAATGTCTTTATCGGGACATTAACGTGCGCCGAAGCTCTCTCAATAAAAGCAGCCATAAACAACAATCTCTTCTAAGCTGTCACGGAAGCTACTGTGTTTGTAATAGAACCATTCATCTGAGAGACAGTTGCCAAAGCCTGTCTCAACACAATGGCAAGCTAGTCACAGAGCCAAGGCAGATCCAGGGAAGAGGGCAGACACAGAGTAATTGGGACCTTTTCTAAATGGCTGGGGGGGAGAAAAAAAAAAAACCCTCAGCTTATTAACATATGTTAAATATTACCCCAGATGCTGCAAAGCATTTCCTCCATAGCATTCTCTTATAAGGTAGCCTAAAAGTTCCTCTGGCCTTTGCAAAAGGAACAATGTCTATGGAAATTTTCAGCTAATGACCAATTTCATTGCCTGTGATGAAAAGGCTGTAATGCTATTAAAAAAAAATTTTTTTTTAAATAAATTGAATGTCGTGGGCAGCACGTTTCAACGTCACACCTTTCAGACTGTGCTCTGAAAAGCTAAGAAAGAGGGGACTACAATGATACAGAAAGAGGCTTGAAAGAAATAATATCCTTACAGGCTTTGAAGAGTGAATTTGATTTTATTATTTACCTGGATTTGAAGCATTTGAGAGAAGGGAAGGTGGGCAGACAGAATAATCTGCAGTTTATGCACAAAAGGTAAATATCAAGCAAATGAAACCTACCTGTTATTAATTCAAATGATTACATCAAATGAGAATGTATACTACACCATAGTCTCGAGAGCATTTTCATACTCTAAAAGTCACCTAGCTCTGCCAAAAGGCAATGCAAACACAAGACTATTTGCTAGGAATCTGTTACAAAAAATAACACGATCATAAAAAAAAAAAAAAATTAAAAAAAATTTTTTAGCAGTTTTATTTACTTTTTGAGAGAGAGAGAGAGAGAGAGAGAGAGAGAACATGAACAGGAGAGGGGCAGAGAGAGAGGGAAAGAGAGAATTAAGCAGGCTCCGTGGTGTCAGTGTAGAGCCCGATGTGGGGCTTGATCTCACAAACTGTGAAATCATGACCTGAGCCGAAATCAAGAGTCAGACGCTTAACCGAACGAGCCACCCAGGCACCCTTTAAAAAAAAAAAAAAAAAAAACTTTTTTAAAGAGAGGCCCCCTCCCAGCCCTCCAAAATAAAACATGTCCGCTACTCCTGTCAAGTTTGAGTTAAATGATAAGCACTGGTGCGGCAGGGGTTATGGTGTGTTAACTCCCATTAATATTGTTGTGTCCCTTTGCTGTGAGCGTGCAGACATTAGAAGAATGGATTCGAATGCTTTTCTCTACCTCTCCCATAGCCATTTTACCATAATAGACGAATGTCAGAATAATTCCACTGTTGGTCTGGACAGCTGACTGACAGATCCAACTGGCCAGGGCACCTGTTGAACTCCCGGACCGACGTCCTGAAGTCTATAATAAGAACACTCTGTCCTGCTTCCTGCCCCAGCACCACCACTCTCTGACCACCTGTCCCTCAAGACTGTTGCCCTGAAGAGTTCAGTGGCACCAGCTTCCCTTCCACTCACCAAGACCCTGCAAAGCCCACCCCACCCCCCACACCTCCAACCGAATCCCTAGTGAACGTCACACCAAAGTGGACCTAGGCAATATGGTTTGCTTCTAATTCTTGGTACTTTCCACATTTTCCTTTAATGAGTATTCCTTACTCAGAACCAGAGGGACAAAATAAACTTGATATAATTATTTTTTCCTCCAATTCCAAAAGCAACATATGTTCGCTATTAAAGAAACTCCATTAATACTGCAATATATAGGGGAAAAGGAGTAAGTCTCCTATAATCCAACCCCTGTGGCAACCACTATTCCTATGTTGTAAATTCCTGCAGATTATTTCTATGATCCTGACCACGTGATACATTTATGTATTTAAATTTACAGAGTTGAACATTCTCTAAGACGGCACCTTTACTAAAGAGATCAGCAGAACACAACCATAATAATAATTATTGAAATGACCACTGTACGTCCTATCAGTGGAGAGGGATACAAATAAGTAATGATAGTAAGAACTTAGAGACAAGCTCCCAAGTGACAGGCAAGGCCACAGCCACGGGAGCGTGGAGCTAAAGCTCTAGAAGTCAGTGTGGGAAGAACAAAAAGACTTGTAATCCACGGTTGTGCCTACAACACCCAAGTGTGTCCAAGCCCCCTCCCCCTGGAGGCTGTACAGGGCCACTTGTCTGGGGCTGCCCAGCCTCTGCAGTGCAACAGGCTCCCAGTGGTCCCCCGCACTGTATGTGACTCTGACCTGGACAAGTTTGCCCCAATCTCCCCTCTCCGACCCCTTCTTTGGCAGAAACCCTGAAGGGGGAGGGGGGAGTTCAACCCTCCCTTAACGAAACACCCCTCTACCTAGGACAGGGAAGCTTAATCCTGTGTGACAACTCCAAAACATTCCTACCTACCTTTCCAACAGGCCCTAAGGGGGCTTAACCTCACAAAAGTACTCTTTTTAGGATTCAGTTCAAAGCACTTTCTCATCTGCAATTGGATTTCTCTCAGCATTGTTGAGAGGCAGGGAGAGATATGTGGATTTCCTCATCCCATTCTACAGATGATAGTGACAAAGTACAGAAAGCTAATACAGCTGTCCAAAGACACATCACAAATAGGAATAGTATGGGAACGGCCAGAGAAGTTGGGAGGAAGGAAGTAGGAACTGTTAGCATCTTCTTGTGACCCTAAATGTTCCTTCTACCCCACCACTCTGCCACCTGCTTTTTACTATGTCCATACCATGTATTCACTTATACCTAACTCATTCCATTAGCATCCATGGGGTCATGTCCTCAAAGAATTTCTCCCAATATCTGGTTACTCTGGCACATTTATTTACAAATTCACACTTCACTACTATGCACTTCAACATTAAAGTGATTAATGAACCCAGTGCTGATGAGGTTCCCCATGTTTTACTTCCTCTTCACCAATGGTCATCACCCACGCTCGTATCAGTTGACCACATTCATGGCCACACCTCGAAACTCATCGCTCGAAATCTCTCCACCTCTAATCTCAGATGCTGCCTCTCCCATGCGTGACCACAGCCTCCTACCCTGCCTCTTCTCCTAACTAACAGAGGCTCTGGGCAGTACATGCCATGACGTAGCCCCTCCAGCTTCCCCTTGTCCCTTTCCCAACCTAGGCTGGTACAACCATGTGATCACCAGCACCTTGGTGTCTCAGGTCCCAACTTTGACAACTGTCAAAATATGGATGAACCAATAATCCTCTGGTGAAAAAAAAATACATGTATCACAAAATCACGCCAATGGGCTTCCCAAAAAGTACTGCTCTCTACCTATACATGAATTAACTCAAAATTGATTATAAGCTTAAATATAAAATATAAAACTGTACACCTTTTTGAACAAAACATCGGAGAAAATCTTCAGGATCTAGGGCTAGGCAATGAGTCCTTAGACTGGCCATCAGAAGTATAATCCACAAAAGGGAAAATTAATAAATTGGATCTCATCAAAATTAAAAACTTTTAATGTGGGATCCCATGTGAAGAAAATGAAAAGAAAAGCAACAGACAAGGAGCCAATATTTGCAAACCACATATGCAACAAAGGAGTCGTATTTAGAATAAACTCCCTAAACTCAACAGTAAAAATATAAAGAATCCAATTAGAAAATGGACAAAGGACATGAGCAGACATTTCACTGAAGAGAATATACAGATGGCTAATAAGCACATGAAAAGATGCTCCACATCATTAGTCACTAGGGAAATGCAAATTACAACCCACATGAGATACGACCACACACCTCTCAGAATGGCTAAAATAAACAAGGGACAACATCAAATGCTGGTGAGGATGCAGACAACCTAGATTGCAGGGGAAAACGTGAAGCTGCTCTGGAAAACAGGGGACCGGTTAAAAACAACAACAACAACAAAACAAAACAAAACAAAAAAAACCCAGAAAGTCCCAACTACCACTGCTGGCCATTTTATCCCGCAGAAATGAAAACTCACGTTCACACAAAAACCTGTGTATATCAACGGCCATAGGAGCTTTATCTGTAATAACCAGAAACTAGAATCAGTCCAGATGCCCTTAAACAGACATCCCACGGAAAACACTCAACAATAAGAAGGAACAAGCCATTGATAACATGCCAACAACGGGGATGAATCTCCAAGGAATGATACGGCATGGAAAAAACGAACGCAAAAGGTTCCATACAGTATGATCCCATTATATAACAGGTTGGAAATGGCAACATTTTAGAAACAGGTCGATTAAAGGTTGTCAGGAGTTAAAGCCCGGGCAGGCGGGACAGTGCTGGGTGTGGTCATAAAAGGGCAAGTCCAGGGATCCTAGCGGCACTGGGACTGTTCTGCACCCTCACTATGGTGGTGGATACACCAGTCGACACTGGTGATAACACTGTACAGAACTTCATGCACACACACACACACACACACACACACACACACAGAATGGGGAAATCTGAGTAAGATCACTGGTGTGTTATCTATCAACATGAATATTCTGGTTGGGACAGGATGTAACAGTTTTTGCTAAATGTAACCATTGGGGGGAAATGGACAATGCATACAGGGGATCACTGTGTATTTCCTACAATGGCACGTGAATCTACTTATCTCAATACAGATTTCAATTAAAAAAAGGAAATAAACAGGATGCCTGGGTGGCTCAGCTGGTTAAGCATCCGACTTCGGCTAAGGTCATGATCTCACGGTTTGTGGATTTGAGCCCTGTGTCAGTGCAGAGCCTGCTTGGGATGCTCTCTCCCTCTCTCTCTGCTCCTCCCTGACTTGCGCGCGCGCTCTCTCTCTCTCTCTCTCTCTCTCTCTCTCAATAAATAAATGAACTTTAAAAAGAAAAGAAGGCTCTCCAGGTTCTCTCAGGGCCTCCTGCCAGTGCTGGGCAATACCTTCGCTCACCTCAGCATCTCTACTAAGCCTGATCTACTTTTCCAAAGCCCGCAACCCGCCTCGGCCCACATGGCCTTACTCCCCTCATCGGTAGACCCGATCATTAGGCCCTCCCCAGACCCTCCGCCCATCTGGTCCTGGCATTGTGCCTCAGAGTAAAAGAAGCCCTACCCCCTCTTAAAGTCACTTCTGGGTTCTGTGTCACCAAATATATCCTCACCTCATCAATTTCTGTCCCCTGCTAACCACTCTCCCCTGTCCTAAGGGAAGTCTTCCTTTAACTACTCACGTCCTTCAAGATACCATCTCATGGCTGCTCCTGTGTGTGGCCAGATCTCTCCAAAGACTAGGCCATGGTCGTGTTCTGTCTCGGTACAGAGGAAACATAATCTGACTAACATAGTTTACTTCCTGTACCCAAACCTTGTAAGGACTGTTTCAAATGTCAGTTTCATTCTCTGCTCATTTCTTTTTTTTTTTTTTTTTTTTTTCCCCCACTCTAAAAATGTGCTCCTGTCCTCCTGGACCCAGGCTGTAGCCTCCTAGCCCTATGGCTCTCAACCTGGCTGATCACCCAAATTTCCCAGGGAGCTTTAAAAAATATAGATTCCCAGACCATTTTCCTAGAGGTTCTCATTTGATTGGTTTGAGTTAGTTTTTGTTCCTTTTCTTTTTCTTAAAGGCTTAAAAAGCTTCTCAAGTGCTTCTGCTGATGACGGTCAGGCTGGGGAACTACCAATGTGTCTCTCTTTTTCTCAAAAAGACACTTCTCTTTATTGTCCCACTGCAACAGGTACCTCATTTAAAAATTGTGCCAGCTTCACTGTGACCCACTGGGAGTGCCTAAGGGACCACTTCTCTGATGGCGAGCCTCCAGCCAGCCTTGGTGGCTGCCCAGGGCCTTGAGCTCTTGACAGAACTCATCTCCTCCTTCCTCTCCTGTCTACAAACCTGCTTCTCCAGTCTCCACTCCCCACTTCATCCTCCGGGCCCCCGAAAGCGGAACCCTGACATCACTCAACCCCACCTTCTCTTTCACAAATCCCACTGGGTTGGCCGGTCCTGTTGGTTCCACATCTGGAACTTCTCTGCCCACACTGCTGGTACCTGCTTCAGGCCTCTTCCTCTCCCACTGGGCTCCTGCAATAGTCATCTATCTTGCCTACACGCCTGCAGAGCCGGCTTCGTAAAACACCGGCTGAGTCACGTCATCTCTCCGGGAAAAATGTAATGGCTTCCCTTTGTCCTCAGAATGACCACCAGACACCACGCTGTGGCCTTCACGGTCCTCCATGATGCAGAGGCAGCCCAGGCCCGCCTGCCACCACCCTCCCACATACACCCTCATTTCTAAGAGCACCAGAGGGATGCCCTCGCAGGACTCTGTGCCTTTCTCACACGGTCTGCTTAGATCTGTTCGCCTTTCCCTTCTCCGTCTCTTGCCACAGCAGCAAGTCTGAGCCTAGGCGCGACATCACCTGAAGTTTTGTGCAGTGATCCTGTAACTTCACCCAACTATGCATCTCCCTGGGGAGAAGAACCACAACTTTCTATGGTTTTCAAAGGGGTCCAAAATCCAAAGTAAGCGAAAAACACACACTACGTGGCCTTCTCCCATTCAAAGTTAGCTCAAATAAGTCTGCCTCTCTGCCTCTGCCTCCTTCATTCTTCTGCATTTTCTAACAGAGGTATGTGTATTCCCCAGTCACAATCACTTCCCACTGCCCTACCACTAAGCTGTGTATATCTCTAGTAGGGCATACACTTCCCTCCAGATCAATATGTACAGCTGACCCTTGAACAACACAGGGGTTAGGGGCGCCGACCCCCTAAGAGTCAAAAATCCTACAGAGTCAAAAGTTTAACTTTTGACTCCCCAAAAACTTAACTATTAAAGAGCCTACTGATGGCCAGAAGCCTTACCAATAATAGAAATGGTCGATGAACACCTATTTCATATGTTGTGTGTAGTATATGCTGCAGTCTTGTAATAAAGTAATCTAGAATAAAGAAAATTATTTTGGGGGCACCTGGGTGGCTCAGTTGGTTAAGTGTCCAACTTTTGACATTGGCTCAGGTCATGATCTCATGGTAGTGGGTTCGAGCCCCGTGTCAGGCTCTACATCAAGTGTGGAGCCTGCTTGGGATTCTCTCTCTCCCACTCTGCCCCTCCCACCCTCTCAAAATAAGGAAATATTTTTTAAACACAAACTTATTTTTAAAATCATAAGGGAGAGAACATACACTTACAATACTGTACCACATTTATCTTAAAAAGCCTGTATAGAGTGGGTCTGCACAGTTCAAGCCCTTGTTGCTCAAGGATCAACTGTTAATTGTATAAAGTGGCTTGCTTTCAGATGTCAGCTCCACTACTTATCTACTATGTGACCTTGAGCAATCGATTTGACCTTGGGCCTCAACTTCCTCAGCTGTCAAGTACCTGTATCGTTGGGTTGTCGTGAGGAATAAACAAGACAACACGTTCTCAAACAAAAAGAGTGTCTAGGGATGCCTGGGTGGCTCCATCAGTTAAATGTCTGACTTCAGCTCAGGTCATGATCTCAGGATTCGTGAACTCGAGCCTCGCATCGGGCTCTGTGCTGACAGCTCAGAGCCTGGAGCCTGCTTCGGATTCCGTGTCTCCCTCTCTCTTTGCCCCTCCCATGCTCATGCTGTGTGTCTCTCTCTCAATAATAAATAAGCATTAAAAAAAATTTTTTTTTTAAAAAACAAAAAAACTTCCCAGCCAAAACGCTGATGACGCTGGCTTTGCTTTTCTCACAGGAACCAAAGTCTTTCAAAATCCTCTACTACTCACGTGTTCTGAGGAGTCCAGAATTAACCCTCATTCTACCACTGGGCCCACCTGGGCAGAAATCCTTCCTACCTCTTGCATTAGCATCCGCCAGCACCTAGCAAAAACCAGGATTTCTTCTTCCTCATCTAGGAAGACCGTTAAATATACACTTTTCTCTCTCTTATTTTCCCCCCTGCATTCTCTTCTCCCTTTCTTTCTAGCCAGTGCCTCTACCAACAGAGGCCCCTCTGGCCTCAGGATTACTCACCAACCTTTCTCTGTTTTCAATGATAATTCAGGTATGCATGTATTGGACAAACATCACTGATAGCTTCTATGTCTGACAAGGCAGTCAGGGTGGGGTCCTTGCCTTACGGGGCTTCTAGTCTGTTCTCAGGGCACAGTTCTTTGTGCTTCCCATTTGTAGCCAACTCACTTGAAATAATACCCTGAATCACAGGTCAGACAGAAAGAGGAAATCAAAGATGCCACATGATGTCCAGGTGCAGAAAAACAACTTCACCTCAGGCCCCGAGCGTCACTTTTCCAAGTGGCCTGGAGATCCCACAGGGCTTGGATTTTATAGCCATTTCCACATCAAGGCCTCTGGGGCCTACAGGCACAGGCCACTTTCCTGGTCTTGAAAGGGGATGTTCCTGCATTTTCCCAACCAGTTCTCAAAACCAGGAGGACCACAGATTTTAGTCTCTGCCTAACCGACTAATGCTCACCCATTCTGACATCCCCTGCTGTCACCTCACTACAAGTGCCCCCCTCCCTTTTCTGTCAGTGCCTTTGTGAAGTAGGCAGGGGCCCCTTGCATGTCCAGTGCTCCCCCAGCTGGCAGGGTTCAGCCTGAACAACTGGAGAGGACTGGCCCACAGGGGTCTTCCTTCTCACCCCCTCAAACTTCTGTTGTCCTCACAGTTTTTCTCTCCAGGACTAACCAGTAGGTCTGGCATCCCAGCAAGAAAGGGGCCATCCATGGAGCTGTCCCTAGGTGAGGACCCCCAAGACATTTGCTCATAAAAGGAGAAAACCATTGCCTAGCAATTGCTCTGTCCAGGCCGCCTGTAGGATCCCAGGGCACCAGAATCTTCCAGACAGCTTCCTGGCCACCATCATGGCCAGCCTTGTGATCTAGGATCCTCCCTCTGCGTTATTTGAGAAGCTTTCCTCCTGCCAGCATTGGGCCAGGTGCCCTGGACGCTGGTGGCCAAGAACAGGCTTCAAAAGGCTAAGTGGAAGGTGACCATCTTCAAAGGGTCCTCAGACTTCCCAGAAAGCTCTGGCACACAGCCCTGACCTCAGGTCAGTGTTTCCTGCACATGAACTTGTGATGGCTCCGTGAGGGCAGGGACCGTGTCTGTCTGGTTCACTGCTGTATCCCTGACAACCCCCAGCACCCGGCTGGATACAGGCGGCGCTCAATACTGATCTGTTGAATTAACACATAATGACCTCCACCAAGCAAGGAATGAAAGCACGTGAAAAGAGCCCAGGTCTGGGGGTCAGACAGACCTGGATTTGAAACCTTCTGGCTATACCATTTACACTAGTCATGTGCTTTCTCGTCGACACAGTGGGGATCAGAATATCCACCTCAAAATGTCATTGGGAGCGGTAGATGGAAAGCGTATGGAAAGCCTTTAGCCCAGCTCATGGCAGACAGCACTTTTCGTTTTCCGTTCACAAACACTTCCATAGCTCTCACCGGATGCCAGACACCGTCCAAACGTGGCAGGGGGAATCCCAGATCACAATTAGTTTGTTTAAATCTTGTAACGGTCCCCCAAAGTAGGATCTATTTAAATCCCTTTTGCGGTTGTGGTAACAAAGGCACCAGGAGGAAAAGCAACTTGCCCAAAGTCTGATATCTAGAAGAGGCAGGGCCAAGCCTCCTATCAATTCCAAAGTCCAAAATTTTAAGTGCTGCTCTCTTCGGTCTCTAAAGCAATCAGTGGAGGAATGTTAGCTGCTGTCCCTACCCTGGTTTGATTATGGGAGATAATGGGACCACAGTGCTAGACTAGGGTTTTCAGCTGCAAAACAAACACATCTGGGTATCCCTGTGGTTCACGGCTTTGTTTTAAAAACTAATGGCCTGTTCCCGTGAAATCTAATCTCAGACCAGTTTGCTGATCAAAACCTTCTCTCCCATTGTGTCCTCTTGCTATCTCCTCTCCAACTATCTACCAGAAAAAGAGACACTCAGCTACGTAAAAACAGGAAACACAGAGAGAGAGAGAGAGAGTGAGCCTGCAGAGAGGCCTCAATCTCCTAACTATCCCTAAGGACAGATGCCCACACAGAGGGGCCCAAGGCAGAAAAGTAGTCTGTCCACGTGGAGGCCAATCACATCAAGTCTCAGCTTCCCCACAGACCCAGGCAGCAGAGGGAGAATCAAGCCATCTCTTCTAATGGCCCAAACCTCCTCATAAAGAAAGCTTTCCATTTTTCCCCTCTATAAGACTGCATTTGCCCTATTGCCGACCACGGAGGAAATGTCATTACCAAAATAAATCAGCGCTGCACTTGACCTTCCTTCTCAAATGGCTCAGTATTAGTGACATCACAATGCACTCTACAAATGCTCAGAAATATTGGAAAAACCCCCTCAAGTCAAAAACACTTGGTATTTCACTAAAAAGCATTAGATTATTTTGATTTTATTCCACGGAATCTAAAATGCTTTCAATGTTTTCATTTTCAAAATGCTCAAAAGAAAAAGAACGCTCTTAGGACCTTAGGACACTTCGACTCTGGGTCTAGCTTGTGCCTGGTTCATGTATGGTAAGATGCGGAACAAGCCAGAAGCCAGGGAACAGTACCTCTGGCCCCACACTGCTCACTGACACAATCCACAATCCCCGAGTGGCGGGGGCCTCACTATGGAGGTTCCCACGTCAAACTTCTCTTACCCTCAAAGTCACAGGGGAATCATCAGCAGCCCTCCTGAGGGATGTCGTCTGCACCTCTCGAGTCCCTGCTAACTCCATGTGTCCCTTTCAAATTACCAGTCAGAGCACCACCCCTCCATGCTGGCCACCGAGGGGGGGTTGAGGGCATGGCTTCAAGACCACCGGAGCAAATGCATTTCCTGCCCCCCCCATCTGGACACGTGACCCCGCAGCCGTTGTAATTCCTAATGCTGCTTGCTCGAAAGACCTCCCCATTTTAAATCAGCTTGGTCGCTACTAACACAATAAGTCGGTGGAATGTTGGTTTAAGGAAAGAAAGAATCCATACATCAAGAACAAGTGCTCTCATACTGATCACTCTTACTGAGGTACAAAGTCCCGGCATCACCAAACGTACAAGTCTCGGGGACCCATAGACATCAATCACTTTAATTGACTCTTTTTCCTTTCCACAGGGGAGAAAACGGAGATTCAGGCAGAAGGCAAATCTGTCCGCGGGTGGTAAAGGACTCCAATCCAAAACTTCTTGGTTATTTTTCCAT
Source organism: Panthera tigris (assembly GCF_018350195.1). NCBI lineage: Eukaryota > Metazoa > Chordata > Mammalia > Carnivora > Felidae > Panthera > Panthera tigris. Next base: position 68,608,546 of record NC_056669.1, on the reverse strand, counting down.
ATTCAGCCCAGTGCCTCGGACACCCCATGACCACCAACAAGAGCACTTAACACACGGATTTCCACAAAAAAATTGTTTCTGTGATGGTGTTATAGGCAGACTGGTGAAATCTACCAATGCTGCTACCTAAAAAGTAAAACCAACAGAGAAGAAAACACAATCGGGAGTAGACAAAATTAACTTTTGCTCTGAATTAAGTTCTCGGCCGCAAACCTCATTCCTAAAGCACAAGCACCTTTCCAGTATCCTCTGTGAGAAGAGAAGGGTAGTAGTTCCTACCGACCAGGATGTGCGATACTCGGCTGATATTTTAGAGAACAACAATTTCTGGACTAACAAACTGGAGTTGTACAACGGAGAGCAGCCTGAAGCTGCCTTCACAACTAGTAATAAAATCAGCTTCAAAGGAGGCGGAAGGATTAAAGTACTTTCCTCTGCCTTTAAAATGGGGGGCGGGGGTGCATTTTTAGGTATGAAGACAAGACCCTGCAAGCGTATCCCCAGGCTGAGGAAGGGTAGCCCAGGAAAGATACACACACACACACACACACACACACACACACACAGAGAGAGAGAGAGAGAGAGAGAGAGAGAGAGAGAGAGAACAGACAGCCCTGAAACTTTCTACCCACAGCAGCTGATATGTTTCACCCTGAGTCCATTTCACCAATGGACACAAAGAAGCTTCTCTGGCTACAAAGGATCACAGGAGAGCATAAAACAAATGAAGGCTTGGGCTCTCTCCCCTGTGTGTGTGACACTGACAGGCTGGAGACTCCAAGGCTGCAGAAAGCAAAATTTCCCTTGTTTCCATTACATCATCCAAGTTGGAGAAGGGGAGGGCAGGGAACACAGCTGGTAGCAGCTGCACCACCATCTGCCTTCTCCTTAGCCGCGTGTGCTAGTTTGAGCAGCAGCCTCCTACGGCCCCAGATAGACGAGGCGCAGGATTAAAGGTACAACACCCTATTATGGAAGAGCTTTCAAATTATTTAGAAATAAATCACTTCCATGATAAGTTAACAACCTCAGGTAGGCTGCTGGGCCGGTTCTCTTGGAGGTTCGGCGATTTGATTGCGTCTCTTTAGACTCTTTAGCACAAGCTCTGTCAACTCATCGTGCCCAATTAGACAGGCAGAACGTGCAGGCAACCACCTGCCATCTGCTTCCCAAAAGGTGAGCAAGCACAGGTCTGCAGCTGGAAGCACTCAGAAAGGACCAGGGAACATTCAACCCCAGCACACAAGCCCCAGACTAGTGGATGGGTGCTTGCCGTGGCCCTTGGCACCCCAAGCCATTTGGTTAACCAGTCTTCCCTTCGCGGGCACTCCTGAAGTTTCCTTTAAAACGCACTGCTAAGCGTCCCCTTGCGGAAGGGGAGGCTGGTGAGAGCCTGGGGGCTAACACCTTGTCTGGCCATTCAACTGCAAACTGGCAACACAGCGGTTAAGATTGTGGTCTGAAGGTCTGAGCAAGCCACATACATGTCTGACTGGCCTGTGCAGGGTTGTGCTTAAAAAACAAAAATGCCAGCTTTTAAAAATGAGTAGATTTCATATATCAACATCTATATTGCTAGCTCTTCCTGGGGGGAGGGAGTGTGGGGGGCGGGAATCAAGAGATCTGGTAGCACCAAGTCCCGTTTCCACGTGACACCAGCCAATTACCGGGAGCTAATATGCGGCAGGCTTCCATGAGACTGGCCATGTGCTCCTAAGAACTAGCCCCGACACATGCGGGTCTGTGCATGTCACTGCGACTATGCTCCAACCTGGACCTTGAGAGCTTTTGTTATAATGCTGCTGAGCATGTAGAAGGATAAGAAAACCCCAGAGAATGATTTCCCGACGGCCCTTTATGGACTCTTCTGGTTAGTTGAGATTTAGTCCCTTGATGGCCAACTAAAATCCACAAAGATCATCGAACCCAAGCCAGTGAATGGATCTCAGGACGAGGCTAGCGACAATCGTCCCTTATTACAAAAGCACATCGTAGCATTCCAGACCACTTACCATACATCTTGCCTTCGTCTGATAAGATGATTTTCCTCCTCCCACATGGCGGATAGATAGCCAAGGCTTCCTGAAAGCTCTGCTCAATGTCAGGGCTCCAGACCCCTTCCGCATCATTGTCAATCGGCTTATCTGCAGAGTCGCTCATCCTTTCCATGTTTTCGGCAGGGCTCTCACTGCCGCTCCAGCTGCTGGGCTCAATTTTGGCGGTTGGATTTTCCAAGCCGGAGCCTGGAGCCTTTTCAAGAAAATAAACCTAAGAGAGAAATGAAAAGACAGCATAAGGACGAGGTAATGACCAACATACTGCTCTCACTAGTTCTATTACCCGTTCTTCAGTCACTGGCTTTGCTCGAAAAATAGGTCCTAGCGGAGAATACGGAATCCAGGGGTCCAGGCGGCTTTTGTTCTTTATGGATCATGTTAAACACTCATACGCAAACGCGATGGCAGGCAGAAACTGGATAGTCTTCACAGATGTGAGAACAGTACTCACTCGGAGTTACAAGTTCACAGTGAATCCTGCAAAAGCCACTGACTGAATGCCTCCAATCTACCAGGAGCACTTTACTCAAGGATAATCCAATGTCCACGGCAAAACAAGTGGTTCAAAAGGAAATAAAGTAAAACAAAAGATGTCTGCCTCACTGTGGCAAGTGGCACGAGAACTCAAAAATGTCAAATCAGCCCAGTCAGTGTGTCACTGAGATCGCCAGAATGCAAGACGGTGGCAGGAGGGAGGAAGGAGGAGATTACTGTTATCCTAAATACTCATTCCACTAAAACCAATGCCAACTGCCCTGAATCTGCTTCTGTACAGCATTTCTCTGCGGGGCTTTTGCCCTATACGCTCAGCTCACTTGGCCACTCTCAGCTTCTAGACTGTAACCCTGCAGCAGGGACCAAGACGCCCCTGCCCTCGCCTCCCCTGCGACCTCGACAAGTGGCCTGCGCATTTGCAGAAATGTTTTTACACCTACACGGGGCACTTCATCTGGTAGCCTGCTTGGAATTTCTGATCACATGAGAACCGTAGGGAGTCTTTTCATTTATTCTTCTGTAGCACTGAAGATTACAGAAGCACCAGAAATTTTTCTCAAAGATTTATTCCCCTTAAATTATGCATGTAACCTATGGTCATAATGGGATAAGCTTTCCAAACAAATGTCAAACCGGCACAAACACCAATGTGAAAATGATCTAATCCAGTACCCCCTGCCGTCTGCACACTAACATATCGATATTCCTTTGTCGAAGAGGCATCAGATCATTAATTCAAAGGCTTCCCCAAAAGGGGAGAAGAAATGCGCCTGGGGATGGATCGAAGAAGGGAGGCACAGGACCGGAGCAGGGACAGCTCGGTGTGACCACCATCCCATCCACCTCCACACCTCAAGTCCACACGATATTACAACAGAGGCGGCCAGAAGGGCAGCAGATGCCGGCGGCCCCACCGGGCACAGGGGACCTGTTCGGCGTTCCGGGGCAGTCCCCTGAGAGCAAGCAACCTGTCTTCTTTCCTTCTCGCTCCCAACTGCACCCCCTCGCACCTGCCCTCCCCCAGCTGCATAGATCAACAGATCCCAGGTGCAGAAACTCAGGGGCATGTGAACATGACACAATTAATGGTGTAACTGGTGGGTGCGTTTGGCTTCTTAGCCTGACAGCTTTTTGGATCTAGCAGCACCTGGATAAAAGAAACCCTCAGGTTGTCTGCCTTTAAATGCTGCCATTGACCCATCACTCAAGGAGCTTGTCAGCAAAATATTTACCATGTCTTACCAACACGTGTGCGTTAACACAGGACTTTAAAACCTGCCAAATGTTGAGGCATAAACTCTGCCACAAGAAAAGGTCTTGTGACTGACCTGCAGATGAACTCCATGATGCCTCCAGTGTGGGCTTTTCGAATTCTCAAATTATTATATTTTTTTTGGTTGGGATTTAGGAGTCTTACAAAACTCAGGCTGACCTGTACTACTCTGCCCGACAGTCGCTTCCACCTCCAAAGCACTTTCTCGGAAGAAGTACGAGAATATGAGCAAACATTTTGAGGTAGCGGCCAGCCCGCCTTCTCCTTCTCTACCTGACCCCAAAATAGAACAAAACAAAACGAACGGCACAAAAAAACACAGGCCAGTCCCTCTGGGCTCTGGGCAGCTCCCAGCAGTATGAATTCACTGCAGGGAGCCTCACTGTAGGATGAACAGGTGATGTGCCCAGCATGCAACCATGATGGTGGAGGGACAGAATCCGGGACAGTGAGGGCCTGCTGAGGGACCGGGGAGCGTGACTTGCCTAAGGAGAACACCACCGTGTGAGTGAGAGCCACAGAGCCTCCAGGCCAAAATACAGCGGCACCCCCTGATCCTATGCTTGACATCTTCTCTAACTCTTCCATCAGCTGGTCACGCGGTCTGCACTTGAACATCCCCAATGGCGAGGAACCCACTCCCTCCCCAGTACCACTTCCTTTGTACTGGCATGCTGAGATTCTTCCATCTGGGAGGCTAAAACCCAGTTAACTTCTACCTATTCATCCCCTGAGGGTCTATCCCTCAAGGGACAGAAATGGAGCAACCCTCCCCCCCACCAACAAACACCCATTGAGGTATGGCTGGAACAGCCCCCAGCCTCCTGATTACGTTCCAGACTAGGCATAATTCACATTGTCCCTCTGCCCAGCCCTCATAAATGCATCCCAGTTTGTCCACAGCCCTTCATAAATGACACTCAGATTCATAAACCTATGATTCATAAAACCTCCAAGCTCCCAAGTGCTGCTCCTGAATTTCCTCTCTTGTGCAACTGGCTTCGGAGCTAAAAACGGGAGTTTATATTTATTCCTATTAAATTCCATTATTTTTACCCTTAGGGCATGGCTCAAAGCTGGTAAGATCTTTCTGAATCATAACCGTCAAGCTCAGTGTCCGTAGACATTGAACAACCTCTAAGAGTTGCCACATGGGAAGGGTGTAGACCCATTCTGTAGAAGTTCCAAAGAAGTTTCTGGCTCAACATACGGAAAATTTTCCAGCTAGTTGAACTGTTCCACAAGGAGGGAAGTGCCGTAAAGACAGGCAGCAGAGTTGGGCGGGCAACCCCTTCAAGTTACCTCTAAAGCTAAAACTCCCTAGTCCTTGGTTAGGGCATGCAACATTAGCTAGCATTAACTGATCCATCCACTTAGTCAATACAGGCAGCGCTCTAAATGCTCTCAGGTTTTTATTCATTTACTGCAAAGGGAAGAACGCTGTGTCCAGGCTCTTGCAATTTGGTCAACCGGAGCTCAGCAGGATGGAATTACCTACTCTGGACAAGGGCCAGGACATAGCCCCAGAAGCTACCACATACATAATCCACAGAGTTCTACAGGCCCTTGGTTTTACAACCCAATTGTAAGATGAGGCCCTGTCTGGGCAGAGAGTTTCCGATCACAAGACTGGGGCTGGCTGAGAAAAGCTCCCGTACTGGATACTGAAATAACCATCCTGGCATTCTATCCCTCAGGTCCCTTCCAGCCCAGCTCAAAATCCACCTCATCCTGGAAGCGTGTGTCCAGTGGCTCTGAGAGTGTCAGTCACACATTAGGAATATCCTAAGCATGTGTGGAATTGGTAAACTACCACGCAATCTACGTGGCCCCTGAATGTACAGCAGCAAACGCCCGCTTATTACCAACAACAAGCTCTAGTCAAATGAGTTGAGCAGAGAGTATCTGTGCCAGAGCTTACATCCTCACCGGCTCATACATCCTTTGAGCAAGGGAGTCAACTTTCACTCAACTCAGGAAATGAAGAAAAGTCCAGGATCGGGGGCTGGAGAGGGAACACGTGGTATTAAGACTCAACCTGACCTGGCTTGTAGACCTGGCTCATCCACCAGCCACAACACCCAGACTAAATTAGTTCATCTCGTAGAAGCTCAGGGTTTAACCTACAAATGGACATAAATTTAAGTTCAATCCCAACACAGAAAAATCATGAAGGGGCAGAAGGACTCTACTCTCGCAGGACTGTTGCAGAGACTTAGGGAGATATATTGTGTACCATGTAGCCTCTGTGTGCCTCCGTTTCTGTCATTAACACTTTTCTAAAAGCTCATTTTGTTCCTAAAAGTCTCCTTGGCCACGCTATAATAAATGTTACCCGGGACCTAAATATTCCTGTTAACTGCCCCAATAGCTACACTCCCTAAATGGATCGTTCTTCCATAATTACCCACTGACACTTCAAGAAAGGTGATAGGATTACAGTGAAGTGATAGCATATATACAGTTAACCAATTCACATTTTAATCTAAAAGTCTGGGCAAAGAAAGGGGTGAGACAGTCAAATGCAGGTGCTTCTGACATTGACTCCATTCAAGGGACATATTCACAAGGGTATGACCTAGGGCACAGTATTCTGTTGCTCCCTGTATCTTAATTTCTATGGGTCTCTCATAATGTAAGCACGTCACCCACTTACAGGTGATTTAAGAGCTCTTAAATAAAGGGGTTAGTTTTAAATAACCCTCCTGATTAATGAAACACCACTGAACATGAGGGTCACAAAAATCCATACAGCTTCTGTTAGGCAATGTCTCAGTACTCTACGAGGCAACCAGAAAAGGGATGGACTGGGCATTACGACTCTATCTCCACCTGAGTAACCCAGGAACACAGGGCACTCGTCAACCCCCATGTACATCAGTTTCCGTCATTAACACTGAAAGCCAACTAAGGCCAACACAACACTACCTTGTGTTCCCATCGACTCTACCTATAATAAAACTTGGTAAGTTGATTTGTTATTGCACCCCAGCGATACTCCAATCTCCTTGAGGGCAGGGACTTTTACGCTCATCACGGGATCCCCAGTGCTAGCACAGTATGTGGAATAATGCTCAATGAAAGAATGAACCAACAACCGGATGACGTGAACATTCTTTCACATCAATATGAATGAACTTATCACCCAAGCTTTCCACAAGAAGGGTGAGAGCTTTGGTCCCTTTCCCATCCCTCACCCTGATCTGGTCAAGGTTCTAAGGAGAAGAGTCCCAGAGAAAATCACCCAATTACGAAGATGTAAGAGAACAGACTTAAGACAGGCACGGTTGAGATAGACAAGAGTTGACTGTCTAACCCAATTTATTAATTATTAATCACAATTACTGACAACCGACTGCCCTTCTGTGTTAAAGACACAAATATGGTTTGGGTCCTCTAGAAGGTAAACTCCTGCTTCGATGAACAAACATTATTTTGAGTGGAATGGAAATTTCTGAGATACAATATTTTACCCTGTCTCGTTCTCTTTTCTTCTGGCCCCTAGAGAAGATAGAACCAGACAATAGCAGCTATGAGAAAAGTCATAAGAGAGGCAAAGTGGTGAGGATGTGAAGGCCAGAAACCCAAGAGGTGGCCAAGGAAGAAATCTGAAGAAATGAAAAATGGTAACAAAGCAAATTTGAATGAGCGGGTGAATGAAAAAGGAACAGTAAGGAGTGGCACTAAAAGGAATGCTAAGGAAGATTTCTATGAGCTCAGAAGAATGTGGACATAGGCAAAGGTGAGAGCCATTTAAAGAAAGAGAATCACTCTTGGTCACTGTGATCTTAGTGACAGCCCAGATTTTCCTCATAAGAGAAAAGCTGCCCTCCAATAAAAGACTAGGAAAAAAAGAGTCTTTACTTCCAAAGTGAACTGGTACCTCAAATCCAAATTCAACCTTCTCCCAATGAACCACGTTTCAAGCACAATGCCAGAAGCTCTGACCTGCAGTATCTTATTTCATCACTGCCCTACTCCTATCGGGTATTATCTCCACCTTATGAGGTCCAGAGACCTAACTAAGTTGACTAAAGTCCTATATTAATGAAAATCGGAATCCAGGAGTCATTTTGCCAGACACAGCGCACCTTCCCTGGGAATATGAGACTCAACTACACCCTCACTAGACAGTGAGCTGGAGGCTGGATTTCCAAGGGAGAGAATGTAGGCAGTGCTGAAGGCTCAGCCCTGTCTCCAACTGACACCTGCAAGCGCAGTCTAATTAATTCCTAATGAGTAGTGATGATACTGACTCACCTCCCCAGGTAGTTGGTAGGAATGTCAGGCACTCACGATGGTTCATCACTTTTGCATATGTAAGGTGGGACAAGTTACTAGTTTCCCATCATTTTAGACACTAGCCAAACCTGCCAACAAGTAGCCCGAGAAATGCAAGCGAAGCCTGACAGACTGGATTTTGGAGGCAACCTCCAGAGAAATGGAGCTGCAGAACGTTAAGTCCTTGTCTGAGCAGAACGTTCAGGAAATGACAACGCTAAGAACATAAAGCCATTAGCAGCCAGTGAGCCTTGGTGTCATAGACTCCAATTGCCGACAGATGCTAATTTCAGCAGGAAGGAGTGGATAATTACTCCTTCTCATTTGCAAACATCACTTCCATATCAACAGGATCCGTCAACAAGCCAATGCCTCTTCACCAAGACCACGATGCTGAGCACCCCATGGGAGGACTTTAGCATTACCCTCCTGAGTCTCTCTGATTAATTCTCCGGCTCCATCAGCCCCAAGTACCTGCCCAGGTGACAGTTCAAGAAAGGCTTCGATGGACTTCATGCCATGCAGCTCTGTATTACCAGCCTTTAGTGGCATCACCTTCCCCATCCCCTTAAGGAATCTGTTAGCCAGTGAAAACGGAAATTCTTTTTTTTTTTTCCAATATATGAAGTTTATTGTCAAATTGGTTTCCATACAACACCCAGTGCGCATCCCAAAAGGTGCCCTCCTCAATACCCATCACCCACCCTCCCCTCCCTCCCACCCCCCATCAACCCTCAGTTTGGAGAACAGAAATTCTTGCCTCTCCCTTTCTCCTCCCGCCACTACCAGTCAAACGAATCACTGCTCTGTTTCATCACAGGACACCTTCAAAAGGAACTAGGCCACAGACCTAAAGCCAAGCAGTCTGTCCAATCTGACCATTCCAAAGTGAAAACCTGATATCAAGACAGTGCACTCATATGCAAGGCAGGAGCTGGATGGCATGGTCCACAGCCTGAGCCATGGGGCCCCAGGAGGTCGACTACTTAACACATTTCAAAGGCAGAAACAGAAGTTTCTTTCCTGCTTTAAGAGAAAAAAAAAATGCCACAAGAGTTAGCTTTTAAGTAGCGCTCAGTGAGCATTCAAAAGGAAAATTCTTACCTTTCCCAGGGGTAACAGTCCAGGAAAACCCCAAAACTAACCCTTCAATTCCCGTAGGTCTGTAAAGCGAACATATATTTGAGGTGGACAGAGCAATCCCAGTGATTCTTTTTTTTTTTTTAATTTTTTTATTACATTTATTTATTTTTGAGAGACAGAGTGAGACAGAGCGCGAGCAGGGGAGGGGCAGAGAGAGAAGGTGACACAGAATCCAAAGCAGGCTCCAGGCTCTGAGCTGTCAGCACAGAGCCCGACGTGCAGCTCGAACTCACGAACCATGAGACCATGACCTGAGCCGTAGTCGGACACTTAACCGACTGAGCCACCCAGGCGCCCCCGCAATGATTCTTTAAAACAAAGAAAACAAACACCACAAAAAGAATATTCCTTAGTCACTAAGTTACAGATACTATTACTTTCTTAGTTGGTGAGGTTCACCATCAGATTACTGTGATGCCTTCTCGTTTTAAATGGCAATGAATACAAATTAAAAAAAAAAAAAATCAAAAGGAGACAGTTTGTATTTTAAAAGAAACCAACACAGCAGGGAGGTACATACGCTGTGCTTGGTCAAACCCGATGGCGAGCATTTCAAACGGCCCATCTCAGTCCCATACCAGGAAGAGTGCCTACAAATGAGCCTCGTACAAGCAGAGTGCTGTGCCCTGGGTGGCAAGTCTGTAGGTCACAACTGGGGTGTCACCCTTCTTACAAAAGGCCATGGGGACTCAGAGTTACACAGCTTGCTGCCAGCCAACTTAATGATATGTTGGCTCTGGGCTGAGTCCCAACAGCTGACCTGCCCAGATGCAGTTCCTCTGGCTGATGTGGAGTTCGAATTCTATTGCATCAGGAACAGCCCTCCCTAGTCCACCTACAGAAATGGTCCCGGGCCACCTTCTCCAGCTCCTATGACTTAGGGTGCTTCTCTCATTCCAGCCGAGCCCATGTCTACCCAGGATCATTTACACAGTATGCAAGGAGACAGAAGGACTGGGTAAATCCATAGTTCACTTCTGATTGGGCCAGAAGTCCATCAACAAGAACAACTGAACAAAGCTGGCATTTTAGAGTGAACTGTGGGGGCGCCTGGGTGGCTCAGTTGGTGAAGCGTCCAACTTCGGCTCAGGTCATGATCTCACAGTTCCTGAGTTCGAGCCCTGCGTCGATCTCTCTGCTGTCAGCACATAACCCCTGCTTTGGATCCTCTGTCCCCCTCTCTCTCTGCCCTTTTGCTGCTGGTTCTGTCTATCTCCAAACAAATAAATAAACTTTAAAGTGCTGAACTGTGAAGTCCAAGCTCTGCTCCAGTTCTTGTACGGGGTACGCTGGCATTGAAATGCTCTCTAAAGATCCAACAGACCCCTATGGACCTCCTCAGTACTCACAATGTAAGATCCAAACTCTGGGCTCCAGAAAAAACTACTCTTCCCTGTCACCTTCAGGAAACCAAGGACACAATGCAACACAACACATGTCCTTTTCCAGCCCCTCAACCATCAAAAATCAGGATATCCCTTTTTTGTGGGGGTGTTGGGTCTGGCCAATCCACTTTTCAATAGCCATTTCGAAGGGATCTAAGCATACAGATCCTCATCCCAAATCATACGAGAGTATCTGGAGCCCAAAACACAATCCTAAAACTCCCTGGAAGCAGAAATTGAGCCCCTGAGCCCTCTAGGACCTCGGACAGTGGCATGTGGCATTAGGGGACTGCATAAAAGCGGAACACGGCAGAAGGGCAGCTACAACTAACCTTTCTGATTCCACAGTTACGTTAGAGACAAGTGTATTCCAGGCGCTCTCGGTAAACTGCTTTTACCTAATTACGCTTTTATGCAGCGCCATCAGCATACAAAGGAACATCCCAAGAATTAGTCACTGGATTTACTCCAAGAAGGTGAAGGTGTCCTTCATCATATCTCACGGATTGCTCTTTACAGAGATCCCAAAGGTAAGTTCGATGACGAACAAGACAACGTGTGTTTGTCTGGTTTGGTTTTTCACGTTGTGGTCAACCGACTAGGCCTTGGCTTTACTCGCCAGCCGCAGACTGCCCTGAGCCACACAGGAAGGCCCCTCAGAGAAGGGGCCACGGAGGTTGTTAGCAAGTTTAGTTTCATTCGCAGATCCACTACAGGGCCTTACCTCTACACCATCCCTTTCTCCTTTCCTGCATTTCCCTTTTAATTAATGCCATTTTACAGCCTTGCAAGCCACCTTAAATTCATTCTGAAGTCAAAGAGGGTAGAAACACAAAGCGGAAAGTACTTCTGTTTTCTAATAGCCCGCTCCCATGTCCGCCATCACGTGCCAGGCACTACAGAAACAGAGATAAATAAATATGCTACCCTCCCTGCCTTCAAGGAGCAGCCTTCCAGCTGGGAGACAGATATCGAAGTTCATAATCCTTCCTGACTTCAAGCCCCTCCTCTGGGAGGCTGTCTGACCCCTCCCTCATTTTCTGCCAGAAGCCGGAAGGCCATTGGCTCGCCAGGACAAATGAACTTGCCTCACTCACTGCACAGGAAGGATTTACGTGTCTGCCACCTTTGCAGGTGTGTGAGATCTTTAAGGCTTAGGTCCATGCCTTTAGTCATCTTCCCGCCCCTGGCATTTAACAGAATGCCTGGCACACAGTAACTGCTCCTCCAAAATGATGACTGAATGAAGGTCTAAAACAATAAGTCCATGGGTGAAGGAATGAATGAACAAGGAATGGATACAGGATGTCAAAGGAGGAACGAACCAAGTGCTATTGGGGCACAGATCGGGGAGCTGATCCCGCCTCTCGGGTCAACCAGAGGGTCACAGGAGGGGAGGTTCAGACTGCTGTGGAAGTCTAAACAGGACTTACCAGGCCGATTACAAGCAGGATTCAGGGGGGCCCGAGAAGAGTATCCGTGCATGGGATGTGCTGACAGAAGGGCAAAGCAAGAAAGCAGAAAGGTTGGAGCAGAGCTTAAAACACGAAGCTGAAGCGGATCACACAGGGCCCCTCGCACACCGTGACCAAAGGGCTGGGCTATTTCATACAGCGGCTAACAAGAAAATACCAGCAACATCAGGAGTGTGCAAGCCACTAAGGGGGGTGTGTGTGTGTGTGCGCGCGCACGAGTGTGTTATCTGCTTGGGAGAATAACGGATGAAGAACAGATAATTTTATAAATTTGCAATCAGAATTTTTTAATCAAAAGCATTTTCAGTGTGGTCCAAGGCCAGAACAGTTCTCTAGGTAACTTCAAGTGTTCCATCCCTGAAGCATTCCAAATTCATAAAGGTGTTTTTAATGACAGCGTAAACAGATGTGTTTGTTTAAACAGCCCAGAGCTACCAGATGAACTCCACTCGGATCTTCAATTACTGCTCATTAGACTTTGTCTTCAAGCACCCTGCATTATTCCCCTGGTCCCCAAAGAGGGCTGTGTGCCGACAGCACAGTCACCCCCAAACCAGCACGGGGACTAAGCTGCTGTGCTCACACAGACACACATCTGAGAATGGCCAACATGCAAACATCAGCTAATGCCCACAGGAACGAATGTATAATCTGACCGAAGACATACGACCAAAGACAACAGTGGACCCAAACGTCTGCTGGTCCCAGTGTTACTGACATAATGGAATCCCCACTCTTCAAATGAGAGACGCAATGTGCCATGTAATGAGGACACAGTGATGGAGCAGCTGCAAAACAGGTCTTCTACCGAGAGGGATGCAAATTCAGAGACCAATTAAAGCCCCACCCTTGCCCACATCCCTATCCTCCAAATGTAAACCTGGTCCTTGGCTTACACCCAGTTCAACTTCAGCAGGAGCACTAGTCTTGGCGCTCTGGATGGAAACTGGCTCAGGCAGGATAAGCGAGTATTCCCCCTTTAGACAATAAGCCACTCATTCAAAAAAGTCAGATGCTACGTGAGCACCTACTGTGTGCACAGCACCAACCAGCTCTAAGCATGCAAGCAGTCCACAAACACTTCAAGGACACACAGCGGGACAAGACCCCCCAGGCAACGAGAAGTACAGACTGAGAAAGGCTGAGGCACCCAATTCTGGAATCCAGCCTCCCTGTGCCTTCACTTCCGCGTGGCCCAGGAGGCTCTGAACGAGGGCGTGCCACCAGACTCCTGCCTCCCCCTCCCACCCTGCCAGCGAGTCCCCCGTACCAAGTAAAGGAGGCAAAAGGCCAGAAATGGATTCAGTCTACATTTCTGCAGCTCCCCAACACACACTCATACACATACACACCCAAGGAGTCTCTTCAGAAGAAAATTAAGGGGGCTGGGTTTATATTTCTGTCCAGGATCTCTTCTTCTTCCAACACAGTCTGCTACCCTGATAGAGGAACATGGAACTCCGGCCTTCAACTCCTCTCCTTGAACCCGAATCCATTGCGGATTCCACCTGTGGAGTGGCACTACAGCCCTCCCTCTGTCTCGGGCTCTCCCTTTCTCCAGTGTTCATGGTGTTGATTCCCCATCAGTCCAACTGACTGATGTGGATGGATTCAGCATGCAGGATTCAACTTGAAGGCCTAAACGGCCCAAAAGCAAGCCAAACAAACCCAAACCCTCACATATGCACAGACCGGGCAGACTGGGTACTGACACCTTCGACGCCATGTCTCTGCACTGAGGGTCTGTCTCTAAAAGCAGCCAGGAAACCCGAAGAGATTTTCCAGGTCCTTGGTGAGGGGACCCAATAGCACAGCCCCCTCAGAGAGGCTCCACGACTCATGGGAGTACAGCACCCACGGCGGGGGCCACCATCCCACGCTCCCCCCACCCTTTCTGATGCAACTGAATCCCAAGAGTGTCCACTCAGCCCCCCAATCCCTCAGCTGCATGCCCTCCGCTCCCCTCCATCCCCATCGACTCTGCTCTTGTCTCACGGCAGTTGCCTATGTCCCCAAACCACTACCACTCCTGACAACCTGGTTCTGGCCGGCTCCCAGCTCTGGATATAGGTCGAGACGACATAGGCGGCTTCTTAAAAATATGATCCCAGCTCTGATGCCAGAAGTACTGAATCAGAGGCCCCAGTAAATGTATTTTTTTTTTTTTACCAAGTCTCTCCTGTGCTCCCAAAATGCAAATATGACTTTCATCATATGCTCATTCAAAATCTTTCAGCAGATCCCCACCCACTCCAGAACCCAAGTGCATAACAGGGGCACCCGTGGCCTGAACCACCTAGCTGCAGCCTGCTCCCATTCCGACCACGTGACTGCTCCGTGGTGCCCAGATACGGCGGGCCGCCTGCTTCAATCCTTCCGCCACCTGGGTCCCTCTGCCCTGGTGCTTCCTTCACCAGCCGTTCTGCCTAATGAATATCTATTGGTCCTTTCAAGACCAAAACTACCAACCTCTCTCAATCTGCCTTAGCAGATGTCTCCACTCAGAGAAGTCACATCTGTGTCCCCAGAGCACCTCAAATAAACTTCCAATCCCCACACATGCATGCTTCACCATAATGTCTCTTAAGATACAGTCTCCAGCTAATCGGTAAGTTCCTTGGCATTCCTATATCCTCTCTCAACACCAGACAAGTTTCTGGAACTCCAAAAAAATGTCTGCTACATGTTTTCGTTCATGGGTACCCCTAGAGCTGCAGGGACTACACTGTGCATCTGGAGAGCCTATATGTCAAAGCAGTGAAATATATATAAAGAGTACCTAGGGTTTTGGAATACCAAGGAGTTTGAATTTTGAGTTCTCCACTTTTTAGCTGTGTCCCGGTGTTTTTATCTCCCTTCTGTGCCAATGAGAATTAGTACTACCTACCTGTCGTAAAGATGATGAGTGGATGTAAAGTACGGGTGTCTCAATCATCGGCAGTCATTACGTACATTATTTATCATTATCTACAGGCTTACAGGTTAGTGGGTATGAGTGCACACACATCTTAGAACTGTGGCTGACACACTGCAGGTTCTCAACGTAATTGCTGAACAAATGTATATAGCTCTAATGAATAATTACTGCTTATATATCTGTCTTTCCTGCTATACTACAGACATTTCATAAGCCAGGGACTCTGCCCCATTCATCTCTACACCTCATCCCCACCCCGGCTCAATAAATAATTGCCTGATTTAGTTTAACATAAAATATTAATACAATTTTTATGACTATTAAGAAATTCATCCTTGTCTAAGGAGTCACAAAGACAGCCTCGGGCATACTCTAGACCAAACCCACAGAACAAAATTAAAAAGTCACTGGCTTGAAAAACCTTCCTCCAATCTCCAAAGGCCCTGATGAGCTAGCCTCTAGTCTCAGCATCAACTCTGCTGAACCCCCTTCAAGGTAGGGCCTGTTACCTAATGAGCCACAACCCGAGGTCTTAACTGATGACACACAGGCCCTCCTCCCAGGTCTGTGAGATCCCTGCTCCGATCCCTGAGCCCAAGCCCTGCCACAGCTGCTCCATGTGGGACACAGGTTCCAGCCTTCTCAGCTCACAGCCAGTCGCCCTCCGGGGGCCTGGGGGCTGCAGTCGGCAAGCCAAAGTGTCAGGTTACCGCAAAATAACAGCGGGCCTGCACAGTCAGCGAGCAGGCCAAGTGCAGAAAGAGAAGCCCAGGAGGAAAAAAAACACACACACACACACAACAACAACAAAAAGCAGACATTTGAGTTTGAGTCAAAGAGGAACTGGGTTTTAAGAAATATACTTTAAATTCACAACTACGCTCTTCACATAACTTATCACTACAGCCCCTACAATAACTCATTCACTTAGTGTCCCATCCAGAGCAGCTTATATTTATATTCTACTTAACTACTTTAAACGTGCTTTTAAAAACATTATTTTAGGGCAAGAGATTGGGGGGGGGGGGGGACGGGCGCGGATTTTTATTTATTTATTTATTTTTCTTATTTAGTTTGCTTCTCTTATAAAAGTCAGATTGGGGTCAGTGAAGGTTTTAACAAGTATTCCCATTCAACAAATCCCTGATATTACTCAGCTTTAATTTTCTCAAAACTAAATCCAAACATGACAAAGCTAATTAACTCTGCTGAAGGAGGAACAGACCTTCAAGAAAGAAAAGGCTAATAAAAAGCATTCGCACATTTTTTTTTTCCTTTTCCCAAAATGAAACCAAAGGTCACCCCCGTGCTACCCTCATGCAGGAACACTGCTGGCTTGATGTGGTCTGACCCAGCCGGCGTGCTTCAAATAAAGTTAACTTCAATCACGGTGGCGAGTTAACAGGTTATTGATTCTCCGTCCACTGTTCTTTCATCTGGGTATACTCCATACACCATGCCTCTGTAATGTGCTCCTAGCAACTGTTTTATAAGAGGGTGGGTTGGGTGCAGACCTAGTTACAAGAAATGCCCTTCTCCAGCTGGCAGGTAAAACCCAAGGCCAGGCAGTGTCGGGGGTGGATTTGGTTTCCCATTGTAATCCCTCATCCGAGAGCCCGCTGTGAAAGCCCCAGCACATTAGATCCCCCGGAGGAAGGTGTTGAAAGGGAGGCAGATTAAAAAAAAAAAAAAAAAAAAAAAAAAAAAAAATCCAAATAAGAAAAAAAAAAAAAAATAGATTCTTTAAGATCTTCTTTAAAAAAAAAAATGTGTTTTCCTGAGGAAAGGTTCTCCAACAAGACCTTATTTTATAGTCATTGATCTATGTTTCATGTTAAAATAGCAGGGTTATGAGGATTATGAAGGCAAGCAGTGCCCTGAACAGGACTCCATTGCAAATACTTAAAGGGGAAGGGGCGGGGGAGGGACTTTAAAATGGCAATCACAGTGGCAACCAGCCCAGCTGGTAAACACACAGACAGGCAGATTATGTGCTTCATTTTTTTTTTTTTTTCTTTAAGAAATAGCCCTCTCCCAATCTCATCCAAAACTTCAGAGAAGGAACCTATTAGCAGCCGGGGCTGAGTTCTGCAGGTTTAGAAGACTAACACACACACACACACACACAGTGAAATTAACAGCAGTTTCACTCGGTCTTTAGAAACAGTCTAATTCCCGGAAGAGAGGATCTCATCCGCTTGTTCCTCCTCAGGCTGTCAGAATTCACACAGTTCATGCAGGACACATCACACCGTGCAATTACCAACCGGCACTGCCACTGCAAAAGATCTTTAATAATCCTGATTTTTTTTTTTTTTTTTAACCATAAAAGCTCTCATTATTAGCCCAGCTCTTTTGGCTTCTCCAGCGTGCCTGGTCACTTACAGGAGGAGGAGAAAAAACCCAGGACTCAGCTCATCTTTCCCCAGCTGTGTCTCCCAGGGAGCTGTTCGTGTCTCCACAGTGTGATGCCACGCCACCGCACTGGCCGACCGGGTTTAAAATTAGCCGAGCCCTGGAGAGCCACGGGTAACCTTCGGACAAGGTTAGCCGGCAGAGCAGCGCACGACTCGGGGAGGGACATTAATGAGAAGCCAAGTAGAGCTTTTCAACAAGCCCATTAGGGCCTCTCTGAACCCTCACAGTCTGGAAACCTGGAGGAGCTGGGTACACCCGCACGAGGAGGCTGACCTAGGCTCTTATTTTTATCCCACTAAGTCAGCAGCTTCCTTTATAGGCAATTGACACAAGCTCTAAATGTGTTTCTCCAAGTTTGAATTCGGCATACTCAGCTGCTGATTAGACATTAAGTTTAAAACTTTAAACTGGATTTTAAAAATATTACATTTATTCTAAACGTGAAGTTCATACCCACAGATGACAAAAAAACTGGAACATCTGGAAATACACACAGAAAACGAACTTTACCCATAGTCCTCCACCAAACAGTCGTCAGTGCTAACAACACATTCTGATGTACTTCTTGCATAAATAATGTTATTCTCGTCAATACTATTTACTATTATTCCCTACAGTCTTGGGTTCATTTCACACTTAGCATTTTCCTGAGTCCTGAAACATTCTTTGTATTCGTGATTTTTAAGACGTATAGTATCCCATGTTGTGGGTATACTTATTATTTGACTATTTCCCCATGGGTGCGCATTCATATGTTGCCCAACTGTTCACTGTTATGGCAAACATCCTTGTAATCATCTCCTATGGACAGATTCCTGGAATCCACAAGAGCAGGGAAAAATGGAAGCCACTGGTGCAGACTGGGGACCCTTGAAGACTGGGACTGTGCCTGTCACACTGTGGTATTTTCTGAATAAAGGAATGCATCTGGGTGCTTCTCAAATAGACAACGCTAATTCTTATGTGACACTTTCCAAGCGCCTACCGGGAGATCAACAGGCCAGCACAACAGAGGTCCCCCCAGCAATGAGACAGAGGAAGCCACAAGCAAGGGGTCCCTCTAACACCTCTAAACACCTGTCAAAGGGGATGTGGATGCTGCTGGTACTATCCACACCAACCCCACCAATACCTCCCCGGTAGGGCCAGGCTGGTTGTCTATAATACTGAAATACTTCCATACGAGTTGGTGAAGAGCCAATGGTACAAGCCCGTGGAATGCCCTGTCCCTTTGGCTGCCCCCCCTCTCCCAGAACCCCCAGGCCTCCTCTCTATCCCCATGAAGGATAAGTGCCTGGAACACCCCGGGGCCTCCAGTGCTTTCCCTGGTGTCAATGTCCTTATGGTTTAATATATATTTTAAATACCGCTCCTGTTCACAGGCAACTTATAACTCAAGGTTTGCTTTTTATTTTTATTTTTGAGAGAGAGCACACGCACGTGAGCAGAGGAGAGGCAGAGGGAAAGAGAGGGAGAATCTCAAGCAGGCTCCACGCTCAGTGCAGAGCCCGACGTGACGCTCAATCCCACGACCCTGAGATCATGACCTGAGCCCAAATCAAGAGTCAGATGATCAACCAACGGAGCTCCCCAGACGCCCCAAGATTTGCTTTTTAAATTTTCTTCATCCTCCCTCCCCACCAGCTCCCCAAAGACCACTGGTTAAAATCATAATTATCACACCAGCACTGTTTCTTAAATTCATTAAAATCCTTTATATTTTATTTTTAAAACCGAAACGGACCGTTAATAAGAAGCACTTCCCAAGACACTAGCAGGGAGCTCTTGCCACTGAGTTATTCTCTATAGGGCATAGTGAATTGGGTTAGACAAACAGGGACATCATAATCATAAGGTCCATACACCGAGTACGAACACCCGTGACACTGGCTCCTCAAGGATAAAAGATGTCTGGTTAAATCATATGAAACTTAGAGGAAGTCTCAGATCATCAACTATAATTCTCGGGAAGCTAAAACAAACATATCGAAATGCTGAAGTCTAGAGATAAGTAGAAGAGTCAAGTACAACCCAACCTGTGCCCCAACCACCCTGGTACTGGCTTACCTATC
The DNA here is from genome assembly GCF_018350195.1 of Panthera tigris. Classification (NCBI taxonomy): domain Eukaryota; kingdom Metazoa; phylum Chordata; class Mammalia; order Carnivora; family Felidae; genus Panthera; species Panthera tigris. The sequence continues at coordinate 68,589,030 of NC_056669.1, read as the reverse complement.
ACCCCAGTAAATGCAGTATTTTGGAGCTGGGCGCATTGCTATGCAGTTGGAAGCATGATCTCTACCTCATCGCTCTTTGCTAACCTACAGTATTTTCTGTGTGAGGGAACAGATAACGAGTAAGTGGAACAGAATATCGCTTCCTCTAAATGTTTCTGTCTGTCCTCTATTGCGGATGCCAGGGCAGGGGCAACAGCCAGGAAAGAGAAGGACAAACCAGAAGCCTGTAAATCGGACTTTGAAAACCAAACGAGAGGCAGCCTGGATGCATTACAGCCCCGCCCAGCCCAGCAGCTGGGATGGTGGCCGGAGCGGGAATCAGCTCAAAGCCAGTGCCCACCAACATCTCCACTAAGGAAGAATGTACTCCAAATTTCATGTCACTATGGGAGGCACTTTTAACTCACAATATCAAATACAATGGCAAAAGCTTAAGGAAATACCTTGGAGTAGTAAATGGAAATCATAGCCACAGCTAACGATTATTCAACACTACTGTCTGTGAGGCACAGGGGTCAGGACGTTATTTTTATTATTTCTCCTACTCCTCATCACAGCTCCAAGTAGAGCTACACCCGTTACTACATCCGTTCTCCAGATAATGAAGAAAATGAAGTTTAGAAACTTTAAGTCATTTGTCCACCTATCAAACAGAGACATTCAAACCCAGATCCACCTCACCTTGAGCCCAAAGTCTGTTTTTTTGTTTTTTGTTTTTTTTTTTTTGTGCCAGTCAATCTCCCATCACTGGAGGTAATCAAGGAATAGCTGAGGGATCTCTTAACAGGGATGCCGTACTGGGAACTGGAGCAGGGAGAAGGATGTCAGGGAAGGCACATTCTAACCTCTGACCCATGACAGATGAAAACAGATTGCCTCCTAGCCACTGGCTCTGTACTGGGTGCTGATGGGACAGGAGGTGCGGGAGACCCTGTGAATGCAGTGAGCATACCGTTAGGGCCGAGAGAATGGACAGCCGCTCTGTTTTTCTGCTCACAACAAAAGGCAACGGAAAAGCAAGGCCGTTGGAGAGTCCAGACTCTACCCATGTCATCCCAGCAGAGCTGGCACATGGCGAGCACAGGTTCCTTCTCCGTCCCTGGAACACAATGGCAAGGGTGCATGCCTGACTACTGCAGGGCAATGAAAGAGTGTTTGCATGTGTGTGTGTGTGTGTGTGTGTGTGTGTGTGTGTGAGAGAGAGAGAGAGAGAGAGAGAGAGAGCGCGCGAGCAAGAGTGGGGGAGGGGCAGAGAGAGAGACACACACAGAATCCCAGGCAGGCTCCAGGCTCTGAGCTGTCAGCACAGAGCCCGAGGCAGCGCTCGAACTCACAGACCGCGAGATCATGACCTGAGCCAAAGTCGGACGCTTAACCGACTGAGCGACCCAGGCACTCCGAGTCTTTGTCCTTCTCTTTTTAAATTTCCTGCACCTGAATTCTTTTCCAACACAAAGCTAATATTTATGGTAAGTAAACTATTCAAATTTGTTTTAGAAAATATCAAGAACACAACCAGAAAAGGAGATGAATGGACAAGTCGCTCAGAAGTATGTGACTCTCCCCCTTCACTAGGAGAGGGAAAGGATGACAAATTCGAGCAAGCTGAAGGTGTTACTGTAAGGCTCCTAACCAGCAAACTTGTAGAGACAGTAATAACATCTGCAGTGAATATGACACCGGGGATGCACCATGGTGTTGGGGATGTGAAGACCCAAATGGCTACACTGACCAAGAGCCTCAAAGGCTTGGATTCTTTCACTTAGTAATCCTCGCCCTAGAAATTTATCAAAAAGAGAATTCCATAGAAGAAAAACATTAGGATCACAATGATACACATTACAGAATCACCCATGATACTATGAACGGGGGGATGACTAAGAAAACCACAGTACATAATGCAAAGGAAAACTGTCTCCATTTGTAAGAAAAATGAAAAAGAACAGGCTGAAACATTGAGGAAAGCTTCTCAGAGTATTGATTTTCAAAAGCAAAATACAACGTTGTGTATATATGTATTAGAAAATACACACTTGTATGTGTAGAAGTGCATATGAAATTATATGTATATGCATTTGTATATATTATAAAATAGACTTACATGTGTTATATAATATTTATGTACTCACGAAATTGTGTATGGTATATACACAATTAAAACTTTGATTTTATGCTTGTACCTACAAAATAAAGTAACTGAAACTTTAAAAAATAGTTACTATTAGGAGGGTGACATTACAGGTTTTTGTCTTACACTTGTTTTATGTCCTATTGTTTTAAAAAATGACTCTACCTTTTTTTTATTTTTTTTTAACGTTTATTTATTTTTGAAGGAGAGACACAGCATGAGCAGGGGAGGGGCAGAGAGAGAGGGAGACACAGAATCCGAAGCAGGCTCCAGGCTCTGAGCTGTCAGCACAGAGCCCGACATGGGGCTCGAACCCACAAACCGTGAGATCATGACCTGAGCTTAAGTCAGACGCTTAACCGACTGAGCCACTCAGGTGCCCCAAAAATGACTCCAATTTTTGAAGAAAATTTAAATAATCAGCTACAAGTTGAGACATTTGAGCACTTGAATGAAAAAAGAAAAGCTTGGAAGTCAGACGTCTGTGTCAACCTGAATCCTCTCTATCTTCAGGAACCCCCAGGAGCCATTCTCCCACTTTCTAGGACTAGTCACAAGCTTCGAGTCCAGACGCACACAGATCGGAGCCTGTTTTTGGTAGACCCGAGGACTCTACAGCAGTAGTGGACGCTTACACCGTGTACGTTCTGGACCTGGCCCTACGGAAGCACTTTATAGGTCAATTCATTCAATCCTCTTAACAATCCTATGAGAAAAGTGCCAGCACCATTCCCATTTAGAAATGAGGAAACCAAGATCCAGAAAGAGATCAACTGCCCGGCCTCGCTCAGAAGAGGTGCAAGGCCAAGATCTGAGCACAGACGGCTCTAAACTGGCAACCACCAAACTAGACGGCCTGAACGTAGAGACGAGTCTCTCGCCCGCTGCTGTGCAGGCACCTCTTTTCCAAAATGTCCTCCCCTTAGCCCCCTGTAAGCTAAGACGCGCATACTCCAGAGACCAAACTGGCCCCTCTTCGGCAAAACCTTCCCCGCAGCACTCACACGCAGCATGAACAGGCACAGAGTTTCAGTCTTCCATGAAAAGTTACGGAGATGGATCACAAGGACGGAGGGCAAACCAACGGTGCTTAACGCCACTGACCTGTACACTTAAAAATGGTTAAGGCAGTGCATTTAGGTTATATGCATTTGACCACAATTAAAATTACGGATAAACAGGTTGGTACGTAGATAGATAGGTGGGTAGGAAGGTAAAACGGGACCTCTAAGCGAAGAAATCAGACCAAGTGCAAGCGTACCGGCAGTGGAATCCGTGACAGAGCCCTCACCGCCCACAGAGGCCTCACACATCACACAGATGCCACATGTATCTTTCCAAGACTCTTCCCCTTTCAGCAGCGAGAGCACTCCTTCCAGGAGCCTTCCTGGATCCCCAAGTCCAGTCTGGGGAGCCTGGTCACATGCTCCCACAGCCTCACGCCCTTGTACCAGAGCACCTCTCTGAATGCCTGTCAACCGGTCTGCCCCCCTGGTGTCAAGCTCCCTGAAGGCGGCACCCTTATCTTATTTGGGTGTGTCCTCAGGACCTGGTTCAACACATATCACCTTTCATAATTACCAAGTCAATTCATTAACTGCTGGAAAAAAAAGGGCCTAGAATACTTGCTCCGATTTTCAAAGCCCAAGAACACGGTTGTCTTGAAAGGTGGTGGTTCAAGAACGCAAGCCAATGCTCGTCAGAAACTCAAGATTTTCCCACCTGAACCTGAAAGGACAAGGGTCCATCCACCTGCAGAGATTCCCAGAGTCCACTGCCACCTCTATCAGCTATGGGGGATTTATCTGTGAACAGGTGATTTTCAGCATCTCCAGCCCCCACGGACTTAAAGCTCCATGCCTGTCTTCCAATACCCTGGGCTGGCACTCGGGTGCCAGGTGCTGTACAAGGGCGTAGGGCGCCTCTTTGAATTCTCTTGAGGTCAAGTTTAAATTGCAGTTTGATTAATTTGTCAGGCACCTATTCTTTGGGCTAAAATCAGAAAACATTCTTTAAGGCTGCTAAATCTTTATTGATCTGGAGAGGTCAGCTCAGAAGGCAGGGGCGGTAATTGCTTGTTCTTTGCATAGTGCACTTTCCATTCTTTAAGGCAGCTGATACAAGCACGGTATTTTTTTCTTGTATGTGTTTCTGCTGTAATTACTTAATCGCCCCTAATGCCATTCTGCTCGTCACACCTCCAAGTCTACTCTCAGTTTATGTATCACATAGGAGGACAAATTTTTGAATCTGCTACTGAGCAAAGTAGGTTTCCTTTTTTTTTTTTTATCTGCCCCCCCCCCCCCAATCACTGAGCAAACTCTTAAGAGGGAAGCAAGCATAAACCAGGCTCCTCCGGGCTGGAGCCCCGCAAGTCGGCCAACTGCCAGAGGACACAGAACCCCAACTGAAGGGCACAAACATGCCTGGATTCCATGCCTGGAGTTCAGCTTTAGGGAAGCCCAACGTGGAACATTCACACACTGGGGCTACTCACAGCTCCAAACAGGTCGTGCTGAAATGACAAGGGAAGCAGACGTAAATGTTAGACACGCAGCTGCTGGCGGCTTGTGCGGAAACCCTCAACCAGGAAGCAAAATCCCTGCGTGAGCCTCGGGTTTTGATTCTTGCCCACTTACAAAGAAATACTATAGGTAAAGGATATTTGAGGCGCTGGGACAAAGGAGCGGAGACTCAGAGGGCCTTTTTAAAAGGAGATAATGACTGCCCTCTTTTATTTACTTATTTATTTTATATTTATTTAGTCTTCCACTTAGTCAAACCGTCCGTATTATAGATGTTCAGGGAATTATGGAGACAGCAATGTGTCAACACACAGCCTGACTCTGAGTTGCTGAGCCAGTGCTGGGTTAGATAGGACGCAACAATTATTAACTTAATTATCAATTAAACCTTGAGCGCCTCCGTTTCCTCATCTGTAAGCAAGGGAGCAGAAACAGGAGTTTTATTAGATAGGTCTCATGTGTAATATTCTTTCTAGTCCATTCAGCTGTCCACCAGAACAGAGAGACTTCTGGCCCATGCATGGCTGCATTCTCCACAACGTGAATCTCTTTAGAGTGCCATAAATGTTACTAACTGTATTATATTTTACATATATATAGGCCATATTAAATATGTTCTAGCAGTGTTTTTTTTCTGAAGATGCAGACTATTTCTTAACAAAATAATAAAAGGTGGTGATTATAAGTTTTAAAGGTACTTTTCAAAAGTAGACCTTACAATAAAATCATAAATAAATTTTAGAAGGAAAAAAACATTTTCATTCATAGCAACTCATTTAAGAGACGCAAACTGTATTTGGCTATCTCAAAGAAATGTTCCCTGCTTTTTTTTTTCCTGCTTTACCTACGGTATTTCTTTGCAAATGTTATCAAAAATCAAGGTTCCAGCTGGAACCCATCACATTCCATGACCATTAAATTTGACAAAAATTCTATATTAAATCGGTATGTTCAAGCATCATCCAATAAACTTTGAAGATTATACCTTCATCTGAAACAGAATACAGTGAATATTCAGACACAGATATTTTTTTAGATTTAAGAATAATCATTGATAAACTGTATGTTCAAAGGAAGAGAGATCCTCACTTCTCACTTTATAACAGTGACTGGTTGAAGTCAATAAGATCTCTAAAATCCTAAATAAAATATTTCTGAGTTTTATATTCCTTAAGTTGAATTCACTTTCATTTTAAGATACATTGCTACCATGCAAACCTGTCTTTCCTGAATAGTTTGTTCTAGGTGGGGCAATGTGGGGGGCGGGGGGAAGGCTAGAAAAAAAATAAGCTCTTTGGTCTTAATATGTTCATGTGTACTGGTTTTGATCAGAAATAGTAAATGAGAGAAGAAAAATGAAAGAGGAAGAAAAAAGGATGCGTGGAAAATAGCAAATGAGAGGAAGAAAAAGAATGTATTTGGAATTGCAGGGCACTGTGTGGTGATTCATAGAGAGAAATCGGAGAGGCAAACTATTTGCCAAAGTAAACAAATATCACAATCATATTAACATTTTAAAGGAGATCCCTGTTCACAATTCACGCACACTGACAAAGCGCCTGAGGGTGGGCCTCAATGACCTCTCTAGGTGTCTAGATAAAGCATGGCCTGCTTCTGTCAGCTGGCTGAGACCCACAACTGGTAGCTACCTGGCCAGCCTGCTCATAATTTAGTCGGGTGTCATAAAACACATGCAGGCATTCATTCAATTAGCCTTCAACACGCACGGGGCAACTTCAGGCCAGGCTCCGTCCCCGAGATGAAGGTGGGAACCACCATGCCCCCCCTCAAAGACCTCACGGTCCTGTGAGAGGCAGCAACGTCAGCCATAACCCCAGAATCTAGAAGAGTGTGTGGCACACAGTAGGTGCTCAAAAGATAAAAAGGAGATTGGGAGGCAGGGCGGGCGGGCAGAGGCTTGTCAAGAGACCTGGAGTGTGGCAGGGAGCCTGGCTCTCACGTGGAGGCCTGGCTTTGAATACACACCCCACGACTCTGCAGCTGTGCACCAGACCATGCGTTCAATGTCGCCACACCTCGGCCTCCTCATGTGTTCTCTCCTTCTGCGGAGAGGAGCTAACATACATGGAAACGTCTGGAATGGCAGACATGTTAACCCCCTCTCCACCCACTGCTACCCCTGTCTGGGACAAGGACCAGGAAGGCCAGAACCACTGCAGGACGAGATCCTTTTTCCCTACTTCTTCTTCCCCTCCCGTTTGTAATCCTTCCTGCAGAAACCCCTTTCCCCAATACTAGCTCAGACAAGACTCAGTGGGAATGAGCCAGAAAGTAAGGGGGTGAGAGGTGGAATGGAGAGGGAAAGCAAGTCCTCTGGCTAACTAGAAGGAAGGGAGGAGATGGCCATCCTTTGGAATGGAAACCCTAGGTACTTCTGAAGTGGAAAAGGGGAAAGGACTGGCAAGCCAGAACCTGAAACGCTTCGGCTTCTGCTGGCCAGACTCCGCCGGACCTCCTCGGATTCCTGACAATTAGCGGGAGTTATTTTCTCCCCATCTCCTCCTCTGAATTTCCTTTCCTAAATTAAAGTGCCTGCAGCGCATTAACACTTGATGCGAACCTAAAAGAAAGCCTAAACCAAGATTAAACACAATCTTAGATCTTTTTCTTTTTTAAAAGAATGCAGGTGTGTGTTTGTGTATTTCTGTATATCCAATTGTGAATGCACGTTTGCCTATGCATATATGTGCATGCACACAGACGCGTGTGCTCTTTACGTAGGTAAGCATCTACAGATGAATATAAAGTAGGCTTCTTGGGGTTGAGGGAAGTGTGACAGACACCGCTCGTGTGCCGAGGGAAAGCAGGACAGGGAAATTGGGTGTCTACCTCAAACACGCGCAAGCTCAGCCTGCACAAATAACTAGGGTTTCAGCCAGTGAAGAAGCCCTTAAAATTTCCAAGACAACCACTGGGCAGTGCTGCGGGGTCTCGAAATTCCTGTGACTGGACCCAGCCCCTAACGAACCTCTCTCTCTCTCTCTCTCTTCCTGGAGGAAAGCTTCCCTTTTAGTAAACAAGGACCTTTGCCCTAACCAGGATCCCAAATCTCTTGGGAGGTGGGAAGCAGGGGTCCCAGAGCTGCTTTCATGCCTGGAAAAGATCACAGCCACACCGGGGGACCAGGAACACTCAGGATTCTGACCCTTGACTCTCTTGAGGTTAAGAGATGCAGCAAAGTCCAATGTCCTCCAATTCAACGGGCCTTTACCTAGAAGCAGCTGTGTCCAAAGCCCAGTGCTCAGCGCTTACTTCTCATAACACCATCCTGTGTGTTTTACGACAACCCAAAAAGGCAAGTGGAGAGTTATTACTCCCCTCTCACAAATGAGGCGTCTGAAACTGAAGCACTGGTGGGCCCAAGGCAGGCCCCCGAGGTGGGTAAATGCAGGAACCATCATGCTGCCTCACACCGCAGATCTGGCTTCAAGAGTACTGGCTGCAGGAGAAGGATCTGAGCTCCTGGGGTCTGGTTTCAGTTCGGCCTCTGATCTAAGCGTAATCAATCATGAGTAGGTCTTCACTCTACAAGCCTCAAACTCTGAGACTATGACAAGAAAAAGAGAGGGCACCATTGGTTCTACAACTCACAGGACAGAGTCAGGTAAGAACCCTCTATACAATCACTATTCAGCACAGTCCTCAAAAGCGGGGCAGGTGGTTTCCTGTCCTCAGCTCTCCCACCAACCACCATCTTCCCTGCCATCCCCTGGGTCCCAACTCAAGTTTTCACGCCTCAAGCACTCACGCCTAATGTGCCCAGAGGAGTCCCTGCACTGCCAGCCTTTCTGGAAGAAGTGGGGATCCATTACAACAATTAGCTCAAGCCCAAATACTCTACCCTGGGCGGCCTCTGCAGCACCTGAACGTATCTTGACTGCACCTGTTACTCAGGTTTTGTCCCTTCAACCTCACCCGGAGACCCAGCCTGGACTTCTCTATACTCATAGCTGTGATCCCACGGCCACAACTGTGCCTTCATCCTCGGAGTTCAAGCAAAACAATCATTCACATGGCAACATTTGCTGGGTATATGCTAGGTCACCTATAATAACATGGAAGTAGAAACTGTGTGGTGTTTTGTTTTGTTTTGTTTTGTTTTGTTTTGTTTTAAGAGAAGTAACAGGATATAGTCTCAGCCCCCAAAGAACTCACCATCTAGTGAGGAAGACAGAGATGTAAAGGATCGCAGGGATTTGCTGAATCATTTGACCCTGGAATTTGCCAGTGGCTGGGAGTTGGAAGGGACAGTGACTATGAAGAATGGCAGTCTGCTCCTGATACGATCTCAAAGGATATAATGACCGGCTGACTTTAACGAAGTGGAAATTTAATAAGGAGAAATGTCAAGACATGCACTTAGGTTCCCCCCCACCACTACCAAAAAAAAAAAAAAAAAAAAAAAATCAACTCACAAGTATAGGGTAGAGAAGATCACATGAGAAAGTCTTAAGGGATTGGGTTGCCCGCAAGCTCAATGACTCTGTGATGAGGCTGCCATAAAAGCTAATGCAGCATCAGGCTGTCCTGATTAGAAATGCTGCATTCAGAGTAAGAAAAGTGAGACTGCAAATCTGGATCCCACAGACAGGGAGGGATGAGTGGCCAAAAGTGAGCACACTTCGGTGAGCAGGAGCAGTCAAGAGTGCTTGGCTCCATATCCTAAGTGGAACGAAGAAGATGAGGCCAGAGAATGAACAACTTTGGGGGGCCATGAGAGTCATCTTCAAATGACACAGTTTATACGTAAACTATAAAAGCAGTGAGATTAACCTAGAAGAATTATTTTTTTACATTTATTTTATTTTTGAGAGGCAGAGAAAGACAGAGCACAAGTGGGGGAGGGGCAGAGAGAGAAGGAGACACAGAATCCGAAGCAGGATCCAGGCTCTGAGCTGTCATCACAGAGCCTGACGCAGGGCCTGAACTCACAAACCATGAGATCATGACTTGAGCCAAAGTCGGACACTCAACCGACTGAGCCACCCAGGCGCCCTCTCTAGAAGAATGTTTATTATAGCACGGTTTATAAATTGCCAAAAAACAAGGGAGCACAGGCAAAATATCTGACAAGAGGGGAAAAAAAAATCACACATCTCATTATGAAATGATACCAAGTACAATATCAAATATTTATTGACATGGAAGACAGCGATCAAATTCTATTTACAAGACAAAATTACAAAATATTATGCACACAGACTATATATAATTCATTTTGTAGAAACAACATATAGACACATCAAAAATTGCACTAAAACCTGTCTGGGAGACTATGTAGTGTGAAGCTAACAACACTACGAGTGGTGAAATTCTTGATAGTTTAAAACTTTACCTTTTTTATTATTTCATAGTAAACATATATTGAAAATCTGATATGGACAAAGAAAAAATCTAAACGGGCTACCCTACGAAAAGAGCAATCAGATGTTCATGTATGGCTCCAGCGCAAGAGGGGGTTAGGATTAATGGCTAAGGACGGAGGAGACCCCATCTGAGCTAAATAAATGGCCCTTCCTTTGTTGTAGTGAGCTCCCCATCAAAAGAAACGTGCCTCTAGGAAGCATTAAGGCTCTTTGGGAACGCACTGTAGGAGAAGCCTCCATGAGTGGAGGGTTACCTCCTCCTAAATGACCCTCAATGTTGCCTCTCATCTCCATACTCCAATTCCTTGATGGACGCTTCAGGCATCCATGCTCCAGGCCCCTACAATCTCAAATCCTCAAACAAGCTTTTAGGGTCTACCTCTCTGCTCTCTCACCAAATCACGGCCAAATGTAGTATGGTTAAAAGGACATTCAACTGGGAATCAAAAGGTCCGGATCCCAGGGGTACCACTGGAAAGAAGAATCTGGCTTTGAACAAGTCACTTAATCTCTAGAAGCCTCAGTTTCCCCATCTGCCAAGTGGCAGTAAAATGTATACAATCTCAGAAGGTTCTGCTCACCTTTCAAGAAAAAGCCTGTGGGGTTGCTTTGTAAAGTGCTATACAAGCAGGAGATGTTATGTTCCCATCAGGAGAGCATTTAAAGCTGAAGGTGGATGGCCAGGTGATGGGGCAAGCTACAGGTGTCCCCTCCCATGGAAGCAGACACAACCGTACCGCCAAGGTCCTGACTCTACCACGCTGTGGCTCCAGTGCCACCTGCATGACAAGGCCCTCTGGTCCTTCAGCTTCCCCCGACCACTTGTCAACCGCGAAGTATAATGTTGCAATGCTTCTTCTCCAGCTTCTGGGATGAGTCTTCATTTCTCACTAGGACTACAGGCTTTTTCACTATGGCTACCCGTTTTTTAGGACTAGGACCAAGGCCCCTGCCTTCATCCATGATCCCTAAGGGCTGCTGGGCACTCATGAAAGACTTCCTGATGATCTGACTGAACCCTAACCGAACTCTGCTACTTACGGTGTAGCCGCTGGACCGGCACCACAGACATCATCTCAGAACGTGCTAGAAATGCAGATTCTCAGGGCCATGTCCCAGAACCGCTCAATCAGAATTTGCAGCGACTGCCAGGCGATTCACATGCTAGCAAAGTAACGGTACATTCAACCTCCAAGAAGCAGAGGGAAGCCGTGGGGCACTCTCACCCTACAAGATCTCCAAGGCCCAGAAAGGGGCCTCGTTCCTTCATTCACTCGTCCAACAACCATGTATTAAGTGCCTACATCGTGCCAGGCACATGCCGAGGCGCCACGTGCCTGTTCTAACCAGGTGTAATACACGGTAAGACTCCTCCAGTATCAGAGAGAATCTCCCAGGATAGCTGCCTGCCCACAATAATTCAGCAAAAAACAACTTACGTCCCTCCTCCGAATTCCAGCTCCCCCAACCCCGGCCCAGCTCCTCAAATGCTTTGCCGGTGTCAGGGCTGGTATCTCTTCACAAACCATCGAGAAACCACCCACACAATAGCCATGGCCCAATGGTGTGGGCAGAGCCCCTTTTTATTTCCGCAGGTGCTACATTCCGAAGATATTTCTGCTTATAAAGCATGGCAGGAATTCTACACTTAGGGAAGAAAAGAGGTTAAAGAAGGGCCTTATTTTTCCCAGAGGAGAGAGGAGACTCACAGAGAGGTTTACATTTCTAAAATGTATTTATTTTATCAGCCACATGCCTGCAAGTCAAACATCTCCTTAAAGACATTTTGCAGACAGAGAATACTCTGGGAACACACCGGAGGCAGCTTATTTACGTGCCGCTATTACAAAACTAGCCCAAAGGGATGAGTATCAGATGCCATCTCCCGCTAAAGCGACCGTCCGCCTGCCAGCCACCTCTATGCCAGGTCACAGCTACTTCGTGCCCATCAAATATCCCCTGCTTGGGCCTGCCACACCGCCTCTGCCCCTCTGGTCCCCGGAGAGCCTCCCAATTAGCCTGGGCCACTCCCGATGGAGGACAGCTGTCTGCTCCACACGCTCTGCGCCACCTTTGGGCATCTGTAAACTGACAATGAAAAGTGTAATCAATACACATACAGGTGTGACATCAGTCTGGAACATGGTCACAGTGCTGGAAACTGCAGGGGCTGGTAGGATCCCAGGCAAACTGAGCTCCTTGATTTCATTTCGAAGAAGGTGTGCTGTCTCTCTCAACTGACTCTGAGCTCATACCTCTGTTATCTCTCATGAAGTCGCCCTTTGAGTCACAGGATTTAGCACTTTGGGAATGCTTACCGTGCCTCCCACAGTCCTCTCCCTCGGTCAGGTAACTGTCTCCTTCCCAACGGTGAGAATTTTGAGGGCGGGGGCTGAGCTGTCCTCTGCTTGGCACAGCATCTCTGGAGCCCAGCAGATACCCAACACATCCAGGTTTCAGGCAATACTGGTAGAATGTCAACTCCTTCAACAAGCACTTAATGAGTGCTGGGCTGCTGTTGTTTTGTTTTCATTTTTTTTTTTAAATGTCTATTTCTGAGAGAGACAGAGAGACTGAGGAAGGGGCAGAGAGAGAGGGAGACACAGAATCCAAAGCAGACTACAGAGGCTCTGAGCTGTCAGCACAGAGCCCGATGCAGGGCTGGAACCCACGAGCCATGAGACCGTGGCCTGAGCCGAAGTCGAACGCTTAACCGACTGTGCCACCCAGGCAACCCAATGAGTGCCTGGTTTTAAGATTACAACATGGGTATCCTCTACCTTCCATAAGTTCAAGTTATGCTACCTCATTCTTATGAAAGACCTATGTTAGTACAGTAACAGTTTTTCCTGTACAAGTGAAAATATTTGTCAGGGTTCTTTCGGTTGGAGAAAACACATACTGATGTAGGTCCTTCGTAAAAGCAAACTGGCAAAATGTGAACTTTTGAAAAGCAAGGAAGAAATGCTCTTTGCTTCACGCTCAGTCAGGTGAACATCTGACTCTTGGTTTCAGCTCAGGTCATGATCTGACAGTTTGTGAGTTCAAAGCCCAGGTTGGGCTTTGCACGGACAGCGCTGAGCCTGCTTGAGATTCTCTCTCTCTCCCTCTCTCTGCTCTTCCCATGCTCATGCTCACTTGCTCTCTCTCTCTCAAAATAAATAAATGAACTTTCAAAAATAATCACAGAATTACTTTACCTTTGGACAGCAAGGGAAAGCCGAAGATAAAAAAGAAAGAAAGAAATGGGAAAGCCCTTAACGGCCTTTTGAGATCAAGCAAGAAACAAGGACTCGTACAAGCCGGGATGAAATCTCCCAGGTGAGGGGTGAGGGGTGAGGGAATTCCTGGGGCAGAGCAAGCCAAGTGCAACAGAAACGGAATTTTCTTATCCACAACGTCTCACACAGATCCACCCCCAGTCTGGAGCTCATTGCGTACTGCACGCCCTGTCCACACACCAGCCTCTTATTCTGCAAGTGGCTGGATTTCTCAGCTGTTTTTTAAAGTATCAGTGCACTGCATGGTTTGTGGCCTCTTAGCCCTGGACTGTTCACTTGCAGGAGAACCGCGGCCCACATTGGCATGTGCTTCTCACGAGCATTCTGACTTCATCCTCTTCAGCTGTCAGGGCCACGTGAGACAGAAGCTGCAGTGAGGCACAGAGACAGTAAGGACTGCCCCCAGACAATGCCCTGGGGTCCCGAACCTCACCTCTTGCCCCGAGATCCTATGTTCTTGTCACCAACCCCTTCCCCTCCCGGGTCTCTCTTTGCACCGAGCATCTCTGTCCAACGGAGATGCGAGGCGAGCCATGTGGGTCATGGCACGTTTTCTAGTCGCCTCATTAAGAAAGGTAAAAAGAGGGGGCTCCCGGTGGCTCTGTCGGTTGAACGTCTGACTCTTAATTTTGGCTCAGATCATGACCTCACGGCCAAGTCAGGCTCTGCACCCACAGCACAGGGCCTGCTTGGTCTTCTCTCCTCTCTCCCTCTCTCTCTGACCCTTGTGCACGTGCTGGCTCTCTCTCTCTCTCTCTCTCTCAAAATATGTAAACTTAAAAAAAAAAAAAGCAGAAAGAAAGAGGTAACATTAATTTCAATAACTTCTTTTCGACACATCGAAACAGTATTTCAGCCCGTAATCGGTATTTTAAAAAACCACGGAGGTTTTGCATTCTCTTTCCATGCTAAGTCCTCGGAGGCCAGGGGTCACTGTGTACCTCCGGGCCATCTTGATTCGGAGGCCACCTTCCAAGTGCAGCACGGGCCTAGACTGCGCATTTCCTACACACGCCTGAGTCTCCCGGAGCCTGCCACCTGCGGTCTCCAAGCACCTGGCGTCTTCCTTCCAGCACAGACTCTGCTGCTGGATCTGAGGATGGAGAGGCCCGTGTTCGGTCGACAGCTTTCCGTATATAAGGACTTTCAGCTCTACCCTTCAGGTCTCACCGGAAGTACCATCCCTCAAGGAAGTCTTCCCTGACTACAGGCCCAACAGTTATGTGTGCCTCCCCTGTGCCCAGGGCACCCCGGCTTCACCCAACACAGCCCCAGCAGCCAGACTGCAGGTGCCCGCGGGGCCATCTTCTCCACCATTCTAGGTTCCTTGACGACAGGACTGTGTCTGCCTCATTCACAGCCTATGCCTTATCTCCCAGCCCAGCACAGGCTCAATAAACATTTGCCAGATGCACGGCTGGATGGCTGGATAAACGAATGGAATCCCTCCCAACAAAAATCTCTCTCTCTCTCTCTCTCTCCAGGCCCTAGTTTCCTCGTCTGTAAAAGCTCCTCGTGGCTCTGCAAGTCAACTGCCTTCGCCATTTCATCCAGCCCTCGCCGCACAACCAGTCTGACCAACCGTCTGACACAGGAAGGAACACTCCTTAGAATACGCTTTAGAGTTTCTTGCTCGGAATGCGACAACCAAATTGCTCTCAGGTCTTGTGAAAGTATCCTGTGAGCCTCCTGCTTTCTTTCCCACAGAAGCAGAGACATGAATACAGTCTCTCAGAGAACTCTTGAATACCTTCCCCGGCCAATGAGTTATATATTTCTTATAGAGAATATTTTCAACGTTGTCCTTAATGAATCAATGTTGTGAAAAGATCACAAGGTCGGGTTTTAGACTCTCAAGGTTTGGTTTTCATCGCTGCTACCTTTCTACCAGCCAACTGCCTGATCGTTGTGTCATTTACCCTGTATGTACCTCGATTTCCACATCCATCAAACGGGGATAAAAATATAACCAACTCAGGGTTGCTGTAACAGCAGAACGTCTTATGTACCGTACAGGGCCGAACAAATGTCAGCCACTACATACGCTATTTTCTTCTGAAGCGTGTCAGGGTCGAGTGACAGAGCAACCCACAACTGACACAGCCGCAGCCAGGGCCCAGGCCTAGGGACTCAGGCAAAGGCCAGACAGAACCCAGTGCACTTGCAGGCTAGCCTCAAACAGCCCCAGAGTCTGTGGCCTCACAAAGCCAAGTCCCCACAGTGCTGCCTGGGGACCTCAGGTAGGAAGCAGCCCAGGAGGGCAGGCTTCCCCAGGTCAGTCCACTGGCTAGCCCCACCAGCAGGTGGAAGAGGGACAAGGCTGCCTGCTGGAGCACGAAGCAGGGACTTTCTGTCTCAAAGGGCAGGGCCCCCACTGACCAAGGGGTCCTGCCCTCAGTTGGGCCTAGCCAGGGAGCTGGGGACATGGCTCTGTCCACCTCTTCTCTCTCTCTCCTGCAGTGTTTTCAGCGGCACCTGAACTTTCCCCGAACTGGTTCTGCCTATGTCAAACAGGAACTAGGCTCGCATGTTATGTGTGCACACACGTGTGTTGTGTACGCATTTTATGATTTCAGAAGAAAGCACTCTGCAGTCCGAGAATGAGTCATCAGTAATCCTTGTCAATTTGCCAGCAGCCTGCCCCTCTTCATTACAAACAGAAAGATAAAAGCTCTTGCACTGCATTAGCTGGCATACGCCTCCACAGACAGTACAAATAAATTAATTGTGCCTCATCTCAAACAGCCCAAGAGGTGTGCGGGAAGGGAAAATGCTGTCCGTCTTGCTTCATTAACAAATTAAGCTGAAATCAAGCCGTCTCCAGCCCAAGACAGTAAGCATCCTACCAGGATCCTGGCGGGGTTGGGGGGTGGGGGGGGGGGGGACTCCAGGGGCCACCTTAACAGAGGGTGCCTGGGGGGACAAGACTGGCCCATCAAATCCCAGGTGCTCTTGCAAAAGAGGCCGGTTCGGTCATTTACCCCAGGCAAATAAACAGGCCAGTTCCGTGGGGTGGTATGTAGGCAGAGTGAAGGGGTTTGTCATCAGGCAAACTCTGTCATGCTGAGGATGGTGAGCATTCCAGAAAGAACAAAGTTATTCAAGACCAACTTGAAAAACAAGTTGGACTACCCTTCACCACAAGCTAAGATTACACCCTCAAACACACCTTTCTTCCATCCTGAGACGCTTACTTTTGCAGAGCAGTTAAAGGCAATTTGTTACAACGCTGTGATTTTCTTTATGCTGGCTCGGTGCTACGTAATTTAGGCAACCTTCATTTTATATGCTGAAGGGGGCATGGCTGAAAAGCTGATCCTTTCATGTTTCATCTCCAAAGAGACAAAAGCAGTGCTTACAGGCGAGGAGGGGGACAGGAAATGGGGGCCCCTCACCCCATTAACTGGCAACCTGCAAGGAAGTTAGATCACGAACAGCTAATCCGACCGTAAAAGATGTCCAGAGTATTTATTATACAGATAGGCTCTGGGTTGGGTTTGTGTTCGTTTGGGTTTTTTTAACTGCAAAAATGCAAGAATCTGAAAAATCCTGAGCAGAAAAATCTGACCTCAAATGGCTAGATCCTGCCTATGACACAAAACAAAGAAGGTGAATAAAATCTTAAAAAATAGTAATAAAGCCATACCAAAACGGGACCATAATCGCAGAAATACCAGTCGAGCAATGAGGCACCGCTGAGCCAAACCTTTGTAAAAACGACAGTATCTAATGCAAGCCAAGTTGTTAAAGACCTGGTACCTTCTTGTTCTGCTGAAGGCACCGCGAACTGGCACAACCCTCCTGGAAAGCAGTTTAGCACTATGCATCGAGAGACCAAACAGTGTTTGCGCCCTTTAGCCCAGAAATCCTGCTCTTGGGAATTCACCCTAAGGAAATAATCTACAATAAGGATGAAGCCATATCTCCAAGTATTATTTATAATAGTGCAAAACCGTAGGGGGCGGGGGGAAGAAATCTAAATGCCCAATAATAGATGTATGGTTAAAGAAATTCAGCCCATGAGATGATAGATTGTAAGACCATTAAAAACCATCTAGAAGAGTCTGTAACCATTTGGAAAACATTTGCTTAAGGTTTACTGCAAAGAGCAGAATACAAAATTGGGCCTACATATGATTACAGCTATACAGAAATATGCCTGCACTCAGACAAGGGCTAAAAGAAAAATGAAAACAGTTGTGTTAGGATGGTGAGTTTGTGGGTGAACTTTTTTCTTTTGCTTCATTGCCTTTATTGTGGTTACAGCATTTTATTTTGTGAAATAAAGAGAAATCACGGGGTGTAGACGCAGCCGTTCAACTCAAGAGACTCTTGAGGATGAGGCGGGAATCTGGGAAACCACTGTACTAGTTTTGGGCATGGGACAACAGAGTCTCTGTCCTTGGCCCGGCCTGGGACCCTCCAATCCCATCCCTCAGCCAGCAAGGCAGGCTGGCCGGGAATGGGACGCTCAGGGAAGCCACACGACCCATTCCCAGCTGGATGAGGCTACCGGACGACGGACACGGCTGCGACTCCAAACTATTTTGCTCGAAAACCCTGGCCCATCCTGTCTACTGTGGGCTCTAATTCCAAGGTCCTTTCCTTCTCTGGGAAATAGTCTCCACCTTAATAAAACGAAGAGACTAAAACTTTCTTTCAGCACTGTGTGAATCTGACCTCCTGTATCCAACTCACGCCCGCTACAGGTTAAAGCCCCAACCCCACCTAGTGAATCAGAGTATCTGGGACTGAAGTACCTGAATGTGAATTTCACCAGCCACGCAGGCAATTCTTCAGGCACAGGGATTGTTGAGACCCACTAGTCTAAGAATCCTGCAAACATCGGCCAAGTCCCAACACCCAAACTCAAATGTCCATCTCCCCCCAAGATGAAAAAAATCTGTGGGCTGTGGGAGGAAAAAAACATATTTAGAAGCCCATATTTGCTCAAATGAGCATTTAACTTCAGAGTTAAAATGTTAGAACCCAAGAGAGGGACCTGTGTTTCTCAGACACATTTTTTTCTGCCAGAGTAATTTCTGAGCTACCAGATCTTACCCGATTTCACATGCCCTATGTTTAGCATAGTAATGGGAACACAGTAAGTGTTCAAAATGCTTGTTGAAAAAAATGAGTGAATGAATAAACAAGCAGGTAGTATGGTAGTACCTGCATCCCACTGTATTTAGACATGGAGGTGGGAGTGGGTAGAGATCATCCCCCGTGTTTTGCACAGTGGCACTGTGTCCCCAGCCACCAGAAGAGGGTGTGGGGGGTGCTGTCCACATGTGAACAGTAGTTGAATAAATGCACAATAGGTACCAGCAAGAGGCAGACAAAAAAAAAAAAAAAAAAAAAAAAGTGAGTGCTCCCAGATCCAGCCATGTCAATCATAAATGGATATTGTTCCTACAGAAGGGAATGAGAAGCAAGGAACAGGCAGCTTTTTATTTTTTAATGCTTTTTAATGTTTGTTTGTTTGTTTGTTTGTTTAGAGCGATCACACAAGCAGGGGAAGGGCAAAGAAAGAGGGAGAGAGAGAATCCCAAGCAGGTTCCCAGCACAGAGCCCATGAGGGGCTCAAACTCACAAAGTGCAAGATCATGACCATGACCTTGAGCCGAAATCAACAGTCAGACGCTTCATCGACTGAGCCACCCAGGCGCCCTGAAATAGATAGCTTTTAGCCGAGTACATCCCAGGCCCAACACCTCCACACTCGCAGGTCCTCAAGGAAACCTCACAACTACACCAAGTAGACGAGTGACAGGTAGCTAGGACTAAATGCTTTGCCCTAAACGCAGGCAATTAAGGGACACGGGACTCAAAACCACATTCTTTACAATCTAACGGAGCAGAAAGTAGTCAAACAAAACGAGGGAATAAAGGAAGTTTAAGTCTAAAATAACTTACGTGAAGTTAATGAAGGACCCACGGTCCAAAGGAAAGCCACACACACAAGATGGAAGTTGCTTCCCAGAGGAGGCGCCAGGCAGATAAGTTGTGCACGGGGTGGGGGGAGGGTTGCGCTTGCTAGCCACTGCCTCTTTAAGCCTGGGGACACTGACAAGGAGCCTCAGCTGGTCGTCTCGGGGCCCATCTCTCTCCCTTAAAGCAGTAATGGTACCGTCCCAAATTGCCATCAGCTGCAAACACTTCAGAATCCGACGGATGTCACCTTCAGACCGCCGGGGAGCTCTGTGGGATATAATCACCGAGCACCCATGGGAGCATCTCACAGGCTACTCAACGGCCGACGCCGAAATCAAGCTGGTCTGGATTCAAATCCTGCCTTTACCATCTGCTGACCTCAAGACCTTCATCTCTCAAGCCGCGGTTTCCTCGTCTGTAAAGGGAAATAGTCAAGCTTCCCTCATAGAGTTGTTCTGAGGATTAAATAAAACAACCCCTTAATGGGCTTACCACAGGCCAGGCACCCAGTAAAGTTGCAGAAAATGATACCTGTTACAACAGCTACTACAAGCATTGTAAAGTCTGATCTGAACATCACACATTTCCCCAATTCACAAGCACACGGGACTACCTGGATGTTCTGCGTTCCCTAGTAATGTTTTCCCATTCTGCATGAAAAGCTTCGTGTATGAACGCAGGGCACATACTTGTTATTTTTAATAGGCATGGAGCTCGTACCTATTCCTCTCCTTAGGGATTTAACTTTTTAATGATTTCCACATTAGATTTAACATTAAATGCAAATTGATCCATAAAGTCATCTAATTAGAAATTAAGCATGCCACAGACATTGCCCAGGATTTAATTAGAAGAGCAACACGATACGATGAGAAATGCCCCTCACCAGGAGGAGAAGCTGGGGAAGGAGCTCCGCCTCAACCAATTACTGCCTGAGATCTGGAAGGTCGCTTCGCCTGCCTGCGCCCCAGCAAAATGAGGAAGCTGGATTTCAAAGATCCTTTCCCGCCAGGAAAAGAAGTCTGTAATTCAGATTGCTTCGGTAACCACGTATGGAGCAAAAGGCTCTGGAGATGCAAAGACTCAGTCATGCTTTAAGGAGTTTACACATTATGGAGGCACCAGGGTGGCTCAGTGGGTTAAGCACCTGACTCTTGGTTTCGGCTGAGGTCATCATCTCACAGTTAATGAGTTCAAGCCCCACGTCGGGCTCAGTGCTGAGAACATGGGGCCTGCTTGGGATTCTCTCTGAGCCCTCCCCCCACCCCTCTCAAAATAAACTTCAGAAAAATTACATTTTTAAAAACGAGTTCACTGGGGTGCCTGGGTAGCTCAGTCGGGTAAGCGTCCGAATGCGGCTCAGGTCATGATCTCGCGGTTTGTGAGTTCGAGCCCCACGTCGGGTTCTGAGCTGACAGCTCAGAGCCTGGAGCCTGCTTGGGGTTCTGTGTCTCCCTTTCTCTCTGCCCCTCCCCAACTCATGCACGCTCGTGCACGCTCTCTCTCTCTCTCAAAAATAAATAAACATCAAAATAAAATTAAAAAAGGGTTTACAGGTTATGGAAACCACAGCCTGTTCCATCCACCAACACACCCTGGCTTCCTTGCTTTCTTTCTTACTGGTAAACATAGCTTTACTAATGCACGTAGAACTAGTTTTGGCACTTGAATTTCTTTCTGAAATGTGGATATGGAATGATGTCAACTAGACGTGCCCCCCACCGCCTTTCTGGTAGCAGGGACCGGATAAATCAAGAGGATTGTCACAATTGGTGTACTGCATCCTGTTTGTTGGATATTGCCCTAAAATCTGGCTTAACTCTTTCGTGTTCCTAGTAAGTAGTACATTTTGTTCAGTCCTGGAAGAAGCAAGCCACTGCTGCCTTGAAGTAGGGTGGTGTAGAGAGAGTTCCATCTCAGGACTCTGGCGTAGACAGAGTTCCATCACGGGACTCCATACTGGCCACAAGGGGGGAGTGAATGAGCACACCCTAGCTTGTAGGCAATGCTAACTGGCACATGCTCCCCCCAGCGTGCCCTCCCCTTTTTGGGGAGCCTAGATCCTGTTAATTTTCCAAAGCATAATTTTCAAGGCACAGAGTCTCACAGCTCTTAGCTCAAGACTGGTCGAGCCAGACATCAGGCTCTTCGCAATTTCAACCAATCCCCCCACCCCAGCTCCAACCCTGGGCTTCTCCCAGATCCAACTCTGAAAGGGTTGTTAAGATTTCTCTCAGCACTGCTTGTCCCTTTCAGCACAAAAGAATCCTTGTGCCTCGCCTGGCCTTTTAGTCGAAACAGAGGAAGTGGGAGAGGAGAGGAGATGTGTGGAGAAGCCGCCTGGAACGAGCAGGTAGCACGGCATCTAAGAGCTGGAGGGATAATACGGGGTGTGGCTGTGGCTAGGGGCTACCTCGGCCAGCACTCGGCCTGCACCTGGCAAGGCACTGGCATCTCCCTCTCATGGGGCTCATGGGATGATACCCCACCCTCGTTAATGCGAGCGCCATCCGGCTGTGGGACAAGGACGCCCTCCGCAGAGTGCCACCGCAGTCCCTCCCACTCAGGCACCTGCATCCCTCCCCAAACTGCTCTGGAGTTTTGCTCTGTTCGGAGTCAGCAAACAGGGGCTGCTTGCTGCTCTTGGAGAGACCCTGAAGGGGGGGTGGGGGGACTTGGGAGGATCCAGGCCAGGACAGTAAAGCCCTGTTCCTGATTCCTGGAAACAGCACTGTCAAAGAGATAGTGCCCCCAGCCACGGGGATCTCAGAAAGCAACCACAACTCGGAAGGGGCTGTCCAGAAGACCCTCAGACCCCCCTGCCCAATTACACCCTCGGACTCCCAAGAACACCTCAGAGCAACACTTTCAAACTTTTTTTACAAGATTTTTTTTAACGTTTACTTATTTTAAAGAGAGAGAGCGAGAGCACGTGTGCATGATAGAGTGGGCGAGGGGCGGGGGGGGGGGGGGGGGGGGGGGGGGTGGACAGAGGATCCGAAGCAGGCTCCGTGCTGACAGCAGAGGGCCCGACGCGAGGCTCAAACTCGCAAACTGTGAGATCAAAGTCGGACACTTAACCGACTGGGCCACCCAGGTGCCCCAATGCTTTTAAACTCTTGAAAGTTAGAGAGCTGCCCTGAACTGAACACAATGACACACATAAAGCATATGGAAGTAAAATTTATACTGCTCAGTCCCAATTTCGAGTTGAGGAAGATACTTAAGCAAGGTAACATTCATACGGAGGTTATTGGGATTTGATGAAATTTCTCCTTTTTAAAAAAGCTTAGATCACAGCAAAACAAATGTAAAACATCATCTGACTATAGACCGGCCTTGGATTGTACTTGAGAACCCTCTGGGGATAAGATAAGAGTATAATTTAGAGAAGGAAAAAGAAAAGAAACTGGATTCAAAAATACCCCTCCACAAAACCAAAGTGCTATTCTCACACAACTTCATGTTTGAATCACGTTGATAATTCTACCTGGAAAGGAAGCGGGAGAACATCAGAATCTCTACAGAAGAACCACAGGACTCTACAGACCTGATATCAAAGCCTCAACCCACAAGAGCTGGGGGGTGGGGGAGACTGGGAGGCCAAGGGGGTGCAGGAGGACAGCGAGGAAGAGGATGGGAACAGCGGTGGTGCCTTCCCTCTGAGAATGGATTTTACAGCTTACAGTCACTTGCACTTTCCTCTTCTTTGATGTCCCCAAGACAGTCCTGGGGGGAGGAAAGAGGGGGGGGGAGATGCCTGCTTATCTGTTTCATACTCCAGAGGTAGAGGCATCTGAAGGCCCCACAGCAGACAAGCGACAGGCCTGGCATCTCAGCCTTAGGTCCTCCCAGGGCCAAGCATCATCCATGAAGCACTACTCAGAGAACCCAGCGTGTACCTTTCCCAGGTATGCTCGGCAGCTCTGTATGAGCGATGCCGGGAGGAGACAGTACGGTTGCGAGCTTACTTGGAGACATTACTACCAGAGGTGCACTGACCCTACCTTCCAGCATAAGGCTAGCAGGAAAGAAAGTCACTTCTCCCTCATGTATCTCAATAAAGATGCCTATGAGGCAGGCCAGGGTTCTAAACACTTTATAGACATTAACTCATTTGACTCGTAGGACTGCTCTCAAGGCGAGTACTCCGATTAATACCCCCACCGTACAATTCTGTAAACAGCAAGGTTAAGTAATTTGCCCATAAGCAAAGAGCTGGAAACTGGTGGGCCAGGAGCCAGGCGATGTGAGCCCAGATGCTGTTCACTAAGCTATACTGCCTTGGAAGAAGTCCCCATGTTAGTGGATTCAAGCCTGCCAGGGACTTGGGGTGAGGGGTGGGGTACAGAAACCTCACGGCTCACTGATAATACCACAGAAAAAAGCCTCCTTGACTTCCAGATGCTTCCAACCTTCAGAAACATGCAGGTCAGCTCCCCCCATCCACCTCCCGTTATTGGGTTATTGCTGGAGGATCGTGTATTAAGGCAAACACCACTTTGACATAACCTAATAACCACCCCATCTCCCAGCATTCGGCAAGAATGAGTGCTACAGGGCACGTGGGCAAACCTGATTCCCCGTCCAGGAGTGATTTCTGCGGGAAGTGTAATTCCATTGTCCACCTCGCCCAGCACATCTTCCATCCATAAAACACGAAACTTCCATCAGTCAGGACACCCAGGGATAAAGGGCCCTGCCTCCTGACCCACGTTTCAGGTGCAGCTAGATCCCATCTGGTGACAGAAAGTCAAACCTAATCTGATCTGTCCGTTTAGAAACATAATACCAAACGCACACACATAACTGTATACAGAAGGCAGCATTAGAGCACAGACCTATAACTGCCCCACATTCAGGTCTGCTGCTCACCCATTTATTATCAGCTCAAAATTACTCTCGATACCCTAGCCTGGAATCACCGCAAACTGCATTCATTACAATACTGATCGTACGGGCAGGCCGCACTGATAAAGGCTCATTCTCCAAAGACTCACAGATTCACGCACAAAGTGTTCTGCAGAGCAAACCGCGGGATGTGGGTTTGTACTTGCGCTGGAGAAAGCGTGAAAGACAAACCTAAGATCCTGACCCAGCCGGTCACCTGGGTCACCTGGGAGCAGCAGCGGAAGCCGTGACCTCGGGGCGAAGGAGTCCTTCGGCCCTAAGTGGGGGAGGGACAGCTCTGCTGGTGACAGAACAGGGTTGTGGCCAACCAGAGTGCACAGGCCAACTAACTGCAACCCACCGGCTCTTTTGGTACGGCCCGCAAGAACGCTTTCTACATTTTGAAGCGGTTTTTAAAAAGTCAGAAGAATGATAAATTACATAGCACTCACATTTCACTGTCCGTAAAAAATAAAATAAAATAAAAACTAAAATGTTATTGATCATGCCCATTGCTCTGTATATTGGCTACTGTCTGTGGCTAGTGTCCCACTACAACCGCACAGCTGAGTAGTGGTGACAGAGACCATGTGGCCTGTGAAGTCAAAAATCGTTACCACCTGGCTGTTTACGGAAAGACCCCTGACCCGTGACTCAAAAGCAGTGCTGGAAACAGGACCTTGAAAATACCTAAAAAGGAGTCCAGGAGGAAAATATGAACGTCGCTTCCTGACCACTGTTTCGCGTCCAGGGATTCAGCCGTAAGGACTGATGGTCCGCAGCCAAGGGGAAGGGACGAGGGCTGCCCAGGGAATGTGAGAACACCCTGTGCATCTCCAGCCACCCTATCCACCTGAGAGACACCCCCTTTTGCTAAGAGAGAAAATGAGGCTAGATGGGGTCCGGTGACTCGGCTTGTCCTGCTCCAGCGCAACAGAAAATGAGAGCAGATGGAAAGACTGAGCTCAAGGTCTCACCAGAGTGGAGACCACACCTCCTCCTTGCAGCCCTCGGAGGGGAGCTGACAGCCCAGGGGACAAGGAGCCTGTCCTAAGTCACGAGGCTTCTGTGTGATGTTTCTTAGTGCAAAAGAGGCCAATGGCGGTCTCAGGTTGAAGGGAGCGGGCATAGGGTAAACTTAGGAAGAAGTGAGCACAGTATTCCCTTCTCAAGCTATTATTTAAAAAAAAAAAAAAAAAAAAAAGGATTTAGGATTATCCTTGCCCTTCGATCCCCATCTTCCTCACCACCTCTGTTAATCTGAGAACCCCTAGAGCTGGGGTTGGTTGCCAGATTTAGCATATAAAAACTCGAGATGCCCAGTTACATGTGAATTTCCGGTAAACAACAAATAATTTTTTCACTATAACTGTCACAAACATTGCTTCTCGGAAACTCAAAGACTTATACTAAAAATGTACTGACTGCTGTTCTGATACTCAAATTTAACAGGGCGACCCTCCTTAGAATCCAAATCACACCCAGGAGGAGACTCCTTGACCCCGGCCCCTTCTGCTGAAGCTTGGGCCTGGCAGTTCCTGTCTCTGGGAGCCCTGCTAACACCCACAGGGTGACAGCTCCCCGGGCGCCCCAATGTAGGGGCTGGCCTGCTCCCAGAAACAAGCTTCCCCAGGAACAGAGCACCCTGTGCCCAGAGTCCTTTTCTTAGCCACCATCCAAACCTGACACACGGGTCCTCTCACCCTCCCTCACACCCTGAGCGCTATTCTGCTCTCTGATCCCTCAAAAAGCCCTTCCCAGGCAGAAAAGATGTCTTCTCTGTCTCATGCCTGTTCTGCTGGTTACACTAGAACACAAGGTGCTTCCAACCCTGGGCTCTGTCTCTGAGGAAGGAATGACTCCAGGACACGGAATTTAAAGGAATTTGGGAGAGGAAGGTGTTGAAATCCTACTATGTTAGATGGTCCTGAACAGGACCCAGAATCGGTAACAGAGGACAATCACACCCTACCCCACAGTAAGCTCTATATGGGCAAGGATTTTTGTCTGTTTCACCCCCATTGATGCCCCTAGTGCCTAGGACAGCGCCTGGCACCCAACAGAGAAAATGGGATTGTTATCAGCTGAACGGTGTCCCCCCAAGATTCATATATTGAAGCCCTAACCCCAGATGCCTCAGAATGTGATGGTATTTCTTTAAGGAGATAACTAAGGCCAAATGAACTCATAAGGTGGGTCCTAATCCAGCATGACTAGAGGCCTCATAAAAGGAGGAGATCTAGACACACAGAGAAGACCACACGAGGACACGGTGAGAAGGCGGCCATATACGAGCCAAGGAGAGAGGCCCCAGAAGAAACCAAACCTGCCAACAGTTTGATCTTGGCCTCCCAGCCTCCACAACCAGGAGAAACTAAATCTCTGTTGTTTAAGCCACCCAGTGTGTGGTATTTTGTTACAGCTGCCCTGGGAAAGTACTAGAGGGATGAATGAATGGTGAGTGAGAGAGAGAGGGAGGGAGGAAGGAAGGAAGGAAGGAAGGAAGGAAGGAAGGAAGGAAGGAAGGAAGAGAGGGAGGGTGGGTGAGTGGGAGGGAGGGAGGAATTCGAAGGAGTCCATGCCTATCTGGTTCTCCATTCTACCTTGGGTTCTTAGGCCGGCACATGGTGTCCTCTTGTTGAAAAAAGGCAGGGAAGCAGCCAGGCTCTCCCCAGAGCGCTATCTGGAGGCTGACCAGGCCAAAGCTGCTGGCAACACAGATATGGGTGGTGTTTCTATCACTCCATTCTCCAGACCCTCCCACTCCTGGGACCAGCTGTTCAGGAGGCTTCTGTTCTCCAGACCAAGAGTGGCAGGTGAAGAGCCCTCAGAAGCGACGACTTGCGAGTTTTCTAGAGGCTATCTCACCATACGTTCCATCCTTATGGAGAGAAGACAGTCTGGGAACAAACACTTCTGGATATGAGTGTGATGATGTGATGTCCGGAGCTGCTGCAGCCACTTGCTAACCAAGAAAGAAGGGAGCTGACATGCAAAGGATGGCACAGTGAAAAATGGAAAGACCCAGGTCCTTGGCTAGGTCACTGAGCTGCCAAGCTAACCAGCCCCAGGATCACCACAACTCTGGACTTCTAAATCCTAGGAGATGAAGTATCTCCTTATTATAAAGCTGTTGTTGAGTAGGTCTGTCACTTGCAGCTAAAAGCCTCCGGCTATGTTACATGAGCCGAGACGCAGCCAGTGTCAACTTTCTGGTTTTACTGGGCAAAAATCTATGGTTCTTGCCTTTGCCAAGTTTGGGAAGCTTTTTTAACAACAAAACATTCTGCAGATGATCTGGGTGGTAGCAGTAGTGCTTTGAGTATCGAAAACTCAAAGGCCAACAGACGACCACAGCTTCCAGTAACGTTTCTTAAGTGAATCTGCGTTTTAGACAGCCAACTCTTAACACATCTAAAAACACTCGGGCTTAACATTAGACAACACACATTGCATTCAATGAGCCTGTAGACAACCCCTGCTCTGCCCGTGGGTTTGAGGAGACCCTCAACATCAACCACAACCCTAAGAAATAACTGGCCCCAAACTCGAGAATCCTCTGACTAGACACAAGGCCAAAGACCTTTCCAAATCCGTCTGGGTCAAAGCTGATGCTTCTCGTCAATTCAGGTCCAAGTTTTACGTAAGACTCACCTCCTCTCACAAAGCCTTTCCGGTCGGCATGCCAGTGGGGCGCCTGGCTGGATTAGTCGGTACACCATGAGACTCTTGGTCTTGGGGCTGTAAGTTCAAGCCCCATGTTGGGTGTAGAGATTACTTAAAAATAAAATCTTTAGAGGCACCTGGGTGGCTCAGTTGGTTGAGTGGCCAGCTCTTGATTTCAGTTCATGTTCCTGGGGTCATGGGATCAAGCCCCACAACAGGATCTGCACTGGGCGTGGAGTCTGCTTAAGACTCTCTCTCAATCTCTCTCTCCCATTCTGCCCCTCTCTCCTACTCACTCTCCCTCGCTCTAAAACCAAATAAAATAGAATAAAATCTTAAAAAAAAAAAAAACAAAACTGCCCTCTGATGCTTGCCTCATCAACCCCAAGCATACCAGATCTGATGGTTTCTCACCCAGAGAAAAACTCAGTCTCTCATTTTACCTTTTCTCTAGCATCCCCACATGATGGATACAGTTCCCGAGGGCACCACAGACCGTGGTGATAGCGTGAACACAAACGGCAGTGTGGCAGAAGTGGTGGGAATACGTTAGCCCATAATGAGTTCTAGCCAACCTGCCGAGTACTTCACACACATTATGTCAGTTCATCTTCAGAGCAGTCCAGGAGAGAAGTATGTTACTATTCCCATTTTACCAAAAGAGGACAGCAAGACGGAGTTTAGGGAACCCACCCAAGGCCACACAGCAAGTTCAGTGGCAGAGCTCAGGGGTCATCCACACAGAAGCATGAGCTGAAGCCGTGTGGGGGCAGAAAAAGTGATCGGGCCTCACAGGAGGAGGCTGTTCCACCCACAGTTCCCAGGGGTGAAATGGTCAGACTGGTAGGAGGAGACCTGAGAGCCCTCTGACTTTTTTACAGCTAAAAACGGGGCTTTTTGCCCCAACAAGGAGCTCAGATTACTGGATGGAGAAAAGGAGGGAGGAATAGTAGGTGGGTGGGTGGATGGATGGATGGATGAGTGGGTAGGGGGAGGAGAGATTTTTAAGGAGAATCAGGGTGATTCCAGGAAGAAATACCAAGACTGCCCCTGTGAAGGGCTACTACACAGAGCGTCCCTCAAAAGACGCAAATTTCCCAAGTGGATCTGGAAATGGCCACTCCACCTTCAGCCCAGACTACCTGAATTAGGCCTTCAGGCCCAGCACTGGGCTGAGGGCCCTTGGCGGGAAAAGAGGCAGGGAGGACCTGTAGGAAAGAGGAAAGTTTGGCACGGTCTCCCCCGGGGACGGGAGGTTAGGAAGCCTGGTGCAGCCTCACCAGGAGTCAGGCTCAGGACAATGACTTCGTAGGAGGAGCAGAACCTTGCCAGGGACCCCATGCTTCCTTCATTGTTACTGTGGTTAACTTGTGACCCTATCTGTGTTACTTTGTTACTTTTGCTTCTCTGTCAGTTTCCTTGCAGTGATTCTCAGGAAAACCTGAGCCGGTAAGGCGCCTGTCTGCAGGCACAGGAGGAGGGGACTCGGGAAGCCATGTCCCACGCCCTCTCCCCGATGCTCAGGAAGCAGACACTGAGGAACTGAGGTGAGTATTGCAGAGGACTGGTCTAGCCCTCAGGCCTCAGCCCTGCCAGCCAGCTTCTCTGCACAAAGGGTCTGTCTGGTTCCCAGGCAGGTTCACGGTATGCAAGATCCTAGAAGGGAGACGGCAGGTGAGCTGGGAAAATCCCCATGTGTGGCCTTCAGGGCTCACCGGTGACTTTTTAGGTGGCATCAGAGAAACGTGGATTCCAACGAACAAATATTATTTTATAACTACTTCACTCTTTCCCAGTTCCTGTTCCACACAGGATCTCGGTGGCTTACGATCATTAGTCCGACACATTCTACTGCTTTCTTCCCTCTGCCCTCTGACTCGGCTTGCCTGCCTCTTCCAGAGCCACTGCAGTGGCCTCCCCGTGACCACACCCTAAGGTCCCTGTCTCTTTCCCTTTTAATCCAGCCTCAGAGTCAGAGGAAACTTTCTGAACCACGAATCCAATCGCCTCTCTTCCCCGGTGAACATCCCGCGGGCTGGCCAGTCACCAACAGATACGGTCCACACTCCTCAACACGGCACTCACAGCCCAGCCCTGGAAACACCGAGGCAGACTTCCTGCCCGTGCAGTGCCCGCTGGAGCCTCTGCCTGGAACGCCAGCTGCACCGTCTCCACGCCCTTCCTTGCTGCTCTCTCCCACCCTCCCCCCTGCACATCACCATTGCGCCTCCCTCCCCTCACTCTGCGGGCGTCGTCTCTACACTTCCTCCCTGCACTGGTCATGATCTTTGCAATAGGTCTGCTTCTCTCCTGCTGCACATAAGCTCCAGAGAACAGGGTCTTCTCCGCCTTGGTCACTGCTCTGCCCCCCAGTGCCTAGAACGGTGCCTGGTCAGACAAGGGGCTCACTCTTTGCTGAGGGGACGTAGGACCACAGCTACTGCCTTCTCACTTGGGTGCTGGGCTGCCCTCCGTTAGTTAGCAGCGATCTTCCAATTTACGATCACTTCCACTGTAAGCACCCCGCTCCTCCTTTCACGATGAGCTCTGGAAAACAAGGAGCCGCGTCCCATTCACCCTTGTAACCCAAACGTCTGGCACATGGTGGATGCCTGGTGATGCTTGCCACATTATTTTCATGAACCACACATACATAATTTCATCCCTTTCGTTAATGAATTGCTAATACCTCATTACTTCTTTGCTCATTACCATTGAGCAAGTTTAAGAAGTTGGCGGGGGGGGGGGGGGGGGGCGTGCCACAGTGTTGAAGTTTTAAAAGGCATAAAAAGCTCCCTTTTAAAAAGGGACATCAGAAAGGTTCCAATAAGTCAAAGAACTGGAAGACTTCAAAAAGGGGCCCAAGCTGGTTGGCTTTCTAAAATTAAAAATTTTTCCTGGTTTTCCATTTATAATCAGTTCAAACAATACAGAAACGTAGGAGGTAGAAAATGAGAATCCTTACCTGATCCTAAATCCTAAATAAATGATCACTATTAGCATTTGATATAGATTCTCCCCCCAAATTAATGCATATAGAAAGATGATGTAAGATGTACTCATTTTAGGGGAGCCTGGGTGGCTCAGTCAATTGAGTGTCTGACTCTTGATCTTGGCTCAGGTCATGATCTCCCGGTTCGTGAGTTCAAGCCCCGCATCAGGCTCTGCACTGACAGCATACGGCCTGTTTGGGATTCTCTCTCTCCCTCTCTCTGCCCCTCCTCCTGCTTGTGTGCACATGCGCAGTCTCTCTTGCCCACATGCTCTCTTCCAAATAAACTTTAAAAAAAAGTATTCATTTTACACCCACACATACACACATATATATATGTATACATATATACTGAAAACAGGATTGCATTACACAGGCCGAGCTGTGAATTTCTCACGTAATCCCTTCGCCATCTCTCCCTAAGAGGAGGTAAGTCCACCTCGTCACTTTCAACAGCTTCATAATACTATATGGTTTCCCTGGGATTTACTTAACTATTCCTTTACCACCAAAAAAATGTTTTAAAGATTTTATTTTGAAGTAATCTCTACACCCAACATGGGACTCAAACTCACAACTCTGAGAGGAAGAGTCGGGCAGTCTCCCGACTGAGCCACCCAGGCAGGTGCCCCTTTGAAGAATATCTCTTCAATCCCTGTCTTCGTTAATAGGGAAAGATGCCTTGGAAAGATCGCAGCCTTATTACGAACACCCAGTGCCCCACGGTGCTAGATGATCGAGCTGACCACTCGAAGCAACAGGGCAATGAGGGCTACTGAGTTTAACATGCTTTTTAACGTGCCTACGGTCGTGCTCCCCTCTCCCTACACTATCAGCTCTCACCCTACCAGATGCCCTTGTCTACTTTAGAGCCATAAACGCCCCCCACTCCAGCCATTTCTGCCATGAGAAATCAAGCACATTAGGAACGTGAATACGTCAAGAATAAACAAGCAGAGCGCAGAGAAGTCACCTGTGAGCGAAATCTGTAAGTTCTGGGGTGCAGGCTTTGTGAAAACTAATTCAGACGTCATCATTACATCTGAATATGTGCCTTAACGTGGCTTGCAGGCAGTTCTACCATGTCCTTGGGTGGAGGGATCTTGTTTTCAACACAAAGGCAGGCAGCTGGCTGGCCACCAAAGCAGAAGGCATGAGGAGTGGAAGGGGCGATCCTAGGTCTCAGGCCAGTGTTTTCAAAAGAGCAAACACATCAACTGCTTTCCTCCACATCCCATGGAACCAACACCCAGTCACACAAGCACAGCACCATGAGTGAACAGGTCTTCCACCGCCATTGTGGCTTCTGCTGAAGAGCAAGTGCCACAAACGTTCTTTCTTTCCCACACTTACACTGTCTGGAAAATCGCCAACCAGCCAATGATTTGGAGACAGTTTTGTAAACCAAAGCCCTCCTCCTAGACACAGCAACAGAGATCTACAAGTGCAACTTCACATGGTGAAAAGATTGCTGGGGCCAAGGTCAAGAGAGGACCTTGGACCAGTTGCATGTCCTCTCTCAGCCTGGTTTTCCCATCAGTGTAAAACAGGATGCAGAGAAGCATCATGGAGATGGTCAGGAGATTACAACTGTGACCACAGACAGGCGCTAGCCAGGCTGACCTTCCAAGTCAAGCGTGGAGTGTTCGTGAACTGAGGGACACGTGCATCAGGAGCATCGCATCTGGTCTGGCTGCACCAGAGGACCCTGATAGTCCTCGCAAGAGGCAGGTAAGAAAGGAGCTCAGTGACCAGTTTCCAGGTCACAGTGCATGCTGCAGCCCAGTGGCTCCACTGTCTACCTTACAGATGGCAATGGTTTTAGCGGCAGAAGCATCCCGTCAAAGGAAACCTTCTGTATAACCCTCATATGTAACAAAACTGATAAAAAGTGAGATTAGAATTTCTTAAGTTACAGCTCTTATTTATTAGAAATACAATAAAACTGCTCTCATGAACTGAAGTTTAAACCACAATATGTTTCTCTTTTATTATGCCTACAGTATATGGAAAATCCTAACTCACATTTAGTTGCAAATGTTACCTATTTTAACCTTTTACACTCAGCCTCAGAAATCCATTCAATTAAAGTAACCCAGAAATCCAAAGGTAAGGCAACAGGAAATTTTTATTTTAAGGTTGGGTAATAGTTCTTATCAGAAAATGTTCAACTCGGAGGGAGTGGAAGTACTTTCACTGGCCCGTTTAAGCCCTTTATTTCTGAGGAAAACACTGTTAAAATGTATCTCCTACAACATAATAATTCAATGTTCAATGAGGTCAGCCCTAAAAATCCCCAGATACTCCGTACCAGGCTCTGACAGATATTTATGTAAAACTTCAAAAGAGTCAAATTTATTTTGTTTCGCACATTGAGTTCAAACTAAGTTTCGATTTCATCACTGACACTTTACCCGCCTTTGTAAATAAGCATGGTGAGAACACAGGCCCGTATTGCCTAATGGAGCCCATTCAATTTATTTTAAAAGTTTCAGCAAGATACATTAAGTAAGGGCTACCAGATTACACTGGAGAGATTCAGGCAATAGAGTTTGTCAGCCAGTGTAAAAAACTGATTGTTTTAAATGTTTATTTGAGAAAGAGAGAGAGAGAGAGACAGGGAGAGAGATAGAATCCCAAGCAGGCTCCATGCTTAGCATAGAGCCTAACTCAGGGTTCAACCTCATGAACCATGAGATCATGACCGGAGTCGAAATCAAGAGTCAGGCGTTCAACCGACTGAGTCACCGAGGCACGCCTGTAAAAAAAAGAAAAATGATTTGTCACCTCATTTGACATATTCTAGCTAAAACTTTTTGAGTACTCAACAAATGGCAGTATGAAAAAGGAGATTCCTAAGAAATTTTATCTACACTATAACACACATAACATAAAAGTAAAAGATGGGGCACCTGGGTGGCTCAGGTCATGATCTCGCAGTTCGTGGGTTCAAGCCCCGCGTCGGGCTCTGTGCTGACAGCTCGGAGCCCGGAGCCTGCTTCGGATTCTGTGCCTCCCTCTCTCTCTGCCTCTCCCCTGCTCACACTCTGTCTCTCTCTCTCTCTCTCTCTCTCTCTCTCTCTCTCAAAATAAATAAACATCAAAAAAAATTTTTTTAATACTTTAAAAAAAGTAAAGCATATCTTAGTATAACGTACACAT
This sequence comes from Panthera tigris, assembly GCF_018350195.1. Taxonomy (NCBI): domain Eukaryota; kingdom Metazoa; phylum Chordata; class Mammalia; order Carnivora; family Felidae; genus Panthera; species Panthera tigris. The sequence goes on along the minus strand of NC_056669.1, from coordinate 68,555,065 downwards.
CGCTTATTACACAAATACACATTGTATATTACACATATACAATAGTTATGTTGGCATACACAACAGAACTTTCGGTACGAGCTGGTACACAAACCAGCATTTCGGCCATCTTTGCTGCCTTGTTCTCACAGCGTAAAGCAAAATTCTCTTCATTTCTCTAAGTGTCAAGTGTTTCGAAGAACCGGTTGTCCTCGAGTTTGCCTGGATAAATACATACAAATGCCAGCAGGATGCTGGCAGCTGCACCTTCCCCTCCTCCATCAGGTGGGATCCCAAGAGCACGCATAATCCAGCCGTGGGGCTTCTCTGTTGACCACGGCGAGCATCCAGCATTTGCGCATTGGGATGCTTCGCTGTACTGAACCATGCTATGGTGACCCCAACTATTTTCACAGAGGATTTTGAAACTACGACGTGAGGACTTTGAAACGATGAGTACTTTTTCCAGGTTCGATTGAAACGTGGTGGTAGAATCCTAGGATTCTGAAGAACAGAGGAAAAACCCTGGGGTCTGGGAAAATGTGGCAAGATACACAAGACCTGCTGGTTCTCAAGAGCAGAAAGGACTACAAAGAAGAAATGTGGATTCCCAGAGAGCTCCGTCAGCTCAGCCCCTGCCTCAGCCCTCAAGGCAAGCACCAAGTTCAGCTTCAAGGGTGGTACAGAAGTTTAGTCCTTCTACCCCTCTTGCCTTCCCTGAGGACGGAGGCTCTTTTCATTCATTCACTCATTCATTAATTCAGTCATTCCACAGATATGCACTGGGTATCTACTCTGCAAGGCAAACGCTGGAGCATACACACGGTGTATGTCTTTATTAGCATAAATATTGTACTTCATTTTGGACGGCTCTGCAATATCCTCAAAAGTAACGGGATACCAAAAACGAGTGACCATCACCATAACCAGGACTCACCTGCTAAAAAAAACAGTTACAGCGCTTGGCAAATGTTAGCTATGACTATCACATCCAAATATTTTGACTTGTGCAAGCATGCTTTGAGCTCCTGTGTACCAGGCAGGATACAAAGTTCCTGCCCTCAAGGGTCTCGGGGAGAGAATGGGATAAATCCAACACACAGGGGTCAATGCGATGGATGCTAATGCAGAGGAACAGTGTGGGGTTACTAAGGAAGACAAAAGCAGGCTTAGTTATATCGCCCTGCAGGAACTGGGAAGGCTTCTGTGAAATGACGTACATTCTACTCTTTAGAAACAAGAGTTGGACAATGACAAGGGTATAAGGGTGCAGCACAGGTAGACAGAGGTGGGAAAGAAGGCAGGGAGGCATCAGGGACAGCTGAGCATGGCTGAAATCGAGGAATACTGAGTGGGAGTGGCTGGCCAGGAGGGTGTAAGAGAGTACTGCGACATTCTCATCAGCAGAGTTAATACGACGCAGGCTATCTGGTTTCAGACACCTCAGTCACCTGTAACTTCTCAAGAGGGGAAAGGGCAGCTCCTCCAGCAAATTCCACTTACCAAACTGAGTGGTCACACTGCATTCTCCCTAGGCTTGGTAGGGGGAACTGCCCATAACACACATCACCTTCCTCTGGTCTAGGTACATGGAGGGGAGTTCCCAAAACAAACCAACCACAATGCCAATGAAGCCAGAATACAGGATACATACACGTCTCTGACTTGGCAGAAGTCAGGTTCCTCTAACATACCTCCTTCCAGGCTCTAAAAGCACATCCACATGATGGATGCCTGGACAGTCCAGTCGGTTAACCATCTGACTTCGGCTCTGGTCATGATCTCACGGTATGAGTTCGAGCCCCACACCAGACTCTCTGCTGTCAGCTCAGAGCCTGCTTCCGATTCTCTGTCCCTCCTGCACCCCCCTTCCCCTGCTCATTCTCTCTCTCCCTTTCAAAATAAATAAATAAACTTCAAAAAAATTAATAAAAATGAAAAAATATAAAAAGCACATACACAATCAAAAACACAATGAGCTATCACCTCATGCCAGTCAGAATGGCTAATATCAAAAAGACAAGAAATAACGAGTGTTGGCGAGGATGCGGAGAGAAGAGAGCCCTCATGTACAGTTGGCGGGAATGTAGACTGGGGCAGCCAGTGTGGAAAATAGCATGGAGGTTCTTCTAAAAAGTTAGAAATAGAAATACCATACAGTCCAGTAATTCTAGTCCTGGGTATTTACCAAAGAAAATGAAAACATCAATTCTTAAAGCTATCTGCACCCCTATGTTTATTGCCGCGTTATTTACAATAGCCAAGATAAGGAAGCAACCTGAATGCCCACTGACGGATGGATAAAGACGTGGTGTATGTGCAACGGAATATCACTCAGCCCTAAAAAAGAATGAAATCTTGCCATTTGTGACAACGTGGATGGACCTAGAGAATATTACGCTAAGTGAAATAAGACAAAGACAAATACTGTGTGATTTCATCTGAATCTAGGATGTGGAAAAAAAAAAAAAAAAAAAAAAAAACCAAGCAGAAAGAAACTCATAAATACAGAGAAGTGGTTGTCACCAGACACGGGAGACAGGGGAGAGGACAGACGAAACAGGTAAAGGGTTAATTAAGAGGTAAAAACTCCCACTTACAAAATAAGTAAGTCATAGGGATAAAGACTTCAGCATAGGAAATATTGTCGATAATAGTGTAATAACGTTGTATGATGACAGATGGTAAGTACACTTACCAGGGGGAGTATTTTGTAACAGATATGACTGTTGAATCCCTATGTTCTATACCTGAAGCAAATAATACTGTTTGAACTATACTTCAAAATTAAGATTTTTTAAATAATTAAAATGGTCTTCACCAAATATCAATAAAACAAAATAAAATAAAATAAAATAAAATAAAATAAAATAAAATAAAATAAAATAAAAGCACATCCAGGGCCACTGTGCTTCCAGAGGTTTGGGGTTTTAGCTGGTTTCCTTAGAAGATGCCTGTGCGGGGGCGCCTGGGTGGCTCAGTCGGTTAAGCGGCCGACTTCGGCTCAGGTCACGATCTCGCGGTCCATGAGTTCGAGCCCCGCGTCGGGCTCTGTGCTGACAGCTCAGAGCCTGGAGCCTGTTTCAGATTCTGTGTCTCCCTCTCTCTGACCCTCTCCTGTTCATGCTCTGTCTCTCTCTGTCTCAAAAATAAATAAACGTTAAAAAAAAAAATTAAAAAAAAAAAAAAAGAAGATGCCTGTGCAAATTCACAATACCTCACAAGCCTGGGTTTGAAAACAAGAGGAAGGATCTCCAGCTTTATCAGGGAAGGATTTTAACAAGCAGCAGAACCCAGAGCCCAGGCAACAGATGGTCGCTCCTGCAGGTCCACTGACACCGGGCTCCGCTCACCCCGCTCTCCAAGGGACACAATAACTGGATTCCAGTGGCGCCACATTCACTCACTCCATGGATCTATTCTGAATGCCAGCCGTATGCAAAGCACGGTGGAGATATGAGGGTGTGCGGGCCGCAGTCTGCACCCTGAGAGTTTACAGTTCAGGAGGAAGGAAGGACATGTATGAAGTACGGTAAACGTGCTGGATGGCGAGGGTGCCATTGAGACACTGATGGGTCAAAGGAAGTAAAAATCCTCTTCTGGTGAAGAGGGAAGGGGCTGGGAGAAGACTTCCTGAAGGAGGCAGCTGCAGACAAAACAAGGAGATTTCAACAAAACAGAACAGGTGGCGTTCTCTGAGCACATGTTCGGCACCACTTAAATCCCAGCAGCAGCGTGTAAGGGGACATTTCCTCCACGGACTGGGCAGGGAAACCCCAGCTCAGCCAGCAGGAGTGACCTCACACACCTCACTGGTGGCACAGCCACACACCAAAGTCCTCATTCCTGCTAAGGGAAGCCTTCCTGGCAGAGGGAATGGCATCCATAGGGGACATCTGGGAAATGACAATATCCCGTTCGTAGGACACCAGGCTGGAAAGAGACACTGAGACCACGCTGCTGGGCCCTCACGTGCCAGGCCAAAGAGCACATGCCCACTGGCTGGGTGATGAAACAGGAAAGAGGCAGCTCTCGAGAAATCAGAGTCTCGGGTCAGATGTAGAGACTAAAAGCCACAGAAGCCAGCCAGTCTGGGTTTGAATCCCAGCTCTGAAACTAGCTGTGCAACTCTGGACAAGGTACTTCATTTCTCTGTGCCTCCACATCCTCTTCTATTAAGCGGAGGTGATAATACCACCTACACCTACTTCACAGAATTACTGTGAAAATTAAATGAGCTGCAAGCTCTAAGTGTAAGGCCAACAGTAAGAACTCTACAGAGGTATTGCTGGGTCCTGCTAGTGATGGCGTAGGAACTTTATTAACCACAGCGGACACGTCTCAGGGACAGCTAGAGAAATCCAGACAAGAGAAGACAGTCATAGCTCCAGAGGGAATGTTAAGGAAGTTACGGAGATGAGCAATCGTTTTTGCAAGGGGAAGAGAGACGGTCCACCGAGGCTTGCAGCCTGGGAGAAAGGCGGTGCCGGAGCGACATACGGCGGAGTCGCCATACAAGCACCTGACAGAGACTCAGGATTCCTTGCTGGACTCTGCTCTTTAATGTTTACTTGAGACAGAGAGAGACAGAGCATGAACAGGAGAGGGTCAGAGAGAGGGAGACACAATCTGAAACAGGCTCCAGGCTCTGAGCTGTCAGCACAGAGCCCGACTCGGGGCTCGAACTCACTGACCGTGAGATCATGACCTGAGCCGAAGTCGGCCGCTTAACCGACTGAGCCACCCAGGCACCCCAGCTGGACTCTGCTCTTTACACACCCGAGTGCATCTCTCTGAGCCTCAAGTCTTCCATCTCTAAAATGGAGCTAACAAGCCTGACACTTTCCACCCTCAGCATTGTTGTGAGGACCAACTAGGACAGCAGACTTGGCCACAGGACACTAAGGCACAAAGCACTGTACAGATGGAAGGCAGGAAGCACAAGAGGCAGTCGAGAAGGGGACTAGTCTGAGGAACAAGCCGTGGGAGAGGGAAACTCTGCTCACCCCGTCCGTGATGTTCCCCAGCGGTAAGCCCGAGGGTCAGTTCCAACTTCCGCGCCCTGCACAGCCCAGGACCACGGACACCCGAGGCCGCCACAGTGCACAGAGCAGAATACACAAAAGGCTCTGGTCCAAAGGGCAGATGAGGAGGCAGAATTCACCATTCCAGAACAGACTAGGGTGAAGGAGGTCCATAGCTTGGCTCTACCTCCTCCAGGTCTCCAGTTACAGAGACCGTGAGCAGATCCAAAGAAGGGTTCTGGAGCCAGCCAGAGAGAGTCGGGGTGAGAACGCTCACCCTCGGGGGCTAGACGGTTCACGCTTCCTACACCATACTGTCATTCATTGGCATTCCATGTAGGAATTCAACTCGTTTATGTGGAGTAAAGTCTACATGGCCCACGGGGCCAAAAAGATGAGCCGCTCACATTCTCTATGTAAGTTGTCTCTATTTTAGCTTCGGCAGGAACTCAGGACCCCCAGCCCCAAGTCTCTTCTCTGGCAGACCCTCACCCCACCCCACCACATGACTCACCACAGGAGACTGGGATAATCCCCATAGCACAGCTCTCTCCCCCACTACACTGCTTCCCTGAAGTTCCTTGAACCAGCCTAGAGTTCTCATTCTCCAAATCCTCAGCACCCAACACAGACCCCCACACACAATAAATTCAAAGTTTGTGCCATCATTTGGAACCCAAAAAAGACAGTGAGGACTCACAGGCACGGCATGCTCCAATGACTCAACTTTCACCCTTTCAGGATGGCAGCAACTCATTTATCCAGGCCCGTTTGGTTTTTCCAAACTCCCAATTTCCCAGATCAAACGCAAGGCCCAACTTAGGTTTGAGATCTTAGTTGTGCTTTGCTACAGGTTCTAGAAAAGTAAAAGCCCTTAGCACTCCCAAGTGCAGTTACTAAATTAAAACACTCCAGAATAGCCCCTTCTCCCTGCAATCAACTTTTTCTACTGACTTTCAACAGTTTTAAAGTTGACAAATCAGAGGAAGGCTGTATTTAAAGAAACAGAAAAAAAATGTAAGTCAACTGTTCCCAATGTTCTCTAAGAATGCGGACTCTCTGAGAACACGCTGTGTCCACACAAGGATAAATGCAGTTTTATTAAAGAAAACACCACGGGCTTACACTCTTCAAATACTATACACGGTACACACAAAGAAGCGAAGGCAAATGCAAAGGGGGTGGGACAATGGGGGCACCGGTGGGGGCTGCTATGGTTTTGCCCAAAGGCTGAACCGGAAGGTGGGCCCTGTGCTAGAGACGGTGTCCTTGCTCTGTCCCGTGCAGTGTCAGCTGTCCCACTGACCCACGAACTCAGCTCAAGGAGACGGCTGTGGATTCAGGCAGTGTCGCCACAGTGATTGTTTTGAAAGTAATTTTTACTGAAGACACAATCACCTGAACTACTTACAACCTACAAAACCAAGTCCCTTGGGACCAAATGTGTTAAAGCCCTCAAACACTACTGGAGTTTTGAATTATCCCAAATATAGGCCTCAAATCATAGACTAAGAAGCAAAAGCAGCAGTGTTTTAAGTGGTTGACCAACCCCATCCAAACATCCCACCCTTCTCGCCTCTGAGTGAAGGGAAACAATGAGAGTCGAGAAGTACAATTTCTAGAAACTCTCCCATTGCAGGAGGAAAAGTTTTTAAGACCAGTGTGACTTTTACGAATGCTAGCAGAAACTAAAATATACACAGAACTTCTTTCCGCTGCAGTCCAATAAAACGTCGCTTTTTCTTTAATAATAATTTAAAAACAGGGGCACCTGGGTGGCTCAGTCGGTTGAGCATCCAACTTCAGCTCAGGTTCAGGAGTTCGAGTCCTGAGTCGAGCTCTGTGCTGACAGCTCAGAGCCTGGAGCCTGCTTCGGATTCTGTGTCTCCCTGTCTCTCTGCCCCTCCCCCACTTACGTGTATGCATTCCCCCTCTCTCAAAAATAAAAACATTACAAAAAATTAAAAGATATATATACATAGGAGCACCTGGGTGGCTCAGTCGGTTAAGCATCCGACTTCGGCTCAGGTCATGATCTCACAGTTCATAGGTTCAAGCCCCACGTTGGGCTCTGTGCTGACAGCTCGGAGCCTGGAGCTGCTTCAGATTGTGTGTCTCCCTCTCTCTCTGCCCCTCCCATGCTTGCACCCACTTGCTCGCTCTCTCTCTCTCTCTCTCAAAAATAAAACATTTTTAAAAATTGAAAAAAATATATGTATACTGTTACGTTTATACTTTGGTTTCCCTCACTACTTGAGCATTTGGGTGTTAATGACATAAAAATAATGAAAATTGTGTTCCCGTCCATGTGGAGCTCACAAGTTGGGTGCTTGTACTTAAAACCAAAGGGTCTAAGAAATGGGTGATGCTGTTTTCTCTAAAGGATTTTCAGAAACAGAAAAAAGATGCAAAGTTCTTTGCAGTAATATTTTATTTTCCCTAGTCTGAAAAGAATTTGTAAACACAAACAGAACCACCTAAAGGGGGGATGCGGCTACACTCGAAGCAGGAGAATCCGGGTCAGAGCGTTCTTCACCAAAAGGACGGCCTGCTTGGTGACCAGAGCTACACCGGACACTGGTGGTCACCAAGCCCCTCTCTCCAGAACCAATTCATACCACCTGTCAGCTTTCACAGATGAAAACACTCCCAGGCCTGTCCTCCATTCAGGGGTAGATAACAAACGCTTCCCCCCAAGGACCACACGTTCGCTTTAATCCGCGTGAGTCATTCCTCCAACGGTGGATTCAAAGTGGGATCCAAATCCAGACAATTCTACACAAAGCTAACCTTCAAATAAAGGGCCAGGAGCTCTGGTAACTGGGATTTCTCCATTCCAACTCATTTAACCCTTATTTATTGAACGCTAACTGCCAGAAATTTCCTAAACACTGAGCAACTACACTGGCCAAAAAAAACAGGCATGGAGCCTTCCCTTGAAGGGCTTACAATCTAGGGGGTAGGTCACATAATCGGATGTTTATTTTTATTTTATTGAGAGAAATGAAAAGGACACAGTGATTCAGAATAAGCAGCAGCTGGGCTGAGGAGAAAGACACCTACTGGATAGGATAATCAGGAGAAGCTCTCCAAAGATAAAACCCTGCAGAAGATACATTCTCACAACTTTCAAAATAGCTGCTACAAAGGCTGGTGTGACTGTTACTGGAAAATATTCTGAATAACTAGGATATATAATTTAGAAAAGACAAAAAATATAAAACAAGTGGGATGAGGCTAAACTCATCGATAAACTTAATAGAACCCAAATAAAAATAGTTTCTGAAAAATTTCTTGAACTACACAAAGTGTTTGTAAAATTACATAGATAACCAAACAGGTGAGAAAAAGGCAGGTAACAAAAATCTTAAAATGGGGAGTAATGAAAAGTACGTGGCTGTATTAGATATCAAAACCTGGGGCGCCTGGGTGGCTCAGTTGGTTAAGCGGCCGACTTCAGCTCAGGTCATGATCTCGCGGTCCATGAGTTCGAGCCCCGCGTTGGGCTCTGTGCTGACAGCTCAGAGCCTGGAGCCTGTTTTGGATTCTGTGTCTCCCTCTTTCTGACCCTCCCCGTTCATGCTCTGTCTCTGTCTCAAAAATAAATAAACGTTAAAAAAAAAAATTTTTTTTTAAAGAAAAAAAATAGATATCAAAACCTGTGACAGAGCTACAGTAATTAAAGCTCCAGGTAGATAATCAAACAATATGAATTCAGTGTCTGGACCCATGGAGAAAAGATTCAATGAACAGTGTCGGGACAAGTCAAGCATTAGGTACAAAAGTCTAGATTCCTTACGTCACTCTTTATACACCAAATAAATTCTAGACACACTCAAGTATGTAAAGTATGACCTTTTTTTTTAAGTAGAAGACTTTCTTCCAATTATTTCAAAGTAAGAAAGTCTGCACGCAAATGAAAAACCTAGAAGCCATAAAGGAAGAGTTGATAAATCTGCTCTAAAATTAATTTCTGCATGGAAACATTACAGAACAAGGAAACCCAAAAGGCAAAAGACAGCCCTACAAAGTGTATGTGCAATTACCCATCCCACAGTCTCCTGGTTTCCCTGAGATGTTAGCTGTGTTTCTCAAATGGTATTGGACTATTTACCTGGAATCTTATTAAAATGAAGATTCTAACTCAGCAGGCCTGGAGGTGGGGGAGGGGAGGAAGGCTCAGATTTTGCTAGTCTAACAAGCTCCCTGGAGATGCCAAGTAGCTAAATTTTATGGAACTTTCCTAGTTAAAGAGACCTGGGGCCAGAATTAAGAGGGACTCAGATACCTTAACAAGAATTACTTGGGAAGGTTTCAGAACACTGGCCACCCAAGCATCACCACTGGCCAATCTGACTTAGAAGATCCAGGGTGAACAGCAGGAATCAGTATTTAAAACAAACAAACAAAAACTCCTTGTGCGACGAAGACATTCGGCCTGGTTTGCAATCCAGTGGACAGATCATCTGAGACCACTCCAGCTCTTTCTGTGCTCTGAACACTGCAGAGAGACCTGTCTGAACTGATAGTTTAAGATTATTCCTTTCCAAGGGCACCTGGGTGGCTCAGGCGGTTAAGCTTCCAGCTCTTGATCTCGGCTCAGAGAATGATCTCACGGGTTCATGAGTTCGAGCCCCGCACTGTAGGTGTGGAGCCTGCGTAGGATTCTTTCTCTCCCTCTCTCTCTCTCTGACCCTTCCCTGCTCATGAGCATGCTCTCTCGCGCTCTCTCTCTCTCTCTCAGAATAAATAAACTTCAAGAAAAAAAATTTTTTAAAGATTATTCCTTTCCTGTCCCCAGACCCCACCTGCCTGCCCTCCCCAACCCCCATGTCACCCTTCTGTAGCCTTGTCCTAACACATTCTACTCCCATGGCAGCTTGGAGAGCACACAGCAAAGGAGGCCTCCAGCATGATTCAGCAGCACCCCGGGCACGGTCTGCCTGCTTGCTCTGTGACCCTGGGCAAGCCTCCTAACCTCTGAGACCCCACTTGCTCATTTACAAAAGCCAAGTTGTTATGAGGGCTAAGTGAGTCAACCTACTGAAAGAACTATCTGAACTGTAGAGCTTCAGATGAACATTATTTTTGATTAAACATGGGACTTTTGGGAACGCACTTCCATAAATCCGCCCTCCTCGTATCCACATCCCGATAATGTTCCACCAAGTTTCCCCTTCCCACTACCTCTCAAGTTACAGGAGGAAAAAAAAAAAAACCTCTCCAGGTGTCTACTTTCTAAATATACAGACTAAACTTTATGAACTGAGTAGAACGTAACATGTCATATCAAGCCTAAACTCAAAACTGCTTCAACTCTGTAAAGATGCCAACAAATACTGCATATACATCTGCTAATGTGCAGGACAAGGATTTCCAGAACAAATTCTATCTTCTTTAACTGCTTCTACTTTGTCGTTTCTAAATGTCTTCCTCCCTGCTCGTTTATACTGCTCTCCCCGCCGCGCCCCCCCAATCTGGAGAACAGTAGCGGAAGCAGGCATTTAGTACCTGACCCCATCCCCGAGGGCACACATTTGGTCTCCTCAAGAAGGCATTTGCCATTTCATCCATTTGCTAACCCAACGAATTTGGAAGATTCCCCGAGAAGAAGTTTGAAGCACGTGCACAATGTACACATTGGATTTATCATCAGGAAGCATTTGCCAAAGGCCACGGACAGCATGCTTTCCACACTGATGAGAGACGGGAGGGGAGGACGTGAAGGGTGGTGCCACCAGGCAGGACACTCAGGTCTAATGACACACCTGGCTTGCCTCTTTCCAGATGCTCAGCCAACCAGATCATCCCAGTGCCCTGGGGTATGACGGGGAAAATTCCTCCTCACCTGCCACGTTTGAATGAAGCATCACACAACCTAAATCCACAGGGCATACCAAGCAGGAGAAAAGCCTAAGGAAGGCCTTGAAATGTTCCAGTCGGAGACACAAGTTAAGGGGTAACCCTTATTGTTACTACCCAGTTAGCCAAACACCTAGGGAATAAAATCAAGTTCCGTCAGACCAAATCCACACTGGAGAACAGGGTCCAGAACATTAGCCCTGCATGGCAAGCCAAGCAGAAGCCATGTGCTGCCACAGTTAGCTGCCTTTGTGAGTAGGGCTTCTCCAGAACACCACACGGGGCCTATTTCCCAGCAAACTAGTTGGCCAGAGACCATTTGGCTTCAATTAACAGTAACCCACTCCCACTAACCTAAGGGGGTGGGGCGGGGGAGACAAAAGATAGAACATGGTTCATTATAAGGCCAAGGGGTCTATCAGCAGACCCTGAATAAGGCCAAGGGGTCTATAAGAAGACCCTGAGTCAAGATCTGCAGCCAGCCCTCAGGGGAAGTGGAAACCAAGAAATGGAAAACCATCCACAAACGAGACTTCCCAAGGTCTCTTGTCTTCCTGCCCTGCACAACTGCTTTGTTCTTTTCTCTCTGCAAAGCAGTTTTATTCCATGCTTCTCTGCACCCGTGAGTCAACCCCCCAATTAGATTTTCCCTGAACTATAATGCGAACATGATAGTCAAACTAGGATTGCTGTCCCAATCCCAAAATATTCAGGAGACAGTTGAACTCAGCTTGGGGGAGATGAACTGCCTTGATCCAACTATCAGAGGGAAGGTGGGCAAGCTGGTCTGACTGCAGAAGGTATCTCCGTGTCTGGGACAGTTACAACAAGTAACAATACAAATGACAGCTTAATGAACTCTGATCTTTGTTAAAGCCACAAGGTTTTCCAAAGGTACCATCTTGTCTCCTTACCCTCACTCCAAGGAAGCACAGCTGTACAGCCAGATCCTCAAATAACAGATAAGTGTCTCCTTTGTAGCTTGCTTGTTGGTTGCTTGGGTCGAAGAAAAAAAGCATTTTGTTGTTATCAAATGGGAAGTTATTTCTGGTTCTTCCTTGTCTCTTTAGAGGAAGGTTCTCGGCAGGAATCCTGCCTGGAAACAGGCAGAACCTGGCCAATACACGAAAATGTCCCTGGGATCATGAATGCAAAGGTGGGTGAGAGAGGCAGCCACTGCAGGGATATTCGACACACACATACACAGAACTGACGCTGTCTGGGGCAGACACACTAAAAGTAATTTTCCATTGGAAGAAACTGCGCAGTGTAAAGGTTAAGCAAGGCTCGCTCCTTCCTCCCAAAAGCCGCTGGGTTTTTCATAAAGTAGCCCCAAAGAGTCCATCAGTCGGGGTCTATTTCACCTAGGGCAACAAACACATTCCTCACAGATCACGGGCTGCTCTGTGTGGTTGCTAATAAGATAATCTGTTACAGGAGGCTTACAAATCCATTTACATTGATTTTAATTAATGAATCAATCCCTGGCCTTGAACAACTTGGTCCAGCGACAGTAAGCAATCCAGATTCAGTCTGTACTCCCAGCCTGAAATTTACATCAAAAAGAAGTTAATGCTCAGATCGATGAAGGACAAATAAAAATAATTGGGTTTGTATCTCTCACAACATAAGGAAAAATATCTTGCAAGTTTAGACAATAACTCTTACTGCGTTAATAAGAGGAATATATTTCCAGTGGTTTCCTAACACACTCACCTAGGACTAAGGGTCTTGTTTTGTTTTCTTTCTTACAAGCCTGAAATCTGGAAAACCAAAGGCTGATATTATGACTCTCAGTCAAACCTCTAAAATCAAAACGAGCGTAACTTTCTCAACAGCTTATCCGAACCTTTCCAGTCTAGACTGAAGTTGAACCGAGAATTACCCAAACACAAAATACAAATGACAAGTAAGAACAAAGTGGCACTCACCAGCCTGGCTGTGCTCTGAATCAGCCATGCTTCATTAAAAAGGCAGGCAAACTTTTGCATTTGCTTTTATTTTATCCTTGACAAAGGCTGAAATAGAATTTGACCTTTCTGAGTCATTGCCAGCCATGAATTGGAAACAAGCTCAATCTGAAAGACAGCATCAGTGTATGACTGACTGCTCATCACTTCACTTTTCCTTCTTCTTTTTCCTCATCTCTTTCACAGAGTTTGCCTGCCCACTCTATTTTTAGACTTCTATCAGAACTTCCAAGGACTCCGCATATACCCAGTGGGAAAAAAGTCCAAGTTCAGTCCCATTTTCTCACAGCTAGCCAATACCAATTAGCGTAGGAAAAGAACAGAGGAGTTGATAAATGAAAATGAATCACACTCAATTTTAACTTTTTTTTTTCAAAATCGGAAAAGTCCATAAGTTCACAAGCAAAGCATTAAATTGGCAGAGACACAAACCTATGTCTGCTCTGACTTCGGAACACAGAAAAGTAGGGACTGCTCGGGAAAGAAGAGAAATTCAAGTTGCAGTGAACCCATTACATTGGGAGATAAGGACTTCATATTCCCCCTTACTTTTTAAAACATTTAATAAAATAGTTATTGAGCCGATTTTGAAGTCAGTAAGACTGGCCTGAAAAACACTGCAAAAGGATTTAAAAAAAAAAAAAAAAAAAAAAAAAAAAGACCCGGTTTATAAGGAAGTAAACTGCAAGGGAAAGCAAGAGACAAGCCAGAGCTCGGGCTGGCTGGTATGGGTGTGTTCTCTCCTCTTTCTTTCTTTCTCTCTCTCCTCCCTGCCTCCACCCTCCCTCTCTCTCAACCCAGAGAACAAAAGAAGTTGATACTTCAGCTGTACATATGGACTCCAGAGCTTTCTGCCTGATGTCTGCTTCCATGCCCACAAGTTTGAGGATTCACTGGAACATTAAAGCTCCTTGAAACATTCGGCTTGTGTTTGCAGGGGCATTTCAGGGGACCCAGCCCACCGCCCTCCCTGGCTGAGGTGCACGGCTGCACAGCAGAGAGGGTATGCCAATGCAGCCTCACATTCAGATCAAGACCACAAATTATAAACAGTTTCAGTAAATTGACTTGAGTGCCTTTGTTCCTCAGACATACATCTTCCTACCGCTTACAAAGGCAGGCAGCAGAACCTAACCGCCAATGCGACTACAGCCAGGACTGGGAAAGGAAGTTATTGAAGCCTGGATTTCCTGCTTTTGCTTGTAGCCAAGAACTATGAGGCTTGTAGTGGTTTCAGGAACTGACTCATCTAATGATTCATGGATAAGATACTGCTTTTAATATGTTTCTGACCCTAAGACTCAGGAACTTCAAAACCAATCTGAACCTATGCTTCACTCTTATTTGCAAATGAATATTCACAGAAAAATAAACAGGAGGACAATGGTTAATGAAGTAAAACATCACGCCAATGGCAGGAAAAGTGATATGTGGACATCCCATTTGAAGCCATGATCAAGAGCCTGGTCTGTGAGCTAGGACTTGAAGCATCCAAACTTCTCAAAAGTGGGTAACAGGTGGGATAAGGTTTATTTTTAGATGTCATTGCCCTAGATGTAAAAATAGATTTAGCACAGCAATATTTTAATTCAGGCGCATCTGGGGTTGCGACTCTAAATACCCAAGATGTGAAGAAGCATGTAGCTCTAGATTTAACCGTTAGAGTTACAAACCAGGGAGAGAGTTCAGGGTCAGCTGACCGATGAGTAATGGGTAATAAAGGGGTCCTAGTGGAACTCATTCTCCTAAATCACCCTCTGCAGAACTCTGCAATTCGGGACTTCTACCAACCTCTGCTGCTGGACATTATTCTCTTTCCCCTGCCGCACACATACACACACATGTGTGTACAAACAGACAAATGGGGAAGGGGACACACACACACACACACACACACACACACACCCAGTACTGAAGAGCAAAGCTCTCTAAAAGTACAGAGTCAGGAGCTGACACCTTGGCTGTTTCCCATGATGTCCTCATGGATCATTCGTCATCAAGAAGTCCTGCTAGGGGGCAAGTTTTCAATCCTCCCCTGCCCACCAATCCCTGGGTTTTCCCTTCCCCCGGGGGAGGGCATCAAACATAGGACCAGTTTCAGGGGTGATTTTCAAAGAGTGTACGGGTTTCAACACAAGCCCAGCCACACAGAGGGAAAAGGAAAAGAAAACAACAATGTAGGCGAGGGGGGGGCGTGGGGGTGGAGGAAACAGCGAGAACAGTTGACCAGGCAAGGCCAAAGTGCAGGGGCCGGCTGGCAGGCGCTGCTCGGTGGGGCTCCTCCAACAGATTTACTGACATGACGTCAGTGGCTCCGGTCCAGCTTTTTCTTTGGTAGCTTTTACCACTAGCCTCCTGAAGCCTCCACTATGTCAGGGAGCCACAGGACCACAATGAAAATTCCCTTTGTGGAACCGAGTTTACCTCGGGGCACAGAGGCCTGCCTGCCTATGAATTACAGGGCTCCTTGCCCTCTATGCCCATGGAGGAAAGGGGAGGGAAGAACCCCTACAATGCGGTACATTGCTTTAATACAGAGGAACCATTAAATGAAGCTCACTGCCTTCAAAAAAAAAAAAGAAAAAAAAATGAAAGTAAAAATGGGGGGGCATATCTAAATGCATATCCAAAATTTCACAGGCCAGGACGCTGATTAATTTCTCAGGGATGTCACGAATGATGATAATTTCAGGATTATTCACTCATTCTGTTGTGTGGCTGTGTTGGCTGGTCTGTGAACGCACATGGCTTTGTTTCATCAACAAAACAAACAAAAAAAAAGTATTACTGAAGCTGAAAGTCCAGGCCCAAATGGACCCTCTGAGGAGAGCATTCTAGCTTCTCTTTGAAATGAGCTTTTAATTTTCCTGTAATTTTTTTTTCCTCAGTCACATTCTGCAATGAACCAACATGGGCATCAAAACAATTTCCAAGAAACAAAGATAGGGATTACTAAAAATAAGTCTAACAGCACTCACTTTAGGCTTAGAGGCTTACTCTCAGGTTCCCACAACAGCACCACACTTGCTGTGTTCTAAGGACTCCACTGCATAAATCTGCCTAAAACCACACCGCTTTAACATTTTTTTTTTGGCTTATGAAAATAATGTATTAGTGATAAATTCTTTAAATGACCAAGAGATTAAATATGTTCTATTTTAAACACTTCAAGACAGCAAAGTACAAAACTTAATTCAACAAGTATTTATTCAAACAGATGTGTGTAAATGACCCCAACAATCTCATCAAAATAGAGCCTGCAGTCTGAATGGCTCCGAAAGGTAATAAGATAAGGAATTTCTCACCTTCTGGTTATTTAAACAAGGACCAGAACAAACTATCGGGTAGGCATGACTGAGGGCAGTGACTGAAGTCTTCTGTAAAGCCTAAATTAATGTGAGCTTTGGCCTTCATGAGGAGTGTCAAACCATGAACTGTCCCTGGGGAATTCTTTGATTTGGCCTTTTTCTTAAGGGAGAAAAGGACAAGATGACAAGCAAGGGTGTGGAAATATGACTGAGAGCCAAAGGGGCCAGCATGAGACAAGTGTGCAAGGACAGGTTTTACCTTGGGTCAACGCGTTGACGTGGAAAGTGGGGTCCATTTCTGAACAAGGTGGGGATGAGGGGGAGCAGAGACCCCAGCGTCCACACCGTAGCCTTGAAATACTGTTTTCCGTTAAAAGGAACCCAACATCCCGCAGAAATGGTTCATTCTGTCCAAGAACACAGCAAATAAATGGACAGCAGGAACCCACTAAAGAAACTCCAATTGGCCAAAGATGGTACAATCTGAATATCAGAGGAGGAACTACAATGTACCCAATAACTTAAAAATCTATGATTGCCTAGTGATACTCAAACAAAAAACAAAACCAGAAACCTGCCTTTCTTGTACAAACTATACACCAGGTTAACCAAATAACTGATAAGAGAAGTTTCTCTATGTAAGAGTATTCTAGCTCACAAACAAAGAACAAGAGGACTGGAATATGAGCGGTTTATAAAGACCACAAGAAATAACAGATACAGGCAGAGATGAAAAATCAATGGCTGTTAATATCACAAAGAGAGAGACAACTGGACATTATAATTATGTACCTCTTGTGGGAATACTAGTTATGAAATATTCTTGTCAGGGCACCTGGGTGGATTAGTCAGCTAAGCATCCAACTTTGGCTCAGGTCATGACCTTGCGGTTCCATGGGTTTGGGCCCCAAGTTGGGCTCTGTGCTGACAGCTCAGAGCCTGGAGCCCCCTTCAGATTTCTGTGTCTCCCTCTCTCTCTGCTCCTCCCCCCCTTGCACTCTCTCAAAAACAAAAAACAAACAAACAAAAAAAAACCAGACATTAAAAAAAATTTTTTTAAGAGAAAAAAGTATTCCTCTCAAAAAAAAAAATATATATATATACACAAACCTGAACCGGATAGAGCTGATAGATCTAGATTCCCGCTTATGGGAAAAAACAGGATTGTGGAACACGACACACGGCACCCTGAGAATGCAAATGAAGCTATAAAATCCAGAAGGAGGGGAACTCAAGACAGAAACCACAAGGCTCTTGTAACACATCAATTCAAGGGGAAAAGTAAAGGAGGAAAGAGAGGTGTCTAAAGAGTTTTAAGAAACACAATAACCAAACACAAGCTGTAGATCTCCTCTGGATCCTGACTTAAACAAACCCAACTGTGGGAAACCGTTGACGAGACAATCAAGGAAATCTGAAAAATGACTTTTATAGATAGAGATATTTTATATTAAGGAATTATTTTTAAAATGTGATGATATTGCAGTTAGTATTTTTCTTTCTTAAGGAGTGATAGTTTTTAAACACTGGAAACTTTACAGATGTAATGGTATGACATCTGGGATTGCTTCAGAATGGAAGTCTAGTGGGAGAGGAGCCAGGCATTTGGAAGAAACAAGAATGACCATGAGTTGGGGCACCTGGGTGGCTCAGTCAGTTGAGCACTGACTCTTGGTTTCGGCTCAGGTCATGATCCCATGGTCATGGGATCGAACCCCACGTCAGGCTCTGTGCTGAGTGTGGGAGCCTGCTTAAGATTCATTCTCTCATATTTTCTCTCTCAAATAAAGAAGAATGGCCATGCGTTGATGATTGTTACTAAGTGATGATGGGACACAAAGGCCCTCTACTGTACTGAATTCACCCATAATAAAAAGTCTGACCAATCTGAAATAAAATACAGTAAGACACGGGGTGCCAGGGTGGCTCTGTCGGTTGAGTGTCCGACTTTGGCTCAAGTCAAGATCTCGCGGTATGTGGGTTCGAGCCCCACATCGGGCTCTGTCCTGACAGCTCAGAGCCTGGAGCCTGCTTTAGATCCTGTGTCTCCCTCTCTCTCTGCTCCTCACCCCCTCACACTCTGTCTCTCTCTCTCAAAAATAAATAATTTTTTTTTTATTTTAAATACAGTAAGATACTATTCTTATCCCACTCCCTCAGAGAGAAAAATGCTACAGGAAGAGGTACTTGGCACTCTAATTTTCAGCTGCTGGGTGACAGTAATCACAGTGGTCAACAGCCACTAACACTTATGGGACACTGCCTTCTCTGTCAGGTGCCATCCTAAATCTTGCTGTAACCTGAAAAGAAGGCACTACTGTGTCCATTTTACAGGTAAAGGAACTGAGTTTCCAAAAGATTAAAGAGGTTGCCCAAGGTCAAAGAGAGGAGTAGGAGAAATGTGTGTAATTCTACAAGTTCATGTAGTTATCAGTTATGTCTTTTCAAAACAGCAACAACTCTTGAGAGTGCTGCTAACTCCATAAGCCAAAAAAGATTCAGTGCTCTCCAGGGTTAAAGGTACCAGAATCGATAAATGGGGCTTTTCTGAGGGCCATTTTTGGTGAACCTTAGGGAACTGCAGGGACAATTTCTAAGATCTCCAAGTGACAAGAGTAGAAGATCACGGGTGAAAAGTAGAGGGCATGCACACATGTGCAGATGCGTGTCTGTGTGTGAAAACGTGGAAGCAAAAGGGAAATTGTCTGAAGGGAGAAATACCACAGAGCAGGAAATCCAGCAAGAGTGGAGGCTGGGAAAAAGCTTAAAACTAAAGCCAATAGAGGAAGATGGAAAAGCAAATAAACGCGTTCCAGTCTGACTGGTCCCTTCTGGCCGGGACAAAGCCCTCAGAACCTTGGGGGGAGGTGGGGACCGGAGGCAGGGGGCTGCAGAAACTGTTGGGGAAGACAATGCAGAAGCTCACTGTGGGCCATTTGCCATATTCCATCAGGTCACCTTACCATATTATTATTTTCAGTTTTCAGATGAGGAAACAGAATAAATTTACCTGAGATCACACACCCAGTAAGCAGGACTGGAGCCAGAACCAGGGTCTGACCTCAAAACCATGCTTGTTGGCTACTGTGCTACACAAAGAGAACTACACAAAATTAGGGCAAAACCAAAATGGCCAACGGCGGAAGAACCCAAAAGGCACAGGAGCATGAAGATTCCAAGAAAGGAGTGGGCCAGTACTGGGAAGGAGGGAAAGACGAGAGCACAGGGCCCAGAAATTGGCCACCAGTGGCCCCAACTTGCCCTTTTGGATCAGAGTCACCAGAACCAGGTGAAAAGGAGAAAAGGAGGATCAACCAGCCCACTCTCACTAAAAACCAGCCAAGGTGTCAAAGATGGGTAGCAACCCCATTAGCAGTCCCATTTTGAAGACCCTAAGGTCTTCTTCAGAGGCCTTATTATTAAGGGCTCTGAGCAAGCCCATTAACCCTTTCTTCCCTCAGCCTCTGCCACTGCTCCCCACATAGCACAGCCTAAGGTGTGTTTTTCAGGTGGTCACCTGGGCGGGGAAGGGAAGGAACTGATCCCATCTCCCAGGTTCCCAAGCACCCTTGCTAACAAGGAGTGAAGTCAAGGTTGCCTGCCTAAATCCTACCCCCGGCATAAGGCCATTTCCATATCCAGGCCTTCAGGTGGGGAGGGGGGCGCTGACATATTCTGACAGCCTGCCAACAGAGCACATTCCAAAGAAAAACCAGAGAAACTGGAAGGTCCAGTCCTAGGCCTCCAAACAGCATCAGCGGCCCTCCACACACACACACACACACACACACACACACACACACACACACACAGCAATATGGATCATCAACCCACACTTCCAAACCATATCAACCTCCCCTCCACACACACAATACACACAAACACAAAGGAGTTCAGATCAACCCAGTCCCCAGGAGCCTTACCCTCTCATTTTCAATGGCCAGTATACCCTGAGCACTGAGGGGTACTGAGTCCCCATAGTCTTTTTGTTTTGTTTTGTTTTTTAATATTTATTTATTTTTGAGAGAGAGAGAGAGACAGAGCACGAGCGGGGGAGGGGCAGAGAGAGGGAGACACAGAATCGGAAGCAGGCTCCAGGCTCTGAGCTGTCAGCACAGAGCCTGATGTGGGGCTCGAACCCATGAACCGTGACATCACGACCTGAGCCAAAGTCGGACACATAACTGACTGAGCCACCCAGGCACCCCTGGAGTCCCGATAGTCTTTTGAGGACTAAACCCAAAGGACAGAGGTGACTCTTGCCCCTTCTCCAGAAGACAAAACCGGGTGAGACAATTCCCTGATAAAAGGCTTGACAGAGTCACACCCAACTTTTTAGGACCTTAGCCACACGTTTGTTTGGAAGACAGAGTAAAACAGGTCACCAAGAACACAAAACAAAGGTATTGTGTACTTTATTTACCTTTTCTGCACAAATACACCAAGTGAGGGGAAGCTTACCTCTAATTTCAATGTCATAATCTATCTTAACTCCATTCAAATGCCATAATAATAAAACCTGACAGGTGACTTAATATGCAATCTTTCTGGCCTGGCAGCTGAGGAGTCACAGATCAAGGAACTGGCTTCAAACACTGGCCCTGTTACACGGTCACACTGGCTGTGTGACCTTTGGCAGGGAATTAAAACCTGTCTGAGCTTCACTTTCTTCGACTACAAATGGAGCTCCTAGGTTTAAATGAGGTAATGCTAAAGAACGGTCTTAAGACAGAACCTGGCCAGTCAGCCTCTTCCTTACCCAAACTCCCCCAGAGTGGCCCGGGAATTGGGTCACCCAGCAGTATTGCTCCTGGTCCACATATCCAGCCTTTAGGAGGGGTGTCTGGGGTTGTGTATGGAATGACACCGATAAAGACGCAGTTCTCCAGGACCTTTCTGCCTAAGGTTCTCACATTTTATCTCTTTAAAGCTCAGCTCGAAAGCGGGCCAGGGCGACAGGTGGCCCAGCACTGTCTTCCCAGAGAGGGAAACCAAGATTTTCAAGTGACTTGCCTGCCCAAGGGCACAAGGGAACTAATGGCAGGGGCTGTCCAACCACGCCTTCTTTCTACACAGCTGGAAGTGGAGGGACCAAGATCCTGGCCCCTGGTGGACCCTCAAAAATGCCTTTGCCCTATGAATGGCCCCGACAAGGAAACAGTTCTCCAAGCTCAGGCCTGAAAGACACCACAGTGGGCTGAACACCTGCCCAAGTTACTGCCTAAAGCGCATGACAAAATAACTAAGTAAACAGTGGTGTCAAAACAACCACCTGGAACTGAGCAGTATCGTTACAATTACTTTTGGTTTTAGGCAAAATACTAAAATGTCTTAAATTCC
Source organism: Panthera tigris (assembly GCF_018350195.1). NCBI lineage: Eukaryota > Metazoa > Chordata > Mammalia > Carnivora > Felidae > Panthera > Panthera tigris. The sequence goes on along the minus strand of NC_056669.1, from coordinate 68,533,582 downwards.
ACTCCACTTGCCCTGCCTGCCTTATATATTTAGGTACATCAGAGGACGTGATCCCACAGTCTCCCAAAGAACAGACAAGCAAGCCTGAAACCTAAGAATGTCAAGAGTACTGAGACCACAAGTCCTAAAATATAATCTGAAATTCCCGAATTTCACACAATACAAACCTTTCAGAATTCCACTGGGAAAAACTTCTCAATTAAACTTTGCTAGTCTAAAAGGAAATGAACCAATGCTGAATCATTCCTATGAATGGACACTTTTTTTTTTTTAATACATTATGAATTGATCTACAGAAGAGCAGAGGGTTTGAAGCAACTTGGTTAAATGCAACACAGGTTTATAGGAATAGCTCCTCTACTGTAGCTCTGGTCTCAGAAACAGCCTGGGACAGACTTTCCAGATTAATTCTGTCAGGAGCTCAACCCCTGGGCACAAGGCCCCCTGTCCAAGATAGGCTCTCCATTCTGCTTAATTCGAGGAGGTCACCCAGTTTCCTCAACAGTTTCCTAACAGTGAAATGACTGTATGTATAGTTTATCATCCAAACGGGGCATCTGAGAGTAAAAGAGGGTGCTATTAACTACTGTTTACATACAGACAAGAAGCAGGACTGTATCAGGCAAGCAGTTACATAGCCACAAGAAACAGAAGACAACCATTTACAAAATACCAATGGATAAAAACTGCCACAAACAGTTATTAGGAGGAAGACAGGGAGCATCTCATGGGAGAACAAAAAAACAAGACCAAATTACAATTAAGAAAAAACTGGGCAGGGGCGCCAGGGCGCCTGGGCGCTTCAGTGGGTTAAAGTATCCGACTTCAGCTCAGGTCATGAACTCGCAATTCACGAGTTCAAGCCCTGTGTCTGGCTCTGTGCTGACAGCTCGGAGCCTGGAACCTGCTTCGGATTCTGTGTCTCCCTCTCTCTCTCTGTCCCTCCCCCACTCATGCTCTGTCTCTCTCAAAAGTAAATAAATATTAAAAAAAAACAAAAACAAAAACTGGGCAGAGCAGAACCTGAAAGTTGGGGTATAAATTAACCTGACTCTGGGTTCTTTTCTTCCCTGCTTAAGACAATTTACAAATCAGATTCAATACTCGACTTGTGGCCTCAGGTGACTTTCGAGTGTCTCTTTCTCATGATCTCCCAGTTTTTCCTTGTTGGTATTTATTAAGGTCTTGGATTGCTTCTGGCTTCAAGTGTAAGCCATATGGGCAGTCAATGTGGCCAACACGTATCAGTAAGGAGCAAGTCATTCCACATTATTGAGATTGCTTTCTTTTTTTTGTTAAGTCTATTTATTTTTGAGAGAGAGAGAGAGAGACAGCACGAGCAGGGGAGGAGCGGAGAGAGAGAATCCCAAGCAGGCTCTGTGCTGTCACAGCAGAGCACAATGCAGGGCTCGAACTCCTGGACTGTGAGATCAAGACATGAGCCAAAACCAAGAGTCGAATGCTTAGCCAAATAAGCCACCCAGGAGGCCCTGAAATCACTCTTTCTAAAGTAACAGCATCCAGGGCGCCTGGGTGGCTCAGTTGGTTAAGCATCCAATTTCAGCTCAGGTCATGTCTCACAGTTCATGAGTTCGAGTCCCGCATCGGGCTCTGTGCTGACAGCCTGGAGCCTGCTTTGGTTTCTGTGTCTCCCCCCTCTCTGTCCCTCCCCTGCTTGCTCTCTCTTTCTCTCTCAAAAATGAATACACATTAAAAAAAATAAAGTGAAAACATCTTACATCTTAGATACTTCTAATGGGTACCTGAAGGCCTCTCACTATAAACCAGCAAACAGGCAAGAATGTAAACTCATATTAGGACATCACTCTGAGTATCAACCTTAATCATCTGACCAGCAAAACAAATGCAAATGCAAGGTGGGGCGTGGGAGGGGCTCCAAGTGAGTACAAAGTTGTTCAGTGCGATAACGAGATTCAGCACTGTATTGATTCTATGAGATAGAAGTCACATACCATAAAATCTACCTACCCTTTAAAATTATGTAATTCAGTGGCTTTTAGTAGACTTACAGCTTGTGAATTGTCTTTAATGTGCCTCTCTCCTCTCCTCAGCTGTCAGCCTGCCTATCTCCAAAAGCCTCTATCCCCCGGCCAAGTCCACTCATCTCTCTTAACAATCTCTAATTTTAATTTTTTAATTTCAAGACTGGGGAACCAGATTCACTCACACACAGTTCCGTGTGACCTGGTTAAGAGGCAGCAGGAAGAGATGTCAATAAAATGCTGGTGGTCCCAAGCCCAGGCTCACACAAAGCAATCTTACCTGCTCAGACCAGTCACAGGGAGTGGCCCAAGTCTTAAAGCATGGGGACACGGACACACCCTGAAGCGTAGCTGGCTATCTGAGCACAGCAGGACCAGCTTAGGGCACAAGACTGAGACCCGCCAGCTTTCAGAAAAGGTCCAGCTCATCTATCCAGGAAGTGCCTGGGTACTAACCCAAAGAGACATTCATCTTAGACTAACAAACATTCTCCTTAATATGCAAAAACACTGGGAAAACGATGGATGGGCTGCCATTCCCACAAGCGTGAATCACTCTGTGAAGTATATTTAAGGCCCACAGACAGAAAGGAGTCTAATAAAAGGGGCAAAGACTTCATCTCAGAGCTTGGAGCACGAAGGTGAACAGGATGGTCTGGGTTCTAAAAGTGCTCACACCTGCGACTCTGGCCTGCTGAGCTGCCTCTTACCTCAACTTGCCCACAACCCTTCAGAGTAGGTAGCGTCAGCCCCATTTTCCATGTGTGGAAACTGAGAGCAGAGAAGTTAAGCAACCTGCTCCCAAACAGGTATTAAAGAGTGCAGTGGTTGCGGGGAGGGCAGCCTGGCTGGCTCAGTCAGGAGAGCATGCACTCTTGATCTCAGGGTCGTGAGTTCAAGCTCCACGCTGAGTGTGAAGCGTACTCTAAAAAATAAAGTACGATACCAAAGAAAATTAAAAACAAACAGTATAACGGGGGCAGCAAAAGGAAGGGCAAGGTACGTCTCTGCCTCTTCCTTCACACCTGAAGCTTGATCCTTTCAACCTCCATGGGCGATTCCTCAGTGGTTTCCCCAGCAGGTCCAGGGCCCCAGGTATAATTTCTCTGTGAAAACATGACTTCCATTCACTCATCTCAGAGACCTTTTAGAAGCCAATCCCAAGTTAGGAGCGTGGCTTCCACGCAGCAATCTAAGAAAGAGGTTTCCTTTCGGTGCACAAAGGCGCACCCCGCTACCCCCCTTTGGAAGCATTTCCATTTAATTCAAACTACCACCACTTGGCAAGGAACGACCTCACCTGTTATATATGTACTGATGGGTTTCCTCCATCACTTCTTAATAGAGGAAATACGGTTCAATGTGATTAATGGTCTCAGACCTCAGCCACTCCTGGATTTGAATCCATTTGCCTGAGACCTGCAGTCCAGCTCTTCAAGTAACTCTGCCTCAGCCTTGGGTATTCCTCAAGAGTCACACTGTCAGGCTGCCCTGGCAGGAAAGCTGTGAAGACCTGACATTCAGAAGAACACCTGAAATACCTATTTACCAAGCATGTATTCTGTATCAGACATACAGGAGGCATTCTACTGAAACTCAGGGATGAGGACACCAAGGCTCAGAGGGTAATTTGTCCAAGGCCACAGAACCAGTAAGTAGCTGAGCCAAGGGTCCAACAGAGGAGTGTCCTACTCCAACCAAACCTGTGGTTTTTTTTTTTTTTTAATTTTTTTGAGAGCGCATGTGCACAAGCAGGGGAGAGGGACAGAGAGAGAGAGAGAGAGAGAGAATGAGAATCTTAAGCAAGCTCCACGTTCAGTGCGGAGCCAGATCCCATGACCCTGGGATCATGACTTGAGCAGAAATCAAGAGTCAGACGCTCAACCGACTGAGCCACCCAGGCGCCCCTCCAAATCTGTGCTTTTAAAACCACATTATTTTCCTGCCTTTTTCCAAACCAGAATCCAGAAACTTCCCACTCCCCTTGTCAACCAGGTGCCTCCCCGCTTTCTTCCCTTTTGCTTCCTCCAATTAATTCTTCAAGCCAAGTTTCAGATCTGTAGGAGCTAAAGATTGGCAATACACCTTTTCTCGGGGTTGAGTTCAGTACTCTGGAGAGTACTTCAGGGGGTCCTTTGTTTTCTACTGACTCAGCTCCGCTCTGCTCCCAAAATGGCATCTAGCAACACACACACACCCCAAAAGAAAAGGAAAATAAAACCCTTTCCCTTCAAGCCCCAACTCCAACACGACTTCCTCTGCAAAGGGTTCCTCGGTCCCGACCACTGAGGGACACGGCTGTTTGCATGTTATCGAGAGCACTTAGACAACTGACCTATTTTCCCTTTATTCTGGTGTTAAACAAGGAAATTCATGCTCCTGAGAACGACACATGCTCAAAAAGTGAAAGCCCCTTCCTGACCCACTCCCTCAAAACAACCCCTGTCTATAATATAAAGATCCCTCAGATCCTTTTGGGTGGAGATGTAAACGTGTTTCTTCAGCATTTCCTCAACTCTAAGACAGTGATTTCTAAGAAACATTGCTATGAAACCAACCGTGCCAGAATGCTGCCTTATCATTCAGAAATCGAAATTTCATACATATTGAAACTTTTTTTTTAATCACATGTCAGTCTTGCACATAAAGAGGAAAATAATAAGCAAAGTAGGTTAGGTAATATATACCTCAAACAGCTTCTCCGAGACATCAACACCCATGCTTTGGCACACACGACGACCCTCGTGACAAGAGCATCCTAACGAGCGCCCCACAACGGACCCCCGAATGCTCTTCCTCCCTGCATTCTTTGTACAGGCTTTGAGGAGTGTGTGCAACCACATACCAGGTCAGGACCACTGCCTGCCCAGCCACGACTGTAAGACACATCCCCACCCCCACAGTGTTCAAATATAAAGCATCGCATCTTAGAACTCACGACATACAAAATATACACAGCTTCCCCACCAGATTGTGATGATCTCTTTACAGGCCTGTTTCCCTTGCTAAACTGCAAACTTTGCAGGGACATGTTACTGCTCGCCATTCTCTGACCACCTTTTACCGATCACCCAACCCCTGGCACCCAATAGCACCTGCAAATGTTCAAATGTCCAGGGGCAAGTAGCGGTTCGACACAAAACTGGGAGCATCTGGATTTCAAAGTGCCCGAGGTGCAAGGAAGACAGAAAAAAGGAACGAAAGGCACGTGCGGCTTAGGCTTAGCGGCAGCTGGCTCATCTCTGGGCTGCTGGTAGGATCACCCTTCCCATCCCCTCCTGCAACGTCAGGGATACCACCTGAGGAGCTCCATGAGCAGTCCCACTACCCAGAAAGTAAAACCGCTTCTGCAAGCCGCCAGACAAGAATTAGCCCTGAAAAACCCCTTGCCAGCCAGCCTGACACACACCTCACCTCTATAATCACATCTGGAATCAACCGCTACACTCCCAAGGGGTAACACACACAGAGTTAGGAGGGGTGGCCAAATTTAGTCTGACCGGGTGTGAGGAGAAGCGTTAAGAGTATCTACAGCAATGGTTCCCAACTAGAGGTGGACACCTCTATGGACCTCTTAAATGCACAGCAACTTTGCACCGAGCCCAGCCTTCCTAAGGCTCCAGGGGTAACGTCCAGACTGTTGAAAGATTCGTGAAGGCCGCAGTGCACATGGCAGGTAGGAACACTGGTGGGACAGAGGCTCCCTGGGACAGGAGTGGAAAGAGGCTGACATGGACTGGAGTCAGGATCATCCTGAATTAGCCATGCAAAAGGATCTATGGACAGTGAACTACAAACCCAGAAGTCAAAGTGTGGGGATGAGCGAGAACATCCAAGGAGGGTGTGTTGGGAAAGGTGCCCGACAGTCTCACCCTGCTTCCCTGGTGCCTGGCACGTGTCGGGGGCACAAACGTTTGCTGAATAAGATTCACGTGGCTGATCAGACTGATGAACACCCTCAAATTTCCACACAGCCACCTACTCTGTGCAGAAATCCCGAGCCGGCTCCAGCAACTGAGGCAGGAAGAACCCCCGTCAGTCCCCTCCTGGCAGGGTAGTTTTGCCCAAGGTCCCCTAAGACACCTGACTAGAACTGTTCTAGAAGCCATTCCCTCTTTAACAGTTCCCAGTTAAAAAAAAAAAAAAAAAAAAAAAAAGGAAGCTGCTTCCTCCCTCCAAATCATAGATGACTCTTCTCCTGGTTTCCAGTTATATAGGCATTAGTCATTTTTATATTTTATGATTAAGGTAAAACTCCGAGGGGAAAGAATATCGGGGGAGGGTCTTTTGAGCACACAACAAAACTAGAAACCTTTTATCAAAGAAAGCGCAATATCGGCCTTCTCTTAGCTCTCCAGCGTTTAAAACAAAAGCAGATTTTGAATTATGGGAATTTCTCCGCTCTGCCTGCAAGAAAAATGCTATTAGGTAGCTTGTCTTCCGTTTTTCTCTCAGTGAAAACACCTGAGGAGGTCTTCCAACGGTTCTAGATTACAGGACAGGGCTGCTGTCCCCTCAGCTGACGGGGTTCTAACTCTAACCACCGTGGTCTCCCAAAGGCTGGGAGATGAAACGGCACCCCACGGAGAATGGGTTCAAAGAGATTCCACCAAAGGAAGCTTGGCTCACAATGGTTTCAATGGTTCGCAATCAGTTCGCCCCCAGGACATCTCCAGCCACGGGGACGGGTGATCTGAAAACGGAGCATATCAAAATGCTATTGATAAGCTAAATTACCAGACAGCTTATCTGAGGCCCACATCCGCCATATGGTGCCCCAACTTCTGCCGCCTGTTGCTGCCGCAACAATAGGCGCGCCTGCCCAGAAAGCAGCTTCGGACAGAAACCCGGCAGCAGCGGCATGTGGGGCGGCTACTGTGTTTACATTTTATTTTGTGCCATTAGCTCCGTGCCTCCCCCGAACCCCGTAGAGACCAGAAACACAGCACACGTTCAATGTCAAAAAGACGCGTTACCTACAGGCCACGCGCGTGCACGCCGCGCGCGCAGGTATACATCAGGTGAACAGAACAAACCAGATGTCAACCCCAGAAATGGAGCTGCCTGGTGGGGGAGGGCGGGTCAGGCAGGCTCCCGGCTGGAGCTCCAAGCAGACAATGCGCTTTTCTCAAAACACTCGGGCGGGCGGGCCTCGGGGAGTGGCTATTTAAAACACTTGGCTCCTTTTATTTCACCACCGTGGAAGTGAATTCGGCTCTTAAGTGCCAGAGCAAATGAAGTCATTTGGTTTCTGCGGGCTCCCTTTGCATTTCAGCAGAAGTCAGGCTGGACGAAAGTCGGAAGGTCCAGCTGAAGTTGTTCTTTCTTCCAATTAAAATTGATTCCACAGAGGATTTGGCGCCTGGGCTTCATTAGCTTTTTTTTTTTCTTGGAAAAGGCACTAAGCTCATAGAAAATTTAAAGGACACAAGACCGTGGAATGAATGCTGTCAAAGATGACTCCTGTCACAGAATGCCATCAAGTTGAGATGCAAAGTCGAACAAATGAGGAGATCACCTTCTAAAGGCTTGGTTGGTATCACAGCTTAATGGGGATTTTCGGCAAATGAATTTGTAAGATTTCCGCATTTAGTTTCTTTCTACTCTGTAAAGAGGTTCCTATCTTCACAGAGGTTATATCATTAATGGTAATAAAATATTCACTTATTTGGTTTATCTATTTGGGCAAAGACACTGGTCTTCAAAGGGAACTCAGCAACACACAGCATCTGGTTATGCAAAAATGTACAAGATGCAGGTCTGGAAACAGGGCAAAGCAAAAAGAAAAAAAAAAGACAGTCAACCTAACATTCAGATCTAGTTATCTATTATGGAAAGGTGCTCATCTCAACCCCCCCAATTACCAACACCTTAGCAGACAACATTCTCGGATGAAGTTTTCAAATTTTCTTAAACACTCTCAGTTTAAAAAAAAAAAAAAAATCTCCTTTCAAGTTAAATGGAGATTGCACTTGAACTCCATCCAAGAGCGGAGCTGAACTGAATTATGATAATTAGAAAGCTGTGCCTATAAAAAAGCGGCGCAGTTCATGCATTTTTTTTTAAAAGTTCATGCCAGAGAATATAAGTTCAATATGTTCTCACATAATTAACATTTCCCACCATTAGCAGCAGTGTTTCAGTTTATATATCAGTAAAAACAACAGCACTCGTCATTGCTGTATATTCCCAGTCAAGAGTGTTTCAGTCACTTTGCACATACATCTAAATCTGTCAGAGGCCTAAAAGCAACCAGAATTCCCCACTGGAGACGATGGTGGTGCTTAACTTGTTCATTAGTAAGCTCCTTTTTTTTCTTTTCAACCCATTTTCCAATGCTGGGCTCTGTTCCCCAAACTAGAACTGCTAATAAAATCCTAGGACACAGCCTTAAAAACTAATGTGAAAAGGGGCAGAAAGCACTGCATGAGGATAGCAGATATTGATGGGGAAAGTAAATTTGCAGGGGTGGGGGCAGATACAGCCAGGATGGAGACTTCCCTTGGCCTACCCCAAAATAGAAAAGACCAGCCTCTAGGATCCCCCTCCCCTCTTTCCAATCAGAAGACAGACAAGTGGTTTCACCATTAGCGAGGACTCCCAGACTATGAAAACTACTTTCTGAGAACCCTCCCAACCATGCAAAAAGCCAGTGGACAGAACTTGAGAGCCGAGAGGGACCCACCCTGTAAGAAACACCATCCTCAAAACCCACGCTTCAGGGCATCCCATTCGGTTTCACTAAAATAAAAATACATATTTCAAAATGTTCTTACTAGGCACCACTAGGAAGACTGAATGTATCTGAAGAGGTGACTGAATTTCGGCTAGGAGTTCAAATATGGAATAGGGTCAAGGAAGCTTATGAAGAGAACCTTAACGGGTTGGGGACTCTCAATAGCTCACAGCTTTGAAACAAAAGAAAATCAAAACACTCCAGATATTTCGATCCAAATACTCTACGGTTCCACAAACTATCCCAGAAGAGGGAAGACTCAAACTTCCCAGATCTCAAAACCATGTAGTAATTACAATACAAGGGGGACTAAACTGCTATTTGTCAAAAAGCCCAACCCTGAAACATTAAGGGCTTCAGATGGACCTGAATTACCTGATTTTATCACCCTTGTGAATATGAAAGAATCAAATGCATCACTGATACTGTTCAAACCTGACTTGGGATCTAACTGAAACACCACCGGGTAATCTGTGACTTCTGCAGATAAAATGAGAAACAGCACCAGGCAGCTATAAAAGATTATTCTAGCTATTGGTCAGTCCCCAATACCAACAGCCCAGCAGCACAGCCCAAGTTTGTCAAAGGGCAATATATTAGCTTACAATATACTTCCCGACCCCGACCCACCCCCCACCCTGAGTTCAGAAGTAGGACACTAGCCTCTGCAGTTCCAGTCACTGAACTCTAAAGAGGAAGCTGCAATGCGTGCCTTTATCAGCAGAAAGGTGGGCTCTGATTTCCCTGCAGTTCTACAGAAAAAGCTCAACGCTTGCTCTGACCAGTATCCTCCAGTCTTTGGGGGGAAAAAAAAAAACAGACCTAAAAAAAAGTTTTATGACTAAATGGATCCAAACTGTAGACCCAGCTTTCACTCAGCAGTGTTTTTTATTCTTTCACAATCTCTTTATTGGGAACAAGTCAATGTGCCTAAAATACAAGCTTAGAAGTGTTACCTACCTACTGTCCACATGTGGACACTGGCTCATACATGCAGTTATCTGCACCACCTTTTGAGTGATAGAACACCACAATTTTCATTTGCAGTCAGTATAATTATGCTCGCAATTAACATGTAATAATACATGACATAAAAGAAAAGTAATCCCACAGATGCACAGACTCTTGTTCGACCACCACGTCACACTGATCCATTTCTAAAACAAGGAACCTTAAAATATTGTTAATGGCACAGCTCATTTCTTCAAAGGCCTATCTAACATTTGGGACCTACAGTCTCTATTCCTGTTACATACTTTTCTACTGAAGATGTAACAAATATGATCTAGAAAATGATACACATATATTCTTCTTCAGCTGTCCCATTAAGAAATGCCTTCCTATACTTGTTCTGCAGTATCAGAATTCAAAACGCTTTCTAAATCACTGAAGCTCAAGCAGCAAAAAAAACAGAACACCTTTTTCCTTTTGATCTGCTTGTCCTTTTTCTAAATAAAAGGGAACATTAATCCCCAAAGTGAGTATCCAAATACATAATTCCTGCTGTATAAAGACAGAGAGGTAGAGGAAAAGGGAAAGAGAAGAAGCTGACTTCTCCCATGGTGCCCTCCCCCCACCCCCGCCGCCCCGCCCCAAACCTGCCCTTAACAGATAATTAGTTTGCCGCTAGGGCCTAAGCACACATAGTGCCGCAATGCAAAAAGCGCCTCTCCATGAGAAATTTGTTTCAATCCGGCTCAAAGTAAACTAGGTTGCCATCCCTCTTTAAATTAAATTTCATTAAGGATATATGGTGGTGAGTCCTGGTTTATGTTTGGGGAAAAGGGGGGGAAAAAACCCTCCATCAATCTCTCAAGCATGTTCTCTGGATGGAGTTCTATTTCTTACTTTACGAAAGATCACAGAGAGGAGGAGTCTATACAAAGATTCTTTCCTATATTTTTAAAATCTTACTGTCAAGGCAGAGTCGCTTAGTTTTGTTTGAAAATTGTAAAAAAACAAAGGGAGGGGGGGAAGATATTAAACTACGACCCTAAAACTGCAGACCAAATAATACTTACCATTAAAGTAAAAATAAAATGGTCTACACACTGGCACTTTTATACCATCAGCAAGAAACAGTAATGGATACAGCTTATCAGTCCATTTTTTTTTTTATATACCAACAACAAATCAAAGAATTATAAACCCTGTTTAAAACCTGAAACCTGAGAGCTCAACACTGAGTTGCACATACAAAATACTAAACAAAAATATCTGTGCCCATTTATGGAAATATTGAGATTAGAAAAATAAGCTTTTCCCCCCAAAACATAATCAACAATTCAAAACCTCACAGTTAACAAAGGTTCAACTAATCCATTTGTCTTTCCTGAGTCACTTTGTAATTAGTTCCACTGTTTCCTTCTGAAGAGGAAAGATTCTTACCAAAGTTGGATTTAAGTCCGGCCCTAAAGATCCTGCTATCTACAAAAGGGCACAAACCCTAGAGTCAAAGGATGAAGCACTAGGCACAGCCTGAGCTATGCTCCCCAACCAGTGCCTCAGAGTACCCTGGCGGAGAAACCCCCAGGCACCACACGCCAGCAAGAGTCACTGCAGAGACAGAAGCCCACACTGCCTGCTCTGATCACATGTTCCACAAGGGATCCGTCTATTCAGGTAACCACCTGCAGGCACCCAGCACACCACAAGCGATCAGACCAGCAAAACTTCCAGAAACAATCAAGGAGAAGGGTGGGGAGGGAGAAACTTGTGGTTGCCCTGAACTGTTAGTGTTCTGCTCCTCTGCAATATCTGTAGTATTTTAATTTTTTGTTTGTTTGTTTAACCATTTTGAAATCTGATAGGTTTTGCAGACCTTTCTGTCCCAGGACCTGGGCTCCCTCCAAGGCACTGTTTTTAAAACAGGCCTTTTTACATGACCCTCTCCTGGAACATCATCCGTCTCTAAGTTTCCAGCGCTTACGGAGGTCAATTTTCATTTCTGCAAATCACAGACAGTCACTTGCTTCTGAGAAGTTAACAAGCCTCCTGAGAAATGCTGGTGGCTGCTATTTCATTGTTTCATAAATATTTTTATACAGTGACACCATTCAGCTTTAAATAAATCTTTAAAAAGAAAGACAATTAAAAAGCAGAGAAAATTATGATCTGGATTTTATTTATTTTCGTGGGAGGAGAATAAGGGAAGTGTGAGCCCTCCATTGTTTTCAACTCTTTTAAAATGTTGCTTCAGTTTTGCTTTTTTTTTTTTTAATATACAAATGCATTTTAGAAAAAAGAAACTCATAGAAGTTGAACTTTCTTGAAAGCGGGCCTCTGGACTTTTGAAAACAAGTGTTGCTGCTACGAACAAAGACTAGAAGTACACCCTGATTTTCTCCTCTCCTGGGGATCATTTCTCTTCCAATAAACAAACAAATCCCCCAGTATTTCCTACCGAAGGGAAGTTTTCCAGGGAGAGTCTCCTCCAGGGTTTGGTGGTAACTGCGACTCAGTCTTTTTTGGACACAATGTTTCTGCTGACTCCTGAAAATTTTCCACTTGAATGTGCAATGAAGCGGCGGCGGCGGCGGCAGCAACAGTCCTGGAGAAGCGGCAAAGGCGACCGTGCCTTCTTTCATCTTTGAGAAGGAGCGAACCCCCGCCAGCAGCACGAGTCGGCGCGGACCCCGGGCCGGCCTCGGGGGGTCCCGGCGCCCGGGGTGGGTTGGGGGGGGGGGCGGTGGGGTTGGGGGGAGGCGGCCGGCTGCGGGCTCCCAGGCGGCGCCGGAGGCTCTCCCCGCCCGCGCCCGCTCCGAACTTCTGACTTCCCCGAGAAAACCGTGCAAACTGCCCGAGGGTGTGAGGGTGTGTGCGTGTGCGCGCGTGCGGGCGGGCGAGGGGGGCTCGGGGGGCGCGGCGCGGCCGGCCGCCTCCAGGGCCGCCGCCGGGGGCCGCCTGTTGCCGCGCGGGCTCCGCAGCGCGCGGCCCAACTTGGCGTCCCGGCAACTCGCGCGGCGGCGCCCGGCCGCTCACCTTGAACGGGGCGCGGGGGCCCGGCCCCGGCCCTTCGCGCGCCCGCCCGCCGCACACAAAGCGGAGCCGCGAGAGAAAGAGCGGCCCGAGCGGGACGCGCCGCCGGCCCCCCGCCCCCGGCGCCCCGCGCGCCGCCCGCCCGCACCCTGCATCAGCCCCGCGCGCCAACTTACCTCGGCGAAGGGAGCCGCCGCAGCGCCCGGCGAGTCCGAGGCAAACTTCGGCGCCGGTTCCCCCGCCCGCAGCTCGGTGCCCGGCTCCCTCCCCGGCTCCCGGTCCCCGGGCCGGGCCACCCCACCCCTGCCTAGCACCGCTCCTGCCCCGGGGCCGGCTGGGCGCACTGGGCTGCTGCCCGCGGCTCCGGGCAAAGGCGGACGGGGTGGGGGGGTTTCACTGCATGGCCTGTCCCCGGACGCGGCCGCCCCGGGCCCGGGCCCCGCCGCGCGGACCGGCCCGCAGGGTGGAAGCGAGTCTGCAAAGTGCTTGGTGGGCGCCCGCGGCGGGCGGCGGGGCCGCGGCGGCGGCTGCAGAGGCTCGGCTCGGCTCGGGCGGCGCGGCGCGGCGCGAGCGATGCTAAGAATGTTCGGAATGAGGACAGGAATGAAATGAACGCCAGGACCGAACTCGCTCCGGAGGGGTGGGGCCTCGGTGACGTCATGCGGCCTGCCGCCCGGGGCCGGGGGCGGGGCCTGCCGCCGCCGGTGACGTCATGGGGATTCGGGGCGGGCCCGGCTCGGCCGCCTAGCCGTTGGGGCGCGGGCTCCCCCGGCAGAGGCGGCGGGGCGGAGCCTCGCGCCCACGGGGGAGCGGGGCGCGCGCGGGAGCCGCCCTGCCCCCTCCCGGCGCGGGCCTGGGCTTTGTCCCGAGCAGGGCGGGGCGGCGGGGAGGAGGGCGGGGAGGAGGCGCCCGCGCCCGCGCGGAGAGCTCTGGAACCCTGGGTTCCCTCCTCCCGGCGGGCGCCGAGGCCGGAGCTGCGCGCGCCGCGCCTGCCCTGCCTCAGTTTCCCTCGTCCGGGGCGCGGAAGCTCGGCGGGCCGCTGAGAGCGCTCCGAGACTCGCGGAGGTCTGCAAGTTCGGAGAAGAGAAGTTTCTTTTCTGGAAATTCGGTGGTGGTTCTCCAGCGCCGTGGAAGCCTTCCGGGAGCCGGATTCCCAGCCTGCCATGTCTTCCCCTCTTTCACTTTAAAAGTTCGGAGCGCTCGTTCCAGTCGAAGTCGGCCCTTTTGTTGGGAAGCGAAACCTGTAGCATAGCCGAGAAAGTGTAATTACAGAGTTCGTGATAACCCTGCCCTGCTAGCACAGTCCTCTCCAACTTGCCCAAAAAGCTAAGCCCACTCCTCCTTGCGGGTTGTCCTCTCCGAAAGTAATGGATCAGGTAAAAATTCCTCGAGTTTTTAAAATGTTACATCCGGTAACTTCAGGTCACCGCTTTTGTGTGTGTGGATAAACTTCACTTCTATAATAAAAATAATTTTAACGCTACCTTCGGAGGCGCGAAAGTGACGTAGCAGACCCGGTGGCAAGACAGCTAGGCAAGTCGGCCTTCTGTGGCAGAACGGTCTATCAAGTGCTGGGCAACAGGTAACTGTCAGTGAAGTTTCTGGAAGATCAATGTAATGAAGCAATTCCTGCATTGTTGCTGTCTTTCCTTCTGAGCTCTTTGCTCTCCTTTCCAGCTGAGGTCCCAGGATAAACAATGGCGCCTATTTTATGTGTCCCCAAGTCCCCTAAATATGCGTAACTGAGGGAAGCAGGATATGACTTGCTGTGGCACATTTTCTACAAAACCTAACTTTTACTAATGTTTTTCACTTGAAATTTTGGTTGCGATCGTTGAAGATTCGCATGTTGTAAAAAGTAATAGTGCAAAGGAATCTTTTGTTCACTTTGCCCAGTTCTCCCCAACCGTCATGTCTTCCAAAAGTATCCTGTATCACAATCAGGATGTTGACATCGATCCAATCCACCGGTCTTAGTGACATTTCCCCAGTCTTCACTGTACTCATTTGTGGGTGACGTACACCCACAATTTCCGTGTATTTCCGTACAATTTTCTCACTTGTGTAGGTATCCACCACCCCAGGCAGGTACTCACGTATTTCATCTCATGTATTTTATCTTTTTTGCATGCAATAAGATGATACAATGAGGGTTAAAATAGCGACCCCAGCCACCTTAGCACTGGTTTTTTTGGAAATGTGTTAGAAAAACATAATTAACTTGGCATTGAAACTGCCCCAGGCATATCCCTCTCCAAATATCATCTTCTAAAAGCACCAGAGTTGGACGGCGGTGCAAGCCAGACCATAGGGCTGCTCAACCACTGTTGGCCCAGTGCACCTGACCACTTTTCAGACTCCAGCTCCCATCTCCCAGCCACCTGGCAACATAAAGCATTCCATCTCTTACTGAATTAAGAGTAAAAGTACCTTGGCCTGGAATTCAAAGTTCTTCATGACCAATATTTTCTCCGACTTCTCCCATTTACATGGATGTTTCTTGAGACTTATCTTAAAAACCTCTTCTAGGAAGACTGCCCAACTAGGTATTTCCTCCCCAGGACCCTCAAAGCTACTTGCTCCAGACACACTATTGTATTCTGTTAACGGTGTATTGGGCTGCCCCCATATCTGAGCCCTTAAAAGGAGACTGGGTCTCATTTAGCTAAGTGTATGTTGTCTGGGACCTACACACAAATGGGAATAACTCTTGTCCCTACACACATTTTCACTCTCCTCAGCCACCCACTGGTCAGCACATGGGACCTATGGATGTAGGACCCAGCAGCTGTTCAACCCCAGCATCCGAGGGCAGGAACAGTAACTGCCACCGGCCAAAATGACAGCAACTAAACATGTACTACACCCATACTCAGCACTTGGCATTTTGAATTGGCCATCTCAAGCCTCATGGCACCTGAGGTAACCATTAGTAGCCCAGTTTATACAGGTGAGGACCTGAGGTATAGGAAGTTTACATGACTCACCCAATGATCCACCGTCAGGAGAGAATAGAGCCAAGACCTAAATTCCCTCCGACTTCAGCCCATGTTCATAATCACTGATCCTACTGCTCCCCAAACTAACGTGGATATATAACAAAGTAATCAGATGCCAGGCACTTTTCTAAATACTTTCCATTCATTATCTCATTGTAATCCCCACGTCACCCCATGAGATAGGTACTCATTATTTTCATTTTGTAGATGAGCAAACAGAGGACCAGAACAGAGAGGTGAAATAATTTGGTTGAGATACAGCTAGAAAGTACGGAGTGAGGATCCAAACCCAGGCAGTCCAGCGCCATGTTTCAGGCTCTTAACCTTCTACTTAGTCGCTCAAATGCAGTGCGGTGCAAAAGATCAACCACATGTAGGGGTGATCCACCCTGAGATGTAACAATTATATGTATCACCTATGATGCAAGAGAGTTTGTTACTCCCAAGTCTTAACAAAACAACCTAACTGGTAACACATAAGAGAAACAGTGACCCACTTAATGGTAACATGTTAAGCTAGAAAGGAGAGCTGACCCCTTAGAACCTACTTAAGGAAGCACCTGGCTCAGAAAGACACTGCTTAGAAAACAAGATGTGTTATTTAATAGTAAAGATATAGTTTGTCTCATTTCTGATGCAGTTGAGCAACTTACAGTAGGGTAAGTTGGTATAACCTCTTTGGGGAGGTTTGGTAGTA
The DNA here is from genome assembly GCF_018350195.1 of Panthera tigris. Taxonomy (NCBI): domain Eukaryota; kingdom Metazoa; phylum Chordata; class Mammalia; order Carnivora; family Felidae; genus Panthera; species Panthera tigris. The sequence continues at coordinate 68,517,169 of NC_056669.1, read as the reverse complement.
ACTAGTGAAGTTGAAGAGATGCGTACTCTATGACCCACAAGCTCCTCTTAGGAATACAGCCAAGAGAAACTCAGGTGTGTGTGCACTAGGACACACGTTCAAGAATGTTGGGGGGGGGGCATTTTTGTAATAACCCCAAACAGGAGGGGGCCTGGCTGGCTTAGTTGGTAGAGCATCTGGCTCTTGATCTTGGGGTTGTGAATTCAAGCCCCACATTAGACATAGAGATTACTTTTTTAAAAATTAAATAGATAAATTTTTTTTTTTTTTTTTTAATAGAGAATCAGGGCACCTGGGTGGCTCAGTTGGTTAAGGGTCCTACTCTTGATCTCAGCCCAGGTCATAATCTCATGGTTCGTGGGACAGAGCCCTGCATCAGGCTCCATGCTGACAGCACGGAACCTGCTTAAGATTCTCTCTCTCCCTCTACCCTGTTCCCCCCGCTCACTCTCTCATAATAAATAAGTAAACTTTTTTTTTTAAATAGAGGATCACAAACTTAAAAAAAAAAAAACAAAACAAGAAAGAACCCATATGTCCACTAATAGCAGAAAGAATAAATAAATTGTGATATAATTATACAGTGGAATAGTATACAGGGTTGACAATAAATGAGGCCCATGCAACATGAATGATGCTAAAAAATATACTGTGGAGTGAAAGAAGCATGAAATAAAAGAATCCATATAGTATAATTGTGCTTATATAAAGTTCAAAAACAAGTAAAATTTAACAGCATTGTCTGGGGATATATACATAGGTGGTAAAACTGGAAAGAAAAAAAATAGAACGTGAATTACCAACAAATCTGGGATAGTGCTTACCACGAGGAATAGGGCATTGGGACAAAGAAAAGAAATATGAGAGGAGACTTCTGAAATGTAGGTAATGTTATATTTTTGTCTGGTTACATGGATGTTAACTATAATGATCCATTAAGTTTTGTACAGTAGTCCCCCCCCCCTTATCTAAGGGGAGACATTCTAAGACCCTAGTGGAGGACTGAAGCCATGGATAGTGCTGAGCACTCTATATACTATGTTCCTTTACATATGTACCTATGATAAAGTTTGATTTATAGATTAGGCACAGTAAGAGACTCACAATAGTAATAAAATGCAACAATGATAACGATACACTGTAATGAAAGCTACGTGAATGTGGTCTCTCTTGCTCTCTAAATATCTCCTACTGCACTCACCCTTCTTCTTGCGATGGTATAAGAAGGTAAAAATGAACCTGTGTTGAGGTAAAACGAGGTGATTGACCCAAGCATTGGGACACAGTGCTAGGCTACTACTGCCCTCCTGATGATGGGATCATCTGCTTCAGGACCACAGGTGAACTTGGGTCACTGAAACCTCAGACACCAAAACCATGGATAAGGGCGGACTTCTTTTAGGAACTCCTTTCTAGGTATCTGTTGTATTTCACAATTTTTTAAAGTTAAGAATAGGGGCGCCTGGGTGGCTCAGTCAGTTAAGCGTCCAACTTCAGCTCAGGTCATGATCTCACGGTTTGTGAGTTCGAGCCCCACGTCAGGCTCTATGCTGACAGCTCATAGCCTGGAGCCTGCTTCAGATTCTGTCTCTCTCTTTCTGCCCCTCCCCTGTTCACATTCTCTCTCTCTCTCTCTCTCTCTCTCAAAAACAAACATTAAAAAATGTTTAAATAAAGTTGAAAATAAACATTAAAAAAAAAAAGCTGCTCATATTCCAGGGCTTCCCATGTGCCCAGGGCTTGATCTGGTTCTGAATCCCATCCCCTCACATTTTCATGTCTTTTCCATGTACACCATTCCCTCTTATCCAGACCACGAACTTCACTCTCTATGGGATCCTTTCTTTCAGCATGGAAACAGACAGAGTTCTGCCTCCCATCTTAAAAACAATGACAAAAAAAATGACTTCTACTGCCCCAACCTCAACGGAAGCTTCTGCCCTCTCCTCCCTTTCTCAACTGAACTAGGAATTGTCTGACCTCATCTCCATTAACTCCCACTATTCTTCGACACTCTCCATTCAGGCTCATGTCTCCATCACGTCTTCCCTCAAAACAGATGTTTTTCTAGCCCTCATGACTCAGTTTATTTAGTTCAGTGGGCCTTTCATTCACCCCATCTTGGGTTATTTGACATGGTTGATTATCACCTCTCTGAAACCATCTCTCTCCCTGGCACAATCTCCTGGTTTCCCCTACTCCTCTGTTGTATCTCACTGTCCTTCGCTGGCCCATTCTCCTGTAGCTAGCTGTTAAATTGTGTAGTTCTAGATCCTAGGTTTTCTTCCATTCTGACTTTACATCCGATCTGCAGCTAATTCTAGCTAATCTATTCCATTCATTTCAATTATTATGTGTTTGCTGTTGTCTTGCAACCATGCACGTGCAAATCCATATCTCTCCTTGGAGTTCTAGAGGTGTATATCTAATGTCCTGTTGGACAACATCATCTGGGTCTCTTACAAGCCTGTCAAACAACCTGTCCAAAACCATGGTCTTCCACTATGAGTATGGTCCTCATCGGGTGTTTCCTATCTCTAGGAAAAGCACCAGAAACCAAGCTGTTAGGGCTTCATACATTCTCTACGTGCTAAAAACTCTTCAAGAGTGCCCTACCACATTTAGGAGAAGTCATTCTCTGGCTCTGCATGATCTAACCCCTCCCTGCCTTTTCAGTCATCTTGCATCTCTGCCTGTCAACTGTGTGCTCCTAGCACCCTGGATAACTTTTAGTCCTTAAACCAATCACTTGCTCACAGGGTCCTTGTTTGTGTTATGACAGCTCTTTAGAATATCTTCCTCTCTGGGGTGTCTGGGTGGCTCAGTCAGTTAAGCGTCCGACTTCAGCTCAGGTCATGATCTCCTAGTTTGTGAATTCAAGCCCCATGTTGGGCTCTGTGCCGATGGCTCAGAGCCTGGAGCTTGCTTTGAGTTCTGTGTCTCCCTCTCTCTCAGCCCCTCCCCTGCTCACGCTCTCTCTCTCTCTCTCTCTCTCTCTCTCGAAAATAAATAAGCATTAATTAAAAAAAAAATATCTTCCTCTGCTCTTTATTTTTTCTCCTGTTTTTCTTGGTACCCCAAACTTTATCACATGGGTTTTTTTTATTGTATTAGTTACCTAGTGCTGGGTAACAAATATCCCCAAAACTTAATGTCTTAACCCTGTAATAATCATTTATTGTCACTCATCGTATCTACAGGTCAGGCATTTGGGAATGGCTTGGCTAGGTGGTTCTGGTTTGTGGTCTCATGAGACTGTGGTCAGATGTCAGCTGGGAATGCAGTTACCTGAAGGTTTGATTGGGGTTGGAGCTTCCCCTTTAAGACGGTTCGTTCAAATGGCTGGCAAGTTGGTGTTGACTGTTGATAAGAGGACTCAGTTTCCCTTTACATAGGCCTCTCCCTATTTCTTGGGCTTTCTCACAACATGGTGACTTGAATTCAATGCTAAACATTAAGAAAGTGGGAGGAAATGGAGGGGAGGTTGGGGGAAGGAAAGAGAGAAAAAGAAGCTCTATCCTTTTTGCGTACTAACTTAAAGTCAAATAATACCACTGCTACCATATTCTATTCGTTAGAAGTGAGTCACTAAGATTGGCCCACATTCAATAAGAGAAGAATTAGGTACTGCCTTTTAGAGGCAGAGTGTCAAAAAGTCTGCAAACATATTTTTTAAACATTTTTAAATTTTAGTTAATATACAGGGCAATCCTGCTTTCAGAAGTATAAGTGAGTGATTCACCACTGATATACAACACCCAGCGCTCATCACAAGTGCCCTCCTTAATACCCATCACCCATCTAGCCCATCTCCCACCTGCCTCCCTCCATCAACCCTCACTTTGTTCTCTATCATTAAGAGTCTCTGTGGTTTGCTTCCCTCTCTTCTCTTTTTTGCCCCTTCCCATAGGTCCATCTGTTTTGTTTCTTAAATTCCACATATGAATGAAATCGTGTGATATTTGTCTTTCTCCAACTGACTTATTTCACTTAGCATAATACATGCTAGCTCCATCCACATTATTGCAAATGGCAAGATTTCATTCTTTTTGGTAAGTAATATTCCTGTGCGTGTGTGTGTGTGTGTGTGTGTGTGTGTGTGTGTGTATCACATCTTCTTTATCCATTCATCAGTCAATGGACACTTGGGCTATCAGTATTGATAATACTGCTATAAACATTGGGGTGCATGTACCCCTTTACATTTTTATTTTTGTATCCTTCGGGTAAATACCTAATAGTGCAATTGCTGGGTTGTAGGGTAGTTCTATTTTTAATTTTTTGAGGAACCTCCCCCATACTGCTCTCCAGAGTGGCTGCACCAGTTTGCATTTCCACCAACAGTGCAGGAGGGTTCCCCTTTCTCCTTGTCCTCACCCACACCTGTTGTTTCTTGTGTTGTTAATTTAGCCATTCTGACACGTGTGAGGTGGCATCTCATTGTGGTTTTGGTTTGTGTTTCCCTGATGATGAGTGATGTTGAGCATCTGTTCATGTGTCTGTCAGACATCTGGATGTCTTCTTTGGAAAAGTGTCAACATATTTTAAAAATCATACCACCTGGGGCGCCTGGGTGGCTCAGTCGGTTAAGCGGCTGACTTCGGTTCAGGTCATGATCTCACGGTCCGTGAGTTCCAGCCCCGCGTCGGGCTCTGTGCTGACAGCTTAGAGCCCGGAGCCTGTTTCAGATTCTGTGTCTCCCTCTCTCTGACCCTCCCCCGTTCATGCTCTGTCTCTCTCTGTCTCAAAAATAAATAAACGTTAAGAAAAATTAAAAAAAAAATCATACCACCTGTACTCTTCCTTCCTGCCGTTATCACACTCTGTAATTTTATATAGCACAATTATATTATAAAGATGCAATATATACTTTGCAATTATTTGGTTAATGTCTATCTTTACACACTAAAACATAAGGCAGTGAAATAAGCTAGCGGAACAAGAATCATACCTGCTTTGCCTACCATTTTATTCCTAGTACCTGGTACATTAGCTGGCGATCAATGTGGAATAAATATGAATGTTATTCATCATATGAAATGCTTGCAACAGCCCTTTCAGATAGGTATCATTCTTTCCATTTTATAGACGTAAAATTTAAATGCTTGTCTAACTTGCTTAAGGACCAAAGTCTGAATCCAGATATCTCTGTTGCTAAGCCAGAACTATTTCTAGAACTCTAGACTTCCTCCTATGACCACAGAAGCTACTTTGGCCTGAGTGCAATGGTCTCCTCAGTTTCCACATTTCCTCTTCAAGAAGCCTTGGGATAGCGAATTCTGCTTCCCAGGTGTAGACAGATTCAAGGACAGGCCTATCCTTAAATACCTATCCAGAATCTAGCCATGAAAAAAAAAAAATTCTCCAAAATAAGCGATCCTTGTGAGTTTGTTTATCATGAGCAAAATAAAGGGAATGTGAAGTTTCTGAAACTATGAACCTATTCTTGGGAAGGTCCGCCAGAGTAGTCCCTGGGAAAAACTAACACTTCTTACCTGACCCCATGTGTTTCTCCACTCCTGTCCTATCTCTTTCACTAAGAAGAAAAGGGCCATTCAAAAGCTGCTCTGTCCAATGAGGTGACCACTAGTCAGTCATTTGTGGCTTTCAAAATTAATGAAAATTAAATAAGAATTTTAAATTCAGTTCCTAATCACACTAACCACATTTCAAGTGCTCAAAAGCCACCACGTAGCTATTGGCTCCCATAGTAAAAAGTGCAAATATAGAACACTTGTATCATTACAGAAAATTCTACTCAGCCGAGCTGCCAGAGAACCTGAGTAATCCTAGCCCCAGAGAATTCCAAGGCCATGGGAGAAGGCAAAACCAGGAACGGAGAAATTTATCTACCCCAAAGAGAACACCAACTCACTCGTGGGCAGTGGTCCCTAGTCATGGGGCCCGGGCACGGATTTGCCTCTGCAGGTCTGCACTCTGTCACCAGGCTTTCTGCCTCTTCCCCATCCATCCTCTGAACTGTTAAACTCACTTTACAAAATCACCGTTACTCTCCAAACCATATCACTCCTTGCCCACTCCCTCAACCCACGGAGCCTAGCCCTAGCCCAGGATAACACATCTTTCACCCTTCGCTCCGCTCCAGACCATTCCTTCTTCCTACTTAGGCCAGTCTCTGTCCCTCCTGTCTCAGAGTATGTGACTTGCCTCCTTCTGAAAGACAAGCCCTCCCCCAACTTCTCCATCAACCTGTGTATCCTGGAATCTGCTCCCCTTCACCTCACTGGAGAACTCACTCCACTAATTTTTCTCTGTCCCTTCATTGTGTCTCATCTTCCCCTCTACCAGCACTGTCTCTCTAGCCTTCACATAGGCATGGCTTCCCCAGTGTTGTCAATAATTTTCACTGATTCTTTAGAACCACCCATCTTGCCCTTTCTTTTCCTACCAATTGGCTCTAGGGAGCTGTCTGCAAAAAAGCTTTATATCCTCATGTAGAGTCCCACCTGGGACCCGGCACTCATCCAACCCAGATGCTTCCCATTTAAGAAAATTTGTTCTGCATACACCATTCAAAGCTCTCCACAATCAGTCCTTGGCCTCACTTTTTTTTTTTTAAGACCTAATCTTTTATTTTATATTTTTATTAAGTAAGCTCTACACCCAACGTGAGGCTGGAACTCATGACCCTGACATCAAAAGTCACATACTTTACCTAGGGAGCCAGCCAGGCACCTCACTGGCCTAACGTCTTACCCATTTTTTGTGTTACCTTCTAGCCACACCCGTCTCTTCACCATCCACCACACGTGTCGAAAACATTCCTGCCACTGTATCTTAATCATTATTATTTCTCTTGCCAAAAATACTTCCTCCACATACATCCCTCCACCAATAGAGGCTGAGCTCAAGCCCCACCTTTCTGGTAAAGTCTTTATGATAATAAAAGCTCCTCATGTTTCTCTGACTCCCATCACTGAGCTCAGGCTGCTTGATGCTACTGTGTAGTGTTGTGTGGACCTTCCTCTTCTCCCTCTAGTCGAATTTCAGAATACTTCCTCGCAAGGAATTAGCATTCCCATCTTGGCACTCCCGATTTTTTAGAAGAATGCAGAATCTTGTGCACAGCGGATATTCAAATAACGGTTGATTGACTCATTCCCAAGACATATCCCATCACCAATTCAAAAGGGGCCAGTGGCATACCAGGGGGCATTATTTCAAATAACCTCTTGAAAAGAATATTCTAAAATGGGGACTGTGAAAGCAATTAGCTATGCAAATGCCCTGAGGATGAAGCCGGTGCATTCAAAAGTAATACACCTGTTTGGGAGAGCCTGCGAAGACATGTGGGAATGGGGGGGGGGGTGGGGGGGGGGGGGGGGGGGTTGCAGAACTACACAGCTGGCTCACATCAGGGTCATTATTGATACATTTCAGGGGGGTGAGAAAAAAAAATCTGTGCTGTTTTGGTTTTTCTCCTGTCTGAGGGCAAGGAGGCAGTGGGGGAACGTAGGGAGTGGTGATCGAAGGTCAGGAGGGCAGAGAGAAAAAAATGTAGGCTGTGGAGGCAGACAAAATTTGTCCTGGATCTCAGCCTCATTGCTGACTTGATATACAAAAATCGGTAAGTAATCTTTTATTTATTTATTTATTTATTTATTTATTTATTTATTTATTTCTATGTTGCAAAAGAATATTATTGGCTTGAGGAGAGGTTTATGGTGAAAGTGTGGGGGCACCTGGGTGGCTCAGTTGGTTATGCGACCCACTCTTGACTTCGGCTCAGGTCATGGTCCCACAGTGGGATTGAGACCCGTGTCAGGCTCGGAGCCTGCTTGGTATCCTCTCTCCCTTCCTTTCTCTCTCTGCCCCTTCCTCTGCTCTCATTCTCTCTCATAATAAATACATTTTTTAAAAAGTATATGTGAATACATATGTATGCACAAAAAAAGAGACCAGAAAGCTACATTCCAAAATATTATAGATTATAGGTGATGTTCTTTTTCCCTCTGGCTTTTTCTGTGTTGCTCAAATTTAAAGTAACTGAATTTTTTAAAAATCTTTTTTTTAATGCTTATTCATTTCTGAGAGAGAGAGAGAGAGAGAGAGAGAGTGAGTGAGAGCAAGCGCGAGAGTGTCAACAGGGAAGGGGCAGAGAGAGAGGGAGACACAGAATCTGAAGCAGGCTCCAGGCTCTGAGCTGTCAGCACAGAGCCTGACAAGGGGCTCGAACTCACAAACTGTGAGATAATGACCCAAGCTGAAGTCAGATGCTTAACTGACTGAGCCACCCAGGCACCCCAATATAATTTCTGTTTCAAGTAGTTTGAATCATTTCTCTGGGTTGAACAGAACATATGTTTTTCTCTCAATAATCTCATATTCAGAAAAGATGAGAGGAAATTGCTGACATGGCACCCCATTACCCTCAAATGTTTTTAATAGTTTATTTTGAAAAAAAGTGTTTTTTGAGAGAGAGACGGAGGGGCAGACAGAGAGGGAGACACAGAATCTGAAACAGGCTCTAGGCTCTGAGCTGTCAGCACAGAGCCTGACGTGGGGCTCGAACCCACAAGCTGTGAGATCATGACCTGAGCCGAAGTCGAATGCTTAACCGACTGTGTCACGCAGGCACCCTTAAACATTATTTTAAATGTTTCTCTGAGCCGGAAAGAACTTACTTCATATTTAATAGTTAGGTGGCATGTGGGAAATAGAAGGCAAAGCTGAGGGCTAAGAAAAGCAGCAAATCAGATGTGAGATCTTACATAAAGCTGGGACCCTACCCTCACTGTAAAGTGAATGAGAAAAGCAATGTTACTGAGAAGGACACAGCAGGAAAAATGACTTGTCCTCGGTGCTGGATGTCAGGGAAAAGAATCCCTGAAAATTTGTAGCCACAAATTGACCATCCCATGGATTCACACAGTTCTGAGGGGCATGGGGAGCAAGCTGATGGTGTTATTTGTTTAAGGTGGCCCCCTATTGTTAGGTCCCTCGTTAACTGAGAGGTACAAATTGTAAATCCTCCTTGGAAAAATTCACACTCAATCCAGGCCTCCAAAAATTCTTACAGAGGAAGTTCCAACAAAAATGAGAAATCTATTGTAAGACAAAATCACAAAACATACTAAGAAGCGAGGCATTATCTATATGAAACAGCAGAAAAAAAAAAAAATACCAGGCCAAAGAAGAGCCTTTATGTATTCAGATACTAAACTATAAGACTTAGAAGCAACCAAGTGCAATACGTGTTATGGAGTGAGTTGCGTCTCCCTAGAATTTTATGTGAAACCCTAACCCCCTGATGTAACAGTATTTGGAGTAAGGAAATAATTCAGTAAATGAGGTCATAAGGGTGGGGCCCTGATAGGATTAGTGTCTTATAGGAAAAGACCCCAGAAAGTTGGTGCTCGCTCTCTCTCTCTCTCTCTCTTTCTCTCTCTCTGTCTCTCTGTCTCTCCCTCCTTCCCTCCCTCCCTCTCTTTCTCTCCCATCTTAACACTTGGTAAAGAGATGCTCTCGCCAGGAACCCTACCATGCTTGCGTCCTGATTTTAGACTTCCAGTCTTCAAGCTGTGAGAAAATCAATGTCTGTTGTTAAAGCCATCCCATCTATGGTATTTTGTTATGGCAGACTGAGCTACCTAATACAATATGTTTAAATAAATATATGAATATATGACAAGCTTAAAACGTGAGCATGGAATAATTTGGCAGAACTGAGAAAAGTCCACATAGAAATTCTCCAAATTAAAATTTTAATGGTTGAGGGGGTGCCCTGGCTGGCTCAGTTGGTAGAGCATCTGACTCTTGATCTCAGGGTCGTGAGTTCAAGCCCCACACTGGGTGTGGAGCCTTCTTAAAATTTTAATGGTTGAAAGTAAAAAAAAACAAAACAAAACAAAACAAAACTCATTTGGAAGACGGGTTCTACCACTGAAGGCAGAACTAGTGAACTGGATGATAGAGTGGAAGGATTTATTTGGAATACAAAGAGATTGAAAAAATGAGAGGTTACGAGTTATGTTGGATATAGGGAGAATGTCTAGTATTCATCTAGTCATCTTTCCAAAAAGGGATAATGGGGATGGAAAACTGGAGCCACCACACACGGCTAGTGGGAATGGAAAATGGTGCAACCATTTTGGAAATCAGTCTGAGAGTTCCTCAAAAAATCCTAATGGGGCGCCTGGGTGGCTCAGTCGGTTGGGCATCTGACTTCAGCTCAGGTTATGATCTCGTGGTTCGTGAGTTCGAGCCCCGCGTCGGGCTCTGTGCTGACAGCTCAGAGCCTGGAGCCTGCTTCGGATTCTGTGTCTCCCCCTCTCTCTGCCCTTCCCCTGCTCACGCTCCCTGTCTCTCTCTCAAAAATAAATACACATTAAAAAAATGAAAAAAATTAAAAAAAAATCCTAAACACAGAGTTAACACAGGACCTGGAAATTCCATTACTAAGTATTTACAAGAGAGAAATAAAAACATACCTCCACACAAAAACTTACAGACAGGTGCTCATAGCAGCATATTCACAATAGCCAAAAAGGGAAAATAGCCCAAGTCACCAATGAAAACCAAAATGTGGTAGATCCATACAATAGGATATTATTTGGAAATAAAAAGGTACTACACCGTGAATGAATCCCAAAACCTTATGGCAAATGAAATAAACCACTAACAAATTGTCACGTATTGTAGGATTCTATTTACATGAAATTTCCCACATAGGCCAATCTATGAAATGTTCAAAATGGCCGATCTCCGGGAAAAGAAAGTAGATGAGTGGTTTCCTTGAACTAAGCAGGTGGGATAGAGATGCCTAGTAGTGACTAGTAACAGGTACAGTGATTCTTTTGGAGGTAAAGTGTTCTAAAATTAAATCAGAGTCATGGTGTACAACACTAAATATACTATAAACCATGGAACTATACGCTTCATTTATTTGTTTATTTATTAAGTGGTAAATGTTAGTTCTGGTGTTAACATGCAGTGTTGTATTAGTTTCAGGTGTACAACACAGTGATTCAACGCTTCCATACTCAGTGCTCATCAAATCCGTGTACTCTTAATCCCTGTCACCTGTTTCATCCATTCCCCACCCCTCCCTTTCCTCTGGTAACTATCAGTTTGTTCTCTAAAGTTAAGAGTCTGTTTCTTGGTTTGTCTCACTCTTTTTCCCCCCTTTGTCCATTTGTTTTTTTTCTTAAACTCCACATATGAGTGAAATCATACAGTATTTATCTTTCTATGACTTATTTTGTTCAGCATTATACTCTCCAGCTCCATGCATGTCACTGCACGTGGTAAGGTTTCATTCGTTTTTATGCTGAACACTATTCCATTGTAGATATTACCACATCTTTCTCCATGTATATATCAATGGACCCTTGGGTTGCTTCCATATCTTGGCTATTGAAAAATAATGCTGCAATAAATACAGGGGTGCATACATCCTTTTGAATTAGCTTTTTCATATTTGGGGGGTAAGTACCCAGTAGTGCAATTACTGGGTCATATGGGTAGTCCTATTTTAAATGTTTTGTGGAACCTCCCTACTGGTTTCCACAGTGGCTGCACCAGTTTGCATTCCCACCAACAACGCACAAGGGTTCCTTTTTCTCCACATCCTTGCCAACACTGCTGTCTGTTGTGCTTTTGAATTTAGCTATTCTGACAGATGAAAGGTGGTATCTCATTGTGGTTTTGATTTTCATTTCCCTGATGATGAGTGATGTTGACCATCTTTTCATGTGTCTGTTGGCCATCTGTATGTCTTCTTTGGAGAAATGTCTGTTCATGTCTTCTGCCCATTTTTAATTGGATTATTATTGTTATTATTTTGGTGTAGAGTTGTATAAGTTCTTTACATATTTTGGATGCCAACCCTTTTTCAAATATGTCATTTGCAAATATCTTCTCCCATTTAGTAGGTTGACTTTTAGTTTCTTTTGGTTGTTTCCTTTGCTGTGCAGAAGCTTTTTATTTTTGCTTTTATTTCCCTTGCCTAAGGAGACATGTCTAGAGAATTATTGCTACAGCCCATGTCAGAGAAATTACTGCCTGTGCTCTTCTAGGATTTTCATGGTTTGAGGTCTCACATTTAGGTATTTAATCCATTTTGAGTTTATTTTTGTGTTTGGTGTAAGAAAATGGTCCCATTTCATTCTTTTACTCCATTTGTTGAAGAGATTGTCTTCCATTGCATGTTCTTGACTCTTTTGTTTCTTGGCTTTCTATCCTGTTCCATTAATCTATGTGCTAGTACCATACTGTTTTGATTACTACAGCTTTGTAGTCTAACTTGAAACCTAGAATTGTTTTTCTTTTTCAAGATTATTTTCACTATTCAGGGTCTTTTGTGCTTCCAGGCAAAATTTAGGATTATTTGTTCTAGTTCTATGAAAAATGCTGTTGGTATTTTGTTAGGGAGTACATTAGATGTGCAGATTGTTTGGGTAGTACAGACATTTTAACAATATTTGTTCTTTCAAGAATGATACACTTTAAACAGGTGATCTTTGTGGCACATAAATTACGTATCAATAAAGCTGTTTAAAAAACAGATAAAGAAAATATGAAGGAGAAAATATTCAAATTCATGATAACTGAGAATTTTCCACAAGTGTTGAAAACATATCTTTAAATACAGGAATTCTGGGGGCACCTGAATGGCTCAGTGGGTTAACCGTCCAACTTCAGCTCAGGTCATGATCCCACAGTTTGTGAGTTCAAGTCCCACATCAGGCTCTGTGCTGACAGCTCAAAGCCTAAAGTCTGCTTCGGATTCTGTGTCTCCTCTCTCTGTTCCTCCCCCTGCTCACGCTCTGTCTTTCTGTCTGTCTGTCTCTCTCTCTCAAAAATAAATAAACACTTAAAAAAAATTTTTAAGGCAGAAATTCCAGTGAATCCAAAGCAGGGTGAATAGAAACAAAACCCATCTCTAGACATATCATCAGATAATTGAAGAACACCAGAGAAAAAGAGATTTTAAAAGCACTTAGGGACAAAAGACACATCACCTATAAAGGAGCACCATTGATTGTTATCTGACTTCTCAACAGCAGAAGATCTGATGCCAGCCAGAAGCATAACATCTTCATTATGCTTAGAGAAAATAAGCTACAATTCTAATCCACTTAACTACATATATATGTATATATATATACACATATATATAATATAAATATAATATATAAATATATATAAATATATAAATATAAAGTGTGTGTGTATATATATATATGATATATATATATTTCAAGAATGGGCTAGAAGTAAAAAAAAATATATTACAAAAAAAACTCCCCAAACTTCAGTCAGATACAAATATCAGAGATTACACCACCCACAGATCTTCACAAAAGGAAATTTTAAGGGATTTACCTCAGCCAAATGGAAAATGAACCCATATGGAAACGTGAGGAGTGTGAAATAATGATGAACATGTTTATAAATATGTCAGTAACTCTAAGCAAACATTGTATAAAAGTTTAAAAATAATGTCAAATTGTGGAGGAATCCTGGCTACAATTAAAACACTGGACAGCAATATCCTATAAGGTAGGGTTGAGTTCATGTGCCCTAAGATCCTTGACTGCCGGTCCCCCAGCTCCCCATTTCCACTGTCCATCCCAGTTGGGGTGTGTTTGTGTTCCTAGAAGTCCACTGACTTGACCAGATCTGTCCTAACTTTCTCTCTTTAACTCCTACATTCCAAACCCCTGTTGTACTTATGACTGGTGCATGTCAGTGAAGGACTCACCGGGCCTGTGGGAGCGGTTTTTCCTTTAAATATTAAAAAGCTCAAACAGGCCCATACAAGGATCAGGTTCTTAAAATTGCCTTCATTCCAAACGGCTTGCTTACATTTTAAAATCCTTTTTGTTCTTTTTGATTAAAACAACAACAACAACAACACATGTTCATTATATTAAAATTGAGAAAATTATAAAGGAGAAAATAAGTATCACCCTTTGTACTATATCATAAAACTAACCACTCGGCATTAAAAAAAAACTTTAACTGATCATAAAATACAACAAATAGTTTAATGTAAAATAGTTGTGTTTCCACCACTCAGAACTGAAAATTGCTAACTGAAAATTGTCATATTTACTTCTAGACAGTTCCTTACATTTTCGTAGTCTAGGATAGATTACAAATAGAGGCTCACATACTTTATGACTAAATATTGAAGGTCTAAATCAAGTTAATAAACTGTTATATTTTACCCTCCTACACTGACAAATCTATTTTTACAACAAATCATTATAAAGCTATACTTTTTTAAGACTAAAAAGTTAGTAAATAACAAAGAGATTTGATTAAAAAAAATTTTTAATGTTTATTTATTTTGAGAGAAAGAGAAAGTGGGCCGGGGAGGGGCAGAGAGAGAGGAAGAGAGAGTATCTCAAGCAGGCTTCACGCTGTCAGTGCAGAGCCCAATGCTCAGCTCGAACTCACGAATGGTGAGATCGTGACCTGAGCTGAGATCAAGAGTAGGACGCCAAACCAACTGAGCCACCCAGGTGCCCCAAAGAGATTTTTGTTTAAAAAAATTTTTTTAATGTTTAATATTTTTGAGAGAGAGAGAGAGAACACGTGAGCAGGGGAGGAGCAGAGAGGGAGATACAGAATCTGAAGCAGGCTCCAGACTGAGCTGTCAGCACAGAGCCCGACGTGGGGCTCAAACAAACCCACAGATGGTGAGATCATGACCTGAGCCAAATTGGACACTTAGCTGACTGAGCCACCCAGGTGTCCCCAAAACAGATTTAATTTTAATTAAATCTGGTGCCCCCAGAGTATGTTTTTAAATCCTTAAATATGACATTATACTATCCATCATATTCTGTGACTTGCCTTTTGAAATAAAATTTCTAAGATCTAGCCGTATTGATATATAGGGGTCTATTTAATTTCTTTTCACTGTGGATTACATCATATTTTCATATCTTGTTTATCCACTTTGATTTTTTATCTTACAAGTATTTTATTTGAATGAAACAATTTAATGGCCATTAAAATGATCTGAAGTAGGGGCACCTGAGTGGCTCAGTCGGTTAAGTGTCCGACTTTGGCTCAGATCATGATCTCCTGGTTCACGTGTTCCAGCCCTGATCGGGCTCTGTGCTGACAGCTCAAAGCCTGGAGCCTGCTTCAGATTCTGTGTCTCCCTCTCTCTTTGCTCCTCCCCTGCTCATGCACTGTCTTTCACTCTCTCAAAAATGAATAACCATTAAAAAAAAAATCTGAAATAAAATGGCCATTCTAAAAGGAGATTACAGCATCATTGTATTTACAGAAGAGAAAACAGCTGAGGTGCACATTTGAAAGTGAATAGCACATTGTAAAATCAATCCACATTAAATACCATGAGAGCAAGTAATCAGAATGCAGCATGATATACATACAATTGAAAAGGGAAGAAGAACACTTACAGAGTTAAACTTTTGCGTAACATGTGAATTTTGACTTGATACGTTTAAGTTAGCAAAAAGCCAACAGCTTATATAAAATAATTGTGTGCCTTAATGTTGCCCTAACACTAGATCAAGACACTGAAACTGAGGATTCCTTCCTCATTTTATAGCTAATATTCATGATATCCCTCTAAAAAGGGGTATCGTGGAGCTGACTCACACCTGCAGTAAATAAACATAAAATACCACGATCATTACAAAAAAAGCCGCAGGAAATACCGTACAATTGTTTTACCTTTCAACTGCTGATGTTCTGTACAATACATTACAAGTAAGCATAGTTGTGTATTCATGAGTTGATTGTACTAACCTCTGTTAAAATTTAGGAATGATGGGCACCCGGGTGGCTCAGTCAGCTAGGCGTCTGACTCTTCATTTCGGCTCAGGTCATGATTTCACAGTTCGTGAGATTGAGCTCTGCGTAGGGCTTTGCTCTGACAGCAGGCAGAGCCTGCTTGGGATTCTCTCTCTTTCTCTGCCCCTCCCTTGCTCGCATTCTCTCTCTCCCCCTCAAAATAAAGAGACTCTAAAAAAAATTAGGAATGAGCACATCTGTGTATATGGATACTTCCTTATCTTACAAAGTAAAAGCAAGCATTTTCTACTTTAAAATTTGTATTACTGTGGAATACAAAGACTTAACTCCTGGAGGTCAAACAAAAGATTCACCAAGTTCAAAGCACTGTTAAGTCATAAAACAAAAAGAATCTGAGGTAGAAGACAAGCAATATAATCCACAACCTTTTTAGTGGAGTATTTATTCCTGGCAACCATCACATTTCTAGTAACATCTCTCTCTCTCTCTCTCTCTCTCTCTCTGTCTCTTTCTCTCTCTCTCTCTCTCTCTCTCTTTTAAGTCACAAGTTGCAAAAAGTTAATAATCTACTCTCTGAAATCAGATGTAAAGCTATGACCAGCGGAAGATACACACACTTTTGTCATGTTAATGGAATAAAGGGTTTTAGTAAAAGCTGGGATCATTTCTCATGGTGGTAACCATAGCGAGGCTGCTGTTGGTTGCAACCATAGTGTCTGTATTGGTGGAGCTAACAAGGTTCTTGTCTGTGTTGTGGGTAATTGCTACCCCATGCCACTGGTTGGATGGATTGTCACTTGGCCAACCCTGTCTGCTACCCTTACTTTTACACTGTCTGTTATCTTGTAACCAGTTGCTCTCTTTACCCGATTTTGCACTGATGAACATTCTGCAACTTAGTTTTTAAAAAACACGATTATGTATCTTGAAGACTATTTCACACCAATACACAATGCTCTTTACATGCTGCATATTTCATTGTACGGAGGTAGCTTATTTAACGGCCATTTAGATTCTTTCCAGTCTTTTGTATTTCAAACAATACCACACACACACACACACACACACACACACACACACACACACAGAAGACCTGGAATGTTATTTGGTATATATGTGTGGATATGTGCAAGATACATTATTAAAAGTGGGGTGGGGCACCTGGGTGGCTCAGTCGGTTAAGCAGCCAACTTCAGCTCAGGTCATGATCTCACAGTCTATGAGTTTGAGCCCCGTATCAGGCTCTGTGCTGACAGCCCAGACCCTGGAACGTGCTTTGGATTCTGTGTCTCTCCCTCTCTCTCTGCCTCTCCCTGCTTGCACTCTGCCTCTCTCTCTCTCTCAAAAATAAATAAAACATTAAAAAAAAAAGAATTGAGAGATGGAAAAGGTATCCCCCCCAAAAAAGTGGGGTTACTGAGCCTGAAGATATGCACACTTTTAGTTTTGATATGTATTACCAAGTCACTTTCACAGAGGGTTACACCAATTTATGTGCCTATACACAGTATGAAATTTCCTGTTTCTCTTATCCTTAAAAATTAACCTTTTTATCTTAGCTATTGTAGTGGGTTAAAAAACGCTATCTCCTTGAATCTTTCTTGTTCTGAGTAAGTTTAAAAGCTTAAGTGATATGTTCATATGTTTCATAGCTATTTCTTTTTTTAACTTTATTCCTTTTTAAAAATATTTATTTATTTTGAGAGATAGAGAAGGAGGGAGGGGCAGAAAGAGAGGGAGAGAATCCCAAGCAGGCTCCATGCTGTCAGTACAGAGCCTCACCTGGGGCTCTCTCTCACAAACCATGAGATCATGACCTGAGCCAAATCAAGAGTCAGATGCTTAGCCCACTGAGCCATCCAGGCACCCCTAACTTTCTTTTCATGAAACTTGTTCATACCCTTTACCCATTGTTCTTTTGGGTTGTTGGATTTATACTCTAGTTCAATTTGCAGGAACTTATTATATATTTGGGGAATTAACCCTTTGTAACAGGAGTTGCAAATACATTTTCCCCAAGTTTTTGTCTTTTGACTTTGTTTATGAAGGTTTCGTGATGAATAATATTTAATAATAATAATATTTTAATAATATTGATTTAATGAATCAATATTTTGTGACATTTGTGTTTTATATCATATTTAGGAATACTTTCCTTACTATATAGATAGTTGTAACTGTTCAACTCAAACATTTGATCTATTCAAAATTCATTTGGTGTGTAAAGCAAGCACTCAAGTTAAGTTTTTCCTGGATGGCTGCTTTGTTGTCCCAGAAACACATGGTTGAATAGTTCTTATTTTACCTTCTGATGCGTAAATACTTCTTTATAATGTGCATTCCCATATTTGTGATTCCAAGTTCTTTATCATAGGACACTGACCCATTTGTGTATTCCTACACAAATGCTACATTGTCTAAATTACTATAGATTCATGTAGACTTAGGTGTGAGGGTTTTTCCTATTGAACTGTAATTTACATACCACAAAATACACAAATCTAAATTTCACAGCTAAAATGAAAGTTTACCTATATATAAACCTGTTTAACCATCATGTGGATCAGGATTTGGAATGTTTCTTATGCACCTTCACTGTCAATACCCTGAATATATACTGATGTCAATCATTATTAATTATTTTTTATTATAATAAAATAATAATTAATTAGTAATTATTTTTGCTTGTTCATATATATAGAATCATATAAAATTTCTTCTTTTGTGTTTCTGTTTGCTTGACAATATGTCTCAAAGACTTATCCATTTCCTTGCACTTAGTAATTACTAATACTTTTTCATTACTATGGATAACTCCATTCTATGATCTATTCCGCTTTGATCTATGTATTGATCTATTCTCCTGTTGATATACATTGATCTTTTCTACTGTTATTTATTGACTGATCTATTGTTGATACATATCGGCATGTATTGATCTATTATTGATCTATTCTGTTGATATACATTGGCGTGCTTTCCAGTTTGGGGGTATTGTGCATACTCTTGCTTTAAATATTCTTGGATGTGATTTTGGTGGATATAAGCATTTGTTTCTGTTGGGTATATACCGAGGAATTGAATTGCTAGGTCATAGGGTATAAATTTCTTCCAATACAATGGACACTTTCAAACAGTTTTCCACAGTTTTACACATTTAAACTTCCTCAGTAATGTATGAGCATTCCAATTGCTTCACATTAGCATCAACACTTGATGTTGTCTTTTTGGAGGGTGGGTATTGTAGTATCTGATTATTGTTTTAAATTGTATTGCTCAGATTATTGATGATATTGTACAATTTTTCATTCGTTAGTCAGTTGGTCATCCACTTATGTGGTTTGTTTGTTTAATTTTAAAAAAAATCAGCTCATTTTTGGGAAAGTCCTCTACTTAGTGGTTTGCCAGAACATATTGCATATTCTGTATAGGATTCCTTTGATGGATATGTATCCTGCAAATATCTATTCCCTGTCAGCAGCTTGTATTTTCATTCACTTGATGTTGTGTTTTGATAGGGAAACTTCATTTTAATGAGATTTCATTTATTGTATTTCCCTTCTGATTGATTGCAATTGATACTGTATTTTTAATCTCAGTTTCTACTTGTTTATTTCTAGCATATAGAATAGATTTTGTGTGTTGGTCTTGTAAAAGTGGTCTTGCTGAGCTCACTTACTAATTTTACGAGGTAATTTTGTTTTTATTCCTTGGGATTTTCTATGTAGATAATTATGTCATCTGCAACTAGGGGTGGTTTTATTTTTTCCTCTCCAATTTGTCTCTCTTATTTCTTTTATTGCTCTGTTGTGCTGGTTGGGCCTTTTAGTATTATGTTGAACAAGAGTGGCAGGAGCAAGTATCCTTGTCTTGTTCTTGAATTTAGGTGGAAGGCATTCAGTCTTTCACCTCTAAGTATGCTATCAGCTGTACAGTTTTTTTATAGAGTCTCTTTATCAAGATGAGGAAGGTCCCCTTTAGTCCTACTTTGCTCAAGTGATTTTTAGCACAAACAGGAAATGAATTTTGTCAAATGTTTGTTTTTGCATCAACTGATATGATCATGTAGTTTTTCTTCTTTGGCCTGTTAATATGGTAGGTCGTGTTAATTGATTTTTGAATATTGAATCCATCTATACATGTTTTAAACTTCTCTCAGCAATATTTTATAATTGTCAATGTAAAGATCTTAAACATCTTTCATTAGATTTATTCTTATGTATTTGATGTCTTTGTAAATGATATTAGTTCTTTAATTTCATTTTCTAAGTGTTTGGTATTGGCATGTGCAAATAACGTTGCTTCTTACGTATTGACTCTGGATCCAACAACTTGCTAAGTTTACTTGATAATTCCAATAATTTTCCTGTAGATTCTCTTTTATTTTCTAAGTACTCAATCATGTGTTTCTGTGAATACGGACAGTTTTAATTCTTCTTTTCTATTCTTTATTTTTGCTTTTCTTGCCTTATGGCACTGGTTAGGATCTCCAGGACAAAACTGAATAAAAGTGGTGATGATTTTTTTTAAGTTTATTCATTTCGAGAGAGAATGCGCACACGTGAGCACAGGAAAGAGGCAGAAAGAGAGGGGGAGAGAGAACCCCAAGCAGACTCCACACTGTAAGCACAGAGTGATGTGGGACTGGATCCCAAGACCATAAGATCATAACCTGAGCCAAAACCTGAGTCAGACGCTTAACTGACTGAGCCACCCAGGTGCCCCACCTTTGTCTTATTTCTGAAATCAGTAGGAAAACATCCAATATTTGATCTTCAAGTAGGCGTTCAACTACAGATTTTTGTGTTTTTTTTAAATATGTAAAATTCAGAATGAATTTTTAAAAATAGCCTTTAGCTTGAGGGGCCTAGGTGGCTCAGTTGGTTAAACGTCCGACTCTTGACTTCTGCACAGGTCATGATCTCACAGTTTGTGGTTTTGGGCTGCGTGTCTGGCTTCGCTCTGACAGAGTGGAGCCTCCTTGGAATTCTCTCTTTTCTTCCCTCTCTGCCCCTGCCCCACTCATGTGTGCATGCATGTGTGTGCTCTTTCTCTCTCACTCTCTCAAAATAAATAAAAATTTTTAAATAAAATATCCTAAGTTATTAAGACCTATTGCTGTAAACTCAAAGGCTAGTTAAAAAGACTTAGCCTATAAAGAATAAATAATTTACATTTGATTATGATTGAGAATGTAGCAAATGTTTAAATGAAATTTTTTAAGTATTTTATTTTTTAAAGTTTATTTATTTATTTATTTAGAGAGAGCAAGTGGGCAGAGAGAGAGAGAGAGAGAGAGAGAAGGAGAGAGAGAATCCCAGGAAGGCCCCATGCTGTCAGTGCACATCCGGGCACAGGGCTGAACTCCCAAACCATGAAATCACGACCTGAGCCAAAGTCAGAAGCTTAACCGACTGAGCCATCGAGGTGCCCCTAAAGTATTTTAAATCAAAGTACAATTTACAGAGAAAAATGTACCGATATTATATATATAATTGAATAAATTTTATGCTCATATATCCAATACCTTAATTAAGAGTTAAGACATTTTTGTACTTCTCCCCTGCTTTCCATCACGACACACAGCACATAGGCAACTGTTTTCCAATTTCTGTCATAGTTTTAGTTCTGCCTGTTCTAAAGTTTCATATATATGGAATTGAAGAGCATGTGTTCTTTTATGTATGGTTTATTTGCTCCGAAAATATTTTCGCTATGCCACAAATACCATACATTTTTATGTATTCTCCTATTTGATGAACACTTAAGCTGTTTCCAGTTTGGGGCATTATACATAAAGCTGCTATCAACATTTCCATACAAATTCTTTTGTGAAATTAAGTTTTAGTTTCTGTTGAGATAATATGTCGGACAGGAACTGTTGGGTTATAGAGTAAGTCTATGTTTAATTTTATAAGAAACTTCAAAACCGTTTATCCCAGTGGTAGTGCTGTTTTCCATTACCACTAGCAATATATAATTTCCAAATGTTTTATATCCTCAACAACATTTGGTATCAGTCTTTTTAAATTTAGCTCTTTCTTTGTTTCTTTCCTTTTTCCTTTTTTTTTTTTAAGTAACCTTTTCATCTGATTAAAGAGGCTCTCTTCTATTTCTGTGAGATTGCATCGTATATAGGTGTTACATTTTTTAAACCTTTTTTTTTTAATTGAGTATAGTTCTATCAGTTTCAGGTGTACAACATAGTGATTCAACAAGTCAATACATTATGCTGTGCTCAACACAAGCATAGCTACCATCTGTCACCATACAGCAGAAGTAAAATACTATTGACTGCATTCCCTGTGCTGTTACGGGTGTTAAATTTTATCAAATACTTTTTTTCTGCATTTATTGAGATGCTTCTGTAATGATTCTCATTAATTTTGTTAAGGTGGTCAATGATATTGACTGATGCTTTAACCAGTTTGTTGCAGCACAGTTTACATACCTCAAGTTTATCAATTTTAAAAATACAGTCTGAGTTTTAGAAAACGGACACCGTTGTGCAACCACATTCACAAGCCATCACCCAGACAGTTTCCTTGTTCCCCTTTGCAGTTCATTCCTGTTCTGATTCCAGACTCTAGGTGACCTTTGACATGCTTTCTGTCTGCATAATTTTGTTATTTCTAGAAATCGTGTATAAACGGAATCATAAAATATGTAGCCTTTTGTGTCTTTTCTCACGTGGCAAAGAACTGAGACCTCCTGCCAACAGCCATGTAAGTAATCCATCTTCGAAGCAGATTATCTGGTCTCCATCAAATCTCCAGATGACTGTGGCCTCAGCTGACATCTTGACTACAAACTCATGAGAGGCTCTGAGAGCCAAATCTACCCATTTGAGAAACCCATATCTCAAACTCCCAATCCAGAGTAACTACGAGATAATAAATATTTCTTTGTTTCAACCATTAAGTATTGAGGTAATTTATGATGTAGCTATAAGATAACTAACACACTTGCATTCCTGGGACAAGTTCAATATTCTTTTTACATATCCCTGTACTCCATTTGCTATTATTTTGTATAGAATCATTGTGTTTATTTTCCTGAGAGATAGTGATCTATAATTTTCCTTTCTTGTAATAACCTTTTCAGGTTTTGATATCAAGATTATGCAGACTCATAAAATGAGTTGGGAAGTATGCTCACATTTTCATGATCTCAAAGAGTTTTTGTAAAATTGGTAGTATTTCTTTATTATGTATATAGAAGGATTCAAGACTAAAAACACTTAAACCTGGAGTTCCCTCTGGAGAAAGTTTTAAAACAACAAATGGAATTAAAAAAAATAGATATGGAACCATTCAAAAGTTATATTTCTTCTTATTTCAGTTTTGTTAACTTTGTTTGTACAAGAATTTATCCATTTATTACAATTGTCAAATTCTTTCCTATAAAATTATTTCTGATACCCTCTTACCTTAATATCGTAGAATCTGGAGAATTGTTGGAATTCGTAACTTGCAGTATTCTGTTTCTCTCAACCTTTCTATGAATTTATTGATTTTAATAATCTTTCAAAGAACTTTAATTTTTTTTTTTAACGTTTATTTATTTTTGAGACAGAGAGAGACAGAGCATGAACGGGGGAGGGGCAGAGAGAGAGGGAGACACAGAATCGGAAGCAGGCTCCAGACTCTGAGCCATCAGCCCAGAGCCGATGCGGGGCTCGAACTCACGGACAGCGAGATTGTGACCTGAGCCGAAGTCGGCCGCTCAACCGACTGAGCCACCCAGGCGCCCCATAGAACTTTAGACCTTATCATGTTTCTTTAGCATATGCTTACTTCTCATCTTACTGATTTCTGCTTTTATCTTTATTACTGCCTTCTTTTTACTTTATTTGCGTTGATTTCCTATTCTTTTTCTAGCCTCAAAAGTTGGAAGCTTTCATAATTTCAGCCTTTCTTCTTTTGGTAATTCGTACATTTAACATTTAAAATTTTTCTCTAGGCACTGTTTTACTATTTCCTAAAAGCTTCTTTCATGTAGTGTTTTTTGTTGTTGTTGTTGTTGTTGTTGTTGTTGTTGTTATTCTGCTTAAAATATTTCTGACTACTCATTGTGATTTCTGATCCATGGGCTATTAAGTGCTTAATTTTGAAATCTCTAGGAATTTTCTAATAGTCTTTTATAAAATTGATTTTTAGTTTAAATTGACTGTGATCCGATTTTGTAGTCCACATTCTTGTTATTCAAACTGTGGTTCATGAGCCCAATAACAATATCATTTGGGAGCTTGTTGGAAATTAAAAATCTACATTTTGTCAAGATCCTAACTGATATCTATGCTGATATCTAAAGTTTGAGAAACATTGCTCCATATTATTTCAATTCTTCGAAGAGTGTTGACTCTTG
Source organism: Panthera tigris (assembly GCF_018350195.1). NCBI lineage: Eukaryota > Metazoa > Chordata > Mammalia > Carnivora > Felidae > Panthera > Panthera tigris. The sequence goes on along the minus strand of NC_056669.1, from coordinate 68,493,040 downwards.
CTTTATGATTCACCATGTCGTGCATTTTGGTGTACATCCCACCTGCGTTTGAGAATGCACTGCACAGTTGTTCAGTGTGCTATTCTATAAATGTCTATTAAGTCAGTGTGGTTAAACATACGTTTCAAATCTTTTATATCCTTGTCTTACCAGTTCTTGGAAGAGGCTTATTGAAATTTCTAGCTGTAATTGTAGATTTGTGTAATTCTGCCTTTAGTTCTCTTAACTTTAGTTCTAGTAACTTTTGCTTTAGATCTATCAACTTTTGAAACTATGCTATTAGATGCATACATGGTGAGAGTTTTTAAATCTTCCTGTTTATCTTTTTATCATATGAAATTTCCTTTTTACTTCCACTAATATTTTCCTTAGAATCTTATCTATGCATAAGCTTTCTTTGGATTAGTATCTGCATCTTATGTCTTTTTTCTTGTTTCTCTCAATCTGTCTTAACTTTTTATTTAAAAGTATTTTATGTAAATAGCTTATGATTGGCTTTTTAAAATCACCTTTTAGTATTTCTATTTTAATTGCAGTTATTTATCCATTTATATTTAATGTATATACTTAGTAATATAATTGAGTTTAAGACTACCTTCCTTCAATTTTCCATTTGTTCATTCTACTTATTTGTCTCTCATTACCCCTCTTTGCCCTCTTTTGGATTAACAAGGTATTTTTATTTTTACTTTTCTTCCTTTACTAGCATTTGAATCATAACTCTATAATTATTTATTTAGTTGTTACCAGACCAATGACAATATGTCCCTTGATTTACTGAAGTCTACCTTAAATTAATACTTTCACCACTTCCTGGATAACAAATAAATTTACAACAGTTGAATTTCATTTACCTCCTTCTTATCTTTTATATTTTTGTTGTAACATATTTTGTAACTATGTTTTAATCCCTACATGACATTATTATTTTTATAAACAGTAAAAATCCATTTATATGACCTATATTTTATCCTTTCCAGTGGTATTTATTTCTTTTTTCAGTTGCATGCTTCAATCTGGGGTCATTTTTATTCAGGCTGAAGAATTCCCTTGAGTCGTTCTTGTAGTACAAATCTTCTGGTGACATATGGCTCTGCTTTTGTTTGTTTGAAAAGTACTTATCTTAATTTCGAAGGATAAAATTCTAAGTTGGGAGATTTCTTTAAAATTTCAATGTTTTGAAGGTATCATTCACTGTCTTCTGTCTTCCATAGTTTCTTCTGAAAAGGCAACTAAGTTTTACTGTTTTTCTTTGAGGATAATGAGGTTTTTTTGTCCTTTATTTGGTTTTGTTTACTCTTTGTCTTTGATTTTTAGCAGTATTCTTTATTTTAGCTTTAATGATGTATAATTTACCAATGAAATTATAATTCAGCAGTTTTATTATACAGTGTTCTTTTTATTTATCCAACTTGAAGTTTGAAGAACTGTTTGAATCTGTGTTTTAGTCTGATATATTAGGTTTGGAAATTTGGGGATGAGTATATCTTCAAATATTGCCTCTGTTGCTCTCTTCTCTCATTTGCTTTTGGGATTCCAATTATATATACATTAGATACTACACTGTATCCTATATTTCCCTTATATTATTTTCTATAATTTCAAGTCTTATCCCAACTCTTTCAACTTGTATCTTTTCTTTTCTTTTCTTTTCTTTTCTTTTCTTTTCTTTTCTTTTCTTTTCTCTTCTCTTCTCTTCTCTTTCTTTCTTTCTTTCTTTTTTATGTACTTATTTTGAAAGAGAGAGCATGATGGGGAGGAGTGCAGAGAGAGAGAGAGGAAGAGAGAGAATCCTCAGCAGGCTCCATGCTTAGTGCAGAGCTTGATATGGGGCTTGATTTCACAACTGTGAGATCACAACCTGAGCTGATAGCAAGAATTAGATGCTTAACTGATGGAGTCACCCAGGCACCGCTCAACCTGTATATTTTCACTTCTAGTGAATTAATTCTCTTTTTTGCTGTGGTCTAATCTGTCCTTAAACTCATCTATTAAGTTCTTAATTTCAGTTACAATTTATTTTTTCACTACTAGAATCTCTATTTGACATTTTAATAATACTTTCAGTGGTCTGTTTAAAATTTTCTATTCTTTTTTGCACGTTAGTCATAATTATTCAAAAGGTTGTTTGATAGCACCAATAACTAATTCACTGTGTATCTTTTTCTGTTGTTGGTAGCACTTCCCTGGGTAGGAGACCTCACTTTGTATACCACTGACATTGCTTACCTGGTATCTGCATTTTAAAAAGTACTGTTTAGGGGTGCCTGGGTGGCTCAGTCGGTTAAGCATCCAACTTTGGCTCAGGTCATGATCTCACTGCTTGTGAGTTCAAGCTCCGTGTCGGGCTCTGTGCTGACAGGTCAGAGCCTGGAGCCTGCTTTGGATTCTGTGTCTCTCTCTCCAACCCTCCCTTGCTCATGCTCTGTCTCTCTCTGTCTCTCAAAAATAAATAAACATTTAAAAAATTTTGTTTACTATAACACCAAAAGTATATGCAGCAAAATAAAAAATAATTAAAAGCACTACATTAAAATTAAAAACTTCTTTGCATCAAAGTACACAATTCACAATGGAAAAAAAAAAAAGACCCAGTGAGAGAAACACTTACAAATCAGATATCTGATAAGGGGTTAAAATCCAGAATATTTCAAGAGCTCCTAAAACTCAACAACAATAAAACAACCTGATTGAAAGATGGACAAAGGACTAGAATAGACATTTCTCCAAAGATTTATAAATGGCCAACATGTGAGAAAATGCCCAATGTAACAAATCATTAGAAAAATGCAATTAAAAACCACAACGATGTACAATCTCACACCTATTAGGATGAGTACTATTTAAAAAGCAGAAAATAACAAGGGTCCGTGAAAATGCAGAGAAACTGGAAACCTGTGCACTGTTGATGGGGATGTAGCATTATACAGCCATTGAGTAAAACACTATGGCAGTCCCTTTAAAAGTTAAACATAGAAATACTCTATGATCCAGCAAATTGACGTCTGAGTATATATCCAAAAGGATTAAATGCATGATCTCGAAGAGATATTGGTATACTCAATACAGGAGCATTAGTATAGGAGGAGCATAGGAGCATTACCCAAAATAACCAAGAGGTAGAAGCAGCCCAAGTGTCCATGGACAGGTGAATGGAAAAACAAAATGTGGTGTGTGATGCAATAGAGTATCATTCAGCCTTAAAAAGGAAGGAAGTGTTGACATGTGCTGCAACACAGAGAAAACTTAAGGGTATTATGCGAAGTGGAATAAGCCAGTCACAAAAAGACAAATACTGTATGATTTCACCAATATGAAAATAATCAAATTCATAGAGGCAGAAAGTAGAATGGTGGCTGCCAGGGGCTGGAGGAAGGGAGTGGGGAGGAATGGGACTTGTTTCATGGGTACAAAGCCTCCATTTTGCAAGATGAAAAGCGCTCTGGAGATTGCACAGCAATGTAACTGTGCATAAAACTGTTGAACTGTACCCTTAAAAATGGTTAAGAAGGTAAATTTTATGTTGAGTGCCTTTCATCATAGTTAAAAATAATAAAAGTTTGAAATATTAAAAAAGTATTGTTTAATATATTTGTTGCAACAAAGATGAGCATTTATTTACTTATTCATTTTAGAGAGATTTAGAGAGAGCGCGAGTAGGGGAGAGGGGCAGAGAGAGAATCCCAAGCAAGCTCCAAGCTCAGCCCAACGTTTGATCCTACGACCCTGGGCTCATGACCTGAGCCAAAATCAATAGCCAGATGCTCAACTGACTGAGCCACTAATTTACCCCAAAGACAAACTTTTAATAGAGGCTTTTAGGACACATCAAACTGGAAGGTAATAACATGGTTTTTAAAATCTATTAATTTTACAACTTAGTTGATGGGAGTTTTAATGTGAAATCATCTATGTGTTTTCAGATCAATCCAAATTAAGCATGATGTTTTATTTTTAGTAAACATCTGTATTCGTTTTTTAAAGTACTTTGAGTCTAGATTTACTGGAGAGACATGTCTACAATTTTCTGTGCTGTGATTATCTAGTTTAGATATCAATGCTTTATTAGACTCATAAAGCAAATTGAGTGTTTTGTTTCTTTATCTTCTTTTAAAAGAAGCTTATCTCTCTTTTTAAAGTTTTGGTAAGCTTCACTTATAACATAACATATATTGCTTTTTGTGGGAGAGATTTGGCTCTTCAATTGCTATTGATCTGTTTTGTTTGTTTTTTTTCAGGTTGGTCTACTCAGGATTTCTTTTTCTTTTGGAGTCAATCTTGGTACTATAGTTTGCTAGATTGTTAAGTCATTTGACTTTTATTAGCATAAAACATTTTATTAGCGTATACTTGTTCACCATATTCTCCTATAATTAAAAAATATGTATCTACTGAAACAAGTCCTTTACTGGTTATTATAAGCACCCATTCAGGCTCTAGAGTTCCACAATAGTTTATTCAAGCAGCTCTTTCCAGTGATTCATATATTGCTTTAATGAAGGGACCAACTCTTAGCACTTCCTGTTTCACCACTTTGCATGATGTCACTCTGATCTGGGCTGGCCCCACATTTAAGAAAAGTTGAGGCCAGTAACAAGAATGTTGGGCACTTTTCTTCTATTTTACTTTCTCGTTAATACTTCTTGTAAGGCATATCTACTAGTGATGAATACTCTTTTGTTCATATGTGAATGTCTACCTTTACTTGAAGATAGTGTTTTCATTATATTTCATTAATAGGGGTTTTTGTTTAAAAAAATTTCTAGGGGTACCTGGGAGGCTCGGACGTTAAGCCTCCAACTTTGGTTCAGGTCATGATAATTTGTGGGTTTGAGCCCCGTGTTGGACTCTGCTGACATCTCAGAGCCTGGAGCTTGCTTTGGATTCTGTGTCTCCTTCTCTCTTTGTCCCTCCCTTGCCCGTGCTCTGTCTCTCTCTGTCTCTCAAAAATAAATAAATGTTAAAAATGAAAAAAAATTTTTTTTAGCACTCTGAATAGGTCATTTCATTGTCTTGTGACCTTAATTGTTTCTGATACAAAATCAACAGTTGTTCTTCTTGATGTTGCCTAGTACAGTTGACCCTTGAATAATGAGGGCTTTGGGGGACTTCTCCTCCCTCCAGTCCAAAATTGACTTTTTAATTGAAGTATTATTGCAACACAATGTTATATTAATTTCAGGTGTATAACATTGATTCAACAATTTTATACAGTATTAATGCTAACCATAATAAGTGTAATCATCATATGTCACCATATAATATTATTATAATATTATTCACTATAATCCCTATACTCTACTTCTCATCTCTGATTTATTTTATAACTAGGAGTTTATACCTCTATATCTCCTTCTGTTTTATCTGTCCTCCTGCCCCATTGCTGTTCTCCTGGCAACCACCAGTTTGTTCTCTGTATTTAAGAGTGTGTGAGGGGTGGCTGGGTATCTCAGTTGGTTAAGCTTCTGATTTCAGTTCAGGTCATGATCTCGTGGTTTGCGGGCTCGAGCCCCTCTTCAGGCTCTGTGCTGATGTTTGGGAGCCTGGAGCCTGCTTCAGATTCTGTGTCTCCCTCTCTCTCTCTGCCCCTCCCCTGCTCACACTCTGTCTCTCTCTCTCTCTCTCTCAACAATAAATATATATATATTTTTAAAAAGGAGTGTTTGAAAGACAAAAACTAAGTTGCAAATATATGTATAGAATTGTTTTTAAAATGGGGTACCTGGGTAGCTCAGTCAGTTAAGCATCCAACTCTTGATTTAGGCTCAGGTCATGATCTCACAGTTCATGAGTTTAAGCCCTGCATTGGGCTTTGTGCTGACAGTGTGGAGCCCACTTGGGATTCCCTCTCTTCCTCTCCTCTTCTTACTCTCTCTCTCTCTCTCTCTCTCTCTCTCTCTCAAAAGTAAATAAACATTAAAAATTTTTTTTCAAGTTTATTTATTTTTGAGAGAGACAGAGAGAGAGAGAGAGAGAGAGAGAGAGAGAGAGAGAGTACAAGCGGGGGAGGACCAGAGAGAGAGGGAGACACAGAACCTGAAACAGGCCCCAGGCTCCAAACTGTCAGCACGGAGCCCGATGCCAGGCTCAAACTCACAAACCATGAGATCATGACCTGAGCCGAAGCCGGATGCTCAACCGACTGAGCCACCCAGGCGCCCCTAAATAAATAAACTTTTAAAAATGTTTTTTATTTATTTTTGAGAGAGAGAACAACCGTCAGAGAGAGAGGGAGGCAGAGTCCATTTCTTAAATGGATTATTTGTTTTTTGGGTGCTTGGTATGCTAACCCTTTATCATATGTGTCATTTGCAAATATCTTCTCCCATTACATAGGATGCCTTTTAGCTTTGTTGATTGTTTCCTTTGCTGTGCAGAAGCTTTTTATCTTGATAAAGTCCCAATAATTTATTTTTGCTTTTGTTTCCCTTGCCTCGGGAGACATGACTAGTAAGAAGTTGCTCTAGACAAGGTTAGAGAGGTTGCTGCCTGTATTCTCCTCTAGGATTTTGATGGTTTCCTGTTTCACACTTAGGTATTTCATCCATTTTGAATTTATTTTTGTGTATGGTCTAAAAAAGTGGTCCAGGTTCATTCTTCTGTATATTGCTGCCCACTATTCCCTATACCACTTGTTGAAGAGACTGTCTTTTTTCCACTGGATAGTCTTTCATGCTTCGTTGAAGATCGCTTGACTATATAGTTATGGGTCCGTTTGTGGGTTTTGTCTTCTGTTCCATTGATCTGTCTGTTTTTGTGCCAGTATCATACTGTCTTGATGACTACAGCTTTGTAATATAGCTTGACGTCTGGAATTATGATGCCACCAGCTTTGCTTTTCTTTTTCAAGATGGCTTTGGCTATTTGAGGTGTTTTGTGGTTCCATACAAATTTTAGGATTGTTTGTTCTAGCTCTGTGAAAACCACTATTGGTACTTTGATAGGGATCGCATTAAATGTGTAGATTGCTTTGGGTGCTAGAGACATTTTAACAATGTTTGTTCTTCTAATTCATGAGCATGGAATCTTTTCCCGTATCTTTGTGTCCTCTTCAATTTCTTTATAAATGTTCTATAGTTTTCATAGTACAGATCTTTAACCTCTTTAGTTAGGTTTATTCCTAGGTACCTTATTGGTTTTGGTGCAATTGTAAATTGGATTGATTCCCTGATTTCTTTTTTCTGCTGCTTCATTATTGGCGTATAGAAATGCAAAAGATTCCTGTACATTGATTTTATGTCCTGCAACTTTGCTGAATTCATGTATTAGTTCTAGCAATTTTTTGATGTAGTCTTTAGGGTTTTCTACGTGGAGTATCATGGCATCTGCAGATAGTGAAAGTTTTGACTTCTTTCTTGCCAATTTGGATGCCTTTTGTTTCTTTTTTTGTCTGATTGCTGAGGCTGAGACTTTCAGTACTATGTTAAATAGTAATGGTGAGAGTGGCCATCCATGTCTTGTTCTTGACCATGGAAGAAAAGCTCTCAGTTTTTCCCCATCGAGGATATTAGCTGTGGATCTTTGGTATATGGCCTTTATGATATTGAGGTATGTTCCCTCTATCCCTACTTTGTTGAGGGTTTTTATCAAGAATGAATGCAGTATTTTATGAAATGCTTTTTCTGCATCGATTGAGGGATCATATGGCTCTTACCATTTCTTTTATTAATGTGATATATCATGTTCACTGATTTGTAAATATTGAACCAGCCCTAAAACCCAGGAATAAATCCCACTTGATCATGGTGAATAATTCTTTTAATGTACTGTAGGATTCTATTTGCTAGTATCTTGTTGAGAAGTTTTGCATCCAGGTTCATCAGGGATATTGGCCTGTAATTCTCCTTTTTACTGAGGTCTTTGGTTTTGGAATAAAGGTAATGCTGGCCTCAAAAAAATGAGTTTGGGAACACCTGGGTGGCTCAGTAGGTTGAGCGTCTGACCGGCTCAGGACGTAATCTCATTGCTTGTGTGTTTGAGCCCCACATCAGGCTCTGTGCTGACAGCTCAGAGTCTGGAGCCTGCTTTGGATTCTGTGTCTCCCTCTCTCTCTGCCCCTCCCAGCTTGTGTGCTCTCTCTCTCTTTCTCAAAAGTAAATAAGCATTAAAAAAAGTTTTTTTTAAAGAGTTTGGAAGTTTTCCTTCAATTTCTATTTTTTGGATCAATTTGAGAAGAATATGTATTAACTCTTCTTTAAATTTCTGTTGAATTCCCCTGGGAAACTATCTGGCCCTGAATGTTTGTTGGGAGATTTTTGATTACTGATTCAATTTCTTTGCTGGTTATGGGCCTGTTCAAATTTTCTATTTCTTCTAGTTTTAGTTTTGGTAGTTTGCATGTTTCTAAGAATCTGTCCATTTCTTCCAGATTGCCCAGTTTGTTGGCATATAATTTTTCATAATATTCTCTTATAATTGTATTTCTGTGGTATTGGTTGTGATCACTCTTCTTTCATTCATGATTTTATTTATTTGGGTCCTTTCTCTTTTCTTTTTGATAAGCCTGGCTAGGGGGTTATCAATTTTATTAATTATTTTTTTAATGTTTATTATTTATTTTTGAGGGATAGAGAGACAGTGTGAGCGGGAGGGGCAGAGAGAGTTTTTGTTGTTGTTTGTTTCAATATCATTTATTTCTGCTCTAATCTTTATGATTTCTCTTTTTCTACTGACTTTAGGCTTTATTTGCTCTTCCTTTCTAGCTGTTTTAGGTATAAGGTTAGACTGTGTATTTGAAACTTTTCTTGCTTCTTGAGGTAGGCCTATATTACAATATACTTCCCTTTTAAGACTGCCTTTGCTGCATCCCAAAGGTTTTGGGCTGTCACATTTTCATTTTCATTTGCTTCCATGTATTTTTTAATTTCTTCTTTAATTTTCTGGTTAACCTATGCATTCTTTAGTAGGATGTTCTTTAACCTCCATGTATTTGTGTTTTTTCCAAATTATTTCTTTAGGTCGACTTCAAGTTTCATAGTGATGTGGTCTGAAAATATGGATGGTAAAATCTCATTTTTTTTGTACTTTTTGAGGCCTGATTTGTGATGTATTCTAGAAAATGTTCCATGTGTACTTGAAAAGAATGTGTATTCCATTGCTTTAGAAAGAAATGATCTAATATATCTGTTGAGTCCACATGGTCTAGTGTGTCATTCAAAGCCATCGCTATTCTTACTGATTTTCTGCTTAATCTGTCCAGTTCAGGAAGTGGGGTGTTAAAGTGCCCTACTATTATTGTATTATCAATGAGTTTCTTTATGCTTATTATTAGTTGATTTATATATTTGGTGTCCAAAGTTGGGGGCATACTTAATTATGATAAAATGGTCTTCATCTCTTGTTACAGTCTTTGGCTTAAAATCTAGTTTGTCTTACATAAGTATGGCTACTTCAGCTTTCTTTTGGTGTCCATTAGCATGATAGATGGCCCTTCATCCCCTCACTTTCAATCTGCAGATGTCTTTAGGTCTAAAGTGAGTCTCTTGCAGGCAGCATATAGATGGGGCTAAGACAATAGATCTTAAAAGTTTTCATCACAAGGAAAAAAAGTATAACTGTGTGGTGATGGATGATAACTAGACTTAGCGTGGTGATCATTTCACAGCATACACACATATTACTATGTCATACACCTGAAACTAAATAGAATATTATATGTCAATTGTATCTCAATTTTTAAAAATAAATGAATAGGCAGGACAAAAAGAGTCTGTTCTTTTGTTTGTTGTTTGTTTTTTAGATTCCACATATAAGTGAAATCATATTATATGTCTTTCTCTTTTGACATATTTCACTTAGCATGATACCCTCTACATCCACCCATGTTGTCAGAAATGGTAAGATTTCATTCTTTTTAATAACACAGTAATATTCCATTGTGTGTATGCTATAAACATATGTATGTGTGTATATGTATATGGACATGTATGTATACATATCGTCTCTTCTTTATTTATTCATCTGTCAGTGGACACTCGGGTTGTTTCCATATATTGGGACTGTAAATAATGCTACAATAAATGTAGAGGGCATATATATAGGTTTTTGAATTAGTGGATTTGGCTTTATTGGTAAATACCCACTAGTAGAATTACTGATCACATGATATTTCCTTCTTTAATTCTTTGAGGGCTCTCCATACTGTTTTCCACAATGGTAGCAAAAATTTACATACATACACACTGTGCACAAGGGTTCTCTTTTCTCCACATCCTCTCCAATGTTTGTTAATTCTTTTTTTTTTAAGTTTATTTACTTATTTTGAGAGAGAGAGAGAGAGAGAGAGAGAGAGAGAGAGAATATGCAGGAGGGGCAGAGAGAAGGGAAGAGACAGAATCCCAAGCAGGCTCCACACTGTCAGTGCAGAGCCCAACGCCTAGCTCGAACTTACAAATTGTGAGATCATGACCTGAACCGAGATCAAGAGTTGGATGCTCAACCAACTGAGCCATGCAGGCACCCCTTGTTATTTCTTGCTGTTTTTGATTTTAGCTATCTTTAATGGCTTATGGTGGTATCTCATTGTGGTTTTGATTTGCATTTCCTTTATGATGAGTTGAGCATTTTTTCATGTCTATCATGTCTGTTGACCATCTCTATGTCTTCTTTGGAAAAATGTCTATTTAGGTCTTCTACCCATTTTAATAGGATTATTCATTTTTTGATGTTGAATTGTAGACATTCACCATATATTTTGGATATTAACCCTTTTTAAGATAGATCATTTGTAAGTATCTTCTCCTGTTCACTAGTTTTATTTTTTGTTTTGTTGATGGTTTCCTTTGCTGTACAAAAGCTTTTCATTTGATGTAGCCTCAGTAGTTTTTGTTTGTGTTATCTGAGGAGACATATCTATAAATATGTTGCTAAGGCCAATGTCTGAGAGATTGCTGCCTGTTTTCTCTTCATAGTTGTATGGTTTCAGGGCTCCAGCTTAGGTCTTTAATCCATTTTGAGTGTATTTTTGTATGTGTTTTAAGAAAGTGGTTCAGTTTTATTCTTTTACAAGTAACTGTTCAGTTTTCCTAATACCATTTATTGAAGGACTTGTCTTTTTCCCACTGTATATTCTTGACTCCCTTTTTTTAGATTAATTGACTATACAGGGGTGAATTTATTTCTCGGTCCCATCCTGTTCTATTGATCTTTGTGTCTGTTTTTCTGTGCCAATACCATACTGTTTTGGTTACTATTGTTTTGTAGTATATCTTGAATTCTGAGGTTATGATACCTCTAGCTTTGTTCTTCTAAAGATTGCTTTGGCTATTTGAGGTCTTTTGTGGTTCCATACAAATTTTATTATTATTTGTTCTAGTTGTATGAAAAATATCATTGGTACTTTGATAGGGGTTGCATTAAATGTGTAGATTGCTTTGGGGAGTACGGACATTTTAGTGATATTAATTTTTCCAATCTATGAGCATGGTATATCTTCTATATTTCTGTGTTGTCTTTAGTTGCTTTTACCAGTATCTTACAGTTTTTAGAATGTAGGTCTTTCACCTCCTTTATTAAATTTATTCCTAGGCATTTTATTCTTTTTGGTATAATTTTAAATGGGATTGTTTTCTTAATTCCTCTTTCTGATAGTTCATTAGTAGTGTATAGAAAGGCAATGACTTTTTGAATATCAATTTTGTGTCCTGAAATTTTATTAATTTCATTTATTAGTTCCAATAGTTTTTGATGGATTCTTTAGGGCTTTCTGTATGTAGTACCCTGTCATCTGCAAATAGTGACCATTTTACTTCTTTCTTACCAATTTAGAAGACTTTTATTTATTTTTCTTGTCTGATTGTTATAGCTAAGACTTCTAGCATTACTTTGAATAAAAAAGGTGAGAGTAGACATCCTTGTCTTGTTCCTGATCTTAGGGGAAAAGCTTTTAACTTCTCACCATTGGGTATAATTTTAGCTGTGGGTTTATCATATAAGGCCTTTATTATATTGACATATGTTCCCTTTATACACACTTTGTTGAGATTTTTTTTTACCATGAATAGATGTTGAATTTTGTCAAATGCTTTTTCTGCATCTATTAAAATGATCATATGGTTTTAATCCTTCCCCTTCTTAATGTGATGTATCATGTTGATTGATTTGCAAATATTGAACCACACTTCCATAGCTGGAATAAATTCTACTTGATCCTGGTCAATGATCTTTTTTAATGTAGTGTTGGATTCAATTTGCTAATATTTTGTTGAGGATTTTTGCATCTATGTGTATCAGAGATGTTGACCTGTAGTTTTCTTTTTTGGTAGTGTCTTTGCCTGGTTTTGATATCAGGAAAATTCTGGCCTTGTAGAATTAATTTGGAAGTTTTCCTTTTTGGAATAATTTGGGAAGAACAGGTATTAGCTCTTCTTTAAATGTGCAATAGAATTTGCCTGTGAAGCCATCTGGTCCTAGACTTTTGTTTGTTGGGAGGTTTTTTTTAATTATTATTATTACTGATTCCATTTTGTTACTAGAAATTAGTCTGTTCAGATTTTCTATTTCTTCCTGATTCAGTTTTGGAAGATTGTATGTTTCTAGGAATTTATCCATTCTTTCTAGGTTGTACAATTTGTTGGCATATATTTTTTTCATAATACTCTCCTATAATTCTTTGTATTTCTGTGGTGTCAGTTGTTATCCCCCCCCCTTTTTTAATGTTTATTTATTTTTGAGAGAGAGAGAATGGGGGAAGGGCAGAGAGAGTGAGAGAGACACAGAATCTGAAGCAGACTCCAGCCTCCAAGCTGTCAGCACAGAGCCCAAAGCGGGGCTCAAACTCATGAACCATGAGATCATGACCTGAGCTGAAGTTGGACACTTAGCCCACTGAGCCACTCAGGCACCCCAATTATTTCTCCTTTTTAATTTATAATTTTATGTATATGGGTCCTCTCTCTTTCTTGATAAGTATGACTTAAGGTTATATACTTTGTTTAACTTTTCAAAGAACCAGCTCTTTGTTTTATTAATCTTTTTTTTTTTTTTTAGTCTTTATTTCATTTATTTCCACTCTAACCTTTATTATTTCCTTCTTTCTACTAGCTTTGGACTTTGTTTTTCTGTGTCTAGCTGCTTGTAAGTGTAAGGTTAGGTTATTCATTTGAGATTTTCCTTGTTTCTTGAGATAGGTCCATAGCACCATAAACTTCCTTCTTAAAACTGCTTTTGCTGCATCCTAACGATTTTGAACCATTGTGTTTTCATTTTTGTTTGACTCCAGGTATTTTTTTATTTCCTCTTTGACTTCTTTATTGACCCATTGGTTGTCCCACAAATTCTTTTTAGTCCCACAAAACTTAACAATGAATAGCCCACTATGGACTGCAAGCCTTACTAATAACACAGTGAATTAACACATGTTTTGCATGTTATATGTATTCTATACTGCATTCTTACAATAAAGTAAGCTAGAGAAAATAAAATGTTATTAAGGAAGTCATAAGGAGATAAGATACATTTACAGTATGGTACTGTATTTATTGAAAAAAAATTATGATTAAGTCGGTCCATGCAGTTCAAATCCAAATTTTGTTCAAATCTTGAACAAACAAGTGTTGTTCAGGAGTCAACTATATATGCCCGGTAGATTTTCTCTTCCTGCTTTCAGGATATTCTCTTTGTCTTAACCTTTTGACTAGGATGTGTTTAAATAATTATCTCGTTGTATTTATCTTACTTGGAGTTTGTTGAGCTTCTTTAATGTGTAGGTTAGTATTTGTCATCAAAGTTTGGAAAACTTCTGCCATCAGTTTTTTGAATATTTTTTCCATCCCTTTCCTTCTCTCCTCTCTGATATTTTTATTTCATGTATCATGGTGCATTGAAGATGTCCCACATTTTTTGAGACTCTGTTAATTTTCCTTTCATTGTATGTTCTTCAGATTATATACTTCCTATTAATGTATCTGTCAATGGTTAATTTTTTCTTCTGCCAGTTCAAATCTACTATTGAGGGAGGTACTCTACTGAATTTTTCACTTTGGTTATTATGCTTTATAATTCCAGAATTCTGTGATTCTTTTAAATAATTTTTTTTACTGCTATTCTCTTCTTGATGATACATTGTCATAATACTTTCCTTTAATTCTTTAAGTGTGGTTTCCTTTAATTCTTGGAACATATTTGTAATAACTCGTTTGAAGTTTTGTCTGCTAATTTACCATCTGTTCCTCCTTGAATGGCAGATTTTATTGCCTGCAGTTTTTCCTATATATGCGTGACACTTTCCTGTTTCTTTTCACATCTCATAGTTTTTTGTTGAAAGCTGGATATTTTAGATATTATATTGTAGCAATTTGAATACTTATCTTCCCCTTCCAGGGAATTGCTGTTTATTTTTCTTTGCTTGTTTGTTTGTTTATTCCTTTAGAGACTTGACTGAACTAATTATGCCAAGTCTGTATTTCCTGTAGGGTGCAAACTCTAATTTACCTACTCAGGTTCTCCTCCACCCCCAGTTTTTATCTTTTGGCCTGGATTCCTAAGGGTCACTTCTTGGCCACCATAAGCCATTTATTGGTCAAAGGTTGTGCTTCAGTTCCCTTAGCCACTTAGATTTATTTTTCCTTTTATTGATAGATGCGTGTGGTTTGTAATCTGCTATCACAATTCAGGAAGTTTATATTTTTCTATCACATTCAGCTGGGACAGATAACTTAGAAATTCCTTCTTTGATCACTTCTTTGATCACTCCTGGTGTCGTCTTATGCACCACATATTCTTCCAGACTGCCAGGGGTAAGTGTAATTTTATTTTTAAGCTTGGCTTCTTAGGAGTTGTCTCTGGAGCAGAATAGCTTATTGTTCAGTCAGTGGTCAGATGTTTTATTTAATCCCCTTGCTCCACTAAAGCTTTACCTTATGTTGATGGGTCTATGTGTGACCTGGGGAATGCTCTCAAGTCTGTCACATGTCCTCTTTTGATTAATCCTGCATGGGTGCAACTGTGCACATGCACACAGCCTTCCTGACACCAGAGTGGATTGTGATCCCAGAGGCCTCTTTGTGGCTATCTCTTTCGCTGCACTCCCTATTAAACTTCTGTCTGCTCTATTTAGCTTGTATAATAGAGTGACCAGCTTCCTCTTCATTTTTCCTCCACCTGATCTTCATGATTTTCAACAACATTCTTAGGCATGGAGTTCTCCATTCTGTTCCAAACACTCAGTTCCCTCAGGCAGACCTTAGAGTTCATCTAATTGCCTACCTCTCCCACCCTGGGCATAGCCCTTGCACCACTGCATTTGAATTAGCGATAGAAACCTACTCTTATTTTGGTGACACCCGGGCTCGAAAAGAGGGCATTGAGGTAGGGTGGGGAGAGTGGCAATCCCTTGTCTTCTTAGCTTGATCCTACAGACCTGGAAATTCTGTTCATTGAGTACATGGAATTAGGTGAATGTGGGAGGTGAGTGGAACCTCCATTTTCTCAGCCTTTCATGTTTCGGGTAGAACTTCTATCTTGCGAGTGGATGCTGGATATAAAAAGGGAGTCTCATCCTCTTGGCTATGCCTGACTGGAGTAGAGCTTCTGCAATACAACGTTGGTGGTAGGGGAGGATGGTGGTGGATGGGAAATCCCAGAAGCATGCCCTTACTGTGTTGAGCCTATAATCCCAGACTGGGAGATGCAGGGAGAGGGATTCCTCACTGTCTTGAATGCTTCAGCAGGTATTTCTGTGTGAAGTTGAAAACCTGGGTAGAGCTTATGTAACATGGTGCTGGACATGAGTAAAGAAATTAGTGGTGGTTTACTATTAACAAAATATAATAGATTTTAATTGAACGTTTCTCCATTTGCTGTGTATCTTTAGGACAGTTTCTAGATTTTAAATTGTTGTTTTCTTAAAATACTTTTCTTCAGTTGAATTGTTGTTTTACTGGGGAGAGGGCCCAGTGAGCTCTTCACTTTGCCATTTTGGAAGTCCCACCCCCAAAATGATCTTTTAAAAATGGAAATATGGGGCACCTGGGTGGCTTAGTTGGTTAAGCGTCCAAATCTTGATTTTGGCTCAGGTCATGATTTCACGATTCATGAGACTGAGCCTCTCATCAGGCTGTGAGCTGACAGTGTGGAGCCTACTTGGGATTCTCTCTCTCCCTCTCTCACTCTGCCCCTCCTCTACTTACGTACTTGCTCTCTCTCTCAATAAATAAATAAGCATTACAAAAATAAAATAAAAATGGAAACTGATCAATGATTTTACTGCTCTGAACTATTCCTTGTCTCTAATGTAAAGCAGTTTAATGATTTCCCATTGTGTTTAGAATAGAACCTAAAACTATTTTTTAAACTTTAAATGTTTGTTTATTTTTGAGAGAGAGAGCATGAACAGGGGAGGTGCAGATAGAGAGAGAGAGAGAGAGATACAGAGGATCTGAGGTGGGCTCTGTGCTGACAGCAGAGAGCCCCATGCAGGGCTTGAACTCAGGACCCGTGAGATCATGACCTGAGCCAAAGTTGGATGCTCAACCAACCGAGCCACCCTGGCATTCCTAGAATATAAAACTTTTAATTTGACCAACCTATGTAATCTAGCTTATTTTCTAACCTCAATTTGAGCCAATTTTCTTATTCTTTTCCCACTGGCCACACAAAATCTCTCTCACTTCCTCAAACATGTTAAGCTCTCTTCTGCCTTAGGACCTACCTATATATACCTTTCATGCACTTGGAAATCTGTGTCATCTTTTTCTTCATTTCTTTTTAAATTTTAATTCCAGTGTAGTTAACAAGCAGTTTTAAAGTCGTTTCAGGTGTACAATATAGTGATTCAACAATTCTATATATTACTCAGTACCCACTAAGATAAGTGTACTCTTAATCCCCTTTACCTATTTCACCTATCCCCCCACCCACTGGCACCTCCCCCCACTGGCAACCATTAGTTTGTTCTCTATATTTAAGAGTGTGTTTCTTGGTTTGTCTCTTTTTTCCGCCCTGTTGTTCATTTGTCTTGTTTCTTAAATTCCACATACGAGTGCAATCATAAAGTATTTGTTGTTCTCTGACTTATTTTGCTTAGTATTATACTCTGTAGCTCCATCCATGTTGTTGCAAATGGCAAAATTTCATTCTTTTTTATGCCTGAATAATATTCCACTATATATATATATATATATATATATAGAGAGAGAGAGAGAGAGAGAGAGAGAGACGCTGAATGTCACATGATCACAACTGAGCCAATGATTCTTCTCTCTCTCTTTCATTGTGGGATTGTGGGTAATCGTCTCCCATTCTCAGATGCTTGATCTCAGGCCACAGTGTTTGGCAGAAATCAGTGATTTTTCGGAACATTGGATGGTGACCACAGCTGTCACTAGTGTATTTTTTGTCACTTCAAAGCACCTACGGACAGTCCTTTGCTTTTCCATACAAGAGTAAGCTTAGGAATGCTTTGCTTCATTCTAGGTCAGGCTGCCTGCCGATATAGACTCCTCTGCTGCCTTATTGCCAGTTTACAGTAGAAGACAAGAGTTTATTAATACTGTACTGTAGTCAACATCCATACAAGCATATACAATGGTCCCCAGGCAGAAAAAGATTCCATCAAGCCAATAGATAGCAGTGATTCTGTTAGTGATAGTGAAAGTCATCCTACACAATAACCCTCCTCTCTCTTGCCTTCCTCACACCAGCCACGAAGGTTTTCAAAGGTAAGTGCAGGTTAATTTGTTTATTTTTCTTTATATTTTGTATTAAATTACAGTATTGTAATCATTTTTATACTCATATTTTTGGCTTGTGGAATGAATCATCTGAGTTTCCATGATTTCTTATGGGGATATTCACTTTGATATACAAGGGCTTTGGATTACAAGCATGTTTCTGGAACGAATTATGCTCGCAAACCAAGGTTGTATGTACACACACACACACACACACACACACACACACACACTAGTATATATATAGTAAAAAAAAGTATATATATATCACTATATATGCAAACAAACCACATCTTAATTTTTTAAATGCTTATTTATTTTTGAGGGAGAGAGAGAGAACATGAGCGGGAGAGGGGCAGAGAAAGAGGGGGACAGAGGATCTGAAGCTGGCTCTGTGCTGATAGCAGAGAGCTGGATATGGGGCTCAAATTCACGAACCAGTGAGATCATGACCTGAGATGAAGTCAGACGCTTAACCAACCGAGCCACCCAGGCACTCCGCACACCCACTGAGCCACCCAGGTGCTCCCATAATGAAATCTCTATGAGCAACAGAATAGGACAGAAATCAACTTTTATTCCTAGGTATTGTATTATTTTTGGTGCAATTGCCATTGGGATTGTTTTCTTAAGTTCTCTGTTGCTTCATTATCAGTGTATAGGAACGCAACCTATTTCTGTACATTGATTTTGTATCCTGTGACTTTACTGAATTTGTTTACCAGTTCTAGTAGTTTTTTGGGTTTTTTGTTTTTTGTTTTTTGTTTGTTTTTTTTTTTGGTGGAATCTTCAGGGTTTTCTATATATATAGTAGTATCATGTTATCTGCAAATAGTGGAAGTTTTACTTCTTCCTTACTAATTTGGATGTCTTTTATTGTTTTTTCTTGTCTGATTTCTGTGGCTAGGTGTGTCAGCCTTTCTTTACTTGGCTAATTTCTCCTCATTGCTGAAAATTCAGTCTAAGCACCACACTTCAGCAAAGTCCACTCTTGGTATCCTGACATGAGTCGGTCTAATGCTTCGCCTGAACCTAGAACATTCCTTTCCACACCTGCAATACTTTAATTTGTTGTTATGAGTTGTTTATTATCCAGTTATGTTTCCCCGAGGAATTGTTTTCTGTTTTGCATTCCCAAAGACCTCAAAAAAGACTTGACTGATAAACAGTGATCTACGGCAGAGCCTTTTAATATGCTGGATTATCCTGTAGTATAAAGTGAGGGAAGAATACAGTGGTTACTAATATTTATTTTTTCCTTTTCATCTCCTCACAATTTATGCAATTATTCTAGGGCAATTATGTTTTGGCCAGGGCATATGGATTCTTTTGGAGTCTGGATGCCCAGTTCAGGCACCCTTAAGTCAACGAGCCAGCGGTAGGATGCTTCTTCGAGTACCTCCAACACAAACAGGGAACTTTCCACTTCCCCTTTCTCCCCCAGTCTCTCTCTGAAATCAAAGATGACATCCTGGCCCAGAGAAACTTGTGGAGGCCAACACGGGGAATATGCTGACTCATGTCTCCTCCCCGGGCCCCATCTTCCTTCAGACTCACCTAGAATTATGAAAACATGTCCGTCTTGTTTATTGGCACAAGTAGACACTTAATAAATCTTTTTATTTCTTTTTCAGTACATGGATAATTGTTTTAGTCAGATTCATAGCTGTGGGCAATTAGAGTTCCTTCCATTGTTTTCTAGCTCTTTCCCAGTTATGTCTGGAAAATTCCTCAATAATTATCTTGGTTCTCTTTGGCTCACAGCTCCCAAGTGGCCATGCTCATGGCAGTCAGTGCATAAATATTATTGGTAGTGCACCTATATCCAGGAAAAGAGAAACAGTGCCTTCAGTTTTGTGACTCTCTGAGTGTCTTGACAGTATCCAGAAGTCCCTTTCAGAATCTCTGCAAACGTTGCAACAGGGTTTTTCTTTTTATCTTTTTTGTTTTAGTGTTTTATTTATTTTTGAGAGAGGGAGAAAGACAGAGTGTGAGTGGGGGAGGGGCAGAGAGAGAGGGAGACACAGGATCTGAAGCAGCTCCAGGCTCCAAGCTGTCAGCCCAGAGCCCAGCAAACCATAAGATCATGACCTGAGCTGAAGTCACTTAACCAACTGAGCCACCCAGGCATCCTTATCATTTTCTAAATAAACCTATAAGTGGTTTTTGAATGAATGAACAATACCTGCTTATCCTTAGTGACTAGCAAAGTAAGTGGGAAGAATTTTCTTACTGAATTTTGTGGCTTTAGTTTTGTTCAGTCATCACGTGTAGCCACGGATGCCTTCTAACAGTGTTCAGTGGACAATGTAGAGCGTATTAACTTCAGTGTGTGTTTCTTCCTTTACTAGGTTTCCAAGGTAGGGGATGTAACCTCTGGGTGCCTTGTTTCTGCCTATGGGAGATATGGTCTGTGTTCTTTTTTTTTTTTTAATGTTTATTTTTAGTTTTGAGAGAGAGAGCACAAGCCAGGGAGGGGTAGAGAGAGGAGGATAGAGGATCTGAAGCAGGTTCTGTGTTGACAGCAGTGAGCCCAACGGAGGGCTTGAACTCATAACCATGAGATCATGACCTGAGCTGAAGTTGGATGCTCAACCGACTGAGCCACCCAGGTGCCCCTGAGATCTGCATTCTAAACAACCAACTTACAAGCGGACTTACGGAATGTCACTGGCTTTGAATTTCAGAACTGTCTATGTAATACCAAGATACTAAATCAGAGCAATTTCTTTAAGTTTTCTGAGTTTTCTTTACTTAATCTTTTTGTTCTATTTCCATTTTAAACCATTATTTAATAAAACACAGAAGCCAACGCCACTGTGGCAATTCTCATCTGTCTGTCACTCTCTGGTCCATGCTGTATGTCATTTATTTGATTGTCACAGCGTTGGCCAGAATGGGCAACTATCCAATGAATGGAAATATGGTTGGATAAATGAAAGAATGAATAAACAAATGAGTATCACATGGAACATAGATGAAGGCATTGGAAATTTTAGATCACAGAACATTTAGGTAAAACATGATAGTTTCTTCACATTTTTGAAGGGCTGGGTTTTTTTGGTTTGGTTTGTGTTTTGTTGTTGTTTTTATTTGTTTGTTTTGAAATTCAACAGGTGTATAGGGCAGAAGCAGGTAGAACTAAGACCAATGTACAAAGGTTCAACCCAACATGCACCCCTATTTTTTTAAACATTTACAGAACAATTTATTTATTTATTTATTTATTTATTTATTTATTTATTTATTTTTAATGTTTATTCATTTTTTGAGAGACAGAGAGACAGATTATGAGCAGGGGAGGGGCAGAGAGAGAGGGAGAGGGAGACACAGAACCTGAAGCAGGCTCCAGGCTCTGAGCTGTCAGCACAGAGCCTGACACGGGGCTCAAACTCACAAACCACGAGATCACCACCTGAACCTAAGTCTGACGCTTAACTGACTGAGCCACCCAGGCACCCTTGTACTATTTTAAATATGAAAAAAAAAAAAAAAAAGAAGGATGTAAAAGCTCTGACTTGGAAACCTGGAACAGAGATTCCAAAGCTGTGTTTGGGGCTTCTGAGAAGCGCCCTGCTCTCTGGCCAGTCTGGGCTTAGCCACCTGGTGACAACCCGCTCTTCCTGGAGAGTGGGGGAGAGAGCCCCCTGCTTTCTCGGTGCTGGGTACCACTGTTTCCCAAGCAACAACCTCTCTGTTGCAATGGCCACGTTTGTTGCTGCAGAGGGACCCTGGGAGTGAGGTGAAGCGGAGTGGCCAGAGGTCGGAGGAGCCAAGAGAGAAAGCCAGGCTTGGAACAGGTTTCCGGCTGCACACATCTGGGGCACAGTTTTCTCGGCTGCTTGGAACTCATCCTAACTCATGCTGGTTTGCTTTCCTTTGTCGCTTGAGGTTTCTTGAGTATCTCCCATTTCGGAATTCTTTGCTGGCTCCACCTTTCCAGGCCTCTTTCATAGACCATGAGTATCTACTGATGTGAAATTCCTGAATCCTGGCACAGAACCCTGGCCCACCGGAATAGCTGTTTTCCGAAAGAATAGCAGCCATTTACATGTAGCGTGTTAAATCCCACAGTGTAAAAACAGAGGGCAGAGGAAAGACAATTCCTGGGTACAATCTGATGTGGCTGCCACAGACTGATGCCGAGGTTGTATACTGCCCCATCTTTCATTCAGAAAGTAGACCTAGTCACTTTGCATATTTAGCACAACAATGTTTCGGGCTCTAAATTGCTTAACAAAGTTAGCATATTATGACAATTTTCAGGAATATAGAAGAAAAGTGCCTTGAGAAGGGGCAGTTTTTTCTAGTTGGGTCAGTATGCAGCCTTGTTAGCAAATACCGGATTTTAATTCAGGGGCCACATCTTGCCCTTGTGCACAAACCAGCCCAATCTGCTGCGAAACTCCTGGAGGTGATTGTGGGTGACTGGACGTTACTAAAAAGATAGTTGCAGATGCATATTTACAAATGCTGAGAAGGATGGGGTGCCTGGGTGACTCAGCCGGTTAAGCGTCCGACGTCGGCTCAGGTCATGATCTCACAGTTCGTGGGTTCGAGCCCTGTGTCAGGCTTTGTGCTGACAGCTCGGAGACTGGAGCCTGCTTCAGATTCTGTGTCTCCCTCTCTGTCTCTGCCCCTCCCCTGCTCACGCTCTGTCTCTGTCTCAAAAATAAATAAACATCAAAAAAATTTTTTTTAACAAATGCTGAGAAGGAGGCAGAACCAGGGGACTTTTTTGCGTCTTTGAATGTTCATAGGAGAGGCTGTCAGTTTTGCCCTCACCCTTGGATTTCTGGCATCCCCAGTCATGAGAACTGCATGCTGATGTATGGATTTCAAAGCACTTATTGAGACCTAAGGGCTCTATTAAGCAGAAATTGCTGCCTGACTCGGCAAGCTTCAGTACCTTGGTCGCTATGATGTTTAATCCTGACTCACGTACCCACGCGCTCCCTCCCAGCTTGCAGAACACAGATTCTGTGATTGGCCACATCTGACTGCTCACATCCTTTGCACCGTGTGTGAGTCTGTGTGTTTGTACAAGCATGTGTGCAAGCTCACTCATGTGTATAATGAATGCACATTGGCTTCCCTCTAAAATTCTTAGTGAAAACTGATACAAATTACTTTGGGCCACGTTCAGTTTCAAGGTGGGAAAAACCAGTTTGCTCTGCTGAGACGAATACAGCTGAAATGTGTCAGCACCCTTGGGCTGCCATGTTTGGAAAAGAGTTTCTTTAATGAGGGCCCTAAGTCTGGGAAGGGCCCCATGATCTACTACATGAGGCCTCTTTTTTCTTCCTTCCCTCTCTGTTCTCCAGTTCTTCAATAAGCTCTTAGCAGAAAAAGCAAGAAGCCATGGAAATGCCTGGTCCCCCTAGTGCTGTTCTGACTCCTTTAGGAAGATACCCGAGTCTCCTTCTTTCACAAAGCTCTTGGTGGGGGGGTCATGCCCTGATGTTCGATCTGAGCAACCTGAGACCCACTTGCTGAATTCTTGCCCTGTGTATCTTGCTGGTTGCCGAATATCTAAGAGCTGAAGATGTATCAAATTCAGTATTTCCCAGGGGCGCCTGGGTGGCGCAGTCGGTTAAGCGTCCGACTTCAGCCAGGTCACGATCTCGCGGTCCGTGAGTTCGAGCCCCGCGTCAGGCTCTGGGCTGATGGCTCGGAGCCTGGAGCCTGTTTCCGATTCTGCGTCTCCCTCTCTCTGCCTCTCCCCCGTTCATGCTCTGTCTCTCTCTGTCCCAAAAATAAATAAAAAACGTTGAAAAAAAAAAAAATTAAAAAAAAAAAATTCAGTATTTCCCAGAGTGATCACATTAGCCACCTTCCTCCTTCACCTCTACTTTGTTCTCCTCCCGTATTCGCTCTCTTGCTGCAGCGGCTATGAGAGTGTGCTTAGCAGAACTTCAGTCACAGGGGCTGTAATTGACCAAAGCCCAGCCTTGGTGCTCTGAAATCCATCGCTGTGTTTGCATGGTGACCAGGCTTCCCACGGGCATTCCCAGGAATGACTGCGTGTGGCAAAGATACTAGGACACATCCATTCCTGGTTGTTGAGGGACATCTCTGACAACTGACCTTGGCTTAGGTGCTCCCTGGTGGCCTGGCAGAATCTTCCATAGACTGCATGGAGGTTGAGGATGTTTTTATCTGTCCAAGCTTTCCTTCCATGCTCCAACACGTAAGGTCTCTGGCATTTGTGATCTGATAGCTGTCCCAGATCTTCACAGCTCCTTCTCCATTCTCTTAAACTAAAATCTTTGCATGTTTAATTCCACCTTGGCATCTCTTTCTCAAGGACCCAGACTAACAAAAGTAGTACTATGAGTGGGCAAATAGCATGACTGGCCCCTATTCATCTTGGGAGGACCAGCTTTTTGTCATTATAGGGATAGATGCTTATTCTGTGTATGGGTTTGCCTCCCTGGCCTCTTGATGGTAAGTGATATGATCAGGGTTCAATCTTGCCAGAGGACATAGCAAGGGTACTATTGAAGTACAAGGCACTAACATCAAGACCCTCTTTCATCAAAACACGCCGTTAAGAAATTGAAAAAATAAAAGCCACACAATGGGAAAAGATATTTGCACTGCATGCATCTGATATGACTTGTGTACAGAATATATGTATCCTTTTAAAAAACTTTTTAATGTTTGCTTATTTTTGAGAGGAGAGAGAGAGAGAGAGAGAGAGAGAGAGAGAACATGAGTGGGGGAGGGGCAAAGAGAGAGGGGAAACACAGAATTCGAAGCAGGCTCCAGGCTCTGAGCTGTCAGCACAGAGCCTGATGCAAGGCTCGAACTCACGGACTGCAAGATCATGATCTGAGCCGAAGTAGGATGCTTAACTGCCAGCCACCCAGGCGCCCCAGAATATATGTATTCTTATGAGTCAATAAGAAAAATAGGGATAACTTGTAGAAAAATGGGCAAAGCACTTGAATAGGCACCTCAGAAAAGAATATCAGAGTGGTCAGTAACATTTGAAACGATGTTAAACTTCACCAGTCATTTGGAAAATGTAAAATAAAGTCTCAGTGTGATGCCATTAGAAATGGTGAACATGAAAACACCAGACAGTGCCAAGTATGGACAAGTCACTGGAGTCCAGTAACCAGAACTCTCATTCTGCTAATGGAAGTGTATATTGGAATAACTACTTTGGAAAATTGTTTGATAGTATCCCCTAAACGGTATATACACGTTTCCCATGACCAACAATTCTATGTGGGCATAAGTCTACCAAAAGAGAATAAGAATGTCCCTAGAGGCACTGTTCATGACGCCAAAAGTAAGTAATGATACAAGTGGACAGTGATAGAAGAACGATTGATGAAACTGTGTTTGCGTGTTCATGCGAGAGCATCCAGCACTGAGGACCAATGAACTACACTTACAACAGACAGTGTTGAATGAAAGAAAGAGACAAAGTGGAAGAGGTGATTCCATTTGTAAAGTGCATAAAATCCAACAAAACTCTTCCAGACTGTTTAGATACCAGGGCAGCGGGTATCCACGAAGGGTGAGCAGTGACACACGGGGCAAGAGGGGTGGCCTCTGGGGTGGTGGCGAGTTATGTTTCGTGGTCAGAGTGTTAGTTACACAGGTGTGTTCACTTTATCAGAAGTCCTCAAGCTGTACTAGGGTTTGTGCAACTTTTCTGGAGGAATGTTTTGATCATTTTTTTTGGTAAAATCTACCCAAATTTTTACCTTTTCCCTCAGTATTTTCATTATTAACAGTTCAGGAGATACAGACTAAAAGAAGACATCCATTTTGAACATATTCATGATTATCTTGGCCTTTTCTGAATATGCTCCAATGTCCTCTCCAGATCTTCCTTCAGATAAAACCAGGATTATGTCCTAGATGCTGTTTTGAAACATATTTTTGCAACTTAAGTTATATATTCAACATTGTAGCCAGCTTTCCATGACATGGACATTGTCCTACCACATTTCAAGAGCTGCTAGTCATCTCTTGAACTGGACTTGGGTTAACTGTGTAAGAACTCATTGCTCAAGTGTCCTTTTTTTCAGTCTTTCATTATTATAAACAATAATGTGATGATCATTCCCGTGGCTACATCCTTGCCCCACCTCCATGATTATTTCTTTAGACTCTACTCCTAAAGGTTGAGTGTCTGGATATAAAGGGTGAATATACTCTTGAGGTCGAGACATCCCATGGTTAATTTTGTAACAACTGAGTAACAGTTTGCCCTGAGAGCATGTTTTGAAACAGGACCCCTGTCCCTGTCAGGTGGCTCTTGACAACCTTAGATCAACACCAGTGAAGATAGTGACACTGTTAATAACTGCCATGGTGCCAGTTATGTATTTCCCACCAAAAACCTAGCTAGGTGGGTATGAATAGCTGTCTTGTGAGGATGAGAAAACAGGGACAAGTGGAGGGCCCAATTCAGGTTCTCTCAGAAGGCTGGGTTCAAAGCCAGGCTTGTTCAACGCCAAAGCGCTCTCCCCACACTCCACACTGCTTCCCAGGGAATGGCAAGTCCCTTGGCTGGGTTGTAACAAGGAGCCCAACTGGACCATTGATTACCGTAAGCGATAATATCAGTACTTAGCAATGATCATAGTGAGAGCTCATGTTCAATTCACGCTACTAGACTGAGCAGAAAAGAGAGTAGGATTGAGGCTGAAAAACAGAATGAGTCTGGAAGGGTGGGTGCATGTCAGTGTGTGTGTGTGGGGGGGGGGGTGCAGATTCTGAGTGTCATGGAAGTTACCAGAAGATCAAAAATGGAAATCCTGGGTCAACCCACTTGATGGCATACCACAAGCTTGTAGAAGCTTCCTCGGCTACCAGGGCACCAGGCTGTTTGGTCTCATTCCTCTGGAGTAAGATTGATAAGCACATTCCACTGAGACCAGACCTAGCTGGGAGAGGCCAGGAGCCAGTTTATGAGAAGACACAGAGGGAGTGGAGGGGTTTGTACAAGCTCTTTGATTGTGTCTCAGAGTTTTTATGAAAGGTCAAGCAAGTGAAACTCTGGGGATGTTCCAGTGAAATGCTGGTTAAGCTACATCCCATTTTTCCATGAAGTGATTAGGGCTGGCTACGGAAATTTGCAAGAAAGCTGCATGTGTGTATGTGTGTGTGTGTGTTGGGGGGGGGGGGAGGGCGTCCATGAAGGATATGCTGTGAATGATGAGTTTGGGGAAAATGGGATGTGTACGCCTATAGATGGTCTGTTCTTAGTCTTTCTCCACGCCAACCTGGACAGGTACAAAGGAGAGGCAATGTGGGGAAGTGGGGGAGAAGTTGGAATGCCACATATGGAGCTTCTAATCCAAATCCAGCCACCGCTAAGCTTCACATACGACTGACAATAGCTAACGTGTATTCCAGGATTTGTGCTAAGTGCATCTTCTGTATCTCGTTTAATTTTCCAAATCACTCCACAACAAAGATTCTCCCATCGTCCCTGTTTTATAGATGAGGAAGCTGAGGTTTGGAAGGCTTAGGAAACCTATGGGCCATCTCATAAGATTTGCTGAGAGGCAGATTTGAGCTGAGGCCCATCTAAATCCAAACATCCCTACTCTCCTTAATGGCATGACTTGGAGAGAATTTTGTAAGCCAGGCCTCAGTTTCCTTTCCTTTACAGTGGAAATAAACACACCAAGCCCAGGGCACCATCTGGACACCTAAGTCTGGTATTTTACCAGAATCTGGCACGTAATAGGTCCTCACTGACTCTCACTTTTTCTCTCTGGTGAGGACTTTCAGAAAGGGGAAAAGGGATATAAAAACCATATCAAACCAAAGAACCTGAAAAACATCTCGTGGCTTGGATGATGCTAGGTTGGGCATGGGCAGTGCTATAAACAAGAAGGATTCAGATTCGACTAGGAGTAGTACCAGGAGAGGAACATGGGGCTCAGCTCCACGCATATACTGACTTCACCGCAAATTGCAGGGACAATGGTATTGAGTCTAATTAGCAAATGAGGACATGATGCCTTCAAAGACCAAGGATCTTGCCCTCAGTCATGTTGCTGGGATTCTCTCCAAGGAGTGAGCATGACTTCTATGTTTTTATTACAATTTTTTATTGAGAAAAAATTCACATACCATGAAATTCACCTTTTGAAGTGTACAATTCAGTGGTTTATAGTATACTCACCAAGAAGTGCAACCATCACCACTGTGTAACTATCTAATTCCCAAAGAGATTAACTGACATACAATTATGTTAGTTTCAGGTGCACAACATAATGATTCAAGATTTGTATATATTGAGAAATTATCGCCACAATAAGCCCAGTCAACATCATCACCATACATAATTACTTTTTTTTCTTTTGATGAAGACTTTTAAGATCGACTCTCTTTGTGACTTTCAAATGTACAATGTAGTATTACCGTCACCATGATACCCTGTGACTTACTTATTTTATAACTGGAAGTCTGTATCTTTTGAGCCCCTTCACCCATTTCTCCCCCATCCCCGCTATATCCCCTGATTCTGGCAACCACCAATCTGTTCTCTGTATCTATGAGCTTGGTTTTTTGGGTTTTTTTACATTCCACATATAAGTGAGATCATATGGTATTTGTCTTGCTCTGTCTTATTTCACTTATCTCATGCCCTCAAGGTTCATTCATGTTGTCACAAATGGCAAGATGTCATTGTTTTTTATGGCTCTGTGTATGTGTGTGTGTGTGTGTGTGTGTCTCACATTTTTTATCCATTTATCAATCAGTGAATTCTTAGATTATTTCCAGACCTTGGCTGTTGTACTAATGCTGCAATGAACATGGGGGTACATACATCTTTTTGAGTTAGTGTCTTCATTTTCTTCAGATAAATAGCCAGCAGTGAACTTGCCAGACCATGTGGTAATCCTACTTTTAATTTTTTTGTGGCAACTCCATACTGTTTTGCTGCACCAGTTTGCATTCCCACCAACAGTGTGCAAGGGTTCCTTTTTTTCCACATCCTTGCCAACACCTGTTATTTCTTGTCTTTTTTATAATGGCCATTCTAAGAGGCATAAGGTGATATCTCATTGTGGTTTTAATTTGCATTTCTCTGATGATTAGCGATATTAAGCATCTTTTCAGGTACCTGTTGGCCATCTGTATGTCTTTGGGGAAATGTCTATTCAGATCTTCTGCAGATATTTAAATTAAAAAAATTTTTTTTGCTATTGATTTGTATATATTCTTTTTATATTTTGGATATTAACTCCTCATCAGATATATGATTTGCAAATATTTTCTCCCATTCATTAGTCTGCCTTCCCATTTTGCTGTTGGTGTCCTTTGTTGTGCAGAAGTGTTTTAGTTTGATATGGTCCCAACTTGTTTATTTTTGCTTTTGGAGTCAGATTTTTAAAAATCGTTGTCAAGACCTATGTCAGGGAGCTGAATGCCTACTTCTTTTATTCTAGGAGTTTTATGGTTTCAGGCCTTACATTTAAGTCTTTAATCTATTTTGAGTTAATTTTTGTGTATAGTGTAAGAAAGTGACCCAGGTTCATTCTTTTGCATGTAGCTGTCCAGTTCTCCCAACACCATTGACTGTCCTTTTCCCATTGTATATTCTCCACTCTTTGTTGTAAATTAATTTACCATCTATTCAGGGTTTATTTCTGGGCTCCGCAATCTGATAACTTTTATGTCTTTCTTTTGCCTTGTGGCTACCTCCTCCACTGCAATGTTGCCTGGGAGTGGTGAGATAGACCTCCTGGTCTTGTTTCTGACCTTAGAGGCCAAGTTGTCAGTCTTTTCCCATTAACTGTGATGTTAGCTGTGAGTTTTTTATAAATGCCTTTAATCAGATTGAGGAAGTTCCCATGTATTTCTACTTTGTTCTTATCATGAGAAGGTGTTGGAATTTGTTAATGTTTTGCCTTCATCTGTTGAAATGATAATGTGGTTTTATCCTACATTAATATGGTGTATTACATTGATTAATTTTCATATGTTGAACCAGCCTTGAATTCCTGGCATGAATTTCCTTTTGTCATGATATACAATTTTTTTATATGCTGCTGAATTTGGTTTGCCAGTATCTCATTCAGTATTTTTGCATCTATATTCATAGGGGATATAGTTTTCTTTCTCGTGATTTGTTTGGTTTTGCTATCAGGATAATGCTGGCCTCAATGAGTTAGGAAGTGCTCCTTCCTCTTCTATTATTGTTGGATTATCTATTTCTTCCTTCAAATCTGTCAGTTTTTACTTCATGTATTTGGGGATCCAGTACTTGATTAAAAATATAATTTTATAAAAAAAAATAGAATTTTATTTTGAGCTATGGTGTGGCAATACATGAAAGGTATCTGGCACCCAGGTGTTCATGCTTGTAGAGCAGATATCCCCAAATGCCAGAGAAGATGCCATCATAATGCAGAGTAGGCATACTGAATACAGACCCAAGCCCATGCAGACAATGTATGTTCAGCCTCGTTTAGACAGGAAACCCATTTTGCTGTGATTACTAATAAGGGAATCCCCAAACATAATTTCTTCCTGTCTGCAGATTGTCCTTGAAACTTCCAACTGGAACTGTATCTCGCTCCTTGTTTGATCCTCATGGGATTTTCTTGGCTGAAGACCACCTTTGAGTCAACACACATCTTTCTTGTTTGTGACTGTTGCCAGTCTGATTTTGTCTCCCTTCAACCAATGCATATCAAAATGGCTCAAGAAACTCACCTGCTAGTTATCTCTTACCCTCCATATGTTTTCTTTCAGGAGACCTTTCAGGGGAGTACAAGCCTAAGACATCTGTGGAGGGTGCAGACAATTTGATGGGTGTTGAGTAAGAGAGAAATACATCATGCTGAATCACACTGTGTGATCTTCATGGACCAGGCACAGAGTTGAGTTGAGCCTTGAAGTGTAGGAAAGACTCTTCTGCAGAGGAGAGGAGAGGTTATTCCAGCTTTAGGAGACAAAGTGAGAGGTTCCCAGACCTAAGTGTAGACATATGTTGCATATCTGTTGCAATGAAGAGGTAACCCGATTGGAGGTGTGCATGGAAAACTTAGAAAGGTAGGGAACCATACAGAACATCTTTAGAACTTGGAATGGTTTTAGGATTCTAGCCCACCATTACCTGAACTACATTTCTTAGTACACATGTATCCCACTAAATATTAATAAATGTGTCTCAATTAAAAAAAAATTAAGAACTGTGGTCAAACCCACATGGTGAATACTGTTCACCAAGTCTTTATGGAAGGATGTCTCAAAGCCTTCATTAAGCAAAGCAAATATGCATTATGAATCTCTGAAGGGAGATGCAGTATCCAATATTTCCCCACCTTATTTGGCCATGGAGTCCTGTTTTCAAGAAGATTCAAGCAACATAGACAAGATAGAATGTTCCATGAAGCACAGATTGTAAAATGTTGATCTAATCCAACCTTCTTACTTTTCAAATGTGGCCTGAGGGAAAGAAGTGATTCCTTAAGGTCATACGTTAAGTCAGAGTCTGTGCTGGCCCTAGAATCCAGGTCTCCTGACTCTGAACCAAGAAATTTTGGGGGGTCTTGATTGCCATGTATATCAGTTGGGGGAAAACTTTAGGTGCTATAACAACAAAGCCCAAATTTCAGTGTGTAAACTTAATAGAAATTTATTATTTACTCATGTGGTAGTCTAGTGTGGGAGTTTGTGGTCAGGAGGTAGCTTGCTTCCTTGTGGCTAATTGGAAACTCAGGATCCTACAAGAAATGGTGTGGCTCTATTATCCCCTGGGGTCACAGAGTAGACAGAGAAGCCCCACTTGATTTTTATTTATTTATTTTTTTAAAGTTTATTTATTTCGAGAGACAGAGACAGCGCGAGTGGGGGAAGGGCAGAGAGTGAAGGAGACAGAATCTCAGGCAGGCTCCACACTGTCAGTACAGAGCCCCCTGTCAGTAGGGAGCCCAACGCGACCCTCGACCTCATGAAAGCATGAAGTCATGATCTGTGCTGAAACCAAGAGTCAGACGCTTAACTGACTGAGCCATCCAGGTGCCCCAGTCCCACTTGATTTTTAAGGGCCCTGACCCAAGGGGAAGGATGACATAGTACTGAAGAACATGGGCTCTGGAATTAGACTTCCTGGGCTGGAATCCCATCTCTGACTTACTGACAGTGTTCTTCTGTATTATTCAACTACTCAGACCCTTAGTTTTTTTCATCTGTAAAATGGGGACAATAATAGAACTTACTTTATAGGATTATTATACGCAGTAATGGGTTGGTTTGTCAAACACATCTATACCTTGCATATAGTATGTGCTTATACATGTTCTCTAAATAGTATAAAAAATAACAGCAATCATAATTCAAAAAAATAACTCTTGCTCTATAAAGAGAGCTAGGGAGCTATTTCCTAGTGGTGACTCTACCCTCTGGAAGGGGAAAGAGGATGTTTTGAATTTTTGGTAGAGAGGTAGTCATCTTTGCCAATCCAGATATTAGAATTTAAATCTGAACAGGTAGCTAATGGAAATTTTAAAAGTTTCAAGCAGAGGGGTGAAATAATGACAATAAACCACTTGACACATTTCCTCCCTATCTCAAATATCTATCTTATTTGGCAAAAATTGAGTTGGTAAAGATAAAATTATGTATATTATTCCAGACTGTGAATATATCTTATTTGAATTTTCAACTGTTACAAAGAGTTAAAAAATAAAACAGGATAGCTGGCTGGAATAACAAAGCAGAAAAATACCTTTGCACATGCATTATATTTGTATAACTTGTGTATTGTATATTTCACATGCACAATATATATACCAAGCAAAATGAACGCACAGCTAGTACTGAAACCACTGAAGAGAAAAATTCTACATTTTCCACAGAGAAAGCCACAATAATAGGAAATTAATGGTACAGAATCTTTATAGCTAATTTAATAGGTATTTAAAAACTAATGCTATTTGGTGTGCTGAAATAATTGATTTACTTTGTTTTAAGTTTAATAATATTTAAAGATATTTCACGGGTGCCTGGGTGGCTCAGTTGGTTGGTGTCTGACTTCAGCTCAGGTCACGATCTCACGGTTTGCGGGTTCGAGCCCCACGTCAGGCTCTTTGCTGACAGCTCAGAGCCTGGAGCCTGCTTTGGATTCTATGTGTCTCTCTCTCTCTGCCCCTCCCCAGCTTGTACTCTGTCTCTGTCTCTCTTTCTCTCAAAAATAAACATTAAGAAAATTAAAAAATATTTATAAGATATTTCAGTGGTCCTTACTCTACTTTTCCCATAAGGTTGTATATTTCTCTTATTTAAATTCCCCTTGTAGAAGTAGGAGTTATTTGTCCTGTTCACCATATTCCCTCTCTCAGCAGGCATGTAGGGTAGCATTTCCCTGCCCACTTTTGAAGTTAGCCATAGCTGTGTGCTTTGCCTGGCCAAGGAAACATGAGTGGCCATCATGAATGCCACTCCCAGGAAGATTTAAGTGTGATTTACCATATTCTCTTCCTTCCTTCAGTGGTGGGGATCATGACCCATGACGCTTTCCTCCACCTGGGTCCAAGCATCTACAGGGAACACAGCCCCACTGCCAACCAGCAGCACCCATGCAGCATAAAGAAGGAATAGAATAACAATTTTCGTAACATGAAAGCCACTAAGACCTAGAGATGGTCACTGCTCAGGATAACCTAACCCGTCCTAACTGATGCAAGGAATATCAAGTGAGCAAAGGACGACTCTAGGGTTTAGTTTTTTTTTTGTTTTGTTTTTTGTTTTTTGTTTTTTGTTTTTTTTTTTTTAAGATGATTTGATTGTGGCTTGCAGCAGAGGTGGGTAGAGACCCACCCTGGAGATGGGCACATATTTTTGTAGATTGAATATCTGTGCCCCACCCCCTTCATTGATATGTGATGTGATGATATTGGGAGGTGGGACCTTTGGGAGGTGTTTAGGTCGTGAGGGTAATAAGTATGTACTAAGATTCATATGTTAAACGACCAGGGCCTGGGCTAGGCTTACTACAGTGAGAATAAAGGACATTAAAAACTAAAAACATTACTTACACTGTGTTCTTAAACGTCATGTTCTCCTTCAGGCCTCAGGCAGCCTTAGATACAGAGGTGACTTAGAGCTCTACTTGGCAATCATAACATCTTCCCAGGGAAAGACTTGACTTTGCCTCTGAATATTTTTTTTTTAAATCTAAGGCTAATTATGTTTAGTGCACTGGTACAATTTGGTTATTGGTTTATTGGATATTATCTAATTGACAGGATTTCTTCCTATTTTGTAGACTGAGATCTCTTTAACATGATAATTATTACTGGACAATACAGTATTCAATTTATTCTGAAAGTAATCATGCTGTAATATCAGGCATTGCTTTTTGCAATCAATGGAGATTATTTTTTTCATTATAACAGAAAGAAATACTAATTTTAGGAACCACAATAGAAAGATAATGTCCATTGGAGCCATTATTGGTATAGGCAGCTGATTTCAGATCACAAGCTAGTACTGTTTGCTGAATCACAATAGAGTGAGGTACCAGGGCCATTTGTGTAGATAAAGGCACTGATGGAAAATACACACCTAACCTGAGGGTATTACTGAATGAGCCATGTGCGTTCTATATATCAGCTAAAATACAGTATTGGTCCCGCTGTCTTCTTGGTCTGTAGATAACTAGATTGGAAAAAAGCGTTCATAGAAAATGGACTCTTCTGATATTCAATGTCCAGTATCCAAGTTTAGTATGCGATCACTTATTTCCCCAAATCACTAGTGGACATGTCTGGGACGGTGTTAGTCCTTTTGTTGCTGCGATATGTATTATTTTCAAAATGGCAAAGAGACCTGGGTTATGAAAGTTAATTTAGCAAATAGTTTCTTAGCACCTACTTTTTCTGCTTATTACAAGCAAAAGCCCTCACTACGTGGATGTGCTTACTCTAGAAAGTGAGGGGCCGTAAGTGAGAAAGGTATAGTGTAAGTGGTATGCCTGTCTGGTCCCCCCTACACATTAAAGTTTTAAAAGTGCTGCTTTAGAATTTATATGCTGCATATAAATTCGCTTACATTTTTAGCTTTTTGTTGACATCTAGTTGTTTAATTCCTCCAGCATTGTTCTTTTTTCAAGTTTGTCTTGGCTCTTCTCCGAGCCATTTAGAGATGGCCTATCAATTTCCCCTAATAAAACATTGCTGACACCTGGAACGGGATTGCATGCAATTCATAGATCAATTTGGAATGTCTTTAAAATGTTAAATTCTCCATTCATGAAAATGATATATACTTCCATCCATTTAGATTTATTTTCATTTCTCTCAAAAACATTTTGTAGTTTTCAGTGTAAAGTCTTGCACGTCTTTCCTTATATTTATTTCTAGATACTTGATGCTTTTCTTTAAGTTTTTTTTTTCTTTTTGAGAAAGAGAGAGAGAGAGAGCACAAGCAGGGGAGGGGCAGAGAGAGAAGGAGAGAGAGAGAATCCCAAACAGGCTCCGCACTGTCAGTGCAGAGCCTGACATGGAGCTTGAACTCATGAGTTGTGAGATCATGACCTGAACCGAAATCAAGAGTCGGACGCTTAACTGACTGAGCCACCCATGAGTCCCTTATGTGTATTATAATTTTTAAGAGTTTATTTATTTCCTGAATTGTTTCTAATTTCCCTAGATTATTCTCTTCCTTTGTTCTTTTCTTCCTCCTGTATTTTTTTTTTTTTTTTTTGGTCTCAGTCTGTTATGTTAAAACATAA
Organism: Panthera tigris; assembly: GCF_018350195.1. NCBI lineage: Eukaryota > Metazoa > Chordata > Mammalia > Carnivora > Felidae > Panthera > Panthera tigris. Next base: position 68,457,649 of record NC_056669.1, on the reverse strand, counting down.
GCTTTCTCCACATGTCTGGTGAGCCTTGTTTTTTAAAAGATATACATTCTTTTTGGGTGCTGGGTGGCTCACTTAGTTAAGCTTCTGACTCTTGATTTTGGCTCAGGTCATGATCTCACAATCTGTGAGTTCGAGCCCTGTGTTGGGCTCTGCACAAACAGCGGGGAGCCTACTTGGGATTCTGTCTCCTCTGTCTGCCCTTCCCCGCTGGCTCTCTAGATCTCTCTCAAAATAAATAAAAATGAAATTTAAACAAACGAAAAAAAAAATTTAAACAAGGCACTAAATGCATTGGAGATATGCATGTGTGTGTGTGTGTGTATGAGAGAGAGAGAGAGCGCACATGTGCGAGAGAGAGAGCTTGTTACTAGGCTTCTTCACTGATTAGGGGTTCCTGGCCATTCCCTTGAGGGGGACATCAAAATGTCAGTATATGCAGGTCCTTTGTCTTGAGCAGGAGAATGCTCTCTCCTGGCTCCCAATGTCCTGGGAAGCCTCACCATTCAGTTTAATGACTTTTCACTTACTTTTTCAATATTCAGGCCATTGCTTCTCCACTTTCTTGAGAGTTGTTACTGAGTTTAGATCATCTGAGCCAGGGGGCAGAGTCTGACCAGCTCACTTTTAGATGTTCACTTCTGGTGAACATCATCTGTGATCAGGGACCTGGTCACACGTGCATAGGGCTGCCACTTTTGCACTGAGGCTATTTTTCCAAGAAGACAGAGAGGATGTTATGAGCCTTCTATTCATAAAGCACATTTCTACATCTTGACTTGCTTTCCTTGGAGCACTTTGGAAAGTTCTGAAATCCTTATGTTTCCAGAGAAACCACTCCTCTTGACTTATCTTTTGGATAATCAGCTTCTTTTCTTCACACAGTGAGAAGTTTTCATAAGGCCAACCTGAAATACATTCCAGGTGATGGGATGGCCTTCTGCTCATGTTGCTCATACTAACCATAGTACCTGGGCTTTCTTAAAGTGATATCATCTATGGGCTATGCAGGGGCAATAAAATTAGGGGAGAAACTTCCTTCATTCTTGGGTGAATTCTGTTCCACATTTTCACGAGGAGACTTGGGGGTAAGCAGGGTCCTGTTCCTTGGTAGCAACTTGTTGGAGGTGAACTAAAGGGAATAAACTTTAATCAAAGAAACTTCAGGTTGAACTGGAGACACTCACTAGCTGTATGATCTAATGCATGTCTTCAAACTTGGAGGTTCAGATTCTCCCTTTCTTTGAAAGGGGAATAAGAAACCTTGTTCTCCTATTCTGTGGAAGCAGTAACCATGTCAAGCACCTGTATTTACTCCTTGCGCTCTTATCTTACATAATCCCCGTGACTTAAAGGCAGCTTGAAAAATTTTCACCCCAGCAGGAGATCCAGCTTTATTCCTCATCCTGTTCTGCTGAGGACATTCCTAGATCAGGATATAGTGTCCAGGGAACTTGGGTCAATGAGAGGTTGAAGCATCGTTCATAAAACAGCTGAAAGGGACGGTCTAAAGGAATGACTAGAGAGACAGTATCTTACAGGAAAAACAAATTAAAAGCTAAGCAGTCCATTTGTCAGTTCAAAGGAGCTGGGTCAAAAATCAGAAGGTTAGTTGTGTACAAACTGGACTAAAACTTGAGGAATCAATCCTGAGTGAAACTCTGAAGTGGTCTTGGGAGGCAGAGACTGGAGTAATTTCCAGAACTACCTGGTATGGCTCCTCTGCTTCAGGCAGGGCATGGCCTGAGGGCTTAAAGGCCAGGCCCCAAAATAAGACAGACTCATGATTTTTATTTTTTTCTATTTATCTTAGTGAAAATTCTACCATCTACATAAGCATAAGGAGTGAAAAGTAAAAGCCCAGCTCTTTTTCCCCCCCTTCATTTCTTTTTTTCTTTTTTAAATGTTTGGCTGTTCCTTTATTTTCTTTTTTAGACAGTGAGAGTATGAGCGGGAGAGGGGCAGAGGGAGAGAATCTCTTTTTTTATTTTTTTACTTTATTTTATTTTTTAACGTTTATTTATTTTTGAGACAGAGAGAGACAGAGCATGAACGGGGGAGGGGCAGAGAGAGAGAGGGAGACACAGAAACTGAAGCAGGCTCCAGGCTCTGAGCCATCAGCACAGAGCCCAACGTGGGGCTCGAACTCATGAACTGTGAGATGGTGACCTGAGTTGAAGTCGGACGCTCAGCTGACTGAGCCACCCAGGCGCCCCATGAGAATCTCTTTTTTTAAATGTTTATTTATTTTGAGAGAGAGAGTGAGTGAGCATGAGCAGGGGAGGGGCAGAGAGAGGGAAAGAGAATCCCAAGCAGGTTCTGCGCCGTCAGTGCAGAGCCTGGCACGGGGCTCCTTCTCAAGGCCATTAGACCATGACCTGAGCTGAAAAGCAAAAGTTGGATGCTTAGCTGACTGAGACACCCAGGCGCCTCTCTAATTCTATTTCTATGCATTTACACATCTATACAAAATATTTTTTTACATTAATGAGATCAGTCTCTGCATAACACTTTTTTATTTAATAATATATTTTGGCCATTCATTAACTCAAATATTGATTGTACCCTATTTTAGGTGATAGAGATGTAGAATAAAACAGAAAATATTCTTCCCAAAGATCTTTTTATGTTGATGGGTATCATTTATTTATTTATTTTTAAGTTTTATTTATTTATTTTGAGAGAGAGAGAAAAAGAGAGAGAGAGAGAGAGAGAGAGAGAGAGAGAATCTCAAGCAGGCTCTGTGCTGCCAGGGTGGAGCCCGATGCTGAGCTCGAACTCATGAACTGAGAGATCATGACCTGATCCTAAATCAAGAGGCAGATGCTCAGGGCGCCTGGGTGGCTCAGTCGGTTAAGTGGCCGACTTCGGCTCAGGTCATGATCTCACGGTCTGTGAGTTTGAGCCCCGCGTCGGGCTCTGTGCTGACAGCTCAGAGCCTGGAGCCTGTTTCGGATTCTGTGTCTCCCTCTCTCTCTGCCCCTCCCCTGTTTATGCTCTGTCTCTCTCTGTCTCAAAAATAAATAAACGTTAAAAAAAATTAAAAAAAAAAAAAAAGAGGCAGATGCTCAATTGACTGAGCGACCCAGACACCACATGTGTCATTTATTAACAGTGGCAAATTATTCTACAGTTTAAGGGACGTTTGTTATTTTCTCTCATCTGAGTCTTGCTCTTTCATTTCAAATGATATCTTTCAAACAACAGTTTTTTACTTTAAGTTCAATTTATGATTTTATTTTCCTTTTACGATTAGTGCTTTTTTGGTGTTTTAAGGAAACCTTCACCCATTCCAAGGCTATAAAGATTTTATCACATTTTGTTTTCAAAGTATAATGGTCCAGGCTTTATGTTATATCTCTCCCTTGATTAAGACATGGCCTGGTCTGAATCACAGAGATTGGTTCAGAAATGGGCAAACTAGTGCACAGGGACTCCTTAACTTTTGGGGGTGGTGAATTCTGTGGGATAAAATCCCCTGGCTTTGCTGCCTGAGAATGAAACCTATGTGGAAGAAAGCAGAGACAAGAGATGGGAAGAGGCAGGTTCCTGAAAACATTGTCTGAATACCTAGATCCTATTGTACCTGAAGCTATATGTCCTTGAGCTTTTCAGTTACAAGAGCCAATAAGTCCCTATTGTGGCCTCGGGCAGTTTGAGTTATATTTATTTCAACTACAATAGGATTTTAGGTGACTAGTGAACAAAGTAAAGATAACTGGTATGATCAGCCTTTTATGGAAGAGCATTTAAGTTGCTCCACAGTTTAAGCTATCTGCACCTCCTGGGGCCAAGGGGAGAAGGTGAATGGATTGGACAAAGAATTTGCATAAATGGGAGGGCTATGTTTTGAGGGACATATGGTGAATTTCAAAAGAAGAATAGTCAGCAGTGGGCTACTTTGAGCCTGCATAGCTGAGCCAAGGAGAGGAAAATGTTTAATCAAACTGGCTCTTCATTAGAGGACTGGAGTCCTCTGCCTGGGACAGAGGAGGGGCCTGGAAGAGATGGGGTCTCCTGCCTCAGCATCAGTGCCAGGGGAGGGGGTGAAGGTCGGGGGAAACAGCTGCTGCCATTATGAGTGCTCCTGCACTGGGCTCTGATCAGTCCAACGCCACGCTCATGATCTCGGTCCCGGTTCTGGCACTCTCCACAGATCTCTTCCTATCACGTACTCCCTTTGTGAGGGGGACTCTTAGGCCCTGAAACTCGGGGTCTGTTTGCGACCTTGATAATATCTTTTTTTTTTTAATATTTTTATTTATTTTTGAGAGAGAGAGGCAGAGAGAGAGGGAGATGCAGAATCTGAAGCAGGCTCCAGGCTCTGACTGTCAGTACAGAGCCTGATGTGAGGCTCCAAACTCACGAGCCATGAGATCATGACCTGAGCAGAAGTTGACCACTCAACTAACTGAGCCACCCAGGTGCCCCTAATCGTTTTTTTTTTTTTTTAAATAATCTCTACACCCAACATGGGGTAGAACCCCCAACCCTGAGATCAAGAGTTGCAGGCTTTACTGACTGAGCCAGCCAGGTGCCCTCCCTTGATATAACCTTGAATATAAATCTTGAATATAAAAAATCATGTGAATTACTTTCAGGTTTGCAAGGCAAAATATGTAACAAAGACATCATCATCACCATCATCATCATCATCATCATCATTACTAAGGCTTATTTGAAAAATGGGAGTATACTGGAGATAGCAAAGTACTTCAGCATAAACTCTTGAGTCAGAATGATCTCAATGACTACTGGATTAAAACCTTGAGCAAGTTGCTTCCTATGCCTTAGATTCTCAATCTATAAAATGGGGATAGCAAAACTTCCTTCATATACTTGCTGGAAGGATTAAATGATCTAATTTTTGGCGGCATGGTACAAGGAACAGAGCCAGTGAATGGTAATAGACATGATTAATAAACAAAGGCTCAGAAAATAGAGACGTGTCCAAGTTTTCATAAGCAGGGAGAGTCCTGAACAGTCCCGAATCCATGACCTGTGTCCCTTGTCCTTTCCACTGCACTACACAGCTTCTGAAATGACTCTTTTAAAAGGACACAAGGAGAAGACACAGAATAACTTCTCAGCCAGTGAGAAGAGATTGTGGAGATAACAGGATGTTCCCCAATTCTTTCTCTTCAGTGTTGGACAATTTTCCTTTCTCAAACATTCTCCAAATCCTGGTCTATGAGGTCCTCGCAGGAACCGACACAGGCCACCTCAAGTTTCCCATTGCAGGAAAGATGTCCCCAAAGTGGTCCAGCTTCTGGGAGATCCCAGCCCAGGATCCCCCTAGCTGCCACTGTGGAGCGTGCCCAGTTCCCATTGGTCCAGGGGGACTTGGCGCCCATGGAGGAGATAGGTCATTCACTAAACCCAATAGGACATACACTTCCCAGAACATACCCAGCTGTGATGCAGTGCTTCACCAGGGGGAGGATACACTCACCACATTCTGCTCTGGGATTCCAGGGCCAAGAGGGTAAACAGTGATAGCAGACTGAGTTGAGTGTCTCTTCCTGGAGACACATGGCTGAGGACCAGGGTAGAGGAGGACAAAATGTTTCATGACCTCTCAAAGTCTTACATAGCTCACCCTTGTCACTCAGGACCTCTGTACCTCACCAACTGGCTTAAGCGGACATTCTCATCCAATCTGGACCTGCCTCTGGGGGACTGGATCCAGAGCTCTTCACTGTCTGTGCTTATTCTTGGTCAGCAAGACCTATCTTTGAGAACCATGTCTCTAATCAATTTTTGTGGAAGCCTGTGCTATTTAACCCTGAGGACAGCCCTCTGAGCTTGATTCTTCCATCATCCCTGTCTTAGAGATGAGGAGACTGTGATCAGAAGCCCTCCCTCTCCTGCCAAGGATCACACACCCAGGGAATAGAAAAACTGGCATTTGAGCTGAGCACTGAGAACTTCAAAGGCTGTTTTGTTTCTACCAGGTTACCCTGCACTGAACACAATAATTATTTTTTACCTGCAGACACTATCAATCATAGAACTGAAGAAAAACTTGGAATCTCAGCAGAAAGGAAAAGGCTTATTCTCCACAGTTGACTTGTATCTTCTTTCCCTGGTCTTACCCATCTTCCTCCCTCCCTATGGTTTGTTCTACATGCCTTCTTTTTATCTAAGAATTTCTGCCAAGCCACAATTTCCTGTGTTTTGTTTTGTTATCCAGGGAAGAAAGTAGTGTCTGCTGGCCTGATCTGTGACTTGGGGCCATAATTGCTTCTGGACTGTTTGGGTCCAAAGGACTTGCTAAACATCTCAAAGAAATACCACAGCCTTCCGGTTCTTTCATCTCTATGGTGGAAGTTAAATAGAAGAGGATTAGCATTATTGGCACACTGTTAAGTACCATAGCGCAGGGGAAAAAATATGTGTACGCTTACTCCTCATCACAACAATTTGATGTAGGTATCATTACTCCCACTTACACAGATGGGAAAACTGAGAGTCTTAGAGGTGAAGTGGTCTGTCCAAGGTCACACCTCTGGGATATAAGAGCTGAGATTTGAACCTAATCTGTCTGATTACCAGTCTATAATCTATCTCTTGTATCACACTTCTTCTTAAAATGTATTTTTTTCATTGTAAGTCAACTCTCATTAGATGTAATTGACTTATAGTAAAATGCCCTCATTTTAAGTGTACAGTTTGATGAGTTTTGACAAACGGATATATCCTGTAACTGGTGCCATAATCAAAATATAAAATATTTCCATTACCCTAAAGTGTTCCCTTGTGCCCCTTGGTGGTCCTTTCTACCCCCAGATCAGGTAACCATTAACCTGCTTTCTGTCACTATAGATTAGATTTGTCTTTCTAGAACTTCATATAAGTGGAATCATACAATATGTCCACTTCAACACATGAATTGGAAGGGCATAGATATTCAGTCCATAAGCTGTGTTTAGTTACAAATTAATTTTTTAAAATAGGATATAAATCTATTCAGATTTTCTATTTCTTCTTGGGTCAGTTTTGGTACATTGCATTCTTTTAGGGAATTTGTCCCCTTCATATAAGTTGTCAAATTTATTGATATTTTGTTCATAATATTTTCTTATTATCTTTTTAAATACTTGCAGTATCTGTAGTGATGTTCCCTCTTTCATTCCTGAATTGGCACTTTGTATCTATTTTCTTTTATTCTTGAGAAGTCCAGCTAGAGTATTTTCAATTCTATTGATCATTTCAGAGAACCAGTTTTTACTTTCATTAGTTTTGTTTGTTGTTTATCTGTTTTCAATTTTATTGTTTTCTGCATATTTCTTTCCTTCTGCATATTTTGGGTTTCATTTACTCTTCTCTTTCTAGCTTCTTAAGGTGAGAGCTTAGATCATTGATCCAATTCTCTGCCTTTTGGTTCAGAATTTACATTTTGTCTGCTTAATCTTTCATCTCCAGTGTTGTATAAATATTTTACCCACTATTACTCATTCTTTTGTTATTTTGGAACATGCCTTGTTTACTCTAATATAATCTGTTTTGATGGATTTAGTAGAACTATCCTTTATTTTTCTTCACATCCTGCACAAATATTTATGTAGTGTTCTGCATGTAGTATGTACTTAATAAATGATTATTAAAATGACAAATAGTATTTTAGTGTGTTTCCAAGCACTAGATACAAATGGGGGGCAGGGAGGAGGAAGGAAGACAGGGCACATAATAGGGGTTGGGCTTAATATTTCTGTTTGGTCATCCAAAGTCAGCTCAGACATCATCTCCTTCTTGGAAGGAGCCTCTACTGGTGAAGAACATCACTCATTCAGTTTTCTTTATCTTGCATATACTTCTATTATTGCACTTATGTTGTATCATAATATTTAAAAGTTTAGTTTATGAGTCTGTCTCTCCTACTCTAGTCTTAATTTTTCAACAGCAGGGCCCCTGTCTTGTCTCTCAGTGCCTAACACAATGCCTGACATATAGAAATCATTCAAGAGGTGTTTATTGGGTAAATGAAAGAACAAAAGGCCCTTCTCTGCCTCTGGAGTCTGGTGAAACATTCAGAACATATGTAATAATCTGTGCATTCTGCTGTGCTGTATTTCAGAGGATAAACATGCAGGTCTATTGTGTTGTCGAAATGCAATTTAAATGGAAAAACGTTCAGCATGTGTTGTAAGTTACTGCTCTCTCTCAGAGCAGGGTCCGGAATCAATCAATGCCTTGGACCCAACAGCAAGTGGGCAACACTGCCACCCACCTTCATCTGTCTTGAAAGAAAATAGCTGGTTTAAACTAACCTAAGCTCTCCTGTCTTTGTTCCCAGAGGTGAGGACTGTTTCACAAAGAGAGGAGAGTCTGCATCTCCACTGTTTCAGAAATACTGAATTCAGAGCAATCACATAATAAGAAATGTCCCTCAACTCCAGCCAGATCAATGTGTTCCCCTCCCCAGGGCTGTTATCACAGTGCCCTTGCCAAAGCTCTCTACTTCATCATCTCGCATGTGCTTAGTTCTCGTTTTCCAAGCACCTTCGCACCCACTACCTTTTCCAGCTATCACAACAGCTGCTACAAGTTCCAGAGATCACTGAATAAAGGAAAAAGATCCAGCTGGAGCTAGACAGCACTGACTTGGCTTCTGCTCTGCCACTTACCTGTGTGTGGCAAGGGACAAATGTCTGCACCTCGTCGAGTCTCGGTTTTCTCACTTGTGAAATGGAGATAATAATACATACCACATAGGCTTCTTGTGATGGTTGGAGATAATTTGTATAACCCATGTGTTTGGTACCTGATAGGTGCTTGATAGATTGCAGTTAATATTTTCATATTTGTAACTGTTGTAATACTTTGAGGTCTTGTGGCAATTCCAGGTGAGATTAAACCAGTTAGAGTAAAACAGTATGAATAGACATCATATTGCTGCCCCTTTACTGCCTCCCAGAACAACAACTTCTATGGGCAAGAACAGAAGGAACTTAAACAAACAAAAACAAAAACAAAAACAAAAACCTCCTGAAATTAAATGGAACAGAAGAAGGCCCTGTGACTTAAATAATGCAGGAGGGCAGCTCAATCCACCCTGGAATCTGTGTAGACCTTGCACTTAAAGGGATTGCTTTGGAGAATCTGGTGTTAGTTAATCTGTTTCTATGACAATAATTTAACCAGAAATTGAACTAGTACCTCCTCTGTGCTAGATGTTGTGCTTAGGGAGATAAATGAATGAACACATCAGTAACCGAATGAACCTTTGCTCTCCAACAGAAGGCTGTACAAAAAGCACAGAGGACGGACTCACTAACTTTGTCTGGGAGAATTGGGGTGAGGCTCCACAGAAGAGTCTTGAAGGATAGATGGGTTTTCTTCAGATGATGCTATCACTGAGTCTTAGCAGCGTGATGCGATTTTTACAAAGGTCAGCTGTGGAGGACAATAAAGTTTCAGGTATTAGCTTGGCCCTGATGGTGGAGTGTTTGCTCTGGAGTTGAATAGAACTGAGTGAGAATCTATGCTCTACCATTGATGAACTGGGAAACCTTGGATAAGTTAGCTCAGTGCTTGAACTTACTTAAACTGGAGATACTAGTAATACCTACCCTGGGGATTTTAAGAGATTAATAAATAATTTCCCATTTGAACTGAACTAATTGAAAGGGCAGAAATTAGATAAATGAATGCCAAATGCTGCTTTACTACTAATAAAACTGTCTTCAAAAACTTGGATGTCTAGAAACGAAGGTCTTCCTAATACTGTGCCCCAACATTAATCATATTCATTAGGCACCGGCAGAAAAGGCACACAGCTTCTCTCTTCTGGCAGATCTGCTCCACTAAGCTTACTCTGAGCCTTTGCAAGCAGACCAAAATGCATCCTTTCTTTAGGCAGGCAGATCAAAGAGTGGTACTGGATGTGGCCAAGCCATGTGTGTTTAGTTCCTTTTTTCCTTAACCCGTCAATGGGATGAGCAACTCTCCCCAGGGAGATTGAGAGGGTGAGTAAGAGGCCAAGAGTTTTATTCTAATGGAGATCCTTCCACATGGAAACATGAAGCCACAGAGAGTGGGAGGCTGCCTCCAACACCTACAGTGAGGTGTTATTGTGAGAATGAATATGACGTAATATATACAAAATACTAAGCACAATGCCTGGCACACAGTAAGCGCTGAACAAATGCTAGTCTTCATGATTGTTGTTATGGTAGCAGATTGGCAGGGCCCAACATTATTGTCTTATATTCTTCCATTAAAATATCCATGAAGATATGCAAAAAGACTAACACTGGAAACTAAGGAGGAGACTATATACCAATGTCTGAGGGGGAGTTTTTTCCAGTTGTACTGTTGATACAGGTATATACCCGGGACTATACTCTCCTTTAGAAAGCATAGAACCCTCTTTCGGGAAGGAGTCTAAACTGACCCCAAATATCAACAAACCCTATGCAGCTACATCCCTTCTGCATTTGGGGCTTATTTTTTTTTAAGTTATTTATTTTATTTTTGAGAAAGAGAGCATGAGAAGGAAGGGGCAAAGAGAGAGAGACACAGAGAGAGAATCTCATGCAGGCTCTGCACTATCAGCACGGAGCCCCATGAGGGGGCTCAAACTCATATGCACCCAGGTGCCCCTATTCTTGGATTATTTTAGATCCTTCTCTCACTTGGTGTCTCTGACCAATACTTGGTTAAAATTTTTCCCTTTAAAACTTCACAGAAATTTCTGAATTTTCTTAAGTTATTCAATGTTGCCAAAGAGAAATCTGATTTTGTTCCTTTGTAGATAATCTGGGATTTTGGTTTTCTTCATTTGTTTGTTTTGCATAGATTGTTACAGAATTTTTTTGGTTTTCCTTAAAATTCAAAAAATATCATCAGGAACATATATATTAATATCACCTGGAACATACCAACCCATATTGATCTCCAGTCACTGACCTTTTTTTTCCACTGAAAAATAGCTTCTTTCATTAAAATTTAGATTCTTATTTTTGTTTTATTTGTTCTAATATTTTCTTCAGGAACAATTCAATTTTATAAAATCATGTCCAACATTGATATTATTAGTAGTATTACTTTTGAAGTTAATTTACAAGCTCTCTTTTTATCTCAAACCATTGCTGATAAAACTCACTTCTCCTTTTTCAAAGAGACCATGACTCCTTGGATCTTATTGAAAATAATAAAGAAAGTCCTTTCAAAACATTTTCTGACACCTGTAGTAAGTAGTTTTTTGTTTTGTTTTTGTGTGTGTACTAAGTAGTTTTTAGAGTTATGATTTTCCTCTGAGCCTAGAGAATAATTTTTTCATTTCTTTTATGCTATAATAATTTTTATAGGATTCCTTTTTTACTGTTGTCTTATTCTTAAACAAGGCCCAATCTTTGTGAACAGGTGAGAACTGTGGGATCTCCTTGGTTTCTCTCCCTGTGCACTTGGGTGCTGGAGTACTCCTCTTCAAGATCTAGACTTAGAATAGGTTTAGATATACACAGCCCCTTGTCCAGGGCAGGGCAGGGCAAGTAAGCATCTCATGAGTAGGACTAAGGTGAGCTCTCCTCTTCCCCTGATGTTTGGGTCATATGCTTCCATTATTTCTTCTGTCAGAGAGACTATCAAAGACCACAACCTTTTTCCTCCACCACTACCCCATCTCCAACTACTGCACTTCCCTAAAGTCTATCATTTCTACCAGAAAGGTTTTCTTTGGATAAGTGCTCATTTTAGGAAGAAATATATCACATGTCCTGAGAAATGTAGCTTTTGGATATGTGTGGGGTGGAATTTATGGAAATGAGAGGATAGGACCACATCTATCGAGCTCCAAAGACAGTCCCCAAGGGGCACCTGGGTGGCTCAGTCGGTTAAGAATCCAAGTCTTGATTTTGGTTCAGATCATGATTTCATGGTCTTGGGATCAAGCCTCACATCATGCTCCACACTGAGTGAGGGGCTTGCTTGGGATTCTCTCTCTCCTTCTCTTTCTGCCTCTCCTGTGCTCGTGTTCTCTCTCTCTCTCACACAATAAATAAACTTTAAGTTAAAAAAAAATAGTCCAAGAATGTTAAATTGTTGTACAATAGGTTGTAAGCATTAAGAACAAACTCGAACATAAAATATTGAATATAAAAACTTGACTGTGTCAGTTAGGGTCCTGTCAAGAAAAAGTACCCATCTAGGCATTTCAAAAGGAGGGAAATTTAATACAGACTATTTGTTTCTTAGGGGTTGGTCTTCTTCAAGATACAAATAGTCCATTACTTCTCAAATTTTAATGTATATTTAAATCACCTGGGACCTTTTTCAGTGCAAATTCGAATTCAATAGGTTTGGGAGCCTAAGATGCTGCGTTTTAAGAAGTTCCCAAATAAAGCCAATTCTGCTGGCCCATGAACCAATTTTTGAAAAGCAAGGAAACACAGGGAGTTGAGGCAACCAGAGATTAGCAATAGCAGGAAGACATACTTTTCCTTGGAGTTGAAGGAACACCAAGAGGAGATATTGTTTCCAAAGCCTAGAACTTGGCATCATCAAGGGGTAGCTAGCAACATGGCTAGGCCTTCCTGATGGGAGCCAGAACTAAGGTGGAGGGGCTGTTTGTCAGGATCAGAAGTTACAGTGGAGACGCAGCTCCCGCTGGAGACCTAACTGGAGGCAGAGAGATAGAGAGTAAATACCCTGGTCTCTCTCCTCCTTCTAGCCTCTGATCTTCTGTAAGCTTTTTCTACTAGCTAGAAGTACCTTCTCCAGTATAGCATGCAGCCTCTCTGACTCTCAGCTTCTCCCTCTGGGTCACTCTTAAACTTCTTATTCCTTTAATATGCTGAACAATTAAGTTTGATTTCAACTTGTCTCCAGTTTCTACCTCCAAAGTGGTGCAAGCCAAACATGTCACAAAGGGTTCTTTAGGATATAGGATCCACCTTCTCAGAAAGAGCTGGAGAGATGGAGTAGAAAATGAGTGAGGGGGAAATAGCAAATATAGTTGAATTAGTAACAGACATAATTTTTCTTTAATGCTTATCATACTATGTGGCTCCTATCTTCCAGGGCCTTGAACGCACAGCAGCAAAGTCTGATCCCTTACCATGGAAAGCTTTTCCCCATCTGTGACTGGTTAACTCTTGCTCACCATTTAGACCTTAGCTTAAATGTCTCTTATTAACAGAAAGCTCCCTAACACTCCAGCGTAGGTAAGCTATACCTGAAGTAATTCCTCAGAATATCTTTTCCTTGCTTTTCACTTGTAGCATGAAATCCTGTATTTGTGTGATTATATTCTATGTCTCTGTCACCCACTAGGTCATAAGTTTCATGAGGGCAAAACTTGTGTCAACTTTGTTAAATGCTGTATTTCCCATGCCTGGAAAACTACGCTAATACATGGATGTACCTTTCCATTGCATTTATATGAAAAAGTAGGTTGGGTAATTTGGTGGCTGAAGAGCATATTCCTGATTTTAGTATTTGTGTGTGAATATTGGACTAATGAGATTTTTGGAAGGCATTTGGCCTTGGTAATGAGCTAGTTAATCAGGAGTTGATATCCTAAAATTTCATAAGTTGCATTACAAGTGTACCTACCTAAAGCTGACCTTTAAAACAGATAGTAACAAGTTACCATTTGTTGAGCACTTACTCTGTGCCAGACACTGGGCTGTTTTGTAGACATTATATCATTTAATCTTGACCACCACCTGTGAGGCTGTTTCTATTCCCATTTGACTAAGGAGGATACTGAAACTCAGAGAGATGGAATGATGTCCTCCAGCTCAAAAGTAACAGAATAAGGATTAAGATCCTTGTCTTTCTGTATTAATCAACCAATGTAATTAATTTGTACAACTTCTATACAACTAGTTTTAGGTTTAATTTAGTAGACATTTTTCTCCTTTTTTCTATCTCAAAGGGAAAAAAGGGAAATGACCTAAGCTGTGATTTTAGCTTCAGGGAACTTTATTGCTTGGGGAGAAAGGTGGGTGATGCGGGCACCTGTTTGGACAGAGGTGTGGCAGCCCCCAGGGAATCCAGGATGGAATATATAGGTCTCTTCCCTGCAAAGAGTCAAGAGGAATCTTTGTGGGAAGTTAAGTTCAAATCGGAACCATGAAAATGTTTGGCAGGTTGAATTCAGTGGTATCCCAGCTCACAAGAGCTGACTTAAATTTTCAGGTACTTTGCGAGCTGAGTATTAGATGTAACCATTACTAAAAATTAAATTTTACAAACTTATAATTTAACATTGTATTTAAAATGAAGGTAATGCAAGCTTGAAACTCATCACTTCCTAATTATTTTACTACAATTTTCCATTATTTATGCTCTTGAGTTGTTTATATCTGTTGAAACTGAATGGTAAAAATACATGCAATGATATGCCACTGTGCATCTCTTCCTAACTCTGTGTTCAGTAATATATGCATGTCTCTTGAAATGGTCTGTTGTGGAGTATTTACACCATGGAAGTCAACAAGTGGTACAAATCAGCTTCTGCCCTCCTGAAATCTGGTTGCTAAACATTTATCAGGACAGCATTGGTTTAATCCCTGGGAAAAGGGAAAGTGCAAAGACAATGTTAAAACAACGGTAGTAATTAAAACTGTAGTTGCTTGGAAAAAGAAATCAAGAAAATGGTCCCATTTACGATTGCATCAAAAGTAATCAAATGCCTAGGAATATACTTAACCAAGAAAGTGAAAGATCTGTATTCTGAAAACTATAAAACACTGATGAAAGAAAATGAAGATGACACAAACACATGGACGGGTATTCCATGTTCAGAGATTGAGAGAACATATATTGTTAAAATGTTCATACTACCAAAAACAGTCTATAGATTTAATGTGATCCCTATAAAAACCCACAGCATTTTTCACAGAACTAGAACAAATAATCCTAAAAACCACAAAAGACCTTGAGTAGTCAAAGCAATCTTGAAAAAGAAAAACAAAGCTGGAGGTATCACAATTCCAGATTTCAAGTTTTACTACAAAGCTGTTGTAATCAAAAGAGTATGGTACTGGCACCAAAAATAGACACATAGATCAATAGAACACAATGGAAAACCCAGAAATAAACCCGCGAGTATGTGGTCAATTAGTCTTTGACAAAGGAGGCAAGAATATTTAAACTTTTTAATGTTCATTTTTGAGAGAGAGAGAGAGAGTTGGGGAGGGGCAGAGAGACAGGGAGTCACGGAATCTGAAGCAGGTTCCAGGCTCTAAGCTGTCAGCACATAGCCCGACGTGGGGCTCAAACTCACAAACTGCAAGATCATGATCTGAGCCGAAGTTGGATGCTTGACTGACTGAGCCACCCAGACGTCCCAGGAAGCAAGAATATATAACGAGAGAAAGACAGTCTCTTCAACAAATGGTGCTGGGAAAAATGGACAGCTATATGCAAAACAATGAAACTGGACCACTTTCTAACACCATATACAAAAATAAACTCAAAATGGATTAAAAACTTAAATGTGAGACTTGAAACCATAAAAATTCTAGAAGAGAGCACAGGGGGGTAATTTCTCTAACATTGGCCATAGTAATACTTTTCTGGATGTATCTCTAAGGCAAGGGAAACAAAAACAAAAAACTATTAGGACTAAGTCAAAATAAAAAGATTTTTCGCAGCAAAGGAAACCATCAACAAAACAAAAAGGCAACCTACTAAATGGGAGAAGATATTTGCAAATAATATATCAGATAAGGGGTTAATATACAAAGTATATAAAGAACTTATACAACTCAACACCAAAAAAAGCCCCACAATACAATCCAGTTAAGAATGGACAGAAGATATCAACAGACATTTCTACAAAGCAGACATACAATGGCCCACAGGCACATGAAAAGGTACTCAACATCACTTATCAGGGACATGTAAATCCAAACTGCACTGAGATATCACTTCATACCTGTCAGAATGGCTAAAATAAAAAAGATAAGAAACAACAAGTGTTGGTGAGGATGTGGAGAAAGAGGAGCCCTCATGCACTGTTGGTCAGAATGCATACTGGTGCAGCCACTGTGGAAAACAGTGTGGAGTTTCCTCAAAAAATTAAGTATAGAATTACCATATGATCCAGTAATTCCACTACTGGATATTTACTAAAAAAATACAAAAACACTAATCCGAAAGGATATATGAACCCCTATGTTTATTGCAGCATTATTTATTATAGCCAAACTATGGAAGCAGCCCAAGTGTCCATCAATACATGAATGGATAAAGACTGGGTGTGTGTGTGTGTGTGTGTGTGTGTGTGTGTGTGTGTGTGTATACACACACACACACACACAATGTATATATTGGGATACATAGAATGGATAAAGAAGATGTAGTGTGTATGTGTGTGTATGTATGAAACTTAGAGGTAATGTGTGAATGTATGAAGTGTGAAGCTTATGTTTACAAATTTTACACTAGCCCCATCCTGCCACTCTCCTGCTACTGTCCTGCTATCCATGACTATGGAAAGCTATAAGATGTTTGTGTTTATTTTCCCGCATCCTGTCTTTCGCTAGTCAACATTTACCCCATTGGGAGTTCACTTTCCCTCACTTCTGGGTTGCATTATCAGACTTCTTGGCTGCTGTGGGTAGTCAGATCCCATACCCTATGGAGTGGCATCTCATCTGAGTCTGGAGGTTGTAGGAGGAGCCATAGACTCCAGGTAAGTGGCTGGCCAGCCTTAGGCAGCAAAACCACTGAATTCTCGTAGCATATGATTGCTACTTGCTTGAATGAAGTTCTTTGGCCTGGGTGGGGAGTGAAGCAGAACAAATGGCTGGGGGTCCAGGAGACAGGTGAGGCCGAGACATTACGAGGATGAACAAAAAAATAGTTCAGTTTGTGGGGCTGCTGCTCGTATCCACATCGCAGGGCTACTGTGTGGATTAAATGCATGACTAGTTGTAAAATGCTTAGAAAGGCACCTGGTATAGAGGTCTCAGATACTATTAGCTAAAATGTAATCCAACTTATCTTTTTCTCCATAGACACTGATCTTTGTGAAATGCTCAGAAAAGTCCTCTTCACTCAGCTATGATAAAAATAGCATCCATCTGGATTTCATTTTGGCACATGAAGTGAGGTCAGAATGATGCTTTATGTTTTTCCAAATGACTTGACACCAGTCCAAGCACCATGCGTTGAATATTCCGTATTTCTTCCTTTGCTTTGAAATTGGATTTATAATACATTAAATTTGTATGCTTTTGCTAATTTGCTAACCTTTTATTCTGTTCTATTGATAAAGCTATACATTCTATTGTACTATTTTAGGGATTGTAGCTTTATGATAATAATGCATTGGAGGACATGATCCCATTTCTGCTCTTTTTTTAAAAAGGATTTTCCCATCTATTTTCACATGTTTATAATTTTAGATGAAGTTAAGAATCTTTTTTTCAAATTCCTTCTTCTCAAAAAATCCTGCTGGGATTTTGATTGTGAATACATTGAGCTTATGGTTACGTTAGGAAAAAATTATGATGATAAAATTTGCTCTGAAGAAACTGAGATACTGCTCTCTATTTATTCAAGATTTAATGCTTCTTGGTAGAATTTTGTGGTTTCTTGTAAACACCAAACATTTTTTATTACATTATTCCGGGATAATTTATAATTTTCTGTAGTTGTGTATGGAATGTTTTCTTCTATCATGCATTTAACTTGATTACTGTTTGTATATCAGAAATCTATTAGCCTTTAGCTATTGGCTTTTACCAGATTGACTGAGGTAGATTCTGTAGTATTGTTGAACGCACCTATTTTAAGTGTGCATTTCAATGATTTTTAGTAACATTGCTGAATGATGCCACTATCACCATAATTAAGATTTTTTCCTTCTTCCAATAAAACCTCACATGCCGCTTTAGAGTTAATCCCAGCTCCCATCCCCAGCCCTACGTGAACACTCATCTACTTTCTGGCTGTATAAATTTTCTGGATAATTCATATAAATGGAAATATGAAGTCTCTGGTGTCTGGTTTTCTTTCATTTAGCATAATGTTTTTCAAGGTTCATTTATAACGTTGCATGTGTTAGTAGCTTGTTTCTTTTTACTGCTGAATAGTGTTCCACTGTGTGTTTATATCACATTTTCTCAATCCCGTCACCAGCAATGGGCATTTAGATTGTTTTCAGTTTTGTGCTATTTTGAACAATGCTACTACAAACATTTGCATAAAGTCTTTGTGTGGACATATGTTTTTATATATTTTGGGTAGATACATAGGAGTGAAATTGGTGGGTTGTATAGTAATTTCATGTTTAGCTTTTTGAAAAGCTGACAAAGTATTTTCCAAAGTGGCAACATTATTTTATATTCCTGCTAGCAATGCATGAAGGTTCTCTATTAACTTCAAAACTTTATTTTGTATGTGACTACTTTGTTGAATAATCTTTTACTTCCTAATTGTTTTTCTCTTGATATTTACATTAGTGTATACTCTCAGTTGCAAGTGACAGCCTTCCAACTTAAACTAGCTTAAGGAAAAAAAAGAAATGTATTGGTTTATGTAAATCAGAAGGACAAATGAAGCAATCATATGCTACTAGAATTCAGAGACTTAAAAGATAATCAAAAGATTTCTTTCCCCTATGCTTTTTAATATTTATCAGTGTTGAGTATCTTGTTGGATGCTGAATGATGACAGTTTTTCTCCTTTTATTTCTTTCTAATGGATTGTTAATCAAGCTTTTGCTGTCATATCATCCTTGATTCTCTAGAAGCAACCCAATTGGCCATATTGTATTGTTATTTTACATATTCCTTCACTTTATTTGCTAATACTTTGTTTAGAATTTTTATTGCTAAATAAATGGGCAATCTTGATCTTTTTAGCTTGTTTTGTACAATCTTTAACCAATCTGGTTATTACAATGATTGTTAATGAGTTGGAGAGTTCTCTATGTATTTATGTGGCTTGAAATAATTTGAGTAGAATTATTATAATCTGTGCTATAGCTTAGGTGAAGATTGGTTCTAAACCCATTTGGACTTAGTGCCATTTTCAATGGTAGATTTCTTGACACTTTTCAACTGCCTTTAAAATTGAATTTACAGTCGGAATCTCACCAGACTTACTGCCAAAATCAGCCTTTTACAGGGAATTTTAATAGAATCCAGAACTTCACAATACAATATTAAATATCCAGGATATAATCTTAAATTACTTGACACACAAAACGCCAGAAAATGTGATCAATTCTCAAGAGAAAAGACAAACAACAGATGCTAATCCTAACGTGTCCTAGACATTGGAATTATCAATGACTTTAAGCAGCTATTATATCTGTGCTACATTAAATAAAGGTAAGCATTCTTGAAATGAATAGAAAGGCAAAATCTCAAAGAAATATAAAATGCAAGAAGGACCAATTGGAAATTTTAAAACTGAAAAGTGTAATATCTAAGCTAAGAAATTCATTGGATGAGAAAATGACAGAGGAAAGAATCTGTGAATATGAAAATGGAGCAGTAGATTTCCAGTTGGAAAAACAGAAATTAAAAAAAAAATGACAAAAAAAAAGAACAGAAGTTCAGGTACCTGTGGGATGATATAAAAAAGTCTGATGTTTATGCATTGGAGTTGCCTAAAGAGAGGAGAAAAGATGGGTTGAGAAAAAGTATTTGAAGAAATAATGATGAAAAACAACCTAAATTTGGTGAAAGCCATAAATTTGTATTTCAAGAAGATCACTGAATTCCAAACAAGGTAAACTAAAAAACCCATACCTAAAAATCCATCATAGCAAGACTTCTAAAAACCAAAGAAAAAGAAAAAAAATCTTGGACACAGCTAAAGAAAAATGACATATTTGAACAAGGGAACAATAATTTTTTAAGACTGTGGATTTCTTACCAGAAACCTTGAAGGCCAAAAAACAGTGGAATGAAATCTTTAAGGAAAAAAACCTGTCAATCCCAAATTCTATATCCAGGGAAGATATGCATTAAGAATGAAGGTGAAATAAGATACTCTCATATGAATAAAAACTGAGAGAAGTGATCCATCACCACTAGCCCTGGTCTTAAAGAAGTATCAGGGGAAGTTATTCAGCTTAAAGGAAAATGATACCAGAGAGATCCTTGGAACTTCAGGAATGAAGGAAGAGTAACAGAAATGGTAAATACCCCTGTATATGGAATGGATGATTTTTCTTTTTGCAAGTGTTTTTTCTTTTCTTTAGTTTTTGAAGAACTAAAATT
Source organism: Panthera tigris (assembly GCF_018350195.1). Lineage (NCBI taxonomy): Eukaryota > Metazoa > Chordata > Mammalia > Carnivora > Felidae > Panthera > Panthera tigris. The sequence continues at coordinate 68,437,460 of NC_056669.1, read as the reverse complement.
TTTTTAGTTATTTATATATTTATTTCTCTATATATATTTATATATATTCTATATATATAGTTCTTTATATATTTATATATATATTTGCTGAAAGCAAATATAAAATTGTCAGTGTATCTAGATGTATTATATATGGCAACTGTAGAAAAGAAAGAGGAAGGTAATGGTTGTAAGACATCTCCATTTTACTTGATATGATAAAGTATTTATTCTAAAGAGGCTGTGAAGTTAGTCATGTATATTGTAATCCCTAGAGTAACCATTAAATTTGAACTTATTTATTTCTGGAGACATTCATTGGCCTGAAATCTACCCTGTTAATAGCCCTTCCAACTGTCTGAATCAATGTTTGCATGGTGTATATTTTTCCATCTTTTTATTTTTATTATTATATTTAAAATTTACTTTTTTTTTTTTAAATTGAGAGAGAGAGAGAACAGGGGAGAGGGGCAGAGAGAGAGAGAATCTTAAGCAGGCTCCCTGCTGAGTGTGGATACCAATGTGGGGCTCAATCACTGAGATCAGAAACTGTGTGATCGTGACCTGAGCCAAAACCAAGAGTCAGACACTTAACCGACTGAGCCATTCAGGCACCCCGATATATCTCTTTATTGAAGTGAGTTTCTTATAGGCAACACACAGTTGGACTTCACATGTTTTTATCCAAAATGATAATTTTTACCTCTTAATTCGGGCAATTAGACCATTTATATTTAATATGATTACTGATACAGTTAGATTTAAGTCTATCATCTTTTTTTTCCTATTTGTGCACTCTATGCTTTGTTACCTTTTCCCTCTTATGCTAACTTCTTTTGGATTTTTTAAACTTTTTTTAAAGTTTATTTATTTATTTTGAGGGGTGGGGAAGGGCAGAGAGGGAGGGACAGAGAGAATCCCAAGCAGGCTCCATGCTATCAGTGCAGAGCCTGATGTGGGGTTCAACCTCATGATTATGGGATCATGAATTGACCTGAGCTGAAATCAAGAGTCAGATGCTTAACTAACTAAGCTATCCAGGCGCCCCTCTTTTGGATTAATTGAATTTTTTTTTGTGATTTCATCTCCTATATTACAATATTAGCTATAACTCTTTATTGTTTTAGAAATTACTATAGGGTTTATAATATACATCTTTCACTTATCACATTCTAGCTTCAAATGATGTTATACCACTTCATATATAGTAACATAACGTTTCAATAGTATGCTTCCACTTCTTTCCTTCTAAACTTTGTGCAATTGTTGTCCTATATTATGTTGTTAAACTCACATTAAATAGTAATTGCTTTTGTCTGGAGTCAATTACCATTACAGGCATTGATATACGAGAGGAATCTTATATATTTATGTATGTAGTTACCATTTGCAATACTCTTTCTTCCTTTGTATAAACCCACATTTTCATCTGATAACTCTTTGTTTCTGCCTGAAGGATGTTTTAAAATATTTCTTGTAGTGTGGTTCTGCTGGTAGAGAATTTTTTCAGCTTTTTAATATCTGAAAAACATCTAGTTTACTTTCATTTTTTGAAAGATATTTTTGCTGGGTATAGAATTGTAGGATGACAGTTTATTTTCTTTTGGCATTTTATTCATTTATTTATTTTATTTAAAAAAATATTTATTTTGAGTCATACAGAAGCAGCACAAGCAGAGAAGGGGCAGAGAGAGAGAGAGTTGGGGGGGAGGGAGAATCTCAAGCAGGCTCCACTCTGTCAGCACAGAGCCTTATGTGGAGCTCGATCTCAGGAACTGTGAGATCATCTCCTTAGTTGAAACCAAGAGTCAGTCACCCAGGTGCCCCTTCTTTCAGCATTTTAAAGATGTTATTTGTTGTCTTCTCACTTACATTGTTTCTGGCAAGTTATCTTTGTTTCCATATATGTCATATATTGTTTTGTTTTAATTTTTTTAAGCTGGCTGCTTTTAGGTTATTTAGTTTTGTCACTGGTTTTGAACAAATTTGATTATGATGGACCTTGGTATAGTTTTCTTCAAATTTCTTGTGCTTGGAGTTTGTTGAAATTCTTGGCTCTATTGACTTACAGTTTTCATCAAATTTTGAAAGATTATGGCCATTTTTTCTGTAAATATTTTTCTACTATCACATTTTCTCTCCTTCAAGGACTTTAACTACCAACACATTAGCCACATACTGTTTTCCCACAGCTTATTAAGAAAATTTTCTTTTTATTCTTTTGGATAGTTTCTATTGTTCCATCTCTAGGTTCATTAACCTTTTTTTTCCTGCAAAATCTAATTTGCCATTACTTTTATCCAGTGTATTTTCCAACACATGTTATAGTTTTCTTCTCTAGAATTTTTAGTTGGTTCTTTTTTTTCATATATCTTTCATGCTTTCATTTAATTTTTCTTAACATGAGGAATATAGTTATAATAACTGTTTTTTTAATTTTTAATGTTTATTTGTGAGAGAGAAAGACCGAGTGTGAGTAGGGGAGGGGCAGAGAGAGGGGAGGCACAGAACTCAAAGTAGGCTCTAGGCTCCATCCTGTCAGCTCAGAGCCCAGCATGAAGCTTGAACCCACGAACCATGAGATCATGACCTGAGCTGAGGTTGGACACTCAACTGACTGAGCTACCCAGGTGCCCCATTATAGTAACTGTTTTAATGACTATGTTTGCTAATTCTAATATCTGTGTTACATCTGGTTTGTTTCTATTAATTAATTTCTCAATATGGGTCCTGTTTCCTTCCTCTTTTATATTCGGGAATTTGGGGTTGGATTATAGACATCATAAATTTTTCTGTAATGCATGTTGAATATTTTTGTTTTTTCCCTTTGTTCTGGGGCACACTTAAGACACTTGGAACAATTTGAGCTTTTCAGGTTTTGCTTCTAAGCATTTTTTTTCAATGTTTATTTTTGAGAGACAGAGACAGCGTGAGTGGGGGGAGGGCAGAGAGAGAGGGAGACACAGAATCCAAAGCAGGCTCTAGGCTCTGAGCTGTCAGCACACAGCCTGATGCGAGGCTGGAACTCATGAACTGTGAGATCATGACCTGAGCTGAAGTTGGATACTTAACTGACTGAGCCACTCAAGTGCCCCTTTAGTTTTGCTTTTAAAATGTATTAGTCAGAGGAGCCTGGGTGGCTCACTCCGTTATGCACCTGACTCTTGATTTCAGCTCAGGTCATGATCTTACAGTTTGTTAATTTGAGCCCTGCTTAGGGCTCTGTACTGGCAGTGCAGAGCTTGCTTGGAATTCTTGCCACCACCACTCCCCTCACCAAAATAAATAAATGAACGTAAAAAGTAAAAACAATAAAATTTATTAGGCAAAACTGAAGTAGTGCACAGTAGAGGACTAATAATTCTCCACTATTGAGACAAGAGACTTCTGTATATCCTACCTCACATTCTGAGAATCATAAAGTTTCTCAATCTAGGTGGTGGGATCAGGCACCATTCCTAGCTATAAGTGAGCACTGGGCATTGTTACTTCTAAATTCTTTAGAAAGTTCTTTCCCTAGAGATGGCTAGTTTTGTCACACACACGTACTTATAGTCAACTGAAAACTCGAGGGACCCCTCTGCAGATCCCTGAGTTCTCTGTGTTACTCCATTTTCTCTTGTACTATGCCCATCAATACAAGTCACCTTAGTTTCCCCAGGGTCTCAGCTATATCTCCTTAACTCAAGGATTATTTCCTTTTGATGAACTGGCCCCTTTATCATTATTAAATGTCCTTTTTGTATCCATGGCAATATTCTTTGTTCTACATCTTGATATCATTACTGATGTATCATCCTTCTAAGTATTCTACTCAATTCCCTTGAATTGTGAGGGTTTTCATGCTGGCTGGCAGGAAAATGAACTATTCCTGGCTCCGTGTGAGCTTTGGGGATTGATCCCTCTGATCTTTTTGGTTGATTCTTTCCCCAACTTTTGTGTAGTTTCCTCACAAGCACACTCTGAGCTGTACTCAGCTGAAGACTCAAGAGGCTCTGATGATCTCTAGAGCTCACTCTTGGTGTATTTTTCTCTTCTCTGGTTCCTTGTCCTGTGAGCTCTAGCTGCTCAGGCCTCCCTTTCTCCTAGCTCTCTCTTCTCAACTCACAAGGTCTGCAAACCTCCAACTCAATTCTCCCTTCCCGTGTTGTGGCCTGGAAATTCCCTCCAAGAAGTAATCTGTGGCAGTTGGTGGGTTTCTATTCTATGTTCCCCCTCTCTTAAGTGTCACTGTCCAGAGCTGCCAAATGTTCTATGTCTGCAAACCATTGTTTAATATATTTTGTCCTTTTTTTCTTTTTTTGGTCATTTCAGATGGGAGGGCAAATCCAATTTTCTGTTACTCCACATTGCCCTAAGTGGACGTTTTTATCTTTAATAACTTCAGACGTATCTATTTTATGTATCTAAGGCTTTTGGTGATTATGTTGTGTTCTATGTGGTGCATACTGTTGTTTATTCACGGTGAATTATGTTTTCAAGTGTTTCACATTGTTATTTCTTGTCATGAGCTCATTTTCAGTTGTGGGTTTTTTTTTCTGTCAGAATCTAGTGCAGCCTGTGTTGAGAGCGTATCCCTCCAGATAGTTTTCTGTTTTCTTTTACTAGATTATGTTAATTTCTCAGCTGCACAATGTTCCCACAGATAAAGTGCCATTAAAAGATGAGCTCACAAAATATGCAAAATAATTGTTTTTAGACACTGGACATCACTGGTGTCCTCAGATCACATGGAGAATGTAAAGTTGAAGTCCAAACCCATGTACAGTGTGGGCCCACATTTTTGCATTGTCAAGAGAGACCTTTCTTTTTCAATCCAGAGCCTAAGAAAAGACTGACAAACTTTCTTATGATCTTTGCATGCTGATAGTTTTTTTCCACTAGACGGTGATATTTCATTTCTAACTCCTAGCATTAATGGGGCTTTTGTAGCCTCACAAGAGTGTTAAAACCCCAATCCCTAGATCACTAAAAATAACACCTCTTTTCTTTCTCTAAAATCAGTTCCCATATTTATTATTCCAATTTTCAGTTTCCTAGCATGTGGAAATTTCTCTCTTTCTTATGGTGTTAGATACTTAAAAAAGTATATGTTTAAACTATTTTATGGTTTTAACCACACACACACACACACACACTCTTTTGAGATAATTATATATTTTCTTTTTGATTCCTAGTTAGTGGCAAAACTTATGGAGGCTTCCAACCTCCAGTTATTTGAAGTTAAAAAATAAGTGTCTAAATACAGGTAAGAGAAAGGATATTAATAAAGATATTGTCAGTAATTAAAGGAAATGGTGTTCAGGTAATGGGCCCAGGGAATGAAAAAAGTGAGAAAAGAGGAATGGGGTCAGGCAGATGAGCATAGGTATAATAAAACTAATAATCACCATTTATTGGGTGCTGACTATGTGCAAGGCATTTTACATGTGGTGTCTCATTGACCCTTCCTTTAGGAAGGTAATAGTATCCCCAAGGTCCAGAGAAGAGATGTAGAGCTCAGGGAATGTAAGAGAGCTGATTTTAATTGGATCTATCTATTTTTTTCCACTAAACTATGCTGCCTTTCAGATGTGTAGAGCACATTGGATTCTTGTGAGAAAGAATAAAGGTAAGATTATTATAGTCTCTTTGAATGAACATTTTGCTCCTAATCTGACTGTTATTTTGTAGTAAGAGTGTGCTACCATACATAATACATATACATATACAGTTGACCCTGGAACAACACAGGTTTGAACTGCTTGGGTCCACTTATATGCAGATTTTCAAAAAAATAAATACAGTACAGTGCTATAAATGTATTTCCTCTTATGATTTTCTTAATAATGTTTTCTTTTCTCTAGCTTACTTTATTTTAAGAATACAGTATACAGGGACACCTGGGTGGCTCAGTTGGTTAAGTGTCCAACTCTTTTTTTTTTAAATTTATATTTTGATGTTTATTTTTGAGACAGAGAGAGAGCATGAACGGGGGAGGGTCAGAGAGAGAGGGAGACACAGAATCCGAAGCAGGCTCCAGGCTCTAAGCTGTCAGCACAGAGCCTGATGCGGGGCTCCAACACACAGACCATGAGATCATGACCTGAGCTGCAGTCAGAAGCTCAACCGACTGAGCCACTCAGGCGCCCCTTAAGCGTCCAACTCTTGATCTCAGTTCAGGGTTGTGAGTTCAAGCCCTACTTCGGGCTCTACGCTGGGTGTAGAGCCTACTTAAAAAAATATACAGTATATAATACATGTAACATACAAAATATGTGCTAATTGACTGTTTTATGTTATTGGTAAGGTTTCAGTCAATAGTAGGCTATTGGTAGTTAAGTTTTGGGGGAGTCAAAAGTTATATGCAGATTTTTGACTGTGTGGGGGATCAGCACCCTAACCCCTGCATTATTCAAGATACAACTCCACATATATATGTATATATGTATATACATACATACACACACATATATATACTGATTATTTATACGATAATAATGATAATTTTATCTGCATCTATATTTATATATCTCCAAAGCAGGATTTTTAATACTGATTCAGGCAACATTATACTATTAGGTCTGTCTGATTTGTTAGTGGGATCAGCTGGATGCCAGGCCTGGACACTCTTGAGTAAGGCTCAGCAAAATTTTTAAAGGGCAAGATAATAAATATTTTTGGTTTTGTGGGCCATGCGTTCTTTTGTTGCAACGACTCAATTCTGCTGTTGTAGCATGAAATTAGCTATAAACAATAGCTAGATAAAAGGGCGTGGCCATCTTCCAACTACATTTTATTTATAAATCAGGCCGTGGGCCTGATCCTTTTGCTCTTAAGTCCCTTCCATGATGAAATGCCAGACTGACATAAATGCATCCATAAACCAAGGCTTTCACTGTACACATGAAACTCTCAAAGGCTGAGTCAGGTAGAGAGGATCTGGATGGCAACTCTCAGAACTCCGCGAGAGTGCAGAGAAAATGAGCTCTGGCACACAACGCTTATTATCTTATCACAGCCTGGCTGCAAAGAGAAGGTGAGCATCGTCGGTATTGGCTAAGGAGATTTTCATGAAGATAATATTATTCCACAGATTTTGAAAGCATCCTTGTCATCCCAGAGCCTGGTAGGGCTGGTACAATGACCAAAGTGAGATTATAGTTTATGTGTTAGAAAAATGGGCAAGATTTAAAGAAAGTCTTTTTTTTTTTTTTTAAATAGTTAGACTTAGTTTTAATTTTGATAGTTTACAAGGCTGGGCCAAATAGTGATTTTCTAGTTATGATAAATTTGCTTTTGAGTGTCATTGAACTCAGTTTCATCAGGGGTGTAACAGGTTGGGCTGAATTCACATTGGTACCCGCAGACCTGATTTGGCTACTCAGAATCCTGTCCCAGGCAACAAGGTTTGATGGATTCACTGTGCGTATAGCATACCATTTACAGAGAGCAGTATGGTGTTTGGTTTGCTTCCGGTTTGGACCAGGACTTTCTTATTTAGCTTTTTTGTGTGTTTCCTTCTTAGAGTTTCTAATTGCCTTTCTGTTTTGTGTTGGCAAAAAGATAATGTGCCTTTATCTTATAATACAATCTATCTAGCTTCCATTTTTTTTATTAAAAAATTTTTTTAATGTTTAAAAAACATTTTTGAGAAAGAGAGAGAGAGAGACAGAGTGTAAGTGTGGGAGGGGCAGAGAGAGAGAGGGAGATACAGAATTGGAAGCAGGCTCCAGGCTCTGAGCTGTCAGCACCCAGCCTGATGCGGGGCTCGAACCTACGAGCAGTGAGATCATGACCTGAGCCGAAGTCGGACACTTAACCGACTGAGACACCCAGGTGCCCCTCCAGCTTCCATTTTTATTTATTTATTTTTTTAATTTATTTTTTTTTTTATTTTTTTTAATTTTTTTTATTTTTGGGACAGAGAGAGACAGAGCATGAACGGGGGAGGGGCAGAGAGAGAGGGAGACACAGAATTGGAAACAGGCTCCAGGCTCCGAGCCATCAGCGCAGAGCCTGACGCGGGGCTCGAACTCACGGACCGCGAGATCGTGACCTGGCTGAAGTCGGACGCTTAACTGACTGCGCCACCCAGGCGCCCCTCCAGCTTCCATTTTTAAATATAATTTTCTATTTAATTTTTTCAATAAGGAATACATTCCCACAAGTTAAAGATCAGGAATTCTAAAACAATGCCCTTCCCACTTCCTTCTTATAGTTGCTCAGTTCCCACAATAGGTATCTATTTTTATCAGTTTCTTAATAATCCTTTCATTGAACTTTTATGCATATATAAGCCAGAGTGCCTAATTATTTTTTCTTTTTTCCCCTTTATACACAAGGGACAACATAAGTATTTTTCTGCGTCTTGCTCTTCACTTAACAGTATATCTTGGCAATCCTTTTGTGTTAATTCATAAAGAGCTTTATCATGTGTTTTTACAGCTGTACAATTTTCCATTGTATAAATAATCATGATATATTTAATTCTCATTTTATTGACATTCCAATCTTTGGCTAATGCTGACAATGTTACGATGAGTAACCCTGTCTGTCATTTTACATGTGCCCAAGTATAGGACAAATTCCTAAGAGTGAATTTCTGGATCAAAGGTTATGTCCATTTGAATTCTCATAATTATTACCAGTTTGTCCTCTATATAGGTTGTACCAACTAAACCTTCTGGTAGAAGTGTATGGAAATACATGTTTCCTCAGCTATTCTAAAAACTATTATAAAAACTTGGATTTTGCTAGTCTGATAGGAGAGATGTAGTATCTAAGTATAGACTTAGTACCTATTCTTTTCATTATGAACCAAGTTGAGCACCTTCTCATTTGTTTTATGAACTGCTTATATATTTTTCTGTGAATTTTTGTGTCCTTTGAACATTTTTTTAGTTGGAGTTTAGTCTTTTTCTCATCTGTGTCCGGACATTTCTATTCTAGGGAGATTAGCTTTCTGCTCTCATGAATTGCAAATATTTTCCTGATTTGTCATTTATCTTTTGCTATTTTGATTATTTAGCAAGTTAAATTTGACTTTGATTATAGTAATTCTTTTTTGCCTTAAAGTAGTTTGTTGTTGTTTGTTTTCGTTATTTTTTTCTGTGGTCTGTAGTCAAATTTAACAATGCTTATTTGTGGCTTTTAGATTTTATCCCTTAATTAGAAAGGTCTTCTCTATTGCAAGGGCCTAAAAAAATTCTCCACTATTTTTCTCTACTACTTTTTATTATCTGATATTTTAGGATTTATTCTCAAATACCATGTGAGATATGGACCTAACTACAGTCTATCCTTATTCACAGAGACTGTATATACAAATTCATTTCCTTGCTAAAATCCATTTGTAACCCCAAATCAATACTTGCAGTGCCTTGGCTGACATTTGCCAACCCATAAGGCTTGGCAAAACTTTGAGTTGCCTGACACCTGCATGTTCCCAGCTGAGGCTGAACAAGGTGATGCTCTGCTTTCTTGTTTCAGCCTTTGCACTGTGAACAAATGCCCCTTTTGTGGTCTAATTAAGTGCCCCATTTTTCACATTTCTGCACTGTTTGTTGGTGATTTTGCAGTTTAAAAAAATTTTTTTTTACGTTTATTTATTTTTGAGACAGAGAGAGACAGAGCATGAACGGTGGAGGGGCAGAGAGAGAGGGAGACACAGAATCCGAAACAGGCTCCAGGCTATGAGCCATCAGCCCATAGCCTGACGCGGGGCTCGAACTCACGGACCGAGAGATCCTGACCTGAGCCGAAGTCGGACGCTTAACCGACTGAGCCACCCAGGCGCCCCGATTTTGCAGTTTAAAATGGCCCCCAAGTGTAGCGCTGGAGTGCTGTCTAGTGTTTTAAGTAAATAAGGTTATGATGTGCCTTATGAAGAAAATATGGATGGAGGCTGAGGATTGAGCTGATTGGGCATGGGGGCAACCAGGTTCAGGCACAGCCAACTGATTTGCAGGGCCATGCTCTTCACCAGATGTCTCGCCGCATTATATGGAGGAATAGTGGGAATGGGGACTGGATTATTGTAGCCTCAAATATTGAAATACCAAGGTACAGAAAGGAGGTAACTTACAGAACAAATTTGATATGATTCTTCTTTACTTGAGGAGGACCTCATGGTATCATTGACACTGTGGAGACTGGAACTGGACTGGAATATGGTGACAGAGGAGTCACCTTTATTTCAAGAGACAGCCCTGTGAGAAGGGGCAGGGGTGGAGTATGGGTCACTTGAGCGAGAATCAGTGAGCTTGGGGGTGGTAAGGAGACCTGTGGGACTCTGTGGCAGGCCACATGGCCATGGGGAGACATTGAATGATGCCATTGGATCCAACCAACAGAAAGGACGCAAATGACACCTGTAGCCAAGACAGGGAATCACCTCTCTGCATCCTTTCCCAAAACCTCAGATTCAGCTACCAGCAGGATGATTGACATGCAGATCTGTGAATGATTCCATCTCCAAGAATCCTAAGAACACATTCAACTGTTTCTTATTCTGATCGATGAGGAGAGATTGGCTGGCTTACTAGGCCTGGGAGGGAGCTATGTTGTAGATAGCTATAACACTATACAAATGATTTGGTAAAGTGACCACATTATCTCCCTTCATTAGAGATTAGGGTAGTCCGATGTGTACCCTAAAATTCAGGGTGAAAGATTCTAGATAGGTTAAAAGCAACACAGGCATGAATGTATAGATTGAAACTGTGAAAAAGAAAAAAAAATACAGGGAAGTTAAGAAGAGATGCAGAAGATAATTGACGTTAATTGTGTGACAACTATGTCTCTCTGCTTTACACACATGTTATGGCTCAGGAATAGACCATGAAGACAATGAAGCATAATAGAAAGTCTAGAAACAGACTCTTGTATTTATGGAAATCTAATTTATGACAAACATAGCACATCAAAGAGTAGTGATAGGAACACTGGGTCTCCACTTAAGAAGTTAGAGCCCAAGTTACATCTTGAAATAGGTTCCAGATGGAATATGGAGTTAAACATAAAAATAAAACGTTAGACGAAAAGAACAGAATATTTTATCAATGTGAGTAGGAAAGGACACAAAACTCAGAAGGCATATGTAGAAAGAAACTGATGAATTAGATTATATCAAATTTTAAAACTTTTGAGTAACAAAATGTATCCTATTGAAAATACAGCCTTGGTGAAACTCTGCCACATTTGTGATAACATTCAGTGTTCCTAAAAATCAGTAACTAAAAGACAGAGAACCCAATAGAAAAAAATGGGCAAAGAAAATGAGCAGGCAATTCATAGAAAAATACAAGTCACCAGTAATCAATGGAAAGAAACCCAATGTCCCAGTAAACCAGGATATACAAATTAAATGAATAATGAAATATTATTTTTTACCTGTATGTTTAAATGACTTAAAAACTGGTAACATCCATTATTGGTAATGATGTTGGGAAGCAGGTACTCTCAAACGATGATAGAGTGAATTAAACTGACGCAGAAGTTTTGGAGTGAAACATTCTTTCTCTCAGACGTAACAATTCTACCTTAGAATATTCATCCAAACAAAGGAACACAGTGATATGAGCCTGGCCTTGCTTTTGGAGCAAGGTTGCCCATTCACTTATTTCCTGCTGACTCTTTTGGTGAGTCATTCAATCTCTTTGATTCTCAGTTTTGTTATCTGAAACATGGAAATGGGAATGGTACCGCCCTCCAAAGTCTGTTGTGAATATTAAGTAAGTTAATGCATATAAATTACTTATGTTAACATCTGTAACATAGTGAGCACCCAATCATGATAACTCTTTTGCTGTTACAGAAACACAATGGAGTCCAGATGTTCACAGCAGTATTATTTATAAAGGTAAAAAATAGGAAGTAACCAAAATGGTTACTGCAATGGGGGAAAGGTTGAATAAATACTGGGTTTTTTTTTTTAAAGTAGGCTCCATACCCAGCATGGAGCCCAACGTGGGACCCATTGTGGGACTGGAACTTGTGAACTCGAGATCAAGACCTGAGCTGAGATCAAGACTCAGATGTTTAACTGAGCCACCCAGGTGTCCCAAATAAATACTACTAAAGACCTCTGGCATTAAAAGAGCAAAGGAAGCTGGTTATTCATTAGTTAATTCTTTCTTCATTGACTTCCTACTTATGTGGCAGGTACAGTTCTAGCCCTGGAGATACAGTAGTGGATAGAACAGACTCTCTTACTGAAATCAGGAGAATGCCCCAAGAAGTGTTGTTCAGAAGGCAGTTACAGAACAATGTGCTTAGATTGAGTCCGATTAATGATAAAAACTAATAACCATACAAAAATCTACTGATAATGTGGAATACTGAGAAAATATTTGGAAATAGACTCAACAGAACAGTATATATGATTCTATCTTTTAACATTTCCAAAATTGGGATGTGTTTTACAATTAACAGCATTTCAGAGAGCATAAAATATGGCATGAGCAAAGCTTATCTTGGAGGTAGGACCTAAGACTGGGTAAGTATGATAAGAGACTTCTGTACTTATTCTATATCCTTTTATATTTGAAACTTTGCAAAATGTGTGTGTGTGTGTGTGTGTGTGTGTGTGTGTGAGACTTGGGTAAGAAAGCAGCAACAAACCTTTCGGGGTTTGAGGAGGGCGGTCCAGACCAGGTAAGATGTTGCAATCCCATCCTGTTGCTCAGGTAGACAACCTTACCTTGCAAATCTTACCTGAACTCCCTCTGTTCCTACTTTGGCCTAAGGGGCTTGCGCTTCTGCGTTAGCCAGTATTCTTCTGCTTCTAAGTAATGAAAACCCACTCATATTAGCTTAATCCAAGAAAACAGGGAGAGGAATTATTATAAAAATACGTGGGAAATCCAAGCCTCCAAGAGTCCAAGGATGTGACCGGGCCTGAACAAAGGACCTTGAGGAGCCAGGCTCCGGGTCTTTTAGGAGTTCTTTCTCTCTGTTTCTGTTCACCTGGTCAATTCATTCCCCTCCTTCTCTCTTGACAGAGGGGGTTTCAGGCTTTTCTATCTACAGGATAAAAGATGGCTACCCACTGCTGCCAAATGCCATCTCTTCAATTCAAGTGATTACATGGTACATCCAACATCTCTGGATCCCACATCTGAACCCCTGGGAGAGAGAACCTGATTTATTCAATTTCGGTTAGGTGTCCACTTATGATCATTTATCCCTGGAGGTGGGGAGCAAGGCATATGTTCAGATGATGCTATAGCCAAAGGCTACTTTTGTGGCCAAGCGAACACAGCAGCTTCTCCGGAAGGCGGATTATGAGCAGAGCAGATGACTTCATCATTATAGCTCATTCGTGTCATTTCCATGCCATGTTATTTCCTTGATTCTTTTTGTTCTGGTCCTAAAAGGCTTGTAAGGTTTTGGTGCCCCATGGTACCAACAAAGGATGCTCTTTCCCTCCCTAGTTACTCCTGCTTCTACCCAGAATGGTCCCTTCCTTGTAAGCTTCTTAGCCTGGCTTCCTGGCCTTGGGAGAGACTTCTAGTTTTGTCTTCCATAGCGTTAATTAGGTTAAGACTTCACTAACAGAGCCAGCAACCTACTGGTTTATCTCTTAGCCTTTGGATATGGAATGGAAAGATGTCATTTTGCAAACAGCTTCCAGTGTCTCCATATCCTAGCCTCATGGCGCCAGGATAAAACAGAGTCTTTTCTTTTTTTTTCTTTAATGTTTAAAAAAAAATTTTTTTTTTTTAAATTTTTTTGAGAAAGACAGAGACAGAATGCGAGTGGGTTAGGGGCAGAGAGAGAGGGAGACACAGAATCAAAAGCAGGCTCCAGGCCCTGAGCTGTCAGCACAGAGCCCGATGTGGGGCTCGAACTCATGAGCTGTGAGATCATCACCTAAGCCGAAGTTGGCCGCTCAACCGACTGAGCCACCCAGGCGCCCCAAAACAGAGTCTTTTCTTAACAGCCTGAGTTAACTACAGCAAAGTCTGCTCAAGTACTACCAGACCCTGGTACCAATGCCACCAAGTGGGAAGGGAAATCGGGACGCAGGGCTCCCTCCTCAGAGCTGGAGAATTTCTCCAGATGACTGGCATGAGAGATGTTGGGGGGTCCACACAGAAGTCTCTGTCTGGACAGCTCTAGGCTTGAACTTCTTTTTTAGAGTGGTGACAAGAAGTTTTCTTGTGAGCTACTGTTTGAGGAAAAATGTGAACATCCTAGTTTCTAATTTTAAACAGAAAATGCAATGTTCATCATCATCATCACTGATGCGGCCTTTCTAAAAGCTGGAGGGATTTGTAATGTGGAATTTTAGTGACTCACCTGGTCTCTGGAGTGTGTGTTACGGGCAAGGATGTACTTGAGGAAAATGCATTGGGTTTGGGTCCTCTTCCATGGGGAAGGACAGAGGCAGCTGCAGGGTGGGGCCAGGGAAAAGCGGGGGGGGGGGGGATGGGCAAATTCCCCTCAAGTCCTTTTCTTTAGAAGACGGAAAATGGAAGGAATCTAAAGATCAGCCAAAGGAGTGGGACTCCCTGATGAGTTTCTTCTAATGAACTCCTATCCGCAGTGGTGCTGGAAGTGGCCCGTACCATTCTAGGCCTGGGCAGCTGTAGGGGAGAGCTGGATGGGTGCTGGCTCCTGTCTCTATTTTCCCTCTGAGTCAGGGCGGAGACTTAGCTAGTCCTCTGCAGAGCATCCTTGGACCAATGGAGCTCCATGCATTTTTCTGAGAATTTGGATCCTTTGCAGTTTGCCCCACGACTCCCACACATTTGCCTCTTAGTGTCCCAAAGCTCTCACTGCTGCAACGTTCCCATAGGAATGTGGACCCCTGCCAAGCGACCTCGTGAACATTCCATTCATCTCCTTGGCTGGGAGGCCGCAAGGAAGCCAAATTGGCTGGTCGTTTAACCGTTTGGGTCCCAAATTCACCCTGAAATGAATGGTCGAGCTTGTTGGCCTTTTCCAACAATCATAGAGGAAACCAGGGGATAAAACAAAAGAAAGAAGTCGTGCAATTCCAAGATGCTCAAACATGTATAAAATTCCTCTTAGGGAATTGCTGGCTGCGTCTTGCTCTCACTGTTTTGCTTTCTGTTTATTATCTGTTCAGCATGTATTAGACACCTCCTGTGTGCCAAGTGCTCTGCCAGGCCCTGGGGACAAAGTGATGAGATACAGTCCCATTGAGTGTTTGATTGGAGAAGGTCCGCAGGGACCAGTGGAAAAAGTTAGTCCGACCTAAGTTTGAATCCCAGCTTAGCCTTGTGCGGGTTGTGTAACCTCGGGCAACTTTCCTGAACCCGTTGAGTCAGTGTCCTTGTTTCTAAAATTGAAGACGGTAAAATCTACTTCACAGGATTGCTTTGAAGGGAAAACCAGATGAAATGTGTAAGTGGCTCTAACAGGAGGCTGATACAGAGTAATTGCTCAGCAAATGAGAGCTCTTGTGATTATAACTCTTTGAATTATATAGCTAGTTTGACCATCTTTCTTCGGGCTCGACCCTGAATGTAGTTTTTGAAAAACCAACCATTTTATCATGGTGTATATGGGTAACGCAAGGTACAAAACTCAAGAGCATACAAAAATTACAGAAACTTCTTTCTCTTGACCCTCTGCCCCTGGTTCTTTCCCCTGAGATGATCAGTATGACCAGGATCTTGTATATTTCCAGATTTAACTCTATTTCTTGGAAATTATTTCATAACAACACTTGTTGTACATTTTCGGTGAATCACTTTTTTTTTTTTAAATGATGTATGCCATTCCGTTGACTGGATGTATCCTAATAGATACATTTGTTTCTAGTCTTTGGCTATGACAACAATGCAGCCAAGTCCATCCTTGTGCCTAGCTTTGACTAAGGATGATAAACCAAAGGGCTCGTAAAGCAGTATCCTCTGCCTTGCGACGGATGAGGATGATAAATCAACAGGACATGCAACAGGCTCGTAAGGCCATCTCATTCAAATAAAGTACCTGATTGAACACAGATAATGCTAATCCGATTGGACATATTCTGGATTGACTTCTCAAACTCACTATTTTATTCCTAGAACATTTATACCACTCCCCAAATGCTACCTGTTTGAAAAGTGCGGTCTTCATAAGCATATTACAAGAACAATGGCGTTTGAGTTCAGACAGGACTGTCTTAAAGCCACTGAAAGCCATATATGATACATGGACAAGTTTTTTTTTTTTTTTTTTTTTGGTTGGCACCAATGAGTCAAGGATGCAGATTCCAGACCGCCTCTCTAGAAGCAGCTGTTAAGAAGATTCACACTCTAAATTTGCTGCCACAGCTTGAGACAGTGAAATGCATTAAAATGTGCCACATCAGTTAACATGGCTTCAGTGACATGAAGGCTGCCAATTTGGAAGGAGGGCAAATGTTCTATGGCGGCCATCTTTGCTGATGCTCAGACCTGCACAGGCTGTGTGTGGAGTTGAATCAGAGCGAACCTATATGTGAGGTTCTGGCACAGTCCATGCATAAGTAACTCAGGGATTAGTTTTCCTGGATGGATAATTATTTCTGAATCATGAGAAAGGCACACGTGGAAAGGAGGCTGGGGAATGGAAGTCTTTCTAAGAAGTCTTCCCCCGTCAGAGGCATGGATCCTCATATGAGATCCGTGCAAATGAAAACCGGTCCCAGCGGCATCTTGAGCCAAAGAAAATTCTTGGTTGGGGTTGAAAAAATGTCAGATAAATAGTTTTTCCTTGCTTCTCAGCAGGCCCCAGCTATCACTGCAATCCAGATCTGGCCTCTGAGCAGTTCTGGCAGGTTTATCTTGGACCAGCTGCTGTGATGAAATCGCAGTAATTCCAGGTTTCCCTCAAACCCAGACTGAGCCAAAGGCAATCCAGGCTCTTGCATCCGGCTTACTTCATTGCCCTCTCTCCAATCCCTCCTCCACTTTTCAAGCTTCTGTTTTTTTAAAAACTATTTTAATTTTTAAAGATTTTTTCAAGTAATCTCTGCATCCAAGATGGGGCTCAAACCCACAACCCCGAGATTACGAGTTGTGTGTACTACCAATTGAGCCAGCCAGGCACTGATTTCTTTTTTTTAACTGAGATAGGGGTAGTGGAGGAAATTCTTCCAGGGAGCCTGGAAATCTAGAAAATGTTTATTTCAGGTTAATTCAAGAAAGCTCTGTTGAGCACCAGTGAGTCTGCTTACGTGGGCTATGTGGTATAATGCCGACTAATAGGGATTGTGTATCTGACAATATGCCAGGCTTCCTACATGAAAGATTCCAGTTAATCCACCAATAGCACTATGAAGTAGGAACTATTATTCCTATTTTGCTAAAGAGGAAATTGGGTCTCAGGAAGGTTGAGTCTCTACCTTAGGATTCATAGCTGGTAAGTAGAAGTGCCTGCATTTGAACCTGGCTATGGCCCGAATCTCAGGCCTCTGCTGGTTCTTGCTATACTACAGAGCTGGCCATGAGCAAGAAGGCTTTATTTAGAGTCCAGGAAAAGAGACTGGGACAAGAAAAAATAAGGTGAACTAACGGGAGGAAACTGAGATCCTGGTGAGAAAGAAGGCAGAGGTAGATGGGTAGAACATGTAGAAAAAAGTGACAGGCTTAGGGAGGGATGGTTATTGCATTTCTTTTTTTTTTTTTAAGTTTATTTATTTATTTTGAGACAGAGAGAGAGAGGGAGAGAACAGGGGAGGGGCAGAGAGAGAGAGAAGGCGAGAGAGCATCCCAAGCAGCCCACTGTCAGCCCGGAGCTCGGCACAGGGATGGACCTCACCAACCATGAGATCATGACCTGAGCTGAAATCAAGAGTCAGACGCTTAACCAACTGAGCTGCCCAGGTGCCCCATGAATTTCTTATAATTTCTTTAAAATAGGCTTCCTGGGCCAGATGGGGGCTCACTGCCTGACTCCCAAATTCTGGGCTCCCAGGAGGATGGCAGCAGATCTAGTTTAGGGCACGAAGTGTCCTCAACCCAGAGAGGAAGATGGGACTCTGAGCAGAGTCCACCTCAGCAACATCCAGCAGCTCGTGTTGATGAAAAGGAGGACCATGGGTTCATAGTGGAGCTGTGTTCATGTCCTGAACCACCTGATGCGTCAGGAAGGACACTTCTGAGCACAGCTGGCTAACAAATGTCTTTTATTTTCACCCGTGGCATCTTAGAACAGGTTCTTTATATCATCCTGAGGCAGCTCCAGAAGGCTGGTGATAACAAAGGTCTGGCATTCAAAATGGAGGAATTGCTGGATTCCAGAAATAACTCCCCAGTGAATCTGACCTGAGGAAAATTCATTATCTAAAAAGTAAAGAGAGAAGAAGCGTCTTACTCCCCTGATGGTGGGTTCTTCCTGGCATAAGTCTCCAGCACAGGGGAAGGAGACATTTTAACCTCTTAACTATTTTGTTGGAAACATAATGTGAGGTATAAGAAGCCAGAAGAAAATGACAAAACTGCCCAGTTTTGCATCTCCTTGTAGGGGAAGGGCAATCTCCACTGAGTAGAGCAAAATAGACAAGGAGAGACTAATGAAAATACATCTTAAAACAACTTTTGAGATCTACCTATCCATATATTGGCTTAATGTGTTTTATATATATATATATATATATATATATATATATATATATATTATTGGTAAGCTAGAGCATTCAATTTTTGAGAGGTGCAGAGAATACAATCGGCAGAAAGAAGGTGGTCTTTGACTTAGGTGCACCTGAGTTTCTTCTTGTGTCTGACACCCATGAGCTGTGAGACTTTGGGCGAGTAACTCCTTGTCCCTAAGTGTTCTTTTCTGCCAATTGGGATATAAAAATTATCCTGAGCCCTGGCATGAATGTTATATATTTCCAAATGTCTAGCACATTATGTGTGCTGAGTAAATGTTGGTTGAAAATAATAAGAATAGTACTATTCTTGTACCTGTACTATTAATAAATAGTATTAATAATGATAATGATAACTAAAAGCACTACCAGATTGTAGTGCTCAAGGATAGAGACTCTGACTGGATCATCTTTGCATCTCCAGCACACCACAAAGCACTTGGCATGTAGCAGGCAAGCCCTAAATGTTCTTTGGATTAAACTGAGCTGGTTGGTTGAGCACCTACATGTAAAGCATTGTTTTTAATCCTCTTGGGATTATACAAGTGAATGAGATGCAGGGCAAAGTTCAGCGACAAGGATCCAAGTCACTTTTCAACCTCAGTGGTTTTCACCAGCAAATCAGAGAAAACAGCATTTTCCAAGGTCAGAGAGGGTTGGTGAGCTCCTCTAAGCCCTTCTCCTCTTTTTGCTTGCAGACAGAACCCTGGTTGTACTTAGGGCTCCAAGCCTCCTCTCTATGATTCAGGGGGGCACAGTCTTCATTCTTCAGGCCAGTGTTTCTGGGCATCTCATTCCCTTTGCCTGTGAGTAGCTTGAGGGTGGTCATGAGGCTCAGTCCTGGCCAAGGAGACATGAGGAAATGTCTCTAATGGAGGCCAGGAGAGTTTTATTTGCTTTAAAAAGGAGGAAGAAGAAGACACGTAGGTTAAACACACAAACACCCCTCTCTCACGAAAAACAAAAAAACAAAAAACCCCAAAAAACAACACCACCAAAAACCCGTCTGCTATCCACCGCTACTGCTGAGACTGCCTGGGAAGCCTGCAAGGGAGACAGCCATTACAAGCCCTTGTGGAGAAACACCCACCTCCTAAGGGTGACAGAGCTGAATGCGGGAAAGAACCTGGGTCCCCGATGACATCATGGAGCCTCTGAATTAACCGGTGCTGGTTTTCTTGTTCCATAGATGGGTTTTCCTTATGATTTAGTGGCGAATGCCACCTAGATAATCCACTCCATCACGGCCTTGTTATTGTTGGGCCACCGCACTTCCCCTTCCGGGAAACAGGACGTGTGCGTCCGCCACGAATACCGTGGGAGGGGTTCTTTCCTTGTGTGGGAATGCAGCAGGTCCTTTCAAACTCTGGAATTCTCTGCTCCTGTGCTTTTCAGAGAGGAAAAGAGGAAAACTCTTGTGGGGAGCTAGCAAGACTTCCTCAGGGAGATCGAGAGGTAGTTTGGGGCACTAGAAAGAGTGCAGGACTTGGAGGCAGGCATCCTGAGTTGGGTGCTGGTGATTCCATTTCCAGTCCTGCAGCTCTGGCTGAATCACATAACCTCAGTGTTCTTACCTGTAAAATGGGAATAAAGGTAGCCCCTACCTTAGGATAAGGATTAAATGAGGAAACGTCCATGTGCTTTTCAGTGTGAACTCCTATTTATAGATAATTACTTTAAAGAAAAATACAAAGCAAAGGGCAAATGAAAAGCATTTGTTTGCCTTACTGGAAGCAGAGAAATGAAATATAAAGACGTCTGTTGGGAAACAAACAATTTGGGGAAAGTGGTGGTCTTTTCCAGGCAAGATTTCATGCTCTTTCCCCTACCAGCTTTTCTAAATAACACAGATCTTCCTAAGTGCTTCTAAAGAACAGCACAGCTGAGAGCAGAGGGGAAAGAGGAGTCCCTTGGACAGTGGCCTGCAGCCCCACTGCCACCAGCTATTAATAGCCTATAAACCTTTGGAGTGGAGCCCTGGTCCCTCCCACCCTACCCCAGGAGAGCAGAGGGGTCAGAGCACTGCCTGATATGGTCTCAGAATACTGGTGATCCCTGGAATTCTCCCTGTTAGGGAACTTTTCTCCTGCTGGGCTGGGCCTGGCTGGGTTTCTTCTCTCAAAGACCCCAGCCTGAACTGCTAGACAGGTTCACATTCAGCAAGCATTAATTGACCTCTTTCTGGGTCCCCAGGCCACACACTAGCTGCCTTGACACACATGATCTCGTTGTACTCTCACAGCAATGAGTGAAGCTATTCTATGGAAAGAGAACCCAGCTCAGAGAGGCGTCAGGGTCATTGAGAAAGGAAATTTGGTGCTAGAACCCAACTCACCTGTCTCCAAGCCAGTGATCTAACGTTTGCATTACTGTGATGTCTAGGAGACTTCTGGGTCTTCAACAAGATGATCCAAATCCCCTGGTCATGCTGGCAAGAAGGGTGAGGGGCCTGGGGTTAAAGTAAGCCAGAGAGCAAGGGCAAAGCCAGCCTGGCACCTGGACTCTGTGAGGGGAGAAGCTGACATGCCCTTTGGCATTTCTGGTGGCTAGGGAGCCATGTCTCAGGGAGCGTGGGACCCCTCTTTCCCTCTCTGCTTGAGCGCACCTGGTCCTATCCCTTCCCCACTTAGTCAACCTTTGAGACTGTCTCTGGTCCCTGAATGTGGGACAAAGAGTCCCTTAGCTTGACATTCGGGGTCCTTCATGACTCAGCTCCTGTTCTTTCAACATTTGCTCCTACTCTGTACTTTCTGTTCCCATTCACACCTATTTACAGGTGCTAGGATAGCATTTTGGGGGCAAGGACTGAGTCTTAAGCCTTTTTCGATCCCCAGATCCTGGCCTGGTATCTGGAGCAGCTGTGACACTCAAGAACTGAAGGAAAAGCTGTCCCTTGTCAACTGGGTCCAGAGAGCTGGAATAGAAGCAATGGGGCATGGGACATGGGGCAAGGAGGCCATAGACCCAGAAAGGTCTAGATTGCCCCTGCTGACTCCTGGGCTGAGTTCCAGAAGTCCTGGGTCCTGGGCCGTCTCCTTTAAGATGTGCTGGGGCCTGGAACCTTGGTGCTGTTGAAGGCTTTGGGTCCAGGCTGCTTCCAGAAGGAGTCCTTCTCTAAGGAGTCGGACACAGATATTAGGCTTGAGTGTCAGTCTTCCTGGGTGTGGATGGCCATGCATCCTATGGAAGAATGATACCATGAACATTTCTTGAGTGCTGGAAAGGAGCCAGGAATTGTTCTGGCAGCTGGTGTCCTAAGAAGCACTCCCAGAGAGGAACCAACCTACCTCAGATGTCTTTTTTTCCCAACAAAGAGTAGGAAGTGGGGGCTGCTTCACTTAGCCTATCGTGAGAATAGTATCATCAAGCTTACAGATAGAGTCTACCTACTTGGCTCCCCTCACCACAAATACCCAGAGCTCTTCGAAGGGTAACAGAAAGGTTTGCTGAGAAGGACTGGTCCCACATTGTGCAATGAGAACTGCACCCAGTTAGTGATTCTTTCTAGAACACCAGACTCAGGCAGGTTACACTCCTTTTAGCTCCTGTAATCCCAAGCCTTGGACAATACTCCTGATCACTGAGATGCCCCTTCTGTAGACGTGCAGTGGTTCGGTTTGCTATGGGAACAGTCTTGGGGGAATTAGTTACCATGGAGGTCACTTCTGTCTAATCCGTTTGCCCCACTGGTACCACCCCAAATCCCCAAGTGACTTTTCTCTCCGTGACCATGGCTCTTAGAGTTTGGGGGCCTGGATGTCTGTGTTCTCAGTTCCAATCAGCGTGTGCTCCCTCCTGCTCCAAGTTGGGCAAGAGTTAGCTCTTTGATGGGGTCTTTGATAGGAGGAGTCATTTCTTCACTGTGGCTTCTCTGCAGCAGCTGTCTTGGGGACAGCTGCAAGCAATGGCGAGCAATGGTTCGATCATGCCACACGCTTGGGTACGTACGCTCTTCCGTGTTCCATGTGCTCTTTCTTTCTTTTGCTTTTTTTTTTAATTGTATTTGTTTATTTGGAGAGAGAGAGAGCCAGAGTGGGGGAGGAGCAGAGAGAGAGGGGGAGAGAGGGAATCCCAAACAGGCTCCACACTGTCAGTTCAGAGCCCAACATAGGGCTCGAATTCATGAACCCCGAGATCATGACCTGAGCTGAAATCAAAGGTCGGATGCTTAACCGACCAAGCCACCCAGGAACCCCCTCCTTCCTGCCCCCCCCCCCCAGCAATGTGTTCTGTCTGACTCCTCCGGGAGACTATTACCACTTATTCTGCAGATGAGAGAAGAGAGAAGGAGATTCAGGGAGAAGCCACAACTAGTAGGAGAGTTGGAACTGAACCCAGAACTGCAGGCTCTGTCCAGGGCTGCTGCTTCGGTACCCACGTGCCTCATTCAACTAATGAGCTGGCACCTCACCCAGAGGAGGGCATGTGCTCAGGGCTTTACCCTCCATGCCTGTCCTAAGCACCAGGGTACCTGGAAGCCACTGGATGTCCTTTGAAGACACATGCGTTCACTGAGACATGATGAGCCAGCTGCCAGGGGGACCCAGGGCTTTGGCTGGTACGTGCTTTGGACCACGGACAGTCCTGTTCCACCCGAGGCTGAGTCATCTGTGGACAGTCACATGGGGTCACTCCGTGGTCTCATGTTACTTGTCTTCCAGCATTTCTGGGTTTCTTGGGGACCTTCCCAGACCTCCTCTGGGGGGACTAGTTTCATGGGCAACCTGCTTCCTGAGACATACTGAGCTTACTTGCTTTTTCACTTTTATTTCCACCACGTCTCGCTACGGCTGTGCTGTTTCCTCCCATGTCCTGTGTCCCTAAGAAAGGAAAGAGCCCCTATTTCATGAGAATGCATTGTATGCCAGGCATGGTGACATATCATCTCTTTGAATTCAATCCTTATAACAAGCCTGTGAGAGTGTATTCCCATTTGAACAGTTCAGGATAGTTAGAAGGATTTAGTACCTTTCCTTCTACGGCTAGTAAGTGGCAAAGTCAGAATTTGAACCTGGCCTTTTCACCACACCTATACTTTTGCGTATACCATCTCCTGAGGACATTGGTTCCAACCGTAGTGGCTACTTAAGCTCAAACTCAAGCTTGAACTCTGTTGTGGCTCCAGACTGGCTCTACTGAGCTTCCCCAGACTTTTCTCTTCTGCCGCATGTGCTCTGCTCAGAGATTCTCAGTACTACGGATTTTATTTGCTGAGATTCCTAGGCTCTGAGAGCTGAAAGCGACTTCAGAAGTCACCCAGTCCCCCTCCCCTGGAGCTTGAACCTCCTGCCGGATCCTCACAGCTTCCTTGGAGGTAAGCAGGATAGGTATCTTTTCCTTCTTTTTGGGGTAAGAACCTGTTTTCCCAGAGTGTGTGTTGGCTGTTTTCTGTCTGCCCCTGCGGGCCTGCTTTCAGACTTTGTCTCTCCTTCTCTGTGCCCTCAGGAAGCCGCTGGGCCCCCCTGGCCTCTGGGCAGGAGACTGTAGGGCTGGAGGAGAAAGGAGGGTGTTCACACTCCCCTGCTTCCTCCCTGCCTGGCCTCAGTTTGGCAGTAGTGAGTAGACTCCTTCACCAAAAGCCACAGCTCCTGTCCAGCGGCCCTTCCTTGTAGCTATAGATCTTGTTGGGTCCCCACAAGACCCCTCTGCCCCTGGCCCTGGCATGGTACCCGTTGCCCAGTGCGGCTGGACTCCAGTGCGTCACCACCCTCAGCCCTGCCCCCAACTTTGAAAACCATTCCTTCATTAAATTCTCATGCACAGTCCCATTGTTCATCTTTCTGACTCATTGGAGCGGTCCATCCATTTCCTGCAGGGGCTCACCTGAGACAGAGGTGAAGTGACCCACCCAAGGTCCCTTGGCAACTGAGTGGCGGAGCTGGCTTTTGAACAGGAGTCACAGGACTCCTGGGCCAGTCCCGCCCCCTTGCCTGAACCCTTCTGTCCAAGACTGAGCACAGGTCTCCTGCACTCACTCCTGGGATACACCGTTGCCTACCCTGGGTCACTTTTTGGGGACTACTCTTGGCTCTTCTCAGGTCCACCCCACCTGCACCTTGTCTGAGTTTCAGAAGCCACAGTGCTACCTGCCTCTGACCACCCTTTATGGTTGGGCTACTGATCCCCAGAGCTCTGCCATCATCCACAGTGGCAAAGTTCTGGGAGCTCTATCCCCTTGAGGAGGACCACAAGCCGTGGCTGTGCTTTGGAGCAGAGATACTGACATCCCTTACTCCTGACTCCGACAGAAGGGAGCCCGGGCTGGGTGCGATGTCAGAACCACAGGAGGGCAGGTTGGACTCATGAGCAGCAATGATTCTGCTGGGAAAATAAGAGTGCCAGGAAAGGAAACTGAGGCAGAACGCTGGTGTGTTGGGGGAATGGCGATAGGCCAGTGCTCAGACCCCCAGCCTTTTAAGCGTCAGCCACTAGGCATGAGTAAAGTAATATCACTGGGGCACCGAGGGTCTCCTGGGGGCCCAGGGCCTGAGGAGGCTGAACTTGCGGGTAGCGGCCTCATTGCCTGAGGTGCACAGGACCCAGGGGTGTGCTTACACACGCGGGAGCGGAGCAGAAGCCTACAGGGCCTGGTAGGCCTGCCCTCCTGGTTTCCTGCCCATTTCCCTTGTTCCCCTGTGCAGAGGTAATCCCTCTCTTCTCTCCCCCCGCTGGTAGACCACGAGTCTTTTCTATTCATATCTTCCTCATCCTGTGTCATCCTGGGAGGATCCTACGGCCTCCTCAACGAGCCACGTCCTGAGTCGCAACAATTCCAACTTCATCTAGTATAGAGAGCATGGGTGTGACCTATTTCTGTCCCCTTTGGGGACATCCCTGGGGACCCGCTGGGCACTTGGCTTAAATCCCGACTCCACGCTCTGGCCCCCCTGGGCTGGAATGGCAGCTGGCAGGGCTGCCCCGAGGAATGAGCCGGAACTTGACCTGCAGGGGAGGGGCTCGGAACACGGGCCACATTTAGCCCAGGACCCATGTGGGCCCCATGACTGTGTCATAAACCACCCAGAGACCCCGCGTGCCCACAGGAGCTAGAGGCCGTGTGGCTAGAAAGATCACGGGCTCGAGAGTGGCACAGACCCGGGCTGGGATCTGCCTCCGTCACCACTGAGCTGCGCAACCTCGAGCAACTCAGTTACGACATCTGTGAAACGCGGAGCCGCTAACCCCTCCCTCATAGATGCGGAGAAACGCTTGCATACAGAGTGGGTAGCAAGCATGTTAGCAACTCCACAGAAGTGGAGGGCCGTGAGGTCAAAGGCCCCTGGGGCCAGCTTAGCCACCAGCCAGCTCTGTGGGTGGCCCTGGGCTGGCTGTCCACTGGCGAGCTGGCAGGGCTGGATGCGGTGATTTTCCCGTGCCGTGGGCATCTAGACCCCGTGAATCTTCCTTCCATGTTCCCGCTGCAGCAGGCCGCGGTCCTGGGCTGCGGGCTTGGAGATGCCGGGTGGGCGGTGGGAGGCAGACGTGATGGCCGGAGCGCCTGTGAGGGAATGAGCTCTACCTTCCGGGAGCACAGATCGCAGGACCAACAGCCATGAGGGTCAACACCTGGGAGTTGGCAGCAGTTTTGGTGGAGGGAGGAGAGAAGCCAGCCTGCCGGGGGCCTGCCAGAGGGACTCCACCCTCTCACCGGAGCACCGCCGAGATGAGAGATGCCCCGGATGGAAGCTAAGTACCGGTTGATGTGTCCCGGGTTGGGGGGAGGGGCTGAGACTCGGACCGGCAGCTTCCTTGGCAGTGTGAACGACTGTGGGGGGTGGGGAGCAGGGGGGAATGAGTGCGGGTCCTGAGGGGCATCGGAGTGGGTGTCACAGCACCTGCAGCAACAGCCCTCTCTTCTCCTGGACGTGTCTAGAGGAGAGGCTCCGTCTGCTGGCTTCGTGGACCCCGGGCTGGCCTGGCCTGGCCTTCCCCAGCAGAGGAGAATCGGTGTCTGTCCCTGAACACTCGTCCTCAGCTGCCAGAAATTCTGAAGGCAAAAGCTGAGGAATTCGAAGCATTTATGACTTAGCAGGATTGTTCCCAAACTGCAGGCGTCTCTAAAGAAGCTTTCTGGATTTCATTGTGGTTGCTTCTCAGCTCTTAGATCCTGGCCAAGGACTCCCTGGGTCTCACTTTTCAGGGCTGCCCTCTGGCTGCAGGGTCATGGCCTCCATGAGGTTGGCTGCCTAACACATGGGTATTTGCAAACCTTGCTGCCTTCCTGAAGGGAAAAAGCATAGAAACTGGAGTCGGATGGTTCTAGCCCTTTCTAGAGGGTCGTCTTGGTCACATCTCGGGTTTTTTGCTCATTTTTCACATGGCTTGCCACCCCTGAGAACCTAGCGTAGTGGCTTGTCTAGAGGAGAAAAATCTATCTGAGCAGAATAACACGCATGCTTTTTCCTAGTAACTGTTTCTCTTGAGTTTGAACGGTAGCTACTCTCTTCTTACAGATTCTGCCTCTGGTCTTTAACCCCAGTTGCAGCTAATTGGCCCACACAGAGCCAGTGATTAGCATTCAGGCAGTGATTTGGAGCCCTGCATTGGTGTCCTAAGCTATAAATTCTGTCCACAATGGCAAATAGCTTTCCTTTCTAAACTCCCACTTCCCTCCCACTCCACTGCAGACATCACTGGCCGGGGAAGAGTGTGGGATTGATTAGTAATGTCTGCCACAGTTGTGTGAGGAGCAGAGTAAGCATGATGCTGTTTGCCAGCCCTGGTCCTAGCAGTAAGAATTCATATTTAACGTGGAACACTCAGCTTTACCCAATGTCCACAGCAACACTACTGTTCAGTCCCCCTGACCAGCACCGGGTGATGCAATGGGTCTGCTCAGACTGGGATGGTTACTAACGTAGTTGGAGCACAGCTTCAAGCCTGAAGAGTGTGAGGTGGGAAGGAGACACTTGAGTCAGGCAAGCAGAACCGAGCCTCATCCTTAACATGTGACAAGCCCCCCCCCGCCCCCCGCCCCCATATCTCACTACAAAGAACGAGGCTCAGAGAGGTAAAGTGACTTGCCCAATAGCACACAGCTAGAGAGCGCCAGGCCTTGATCCCAGGTGCTGTGCTCTAACTAGAAGTTCCCAGGGGTTCTGGCTGTACCTATTTATTTTTTAATGTTTATTTATTTATTGAGAGAAAAAAACGCAAATGGAGCAGGGGCGGAGAGAGAGGAGAACAGGATCTGAAGCAGGCTCTGTGCTGAGAGCAGAGATCCCAATGTGGGGCTCGAACTCCCGAACCGTGAGATCATGACCTGAGCCGAAGTCAGACGCCAGGCACCCCTGGCTGTACCTAAACTATGTGCTTGTGCACTCCTGTTTGGGTCTCTCCTGGGTCCGTGTAACTTGACTCCCTGACACTTTGGGATAATGTAAAAGAAGATGTCTGCTAGATGGCCTGCTTGCTTTTCCCTAGAGTTCCATTTTGAAATACTTCACGGAGTTATTGTCAGTGTTCATCGGTGCGTTATTGTAAATATGCATCAAAACAGCGTTCATGCAGAGGCCTGTGTGAGTAATCCTGGTTGGGAGTGGAAGAAGCAGCAACTTTCAGTGGAGTCCGTTCACACACGAGCACAGGCGATGCCAACAGAATTATGTGCTCTCTGCAGGGTGGCCAGGCTGGGCCTGGACTGTGGGCCAGGATGGCTGTCACCACGTTTCTTTAGTTCACTGCCACTGGGCCCATAGATATTCCCTGAAGCAGATGCCAGAGCCATCCCCTGGCTGCAGGGTGGGGGCGGGTAGGGAAGGAAGATTGGAAAGGGTGGCGGGAGGGATCGCAGGCGGCCCTGGAAAGGCGTGGTTATTAAAGACCCAGTGTCTAGTTGGAGGATGTGGGCACTTTGATGGTGACGCCCTCCTCCTGGCTCTTTTGATCAGCTCCCAGGCCTGAGCTCCTGCCTCAACCCCTGCCCTGTGGGTCCCCCCCATGGGGCTCCAAGGCTTTCTGCTCAGCCCCCTCTGTGAATGATGCCACTCCCTCTGATCTCAAGCCTCGCTTCCTGCCCGGGCTCAGCCCTACCTGCTGGAGTCCTCCTGCCTGAACTGTTTTCCAGCCTGTGTGAGCCTCACCTGTGAGACCTCAGCAGTTCTGGCTGCTTCTCTGGGCACAGCAGCGCTCAGCCTCCCTAGCCCTCAGGCTCTTTTCCTCCCTCCAGACTCAGCCTGTCTCCTGCTTTCTGCCCAGAGTGGGACAGTCCCCCTAAATCCCCACTCCAGGGCAAAAGCACGCCACTTCTTTGCTGGAGAAAAAGCGAGGCTCCCTCAGCTGTTAACACCTGCGCCCCTTCCCAGAGCACCCCGCATAACCAAGTGCTTGGCAAGAAAAGACAACAGAACGGACCTTCAAAAGAACACCTTTGGAGTTTTGTTCCATCTTTCTTGATTCAACTTCAGAGTTTCCTATTAAGGAAAGCTTCACCATTCCCCCTCTGCCAACCAACTAGATAAATACATAAAATAAAGTCAAGAGGAAACACAGTATTTGAGATGTTAAAAGGAACACAGTTGGAGTTAAACCCCATCGATAACTGCTCTTGACCCGTTTCTAGCCTGTGTGGCCCTGAGAAACTGGGATTATAGGAACATGGAGACAGCAGGGAATTGTGGGGAGAATGAAGATTTCAGAGTCAGAGCTGGTTTTGAGTCCTGGCTAGTGAGCCTTTTAGAACCTCTGTTTTCTCCTCTGTAAAAATAGGGATAAAAATAGCACCTACATGAGAGTAGCTGCTGAGTTCTCTGCAAAAGCCAATGATGTGCCTAACACATGGTTGGAGGCCACAAGGGGTTGTCTACAGTCTTTCCTTGACTTCTGGGGCTCATCTCTGAATCAAAGCCTCTTGACCAGGAAGGGGCTTGGAGCTGAGCTTTCCTGAGTGGGAGCATCTGTCCCCGGGCAACACCCTCAGCTTTGGAAAAATGTGGGTTCTACCTGGCACAACCAGACGGGGTCTGATCCCAGAGACGAGGGGATTAGCAGGATCCCAGCAGGGACTGCAGTTGGAGGGGGTCAAGCAGAGCAGAAGCGTGGGTTCTGTGTGGGGTCTAAACCGGGGGCCAGGGGAAAGGAGCAGGGCTTGGAAGTCACTAGACTGTACACACATGGGGATGAGGGCATGCCTGTTTTTGTTCTCTGTGGTATTGTGTACCTAGCACAGTGTCCGGCACTGTCTTTCTTGAACAAATGAAGAATAAATGAATGACAACCTTATCAGTCGGAGCCTGGTTGCTTCAGGAATTCCTTTTCAAAACAAGGCAAAGGAGACCAGCTGCTGGCAGGAAGCAGAGGGCCTCTGGCAAGCAGACGGGTCTGTCTGGATGCAAAGCGTTAGTGATTGGTCAGGCAGCGTGGAACCGGATTCTAGCAGGTTCTATGGGCAGGCAAAGAAATTCTGGTCTCTGGATGATGGAAACCATGGAGGGTACTGAGGAAGATCTAGTGAATTCAAGATGTTAGAACTTGAACTCTAGAGCCAGACTGCCCAGAGCCCAGTTCTGTCACCCACGAGGCATATGACCTGTATCAAGTATCGAACCTCTGCACCTTTACTTTTTCCTTTATAAAACAAGGATGGTAATTGTATGTCACAGGCTTGTTGAGAGGATTCAATGAGATTATTTGTAGGAAGTCCACACTAAGTGCTCGGTAAGCACCGCTGTTGGGACTATTTGAGAGGAGTGGGAGATTATCGGAGCTGTGTTTCAAGATAGTGAAGCAGGGAACAGGTGCAGGATGGATTATCCCAAAGCGAATCTAGTTAAGAGGTCATTGCAATATCCAGGCATGAGAGGATAGGGCCTAAATTAGGGGAATGATTGGGGCCTGAAGCGGAGATCAGTGCAAAACAGGTGGTTCATGAAGAAGCGATCAACAGAACTGATTGGCTGTGGTGGAGGGGAAGGTCAGAGGAGGGGGGAGGAGAAAACTCAGAACTCCTTTGTGCCTCTGAGAGCGAGGGTGCCTGGGTAGGAGATGGCACCCCCAGGAGGGACGACGGACGTCTAAAGAAGGAGCAGGTATGGAGGATAAAAATTCAGCATGGGCATGCTAAGTTGCACTTGGGGTAGCCCAGTCATGGGGAGATGTGAAGCTGGAAATGCCCAACGAGCTGGGTGAGATACTGGGGCTGGGGGGAGAGCAGGCCATCACAGAAGCTGGGCAGAGACCTAAGAAGTGTGGAGGATGCACCTAGGTGGTGTTCACATCTGGGGAGAGGCAAAGAGCCCACCTGGGTGCAAACGGCAGCAGCCAGCGGGTGGGAGAGAAGCAGAAAAGCGTGGCGTCTGTGAAACCTTGGGGGCTGAGCTCCTGGTAGGAGGTGATGGATAGTGAGGTCAGATGCTGCAGAGCCAGGAAAAGAGGGGTTGGGACCAGCCCCATGGGTAAAGAGCTGATGACGCAGAGAGCAATTTCAGCCGCTGGAAAACTAGTAGTGGCTTCTGGGGGTTCATGAGAGGAAGGAGAAAGGGAGGAAGTGGAACCAGGAGGAAGTGTCATAGGAAAAATGTGAACCAGGGCACAGGGTGAGGGAGAACTGGCTTAAGTGCAAGTTGTTTTTCATCTCAGAAATCTGCATGGTCTGGAGTGAAAGCCAGGATGCTGGAGGAGAAGGGAGCTGGTCCTGGAGGAGGCAGGCGGCAGGAGGGGCAGCCTGGGAACTGGGGCGGGAGGAAGAGAGACGCAGTGGGATGTTGAAATGCTACGGGAAAACCACGAAGCCAACAGCTTTGAGTTGTTGGTAAAGGAAGAGGTGAAGGCATGGTGCGGGGAGAAAGTAGGCGGAGGGGCATGGGGAGAAGATAGGGAGCAGGTGTTCGGGGGAGAGGAAGGGAATCCACGAGAGATGGTGGAGGACGCACAGAAGCCAGGGAGCATCTGAACGCAACTGAGGAGTCAGCTGGTACGTGTCCAATCTGTGATTTTCTGCAGCAGTTCTGTGCTGGGGAACAAGAATAAAAATGTCCACTAGTGGGACGTGATTTGGAGAGGCAAGGAGACTTTGAGTGCAAGGACAGAGTCAAAATGACTAGCAGTGGAGTCCGGACTGGATTTTGGAGTCCTGGCTCACTATCTGCGGTCTGTGGAATAAAGACAGTGATTTCTCAGCAACAAGTAAGATTTGAGACAAATGACTGTAAATCTCCGTTTGGCCTTAGGGTAGGTTGTGTGTTTTCTTGTAGCAGCAAACCTGTATGGAACGTGAAATCACCGATCCTAGGGGCAAAAGCCCCTAATGATTATACGGCAGCTGGGGCTGGGTTGTTTTCTGGGAGAATCTACGTAGGGCGCCTCAAACGTATCTGGTCCTATCTCATCGTGTCACTGAATTCTTTCAAGTGAGCTGTGTCTGTCACCTACCTCCACTGGATTGGAAGAATCCGTTTGGGAAGGGACTCTGTACTTTCTGATCTCATTTTGTGCATAGCGAGGGGCTGAACTCAGAACAGGAAGTCCACGAATATTCCCTGACTCGACTGCATCCTGATCATGCACAGTCCGGGGCCTGGCCCGGGGGAGCTGACAGGATTCTTGTTGTCCTGTGGTGTTTTGGTATCCCACTCATCAATGCTTGGGCATACTTATGTAGGGGTTGGAATCCTCCTGAACAGGAGAGAAGCCGCGTATCTTATTAACAAAGAGCACCGAAGGTATGTGGGTCAGGAAGCCATTTCATCCGGATGAGTGAATTTCATGAAGGAAAGCGATTTGGCAGGTCCCCTGATTAGGGTGGTTGCTGGTGGGCTTGGTCTTTCACAGTCAATGACAGACCTGGTCATGGGTCTGGACATGCAATTCTGATGTGAGAGAATGGGGCATTATGGGAATTAGCCCAGAGAACCAAAGACGCAGAAAGACTCAGAACACGGTCGAGGTGAGGGCACCATGGCCTCGGTAACCTGGCTTAGCGCATGCTCACTGGTTACCATGTTATGGTCCATTATTGTTTTTCATTATTGTTTATTTTTTTGAGAGAGAGCATGAGCGAGCACAAGTGGGGTAGGCGTAGAGAGAGGATCCCAACCGGGCTCCGTGCTGTCAGTGCGGAGTCTGACGCGGGGCTCGAACTCACCACCGTGAGACCATGACCTGAGCTGAAATCAAGAGTCGGACGCTTAATGGGCTGAGCCACCCAGGCGCCCCTTACTTTCCATTTTTTTAAGCCAAGTGCCCCCAGTTCTGTGAGTTTGTATTCTCCAATATCGTGACGAATGAGGAGAGATGGGGTAACCTCTGAAGCTTGAGTGGAAAAAGGCTTCCAGGAGCAGCTTTTCAGAAACATCGTCATTTGCCAAAGGGCAGGCACGGTGTTTCTGTGGGCAGGCGGTGAGGCCATTGTCAGGGTTTCCAGGAAGACATGTACGAACCTGAGAGTCACAGAGTCCCAACCCTGTCTCCCATACCAAGCAAATGTGTAACAGATTAAATATTTATCTATTGTCCTGTCCACCTCAATAAGACATGGCACTCTTTAAAACGGCTGCCTTAATGACGTCTGTGTGTGTTGGAATGCGGCCCTGGGCTAACAAATCGCATCTGAAGATGTGGAAACATGAAAATCAATAACAAGAAATGAAAAGGCTGTTTCGCCGATAAAGCATCGTTTATCTTAATCTGTGGGGCTTCTCAGAATTTCCTAAGTGCCCTTTGAAATG
This sequence comes from Panthera tigris, assembly GCF_018350195.1. NCBI lineage: Eukaryota > Metazoa > Chordata > Mammalia > Carnivora > Felidae > Panthera > Panthera tigris. The sequence continues at coordinate 68,404,247 of NC_056669.1, read as the reverse complement.
CCAGCGTCAAAGCTGGGGACCACGTGTATGCGGAAGGCCCAGGGGAGTCGTCGAGGCAGAAGTGCCGATGGCTCAGGCCTCAGGAGCCTGCTGGGGAGAAGCGTCATTCTGGGGCAGGCCCCCACTGGACTGGTTTCCAACCAGATTGCTCCCCAGCGGGGGTTTCCAGGGATATTTCTGGGATTTCAAAACTCTCAGTGAAAATAATATACCATCGGAATGGGAGATATTTCACAAGATGTTAACCGTGAAGCAGAAGTGACCCGCTTTTGGTAGGCTTAATACAATGTGGTGGGCATTGTAACAGTCACTTGCACTGACTAATATGAATTGGGAAAATAAAATTATTATTCCACCTCCAGGAAGCCTATACCTTACCTGACCCTAGGCTGTAGGACCGCATTCCTGCCTCCCCCCCACCCCCGACCCCGCTGAATCCACACTGGGACCCAACGGCACAAGTCCTCTGTGGTGAGGAGGTTGCAAACACTGGGCCTCAGGGATTGGCTTTCTGGCTCTAGCCCTTTCCTTTGCTTCACGCACACACCCTCCTCTGGTCTTCAGGCTCCCTTACCTCTTCTCAGGGGATGAAAATACAGGAAGGTTGGAGGTGGCTTAGGACCTCCTGCCCTCCCAGCAGCCCCAGGGAGGCGGAGGATGAGGCTTTCCTAAGTACACCTCGGCTTCCAGATTGGGGGTGGGCAGAGGCTCGTCTCCTCTCCTGATCTCCTTTGCTCTCTGGCTGTCACCATGGTTTGTAGATGGAAGGCCAGCCTCAGACGCCATTATTGCTGACTGCTTTCTGCAGAGTTTTCTCGCACGGTGGCCAGAAGGCTTGTGAATACACACTGCCTCCCACTTTTCTCATAAGATCCACAGGCCTCTGACACCTCTGAGCTGATACCCCTTCTCCGTACCTCACTCCTTACACTCCAGCCAGGCTGGCTTTCTGCAGCTCCCTCCAGGGAGCCGAGTCTTCTCCTGGCTTGGGGTCCTCACCTATGCTGTTCCCTTGAAGGACAAGCTCCTCACGTGAGGAGATGTCACTTGAAAACATCACTTTGCCAGAGGCCTCTCTTGACCTCAAAACCCAAGCGGGGCCTCTTTCACAGGTTTTTGTATTTGTCCTCAGCGGTCACCATAGCTTCTGGGCACCACTGATTTGTGATTTTTGTGTGTATGTGTGTCCCCAAGTGAGCTCCACAAATGAGCCTCCTTTGTCATGGGACCTGGCACGCCTAAGACATCGTAGACACTCAGTGCATGCTTGTTGACTATCTGGCCAGCTGGTTAAATGAATGAATGAGCTCCACAGAGCGCTCATCCTGCAGATTTTCAGGGGGTAAGTCAGTCCCATGGTCAGATGCAATCTGGACGTGCCCTCATCTGTCTCCCTGCAGAGGGTCATAATATGCCTCCGTGTAGGAGACTCTGCGATGAGCTCCAGTGAGGAAACAAAAGTTAGGGCTCCTGGGTGGCTCAGGCGGTTAAGCATCCGACTCTTGGTTTCAGCTCAGGTCATGATCTCGCGGTTCGTGGGTTCGAGCCCCGCATGGGGCTCAGCACTGACAGTTTGGAGCCTACTTGGGATTCTCTTTCTTCCTCTCTCTCTCTGCCCCTCCCCCACTCACTCTCTCTGTCTCTCAAAAATAAATAAAACTTAAAAAAATTACAAAAGGAAAAGAAAAGGGAAAAAATAAAACCAAAGCTGGAGGAAGTGAGTTTAATTTTCTTTAGCCTCACATTTCCCAAACGTATTTGAATGTGACATTTTTTTCCATCTAACATCGATTAACATCCCACAAATGTACTTTAAGACGTGCTTCACTGGTGGCTTCCTACTTGGGAAGCCTGAAACTCAAGATCGTCAGCCTGGGTGTGGGGGCCGCTTATCTCGTGCTGAGCACCCTCCTGGATGCCTGTGCATGTATTCACGTGGGCAGTCACCACCCTAATAAAGCAGGGAGGCTGAGCAAATTCTGGAGCTAGCCTGGGTTTATATTTTATTTTTCAGGGGAAAGAGGGAAAAACAGCCGACGTTTGGCATTTGCAGATAGAACATGGTGTTTGCAGATACGATCTTTGTAGTTATGACAGTGAGCAACTTGTACACGCTGACTTGTCTTTTGCTGAGACCTGAATCCGTAAGTGTTGGGAAGCTGGTGTGTGGACACAGGTCCCTTAGTGGCTGAGTGAGTCTACCTCCTATGTAGCATTTGCATCTCAATGCAGTTCTGTTCTTAGTATTTTCTTGAATTTTCCAACAGACCTGAGTGGATTTTATGGAGGGGCGATTGCATGCGATATTAGCATGAGTGAAGGTTTCAGGACATATCCCTCTTGCAGAGTTAGGATGTTTAATGTAGGTAGGCTTCCTGAGGTGCAGCTGCATTAGATGCATTGGGTCTCAAATTATTTTTGATCAGCCCCTGCTTAGGGCAAAACTGCTTGACCTACCAACTCCATCTAGTCTCATTTTCCAGCGGAAAAATAAATTGGTGATAATTGGGGGGGAAGTGGATCATGTATACATTGGCTTTAGCACTGGAGTATGGACAATTCATATTTGAACCACAATGTATACATGTCTGAGAATCCGGTCATTGGAAAATTACAGTTCCAGAATACTGTTGATGCAAATAAGCTTCAGAGCTTCAGTATACTAGGGAGGGTTAACCAAGCAACCCACAACAAAATAAACTGATAATGGTAAAACCAAGCTGACAGTAATTCATGATTAGAAAGTACTGAATGTAGCCATTGCAAATCACAACCAACTCAAGGCAACACTGGCAATGTGCCGATAAAGGGTCTTCTCCCTGATTTGGGGAACGTCAGCTCTGTGCCTGCACATGGGAAATGGGAATTTGCTGATGGAACGGAGCAGTGCGTGCCTTTAAAAAATTTCAGTTCAGGACGCATGAGAACGTCTCTGGTAACATACCCCTTACCCATAACCCACTAGATCTCAGCTTCAACTTTTGAAATCATCACCTCAGCAGCGTCTCCTCCTTCGAGGAAGGCTTTCCTTGCCTGGCTCAAGCAGACCAGAGATGTTTATTTGGATTTATAAAGTGTTTACAATCTCACTTAAAGAAGTTTTAACATCCAGTGTGAATCTCCAAGATGTAATGTTAAGTGAAAAAAGCAATGTGCATGACAGTATGCATACTATGCTATTTATGTAAAGACATGATGTTATATATGTGTTGATGCATTCTGTGGCCGGAATAGCTCTGGAAATGAATATGCAAAAACAGATCAAAATAGTTGCCAATAGTATCTGCTGCTGGGGGAGGGGAGAGAGGCAGACTGAGTTTTGTTTTTTTTTTTTTTACTACTCATTCATACTCTTTGAGTTTTGTACCATTTGTAAGTAAACTATTCAAAATATCAGTTTAAATTTGGAAGAGAAAAGGCCAAAAAAAAAAAAAAAAAAAAAAAGAGGCAGTAAGCCTACAGAGAGTTGATTCTTGGTTTCTTCTTTTTAAAGAGGTGAGGGTTAAGTTTGGTTTATTTATTGTTCTGATCCCTTTCTCCACCTTCAAAAACATGGTCGCGTATTCAGCAAGAGATTCTAGAATCTAAAGGAAAGCCTCCAGAGGAGGTGAGATGTCGGACCCAGGCCCTAGGTCTGGGCAAAGATGAGGCAAAGACCTCCATCTTGAGACATAGTATTCTGACAAATTGGCCCCGTTATTGAAAACCTGCCCAGCGTTCTCATGCATTTCCATACCATGTGTATGCAGAATACAAGAGGAGGGCTCTTAATGAGGCCACTCGTACCTTGTACATTTGCAGCATGAATATAAAGAAAAAAGGACAACAGAGGAGACAAAATTCGTATAGCAAAGCATGTTTAAGTGAACACATTCCTCTCATTTCATCCCGCTTCTGGACTGCTCAAGGAGACAAAGCAATGGTTTATCTTGATTTGCTGTCAGGAATTTAAATGAGCACACACACAAATATTATACTATTTAGTGTTTCCTAATGAAAAACGTAGTATTTCATTAATCACATAAAAAGAGTTGTATTCTTTTACATAATTGGCACGAGAGAGTACATTGTCTTTATATCTTAAAAGCTCATTATGCTGAGTAACAATGATTTCTTAGAGCAAAATGTCCACGGAAATATTGTGGTGTATCTAAATTTTATGGGTTCTGAGTTACTGCAGATAGAGAGCAGGAAATGCGTCGAAGCTGGAAGGAAATGTTTGGGACAATATGGGAGGCCCAACTTGTTGGGGGTAGGGTGGGGCTGTGGGCTGTAGATAGAGATCAAAATTAATTCCTCAAACTAGAGGTGGGCTTTGGGCAATGAGCCGAAAGTAGTGCCAAAGCAGGCACAGACTTCAGGTGGGTCTACAGGCTGGTGTCCATCTGGCATGTTTAGGAAAATTCTATAATGAAGATATAATATGAGAACGAGTTATTATTTACCCCAAGGCCTTGGTCAATGGAAGGGTACAAGTGTTAAGTACCACAAGCCCCACCCCTCTTCTGGGGGTGTCCCCCTCCCCATGTCAAGTGTGCAAATGCTTCCTCATGCTTCTTGTCCTTCTGGTCACCCCCATTTTGGCCCCTTTTCTATTCTCGCAGAACCCAGCAGCCTGGGACTCCCAGACCTGTATTTCAGAGTTGGGTTCACAGAGAGGGGAATACGAGTAACCGCAAGCCCGCGAGTAAACCCACGCAAGGAAACTGCTCGGCTTGGGTCTAAATGACTTACATTTTTCCTCGCTTGAATTAGCCAGTAATTGCATGTGGGCAGACTTAGCCAGGAATGGTCTAAATGATCAATTAGAAGGCAAAAAGGAGTTCCTTTCTTTAAAGTTCAAGGGTCCCTGTTGAAGGGCCCTGCTTCCCAAGCCACGCTCACGTGGGCCTGCGCCCAGCTCTCTGTGGTGCCTGAGGCTACCGTACATTTGCCTAACGATAATGAATTGAGTACTTATTTTGCAGGAAAATATAGGGCACTTCCATTACATGCAATCAAGCAAAAAGGCTGCAGAATGTGCCACTCCATTAATTTTAAACAGAATTCTTCCCAAATATCACCCTGAAACCAGAGTATGGGGTTATTACAAATCTGAAGGAATTAAGAGTAATTTTCATTTGTACAAAGTAGTGGAGGGACAGGACTCCTGCCACACACACACACTATTAATTGACTTAAATTGGATTCGCCAATTTCAGTGTGAATCACTAAGCCGCGAAGCAGCTCGCCTGGTGGGGGGATGGGTGGGCTCCCGCCATCTTTGAGGGTGCAGGTGCCCAAACCGTCCCCCACAACTATAGACTAATGGGATGGGCTAGTTATTAACAAGCATGTTCAAAGAAGAAAAACATGTGCCAGCCTCTGGCAAGTCACGTAACCTCTCTGAGCCTCAGTTGCCTCATCTGAGCATTATAATCTTCCAAGGGGATTAGAATACCTGCTTCAGTGGGGATCCTTGAGTGTTAAGGAGTTTGAGGATGTCAGAGCACTTAGTGTGGTGCCCGGCACCTAGTTTACAACCATTAAATGGTAACAATTATCTTCGTTTTCATCTTCTAAGGGGAGTCTCTTGTGCCTAAACTGGTTCCCGAATCGCACTGAGGAACTCTGGAGCTGGCACCAGATGGGAGGAGTGGCCGGGTCAGTCCCCACTGCCTGGGAGGTGTGAGTCAGCCCACCCGGTTACTGATCATTTCCTTCCTAACTTCAGCTCCACTCTCCCCGGGCGGTGGCTGGACTGGTGGGAGAGCACAGGGCTGGACACGGGAACAAGCAGGTTAAGGTGGCCGGGGAACGGGCCAGGGTGCCCCTCACTCCACGTTCCGGTACTTGGTGAAGAGGTTGTACAACACTCTCAGTGTGGATTTCAGGTCACAGTTGACAATGTCTGCGTAGAAAACAAAACACACGCTGCTTCAGTGGGGCCGCCTAGCCCAAAGCAGACGTCCTTCCTGGTCTCCTTCCTTCCACCGCCCGCCTCGTGTGCCCAGCATGGTCCCGGGGTGGGTGTCCCCCCTCACCCACAGGACATCGTTCTGTGTTCCTGAAGAGCGTTTGGTACTGCTGGGAGAGAAAAAGCATCCCCCACGAGGCCACCAGAGGCAGGTGGGTGGTGAAGGATGGGCAGTGTGCGCAGCAAGAATTTGGAGCGAGGGGCAGAGGTGCCGAGCATGGGGGTCTCCCCTGACCCCAGGGCATGCAGGCTTCGCTCTAGAAGCCACATCTCTGCACGAGGGGCCCCTGCCCCGTCCCCTGAGTCTCCCTGGTCTGTGGGGCTCCTCTGCCTTCAGCCTCGGCCACAGAGCCAGCCAGGAGCGGTGGGGAGGAGTGGAGGGCCTGGGGCTATAGTTGGGGGACCAGGAGGCGAGTCAGGACTGAGCTGCCTCTCCTTAGGCAGGGAGGGCCCCCCCGAGGGCACAGACGCCCACCTGGTGAGAATATGCAGTAGACAAGGGTCATCAGGGGACAGACTGCTTCAGGTGGAGGACAGGGCAAGGCAGCTGGCTTTGCGGCTGGGAGTTGGTATTTTCGGGAGAGTTCTGCCACGGGTTCCCCAGCTTCTGTACAACCATTTCCTCCCCCCATCCCTTTCTTCTCTGGTTGCCCCTTGAGCCCTCGGCTGCCGCCTCTGTCCTACAAGGCCCCCTTTCTGCTCTGGTCCCCCTGCACACACTCCCTTGGAGAGCTGTCCTTTGAAGAATGGGAGTAGAGAAAACAAACAAGAGAAAGAATTCTTCCTCCTATTTAGGAGTGCGTATTTAGGTAAATAAATCAGGAAAAACAAAAGAAAAAAGAAAAGGAAAGAAAAAGGCAAAAGCCCATGTCAGGAGAGTGGTTACATTTAGGGAAAAGGCTGAGGACACCGTAGCTGGAAGGAAACTGGGAGCTGGGTGGTGGTCACGTGGGTGGCTTGCTGGCTGAGATTTCGCCGACCTGTATGTTTATGTTGCATGTACCTTTCTGTATATGTGCTGTTTTTCACCACGAGAATGATTTTTAAAAACCAAACTATGCAGAGGGTCAGATGAGGTAAATGGTGTAAGATTCAAAGTGGGGAGAGCTTCTGCTGAACCCCTGGGAAAGGAGGGATAGGGGAAGTTATCTGAGCTCTAACCACGCCCGGGTCAGTAGGGACAGGGATCCTTCCAGATCAGGCAGAGAAGGAGGCCAGTGGCTCCAAAAGGCTGGGTTGTGGCTCCCAGGTCTTAGCCTTGGGACCCTTGCAGCTGTGGCTGCCGCAGCTAGGCCCCCTCAGGCCCCAGCGTCCAGGCTCTGCAAAGATCAACGCTGACTGGGCTACAAGCCGAGTCCAGGGCCGGGACACCTCCTTAGGGCTGCCCCAACTTCCTCACAGGCCTTATCCCAGCTGTGACCAATCCTGCTCCACCCTAGCTGGGCTCGGATCCTGCTCCAAGTTCTCTTGCTGATAGACCAGGGTCTCCCAGGAACCACTCGAGAGGCCTGGAGCTCAGCTTCCTTTTCTGCTCCCATTTCGGTTCAGGCACGTATAGAGTCTCCCTAGATCTAGGGCCCTGTCCAGCGGCTCTGCCCTGCTACCTTGCCCTGCCCCTGCCAAGGTACCCTCTGCCAGGAGTCCTATGCCCTGTGGGCTAATTCCTGCTTGTCCCTGACTGCTTGCTGTTGAGTAGTTCTTAAGTTCCACTCAAGTCAATCATTAAGAAGTTAGTCAAGGGAGGAATTGTTGGAAAGCAGAGAGGGACAGAGGTGAGCTCAGCAAGGGACTGAGCATGAAAGGAAGGTAGGGTAGTACTGGGACGAGTGCAACAGGCTCCTGACTGGACTCCTCAAAGCCTCTTGCCCTCTCTAATCCATGCTACCCACTGTAGGTAGACTATTCAGTCTCTGGGTATGGTTGTACAGGATGTACACTGCACAACTCCAGGGTGCATTGTTCACATTTTTGCGGTATCATTACCCTAGGCCACGGCATAAATGGTGCCCCTCGAAATTGTGTAGCTCATAACTTGTATGGCCATATAATTATTTCACTTAAGATAAGGTCCAAAATCTTAAATCACGACTTTGCAAGGCATGATGTGAACCGGTCCACCTTTCCAGTCTCACTTCATGCCACACTCCCTGCTCATTCACTATGTGCAGGTCACACAGACTTCCTTTCACTCCCCCCCCCCCCCCCCCGCCCCATGGCAGTGCTTCTCCATCACCTTGGCCTCTGCACATGCTGTTGCAACATCTAGATTACCCTTCCCAAATAGCCAACGCCTGAACTTTCTGCAGATCGCAGCTCAAAGCACTGCTTCCTTAGGAAAGCCTTCCTGACAACCGGCCTCGGTGAGGGTGCCTTGCTTTACGGTCTCAGAGCCCCCATGCTTTCCATAGCACTCCCTCCAGTTCTAAATTGGTGATTTGGTGCTCATTTGATGAAATCTGCCTCTGTCCTGGACTGTGTGTGACTTGATCACAGCCAGCCAGCCTTATTTTGCATCTGAGGCTTAATCTGGTACCCGGCATGTGTAGACCTTACAAGATATGACTAGATAGATAAATGAATGATTGCCCAATGTCATGTGAGCCAAGGAAGAAAATTCTAGGAAGAAGAGAGAGCTGATCGGGCTCCGTGCTCCCACAAGGGTAAGACTGGAAGGAGTTCCCAGGGGACATGGCTCTAACTGGTGGCTTGCCAGAGAGCAAAGCCACGTGCAGGTGGAGGCCACGTGTTAGCCACAGAATGGGCAGATGAGGAATGGAGGCCGTGGGCATGGGCACAAAGGAGGAACTTGGGGGCTGATGGAGGAGAGGCAGAGACGGATGCAGGGGGACTTGTTCTCCCCTTTTAAGGACAGGTGAGTTAGGAGGTTTCTAGAAAAGGAAAATGCCCACTATGGGAGAATATCTCAAGCTGACCATTTAATTTTAATGCCTGCTGAGGCCTGAAGCCCATCTTCACGACAGCTATGTAACCCAGTTAAAGTCACTTGACTTCCTTGAGTTTGTTTTCTCACTGGTAAAACTGGGTTTACAAGAAACATCTAGAACACGTGAAGGCCTCCCTACACGGTAGTTTTCCTTCCCCTTTCTCGTCTTCACCAACAGCTGCCAAGTCTGTGTAGTGCACAACTCCAGGGGGTGCCATTTACATAGACGGGGCCGCACTCCCTGGGAAACTCGAGTTCCTTCTTTCTATAGGCCATCACCACCAGGTAGGCCTGGTGAAGAGCGGGGACTACAGTCAGAGACACTGACAATGGTCTGTTCTTATCAAGAGAGCCAACTACCACACAGTTCCAAGCAGGTCAGCAGATGGGCTATGTCAGCCAGGGGAGAGGCTCTGGATTCCTGGGAATGAACTGTGACTCCATGCTATATAAACAGAACCTCTTGAAAGCCCTGGCCTAATAAATTGTGTGATTACTAACTCAGTACTGCTCTGATGACCGCTGTGTGCTGGCCCGGGGCCCCTCTCTGGGAGCGGTCTGCACGGTGGAGCTCCTGGTTAGAAACAACCAGAGCTGGTCAGCCGGCTGGCTGTGGCCAAGGGAGAGACCAATCAGACCCAAGACTACTCTAGGGAGAAAATAGCCTCTGGCCAAGGGGAAAAGGCTCCATGTTTGCTCCTCTTGCCCGGCGGCATTAGGAATTCTTCTTGTTCATTAGCTGACCATCCAAAATGAGTTCATGGTTCTCTAAAGGATGCAGAAGTCAAAGGGGCGTGGGGAACTCTCTTCGCAGTCTTTACAGAGGGACAGGGCCCTGTATGGCCATGCCCTCCATGGAGCCATCTGTGCCACAAGTCTCCCTTATCCCAGCCTGGACCAGTTGCTGAGGCCCTTTCTCAGAAGTTTTCCAGCTGGGTCCCCAAATCCCTTGACCAAGGTGGGAAGACACTGGTAGCTCAGTGCCACCAGGTGGTGGGGGCTGGAATAAGATGGGCAGCCACAGGCCAGCTGGGGTGAGCCAGCCTCCATCCCACTCCTGATGGATATAGCTCATTCTTAGTCCCTGCCTCACTTTCCTGTCTGCTCCCTATTCCCCCCCTCCCACCCACCGTGGGATAGGACCCATCCTTTGGAGATGCGTCATATTGATGTTGGTCTGCTACCTATCTGGCGCTCTTGCTCTTTTCTTTACATACTAAAAATATTTAAATATGACGAACATCCAGAAAAGTTCACGTAACCTACAGGTATGGTGTTAAATGCTTGGAAGAGAAACCCTATGTAACCACCACCCATGACAGAAGCAGAACATCGTCAGCACCCTCAAAGAGCCCTGTCCCCGTCTGGTACATTCATTCCTGCCTGGTACTAGATTTCTCCTGAGTCCCCACTTGGCTATCATGCTAGAGTCTTAACCACATTCAGCGACACCTCTCCCTGAATAATAACAGGGTAGGCATGTGCATTGGAAGACAGGTGGTGTAATCCCCCAAATAAAAAGCCATCAGCTTTATGCCAGTGTTTCAAAGGCTTCGCTGGCCATGAACTTGATGCTAACACTTGGCGTACTAAAAGTTTATGAAGCCTGGGCAGCAAAAGTCATCTGAGATGCAAACCCAGTTCCCAAGAGACTTCAAGGTACAATGGAATTTTGAATGTCAGAGGATGGTCGTGAGCTTATTCCGGTCATAAGCCCCTCTCACCTGGAAAAGATAACCAGTATCCTGATTCTTATGGTGATTATTTCCTAGCTCTTCATTATTCCACCAGCAACATAGGTACCTTTAAATAGCAGATTTTAGTTTTGCCTGTTTGATATAAATGGAATCTATTAATGTATTCTTTTGTGATTTCCTTATTCAAAATTCTGTTTGTAGGGTTCATCCATGTTGCGTGAGCTGTTCATTTTTTTTTTAAATGTTTATTTATTTTTGAGAGAGAGAGAGAAAGCAGAGTGTGAGCAGGGGCAGGGAGGGGCAGAGAGAGGGAGACACAGAAACAGAAGCAGGCTCCAGGCTCTGAGCTGTCAGCACAGAGCCTGATGCGGGGCTCGAACTCACAAACTGTGAGATCATGACCTGAGCCGAAGTCGGACGCTTAACCAACTGAGCCACCCAGGTGCCCCTGAGCTGTTCATTTTTGTAAATGATTTTGAGGTGTAATTTGTTTTATTGAGCTAGAACTATAATTATCCAGCTCTAATTTTATAGTTTTTCAAGAATAAGTGCTTCTCAATTTGTTGTCTACTTACAGTCAATTTTCAGTGCCTTGAAGTGGTCATTTTTGATCCTTTTGTCTGGTTTTATACTTGCCTTTTTGCAGAGAATAATCACTGACCTCTTCATGCTATAGTAACTAGAAGTCTTTCCCCCAATTTCTCTGTTCGTTTATTGTCATTGTTGTGTATTAGTCCATGGTGTGGCTGTTCTCCAATTTATCTAGTCTGTTGGGGTGTGCTGTCCAGTCTAGGCTATCATGGATAGTCTTGGACTAGTTTAGTTCCTGGTGTATGGACATGCATATGTATGAGCGAGTTATTGCATCACAGATGTATTAGTTTCCTATTGCTGCTGTGACAAATTATCATGTAGTTGGTGGCTTAAAACAACCCAAATTTGTTATCTTGTAGTTCTAAAGGTCAAAGTCCAAACTGGGCTTCGCTGGGATGAATTAAGGTATCAGCAGGCTTGCGATCTCTTTTGGAGACTCCGGGGAGCACTAGTTTTCTTGCTTTTTCTAGCTCTGGGGATTAGCTTCTGTAAGCCTGCATTCTTTGGCTTGTAGCCCCTTCCATCAGCAAAGCCAGCAATGGCTGTTTGAGTCTTTCTTATGCTGCCTCACTCTGACACTGAGCCTTTCTGCTTCCCTTGTGATTATACTGGAACTATCCAAATGCTTTGAGATAACCTCCCTGTCTCAAGATCCTCAACTTAATCACATCTGCAAAATCCCTTTTGCCATGTAAGGTAACCTATCATCAGGTCCGGGGGATTAGGATGTGAACATTTTGGGGGGCATCATTCCACCCACCATATAAAGCATTACAAATCTCCAACTACATAACATAAAGACAGCAAACTATACAATATATAACGTATGTAACATAAAGACAAACTGCTTTAGAAGAATGGTTGTATTTATAGTCACACCAATAGTTTCTGTTGCTCCACATCCTTGCTAACCCTTAATACCATCAGTTTTAAATTTTTGCCACTGTCTTGTGTGCACACTATCTCCTAAAGGAATGAGGAAGAGAAATTGAACCATTTTCCGTATTTCTAGCCACTAAACAAGTCCTTTCCAAATGAATTGATCACTTGGACCTCAGCTTCTGTCACCTGCCTGGCTTTTTAGCGTTGCCTGAAGTCTGGCCCCAACTTTCGGACTCTTTAAATTTTAGATATTCCATCAGCCTGCTGGCTGACCTACAGCCTTCATTCCTGCCTGGAACTAGATTTCTCCTGAGTCCCCACTTGGCTATCATGCTAGAGTCTTAACCACGTTCAGTGACACCTCTCCCTGAATAATAACAGGGTAGGCATGTGCATTGGAAGACAGGTGGTGTAATCCCCCAAATAAAGAGCCATCAGCTTTATGCCAATGTTTCAAAGGCTTCACTGGCCGTGAACTTGATGGTAACACTTGGCGTACTGAAAGTTTATGAAGCCTGGGCAGCAAAAGTCATCTGAGATGCAAACCCAGTTCCCAAGAGACTTCAAGGTACAACGGAACTTTGAATGTCAAACAGTATGGCAGAGAATGAGTTTTCCTGACCTTAAAAACATTTGTCATGAAAAACGCCTCCACCACAGCCAGTCTGATTTTGGAAGAACCCTCAAAGAATTACCCACACTGGCACCTTTTGTAAAGTCTGCAGCATTTACCACTGAATCTACTTTCCAGGTAGAAGCACAGAAACCAGAGGGAATGCTGGGGTATATACCTCTCACAAAGTACAATTTCACAAAATGCCATTTCAGTTCTCCTTTATGCATTGGAAATTTTCAGTGTGGGCATGATGCCCAGTGTAACAACAAATAAAGCAGATGTGTTTTTCCATGGCCATGGGTCAGGAAGTTCCATATTAAGCAGTTCAGTCGGTAATTGTATGAGAAATGTCCTCTAAATGCTGAAATAGCCTTGTAGGTTAATTGATATTGGGAAGGCTGTCTGTTCCGAGAGAAATAAATGCCTGAAAATGGACGTATCAGGAGGAGTACTTCCCATCCGTGACCAGGAAGTTTCATATTAAGCGGCTCGAGAACATGGAAAGAGAAACCCTGGCCAGATCTCTCCTCTCCTGCTTTCCCTCCTACTCTGAAGCGGGTGCCCATCATCTGGCCCCAGGGCTCAGAGTCCGTTCCTAATGGCATGAGGATGGCCAGAGTGACCTTGCCAGGAGAGGGCCCCTAGAAGGAGACCAACCTTGCTAGAAGCCCTCCGGCAGTGACCAGGCGCTCAGAACAGGTGGCAATAAATGAGAATAAGGGATTGGCTTTTGTTGGCCGGAGCTGAGTTAATGAGGTCTGTGATAAGGCATGACACCGGGACACAACCCGCATCTTCATAATCTACCTATCTCCTCTGGTTTTCCTGCTTTCTCCTCCAGCTTCAAGAAAGGCATTTGCACAAGATACTGCCCTTAACCCTTTTCTTTCCTCGGCATGCTTTCCTGTTGTTCAGCTTCCGTTAAGTGGGAGACTTCCAGTTACATCACCATAGCCCTGATCTTTTCCCCGAACTCTGGTTCTGCTCGGTCAATCCTCAGGATTGAGATCCTTATGGCTCCTGCCAAGCCTGCTTTTCCTCCTGGGGTCCCCAAGGCCCCACGTCTAAGTGTCTGTTCTTCACACTGCCTTCCAAATGATCTCTCTGGAACAGAGCTTCAATCACATCACTTGCCTGCCTAAGAAACTTCCATGTCTCCCACTATCTACAGAATAAAGTCCAAACTCCCTGCCTTATTAGCATCAGGGCCCTCCAGGACCTAGCACCAGTTCACTTCATCCTCACCAACCATTTGCCAATTCATACCCTTCATATTCCAGATGAATAGGCGACCGCTTCACGTTGATGGTCAGGTGCCAGGTGCTGTGCGTCAGACGTCATCCCATTTAATCTTGTCATGTGCGTGTCTCTAGGAGCTCCATTTTTATAGACATGACAAGTAGGCTCAGAGATGATTGATCGGTAAGTTGCCCAAGGCCACACGGCTAGCTGGTGGGGTGGGGACTGGATCCGGGGCTGTCACCAGCTTAGCCCCATGCTCTGCTGTCTCACAAACGGGGCTCCTCCCCATCCCCCAGGCAGGACTTTTGCTCCCACTGTCATCCTATCTGGGATGCCGCCTCCTCTATCCTAACTGATCTTTACGGTTTAGCCCAACTGCCATCATCTCCATTAACCCGTCATCTGCCTAGCCGGAAGCGATGTCACCTCCTCAATTCTCTCGCTCTCTTAGCTGTCCCTCTTTCATGGTAGTGGCCACAACTGTCATTCCGTCGTGCTTACCGGGTGCATCTTTCGTGACCCCCGAGTGGCTGCGAGTGCCTTGAGGTCAGGGACAGCCCACCCCTGTTGGCACGTCACCATCTGTGGGGTCTTGGGCCCACTGGACAGTCAGTGAATGACCCTCCCCATCCCCCAAAGTGGAGGTGTGGATGGAGGAGCAGGTGCAAGTTAACAACGGGGAGCTTACGCAGCCAGCCCCTACTGATCCACTTTCCTTTAAACGACTAGGTGGGGGCAAGCAAAAGGGCCCACAAATGGAAAACAGAAAATTATCTGCAACACAGTGTTGACTCACCAGCGCTGATAAAATGGAATATTTCAGTCAGGAAGTCAATAAACGTCCGTACCGAGGAGGCTCCCAGGAGAAGCGTGCCTCCCATATGCACAGAGGCACACGGCTCCAAGCGTGAGCCCGGGAAGGCTGCATGAGCAGCCTGCTCCTTCTGTGTTTTTATCCAGTCTTACATTTTCAACCCAAGCCCAACACATCAGGCCTCGTCTTGGGGCAGAGTTGGAGTGAGCAAAGAACAGAAAAGGGAATGACGCTCAGAGCAGAGCTGCTGGTGATGACTCCCGCTTCCTCCCCTTGCCTGGCTGGGGCGCAGCTGTTTGACAGGTCAGCAGCCTGTCCAGGGACGGAAGAACCTGGAAACTGGGCACAGGGCAGGTCCTGTGGCACCCCCCGCTCAGGCCTTACTCTGCAATCCCATGTGTGGGATCTTTACTTGCAGTCACAAAGGATCTCTAGGACAGAGCAGCTGAGCCCCATCTCACCTCCCCCTGCAAATGGCAAAGACGACTTCAGAGAAGAGACATTCCCCTGATACCAGTCGAACACGAGGCCTGCCCTGTGCCCTGAACACTCACGTGCAGGGTCTTATCACAAACCCAAGGAAGAGCAAAGTACCTTCTGGCCGTGGTTTCGGCTTTTCCAATCCCCCGTCTTGCATGAGCTCGAAGGCAAAGGAGACATTCAAGACCTGGAAAGAGAAACATGGTGGCTATGTCATTGTGCACTGATTCCTGGATCATTGGGACTCCCAGGACCTGACCCTGGAAAGCAAAGGATCCAGCACTATAGCCAGGGGGGCAGGGGCTGAGTAAAATTGAGGCCCTGATTTGAAGGAGAAACGAAGCTACCAAGATGGGCAGGCCATATGGAGTGTGAGCTGGCAGGTCCCAGCTGGCTGTTGGTGAAACGTTCCTGGAGAAGTTCAAGATCTTCTTCCTGTCCTGCTGTGTTCCCAGGTCAACTGCCAGGACTTTAAGCTTAGGGACTCAGGATGCACAGTTGAAAGGATCAGACGGAAAACATATTCAAGAGGCAGAGAAGGGTTTCTGCTTTGGACCAAACGTCCCTTGTCTAGCGGGCACGCCGTGGTACTCATGAGAGGCATCAGAACCCGGCTGAGTGTGAGCATTAGGTCTGGCCGGCTCTACCGCCACCCTCCCTGTCATGTCTGGGGGGAGAGGAGGCTGGGCTGTGCCCGTGGCGGGAGCGTATGGCTAGGGGATCAGGCCGCAAAGGGAAGGAGAGCTGTTCAGGAGGCTCGGTGGTCCGCAGGTAGCTCCTTCCCAGCCCAGCTGTTCATCAGAAGGGGCCCCACATCCAACCATGGGAGACTCTGGGCAGATGGGAAGCCGCTGCCTTTTCCCCACGAGGGCGGATGGATGGGGGGATGAGGGCTGGGGCCCTCCCTTGATGGTTCCTCCACTTACCTTCTGTTCAAAGCTGTCCGGGGTCAGGAAGAAGCTGTGCAGGGGCACGAAGTAGCCCTCCAGGAGCCCCATGAGCAGCACCAGGTACACCCCATCTGCAAACTGAAGGGAGAGGGCCAGGTGAAGGCACTGGACCCCTGAGCCCCCCGAGGCAAGCCCTATCCAGGGGGCTCGTCAGCTGTCATGGCAGCGCCCTGAAGGCTCCATCCCCAGGCAGGCTGCTGGCAGAGGGTCAATGGCAGCGGCCTGAGGCAGGAAGGCCTGTGTGCAGCAGGCCCAGCCCATGTCTGGCTGGTCCAGTCCGGGAGCCACGGCCCACGGTCCGGCTCTCGGCTGATCCAGCATGTATTGAACACTGAGCGTGTGCCCAGCCCTGATCTGGCCCGGGGACCGCAGAGAGAGGTCAGTGTGGCCCTGCCCGTGAGGGGTTCACAGTCTAGTGTGGAGGAAGGCAGTAGCTGCTCTGATGGAGGCAGGCACACTGGCCCGTGTGAGATTGACCGAGGTCGGCCACTCCCCCTGAAGACCATGGGGAAGGCTTCTGGAGGTGGCACAGCCTGAAAAGAGACCTGAGGGATGAGTAGGAGCTAGCTGGGGTGGGGGCAGTGGGGGGGGGTGGGGCACAGGGAGGAGGGAAATGGGGTTGAAAGCCCACGGCAGGGTGACTTCTGCTCTGTGAACAGAGAAAGAACTCTAGTGTTCCGCAGGCCTGGGCTTTCTCCTTTGTCACCTCTCGTTGTATTATTGTTTGAGAGGCAGCAAGGCGTAGCTGTTAAGTATATGGCTCTGGCCCTAGGCCTCCAGCTGTCCTGCTTATTAGCTGTGTGACTTGAGAAAGTTAGGTCACTTGTCTGTGCCTCATTTTTCTCATCTGTGACGTGGGGAGAATGAGAGTACAGTACCTGCTCTAGAGGTTCATCATGAGGATAAAGCAGTTAATATGTGCAAGGTGCCCAGAACACTGTTTGGCATGTAGGCGACACTAAATATTAACTATCACTATTACTATCTGGGACAACAGCAAAGCAGTCAGGATACAACTTCCTGGCTTCTGTTGACGAAGCACAGCTGTGTGCTGAGGGCCACAGTGAGAGGCATAGAGCCTGGTCCCTTCCATCAAGGACAGTTGGGAACCTGGTCTGAGGGACAGTAGGCTCCTGAGCGAAGTGGGAGGTGCGGGTCTTCTGCTGCGGGAGGGCAAGAAGAATGTGCAGTGGGCAGTCAGCGCAGGTTTCGTGGAGGCGGTGAGGGGCCTGTGAGATGAGGGGCATTGGGGAGGAGTAGGCGTGCCAGGGGCCAAGGATGGTCTGAGCAAAGATTTAGACGTCAGGGGCACCTGGGTGGCTCAGTTGGTTAAGCATCTGACTTCGGCTCAGGTCATGATGTCCTGGCTTGTGGATTCAGGCCCTGCATCGGGCTCTCCGCTGTCAGCACAGACCCTGCTTCCAATCCTCTGTCTAGCCTCCCCCCTCTGCCCCTCCCCCACTTGCTCTCTCTCAAAAATAAATAAAAACATTAAAAAATTAAATACAAAAAAGATCTAGAGGTCAGATGGATACCTAAAATTAGAGAACCCTTCAAAGGAGGTGGGGCCCCCAAGTCTTTGTGGGCATAAACCCCAGTTGTTAAAGAGGTCTTAAGAGCTCAAAGTTCTTGGAATCCTCTCAGGGAACTTAAAACAAAACTAGACAGAATTGCCTGGAATGTGAGCTGGACCGTGTCTGTTGGGTGACCAGCTGGTGGGCTTGTGGCTCAGGCTTCATGATGGGTGTCCCGCCCGGCCTTGAACTTGACCTTAGGAACAAGATTCTTCCCTGCTTCCAGCCAGCTGGCCTTCAATTCCAGTGGGGAGGGCCTAACCCTGACTCATCCTCAGGCCATGCCAGGGTGAACGGGAGAACAGACCCCAGCATCTGTGTCAGAATCAAGGCCCTCCCGTGGACCTAGCTGGGCCTCTTTTTGGCAGTGGCTGGAACTGACTGAGAATAAAAAGAATCCAATATGTCTACCCAGGGGAGGACCCTGGGTTAGGGTCAGGTCTGCTCACAACTCTGAGTGCTGCTGACTTAGACTGTCCCCACCCCTGACTGCTGGTTCTGATGACTTGGTGGTTGAACCTGCAGACAGGCACCAAATGTGCCTGGCAGAGGCTGCCTCTCAACCCTCCTTGCCCGTGAAAACTTAAGTGGGGATTCCAGAACTCATCCTAGCTCTTCCGAGGACACATCACTTTTCTAGAGGGTTCCCTGTCTTCCCAAAGAGTACAGAGTACAGACAAGACACAGTGGCAGGTAAAGCTCAGTGGCAGACCCGGAAATCGTCTTTGAACGTAACAGGAGGTGCCCACATATCCTCAAAAGAAAACCACACTTTAGAAGTTCATCACAGATGAAAGGGGGTTGGGGAACAGGGTATATTGCACGGTCTTTAAAAAAATTTTCTTAATGTTTATTTTTGAAGGAGAGAGAGAGGACGTGAATAGGGGAGGGGCAGAGAGAAAGGGAGACACAGAATCCGAAGCAGGCTCCAGGCTCTGAGCTGTCAGCACAGAGCCCGACGTGGGGCTCGAACTCATGAACTGTGAGATCGTGACCTGAGGTGAAGTCAGATGCTTAACTGACTGAGCCACCCAGGTGCCCCGTATTGCACAGTCTTTAAGTACCTCTTGATAAAGATTAATTATAAAGGCGGGGAAAGCTTTACAGTAGAGAAATCTAACCAAGTAGACACTAACCAAGTGACCAAAGTTACTGTCACCAGGAACGGGACTAAGGGGCAAAGTGCCTGA
Organism: Panthera tigris; assembly: GCF_018350195.1. Lineage (NCBI taxonomy): Eukaryota > Metazoa > Chordata > Mammalia > Carnivora > Felidae > Panthera > Panthera tigris. The sequence goes on along the minus strand of NC_056669.1, from coordinate 68,385,308 downwards.
GAAGAGCACAGTGTTATGGGGGTGGAATTGTCACTGAAAATGCATAGCCTGAATCTAATCATGAGGGGGAAAAAATTGAGGTCCTATGAATCTAATGGCCTGCACTCTTCAAAAATGTCAATGTCCTACAAAAAAGGGCTGAGGATTTGTTGTATATTAAAAAGAGACTAGGGGTGCCCGGGTGGCTCAGTTGTTAAGCATCTGATTTTGGCTTGGGTCATGATCTTGTGGTTTGTGAGTTCCAGCCCTGAATTAGGCTCTGTACTGACAGCTTAGAGCCTGGAGCCTACTTTTGGATTCTGTGTCTCCTTCTCTGGCCCTCCCTTGCTCATGTTCTGTCTGTCTCTCTCTCTCTCAAAAATAAATAAACATTAAAAAAATTAAAAAAAAAGAGACTAATGAGACATGGCCATTAAAAGCAGCCTGAGAATATTAAGACAACTGTTTCTTTGATCCCTATGACACTGTCCTAAGTAGCCAAATATCAATGACTTCATGTGGTTCAACCTAAATAGACTAATGTATTGATGTGAAAATTGCTTGAATCTGATAATTGTAATGTGATTATTTAGGAGAGTACTTGTTCTTAGAGATTACGCTGAAGTATTTAGGAGGGAGAGAAACAAACGAATGTGGTCAACTGCCAAAAACTGGTGTAGGTAGGTGAAACATATACGAATATTCATGATGATATTCTTGCAACTTTTCAAAATAAAACACTGGAAAAAATCAGCATTCAACGCAGTTCACTCCTGTGAGCAGGACAGAATCTCACTCCCTCCTGGGAAAGCTTCAGGATCAGCATGGAAAGCCACCCTGGCAATGCAGGGATGGGGCACTTGGAAGAGTGGCTGTTGAACATGGCTTTGCCCCCCACCCTGCGTTCAGGGCTGTCACCCACCTGGGTTTCCAGTTCTGTGACCTCCAGGTTCAGTTTATTCAGGTGCTTGTTCACAAAAGTGATGAGTGTCTAAAAGAGAAGCACAAGCCAGGCAGTGAGATGGAGACTCTCGCCAGTGCCAGATCCTGGTGGCCACCTGTGTGACCCTATTGTGAGGACGAGGACCAGTGTAATAACACAGGACAAGGCCCAGCCAAGGATGCTGTGCCAGGGATCACTGCTCAGCTGGGTGAGAATAAGCAGCCTATGAGGCTCTTCTGCAAAGCTCCTTGAGTTTGCAGGAAAGGACGGCCCCCAGGATTTGTGGTCTCCTGCACTGTGGGATTCAAATAGCCAGTCTCAGGAACGTGAAAGGGGCAGGGGGTCCCGAGAGGGCAGAATGATAGGTGCAATGTCCTAGCTCAGGGTTGGGCGGCGGGCAGAGAAGAAGAGACCTCACCGGGTCCCTCCTTCAGACCCTCCTAGGGGCAGGTGCCCTGTGCCTGGGGAGGAGGGAGGGCTGAGTGAGGAGGCCCGGTTGGTTGGGGGTTCAGTGTGGATGGGAAGACAGGGTGCTTGTAGCTTCAGAACCCCCAGGAGACACTGTCATCCTGATGGGAGAAGGGAGTGGGTAAGGTATCCAGTGGGAACGGGACAGGTGAAGTGTACATCAGGTGGGAAAGCCCCGAGTTTGCCGAGAGCTGGCGAGGACACCAGTTTGAAGAAGCTTGCAAGCTGCATGCGTGTGTTCTACTGTTTGGTGCAGCTCGCCCCCCTCCCTCCCAGGCACCTCTTGCTCACCTTTTTCACTACATTGAGCTTGTCTGGTGCATGGTCAAACAAGGTGTCAAAGGCATCACGTTCTGGAAACACAGGAAAATGTCAAATGCAGCAAAGACCTGCTTCCTGGTGGGGAAGCCCACCCCAGGGCCCGGCCAAGATGGCCACCAGGTCAGATATAGGCAGGAATTCTTTCGTGCGTGAAACCGTGCTGGGAACTCTGGAAACTGGGTTTGGGTGGGTTTTGGGGATTGATTCTTAGCTTAGGGGCTTTCTCTGTTTCTCTGTGTCTATCCTCTAGGTCACCCTTCTTTTGGGCTGGGAGTGGGGGGCTCTGTTAGGCTGTCGAATCCCAGATTGACTTGGGATTTCTCTTCACTATTTATATCCATTACATCATGACTTAGTTATGGGCCTAAAGGGTTTCTGAAGCTTTTTGGAGGTAGAATGTTATCCAAATCTCAAATCACCTCACCCGCTAATTTTCAAATCTAGGATACCCATGACAAACATCCGTGCACAGATAACTGGATTGGGAGCCTGGGCGCCCCGGGATAGAATGTGTGGTCTTCCTCTTGAGTGATCTAGTCACTTCGACCCTTGTGCCTCAGTTTCCTCTTCTATAAAATGCCGTCTGAAAAACCTTTCCCAGGTGTGTGGTGAGGACGAAAGAGAAGGCATGTGCATGCGTCGTTCTATAAACTTTGAAGTGTGTGCTGATCTGAGTTTGTTAGCATGACTGGGATATTTCTCACATTATCCATAGTATATACAGGATCATTGAAAATGGCAAAGCCACGCCCCTTGCCGGGGTTTTTCTTGCTGTAGCCCCCAGATTCTCTAAACTGAGACGTAAAATAGAGGATAGGATCTGAGGCAGGGGATGAGAAGAATGTCCAGGAGGGACCCAGGGCTGGGAAGTTTGGTGGTCCCGGGGTCTGCCTTTTCCTGCTCTTGCACTGATGAATAAATCTGGGACCGCCAGAAGGGTGACTGAGGTCTCTAACGTTCAGACGGTATAAACAAACCCAAAGTTCTGGGAAACTGGAGCGGGATGACGTGTGATGAAGAAAGAGGGAGAAGACTGCTTCTAGAAGGGCTGGACTGAGCAGGGACAGTGGACTTTCCCAAGCGTATACATACACCTCTTTGCTTCCACAACAAACTTAGAGCATGACCGCCCTGCAAATGCCCAGGACCCATCCAGGGCCTGGCAACGTCAGTGGTCTGGCTACTTACAAGAGGACTGGGCAGCCGTGGTTAGATTTCCCCTTCCCACTGGTAAGCTGACCCTCCCTACCAAGTGGCCCTGTCACCGGGCTGGTGCAGACACACATGCAGGAAGTAAGCTGAGTGCCTGTTCTTCCCAGCTGCTGCAGAATTAACTAGAAACCCCGTGGCAGCCACCAGCACCAGAGGATAATCTTATGCAACTCACCGTGCCTTCCGGAAAGAGCCCTGCAGGAAAAGGAGAAAGGAAACAGCATGTTTCTTCTTCTTTGCCCTTCACTGAAGAGCCCACAAAGCTTCCTTCCTTGGCACTTTCTTCTGCACTAAGTCTCCAATTATTGGTAGTCTTTACCCTACTGCCACCTGTTTTTCCCTCTGCCATACAGATAGACTGGTGTTTGCACAAAGCCTGGTGTAAGTGATATTTAAAGGACTATTTCTTGCCTTAAGTAAAATCACACTGTTGCTTATAGTTGAGAAGGAATATCGGACTCGGGGCTTCAGCATTCCCAACCACTGAACTGCATCAGCTTGGGGATGTCAGCTTTGTCTTTCTCTAGTTCATCCTGTGATTCCCACCAAATCGCACCTGCCATTGACTCAGAATCAGTTTCTCAAATAGGGCAGGACATAGAACCATACTCATACCAAAGAAGCCTCAAAGTACTAACGGCACAAGCATTAAAATAGACTACTTAGGTCTGAATCCCAGAGACACTGTGTGTCCTTGGGCAAGCTACGGAGCCTCTCTGGGCTCCCGGTCTCTTCTCTCTAAAAGGAGGATGATAATGGTAAATACTCCAGTAGGATGTTCGGAGCATTAAATGACTTAATATGGAGCAAGACTTTAGCATAATTCCTAGTATATAGTAAGTGCTCAGTTCGTTTTTTTCTGAATACGTTTTTGGTTCCTATTATATCGGTTTATTCCAACTGTGCATCTATCACCTACTAGATGATGACCTGTGGGTAATGTACTGGAAGGGATAATGAACTTGGGAGTTAGGTGTTGGATAGACCAAGGACAGTTGCTTCTTCACCTTTGGGATGTGTGGTTTTAGGAGGGGTGAGCGTTGCTTTGTGTATTTTGAACGTCAGTAGATACAAAAGTGCTTCATGAAGTGTTCTGTGTTGCTGTTATTAGGAGTTCACATCCACCCTCAGGTCTGCGTGGCAAGATGGCAGAGGGAGACCACAGGAGGCCTGGCGTGCAGCCGACAGAGCACTGAAAACCCAAACGTCACGTCCCCTGACTCCTCTCAGGTATGTCTTTCTCTTTTCCAGAAGCTGAAACAGCGGGCGTGGACAAGCCCAGCAGAGGGTGGGGGGTGAGGGGCAGGAAGGCGTCCCTCCTGCCCCTCACAGAGCCAAGGCCGGGAATCAGTGTGCTTTGTGTGTCAGCAGCCCTGCTGGCCGCCAAGACTGGCCCCGGAGTGATGCGGAGGCTGTCCGATAGGCTCTCCACAGGCCATAAACTGGGCCCCTTGGGAAGCGCCACTCCACGTCTCTGCCCTACCCTGGGCTCTTTTTAAGGCACAAGCACACTGTGGTCCAGGCAGGCGGCACCCTGGAGTTCCCTCAGCCACCACCGGGGAGGCAAATTGCCTAGAGACTGGGCAATGCTTGGAGGGTGCGGGTCAGCCGTGGCGGGGGACAGCCACGACAGGCAGCGCTGATGGTCACGGGGGCCCAGCCGTTGCCACAGTGAATCGTCACAACCTCTCTGGTTAGGAAAACACTCCCCACTTCAGAGATACAGAAACCAAGGTCTGAGCGGGCAGGAGAGCCTGGATTTGAACTCAAGTCCGGCCGGCTTAAAGGTCCCTCCCTGCCCTTTCCACTTCGTTCCTGTTCAAGAGAACATAGAGGAAAGCTGGGGTCTCAGGGGATGCTGAAAACACACTTTGCCCGTGGCCAGGGCTCAGGCCTGCCCAGTGATCTCAAGACCCCCGCCTTTTTTCTACCTAAGAACAAACTTCTCTGTCCCGTGGCAAACCTCCTGCATTCTGATAGGCCAACTGCTTAACGGGGAAACGAAAAAACACCAAGCACCAACCCACCACTCTAAGGTAGAAAAGGGTTTTCTGGGTCATGGCACGTGACCAAATAAATCAGATTCAGAAAAGGAAGAAAACGTCCTTTTGGAGGCTCGCAATTTAAATTCAACCCCATGTTTATGGCATGACGATTTCATGCTGGTTGGCTTTTTGGGGCATACTTTTTCCTGGAGTGCCACAAAATTAGAATTTTTCAATCACTGCTAATTCCCTCTCCCCACTTCCCCACCCAAGTTTGTACCTTAAGCATTGAGAGGCATGTTTTGAATGCATGGAAAAGGCTAAACTATAATCATTGGCTGAAGTCTAATCCCTCTTGCAATCCCAATAAATGAAAACTAAATATCAGCAAATGGATGAATTTCGGAGAAACATCTGTGTTCCATTACAGAATGGCTGGCAACAATGGTGTTGACATACTCTGTGTTACCAGTTATTTCCTCTTGGATTTGCCGAGACTGGAGGATTCCTTCTCGTTTCTGAAACAGGGGTGGGGAGAAGGGTTGGGAGGCAGAGAGAAAAATATGCTTTAGAAAAATAAAAAAAAAAAAAACAACAAAAAAAAAACACCCACCCAAAACTGATTAGCGTTCCTGATATTGAGAAAGTCACTGCTGTTCAAGAAATGAAACCGGAGAGGAGATACTACCAGAGGCAAAAGGAGGCCCCAGATTTCTGGGACTGGACCATACCATTCATACTTAAGAGCAATTAGTGTTTATTCCAAACAAGTTGGCCGTTTCTTGGATGGTGAATCTTTTCTTTCTTTATTGGAAGACATTTTGCTGGAAGCAAACTGTTTGCCTCCCGGAGTAATCCACAGTAAACCAAATGGAAATGAAGGCCTAGGGCGTGTCTGCCCTCCAGCTGGGGCCACAGAGGGAAGCAGAGAAACACATTTAACAGTGGGGCTGGCTGGGGTGGAGGACGGAGGCCAACTTGGAAAATTTAAACAGGGGGAGAGTTTTTGTTTTTGTTTTTAATGGATAAATAGGGGAGCTTTTCACTAAGCAGTACAGTTCTCAGGTGACTAGCTTATTCTCTGAGAAAAGGATAAGCACTTTGGAGGCTCCCACACCTACCCATCTGCCCATCCGCCCACTCATCCATCTGTCCATCGGTCCACCCATCATCTGTCTGCCTCCTCCCATCAATCTAGCCTCTTTCTTCTTTATTTCATGAACTGGCGTCTTCTCTGTACAAGAACCTCTGTTGGATAAGAGCGAATACTATGGAACGTCTGACATAATTTCTGACCTTGAGGAACTTAGAGAACAATGGGGTAGATGAAACAGGTATGTGAGAAAGATTTCCAAGAAACAGTACCAGTGTTTGTGCCTGATGGGGTGGCTCAACGGCTCAATGATTACAGTAGGACTCCCCTTTCACTCTCAGAAGTGTCGTGTGTAACCAATTATGCAGTGGTCCCATGCAGACAGAAGCGCTGACGGGAGCAGGCACGTTCAGCTGGGATGGTCAGGGAACCCTTCCAAGGGGCGGGGGTCCTCAAGCTGGAACTTGACAGGATGCAGAGGAGAGGGCATTCCAGCAGAAGGGATGGCCCCAGCAAAAAGGCAGAGGCAGGAGAGCACCACTGGAACGGAGCCACTAATGGTGGCTGCCATTAGTGGGACGATGGCTGCCATTAGTTGATGGGGAGTCAACTGAGTGCCAGTTTGAAATTTAAACCCCGTTGTGTGGGCATGAGAGCCAATGAAAGAGTGTCAGGGCTCAGGAAGACCTTTTTTTTTTTTTTCTTTTTTGTTTATTTTTGAGACAGAGTCAGAACACAAGCAGGGGAGGGACAGAGAGAGAGAGGGAGACACAGAATCCAAAGCAGGCTCCAGGCTCTGAGCTGTCAGCACAGAGCCCAACACAGGGCTTGAACCCACAAACTGTGAGATCATGATCTGAGCTGAAGTCGGATGCTTAACCGACTGAGCCACCCAGGCACCCTCAGGAAGACCTTCTGATAGGTGTGGAGAGGGAGATTCATTAGACCAGGTCTCTGTAGTCAGTTCCCAGGCACAATGAGGACAGCAGTCTGGGGATGGCAAGCACCTGTCACATCGTTCATCTTTTTTTTTTTTTAATTTTTTTTTAACGTTTTATTTATTTTTGAGTCAGAGAGAGACAGGGCATGAACGGGGGAGGGCAGGGCATGAACGGGGGAGGGGCAGAGAGAGAGGGAGACACAGAATCGGAAGCAGGCTCCAGGCTCTGAGCCATCAGCCCAGAGCCCGACACGGGGCTCGAACTCATGGACCGCGAGATTGTGACCTGAGCTGAAGTCGGACGCTTAACCGACTGAGCCACCCAGGCGCCCCAAGTTCATCTTTTACAAAGGCAGAGAAGAGTGTCAAAAAGGAGCCTACAACTGTTAGTGTTTCAGCTGAAACCTGCCTTCTTGCCCTCTTGCCCAAACTTCTAGAACCTTCTCTTCTATTCCTAAGAGCCACAGAAACTAGTGTCCTTGCAAAATACTTTTATCGAAGGAAAGGTAGAGCTGGATAAAGGTCAACAGTGTATCTGCACTAGATTTGGAAGAATGGGTTATCAAAGTGAAAAAGGTAAAAAGGAAAAATAAAGATATAATTTAAAAGGGATCCAGGGACGCCTGGGTGGCTTAGCTGGTTAAGCGTCTGACTTCAGCTCAAGTCATGGTCTCATAGTCTATGAGTTCAAGCCCCGTGTTGGGCTCTGTGCTGACAGCTCAGAGCCTGGAGCCTGCTTTGGATTCTGTGTCTCCCTCTCTCTGCCCCTCCTCTGCTCATGCTCTGTCTCTGTCTCAAAAACAAACAAACAATAAAAAAAAATTTTTTTAAGGGATCCGGTAAGGATAAATCAAGGGCCTTTCCCATTTCAGCTTCAACAAATGTGTAATTTTTACAAGGGGCTAATGGAATTTGTGTCCTGATCTTGTAAGGCTCTTCACAGACATAAAAACTCATCTTCAACTTCATGCAGAATTCAGTGCTTTTGTACAGAATAGAAAGGAAATCTGGGTGAAATAATCCCTCACACAGCACCTAGATTCACCTCGATCTGTTATTTGTTGCCTCGAGGACTCTTTCTGTGGTTGGGTCGGTGACTTCTGGCTAATTCTGAGTCCTGCTTCTGTGCCTGTTTAACTTAACAAAGCAAAACACCCCATAAAACCTGACATGCAGGTTTTTATGTACCTTGTCCTGTTTTCCACCCTCCTGCTCACAGAACTGTCCACAGAGACATTACACTGACAACAGCCTTCTGATGGGCCTAGAACTGAGCTTAAAATAAGGCTTGAGACATGGGCTTGCAGTAATCCCTGTTCCAAAACAGGGGTCCCCCCCACCCCAATCTTGAATCAGCGTTTTAAAAAATATACTGAAATTAATTTATACATGAGTGGTGAAAATAATATAATAGAGATGGCTTGGATTCACCAGTAAGATGCTTGTACCAGGTTGCTCTGGGATGGGCGACATATCCATGGCAGACGTAAAACGCTTGCCGCAGCTGACTGCTCGATCCATGAGGCCAATTAGTCCTTTTAGCTGCACTTAGTGTCTAAACCACACACATGCTCACCGCCTGTGGCCCTCTGATCACCCTCTCCTTGGTGTAGTCTTGTCTCCTGGCAGGCAGGGCCAACGTGACTATTTCTATTATATTTCCTTGACGTTTAGCAAGGGAGATACCCAGAAGGCATGGAAGAAATACTTTATCACCAGGGCACGGCCGAGCAGCCGACTGAAGAACACCTTCACATCTTCCTCCCCTCCACCGACATCCGATCCCTGAAAGCTCAGCTTCTGTCCGAGAAACTTGGCCTGGTGGGGTCAGGCCAAGCCTACCAGCCCTCAAGGCTCTTTCTCACCAAGGGGTGGTAGAACCGCCATATTGTTCTCTATTCCAGAACGCTGGATAACCAGTGAGCTGCTTAGAAGGGGCGTTCTCCCTTGCAGCATGTTTATTTGAAAAGAACAGAAACAAGCAAACAGAATGCTGACCTTTCCTAAATGGGCATAAAGTTGGAAAATAAAATTGAATTTGAGTATGTAATAGGGTTAGGAGCAGAGTGAGATAGTCACAGGGAGAGAGCACACTCTCGCCGTGGAAATTACACAGCCATATGCGAATGGAAATTCCATCCGACAATCTGGAAAGGGTGACTTGAGATCCCAGCCATGCTTCTCTGGGCAGGTGAAAAGCAGCCATGCCCTCCGTATAGGCATGGCCAGTCAGGGGTGCTCGCTCTCTCTCTCTCTCTCACTCTCACTCTCACTCTCACTCTCACTCTCACTCTCTCACTCACACACATACACACACACACACACACACACACACACACACCCCTTCACATGCACAGGTTATCTGTCTCTTCCCAATATCTGTCCCTCATTTGTTTAACCAAAAAATGATTCTCCCTGGCTTGCAGGGCACACCCATGCATACACAGGGGATACACCTTTTCTCCTGACCCCACTGCACACACCTCACATTCATACGTCACACCCTCAAATACATAGCACACAGACACCCTCTTTACGAAAACCTGCAAACCCCACGGACAAGCCCCACACAAGGCTAGCCCATACTCAAGTACACGCTCTTCCACCCGTTGCACATGTGACTGACTGCTGCCCACATGCATCACAGGGCACACGCATGCGCCTCCCAACACACAGCACATCAAGGACACTCAGCAACCATTCCACCTGTAACCGGCTACCCGGCATGCCGTAGCTCCTGTATGAACTCAGCCTCCGTGCCTCTTTAAGGGCGCAGATGTTTGTAGTGCTGTCTTACCTGGACCACAACCACTTGGATGGAGACATGATCTGGGAGTCGGATCGGTGCCCGGAAATACTGGGACAGAGCAACCAGCAGATGCAAAATGGCTACCAGGCTCTTGGCATGAACAGCTGAAATAAAAGATGAATCAAAAATTAGAGAATCGTCAACCAGGTTCTAGGCAAATAGAAGCAGATATTCAAAATGTAGCAGTACCACACCCAATGCACCTTTTATCGCCCCACTGAGGATCTCACAGGCCTTGCCCTTAGGTCCCCTCATTCTTGGCCAAGTCCCATGGAGCTATTTCTTGGGTCATGTTATTGCTGCATTTCCAATATAGTGCCTCTCCACTCTGATCCAGGTTTCCAGTAGGGACCCTGACAGCTGCTGAATTTTGACAAAAGATCAGCCCTCTGCCACCCCCCATGTTCTTGTTCATTCTATTTTAATAACCTTGTTCATTCATGTCTGCCCTGCATCATCTTTCCCTTCCCTCTTGACTCTGAACTCTTTGGGTTATCACCACTACCCTTGTCCCAGGGCTCTACCCAAAGCAAGTCCTCATTCAATAAACACTGAGTCAGGAACACTGGATCCTTTCCTTTGTTCAGGGCTTGCAGTCCCTCGAGGAAGGCATGAGACATCTAAAGGCCTTTGTTGCTCTTTGGAGTACCGTGTATGGCCAGCGTAGGCAATGCCCTTCGGGAAGAGCGGGGAAAGGATATGTGCGACCCAGCTGGCTTCTATAGCTCCTGAGCAACGTGCTAGATGTTAAACCTATTTGTACTAGAGGAGGGTGGGCAGCTGGTGAGTTGTAGATTTCACAGATGAGAGGAGAAGACTGTAATGTAATGGGTACACACAGGGCCAGGCAGACTGGAGCTTCAGTTCTGACTTGACAAGCTCTATATCTACTGCCTCCATGACCTTGGATAGGCCATTCAAGGCCTCTGAGTCTCAATCTGCTAACCTTCACAAGTGGGGATAGTAGTACCTTTGCAGAAATACAAGTTGTAAGAATTCCCAGAAATAGTATAGACAAAGCTTCCAGCCCATAGCAGATGATGAAGAAGGGTTGATATTTTTTATTGCAACTTACGAGACGACACTTCACACCTACACAATTAAACCATGTCAACTTTCTCCTCGTTCTGTCTCATAAAAGGAAAGCTTCGCCAGGTACCTTACATGCCTTCCCAGTCCTACCAGCCTCATGGGATCCTCCTTACAGGGAGGCATTTAAGGAAAGAACAACAACAAAAGTGCTCATTTTGTGTACTTAGCACAAACTGGGCCCATTATTAGGGTGTCATTCTGTCTTCCCTGGGACTGATGAGTCTGCTTTAACAGGAGCTTTAAGAAATCCCCAAGAAAAGGAAATGACTCAGACATTCCTTGGGAACTCATTAGGGTTACTTGTTATCACTGCTATTTGGAAGAAGGTTTTCCACCGCCAATGAGCAGCAGATGATCTGCTCCCATTTAGGTCTTCCAGAAGACATTGTCAATTCTGAGCTTTTGGGCATTGTCCAAAGTTTCACCCACAGTTACAGCCTCGGAGGAGGCTCCTGGCCCGGGAGTGACCTACCGACACGGTGTGCTTGCAGCCAGACAGAGGCATAATTGGGTTTGCTCTTCTGATCAGAGCTGCTGTACATCAGTCCAGAGTCTGAGGGTTGTAAGGACATTTGCTAACTCTATCCTTTCTTCTTTTTTTTTTTTTTCATGTTTATTTTTGAGAGAGACAGAGTGAGAGCGGGGGAGGGGCAGAGAGAGCGACACACACACAGAATCCGAAGCAGGCTCCAGGCTCTGAGCTGTCAGCACAGAGCCCGACGCGGGGCTTGAACCCACGAACCGTGAGGTCATAACCTGAGCTGAAGTCGGCCGATTAACCGACTGAGCCTCCCAGGCGCCTCTCCCTTTTAATGACAAAACATAGTGCTAGAGAAGATGTGGTCAAAAAGATTGTTCTTACCCACCAGTGACACTGTACTTCATCTTGACTGTTGTACTGAGCAGTATAGAGCTATTTTATAAGCACCATACAGATGCCAGTCTCTATTGAGGAGTGCTCGGTTCTCCTGGGAAGTTTTTCAAAAGAAATAATTATACAGTTTCTCTCTTCCTCTCTCTCACACACACACACACACATGTGCAAAGATGTTAATTATTGTGTAATATAGTATTTAAAAATCTGGAAAACACTATAATAAGAGGATAGTTCAGACTGGTGGTTTTCAAGAACATTTTTTTTATTAGGCAGAGAAACCCTTTGTTTAAAAGCCATTAGGCAAAACAGATGAAAAAAAGCACAAGTGTCCTGGTCCCCAAGGCCTAACTGCTACCCACAGCTGCTATTCTCTCCTCAGTGACGCCTGAGTTCTTCCTGGCAAATCACTAGGTTGGGCCAAGAATGGTTAATAATCACTGCTTTAATAAGTTATGGTATATCCACATAATGGAATAATTTCCACACACTGAAAATCACTGTTGAAACAGTGTAACTATAAATATTAATAGTGTAATGTTAAACAGAAATAATAGAAACAATGTAAAGATACACATTTATGGATATACATACATGTAAATACATATACATGTATGTGTACACACACACACACACACACACACACACACACACACACACGTTTGTGGCCAAGACTTGGAAAGGAATATTAAAAAAATGAAATATGATAGTTTCCTATTTAAAAAATTTTTTTAGAATAAAGGTATGTCATCTTTTTTCTTTTTAAAATTTCTTTAGTGTTTATTTATTTTTGAGAGAGAGAGAGAGAGAGAGAGAGAGAGAGAGAGAGAGAGAGAGGCGCGCGCATGAACAGGGAAGGGGCAGAGAGAGGGAGACACAGAATCTGAAACAGGCTCCAGGCTCTGAGCTGTCAGCACAGAGCCCGACGCGGGGCTCGAACTCATGAACCGTGAGATCATGACCTGAGCCAAAGTCAGACGTTCAATCGACTGAGACACCCAGGCAACCCTCATCTTTTTAATTAAGAAAAATCCTAACAACCTTCATCTATTGGGGTCCCCTCATCATTGCTACATTTGAGCTTATCTCCTGGTTTTCTCCCTGATGCCAGATAGAATCTAGGGATTCTGTGGTCCTGCCCTTGGGTCAGGATGGCAGTGTGCAGATTTAGAGGTGGGCCCAGGCTCTACTATATAAATTGGGCACTTAGCCATTGTGCCAGGAGCTGGTGGACATTTTCAAAGGAGCTGCTGAGTTAGGCATAGTCCTCCAAATAGGAGTTGTGGTGGAAATATCAACTGGTGTAATTTTTTTTGGAGACAATTTGACAATACGTATTATGACCTTAGAAATATACACACACGTTGGCCTTAGAATGCCACTCTTAGGTATTTGTACTAAAAAAGTATTATGGCTATCAGACAGAACTCATCAGGCTACGTTGATAATAGTGGAAAAGTGGAAAACAATCTTAAAATCCATTATTCATTAGATAGATTATACTACAACCATACGATATTCTGCTACATAATATTAAAAGTGACAGAAGAATATTTAATGATCTGTGAAGATATACATCTTATAAACTGATCTCATCTTTGTAAAAAAAAATATGTAATTATGTATACACACATTTAATTTACTTATCTATTTCTTACACACACACTCACACTCGACCTGAAGGGGAACACCGCAGGTTGACAGTCCCTGTCTCTGGGTGGGCAGCTTAGAGGGACCACATGCGTAGGCTCAGTGCACAGGCTCCACGGCAAGACTCTCTTTCAGTTCTGGCTACACCCGTCACCACCCGTGTGACCTTGGACAAGGACACTCCTTCAGCAAATATTACCGTGTCTGGTATTTGCGAGTTGCTCTTCCACTTTCTGGGGATTCAGTAGTGAAGAAACAAAAATCCCTGACTTCTTAAAGCTTACATTCATTGTCTCTGAATCGCTCTCTGCCTCTATTTTCCCATCTGTAAAATGGGGATACTAGAATTCTTACCTCAGATGGTTGAGTGAGGATTACAAGGATGAAAATACGTAAACGGTTTAGAATAGTACAAAGCATACAGTAAGCACCATAGATATGTTAGCTGTTAATATTCAAATTTGTTTTCATTTTATAGCTTTTTAATCATGAAAATTGTTGTGAATAAAGCAAGAAGAAAAGGTAGACCTCCCTAAAGCCCTAGATCAAGAGCCTTGGTAACTCACAGCTGTCCCTGCCACCTTCGTCCTGAGTGGAAAGATGACACGATATCTAGGAGCTAGAGAGAATAGCAGAGGGGAGGGACAGAACTTCTCTCCAGGAGTTGGACCCATCACATCCCTTATGGAAGAAACCATTCATGCTTGCAAACAGTCATCACAGGGATCTAGCCGCTGAGAGAATGATCCCTCCGGCCTAGTACTTCATCTCCGTTTTGGAAATCTATCTGACAGGAATAACTCGAGAGAAGCAAAAAGAGACCCAACCTAAGACATTTGACTTGGCCCCGACAGTAGCCAGTAGGTGAGCAAACATCCTAATAGGATCAACGTCAATGTAGGGTTTAAGATCCCTATGGGACTTTCTACCCAGTGAAATAGAAGCAGCCATCAAAAATAATGGCTACCTGGGATAGTGAATACATGGGATAATGAATCCTACATGGGAATATAGGAAATGTGATATAATATTAAGAGAAAATAACAAAACACAGGAGTGTGAGTAAACATTTGCATTGATAGGGACAGTAGTGGGCAAAAAATGAAAACAGCCAGATGAGAGTGGCAACACGGGTGATTATTTTACTCGTACACATATCCCCATAACAAATGAAGGGTGTGCCTGGGTGGCTCATTCAGTTAAACGTCCGACTTCGGCTCAGGTCATGGTCTCACAGTTTGTGAGTTCGAGCCCCGCTAGGGCTCTGTGCTGACAGCTCGGAGCCTGGAGCCTGCTTCAGATTCTGTGTCTCCCTCGCTCTCTGCCCCTCCCCCATCACACTCTGTCTCTGTCTCTGTCTCTCTCTCAAAAATAAATAAGCATTAAAAAAAGTTTTTTAAACAAATGAAGGTAAACATGAACCAAACAAATCATTAAAAACCACTAAAGACCATGGTCCTGAAGTGGCTTTAAAAAGTTCCATGCTGGGACGACTGGATGGTTCAGGATTTTGGCTCAGGATGGTTCTGGATTTTGGCTCAGGTTGTGATCTCGGGGAAATCCAGCCCCGCACTTCCTGCTCCATGCTGGGCATGAAGCCTGCTTGAGATTCTCTCTCTCCCTCTGCCCCCCACACCCCCTCGCTGGTGCAAGTGCTCTGTTTCTCCTTCTCTCTCAAAAAAAAAAAAAAAAAAAAATTTCCATTCTATCTCAATCTTTCCGAAACTGGGTTCCCTGGTAAGTGAAAAGGTGTTTTGTTGGGAGGGGTGCATGGAGATGGTCCACATTCAGGGAGGAGGGAATAGGTTGAAACAAAACTAAGCAGGGGTCTTTATCAGAGGACTTTAATGCTCACGACTATTGTGGATTTCCGCAAGGTAGATGCAGTTCCCACACTAGTAATCAGGTGCCCTCCCCCCTCCCCCAACACTGTTAGCATTCCTGGCCTTTGGGGCAGCAACCAGGACCCAGGGCATGGCCTCCCCTCTTCCTGGGTGTTTCTCTCCATCACACAGAGGTCGCCCTGTTTCAAGCACTGTGTGATGTGCACGCGAAGGTATGATTATGCTGAAGGAGGTACCTGTTGTCTCACCTCCAATGTCAGTTGCTAGAAACTTGCTGAAGAGGTTGGGTCTGGCAGCTACTGGGTCTCTAAGCTGAGGGATAAAGATATCCTTTTCCTTTTCCTTTTTTTTTTTTTTTTTTTTTTTTTTTACTGTTTATTTATTATTGAGAGACAGAGAGAGACACAGCAGGGGAGAGGCAGAGAGAGAGGGAGACACAGAATCCAAAGCAGGCTCCAGGCTCTGAGCTGTCAGCACGGAGCCCGATGTGGGGCTCGAACTCACAAACCGCGAGATCATGACCCGAGCTGAAGTCAGATGCTTAACCCACTGAGCCACCCAGGTGCCCCAAGATTTCCTTTTCTTTCCCAAGTTGGAAAGGTGGTTTTTTTGGGGGGAGGGGGAAGGTGTCCATTTTAAGTTGTTTAAACTGGATACGATTTTGTCTAGAACTTAACCCCTTAATACTTAAAAGCAGAGAACATGATCTAAATCATTTTATTAATCTGAATTCATATTTTCATCGATTACAAAGAACAAAACAACTCTGGACGCCCTCTGAGAAATCTGAGGTTGCCACTGGAGTCACCTGATCTGCTGATTCAAGGCTGATTCTGTTATGGACTCATCACGTCCATATTAGCCTGGCGGGCTCTTAAGGTAGCAAAAGAACAAGCAGTTTATAACTTTTGGAGATGCTCAAGCTACACTAGCCGCGCAACCCGAATTTGAAAATCCTGTTCCAGGGCCTGCGATGTCAGCCCCAGACCTTTGCTCCTTCTGGAAAATGAGGGGCTGAGAGGAAGGGCATGGGCTTCAAAACAGAGCCAAGTCCTTGCTCCCCTGCTCCTCAGCTGCCTGAACGTAGGGATTTTGGCTTCTTGAAGCCTCTATGAGCTGGACACGTGGCTTTCTCAAAAGGTTGTACAGGGGCTTAGAAGTAGCTCAATCCGTAGTAGTCTCCTCTGCTCCCTAGCTCACGTGAACTTGCTACAAACGGCCTTTCACAGAAAAGCACACTGGCTTTGGACACTTTGTCATTTTCCCAGCAGCACAGAGGATAAGTTCTCTAAAGAAGGGCACATCTCACTCAATGATAAATGGGTTTGCACCCACCCGGCGCCTGCCAGCGTCCTGGATGGCTTTGTGGGGAAACCCCAGGGTGGGGGCCACAGGGGACATTTAACCGTTCCATCCTTTTTTGTAAAACTCACAGTCCACATTCCACTTGATGCTCCTGGGAGGAAGCTTCAGGGTTTCGTTGACCTTCTCCAGGACGGTCTGCAACTTTTGCTTCTGAGCAATCTCTGACTGGGTGACTTCAGCAACGTTCAGCTTCTCGCTCTCAAGTTTTTCTGGGGTGACAAGGGCGGGGGGAAAGAGAACAGCTGTTATCTCCGGCCACAGACACCCCTAACTCACACGCTCGTTCACTCGCTCCCACAAACATACATGCTCACACATTCACTCGCTCAGCAAGTATATACTGAGCACCTGCTCTGTGAGGGACACTGCTCTCCCCACCTCATCTGATGTGTCACCAGTATTGAGAGAGCTGTGCGATCTCAGAGCGGGGCATGTAGCCCATCCTGTCCTACCTGAACTCTTTCCCAGCATTCTGGATTTTTCCTTCTCTTCATCTTTGCCTTCTCCAAGCATACTCTGGGCCCCGACTGGAAAGGCTTGTGTGCCTCCCCTGGCACTCCTCTTCATTCAAGGCATTTTGTATGTGTCATGTGTAGGTATGTGTCACACTGACTGACATCTATCTGTTTTATTATTTTTTTAATTTAAATTCAAGTTAGTTAACGTACAGCGCAGTCTTGGCTTCAGGAGTAGAACCCAGTGATTCCTGTCTTACATGTGACACCCCCTTAATGCCTATCACCCATTTAACCCATCCCCCACCCACCTCCCCTCCAGCCACCCTCAGTTTGTTCTCTGTATTTAAGAGTCTCTTATGATTTGCCTCCCTCTGTTTTTATCTTATTTTGCCTTCCCTTCTGCTATGTTCATCTGTTTCGCTTCTTAAATTCCACATGAGTGAAATCATATATCTTTCTCTGACTTATTTTGCTTAGCATAATATATTCTAGTTCCATCCATGTTGTTGCAAATGGCAAGATTTCATTCTTTTTCATTGCCAAGTAGTATTCAGTTGTATATACATACACCCCATTTTCTTTATCCTTTCATCAATCGATGGACATTGGGCTCTTTCCATAATTTGGCTATTTTTTTAAAAGTTTATTTATTTGAGAGAGACAGAGACAGTGTGAGTAGGGGAGGTGCAGAGGGAGAGAGAGGGAGAGAGACAGAGAGAGAGCGAGAATCCCAAGCAGTCTCCATACCATCAGTGCAGAGCCTGACGCAGGGGTGAAACTCAGGAAACTGTGAGATCATGACCTGAGCCAAAACCAAGAGTTGGATGCTTAACCGACTGAGCCACCCAGGTGCTCCAATTTGGTTATTGTTGAGAGTGCTGCTATAAACATTGGGGTGCGTGTGCCCCTTCGAATCAGCATTTTTGTATCCTTTGGGTAAATACCTAGCAGTGCAATTGCTGGGTAGTAGGGTAGTTCTATTTTTAATTCTTTGAGGAACCTCCACACTGTTTTCCAGAGCAGCTGCACCAGTTTGCATTCCCACCAACAGTGCAAGAGGGTTCCCCTTTCTCCACATCCTCGCCAACACCTGTTGTTTCCTGAGTTGTTAATTATAATCTTTCTGACAAATGTGAGGTGTTATCTCATTGTGGTTTTGATTTGTATGTCCCTAATGATGAGTGATGTTGAGCATTTTTTCATGTGTCTGTTAGCCATCTGGATGTCTTCTTTGGAAAAGTGTCTATTCGTGTCTTCTGTCCATTTCTTCACTGGATTATCTGTTTCTGGGGGGCCAGTTTGGTAAGTTCTTTATAGATTTTGGATACTAATCCTCTATCCATATGTCATTTGCAAATATCTTCTCCCATTCCATCGGTTGCCTTTTAGTTTTGTTGATGGTTTCCTTCACTGTGCTTTTTATCTTGATGAGATCCCAGTAGTTCCTATTAACTTTTATTTCCCTTGCCGCCAGAGACATATCTGTTTTAAAGACCTTCTTTCCTTTGAAACCCACTGGAAATGTAACTTACTTGATGTGTCCCATTTCATGAATTTTAGGGCGCACTTTTTTGTTGTTGTTTTTCACTTTTTAACATCCCTGAAATAAGTGTGTCATAAAATGGATGGCACTCTATAATTGTTGTCAGCCAGGTGGAAGACAGGGGTTCTCATTGCTTCCACGTGTGTGCACTGCGTCCTACCTCTTCATAGTGTGGTCACTTCCATACCTTAATAAGCCTAGAAGAACACTTTCAAAAAGTAGGAAATAAAAATTCTAAGGAATTGGTAAGCTTTGAGTAATAGTAATTGACATGATTTTTTCTTTTTCTGAGTGGTACTTATAAAATGGTGTGTTTTAAAATCAATTGTTCTTGCATCCAATGGTATAACTTAATACTTAAAGGTCTACATTTTTATCTGTTAAAGAGAACAGCTTTGAGTTAAATAATGGGAAGTATTATCTGCTGTTGGATTCACCGAATCTACTCTCCACAACCCATTCAAGATTGATAGAACGGACACTCCAAAATGTGTTTAAAATGTCTTTTCTCCACATTTTTAAGGAGCACCACACAAAAGAATTAAACCTACAGCAATGGCTTCCCCGATGCTTATAGTATTTATTTTTCTGCAGTTATATCTTATCCAGCTCAAATGTGCCTTGGGTAGTTATTTGAAGATGAGATTGTTCATTGGAGAATTTCTGCAGTTTTCTATGGATTTAAGAATTATTTTCAGGGTTGGGGGGAGGGCGCCTGGGTGGCTTATTCGGTTAAGCGTCTGACTTCAGCTCAGGTCATGATCTCATGGTTTGTGGATGTGAGCCCTGCCTTGGGCTCTGTGCTGACAGCTCAGAGCCTGGAGCCTGCTTCGGATTCTGTGTCTCCCTCTCTCTCTGCCCCTCCCCTGCTCACGCTCTGTCTCTCAAAAATAAACAAACATTAAAAAAAAAAAAAAGAATTGTATCTGGGACACTTGGGTGACTCAGTCGGTTGAGCATCTGATTTCAGCTCAGGTCATGATCTTGCAGCTCGTGAGTTTGAGCCCCACATGGGGCTCTGAGCCAACATCTCAGAGTCTGGAGCCTGCTTCAGATTCTGTGTCCCAATCTCTCTCCGTCCCTCCACTGCTCATGCTCTTTATCTCTCTCAAAAATAAATAAACGTTAAAAAAAGAAATTATTTTCTGCACCTGGATAGAATGAGCTCAAGCTATTTTCACCTCGAAGGCCCAAGTATTATCTTTCTCTTCTCTTTAGTTGCTTATGGCCATCATTCTTTTTTTTTTTTTTTTAAGTTTATGTATTTTATTTTTGTGAGAGAAAGAGAGAGATCATGCATAAGTGGGGAAGGGGCGGAGAGAGGGAGAGAGAGCGAGAATCCCAAGCAGCCTCCATGCTGTCCGTGAGCCCGATGTAGGGCTCAATTTCACAACGAGTGAGATCATGACTTGAGCCAAAATCAACAGTGAGACTCTTAACTGGCTGAGCCACCCAAGTGCCCCAGGGCCATCATTCTTTATTTCTAAATGTCAGGGATTTAATAAGCCTATATTTATTTTTTATTTTTATTTTTTTATTAAATATAATTTATTGTCAACTTGGATTCCATACAACACCCAGTGCTCATCCCAGCAGGTGCCCTCCTCAATGCCCGTCACCCACTTTCCCCTCTCCCCCACCCCCATCAACCCTCAGTTTGTTCTCAGTATTTATGAGTCTCTTAAAGACTTAAGGGAGGGTTTGCCTCCCTCCCCCTCTGTAACTCCCCCCCTTCCCCTCCCCCATGGTCTTCTGTTAAGTTTCTCAGGATCCACATATGAGTGAAAGCATACGGTATCTTTCTCTGCCTGACTTATTGCACTTAGCATAATACCCTCTAGTTCCATCCACATTGCTGCAAATGGCCAGATTTCATTCTTTCTCATTGCCAAGTAGTATTCCATTGTGTATATAAATCACAATTTCTTTATCCATTCGTCAGTTGATGGACAATTAGGCTCTTTCCATAATTTGGCTATTGTTGAAAGCGCTGCTATAAACATTGGGGTACAAGTGCCCCTATGCATCAGCACTCCTGTATCCCTTGGGTAAATTCCTAGCAGTGCTATTGCTGGGTCATAGGGTAGATCTCTTTTTTATTTTTTGAGCAATCTCCACACTGTTTTCCAGAGCAATAAGCCTATATTTAAATGTCTTCCTCTTGATTGTTCATACTTGAAGAGATCACGTGCGCCTTTTCCATTGTTTGGGCCGCAAATTCTTATCTTGGATCCTCTCCTACTGAAGAAATGACAAGTTGTTTGCATCTAATACTGCAATCACAGTTTGGGTAGTTTGGTAGAGGCTGCCCGAAGTGCTCGGTTAAGAAAATTTCTGCAGCTTTATCTTGGCTGAGAGGAAAAGATCACTGGGGATAGTGATGACAGTCTTGGGAGAGGGCTTGGGGAGAGGGAGAGGGGAGGAGACTGCGTACCCGCCTGCCCTGTTTTGTTACATCATGGCTTATAAGTTTTCATATTTATAACCTTCTGCTGACGTTGGACTTCTTAGGTCCCTGAGTCTGTTTATTAGCTCGACAACTTTTTCTGCACTGTTGTCCATTCCGTTCTCATTTTTTAAAAATTGGATTTTATACATGACCTACTAGAATACTCATTTTTTTCTGTTTCTGCCAGTATTTTTTAATTGCCACAATGCTATTATAATGCCTTCTTAAAATTAAAAAAAAGTTGTGTATTTTAGCATCTGGCATTATTCAGGAGAAGACTTTCTATGGTTTATTTCTTTTGCATACTAATTTTTGAGAAAATGTAATTCTGCTTGACTTTTTTTCTACTTTAGTTTTTTTGGGTTTTTTTTTTTTTTTTTTTGCTTTTAATTTTGTTGGATATTTTATTTTAGGCAATGGCATTGGTGTTAGGTGGATTTGAGTAGATAGAAGGTCTTGAAGCAAACTTTGTTAACAGTTTTAGGTGTATTTCTATGCCATGCTCACATACACAATTACACAAACAGAAAGCATTCTCTCATTTTCTCCCTCAATGAAAGTGAGATTACTGTGTATATATTTTTCTGCTACTTGTTTTTCCACTCAAACATATATTATGAATACCTATGTCAATATATATGGATATAACTCATCTTTTGGGTACCTTTTGACCACCTTCACCCACTTCGCCCACCCCCCAATCCCCTGCCTCTGGCAGCCACCAATCTGGTCTCTGTATCTATGAGCTTATTTTTTTAAATAAAGATTCAACATATAAGTATGACCATATAGTATTTCACTTAGCATAGTGTCCTCAAAGTCCATCTATGTTGTTGTAAATGACAAGATTGCATTCTTTTTTTATGGCCAAATAATACTCCACTGTATAAATGTATATTCACTGTATTTTCTTTATCTGTTCATCCATTGATGGACACTTAGGTTGTTTTCATATTTGGCTATTGTAAATAATGCTGCAGTGAACAGAGGAGTGCACATATCTTTCAAGGTAGCATTTTCATTTTCTCTAGGAAAAACCACAAGTGGAATCACTGGGTCATATGGTATTTCCATTTTTAATTTTTAAATTTTTTTTATTTTTGAGAGAGAGAGAGAGAGAGAGAGAATGTATGAGGAAGGGCAGAGAGGGAGGGAGACAGGATCTGAAGCAGATTCCAGGCTTGAGCTGTCAGCACAGAGCCCGACGTGGGGGCTCAAATCCATGAACCGTGAGATCATGACCCAAGCTGAAGTTGGATGCTTAACCAACTAAGCCACCCACGCACCCCGTCCATTTTCAGTTTTTTAAAGAACCCCCATACTGTTTTCCATAGTGGCTGCACCAATTTACATTCTTACCAACAGAGCACAAGGGTTCCCTTTTTTCCATTTCCTTGCCAGTTTTGGTTATTTCTTGTCATTCTGATACTAGCCAATTCTGACTGGTGTGAGGTAATCTCTCATTGTGGTTTTGGTTTGCATTTCCCTGATGATAACTGATGTTGAGCATATTTTCATGTGTCTGTTGGCAATCTGAGTGTCTTCTTTGGAAAAGTGTCCATTCAGATCTGTGCATTTTTTAATTGTATTTTTTCATTTTCTTTTTGTCCTTTTCTCTTTCTTTCTTTCTTTCTTTCTTTCTTTCTTTCTTTCTTTCTTTCTTCTATTCAGTTTCATGAGTTCTTTATATATATTGGATATTAACCTCTTATCAGATATATGATTTGCACATATTTCCAAATCCCCATTTGGTAGGTTGCCTTTTCATTTTGTTACATCGTTTCAGGTCTTATGTTCAAGTCCTTAACCCATTTTGAGTTAGTGTTTGCATATGTTGTAAGATAGTGGTTCACTTTCAGTCTTTTGCATGTGGCTGTCCAGTTTTCCCAACAACACTTACTGCAGAAGCTGTATATTCTTGGGTCCTTTGTCTTAAATTAATTGGCTATATATGTGTGGCTTTATTTCTGGGCTCTCTATTCTGTTCCATTAACATATGTATCTGTTTTTATGCTCTACCGTAATGTTTTGACTACTAGAACTTTGGAATATAGTTTGAAATCAGGGAGCATGATGCCTCCAGCTTAGTCTTCTTTTTCCTAAGAAAAAAAATTTTTTTTAAATGTTTATTTCTTTTTAAGAGAGAAACAAAACTCTCATGCTTAGAGCATGAGCAGGGGAGGAGCAGAGACAGAGGGAGACACAGAATCCAAATCAGGCTCCAGGCTCTGAGCTGTCAGCACAGAGCCTGATGTGGAGCTTGAACCCAGGAACTGTGAGATCATGATCTGAACCAAAGTCAGATGCTCAGCTGACTGAGCCACTGAGGTACCCCTTCGTCTTCTGTTTCAAGATTGCTTTGGCTATTTGAGGTCTTGTGTGGTTCCTTACAAATTTTAGGATCCTTTTCCTATTTTTTTTCTGTGCAATGTGTCTTTATTTTTATTTTTCATTTGCGCATAATTGACACAAAATGTCACACCACACAAAGTGTACACCATAGTGATTCAACAAGTCTATACATGATGCTATGTTCACTACAAGTGCAGCTACCATTTGTCTTGACACATCATCACTTGTTACAGATTCACTGACTATATTCCTTATGCTGTATCTTTCATTCTGTGACTTATTTCATAACTGGAAGTCAATTTCTCCCACCCCAATACTTCTGTGAAAACTACCATTAGCAACTTAATAGGGATGGTCTTGAATCTGCAGATTGCTTAGGGTAGAAGAATATTTGACAACATTCTTCTAATTCATGAGCACAGAGGGTCTTTCACTCCTTGTGGGACTGTTTTCTTAATTTCTCTTTCTGATAGTTTGTTGAATTAGTGTATAGAAATACAACAAATTTTTGTATATTGATTTTGTACCTGTGACTTTACTGAATTTGTTTACTAGTTCTAACAGGTTTTTTTTTTTTTTTTTGGTGGAGTCTTTGGGGTTTTCTTGATACATATATATATATATATATATATATATATAGTTATATAGTTATATAGTTATATAGTTATATATATAATATATAGTTATATATTATATATTATATGTATTATATATTATATGTATATATATACATATATGTGTTATATGTATATTATATATATGTGTGTATATATATATATGTGTGTGTGTATATATATATATACATATATATATAGATATATATGTATATATAGTGACAGTTTTACTTCTTCCTTGCCAATTTGAATGCCTTTTATTTCTTTTTCTTGTCTAATTGTTATGGCTAGGAATTCCAATTCTTTGTTGAATAAAAGTGGCTAAAGTGGGCATCCTTGTCTTGTTCCTTAGAGGAAAAGATTTCAGCTTTTCACCATTGGGTATGTAGGCTTGTCATATAGAGCCTTTATTATGTCGAGATATGTTTTCTCTGTACCCATTCTATTGAGAATTTTTATCATGAATGGATGTGTAATTTTGTCAAATGCTTTTTCTGCATCTATTGAGATGATCATGTGGTTTTTATCCTTCATTTTGTTAATGGGCATATCACACCAATTGATTTGTGGGGGTGAAACCATTCTTGCATCCTTGGAACAAATCCCAGTTGATCATGGCGCATGATCCTTTTAATGTATTGTTGAATTCACTTTGTTAACATTTTGTTGAGGATTTTTGTATCTGTGTTCATTAGGAAAAATGTAGTTTTCCTTGTGACATCCCTGTCTGGTTTTAGTAGCTGGTTTTGTAAAATGAGTCTGGAAGTTTTTCTTCCTCTTCTCTATTTGGAAGAGTTTAAGGGTTGGTAGTAATTTTTCTTTAAATCTTTGGTAGAATTCACCAGTGAAGTCATCTGGTCCTGGACTTTTGTTTATTGGGGAGTTTTTGATTACTGATTCAATCTACTTACTAATAATCAGTTTGTCCAGATTTTCTATTTCTTCATGATTCTGTCTTGGTAGGTTGCACATTTCCTGGAATTTATCAATTTCTCCTAGGTTGCCCAATTTTTGCTGTGTAATTGTTCACAGTAGTCTCTTATGATTCTTTGTATTTCTGTAGTACAAGTTGTAATAACTCCCCTTTCATTTCTGATTTTATTTGAGTCCTGTATCTGTAAGTCTAGCTAAAGGTTTGTTGATTCTGTTTATCTTTTCAAAAAACCAGCTCTTAGTTTCATTGATCTTTTCTATTATCTTTTTAGTTTCTAAATATGTCCCAAATATCTCACCCAAACACATATTATGAGTATCTTTCTACATCAGTACATATCGATACAACTCATTCTTTTAAAAAATCTACATAATACATTATAGGACTTAGAACTTATTCAACTATTCCTCTGTAGATATATAGTCAGGTTATAAGCCACCTTTTTCCTATTTGTATTAAAGTTTCAATAAACATCGTGTGTGTGTGTGTGTGTGTGTGTGTGTGTGTGTGTGTATGTTACCAACTGATCATTGCTGGTAAAAAGAAAAGTTTGTTGCCTTAAAGATTTTCTTTTTAAATATAGTCATCTTATCAAATCTCCTTATTGGTTCTATTATTGTTTCTTTGAGTCTTTAGCATTCTCTGGGTATGGAAATAAGGTAAAACATAGTTATCTCTATTTTGTAACCTTGTATCACTTATTTCAATTTTATGATATTTTATTTTATTTTTCATTTATATGACATTTTAAAAGAGAAGACTTGAGAACCTCTTTCTGCTATTTCTACCCCTATTTATTTACCCCTATTTATTTTTGAAATATTCAACCCTCAAAATTTAACAGATCCACTCAAATATTCCTGTAGTTAAATAGTAATTTCACTCATTGTTATTAAGTATTTAAAGATAATTTCTTTCTCAAGACTCCTGGTTTCCCTCTTTTGCTCTTTATTATTAGGCTAACTTCCACAAAAACTTCCTATTGCTCAAATTTTATTCTCCCATGAAATTGTTCCTTTTATGTTTCTATAGTTCTGCAAATTGTTCACCATTAGTCTAACTTGTTATAAAGTAACAGGAATGATTTTGAAATAGGATGCTATTTAGAAAATTTTCTCAGGATTATTTTGTGAATCTTTCTCTTGTTTTTTGAGTTTAGCATCCAAGTGCACTTTTGGAGTGATTATTTTTAGAAAACAATGAAATAGTATTCACAAGTTCTCAAGTATCAAGACAGGGAAGAATAAACTCAATTACTCTGAATGGTAGAAAAACTGGGATATTCTAACACACACACACACACACACACACACACACACACACACACACACACACACAGTTACTGTATAGATCATACTATGTTAATGTCAACATCCTTCAGAGAATTTGAATACAGAAAATACTCTTTCCAGTATGAGTGATTCCTGAGTTATTAGATTTGTATTTCCAAATATATGGAGAGGCTTTGTTAGAAAAATTTTTTTTATCGTACCATGGTTAGAGAACTTGGTCTGTATAATAATTTGTTGAGACCTACTTTATTTGACAGTCACTTTTTAAGTGTTCCATGTGCAGTTGAAAGGAAAGAAGACTCTAGTTTTGGGGCATGGCTGTTAACTGCTTTCTCCAAATCTTCTCTATCCTTTTGAAATTTTCTTAATGTGTTCATAACCAAAATATGTTAAAAATCTAACACTGTGAGGGCAGATTTATCAAGTGTTTGTAATTCTGATTGTCATTTTCAGTTTTTATATAACGATGCATAAAAATACATTTAGGTTTAAAATGGCTGTATTTTCCTAGTAGGTTTAGTCTCCTCAATATATACTCTCCGTAGTAATGCTTAGTACCTTAAAGTCTGTTTTGTCAAATATTAAAACAGTTACTCCAGCTTTCTTTTAATTAGTGTTTGTGTAATGTATGTAATTTTTCCCACTCTTTAAATGTTTTGTTGTTTTGTTTTTTTTTTTTTTTTTTGAAGGAGAGAGAGAGAGACAGAGCATGAGTGGGGGAGGAGCAGAGAGAGAGGGAGACACAGAATCCGAAGCAGGCTCCCGGCTCTGAGCTGTCAGCACAGAGCCCTAGCGGGGCTCAAACTCACAAACCGCGAGATCATGACCTGAGTCAAAGTGAGACGCTCAACCGACTGAGCCACCCAGGTGCCCCATTTTTTTCCCCACTCTTTAAACTGTTCTTTGCCCTCATAAATTATGAGTGTCTCTTGTAAATAGTATGTAGCAAGATGTTGTTGGGCTATCTAGTCTGACAATCCTTGTCTTTTATTTTTTATTTTTTTTAAATATGAAATTTATTGTCAAATTGGTTTCCATTACAACTCCCAGTGCTCATTCCAACAGGTGCCCTCCTCAATGCCCATCACCCACTTTCCCCTCCCTCCCACCCCCCATCAACCCTCAGTTTATTCTCAGTTTTTAAGAGTCTCTTATGGTTTGGCTCCCTCCCTCCCTTTTTTTTTTCCCTTCCCCTCCCCCATGGTCTTCTGTTACGTTTTTCAGGATCCACATAAGAGTGAAATTTGACAATATAGCAAACTTATTTTTTAATTGTTTCTATTTTTAATTGAAGTATAGTTGACATATTAGGTTCAGGTGAGCCATTGTGATTTAACAATTATGTACATTATGAAATGCTCATCATGATGAATGTACTTACCATCTGTCACTATATAAAGTTATTCCAGTATTATTAACTATATTCTCCATACTGTACCTTCAACCCTATGACTTATTTATTTTATAACTGGAAGTTTGTACCTCTTAATCCCCTTCAACTGTTTTTCTCATCCCCCAAGTCCCTCCTCTCTGGCAATCATCAGTTCTCTGTGTTTGTGATTCTGTTTTTGTTTTACTTTTTAGATTCCACATATAAGTGAAATTTATGGTAATGTCTTTCTCTGACTTATTTCACTTAGCACAATACTCTTTAGGCCCATCTATGTTGTCCCAAATGGCAAGACCACATTCTTTTTATAGCTGAATAATACTCTATTATATATGTATGTATACACCCCATTTTCTTTATCCATTTACCCACTGATATGGCAACTTATGTTACTCCCATAACTTGGTTATTGTAACTGAAGTTGCAGTAAACAGCGAAGTGCATATATGTTTTCAAATTAGTGTTCACATTTTCTTTGGGTAAATATCCAGTAGTGGAATTATTGGATGATAGGTTATTTCTGATTTTTTGAGGATCCTCCATACTGTTGTTCACGGTGGCTGTACCACTTTACATTCCCACCATCAGTGCATGAGAGCTCCCTTTCTTCCGTATCCTGGCCAACACTTGTTATTTCTTGTGTGTGTGTGTGTGTGTGTGTGTGTGTGTGTGTGTGTGTGTGTGTGTGTGTGTGTTTTAGCCATTTCTTTCTTTTTTTTTTTTTTAATGTTTATTTATTTGAGAGAGAGAGAGAGAGAGAGTGAGCAGGGAAGGGACAGAGAGAGGGAGACACAGAATCTGAAGCAGGCTCCAGGCTCTGAGCTGTGAGCACAGAGCCTGATGTGGGGCTCAAACTCATGAACAGTGAGATCATGACCTGAGCTGAAGTTGGACGCTTAACCAACTGAGGCACCCAGGTGCCCCTGATTTTAGCCATTTCTGACAAGTGTAAGGTGAGATCTCTTTGTGGTTGTGATTTGCATTTCTCTGATGATTACTGATGTTGAGCACCTTTTCACGTGTCTGTAAGCTACCTGTATGTCTTTGGGAAAATGTCTATTCAGGTCTTCTCATTTTTAAATCAGATTAATTATATTTTTTTTGTGTTGAGTTGTAGAAGTTATTTATATATTTTGGATATTATCCCCTTATCAGATATGTCACTTGCAAATATCTTCTCCCACTCGGTAGGTTGCCTTTTGTTTCCTTTGCCTGAGGAGACATTTCCACAAAAATGTTGCTAAGGCTGATATCAAAGAAATTACTATGTTTTTTAAAATTAAGTTTTTAATTTTACTTCTAGTATAGTTCACATGCTGTGTTATATTAGTTTCAGGTGTATAATACAGTGATTCAACAATTCTATACATTAGTCACTGCTCATCATGATAAGTGTACTCTTTAATCCCCATCAACTATTTCACCCAATCCCCCACCCACTTACCCTCTGGTAACCTTCAGTTTGTTCTCTACAGTTAAGAGTCTGTTTCTTGGTCTATTTCCTTTGTTCATTTGTTTCATTTCTTAAATTCCACATACCAATAAAATCATATGGTATTTGTCTTTCTCTGTCTAATTTAGCTAAGTACTGTTCTCTCTAGTTCTATCCATGTTGTTCCAAATGGCAAGATTTCATTCTTTTTTATGGTTGAATAATATTCCATTGTATATACATACCACATCTTCTTTATCCATTCATCTATCGGTGGACACTTGGGCTGCTTCCATAATTTGCCTATTGTAAATAATGCTGCAATAAACATAGGCATGGAAGTGTCCCTTTGAATTAGTGTTTTTGTATCTTTTGGATAAATACCCAGCAGTGTGATTACTGGATCAAAGGGTAGTTCTATTTGTAACTTTTTGAGGAAGTTTTCCTACCAACAGTGTATGAGGGTTCCTATTCCTCCACATTCTCACCAATACTTGTTTGTTTGTTTGCTTGTCTGTTTTAGTGTTTATTTAAATTTCAGTGAGTTAACATACAGCGTAATATTCATTTCAGGTGTACAATTTAGTGATGCAACACTTACATTCAATACTGAGTGCTCCTCACAACAAAGGCACTCCTTTATCCTCATCACTTATTTAACCCATCCCTCCATCCACCTCCCCTCTGGTAACCATCAGTTTGTTCTCTATAATTAAGAATCTGTTTCTTGGTTTGCCTCTCTCTTTTTTTCCCTCTAATCATTTGTTTCATTCCTTAAATTCTACATATGAGTGAAATCATACGGTATTTGTCTTTCTCGGAGTTATTTCACTTAGCATTATACTTTCTAGCTCCATCCATGTTGCTGCAAATAGCAAATTTTCATTCTTTTTTATGGCTGAGTGACACTCTATTGGATATATATGCCACATCTTCTTTATCCACTCATCAATCAATGGATACTTGGGCTGCTTCCATATCTTGGCTATTGTGAATAATGCTACTATAAACATTGAGGTGCATGTATCCCTCTAAATTAGTGTTTTTGTATTCTTTGGGTATATACTCAGGAGTGCAACTGCTGGTTCATAGGGTAGTTCTATTTTTAACTTTTTGAGGAAACTCCATACTGTTTTTGAGAGTGGCCGTATCAGTTTGCACTCCCACCAACAGTGTATGAGGGTTCCTGTTTCTCCACATCCTTGCCAACAATTGTTGTTTCTTGTGTTTCTGATTTTAGCCATTCTAACAGGTGTGAGGTGATATTTCATTGTCGTTTTGATTTGCATTTCCCTGATAAATGATAATGAGCATGTTTTCATGTATCTGTTGGCCATGTGCATGTCTTCTATAGAGAAATGTTTGTGTCTTCTACCCATCTGTAAGTTGGATTATTATTATTTTGGGGGTGTGTGTGGAGTTGCTGAGTTCATTATATATTTTACATATCTTTACTTTGGATACAACCTTTTATCAGATATGTCATTTGCAAATATCTTCTCCCATTTTGTAGGTTGCCTTTTAGTTTTGTTGATTGTTTCCTTCTCTGTACAAAGATTTTCATTTTGATGTAGTCCCAATCGTTTATTTTTGCTTTTGTTTCCCTTGCCTCAGGCAACCTATCAGATAAAAGTGACAATGACTGATGTCAGAGAAATTACTCCCTGTACTCTCTTCTAGAATTTTTATGGTTTCAAGTTTCATATTTAGGTCTTTAATCCATTTTGAGTTTATTTTTGTGTATGGAGTAAGAAAGTGGTCCAGTTTCATTCTTTTCCATGTTGTTGTGCAGTTTTCCCAAAACTATTTGTTGAAGAGACTGTCTTTTTCCCATTGGATATTGTTTCCTGCTTTGTTGAAGATTAACTGACCATGTATTTGTGGATCTATTTCTGAACTTTCTATTCTGTTCCATTGCTATGTATCTATTTTTGTGCCAGTGCCATACTGTTTTGGTTGCTGCAGCTTTGTAATATAACTTGAAATATGGAATTGTGATGTCTCCAATTGTGTTTTTCTTTTTCAAGATTGCTTCAGCTATTCTGGGTCTTTTGTACTTCCATGCACATTTTAGGATTGTTTGTTCTAATTTCTATGGAAAATGTTGGTATTTTGATAGGGATCACATTAAATCTATAGATTCTTTGGGTAGCATAGATATTTTAACAATATTTGTTCTTCCAATCCACAAGCATGGAATGTGTTTCCATTTCTTTGTGTCGTATTCAACTTCTTTCATCAATGTTTTATGGTTTTCAAAGAACAGGTCTTTCACCTCCTTGATTAAATTTATTCCTAGGTATTTTATTCTTTTTGGTGCAATTGTAAATGGGATTGTTTTCTTAATTTCTCTTTCTGTTGCTTCATTTTTAGTGTATGGAAATGCAACAGATTTCTGTGCATTGATTTTGTATCCTGTGACTTTATTAAATTTATTTATCAGTTCTGGTATCTTTCTGGTGGAGTTTTTAGGGGTTTCTATATATATAGTATCATGTTATCTGCAAATAGGGAAAATTTGACTTCTTTCTTGCCAGTTTGGATGCCTTTTATTTCTTTTTGTTTTCTGATTGCTATGGCTAGGACTTCTCGTACTGTGTTGAATACAAGTGGTGAGAATAAACATCTTTGTCTTGTTCCTGACCTTAGGGGAAAAGCTCTCAGTATTTCCCCACTGAGTATGTTTGCTTTTGTTTTTTTGTATAAGGCCTTTATTATGTTGAGGTATGTTTCCTCTAGATCCACTTTGTTGAGGGTTTTCATCATAGATGAATGGATGTTGTACTTTGGTCAAATATTTCTTCTGCTTCTATTGAAATGATCATATGGTTTTTATCCTTTCTTTTATTGATGGGATGTATCATACTGATTGATTTGCAAATATTGAACCACCCTTGCATCACTTGATCGCAGTGAATTATTTTTCTCATACATTGTTAGATTCAGTTTGCTAGTATTTTGTTGAGGATTTTGCATCTATGTTCATCAGAGATATTGGCCTGCACTTCTCTCTCTCTCTCTCTCTCTCTCTCTCTCTCTCTCTTTTGTTGGTGTCTTTATCTGGTTTTGGTATCAGGGTAATGCTGGTCTCATAGAATGGATTTGGTAATTTTCCGTCCTCTTTTATTTTTTGGAATAGTTTGAGAAGAAAAAGTATTCACTCTTCTTTAAATGTTTGGTAGAATTGCCCATGAATCTATCCAGTCCTGGACTCTTGTTTGGAAGTTTTTTTATTACTAATTCAATTTCATTGCTAATGATTAGTCTGTTCAAATTTTCTATTTCTTTCTGCTTCAGTTTTGGGAGGTTAAATGTTTCTAGGAATTTATCCATTTCTTCTAAATTGTCCAATTTGTTGACATAAATTTTCATAATATTCTCTTAAACACCTTCGTATTTCTGGGCTGTCTTATTATTTCTCCTCCTTCATTTATGATTTTGTTTGAGTCCTTTCTTTCTTTTTCTCTTTTTGATGAGTCTGGCTAAAGGTTTATCAATTTTGTTGATAAAACTAGTTCCTGGTTTCATTGATCGGTTCTATTTTTTTGTTTGTTTGCTTCAGTTTCAATATCATTTATTTCTACTCTAATCTTCAATATTTCCCTTTTACTGCTGATTTGGGGTTTATTCTTTTTTTTTTTTCTAGCTCCTTTATATGTTAGGTTAGGTCATTTATTTAAATTTTTCTTGCTTTTGAGGTAGGCCTATATTATTGCATCTGAAACATTTTATACCACTGTGTTTTCATTTTCACTTTCCCATGTGATTTTTTATTTCATCTTTGATTTCTTGGTTGACCCATTCATTGTTTAGTAGCATGTTATTTAACC
This sequence comes from Panthera tigris, assembly GCF_018350195.1. Lineage (NCBI taxonomy): Eukaryota > Metazoa > Chordata > Mammalia > Carnivora > Felidae > Panthera > Panthera tigris. Next base: position 68,352,439 of record NC_056669.1, on the reverse strand, counting down.
TCCATGTATTTGTGGTCTTTCCAGATTGTTTTCTTGTGGTTGCTTTCTAAGTCAGAAAAGATTTGTTGAGACTTCTTTTTTGGCCTAATTAATATGTGATATATTCTAGAGAATGTTCCAGGTATACTTGAAAACAATGTGCATTCTGTGCTTTTGGGATGGAATGTTCTGAATATATTGGTTAAATCCATCTGGCCCAGGGTGTCATTCAAAGCTATTGTTTCCTTGTTGATTTTCTGTTTGGATGATCTGTCCATTGATGAGACTGAGGTGTTAAAGTCTCCTATTATATTGTATTACTATTGATTACTTCCTTTATGTTCGTTACTGTTTTATGTATTTGGGTGCAAAATATTTACAATTTTTGTATCTTCTTGTTGGATTGTCCCCTTTATTGTTACATAATGTCTTTTTTTGTCTCTTGTGATAGTCTTTGTTATACAGTCTACTTTGGCCAATATGTATTGCTACCCTGGCTTTTTCTGACATCCATTTGCATGACAAATCTTTCTTCAACCCCTCACTTTCAATCTGCAGATGTCTTTAGGTCTTAAATGAGTCTCTTGTAGGGAGCATATAGATGGGTCCCTTTTAAAATTTGCTCTGTCGCCCTATATCTTTTGAGTGAAGCATTCAGTCTATTTACATTCAAAGTAATTATTGATAGAATGTTTTTATTATAATTTTGTTTGTGGTTATTTTTCTAGTTTTTCTTTGATCCTTTCTTGCTCTCTTTCATGGTTTATTGGCTTTCTTTACTGACATGGATTCCTTTTTCTTTATTCTTTGCATATTTATTACTGGTTTTTTATTCATGGTTACCTTTAGGTTTATATAACATCTTCTGCATATAGCAGTCTGTATTAAGTTGATGGTTGCTTAACTTTGGACACATTCTTTACTCCCCCACCCCCACTTTACATATATAGTGTCATATTTTACACCCTTTTGTGAATCCCTTGACTGATTTTTACAGATATCCTTATTTTTACTGCTTTTATATTTCCTACTTTTCATACTCTCACGGTCTTCCCTTTCTACTCAAAGAGTACCCTTTAAAATTTTCTTACAGGGTTGGTTTAGTGGTCATGAACTCTTTTAGTTTTTGTTTTTCCAAGAACTCTTGGTCTCTCCTGTTCTGAATGATAGCCTTGCTGGATAGAGTATTCTTGGATGCAGATTGTTCCCTTTCAGCACTCTGAATGTATCATGCCACTCCCTTCTGGCCTGTAAAGTTTCTGCTGAAAAATCTGCTGATAGCCTTATGGGGCTTTCCCTGTATGTAACTGTCCTTTCTCTTGCTGCTTAAAAAATTTTTTTCCATATCACTACTTTTTGCCATTTTAATTACTATGTGCCTTGGTGTGGACCTCCTTGGTTTGATTTTGTTGGGGGACCTCTGTACCTCCTGGGTCTGGATATCTGTTTCCTTCCCCAGATTAGGGAAGTTTTCAGCCATTATTTCTCAAATAAACTTTCTGACCCCTTTTCTCTCTCTTCTTCTTCTGGGATCCCTGCAATGTGAATTTTATTGTATTTGATGGAGTCACTGAGTTCCCTAAGTCTATTCTTATGTTGCATTTTTTTTTTCTTTGACTTGCTCAGCTTGATTAGTTTCCATTACACTGTCTTCCAGGTCATTAAATCACAATATGTCTGCTTCCTCTAGCCAGCTATTTATTCCATCAAGTATATTTCTAATTTCATTGATTGTTTTGTCTCTGATTGGTTCTTTTTTGTCTCCTTATTAATGGTCTCACTGATATCCTCGACTCTTTTCTCAAGTCCAGTGAGTATCTTTATGATCATTACTTTAAATTCTCTATCAGGCACATTACTTACATCTATTTTGCTTAGGTCTCTTACTGTGGTTTTCTCCTGTTCTTTCATTTGGGACATATTCCTCTGTCTCCTGTGTTACTTAACTCTGTTTCTGTGTGTTAGGAAAGTCAGCTAATATCTCCTGCTCTTGATGGTAATGGCGTTATGAAGAAGAGGACCTACAGTGCCCTGCAGTGCAGTGTCCTCTGTTCCCCAGAACCTGGTGCTTCAGAAAGTGTCTCCTATGTGTTGTGTGTGCCTTGTTGTTATGTCCTCGCCATTTTTTTCCTCCAGTCTAGTCAATTGCAGAGGCTCTCTTTGCCTGTTGTGGCCAGTTTTTGGTCACCAGCCAGGCAGGGTACATTTTAACAAAATGTGAGATAGTCTGTTCATGAATGAGACCTGCCCCCACTGGTACTGAGGCCCTGCAAAATGTGAGGGTCAGGAGGTGGTATTGGCAGAGTTTGCACCAGTCTTGGGAAGGGATCTGTAGCACTGGTACTGAGGCAAGCATGACTAGGAAGGGTGGATCTGCTGAAATAGAGGTTGGGGGGCAGGACTTGGTGTAAGCAAGTTAGGTAGTGAGTGTATGTACTGTGTTGGTTCCCATGGGTGGCTGTATTTATGCTGGGGGGAAGGGGGCTGGAGGTGTCTCCTCACAATCCCTGACTCTCTGGGCCATGCTCTGAGATGAATAAATAAATCTCCCTCCTGTATGCTCACCCGTTTTTGAAACTGTTGTATCTCCATGGGCTATTTATCCTACTATTTCTTTAAGGGCCAGGACTCAGCTTCCTAATGCCCTCTGGACTCCCCTGAAACAGAGCTTGCTTATTTTTAAAATTGGAGGCTTTAAATCCTGCTAATTGTAAAAACTCATGAGATTCACTCCTCTCACCTTCAAAACCAAATATGGGGATTCATCTTCCCTGTGTGGGCTCCCTGATATGATAGTCTATTTCTTCACATTCCTGGCTCCCTCTAACTGCAGATGGCCAAGGTCTGTTTCACTTCCAAACTGTGTCTCTGCCTTTCCTAGCTTCTTCGATGTGGCCTCTTCTCTACCTTTAGTGGAGTTTCTTCTGCCAGTCTTTAGGTCATCTTCTCAGTTATTAATGCTGATGGGAGTATCATCTAGTATCCATGGGATGAGGTGAGCTTAGGGTCCTCCTATTCTGCTGCCATCTTCCCAGCCTACTACTGCCTATGTTTTCTTTGAGGAGTTTTATGGTTTCAGGTTTTACATTTAGGCCTTTAATCCATAAAATATATATTTTTTAATGTTTATTTATTTTTGAGAGTGAAAGAGCACAAATGTGAGGGGCAGAGAGAGACACACACATATAGAATCTGAAGCAGGCCCCAGGCTCCAAGCCATCAGCACAGAGCCCGGCACAGGGCTCGAACTCACAAACTGTGAGATCATGACCTGAGCCAAAGTCGGACACTTAACCAACTGAGCCACCCAGGTGCCCCTGGCCTTTAATCCATTTTAAGTTTACTTTTGTGTATGATGTGGGAAAATGGTCCACTTTCATTCTTTTGCATGTAGCTGTCCAGTTTTCCCAGCACCATTTATTGAAGAGACCATCTTTTCTCCATTGTATATTCTTGCCTCCTTTGTCATAGATTAATTGACTAAATAAGTATGGGTTTATTTCTGGGCTCCCTATTCTGTTACATTGATCTATGTGTTGATTTTTGTGCTAATACCATTACGCTTTGATTACTACAGCTTTTTAGTGTATCTTGAAATCTGGGATTGTAATACCTTCAGCTTTGTTCTTTCTAAAGCCTGCTTTGGATCTTTTGTGGTTCCATAAAAATTTTAAGATTTATTTTTCTAGTTTTGTGAAAAATATTGTTGGTATTTTGATAGGAATTGTATTGAATCTGTAGATTGTCCTGGGTAAATGTGAACATTTTAACAATATTAATTCTTCCAGTCCATGAGCATGGAATATCTTTCCATTTGTTTGTGTCATCTTCTTTTTCTTTCATCAGTGTTTTATAGTTTTCAAAGTACAGGTCTCTCACCTCCTTGGTTAAGTTATTCCTAGGTATTTTATTCTTTTAGGTACAACTGAAAATGGAACTGTTTTCTTAATTTCTCTTTCTACTACTTTGTTATTAGTGTATATAAATACAACAGATTTCTGTGTATTGGTTTTGTATCCTGCAACTTTACTGAATTCACTTATTCTAATAGTTTTTGTGGGGTTTTTTGGTGAAATCTTTAGGACTTTCTGTGTATAGTATCCTGTCATTTGCAAATAGTGACATTTTTACTTCTTCTTTACCAATATGGATGCCTTTTTTCTTCTCTGGCTGCTAGGACTAGAACTTCCACTATTATATTGAATAAAATTAGCAGGAGTAGACATCATTTTGATTGTGACTTTAGAGGAAAAGCTTTGTTTTCCACCATTGAGTATGATGTTAGCTGAAAGCTTTTCATATATGGACTTTATTATGTTGAGGTGTGTTCCCTCTAAACCAATCTGTTGAAAGTTTCCTTTTTTTATATATAAATGGATGTTGAATTTTGTCAGATTTTTTTTCTGCATCTGTTGAGATGATTATATGATTTTTATTCTTCAGTTTAAAGTTGTGTGTGATGTTGATTGATTTGTGGATATTGAGCCAGGCTTTGCATCCTTGGAATAAATCCCATGTGGTTGTCATGAATGATTCTTTAGATATATTATTGAAGGTGGTTTGCTAATATATGGATGAGGATTTTTGCATCTATATTGATCAGGGATATTGGCCTTTTGTAGTGTCTTTGTTTGGTGTTGGTACCAGGGCAATGCTGTCCTCAGAATGTATGGATGCCTTCCTTCCACTTCTTTTTGTAATAGTTTGAGGAGAATAGATTAATTCTTCTTTCAATATTTGGTAGAACACACCTGTGAATCATTCTGGTCCTGGCCTTTGTTGGGACTGTTTTGATTATTGATTCAATTTCATTACTAGTAATTGGTCTGTTTAGATTTTCTATTTCTTCCTCATTCAGTTTTGGAAGATTGCATGTTTTTAAGAATCCATTGTTTCTAGGTTGTCCGATTTATTGGCATATAAGTTTTCATAGTAGTTTCTTATAATCCTTTGTATTTCTGTGGTATTTATTGTTACTTCTCTTTCATTTTGTCACTTCTCTTTCATTTTTTATTTTATTAACATGGGTCCTCTTTTTTCTTGATGAGTCTGGCTAAAGATTTATCTATTTTTTAAATATATATATATATTCAAATATATACATATTTGAAAAAAACAGCTCCTGATTTCATTGCTTTTTTCTATTTTTTTAAAGTCTGTTTCATTAATTTCTGCTCTGATCTTCATTGTTTACTTCCAATGATATTGGGCTTTGTTCCTTTTCTATTGCTTTAAATATAAGGTTAGGTTAAGATTTTTCTTGTTTCTTGAGGTAGGCCTGTATTATTATAAATTTCCCTCCTAGAGCTTTTCACTGTGTCCCAAAGATTTTGGAGTGTTCTGTTTCCATTTTCATTTTTCTCCACATATTTTTTGATTTCTTCATTGACTCATTGGTTGGTTAGTAGCATACTGTTTAACCTCAATGTGCTTGTGTTTTTTCCAGTTTTTTCCCTTGTGATTGACATCTAGTGTCACACTGTTGAGGTCAGAAGGGATGGATGATATGGTTTTAATTTTTTTTTTTTTAATTTATGAAGACTTACGGCCTAACATGTTATCTACCCTGGAGAATCTTTTTTATTTATTTTGAGAGAGAGTGAGCACAAGCGAGCATGAGGGGGCAGAGAGAGAGAGGGAGACACAGAATCTGAAGCAGGCTCCAAGTTGTCAGCACAGAGACTGATGCAGGGCTCAAACTCATGAACTGCAAGATCATGACCAGAGCTCAAGTTGAACACAACTGACTGAGCCACCCAGGTGTGCCTCTTTTCATCACTTTGAATAGAGCATGCCACTCCTGGACTGCGCAGTTTCTGCTAAAAATTCAGCTGATATCCTTATGGAGTTTCCCTTGTGTGTAACTATTTTTTTCTCTTGCTGCTTTTTGCATTTTTAAAAAGATTTTTCAGTTTATTGGTTTATTTTGAGAGAGAGAGAACATGTGAGCAGGAGAGGGGAAGAGGGGGAGGGAGACAGAATTCCAAGCAGGCTCTGCACTGTCAGTGAGGATCCTGATGTGGGGCTTAAACTCATGAACAGTGAGATCATGACCTGAACCAAAATCAAGAGTTGGACTTAACTGAATGAGCTACCCAGGCACCCCGATTTTATTTTTCTTTAATCTCTATACTCAACATGGACCTGGACTTATAACCCCAAGATCAAGAGTGGCATGCTCCACTGGCTGAGTGAGCTAAAATTCTCTTTAATTACTACATGTTGTAGTGCGGACCTCCTTGGGTTCACCTTGTTTGGGGTTCTTTGTGCTTCCTGAACCTAGATGTCTTTCCTTCCCCAGGGTAGGAATGTTTTCAGCTATTATTTCTTAAAATAACTTTTCTGTCCTTTTCTCCCCCTCTCTTTCCTGCTGGGACCCCTATAATGCAAATTGTATTGTTCTTGATGTGGCCCAAGAGATCCCTTAACATATCCTCACTTAAAATTTTTTCTCTCTTCCTTCCTTCCCTCCCTCCCTATTCAGCTTGGGAATTTCCCATGACACTGTCAGATTGCTGCCATTCTTCTGCAGTTACTAATCTGTTAATTCCCTGTAGTGTACTTTTCATTTTGGTTATTATATTTTTCAATTTTGATTGGTTCTTTTTTATATTTTCTGTCTCCTTATTGAAGTTCTAAGTTCTTCCACTTTTCTCTGCAGTCCATTGAGCATCTTTATAATCATTAATCTCTTTATCAGGCACATTGCTTATATCTGTTACATTTAGTTCTTTTTCTAAGGTTTTGTTTTGTTCTTTCATTTGGCACATATTCCTCTGTCTCCTCATTTTGCTTAACTTTCTGTGTTTGTTTTTATGAATTAGGCAGAGCGGCTACTTCTCCTAAACTTGAAGGAATGATCTTGTGTAGACTGTGTGTGCTTGGTGACTTTGGTTGGCTGGCTGGAGCTGCGCCTGCTGTGGGTTATGAAGTGGCTATGGGCTGGGGTGGTCTTGGGACTCAGAGTATGCCCTGACAGGGCAGCTGAAGTGGACATAAGCTGGTGTAGTCTCTGGCCTCTCTGTGCAGCAGGCACCCTGGAATGACACTTGAAGCTGATGTGGGTGCAAACTTCAAGCTGGAATACCCTAGGGCTCTCAAGGTAGAGGGTGGCCTCTCGGGGCAGCTAGAGCCAAGCTGGAATGCAGACTGAGGGAGGGGGGTGTCCTGGGCTTCCCCATGCATGGGATGCCCTTGCAGGGTGGCTGGAATTAAGGTGAGCACAAGGTAGGAGTTCCCACGGTGACTTGCACATGGGGTGCCCTGGAGGTTGACTGGGATTTCCCAGCTTATGTCTACTTTGACTCCAGAGTACTTTGTGCTGGGGTGCCAAATATATACCCATCTCTGCTAACAAATAAAAGAATAAAAATAAAAAGACTGCCATTCAGCTTGAGGCCAGAAAATTCCTCCTCCGGTTTAAGAATGGTAGTATACATTATCTTCAAGTATTCTAGAATCAATGACTGTTCCAGTAAGGAAGATTAGAGCATGCTGTCCAAAAGCGCTTAATGCTATGATGAAAATATTCATTTCTGCACTATCCAGTATGGTAGCCACTTGACACATTTGGGTGTCAAGCACTTGAAGTGTAGCTGGTGTGACTAAGTAGATTTTTACTTTTGGTTGCTTTTATTAGCTACATACATGTGGCTAGTGGAACTGCATTAGCTCAGCTGTAAGGTTGTATAGGCCATCTTCCTGGTTTTACATAAGAGTGATCTGAGCTGCTGTGAAATGCAGATCTTAGATCTCCTGTCCGTGTCTTCATTCCTCTTTCAGTTTTACCACAGCTTCTACTTTAGCCTAAGTACTTGTAGGTGTGGGAAAATGATCATCAAAACCAATGTGATCAAACCCTACAAGACGTTGCTCCTCCTGGGATTAAGGGGTCATCCCTATTTAACATCCACCAGTTTCCTTTAGCCACTTATTCCCTACATCACTTGAAGCTTTTCCCCCATCAATACTGCTCCCTCTCTAGTTCAACATCATCATTGTTGCACAAAGAGGTGTTTTGCTGGAGCTTCCTCCACTACTCCTGGTCATCTTCAGAAGTCTCATTTCTGATCATGTCGCTTTGCTCACAAGCCATTAGCATTTACCACTGCCTACCCACCAAATGTAGTCCACAATTCTTTGTTCAAGGTCCTCTGTCAAGCAGGCTCCTCTTCTTTCTGTAAATAAATTTTTCATTTCATTTTCATTTCATTCCTTTATCCATTTTTTTTTTGCTTTTATATCAAAAAGTTGCTCCCCATTTTTTTTTTAAATTTACTTCCAAGTTACTTAGCATATAGCGCAACAGTGATTTCAGGAGTAGATTCCTTAATGCCCCTTACCTATCCCCCCTTCCACAACCCCTCTAGTAACCCTGTTTGCTCTCCATATTTAAGAGTCTCTTCTGTTTTGTCCCCCTCCCTGTTTTTTATATGTTTTGCTTCCCTTCCCTTGTGTTCATCTGTTCTGTGTCTTAAAATTCTCATGAGTGAAGTCATATTTGTCTTTATCTAATTTCGCTTAGCATAATACTCTATAGTTCCATCCACGTAGGTGCAAATGGCAAGATCTCATTCTTTTTGATTGTTGAGTAATACTCCATTGTATATATACATACCACATCTTCTTTATCCATTCATCCGTCGACGGACATTTGGGCTCTTTCCATACTTTGGCTATTGTTGATGGTGCTGCTATAAACATTGGGGTGCATGTGTCCCTTCGAAACAGTAGTGCAGTTGCTGGGTCGTAGGGCAGTTCTATTTTTTAATTTTTTGAGGAACCTCCATATTTTCCAGAGTGGCTACACCAACTTTCATTCCCACCAACAATGCAAAAGAGATCCCCTCTCTCCCCATCCTTGCCAATATCTGCTGTTGCCTGAGTTGTTAATGTTAGCCATTCTGACAGGTGTGAGGTGGTATCTCATTGTGGTTTTGATTTGTATTTCCCTGATGATGAGTGAATGTTGAGCATTTTTTCATGTGTCTGTTGGCCATCTGGATTTTTTCTTTGGAGAAGTGTCTAGTCATGTCTTTTGCCATTTCTTTACTGTATTATTTGTTTTTTGGGTGTTGACTTTGATAAGTTCTTTATAGATTTTGGATACTAACCCTTTATCTGATATGTCGTTTGCACATATCTTCTCCCATTTTGTCAGTTGCCTATTAGTTTTGCTGGTTGTTTCCTTTGCTGTGCAGAAGCTTTTCATTTTGATGAGGTCCCAATAGTTCATTTTTGCTTTTGTTTCCTTTGCCTCTGGAGACGTGTTGAGTAAGAAGTTGCTGTAGCCAATATCAAAGAGGTTTTTGCCTGCTTTTTCCTCCAGGATTTTGATGGCTTCCTGTCTTCCATTTAGGTCTTTCATCCATTTTGAGTTTATTTTTGTGTATGGTGTAAGAAAGTGGTCCAGGTTCATTTTTCTGCATGTCGCTGTCCAATTTTCCCAGCACCACTTGAAGAGACTGTCTTTATTCCATTGGATATTCTTTCATGCTTTGTCAAAGATTAGTTGGCCATTAAATTTTTAATTTTAGAATGGTTTTTGGATTTATAGAAAAGCTGAAATAATAGTTCATACAGTTCCTGCATATTCTGAATCCGGTTTCACCCATTGTTAGCATCTTATAATACTATGGTATGTTTGTCACAACTAATGAACTGACATTAAGTCCATGCTTTGGGTTCTTCTCATCGTCACCTTTAGTGCCCTCTATTCTGTAATAGGTTTTCAGACTTTCCTTGCTCTTTATGACCTTGACGGTTTTGAGGAGCACTGGGTTTTTCCCATGTTTTTCTCATGGTTAGACTGAGGTTATGGGTTTTGGGAGGAAGATCACAGAGGTGAAGTGCCCTTTCCACTGCATCGTATCAAGGATGCATGCTATCAACATGACTTATCATTGGTGATGTTAACCTTGATCACTCGGTCAAAGTACGGTCTATATCTTGTTTCTTTACTGCAAAGTTACTTGCCTCCTCCAGCTCCATCCCATAATCATTGGAAGCTAGTCACTAAATGGAGTTCACTCAAGAGGTGGGAGTTAACTTTCATTTTTTTGAGGGGAATGTAAACACATGAATTATTTAGAATAATTCAGTGAGGAAGAATTGTTCCTTTTCTCATTTATTTACCTATTTATATCAATATGGACTTAAGGATATTTACACTTTGGGCTATAATCCAATACTATTGTCATTCATCTCTGTGCTCAAATTATTCTACCATTAGCCACTGGGAGCTGTTTTAGGTTGGTCCTGAATACTTTCCATATGCTGTCCCACACATCTATATTTTTTCTTAGTACCTCTTTTCGGCACTGCAAGATGCTCCAGTCCTACAGTTAGCCAATTTTCTGCATACCCTGGTTTCTATTATTGGAGAATGGTGTAAGAAATCAAGATCTGGGTGCTGGGTCTCATCTGTGTTAGCCACAAGTCCCACACAACCACTCCTGAAGTTTGCCTACCCACGTATTCCTTGTCTGTACAACACTCTCCCACCACTCACCCTGAAATCCACATGGGCTTACATTTTGTTGTGCTGACTAGAATGTTCTTTTCCTTCTTCATCTGGTTTAAATTCTCCTTCCCTAAGGACTCATTCAAAATGCCTCCTCATTCACGACACCTTTCCTAAACTACTTGGTATCCCACACTTACTACCAGACTGTGAGTTACCTGAAGGCACTGTGTTATGCAGTATGTTACACTGCAACATATTTCCTTTCGTATCCCTTAACTCAGCAGGTAGCATCTAGCAAATGAAATGGCTGTTGCTTAATGAATAGTAATCGACAAGAGTAAGGTCAATGTAAGATGTTCTCTTTAGGGTCTACCAGGGACAAACACATACCCTAAAGCTAAACAAAAAAACTCTCCTGCAGAATCTTTATGCCCAAGGGACCCTGCTCAGTCTCATGCTTGAAGAAGATATCCTGTTTCGGGCATATGCCGTTGTGAACACTAGAAAAAAGAACCTTATGACTTTTAGCCCTCAACACAGGCGAGTACATGCACATATTTAAAGATAAGAATCCGTTAACTAAAACATACCCTAAGGAAGCTCACAGAGCTATCCCAAGTCAGGAAAGCTTATGTTCACCTGAAATGATTATCTGGTGCGGGCATTTTTCTAGAATCCTTTATCTCCTGCCTCTCTTGGTAGTATCTCTGGCCTAAGTGTTGGGGATGCAAATGCAGCAAGCTTTCGTCCTGAGGTGTGGAAAGGTCTGGAGCTGTTGCTGTGAGGAGATGGGGGTGGCAGCATAAGTATCTGATTTTTCCCTGGCAGCAACACCAAGGGACTCAGCAGGAACAGCCCCTACAGCAGAACTTGTACCTTCTCATATTCCTGGGTGATGTGGATGCCCCTTCCTGGAGCTCCCTGGTTCACCTGCATTCACCCCCAATTGGAGCCCAGCACACCATGGGTTCCAATTCTGGCCCTGAAGCTCGTCTTCTCTGCATAAGAGCTTCTCCATCAGAAGTACAACCTAGAAGCTCTTAATACTTATGTAGGCAATCCTCAACCACAGGGGGATGGGAGGACCCTCCCTGTCCTGGGTAGGATGACTTAAGGTGTTTCTCAGAGGGAACCCTGCAGGACTGAACCCTGGTTGCAAACTCAACATCACTGGCCTTTATCTTGCTCTCTTACATTCCCCACGTAACTATTTACTTTCTAAGATCACCTCTCATATGAACTTCCTCCACCCAAGTCCTTGTCCCGGCATCTGCTTTTGGGAAAACCTGAACTCAGAACTGCAGCCGGGGCAAGAGAGAAGACCCTGGGAACAGAGGCAGCTGGGTTAGGCAGCTCAGAAAGAAGGACTGGGGGAAGGTATGTCAGAAGACCCTTCCAGATATGCATGGGGTCCCTGAGAAAGGCAAGTTGAGCAGCCCCAGTGCTGTCAAACAAGCAGTATCTGGCTGCACAAAGGAGACCCAGGTATGACACTGCCTTCACAGGGTTTGTGATCAGAGAACACCCAGCCATGCTGCTCAGCAGAATCTATCTGTCATTTTGGGGATGCTCACCCATTCAGGCTTTCACCATGACCCTAAAACACACGGAGCCTTTTGCTGAGAGATTCTTGCCTCCACATCTTGTTCACTTCCAGGTTCTGAGTCCTTGCCTCATGAGGTCATCAACCTCGTTTCCTGGATTCCAGATGCATTTCCTGCTCCTGAGGTGTGACCTGGCACATCCGGACTCCTTGAGGTCCCTGTGGCGTTTCCATCTTCTTCTAAGTACCAGTGTTTCATAGTTTACTAATCCCAACCTCAGCCTGTTCCTGCTCTCTGGGCCCAGCCCAACTGGATTTTTAGAATGATCGTGTCTGATTCATTGTAGTACCACCAGGTCATTGTACTGTGCCTATGTTTATGTGTGCTACGGATAGCAGGTTAACAACACTCTCTAATGTGCCCATATATTGATTGCAAAATACCATTTTCTAATAAAAAAAAAAATCCAAGCTCCGTGGAGAAATGACTGATTCCAGGGTCAGAGTAAGTAAAGCATAAGAGGAGTCTGGAACATCTTATGATGCCAGAAAGTAAGTGCTAAGAACAAAAAAATATGGAGCAGCAGGTCAAAAGTGCCCAGAAGCCAATCTGAAAGAGCTTCCAATGGTCAAATGATGAAAGCTGGAGGTATACGAGCAAAAAAACCCAAAAAACAAAACAAAAAAAACCCCGATAGATTATAACCTAGAGTATGAAGTAAGTATCCTTGTGTCCATACTGATATAAATACTGAATAAATAAGTAAATGGACCAACTTTTCCTTACAGAAGGATTCCAATTAATAAATGTAGAAGGAATGAAGAAAATAGAAAATCTCCACTAGACCACTGCAGTAATAATTGAGGCAGATATGATCCACTGAATAAAATCAGTGGGAAACATGTAAGGAGAAACAAGATATTTGCATAATCTTAAATTATCTTGCCCCCTAAACAAATGAATCTTAAAGAGAAAAATAGTTACTTCACAGTGAAGGGATCTGACAGACACTGCCTTCCCCAAGTGATCCAGGTGAACTCACCAGTAATAAGACATGTTAACATTGTGGACCCTGGGTACAACACACCAAGAAGGACCTGTCACTTCTGGGGTATCCTTCCCCCAAATTTATGACCTTAATCTAATAATCAGAAAACATCAGACAAACCCAAGTTAGGGGCTATTCTACACAATAACTAATCAGTCCTCTTTCACAAGTGTCAAGGTCATGAAAGAAAAGGCAGTCACAGTTTGGAAGGGATGTGATACAATCGAGTACAGTGTGCAATCCCAGATCAGATTCTAGAACTGATAAAGACATTCATTTAAAAATCTGGTAAAATCCAAATAAATTCTGGGACTGAGGTTGATTTCTTAGGGTTTGGTACCTGTATCATGGTCAGGTAAGACGTTAGCATTAGAGGGAGCTGGGCCCGAGGGGGTCAGGAACTCTGTACTCTCTCTGCGACAATATTGTTAAGTCTAAAATTCAAAAGAAAAGTAAAAAAACAAAAAACCCACTGACAAATGGCCTATTAAGTGTCAAGACAAATAGTGTCGAGGCAGGAAACGGCATATCACAGAGAATAGGGTGTTTGGAGCCGGAGAAGCTAAGGTGGAAGCAGAGGGGCTGGAAAATCAGAGAAAGCGCCACCAACCCAGCACGTGGGGAGCCAGCACTTTCTAAGTGCTTTGCACATACCCCCTGGCTGAGAAATGGGGTGGTTCGACACATTACATAAGGGAGTACAGTTGTCACAATATGTGACTAACAGGACAAGGAGCAAAAGGGCATGACTCCTAGATTTCTAATCTGAGCATTTGGCTCTATTCTGGCAAGCAGAATAGCTTTGGTGGGGAGGAGGAAGATCAGATCAGTTTGAGGCAGCATGGTTCCTAGGTGACACCCAGGTGGGCATGCATGGAAGGCAGCACATCACCTCACAGCTTCAGGGAGTGATTATCAGAGAGGTAATGGTTGAAATGCAGGAGTAGATGCAATCACCCAGGAAGAGGATAGGAGAGAAAAAGGGAAGGGAGGGGCCACAGATGGAAGACTGAGAAGTCCCCGCCGTTACGGAGAGAAGTCAAGGGTATGAAGAAGACGGGGAAGAGAGGGTGTGTCGGAAGCGGCATGAGATCCCAGAGACCACTGGGCTGGAGAAGGGGGACGAGACATTTGGTAGTTAGCGTCAGATGCCACAGCCCAGGAGGTGTCAGAATCGATACTGGAGACTTCAGAAGAGAAAGCAGATGGAATGATGATACCCAGGCTGTACCTCAGAAGGTAGTGATTAGTGGTGAGGAAGCAGATACAGTGCCAAATATTCTTTTGAGGAACGTTGCTGGGAAAGAGGAAGATAGAGGGGAAGTCAAGGTTGGAGCCTATCCTAGTCAGCCTCCCGACAGACACCTCCCAGGCACTCACGATGCATATTTTTACCTGCAAACTGGTTCTCTCCACCTGGGCACCCTGCCTGTACCTTTTCATGTGTGTCCCCATCTACCTACAAACGGTCTAAACTTAGGTGGACAGAAGCAACATCACCTTTTCAACGCGAAGGTTGAGATCTGAAATAAACCTAACGTTGACTCTGCTCCGTCGTGACTCGGGGCTGCACGGGTGTGATGTTGGGCAGTTCTCTCCCCATGCGCAGAGGCAAGATGACCTCATGACCTTGTTCCATCACTCCATGGCTAAATTCCACCCTTGCCTTGAAAGCCCAGCATATAGAGCGTTTCGAGACACTTTCAGATCCTGACCAGAAATCCGCTGGAGGAGTTAAAAGCTGTAGTCGCTAAAAGAGATGACCAGCGAGGCTCATGGCTTTTCCATGGGAACATGTGCCAAAGCCTTCTCCTCTCTGCGTTCGGTTGCATTTACAAGTCTTTAAATATTAATACTCACTAATATTGACGTTTGAGTACCAAATCAGTGTAGCTTCCTAGAAATGACTAGATTTTATATCATTCATTCACTCAATAGACATTGATTAAGTGCCAGGCAACATGCAGGAGGCAAACTGCTAGAACTGGAGGACTGGATCGATGAGGAAGATATGGTGTTCCTGCTCTTGGGAAGCCCACAGACATTTCCATAAACAGCTACAAACAACTTGGAACGTCGTATGATAAAGGCATGTGTGTTATGTACATTTATGTACGTATGTGTGTGTGTATCCGGGGGAACACAGAAGGGCATGTGACAATCACTTCTAGATGTGATCCTGTTGTCCGAGGTGCGAGAGGCAGGCACGTTCTATGGACTCTAGAGACTGAAAGATGAACAGTGAGGCTGAAAAGACAGAGGGGGGGGGGTCGCATGAGGGTCTGTGTGAATGCAGTGCTGCTGGGCCTGTCACCCCTCCCCCCCCCACCCCAACAGGGGAGAGCAAGACTAGACTTGCGTTTTGAGAAGGCCTCCTCTGCTGGCGGCCCAGGAATGGGCTGGAGGCAGAGAGAGGCGGAATGCAGGTGAGGTCGGAGGCTGTCTCAACAGCTCAGACCAGTGAAAACAGCAGGGAGAGTGGCTGCAGGAGACCATGTGAGCAAGAAGAAAGGAGTCCTGGAGGCCCCCCACATACACAGGGCGTGGCGGGGAAGAGGGGAAGGCGGTTAACTCAGAGGGCAAGAAACCTCTTTGGAAAAGTGGATGAGCTCAGCGTGAGGGGCACACAGGTGGAGGGGCTGAGTGGGCAGCTAGGAATGGAAGTCTAGAACTTGGGGCAGAGGTTTGGACTAGAGACAATGGGGAGCAGCTGAGGCAAAGTCCAAATTCTTTCAGGTTGAATTTGTCATTTCAATACTAGATCACCCCTGAATTCTCCTTTTCCTCCCCGGGGGCCTATTTTCACAGGAACACACCTTCCCAGAGACAACACATCTAGGCACGCAAAGGCTGAACATCACAGAGGCACAGGCTCCCACATTCTTGCACCTGACTTAGACGTACACAGGGGAACACACACACACACACAGGTCCACAGCTCACACAGGTATGCATACATGCACATGCACACATACACCCACCCATAGGTGACAGAGGTATACGTATATATGCTTACCCCCCACACACGTGTAAATACACCTACAGAGGTCACAAGTGCACGGTTTTCTAGAGAGGGCAAGGCAGGTTTTCTAGTACACAGTGGAATCTTTTCATCTACCCGGCTGCTGCCCTTCAACTGCTAGGGGGAGCAGCCCCATCTGGCCAATGAACTCCCTCGGCAATTCATTTATGTGAAACGGATTCCAGGAGGCCATCTAAAGGCCCCACCAGTCTGTGGGCCCACACACCACACTTTGATAGTGTGAACGGCTGTAAACTGAGAACCACTCCCAACTAGGAGCCTGAGAGCCATCCACCTGCAGAGCAAAGACCTCCACCGCAACATTCAACCCCCTTCTCACCAAAGAGCTTCTGTAGGACTTGCCCGTCATATAAATCTTCAGCCAGGTCTTTCACAATGATTCTTTCTCCAACAAGCACATCATTAATCCAGTCGATTAGTACCTACAGAGAGAGAGAGAGAGAGAGAGAGAATAAGAGAAGATTCATAGGCCAGATTTCTTATCTTGGAAGATTAAAATCTAAATGAACTTCAGATTTTGAAAGCAGGAGAACAATCCCTGTGACTCAGTATGTGGACACAAGGCTGGGTGAGCCCTAGTGGCCCTGTTAATTTTCCGGGGTAAGTGCTTCTAGTTCTGGTGGCACCTGTGTCCCTGTTAATATCTTTTGGCCCCTTACCATTCCTTACCCCAATGGCAAGCTACATTCACACAGTGTTTGGGTGTGTGGCTCGTACCAGGCAAGGATATGGGCTTTTAGAGTTCTACAAACTGGGGTTAGTTACCCACCAACTGATTTGTGTAGCTCTGTGATGTATGCACCTGTGTCTGTGCACCTCTGTCATCCACGGACCTCTCTGTGTGTGCCTCCGTGACCTATGAATCTAGGGCAAACTAGTTTCTGCTCTGAGCCTCTGATTCCCCATCTCTAAGATGAAGGAGGAAAATCTCTCCTGCTTTAGGTAGCAGAAAAGAATCACATATGTCAAGGGCCGAATGTTCAATAAAGGTACGTCTAATTAATAAATAAAGCTCTCCCCCATTAGGACATCTGGTCAGGTGGTTACTATCACCCCCATCTATCACCCCTCCTCCTATGTTCAGGAGGAGAAAGCAAACACAGAAGTGAATGTATCTGCCAAGGTCACGTTGCTAACCATGGACACAGACAGGAACTGAACTCCTATCCATCGGCCCTCTAAGGTACTGCTCTCCTCCTTATCCCCAAGCTACCTCTTGGTGGGCCAATGCAGTCTCCTCTCCTCTCCTGTCGCTCTCCTGCCCTTGCCTGAGTGCCCTCAGCATGAAGCACTGAGCAGGGGCACAGCCTGCGGTAGCTCATTTAGTTAATCTGCACACACCCCTTCGAGGGAGGGTTCATTCACTTCATTTTTCAGGTAAGGAAACTGCAGTTTGTGCAAGTCCACTGCCTTTTATCTTACGTTTTTTTCAGCTCATTTGTTTATGATGATATTATTTATGTACGGTAAAATTAACTAATGTTAAATACAGTTTGTTGAGTTTTGGTCATTGTACACAGTCGTGTAACCACCACCACAATCAAGATAAAAAGCAACTCCCTCGTTGAAAGAAGGTTCCTTTGGGCTTTGTGCTCAGTCCCCTCCCCTGAGGACAGGCCTCAGGCAACCACCACAATCTGGTAATACATGGAACCACAGGGAACATCACCTTTTGTGTTTGCATCAATAGATTGCCTTTATAACAGGGGTAGTAGCTGGGCTGGGTTTGCATACGTGGGTGGAGCCCGGGGTCTTCACAGAATATCGTTCTACTATTCTAGAATAGAAGCTTCCCTCCTCTCCCCTCCACTCCCTCCATCCAACACCCTCCCGTCTCTCCCCCATCCACCCACCCAGCGTTTATGAACATCTGCTCCAAGTCACTTTCTGTGCTAGATCCTGGGGGAACAATGATGAATAAAAGGGGGGGGGGTCTTGAACCCTGAGAAGCTCACCATTTAGTGAAGACAGAGAAGTGTCTGAGTAGCGGTAAGCAGTCATCACATGGTGACTCTAAGGGGACAATCTGAAGCTGAAGAGGCAGCTACAGCATGAGACCCCAAACACCATCCCCAGGAGCATGGGCTTCAGACTTCAGTTGACAGGAATCTATACAGAGGTTCTGAGCAGGAAAATGATAGATCTCATTTACATTTTGAATGAGCCACTCTGGCATCCAGTGCCTTTTTGTCCTGTTTTGAGTTCAGCTTGGAGAAGCTAAAGAAGAAAAACACAGGACGGGGAATGCAAAGGGGGATGAAATGAACATTTTTCAGGGGGTGGTTACAAGCCAGCCCCTGTGCCAGGCACAATGTACAATATCTCATTCGATCTTATTTACTTCTGTTTGAATTCCATCTCCTCTACTCAGCTTTGACCATAAACAAACTACTGGCTTTTCTAAGACTCCTCTTCCTTATCTGTAAATGAGGATGATAAGAAGTCCTATTTCACAGGATGTTGTTGAGGGTCTTTGAGAAAAGCAGTGGAAAGACTGCGTGAACTTTAAGATCCTGGTAAACGTGAGCTCCTTTGCACTAACTTCTCTGGCACTTATGATCAACACCATTTTTTGGGCGGCGGCCATGTCCCATTTTTGTTAAATCAGAGATGTCTACCTATGGGACCATGAGCTGCCTGTAACTTTCTATTTCTTCTGTTGGGGCATGTGTGCTGCCTGCCTAGAGCAGGTGGTCTACAGGTGCCTGTTGAGTCTGGGAGGCAGCTGAGGCCCCTCCTAATTTCTTCTTACCTTCATCAGTTCCTGCAGTTTGGGGTCACTGCGGGAGTTGGGGTCCACCATTGTTCGCACTTCATTCTCCTCTTTAAAAGGAAAAGGCAGTCAGTGGGTGGCTCCACTTAGAGGCGTTAGGCTAACCCAGAGAACAAGAGACCCAGTTACCCAGCATGGTGTCCTCCGGGTCCAGCTCGAAGGGGATCGGGCTGAGGGGCAGGTTGATGGCATTCATGCCCTCCTCCTGAAGCTCTGATACTGCAAAGAGAAGAAAGGCAGAGTCACACGGCAGCCCAGTGATGACAGGGAGGGGCTCTGTAGCACACAGTGTTTGAGATTGACATTAATAAAACTACTGAGGTTAGGTTACAGCTGTTACTCAGCCTGCAATAGATTCCCTGCCTCTCCTCGCTAGAAGGACTGAGTTGTCTCCTGCATGTCCCCTCTTCCAACTACCACCTCACTCGCTTTCCTCAGAGAAAGAGGGAGGCCTCTGCCTGTTCCCAGACACGATCTCAGGGTACACGGAAGTGAGATGGTCACTGAGGTCTTTCTTGGGTCTCTGCCTGTCATCTCCTGCCCACCCCTCCTTTAAAGGTTGGCTGTCTGGTGCACAGTGGCCGCCCGGTACCTGCTTGGCTAAATGAGGTCACCAGGTCAAGTCTACATTTGTGTTGTAAGCCATTTCCAGCCAACTTCTCTCCCTATTTGTTTGGCTTCCCTAACTATTTTTCTGATTATCCTGCCTTCTCTTTTTACCCCATCCCACCCCAGCCACTGCTTGAGAATGCCTCAGGCCACCCTCCTTTGGGCTCTTATCTTGTCTCTTGAGCTCTAATGAGTAGGGGACAGTGGGGCCAGGCACCTCTCCTCCTAGGTCCATTCCCTCCACTGAACATCAAGAGCTCAACTGGATGGATGGCCAGCGAGTCCGTTTACAGTTTTCAAGTCCTAGAAACCTACAATTCCACTTTCCTCAAGGAAAACAAAAAGAGGTCAATGACCGCTAAAGACTTCCAGCCTGCTCCCCTCCATGCACCCACCCCCCAAATGAAGCCTTAGTGAAAAACAAATTCCTACCACAAAACTACTGCGTGATGGACACTTGCTGAGCAATGACCTTGGATAACCCTCCCCCTAAAATGAGTGCCTTCAATCTCCTCACCCCTGTTTAGTGCCAGTTTGGATAATTCCTTTTTACCAATTAAGCACAGAAAGACCATTTTCTCTGAAAGCGTTGGTCACCAAAAGGCTCTCAAAGAGCTAATATGGCAGCTGCAATCAACCTTAATAAAAGCAATGTCCCATCTTTCCATTTTATTATTTTTTTTATTGACTCTGGCCTCCCTGACTGCCAGCATATACTTGCAAGAACTCTTAAGCACAAGGCAGCCACTTACAAAGAGTTCTTTCATATTAGCAAACTCACTGATGTTTGCAGTTGGACGGGGAACGAGATTGCCTAACAAAGAGCGTGAAACACACTCTACCCTAAAGAGACACAACTTGCATTATGAAGCTGGTATTTAGTCCCGTCGCTGTGGGCTCTTGACATTCATACGGGATATCAGCCAGTCACCATCTTGAATTTGCAAATTCAGACACCCACCACTCTCTATAATTACCCCCCCAAAAATAGAACTGAAAAACAGAAGCCACACCTTTAAGGCTAAAATGATTCTAATAAGTATAGGATTGCATTTGCTTTCTAGTGAAAAACAATTGACTTCTATAATTTCATTAGAGTCCTAGGTTTCTTCTAATAGTCCTCCTACGACTAGTAGTTTGTTTTCTTTTCCAGGCTGTTTCTCACAAAGAAGCAAGATTTCCACTACTGAACAAGCACTGCTGTGCAAGCATTGGTCAGCGGAAGTCGAGTCATGCTTAAATGGGGGAGCGAGACTGGGCATACTGGCCGGTGAAGACAACAGCTCCTGCCCCGAGCCTCTCTACCTACATTCTCCCTAAGGTCTGCACTGTCAATGGTAGCTACCAGCCACATGCAAATATTCACATTTACATGAGTTAAAACTTCAGTTTCTTAGTTGTACCTATCACATTGCAAGCACTCAATGGCCCACGTGTGGCAGGCTAGTGGCCACTGCCAGGCTGGACACCACAGATGTAGCTTTTCGTCATTACAGGAAATTCAGTTGGATGGTGTTATCTTAGTTGACCCCATGTGTCCAAATGCTGATGATGTCCACATTTAAATCTCTAGAATGGGCCTGACCCTGAATTCCAGACTTCCTTGATGTCTCCTCTTTTGTCTATTAATAGGTCTCAAGCGTATATATCCCAAACATAATGATTGTCAACACTCTCGCCTCCACCGTAACAACCCTAAAACAAGACTGTCACTCCTCTGTTCTCTTCTTCAGTAAATGGCACTGCCACTTATTCAACGGTTTACGCCAAAATCCAAAAAAATCACCCTTACCTTCTCTTCCTTCCTCATGCTTTGCATCGAATGCATTGGCAAGTTTTGGGGGCTCCGCCTCTACACGAGGATCCAATGCCACCCACTTCTCATCATCTACACCACCCCATCCTGGTTCAGGCCACCCTCAGCTTGCACCTGGACAACCAGAGCCACCTTCTAAGTGGTCTACTGCTTTCTGATGCATTTTCCGCATCCCTGTCTACTTCCCAGAGCATAGTCAGAATGATCTATAAAGATGTAAATAGCATGATACATTCTTCTGCTTTAAGCCCTCCCTTGGCCTCTCATCATACTCAGAATAAGGCTCCGACTCCTTACTAACACTTGCAAGGCCCTCTGATTAGCCCCTAGCCTCCCTCTCATGTTTTATTTTCTTCAGAGGACTCATCACAATCTTAAATAATAATTATTCATATGTCTGTTGTCTATCCCCCACCTAGAGAAAAGACTAGCACTTTTTCCCTTTTGTTCACTATTAGATCCCCAAATAGGAGCCAGAGTGCCTAGGCTGAAATCCATGTTCTACTAGCTATGTGACCTTGGGCAAGTTCATTAACCTCCTGTACCTCAGTTTCCCCATCTGGAAATTGGGGGTGATAATATTACCTACCTCCTAGGGTTGTTGAGAAGGTTAAATGGGTTTACATTAAGGATTTAGAAGCGTGCCTGGTACCTGGTAAGAACTGCATAAATGCATGCTATTATGCTATAACTATTATTATTACTTAAGACAATACCTCATGCAGAGTAAGCACTCAAGAACTATTAGTTGAGTAAACGAATAACCAAAACTGTTAAGACCACCGTTCAACTGCACAGGTTATGAATTGAGCCAGAATTTGCCAAAGTAGTATACAGGATGCAAAGAAAGATTCCAGCTTGTTCTCAGGGGGGAAAAAAAGTATGTGTGTGTGTGTGTGTGTGTGTGTGTGTGTGTGTATATACACACACACATATATATATAAAATTTTGGCCTGATCCTGTGTGCACATGTGTGTGCATATGTGTGTGCTTATATTTTGTAAGGAGAGAAAAGCCACATCTGTTCCAAGACTGTTGTATGGCGAGAGCCAATTTATGAATATAGGGATATTTACACCTCTAAAATGCAACTAGAAAAGTACTATTTGTGGCAAGGACTCCTCAAGGTGGGTCTCAACAGGATCTTTTTTTATGTGTACATCATAAAAATGTTTTCAGATGAAAAATCCCCAGTCCGAAACACTCCCCTCTGCCCTGCCTCTTTAATTCACTCAACAGAGACATAACAAACCCTACAAGAAAGGCTGAGATATGTTTGCAATTGGAAATGTTTTTTTTTTCAGGAAATGATTTGGTACAGGAACATCATTCCCATCCCATTAACTGCTGACTCTGAGCCAACTGTTTGTAAAAGTGAATATGCAAACTGCCCCGTTCAGGCCTGGCCCCCGCCCCATGGGGCCGCATTAGTGGCCACTTTCCCAAAACAGCCCGCCTGCTTTGGAGGCTTCATTTCTATTAAACCAAAGCAGGACCCAGCAGAAGCCCCTCGCCAATCCCCACGCTCTGAAAGAGAAAAGAGCTGCAATTGAATTTTCTCGGCACAGAATATGAATATGATGTTTATCCCTTCAACCTCCTCTAACAATCTAAAACTAGGTCTGAGTGTGCAGCCCTCCGTGTCTCGCGGCGCCATTAGTCATAACTTAATAAACAGATTAAATGCCCAGCTGAAGGTCGAGCTTGGGAAAGCAGGGTGATTGCTTCAACTCCTGAAGCGCTCACCATCAGAAAGGGGGCTTTGGCTTTTCCGGGAAACGCAGGCTCTCTCTGGGTCTAGTTGTGCAGCAGAAAAAGGGCAAGGATGGGCTTTGGAGTTTGAAAGAGCAGGATTTGAATCCTACTTCTATTTTTATCAGCTGGGCGACCTTGAAATTTAGCTTCCCTGAAATTCAGTATCAAACAACTCTCTATAAAACAACGCTGGAGCTAACACTGCTGGTTTCCTTGCTAATATTTATTTTACTCTTTTTCCCTGCTGAAAGAACCTTCGTTTTGTTCCAGTGTGTACCCTTCTCCCTCCTAAGTTCTAGGGGAGATCCTGATTGGTTTAAGCTAATCATGATAATCTTAATTCTCTTGGTAGTGACTGACTCAAGCACTGTCATGTGCTACGATGAGTTGTGAGAGGAAATTTCTGGAAGCTTCTAACAATAGTTTTCCTCCATTTTAAAGAGAGGTCCAAAGAAGAGAGGGTGTCTTTCTCCTTCTAATCACTGTTGTATGAGGATGCTATGCCTGGATTTGCTGCAGCCATTTTGTAGTCACGAGGTGAGCTAGCCCAAGTCCAAAGAAGAAACTAATATACTCAGAATGGCAGAGAAAAAGAAGAAAGAAAGGGGTTTCTTGTTGATGCTGTTTAGCCTACATCCCTGGAACCACTCTAGCTTTATGTGTCTTGTTATAAGAAATATAATAAGCTCCTTTATTGTTTAAACTAGTTGAGTTGGCATTTTCTGGGGCTTGGAGCTCCAACTCCCTAATTAATACACAGGACACCAGGATTATAAAGTTGATAGAGGAATAGTGTAGGGCGACACAATGAATGGTCATTTTCCTTTCCTTTTTTTCCATGAGAAGCAGAATAGCTGCAGGCATCTCTTATACTTCAGAACACACAAAGGGATTCAAAGAACACCACGGGGAGAACAAGTATGGAGAAAAGAAAGGACAGAGGTTTCTACAAGTACAAAAGGGTCCATTTAGGCAAAGCCAGTAATTTCATTCGTTCAACCAACAAACATTACTAGGCACCTCTCCTGAAGCAGACCTTGAGCCAGCATTGGGAATATAGGTTTGGCGATTTGACATGGATCTGCCTCAGTCTGCACATGGGTGGTGGGAGGGGCAGACGCATAACCACAACATGCAGGATGCCGCACAGAGGTGAGGGACATGGGAATACAGCGCTGTGAGAGCTCAGGCAGACCAAGGGTAACTTTGGGTGGAAGACTGGGAAGGATTCCTAGAGAGGGGGAATTTGAGCTGGACTTTGAAAAATATATATTTTCACTTGGCACAGACGACCCCCAAAAGGCACATCTCGTGTAAAACACATAAAGGTGTGTAAAAAAAAAAAAAGGGTAGGTGTTGAGAGTAATGATTACATCTGAGCACTGGGAATGTAGGGGCACAGAGGGGGAAAGAAGGGAAGGAGCAGAAGAACAAATTAGGTAGGTGGGGTCCAGAGTGTCAAGGGTCATGAATTCATCTACTTAGCACTCTCTGGACCATGCTCCCTGTTTTGTCCCTACAGACAAAACAACAACCAAACCAAACCAAAAATACCAAGATGGGGGGTGTGAGGGGGACAAGAGAATAGCTAGGATGTTCTCTCTCCTTCAGTGCAAGTGGGCACCAGTGAGACATTTAGGCTGCTCTAGATCCTTATCAGGACTCTGATGATTAATCTCTGGTCCTTCTGAAAGCTACTAAAGTTCCCTTAATTTCTAAAAGGATCAAGGTCTCCCACAAAAGTTCTTGGCAGCAACAGACAAGTAATTTGACAACGGTCTGCTCAGCAAGTCCCAACAGTTTTGTCTATGTGAAAAATCAACCCGAAAGAGCATCTATCAGAAAACTATGGCTACCATCATACTTAATGGTGGGAAATTGGATGCTTGCCCCCTAAGACTGGGAACAAGGTAAAGACGTTTCCTTCCACCATGGCTATTCAAAACCATACTAAAAATCATAGTCTGTACCATAACACAAGTAAAGGAAATAAAAGGTATAGAACTTGAGAACAAAGAAAAAAAACTGTGTTTGCAGATGACATGATTATGCAGAAAACAAAGAATTGACCAAAACAAACAGAACAAAAACCCCAAGCCCCTAGAACCAGTAAGCAATTATACCAAGGTTGCAGATACAAGGTAAATATATAAGTCAACTGCCTTCCCATAAACCAGCAATGAATGATTGGAATTTAAAATTAAAAACACAGTATTATTTACAGCAGCACCACAAAATACAACACTTGGGTATAAATCTGACAAACACATATTGAACTGACATGCAGAAAATGATAAAACTCTTATGTAAGAAACCAAAGAAGATTTAGATAAATGAAGAGATACTAAGTATTCATGAATTACAAGACTTGATATGGCTAAGGTGTTGATTCTTCCCAACTTCCTCTATAGATTAAATGCAATCCCACTCAAAATCACAGCAAGCTATTTTGTGATTATCAACAAACTGATTCTTAAGTTTACACAGAAAGACAAAAGACCCAGAATAGCTGACACAATATTAAAGAAAAATGGCAAATGTGGAACACTGACACTACCAAACTTTAAGACTTAAAATAAAGCTATAGTAATCAATGCAGTGTAGAATTGGCAAAAGAGCAGACACATAGATCAATGGAACAGAATAGAGAACACAGAAATAGATCTACACAAACACATTCAACTGATCTTTGACAAAGGAGCAAAGGCGATTCAATGCAGAATGGATAGTCTTGTCAACATACGGTATGAGAACAACTGAACATCCATATGTAAAAAAATGAATCTAGACACAAACCATACGCTTTCTGCAAACTTTCACTCAAAATGATCATGGCCTAAGAACAAAACACAATACTATAAAATTTCTAGAAAAAAAAAATAGAAAAATCCATATGACGTAGGGTTTGGCAATAAGTTTTAACATCCCACACAAAAGGATAATCCGTGAGAGAAAAATTCATAATCTGGATTTCATTAAAATCTCTACTCTGCAAAAGATACTGTTAAGAGAATGAAAAAGCAAGCCGTAGACTGAGAGAAAGTATTTGCAAAACATCTAAAAAACTTTAAAAATGAAGAAAACAAACCAACTACAAAATGGGCCAATCTAATCAGACATGTCACCAAAGAAGGGGTACAAATGGCATGAGCATATGAAAAGAGGTTCAACATCATTTGTCATGAGGGAATGACAAAACAATGAGATACTGCCACATTTATTAGAATGGTTAAAATCCCCAAAACTTAACAGTATCAAATGCTGACAAGGATGTGGAGGAACAAGAACCCCTGTCCATTGCTGGTGGGAATGGCAAATGATAGCACCATCTTGGAAGACCGTGTGATAGCTTCTTAGAAGCTGGAGTTTCACCCTATAATCCAGCAGTCATGTTCCTAGTATTCACTTGATTTGAAAACATATATTAATACAAAAGTATGTATTTGAAGATTTATAGCAATTTTATTCATAATTGCCAAAAATTTGAAGCAAACAAGACATACTTCAATAGACAATTGTATCAGTTGTGGTATACCCATATGGTGAAATATCATTCAGTGATTTTAAAAAAATGAATAATAAAGCCATGAAGAGACATGGAAGAACTTTACAATTCCTAAGTCGAGGAGGCTAGTCTGAAAAGGCTACACAATGTATGATTTCACTCCTATGACATTCAGAAAAGGGAAAACTATGGAGACAAGATGAATGAAAAGATGAATGAAAAGATGAATGATCAACGAATGAAAAGATCAATGGTTGCTGGGGGTTTGGGAGAAGGTTTGAACAGGCAAAGTACGGAACATGTTTAAGGAGATGAAACTCTTCTGTCTGATCCTGTAGTGATAGATACATGATTTTGTGCATTTATCAAATCCACAGAACTTCAAAGCCCTGGGAGTAAACCTAAATGTAGGCAAATTTCAAAAAATCGTTTAGGAGGTTGGGGGATCTGAGGGTGGAACGTAGAGCATGATGATAGAATTAAACAGTATTATAAATGCATAAGACAATCTCACTGAAAGGGGTTAGGGGGATGGGGCTGACCTAACCATTGTTGGAAATGAGTGGTGTCTGGGAAACCACAGTCAAAAGGAACTGCCCATGAGAACGTACTCTAGTTGATAAAGTTATTTCCCAGGGATGTGCAGGTCAACAATTCTGATACTGCCATACACTCATGCTGGAACTGAACAATTAAGTAAATGGATGGTGGATGGTAGGAGCCAGGTCCCTCACTGTTGGAGTAGGAAGTTACAGATGAGCAGGGGCAAAGAGTAGAAGGATCCTTGTGGCAATGGATGAGGGGTGGAGGTGTCAGTAAGCATTCATGTTTAGCTTAATCTAGATCCTGATGGTTACATATGGAAATACCGAGAGGAATGATTATCGTTGACCCTTGAACAACACAGGTTTGAACTGCGTGGCTCCACTTTTACGCACTGTTTTTTGAGTTGACAGCAAAAGCCACAAGGCATTTATTTACAAGTGTCCCTCCAGTCTCCACCAGATCAAAGGCTGCTGGCCCAGAGTCATATCTGCTACCCTCTGAATAGCTGGGGATGCCTCCTAGGGCTGCTAGAAGCCCCCAACGGCCCTAGGCCTGCGCAGGGCTGCAGATCACCCATGTGCCAAGCAGGTGGTCGGTCCAGTGCCTGTGGCTGGCAGGCAGGAGGCTGGGCTGATGGAGAAGAACATTCCCAGAGGGCAGGGATGACAGCACTATGCGTGTAACCCCGTGCCCATGGCACTCATGCACCCTGAATCCTTCAGGTTCCAGGGCTGTGCTGGGCTGGCTGCACACCTCGGACAGACCCTATTGGTCAGAGTAGGGACTCCTCCTCTGTGGCAGCGCCCAGCCCTTTGGCCTCATGGGTAGCCACAGCTGCCAAAGGCCACAGGCTGGTGGTATACCTCCAGGTAGATGGAGCAGCTGTAGCATGCCTCTGGGCTGCTGTCACCCCCCATGGGTGTGCCTGGTGGCTGCCACTGCTCAGCTGAGGCCACTAGACTGCAAAGCATTGCCATCTTGGGCCAGGCCCACTACTGCCTCCCCTGTCCCTCTCCCAGCCTATATGTGGATTTTTTTTTTCAATAAATATACCTAGAGTACTGTAAATATATTTTCTCTTTCTTATGATTTTCTTAACATTTTCTTGGGGTACCTGGGTGGCTCAGTTGGTTGAGCAGCCGACTCTTGATTTCAGTTCAGGCCATGATATCACAGTCATTAGATCAAGCCCTGTGTCTGGCTCTGTGATGACAGCAGAAGTCTGCTTGGGATTCATTCATTCTCTCTCTCTCCCTTCCTCTCTCTCTCTTTCTCTGTCTCTCCCTTCCTCCCTCCCTCCCTCTCTCTCTGCCCTTCCACTGCTCACATGAGCATGTGTTCTTTCTCTCAAAATAAATAAACAAACATCTTAAAAATTTTTTCTTGAGGCGCCTGGGTGGCTCAGTCAGTTAAGTGTCCGACTCTTGGTTTTGGCTCAGGTCATGATCTCATGGTTGGTGAGTTCAAGGCCCACAACAGGCTCTATGCTGACAGTGCACAGCCTGCTTGGGATTCTCTCTCCCCTCTCTCTCTGTCCCTACCCCACTGGTGCTCTCTCCCTCTCTGAAAATAAACTTAAAAAAAAATTTAGAAAGCCATTTTCTTTTCTCTAGCTGACTTTACTGTAAGAATACAGTATATAACACATATATAGAATATGTGTTGACTGTTATTGGTAAGGCTGCAGTCAACCATAGGCTATCAGTAGTTAGATTTTGGGGGAGTCAAAAGTTATACACAGATTTTCTTGATTGTGAGGGGGTCAGTGCCCTTCAGCCCCTGCATTGTTCAAGGGTCAGCTGTACATACATGGGTTAATGTACACACATACATGTTCTTGCTCTGTCAGCCGAGAAGTCCTAAAAGTAATGACATTCCAGTAACAGTGAATATACCTAGCACCAGATCTGGGTTTTTTTCTGGTACGATTCTCCAACAAAAGGAACCAGAGCTCATTGAAAAGATGGTTGATTCTAGGAGTGGAAAAGGAATCTGCAAGATGAGTCTGGAACCAGCAAGGAAAGAACCTGGAACAATTTGAGCAGCAAAATAAAGTAAGTGATATTGGATTATACCGCCATGCAAGTAAATATCCACAAATCCATACTGATGTAAATGACTGAATAAATTAATAGATGGGCAAGAGGAGAGAATTCTCCCTTATAGAATTCCCAGTAATTTATGTAGATCCTGTGTCCTCAAAGAAGGGGAGGCAGAACCCCTGACCCCTTCAACGTGGGCCTTCCTTCCAGAGAGTACAATATGGAAAGGGGGGAAAGAGTTACTTTACAGTGCAGACACCTGACAAACACTAGCTAAGCCAGGTGATCAAGGTCAACATCACAGTCATAAATCATGGGGTTTGATGTGATGTGATGAAAATAGCATTTACCTCTGTGTTCTTCCTTTCCAAACCCATGACCCCAGCCTAATCAGGAGAAAAACATTAGATTTCAATAGATGAGCATCCTAAAATATGCTTGATCAGTACTGCTCAAAACTGTCAAGGTGATCAAAAACCAGCTTGAGAAATAATCACAGCCAAGAGGAGCCTAAGGAGACATGATGGCTACATGTAATGTGGAGACCTGGATGGGATCCTGGAACAGATAAGAACATTAGATAAAAACTAAAGATAAATTACATACTTTAGTTAATAACATATCAATACTGGTTCATGAATTTTAAATGTACCCCACTAACGTAAGATGTTAATAAGATGAGAAAGTGGGTGTCAACTATAGGGGAATTCTTTGTACTACCTTGGTAATTTTTCTACAAACCTAAAATTACCGTAAAAATAACCTATTAAAAAATCAATCCAAATTTGCTATTTTCCCAACCAAATACAGTGTTCACTAGGGGGAAATCCATGATATTATGGGACACATATGCTTCCTTTCATCACCAATGAGACAGTGGTAATTTATCCAATAGTAGCTACGCCCTACAGAAGCATTTATACAGGGAACAAAGCACAAAGACCACTTCAAAGCCCTACAAGTGCAAGAGCTACTCATTCCCAAGTGAGAACCTAAGTTTCCAGGAAGAAAGTACATAGTTTATGTGTTTGTTTCCAGGGCTGAGATGAGAAGACAAAGCTTCCTCAGTACTTAAGGATGCCTGGCAAGGTCATTTCTGCCTTCCCACTAGTACAACCATCACTAAAGTACATTGGTCTCCTTAATGACTTTAATGATTTTCTCTGGAACTGCTCTGGAAGTTACCTTTATCCATGGCCCCTGATGGGGGTTTGTTTTTACACCATGGGCTTTTGTATTAGTTTTCCATTGCTGTAGTAACAAATGACCACACCCTCGGTGGCTTGAAACAACACAGATTTATCCTTGTAGTTCTATAAGATACCAGTCCAACATGGGTCTCTCTGGGCCAAAATCAAGGCATTGGGAGGGCTGTGTTCCTTTCTGGAGGCTCTAGGGGATGATCTATTTTCTGGCCTTTTCAAGCTTCTAGAGGCCACTTGTATCCCTTGGCTTACGGCCTGCTTCCTCCATTTTCAAAGCCATCAGTGGGGGTTGGGGGCTACATCCTTCTCACACTGCATGACTTAGCGCCTCCTTCCACCTCCCTCTTCCACTTTTAAGTACCCTGTGATTACACCAGGTCCATCTGAAAAATCCGGGGCAATCTCCCTATTTTAGGGCTCATTAGCCACCAAAATTCTACCTGCACCCTTAATTACCCTTTGCCACATAAGGAAACATATTCACAGATTCTAGAAATTAGTTTATGGCCATCTTTGGGGGGACTATTATTCTGCCTATAACAGCTTTCTTGGTTAAGGGGACAGGTTCTGTTCTCCATACTCACCCTTGGGTACAACATATGGGTTCACTTTCCCTCTATGTAAGATTGCCAAAAGAAAATGCAGAATTCCAAACCTTTCCATCCCAGCCCTTAAACCAGAGGAGTTTTATTACTTTCAGCTAAAAGGATACTTGTTTCAGCAGTCATAATATAAAGCATCAGGCAAACATGGGAGCCAGCTCATGGTGGCCTCAGCAGACCGTCAGGGTCTCAACACACTCCCCTCTACTTGACACAGCTATTTAGTCACCACGGTCTGAAATCCAGCCCTTGGAGCACAGCCAGAAAAGGGAACTTAGAGGCTGGTGTTGTGATGGGGGCTGACAGGGAGATCTATAGTCTTTATGAGTCTTATAGTTTCCACCATAGTCTTTGTTTTGGTCAGTTTTATAGTCTCTGCAGAATTGGAAGTCTGCCAAGCAAATGGACCCTGGACATTTATTCATTGTTCAGTCAAGCACGTGATTCAGCTGCCTTCCAATTACTAGCAAACAAGGAGGGAGATGGATGCACCATTGGCTGGCTTTGGGCGGTCAAAGCCATCTGAACTGAAACACTGGTGGAGGTCTCAAGTAAGTCATGGGAATGGAAACACTGCACAGGCACAGAGGGTCCAGGGGAACAATACATCATTGTTCCTTGTCTTTTGCCATGCTACGTTCTGTTTGGAAACCAGAACCATTTCCTTGGTTTTAAAGGAAATCTACTCCTACTTAAGCAGAAGGTGGTATGGATGTGCCAGCCTGGGAGCTGATAAAGAAAACCTCCAAGCCATTTTGTATGTGTGTGCTCCTGTGAGCATCCATACACCCTAAGCACTTACAACAGCCTGGGGGAGACCAAAGAACTTGACCTGGCATATTGCCTAATGACATGTAAAGTGTGGGTACAATGAACAACCCTGGACAGCCAGTGCAGGACCAGCACCACTATGATCTCTTCCATTTCTAAACAGGTGCGGGCATCTCTGGTGTAGATAAACAATTACTTCTCTTCTAGGGTCAGTAGGTTCCTGAAGGGCAGTTGCCTTCAGTGGTTCTCAGAGCCCAACACAGAGCCAGGCATGCAGTAAGCATTCAGTACGTGCTGGGAGGGTGCTTTAGTTGGGGACGGGAGGGGAAAGACATATATACAACCTGCAATGCGATATGGTTACGGGCCTCCATGTGGTTTGGAACCAAGTCCTGAGGGCAGAGTGCCCTTTCAGAATGGAGGGAGTAACAGAGGAGTGTGTGGGAGACCCAGCGGCTACGGGAGGGCCCGGAGAGCCCCAGGACGCATCACAGCCTGTGTGCCCCACTTGCATTCATCTTTGTGTGCCAAGCTTCCTTTCCTCATTTCATTCTCTGTGGCTCTTGGACCTTCATGTCTATATCTTTCTTCTTCAGGAATACTGAACAGCCAATCATTTGTTTTTGCAGTGGCTCTCAATGCTGCTTAAAAAGCATCACATCAATACTAGTCCACTTGAATTCCCACGTGGTGGCCTCTGTGGAAAGGAGCTCTGGGTGTGGCCAGTGAGTGAACAAGGCATTGTTGTGTCCTAACTGGACCCATTCTCTGGGGGGCTCATTCTGGATTGGTCTGCACGTCAGTCAGTGGTTTATCCTGAGGGGTTTCGTGGAAACTCTCAAATGAACAATGATGGTGACTGGGAGAGAATGCACCCAGTTGTACTGCACTTCCTTCGTACCGGGCATGGAGACGTGGCCCCCCCCTTTTTTTTTTTACATATATTAACACATTTAATCCTCCTAACAATCCAATGGGTAGCTACTATTATGATCCCTATTATACAGATGAAGACAGTGAGACCCAGAGAAGTTATGGAACTTGACCGCAGGCCACACAGCTAGAAAGTGGAACCCAGCTGATCACGAGCTAGCTGGCTGCAGAGTTTACATCCTTAACACGATACTTTGTCCCAGTTTTACATAATGGCTTTTATTTATTTTTTTTATATGAGAATGTCTAGAACATGGTCACTTCTGCGTTCCCACATAAGGCTAGGAGAAAGTTTCATGGGGCATCATCTTGCATACACTAAGCCCTACAAGGGTGTCTGGTCACTCTATGGAGACTCAGCCTCGGTGAAAATAGATTCAAAAGGAGGTGGCATATGAGCATTATTTTTGTTTTGTTTGAAATAACAGGTTGATTTATTTCTGGCTATAAAAGAAAAACAGGTTCATTTAAGAGAACTTTGCAAATATAAAACAAGTAAGAGAGCAAATAATCCTACTGCTCAGAGATAAACCCTGTTAACGCATTACATTTTCTTACAGCTTTTTTGTTTTACACACACGCACACACACACACACACACACACACAATGCACATAGTTCTATAACCTGCTTTTATCATATCACATAATCTCATTATCTTTCCTTATGCCATCAAAAATATCACTTTAGGGGCACCTGAGTGGTTCAGTTGTTTGGGCGTCCAACTTCAGCTCAGGTCACGATCTCATGGGTTGTGAGTTCGAGCCCAATATCAGATTCGCTGCTGTCAGTGCAATGCTCGCTTCGGATCCCCTGTCTGCCTCTCTTTCTGTCCCTCCCCGCTCATACTCTCTTTCTCTCAAAAATAAATGCACATCAAAAAATATGTCATTTTAAACAGTGTTCTCAATTTCTATCGAAGGTCCACACACACGTTACTTAATCATTCCATAACTGTTGGACATTTAGGTGGTTTCCAATTGTGGGGAGCGGTGGCTGAGTTGGGAAGGTTGAGTCATTCGCCAGCTATGAAGGGTGAGCGGGCCTGCTCAGGCCACAGGACGAGCAAGCATAGAGTGTGGTGCCCTTGGGATGCTAGATGCGCGGCCCCCTGTGAGTCCGGGCACAAGCTAGTCTCTCTTTCATGGGTAAGGAAACTAAAGTTCAGAAGAGTTTAGGAGACGTGCCTGAAAAGTTTCCTAGAAAATGATTTGAAGAGTTAGTCATCTCCTTTCCCCAGTGTCTCAGTTTAGAGTCTCTTGAAAGCAGAAAGGAACCTCAGAGAAAGGGAGGGAGGGGGGGCAAGGAGAGCGACACAGAGTCACAGGGATGAAGGGGGCACATGTTACTGAGCCCTCACCTATGGGCAACTGACCCCATCCTCTGCATGGGCTCTCTGAGGAACCCGTACACCGTCTCCAAGAGACCTCCCCGGTAGCTGAGGTTCCCTACAGGGCGCTACCTCTCTGCACCTCCAAGCTGTGCTGGATGCTGGCCAAGGGGCTTCAGAAGCCAGAGCCCTGGACAGAAAAGTGTAGGTGCCAGACTGTGGTGGGGTCTGCTGTGTGCACCAAACGGTCCATCACAGCTTGGCTGAAATGAAAGGTAGCCAAGAACTGTGATGGGCAGCACAAGATCATCTGCTGCGCTCACCCAGGGAACAGTGGGCCAGGGTCCTCCCTCTTCTCTCCCCAGAAGAGAAATCCCAGGAGATGGGGCAGGGGAGTTAAGAGAGTATATTTCTAGGAACAAATCTGAGAGGGGAACATACCCTTCTTCTTCTTCTCCAAGGAAGACACAAATAAGAATGAATGGGCTGCAGAATCCTGTTCTTAAGATTCACTAAGCCAGTGCCATTCACAGTAAGGGTCTCCTTAGTCCTGACTCTGACATGCCCACACTGAGATTCAGAGATGAGCAGGATGTGAGTCCTGCCCCTGACCTTGCTCAGGTCTACTCTGCTAGGTGGGCAGGTGGCTTCCATCAGAAGCAGAACACCATACTGAGGAAGCCTGTGGGAGGTGGAGATGTAACCTGAACTGAACTCCTGCCCCAGGCCAGGCCAGGCCCTGTGTGGAGGGTTCCACTCATGATTCATCCTCTACAATCCTCAGGAGAAGAAGAGATGCCTTCTTCCTGGGGACAAAGCTGCAGTTTTGGAACCAGTTCAACATCACACTCTTATGATCACAGTGCTAGGGAAGTCCAGGACTCCTTTATCTGATGGAATGGGGACTTGTAAAAGTGTTCATTCCCTTCCTTCCATCCCTAAACACTGATTGGGCACCTGCTTTATGCCACATGCTATTCTAGGACAGAACGAACCCTTGCCTTAGGAACTCACGGTCATGTACACCCAGAGTCTCAGTGGCCCAAGGGCCGATACGGGCATGGCTCCAGGTGACAAGGGAGCCCCAGGCTGGCCTTGCACTGCCAGGAGGGACAAGGGAGGGCTTTACGAAGATAGCGCTGCCAGACCCTTTTGTGGACAGATCTCTGTTCTTCTTTCCATATCATTTACCACCATTTGTAATTACACATCCGTGTGCATATCTGTGGAACACCTGTCTCCTCCATTCTGTGGAGAGCTTCGAGAGGCCCAAGGCCTTGCCCACCACTGCACTGCCAGTACCTGCCATACAACAAGTGCCTAATGCAAATTTACTGAGTGAATAACTAGTTGGCAATGCTGGTCCTTGAGTAGTCTTCCCTTCCAGGAGAGTCCCACAGCCAAATAAACCTCTTCATAATCTTCTACATCAGAGCCAGACATTCATATTGGGTGGGTCCGGTCTTTTTTTTTTTTTTTTAATTTTTAGCATTTATTATTGAGAGACCATGAGCATGAGCAGGGGAGGGGCAGAGAGAGGAGGGGACACAGAATCCCAAGCAGGCTCCAGGCTATGAGCTGTCAGCACAGAACCTGACGCAGGGCTTGAACCCACGAGCCACAAGACCATGACCTGAGCCAAAGTCGGATGCTTAACCGACTGAGCCACCCAGGCGCCCCATGGTGGGTCTGGTCTTCAAGAAGAGAAGGATAAGGAACTGGATACAGCAAGGGAGGGAGCAGAGAGGGCATGTATGTGTTGGTTCTGAGCGTGGGGGTCTGAGACATTTAGTGGGAGGCATTTTTGCTTACATTTAGATCTCCCCAACATCAATGACTAAGTCCTGTCCCAAACTGGAAATCTGAGACCATCACGCTAGAAGTGGCTTCCTGGGTTTGTTTGTTTGTTTGTTTGCTTTCCTAAACCAACAATACATGTTGACAGCAAATCTGTATAGAGAGCCTATTAAAAGAAATTGTAGTAAATCAGAGATGCTTTAACTGTCTGGCTGGCATTCTGCTGATTGCCTGCCTGACACTTCCAATGTGGCTTCCTTTTGTACAACCTTCCATTTGATTCAATTACATGGATAATTATTGAGACCTGACTACGTGCAAGGCGATGTGTTCTTAGCCTCCTTCCAGTGCTTCTTCCAGGCCCAGAGCATAATTTAACTTATGGGAAAAAATAAACATGCACGACAGAAGCAAAGAGTGAAAGAGGCCACAAGAAACAGTCAAGACCATTCCAAAGAAGATAACATTACACCCGTATGACCAAGAGTGGGATAGCAGGTAGCACGCACTCCCCCGTTTGCTGAAATATGCATTCAACAGTGTTGCCAGTAACTTCCCCGGGCCAGGTGCTGTGCTGGGTCCTAGGGCCAAAGGGATGAATAAAACCTAGCTACCCAGAGTACAGCATCGCACTCTGTGAGTGCCACAGGAGTATCATTGAACTCATGTGGAAGTGCAAATGAGGAGGGCTTCTCAGAGGAGACGCTTTACTTGCCTCTTCAAGGAGAAGTAGGGGTTCAGTAGGTGAAGAGGGAGCAAGGTTTATCAAAGAGCTGGAGACAAGAGAACAAGCACATTTTCAGAAAGGTTGCTGGAGATGAATGTGTCTGTGGGGTTTTAGAGAGTTAAGCCAAGGTCCAGAACATACGAAGTGTGGATTTAATACTGAAGGCAATGGGGAGCCACTGAAAGATAAGAAAAGCAGAGATCTGCAAGTTTGCAGGACGGCTGCAGAAAGTTCCTGAGTGGGACCATCTAAGCACAAGTCTTCCTGGGATGCACCACCACCAGGCAGTCTGAGCTGGCCTGGGCACTGGAGGAAGACAGACCTTGGCTTAATCCCAGCTCTGTCTCTTATTTAACTTTCCTTCTTCTCTAAAATGGGACTCATAACACTTAGCTCACAAGTTTGTAATGAAGCTTTGGTGACATCACAACACACACTAAATGCCCAGCATAGCAGAACATGCCTTAGTAAGCATTCAGTGCTTCCCCACCTTTTCCCAATGTGTGCTGGCAATGTGTGTAAGCGTGGGGGAGAAGGGCTGCTCAGAAATGATCTAGTGAAACAGGAATGACTTTGGCAAGAGCTCCAAAAACAAGATTGGAGAAGACTAAGAAATTATGATCTATCCCCTTGCCCTGGGTTTCAAACAGATGAAAAGGGACAGCATAGTGAAAGAGGAACCAGAAGAAGGCCCGTGAGTGCTTTGCAGTACAGAAGGGCACTCTGGAGCAAGTGGCATAGTGATGCCAAGGCATGTTGGAGAAGGAATATCTCATGGGTGTTATGGAGCCTGGAAGAGGGACACTTAGGAAAGAGGAAGGCTCTCTGGTGATGGCAGTGCGGGTGGCAGCCACGGTGGCCCTAACGGGTGGTGATGCTGATGATAGTGGTAACTGTGGTTTGGATGAATTTCCAGAGGTGGAAAAAAATAATGCTCAATACCCACAGCATCTGGACTGTGGCCTCTAACTAATAATTCCATTTCCCCCTAGAAGGAATCAGGGTTCTTGGAGAAATGGTTGATTCTAGACGAGCCTGAGACATCTTATTGCTAGAAATTGATAAGCTATGACTTTCTACTAGGTACAGTCCTAGCAAAGAAGAATCTGTTGGCTAAAGACAGAAGAAATGGGGCACCAATAAGGATAATAACGGCAATGGATTGAAAGGCATCAAATATATTTACACCCACGAGTTAATAATAATACTAGAAAAAACAACGCAACACCCAAGTCACCTCTGGAGGAGGCTTGGAAACCCACTCATTTTGAAAAATAGTAAATAAAGGGAAAACTCTAACATTAAATGATGATAGAATACATGAATTAGAATATAACCATCTGGAAACCCCTAATGAATTAATGTATCTAGGCACTGATGGCCAGTGGCTCTCCACAAATGAGACACGACCAGCTGTAATCTCTCCCTTCCCCTGACCTCCAAAGACACATGCCACCATCAGTCCTAGATCTGCCCACAAGTGGTCAGGCAAAGACTACCCACAAATCGTCAGGCAATGCAGGGATCCGAGGAACATGTTCACGGACACCATTCAGATGCAACTGGCAATCTCCAGTCAATGGGAAACTCGTTAGGTTTCTTCAATATCAAGGAATAAAAGAGATGTGAGAGGATATCACTCAATTGCAATGCATGGGCCTTATTTCAGTCTTGATTCCAACAAACCGAGAAAAATAATAAATAAGTGAAATACTCAAAATGAAATTGAACAGCTGGGAATGTTAAGGAATTCTCGTTTTCATGTAATATAATTGCATTTTTAAAAGGAATCCTTATTTTTAAGAGCTATAAATGAGATATATGTACTGAAATGATCTATCTGGGATTCACTGCAAAGGAACCTTCTTGCGGGGGGGGCAGTGCTGAGGGTCAGAGGGGAGGTATAAATGAAACAAGCTTCATTGTTCAAGGTGGTGATGTGTTCCCTGGGATGCACTATGCTATTCTTTCTACTTTTGTGTATGTCTAGTAAGAAACTCTTATTTTTGTTTTTGTCATGGCACTTAAGAACTGGATTCTGGGTATGGGGAGCAGAAGGAAACCACAGGCTTGTTTTGTAAAATAAAGAGGCAGATCAGGGCAAACAACTGAGAAGGAGGTCAGTCTGGGAAAAAAATGCAGCTAATGTGGCAAGCAGAGATCAATATTCTTCATATATAATAACTTCATTATAAAAATCCATAATAACAATCTACCAAAGCCCTTAAGGAAAATTAATTAATTATATTAAGTGGCAATTTATATGAAGGGAAAAAATATAAATAACTTGTAAATATTGGGAGAAACATTCATCTCCACTGGTTTGCACAGAGAAGCGAAGCAACAGTGAAACACCCATCGGGGCCTCCCAGAACCCTCGCCGCACCTTCCTTCCCTCTGTGTCTGCTCCACGCACCACCCCAATCAATCCAAGGGCCAACACCAGCTCTTCTTAGGATCTCAGGGGTCCGCTTGTAACCTCTGGATCCCTCAAAACCTCCTGCTTTCCCCCCAGAGTGGCTATTCTCTCTGGCTGAGACTTTCAACACAAATGCTTCCTAGAGAGTGCAAATGAGTGAAATTTGGGGTTTATACATTTCTCAGTTGGGAGCAGGCTGTTAATGTAAGCAGGCTGTGATGTAAGAGCCCAGGGAAGAGCCACATCTCCCCTGTCCTTCTTCGCAGGGTGGGGGCAGCCAAGAAGGCTCATTCACCATGGTGGTCCCTCAGGTCTCCGTGTGGCCGAAAGGGGGCTCGTGGCTACTCTTTTCACTCTTTTATTAATTGTGGTCTTCGCAGAACCAGGATCAAGGAGCCCAAATTGATCTAACCTTTAACCTGTCAAAAATCCATGGGGAGACGTTGCAGCCCAGCCGTAAACCCAAACACGTGAATTGTCAAACCACGTTTAATCTGGGTGGAAACCGAGTGGGAAGTCTTGCCAAGAACTTGCATGCACATCAGTCAAACCCATTTCAGTTCCTGTCTTAATACATTTATCCCGAACTATTTGGGGAATTGGAAAGGCCCATTAGGCATTATTGATTATGAGCTCGTCAAGTAAGATATGTGTCCTATTCATATTACTGCCACTAATGAGAATTACAACACCCTCTCTGCTCCAGCTACGGAATAGAGCTAGCTGTTAGGTCTTAGGACACGCATTTAGCAGTCTAATTGCTCGGAGAGGCCAAAAGCTTCTTTCTACGCGTTCATAATGCATGCTTAGATTTACCCTTATGCAGGAGCAGAAGACAGCAAGCAGTGAAATTAGGGAGAGCTTTTCTAAGTTTTTCCCTTCTTTGTTCATACTCACCTCCTCCCTCCACCCCTAAATCAATCAATCAATCTCTCTCTCTCTCTCTCTCTCTCTCTCTCTCTCTCTCACACACACACACACACACACACACACACACACACACTCACACACACAGCCCATCCCTCTACTGTTTATCTCTAACAACAGAAAAAGGCTAATGCAGCGCAGGTTGATATAAACAACCTTCAGAGGCAAAAGGAAGGGGCACCTACCATCTGAGAAGCCCCAGCTGCACAGAGGAGCCAGGAGCTGGCCAGGGCACCCCCAACAGAGAATTTCCCCAGCGGCGGCATGTGCAACTTTGTTCAGCTCTGACGTACCTTTAGGGCAGAGTGCCCCACAGCCCATGGTCCAGGATTTCAGCTGCAAGCATGGTACCTTCTGCCCAGAGCTGACCGACCCCTCTGTTGTCAGGCCAATTTTCAGAGGTTTGGAGGTCTGCGGAGCTATAGAATCTTTTCAACCGTCTACTGAGGAGAATGCTGCCTGCTGGATACAACTCTCGGCTCAGTGCATCAGTTGAAAACAAGTGGCTGCCTATATAATTTAATATCATGCCACATGAGACTCATAGACTTGTTGCAAAGCAAGCAGGATTCTGCTTCTCGCCTCTTGGCAACTGGAAATCCGGAGGGCCTGCTTGTTTCTGCTCAGCTTGGGGATACACCTCAAGCTACCTGTCTGAGCTGGGCACACGTGGAGGCTGGGCTCTGTATTTGCCACAGGTCACCTGCTGGGGGCTGCGGAGAAGCGAGTCTCATTTGGGGTGATTTTGAATTTCTTAGTCCACTCATAGACTCAAAGTCATATGCATCTCCTTAGGTGACCCCAGGCCGCCCTGGACACAGAGTGGCCATGCTGTGCCCTGAAGCCTTTTCTCAGTTGTTGTGGGGAAGCCATCATTTTAGGAGAGGGAACATAAATGTGTAGTTAGGTAATGAAGGTGTGAGGGTATCTACATACACATTTCTTCTAGGCATGAAACTCATCATCGTATAGGCAAGTGTTAAGGACTGGGAGAAAACTCTCTTGTATTTGAATATTTGTCACTGTGGCCCTTCAAGTTTGTGGACTGGGTGATTTAATGCAAAACCCTGCTGGGGGAGGCAGGGGCACTGGGCTAAATGGATTCCTCAGATCCTGGGACCAGTTCATCTGTGCTATGGTAGAGCTCTGAAGAGACTCCAGGCCGGTTTCCAAGATGCCGGATCCTGGGAGACTTGGGAGGGATGCCCACTACTGTGGCTGATCCTTCAGGACCCTGTGCCAAAACTACCCTTGCCCTAGGGGAGGAGAGAGACTAAGCAAGAAGACAAAGTTGGCCTTACTAAGCGTCAGTTCTAGGGAAAACCTCTGGGCTGGGAAGAGGCACCATAGCTAATCAAGCAGAGGGGACTCTTAGCTTCCTGCTCCCTCTGGTCCCAAAGACGAAGGTATAGATCATGCAGAGAGATAGTGCTGCAGCTGTGCTCAAGGATCCTTAAAGCTCAGGGCGGTCAGATACCTGGAAAAGGCTGCAGGTGCATTTTCCAAGGCAAGGTGCTTTGTGCACCTAAGTAAAGGGAGAGGGCTTAGGCTTGACGAACTGGCCCAGACCCTCCTTTGTGGTCCCCTCTACCAGGCTGGAAGCTCCAGATGGTGGAGTATTTGTTGTCTGGGGGAGGGGAAGGATCGTGGGGGAGCAGGAGGCTATTTGGGGTACTTTTCCCGTTTGGAGAAGACTAAGACCTTACAGTCCTACAGGCCACTTAAAAGCTCTCCAAGGACAAATCCTGGGATGTAATTACTATGCTACCTACCCATCATCATTTGAAAACGGGGTCTTTTTGCAACCATCGGCTTTATAATGATCCTTGAAGAAGCACATTATTCTTGAAACAGCCCAAACCTGAAAGGCACAAAGTATGCAAATGTAGCTAACAGTTTTTGATTAATAATTATTGCGTGGCTGGCATTAAAGTTGACCTCGCACATATTATCTCATTTAATCTAGGGGATACAGACTCTATAAAAGTAAACTTATGTCATACCTGCTGCCTAACGCATCAGGGCATGTAAAAGAGGAGTCTAGAAATAGCACTGCAGGACTGGACTAAAAGGTTTTGATTCACAGCAAAGGAAATTTAATTAAAGCATGTAATGTCAATTACTGTCATTCATAATCATGTTATACCTCCCCAGAAAGAATACAGATGTAAAAGTCTAGAGTTACCTGCCTGTTTGATGTAAATAGGATAAAATTATCTAACTTCTGAAAATATCCAGATATCAGAAGAGAAGAAAAAAAAAGTATTCCTACCTAGTGTCATGTGTCATCAAATTTCATTAGGTAGGGACATGAGTATCCAGTCACAAGAAAGCGTACCTCTCCTCTGAGAGCAGGTCATAAAAATTTTCAAAGGTGCCTGAAAATCGGGGGTTTGACACGGTCATGATATCTTTTTGCTGCTGTAAACAATCAGAGGCTGTTGCTTGTTTTGACAAGGCCGGGAGAGGGGAGAGTGGATGTTCTGAACCCGTCCGCACCACTTTTAGGGCTCTCTGTGGTGACAAGGACCAGAACCCTTCATGGGGGTAGCTTTGAATTCCAGTCGGGGGAAGGACTCACAGGAAAGCACCAGGGCAGAGAAAACATGGCAAAGCTGCCGAGTCACAGCTTGGTCTCAACAGGTCCATCCACGGGCACCTAACACCTTGCCACTTTGTTCCCTTGTCCTTCAATCCCTTGTGGCAGATCTTGAGCCGAAGACTGGGGTTATTCCAAGGAGCAAGAAAGCAACAAAATCCCTGCATGATTAGGATGACGGTGCAGTGGGGGAGACGAATACTAATTTTAAAAATGTACAAATTCACAATTACCAGCCAAGCTCCAGAGAGTCCTAGTTTCTGCATGCCTGAAATGGGTGTTACAGATACCTGTCCCAGAGGGTTGTGGCAATGAAGAAATGGGCCAATAAGTATGAAGTCCTTGGCTTGATACATATTGCTACATACCGAGGGACACCTGGGTGGCTCAGTCAGTTGAGCGTCCAAATCTTGATTTCGGCTCAGGTCATGATCCCAGGGTTGTGGGATTGAGCCCGTGTCTGGCTCTGAGCTGAGTATGAAGCCCGCTTGAGATTCTCTCTCTCCCTCTGCCCCTCTCCCTGGCTCGCAAGCTCTCTCTCTCTAAAACAAACACAGACAAACACCCCACCAAATTAATACAAATTCTACTGCTACCGCTATTACGATTCTCATTACTGACTGGCCTCACTAGTTACCAGCTGCATGACTGTGGGTCAGTTACCTAATTCCCTTGTGTTTCAGTCCTCTCATTCGTAAAATGGAGTAACAATAATTCCTAACAAAGAAAGATTAAATGAGTTAATATGTAGAAAATGTTTGGAACAATGCCTGACACACAGTAAGATTTTGATAAATGTTAGTTGCTAGTGGTGACATCAGCTTGTAATATGCTTACCATCTATCCCAGGATTTCTCAATAGAAGCACTACTATGTTGTGGGCTGGATAATTCTTTGTTTTGGAGGGTGGTCCTATGCATTGTAGGGTGTTCGGGAGTATCCCTGGCCTCTCCCTGCCAAATGCCAGGAGCATTCACCCACTCCCTGCCCTAGTCATGACACGACCATCAAAAATGTCTCAGGACATCGCCTAATGTCACCTAGGAGGAAAAATCGCCCCCATAGAGAACTCCTGGTCCAGCTGAAAAGTATAATGTACCAGGACGAAGGCAGACAATGAAGAGCTAGAATCTGTGGTCAGAGGAAAAAAGCA
Source organism: Panthera tigris (assembly GCF_018350195.1). Lineage (NCBI taxonomy): Eukaryota > Metazoa > Chordata > Mammalia > Carnivora > Felidae > Panthera > Panthera tigris. The sequence continues at coordinate 68,308,852 of NC_056669.1, read as the reverse complement.
ACAAGCAGTTAATGAGAGAGCCTGTCAACGGAAAGCCAGAGAACACTGCTTAGAAGAGGGGCCATAAATAGTGCTTCATGACCACTGTGAACCAATGTCCCTTTTGATAAACAAAAAAATCACTTCGTTGAGATTTGAGATTTCAAAACAAATTAAACATCGCGACTGAACTCAAATTAAAGCAGCTATAATACATCAAGTACAATTTTCCATTACATACAGTTCTCTTCTTCCACCAAAATCCTGATAGAAGTTCTTACTCTATCAGTAAGATAGACGCTCTTATTGATTTAGATAAGCCGGGGAGGGAAGAAAGAGAAGGGAGAAGGGAAAAGGGAAACAGAACCTTCAAGGTCACCCCTGAAGAACTCCGGAGCAATGTCCACGGACATCTGTGGAGATGAGTCCAAATTGTGATCTAGTAGCAACAAGAGAATCTGCTTTCAAAGAGGGGTAATGGCTGGTCCACCCTGGGTCCCAGATGCTGCATCCCATCTCATCCTCGTGACTGAGACCACTGGATCTCCTCTGCAGCTCACTCTTGCCTCAGTTTTCAGGATTCAACTTGACCTGAGGCTATCTTGGACTCCACATCATCGTCTGACTCCAGTATGGCGTTTTATTCCAGTACTCGGGAGAATCTCAGTGCATTACCCAGGTTCTTACTGTTGACCTTCTGTCTCAACCCCGGTCCCAGAATCTGCTTAGCACCCCATCCCAGAGCCCTGAACAAGTAACCACACCTAGAGTCAGACTACCTGAGGCTGCTACCTGTTTTCTGTATATCTGAGCATCTTCCCTTCAAGTTCATGCTGCTGTACTCAGTGTACCCACTGGGACGTCCTACTATGTCATTTTGGATCCTTCATTGCTGCTGTCATTTTGGGATGGTGGCCAGACTGCATCTTTACTGCTCACATGTGGACCGGCAATCTGAGGGCGATCCTATCACTGGGGAAGAGTCAGATCCAGATCTCATCCCTCTCTGCCTTTCTTGGTAACTGTCTATGCCCCACTGTGATCCACAGAATCATATTCTCTGTGTCTGGTTATCTCTGTCGTGTGGTAGATGAATCAGAAAGCAGCTCTGATGTGTGACTCTATGATAATGTATATGCATGATAAATGGAGCACCCCCCATTTGCCGGACACCCTATCAGGTGAAGGAAGGAGAGGAAAACTAATACTTATTGAAGGTTTATTTTGTATGATCCATTTATGTGCTTTACGGAATTATTTAATTTTAACTCACAACCATCCCAAGAGGTGGACATGGTCAGTAACATTTGCCATATGAGGAAGAGGCAGGAAGGCATCTGAACAGTGGTCCTGCTGACTTCAAAACTCATGCTCATTCCCTGACAACCAGAAGTGGTCTTTGTGATCGGTAACGGGAACCCCAGAGGGTTTCTATTTTCTCTTTCACCTTTTATAAAATTTCATACTATCCATGGCAGCTGCTCTCAGAGCTATTGAATGAACTCAGAGCACTCTCACACAAACTGTCCTCAGTCTCCTCCCCCAGATTTGTTTCTGCTATGAAAATTCAGGCGTTAAGCACTTGACTTGAGATCACAGAGAAAACAAACTGTAGAATTTCAAACACTCTCAAGGGGTCTACATATAAGCACTCGTACATTTATAGGAGCCACTGCCCCAATGACGAGGCACCAGTGGGGCCTGGATTTCCCAGAGGAAGTCAGTGCATTCCAACAGACCTGTCTGCAGGGCTTGGGGTTCAGCAATGTGCTCTGGCCTCTCTCTTCCTGCTGGGGACAAGAGGTATGCCAGAGATTGAAGAGTTGGCTAAGCATTGGCTGCATGTTTTTAGGAGGGACACGGGGTATGGTATTTGAGAGTTTCACATTTGCACAAAGAATCCTCTCCCCTGCCCCTCCTCCTATAACAGATTAGCACTTAAGGCTTTAAAAATACCATAAAAAATATACACTAGAGATTATATTGGCTTTTCCTTGTGGTAGGGGTAACTAGATTGATCTTCATGTGGACGGACCCGACAACATTTAATGGTTCAGTACGTACCACTACACTTGAGGATGTGAGTAACGCGCAGAAGGAAGCTCACCACCTGTTAGAACTAGGTGCCTTGGGGTGCCTGGGTGGCTCAGTCGGTTAAGCTAAGCATCTGACTTTGGCTTAGGTCATGATCTCACAGTTTGTGAGTTCGAGCCCCAGGTTAGGCTCTGTGTTGTCAGCGTGGAGCCTGGAGCCAGCTTCGAATTCTGTGTCTCCCTCTCTCTCTCTGCCCTTCCCCTGCTCATGCTCTGTCTCTCTCTCTCTCTCAAAAATAAACAAAAATTTTTTAAAAACTTAAAATATCTTTAAAAAAAGTAAGAAGCAACCAGCATTCACCCTTGAATAAATCTACAGATGACCAGAGTCAGAGCCTTATTCTGACTTTTCTCATTGTTTTTGCAGAAAATCTGACTACATTTGAAATGTCTAAACCCACAATAATGCAGCAATCTGCCAGACAGCACAGAATACACTTTTACTATAGAAAACCGAGGAACTATACTGCTTACATTTTTATCAGGTCCTTATAATTAGACAAAAGTAGCTTTTCCATTACCATAATCAATTATTTATTTATTGAGAGAGACAGAGAGAGAGAGAGAGAGAGCATGAGCGGGGAGAGGGGCAGAGAGGGAGGGAGAGAGAATCTTAAGCAGTGCAGAGCCCGATGCGGGTCTTGATCCTGTGAACCATAAGATCATGACATGAGCTGAAATTAAGAGTCAGATGCCTAAACTACTGAGCTACTCAGGTGCCCCTATTTTAACATTTTAAAATACGTCTTCCCTCATATTCACAAAGTGAACATATTTGATATTTTAACGATAATACTTATTTATCCTAGACTCTTATATTTTAATCTTCACACAATTATTGGCAATTTGGGTTTTTTCACTGTAGGCAAAGAATATACATATATAATTGTGGATGATTTGGGTTGTTTTGGTCTAGCTTAAATATACATACAAATTTAATTTCTACAAAAATAAACATTGATTTATTTACTTAACTAATATTATTTCCCTAGGACATAGTTCCAAAAGTGGATTTGTTGGGTCAGAGTGGTGGATTGTTTTTGTGATCTATTTTACATATCATCACACTGTTCTCTCGGAGGAAAAAGAAAAGATAATGTATAATGCTTTCTGCAATGTATGTTTCCACAAAGCCCTGCCCACGTTATATTTTATAGCTTTTATGTTTGATAATGTAATAGGTGTGATATGATAACTCATAGTTGTTTTAACCTCAATTTATTAAAATCCCTCCCTGGGGTTTGTTTGCAGTGAATGTTCCTCTTATGTGAATCGTCTACTCATATCCTTTGACCGTCTGTCCAATGAAGTCTTGATTGTGTCCTTTAAGACTATATAAAACTCCAAAGTGTCCGGGTATTAAGTTTTTAGCGGTTATGTACTTTTATTGCAACTATTTCCTCAACCTGTTGCTTCTCTTTTTATCTCTTAGTTTTGTTGATTTTCTTTGTACCAAAAAAGGTGTTTTTCTTTTTTTAAATGTAATTGAACCCATCACACTTGTCACTGATAATTTCTTCGATTGCTTCAATCGTCAGAAAATTGTCTTTTCTCAACAATCGGGATAAGTATACCATTAAAAAAAATTAGCTCTTTAAACCATCTGGCATTTGTTGTGGTATAAGGATACAGTGACCATATTTTCTGAATCAAAAATTGGAGCACGTGATCTGACAAGTGCCAGTATTCTTATGGGCAAAATGGGACAGAATATTTGAAATGGAGACTGTCCTGGAAAATTGAGGACATATGGCCCCCGTATGTATGGAGCAAGCTGTTACTTTAAAGGTACAGATCCTAGGCCCTCTTTTCTCAGCTCCTGTCAACTCTAAGCAGCACCAGAGATTTTTAGGCTGAGGGTCACCTCACCGGGAGTCCTGAGCCCAGCCTTCCTAGCACTGGCAGGATGACAGTAGGGTCAATCCCACCAGAAAAAGGGATCCAGAATTAGTTAGGTTTCAAATGCCCATGGTTAGCCCTCCAGATTCATCTCCTCCTTCATACCCCACCCTGCTCCCTGCCCAGGAATGGCCACATTCATGGGTACGCTTGCTGTCTGCCTTCAGCTAAAGTTATATCAATGGGAAGTGCCCCAAGAAGACCAGGGGAGAGAGAGGAACTTGGGGCATTTATTTCCTGGTTCCCTTGCTGTGGAGTCACCACGGCCAAAGGACATATGCTCTGTCTGCTCCGTAGCCCTTCTCACACCATTTTTCCCGTCTCTGGATTTGATAACCACTCGGGCCTTAACAGCTCTGCCAGACCCTTCCTTGGAGGATAGAATCTCTCAATTCCACCCACTGACGGTAGGATGGCTCCCCCTGGGGCAGACCACAGGCACTGTGATGCAGCCTCCACTCACACCATCTTGCAATTGTGAAGTTCCTGTTCTGGTTGTATCCTAACCCAGCTGCTTTCTCTTCCCCCAGGCCAGGGCCAAGGTCTTGGAATTTGTTGGCAACAGCCAGTGACTTCTTTCTTCAGAACAACAACAATGCAGACACTATAAAATGCCTTTAAGGCACTCTGGGCTGAGTGTCATTATACATAAGGATGGGATCAGTCATCACAAGGAATGGGTGATAATTAGAGCTGCCTGTTCCTGGTCCCCCCCCATCTCCATTAGTGGAGACTCATTTCTTCTTGGCCTTTGAACTTTGGCTCATGGTGCCACCTGGAGTACCTTGCAACGCCTCTTTTTTCTACTGACCCACCTTATCCACAGCACTACGCGATGCCTTCCTCCATGTTCCCACTGACCACCTGGATTCCACTTCTGGCAAGTCCGTACCATGTGAGGGCAACACTGATATGCCCTCTCTCCAGGGAAACCATGAGCAGAGAGAAGTCCGCGAGCAAGAAATTCAAACCTGCCTCCCGGCAGCTGCCCCACAGCGCTAGAAGTGACAACCTTTAGGTTCAGCTTGACAAGCGCCCATGAAACCAGCCCCAGGACTATCAAATCATACTGAAAAGGATGAGGCCAACGGGAATGCGATCAGAGACAGTAAATTTAGGGCAAGACAACAAGCAAATGGTGATCCACATGCATGAGAAGATTTGGTAAGGCTTTGAAGGAGAACCAGAGCTCCACCTATAATTAAAAAAAAATTTTTTTTGATGTTTATTCATTTTTAGAGAGAGACAGAACAGGAATGGAGGAGGGGCAGAGAAAGAGGGAGACAGAGACTCCGAAGAAGGCTCGAGGCTCCGAGCTGTCAGCACAGAGCCCAACGCAGGGCTTCAACTCACGAACTGTGAGATCATAACCTGAGCTGAAGTAAGACCCTTAACCACCTGAGCCACCCAGGCACCCCTCAGCTTATTACTCGAAGATAGAGGAGAGGAAGTATGTCTGGAAGCAAGATCTGAGGGACAGAAATCAGCAGCACTGTCAGCAGAGGGCACAGGGAAGGGAAAGCCGAGGTTACACTACTCCTGCTCCTACCTGACACCCACTAGGCTGCAACTCTGATGCCCTGGGCCTGGCACAGGGTTGGGCAAAAGCAGCATCAATAAATGCTTGTTGAATAAAGAAATGAACAAATACACTTGACCCTGTATTGCCAAAAGCCAAGAGTTCAGCTCTCTTTGAATCCTACGTCTGCAGGGGTAAAGGGTCACCCAAGAGAGGAGACAGTTTGTGACAGACACTTTTAAAGAAGTCAACATGTAACACAGACCACTTGGATACAGCTGTCCAAAGGCTATGGAAACTGCCTTTACTTCACTGAGGAGCTGTGGAAGCTTCTGGGCAGGCTCTTGGCCCCTCAGGTCCTGACACTCAAGCTTGGCATCTGCTTTCTCAGGAAACCTGGGGAGCAGCTCATAAGAGTTCAGGTTTTTGTTTGTTTGTTTTTTAACGTTTATTAATTTTTTTGATAGGGAGAGACAGAGCATGAGTGGGGGAGGGGCAGAGAGAGAGAGAGACAGAATCCGAAGCAGGCTCCAGGCTCTGAGCTGTCAGCACAGAGCCCGACGCGGGGCTCAAACTCACGGACCACGAGATCATGACCTGAGCCGAAGTCGGACGCCCAACCGACTGAGCCACCCAGGTGCCCCTCTCCTCTCTTTCTAAAAGCAGTTTCAAAACAAACAAACAAAAACAAACAAAATAAATAAAATAGTTTCAAGCTCCTAGTGTTCTGTTTACTTGAACCCACAACGTCTCCTACTGCATTTCCTAGACCTGTCTTGGGCTCCATGCACCTTCTCTTCAGACACTGACCATCCAGCATCCCAGAGGCAAGAGTCTTGGTGTCTTCCTATCAACAACACTAACACAGTACTTACATGGCACAATAACGTCCATTTGCTTAATGGTTTACAAAGCTTGCACACACACATTTTATTGGATTCTATAGCCCTGCTCACTAGGTATCATGATCGCCAATTGACAGTGAGATTCGCATGTGCCAGGTCCCCCAGCTGCAGCACCAGGTGCCACTGAGGTCTAAGACCCCTTATCGTCATTCACAGTTACTGCCTCCTTGTTTCTTCTCACTCACTCTCAAGAGTAGGATCAAGCAGAGCCGATGCCCTGCTGTCTCTGCATTACCGAGTTGGTTTGTGCATCAAATGAGGACACGACTCATCCATAGGGGGGAAGTCTCCTTCCAACTACGAGGCTCTCTGATTCTACAATCTCACAATTTTCTGCCAAGTAAGCCTCCCCCCTCTATTCCCCCCAACTTGCCACATGCTATGTTTGACACTCAGCTACTACTATCCAGTGTTTGAAGCTAGGCAGTGACCTGGAGAGGAGTTCCATATCTCCATTTTCCTACAGAGTTCTGGAAAACTGTGTCACATCACAAAAATGGAAAAGCTAACAGCAGCAGGGGGGAAGAAAATCACAAAAATGTAACCATTTTTGTTTCATCCTGCCTCCCTCAGCAGATTTGGTCGGTGACCTCTCTGTGAGTCACGAAAGGCTTTAAAACTTGCTCTGATTTACATGGACAGGAAACAGAGTTTATGTCTTACATTTTTCTTTAAAAATTTTTTTCATTCCCAAACCATAGTTTATTTCCTTCTATATGGAATTTCTCGATAGTACCTCAGGACAAAAATATACATACATAATAGCTTTTCAGCTTCATGGTGTGGATTAACCAAAACCACTCATTTCAACAAGAGCCTGGAGGCTTTAAGCCAATTACCCTCAGAATGTATTCTGTGAGATTTAGCTGGGCGGCCCTCTCCTCATCAATTAAGTCATGGGAAAAGGCTTGGGATCACCAATGATCTCACTTGGAGAGTGAGCTGCAAGGAAAAGCATTTACAAAAAAAAAAAAAAAAGAAAGAAAGAAAGAAAAAAAAAAGAAAAAAAAGTTTCCTACCAAAGTTTGGAGGCAAGGAGCTATTTTCATTATTTTTGGCATCTGAAGTATGGCAGATGGTCTAATCTTTCACATCTCTATATTCTGAACTCTATTCCAGAGGAAAAATAAAGAACCATGATTTAGCAGAGGTCAGGAAGACAAAGTTTATAACTGCAATCCCCCACCTCCACTCCCCAAGGCTAGGCCTCTGTGGACTATGTCCATTGCTCTTTATTTGCAAGCAACAGACACCCCCCCCACCCCCCCTTCAAGCTAATTAATTAAAGAAGATTAAAAAAATAAATATTGTGGTAGGCGGAATCCTAAAATGGTCCATCAAGATTCTCTATCCTAATGCGAGGACTAAGCATGATGAGATGTTGCGCTCTGATAATGTTAGGTTACGAGGCAAAAGGAATTTTGCAGATGTAATTAAGGTTACTGGTTAGTGGATTTTGAGTCCATCAATAGATTACCCAGGCAAGCCTAGAGCCTAACCTAATCACATAAACCTTTTAAAAGGCTGGAGTTTTCTCCTGCTGGTAGCACAGGAGGAAGTCAGAGAGCTTGTAGGAGCGATTTGATGGGGAGGGGGCCACAGGGTAAGGAGCTGAGGGCAGCCTCTGCCAAAAGCCAGCAAGGAAAAAGGTACCTCAATCCTACAACTGCAAAGAACTGAAGATTGCCAAGAAGCTGAAAGAATCTGGAAGCAAATTCTTCCCCAGGGCCTCCAGATAAGAGGCCAGCCCTACCAGTACCTTAATTCAGTCTTGTGAGACCCTGAGCAGAGAACCCAGCCCACCCAGACTTCAGACCTACAGAACTATGAGCTAATAAACGGGTGGTGTCTGAAACTGCTAAATTTGTGATCATTTGTCAAGCAGTAAGAGAAAACTCACAACAGACACTCGGACAAGTCAGTGGGCAAAACAAATACGAATATGGTCAGGACACAACGGCAAAGAGAGAAGCCCCCCCCTCCCCCCCTCCCCCCTCCCCCCCCCCCCAGCCAGCAAAACCTGCTCTTCCCCTTCCAGGGATACCTGGACTCTTCTCTCTCCTCAGCTTCTCTTTGACCTCGACCAGCTTCCTTGTGCTTACATGTGATGAACATGGCTGTCAGTCCCAAGTCTGACTGACCCCACCCGGCCGGAATCTATCAGCAACCAAGAAAGTCACTGTGTGCTTCATTCAGATTCCTGAGACAGAAGCTGGTCACTGGTCATTCAGTCCTTCATCACATTATAACCGAGCACATACAATGTATGAAGAATCATTCTAGGTGGGGGCGGGGGATGTAACAACGAACAAGATAAATTCTTGCTCACAGGGAGTTCACATTCTAGTGAAGGGGAGAGACAATGAAAAGGCAAGCAATTACATAGGTTATGCCAGCAATGATGGGTTACAAAGGAAAACAGAGCAGGGCAACAGGATAAAGGGAAACGGGAAGTGCTTTTTGTAAGTAGGTGGTAAGGCCTGGTGTGGAGGGAAGCATTTAAACAGATTTGAAGGGCACTTGGGTGGCTCAGTCAGTTAAGCATCTGACTCTTGACTTCAGCTCAGGTCATGATCTCATGGTTCGTGAGCTTGAGCCCCACATCAGGCTGAGCGTGGAGCCTGCTTGGAAGTCTCTCCCTCCCTCTCTCCCCCTCCTCCACTCATCCTCATGTTCACACGCTCTCTTTCTTTCTCTTTCTCAAAATAAATAAATAAACATTTAAAAAAATAAACGGATTTAAGTAAAGGAGCAGGATATGCAAATACCCGGCAGACGGCCTGTGGAGTAGAGTGGAGGAAACAAGGGGAAATGACAGGAAATGAGGGGAGAGAGAGCATGAGCCAACACAAAGAGCGTCTAGAGGTCATGATATGGACCTTGGAAACCACTAGAGTTGAAGGCAAGGTAGTGACAGACATTGGCTGGTCTTGGGTCAGAGATCCAAACAAAGTCTAAAGCATGGCCTCCCACACCTGCCCCTTCAGCTGAGCCTCTGGGTGCTTCTATTCTCGAAGAAGGTAACTTAGACTAGACAACTACTTAATTCATGCCCCCATTATAGCTAAGACCAACACTGGTTAATTCAATCACGTTCCACCCACTTCCTTAAGTGGAAGCCTGAGGACTAAATCAAGAGTGAAGTCCACAGGCAATAATGGTGAATGCAGTAAAACGTGTCTGTGCCAAGACTGCTCCCTACAGACACAGCTGGGCCCTCCTTCCCTCTCTCCTGCCATGCAGTTCTGAAGAAGAATCTGCAGAACCACTGGCTAAGGAGTGGTCCCATCCCCCATTCATCCTCATGTCCCAAGAGAGGAGAGTGCATTAGGACACATTCAGCTTAGAAATCAGTATAGGGACTTCAAAAGAGTTACTGTTTCCCCAGGACCAGAACTAGTGGGGGTCTCCTCTGTCACATCCCCAAACCTGTTCATTTTCCATCCTAAACTCGATCTTACTCATGCAGCCCTTCTCTTTCCAGGGTCATTCAAGGCTCCCCAGTGCCTGCCCCACCCTCATTCTTTGTCGATTCTCCTGGGAACTAGCAGAGTTAATCCCTAACCTCAAACTGTCTCTTCTGTCCCTCTTCTTCCCATCTTGGTCCAAGTTTTCCTAGAGCAGATCCGACAAACATTTACGGAGCACCAGCCTCATGACACTGTGCAAGGCAGGAGGGCTTCAAGCCCTGAGCTCATAATCTGATTCTGCCACAGACTAGCTGCCTTCGTTTGGGCAAATAACTCAATCTCCTGAGCCTCTTCTACAAAATGGAGACAATATCTACCTTGAAAGAGTGCTCAGAGGTTAAAGATAATTCAAATAAAGTCTGTAGCATGAAGCTGGACACAAACTAGGCGCTTAGTGGATATCTGTTGAGTAAATGAATTAATGAATAAATGAGAGAATCTGAAGTATATCTGATGCTTGGATATTGATGAAAAAACTCTGACGATTGCTTTAGCGGAAGTACAAGGTCAAAGAGGGAATGGGAAGACCATGCTGCTGTCTTTCCCTCTTTTCTTCTCTTTGCCTCCCCAGCACACATTTCCCACACAGGCTGCCCAAATCCACTTCTGGGCTTTGGCTTCCATGCCTTCCCCACATGTTTTACTCAAAACAGATGAATGGCCTCCTTCCTGCAGCACTCTTGGATACCAAGCATGGCCCTGATGCTCCTTTATCTATAAAATATTTCCACCATCGAAGTCTACTCCTTCTATTCAGTTTGACTCATGTTGAGTAAACCTTCACTGAGGATCTACTGTGTGCAAGGCAATGTGGACACAGAGATGAAGAGGCCACTGTTCCCATGCAGAGCTCATATTCTAGCGGAGGATCCCGCCAAGATGGTCAGTTCATACAGTACCACAACAGCAGCGATAGAAATAGGTCCTTGGGACAGTGGCAACATGAGGTCTGATTGGTCTCTGGTAAGGTTTGGGGATGTGGGGTGGGGGGGGGGTGGTTGGGAAGAGAAGGCTTTTCGAGCCCAGCGATTAATTTTATGACTATTATTCTGAATTCTTGTTCCGTTATATTGCTTAAATCGGTTTTGATCAATTTGTTAGCTGTCGCTACTTCCTGGAATTTCTTTTGAGGAGAATTCTTCCGTTTAGTCATTTTGGCTAGTTTTCTGTCCCTTATACGTTTTAAAAGTTTGTTGTGTGCTCTGTACCTGTGAGCACTGCTATATTAAAGCAGGGGGGTCATACACTGTCCAGGGCCTGGCCCTTTAGGAGGTGTTTTTTCTGGGATTGTTACTTGCTCTCTGTTGTCATGACTTTGGTTATTTTATTACCCTACTCGTAGTAATATTTTGGACCCTCCACCAGGTGTGCTTTGATTTGTTCCTTGGAGTAGCCCTATCTTTTTTCCAGCTTTTCCATTTTCTTCCTAGTAGATTCAATCTCTTTTCCTCCCAGGCGTTGGTGTTCAAAGTCCTTTGGCTTCTACACTTCTTTGTTTGAGAGACGTGGAAAGTATGGGCTCCCCCTTACTTCTCTGCCATGTTGGCCCCTCCTCAGGAAAAGAAGGCTTTTCAGAGGGAGGGACCGAGGAGTTGAGCTTTGAGAATGAATAGACTCTTGCCTGGCAGAGGAGAGGAGAGGAGAGGACATCCTTCCTCCACCTCACCGCCTTCTTCCCAGGGACACTTTACCTTTCCCATTCCTCTAGAAGAGTGTTTATCAAAGCAATCTGAAGAAAAGGACCAGTTTCTTTTCTTTTCTTTTTTTTAATTTCCAAATAATTGCTGACTGATATTTTGTAATCTATGATAAAGTAAATTACCAGAAAATGTTGCAATAACAAAGCATACAAAACTACAAGCACGGTGATCATGTACTCAGAGGCTGCAGCAATGTCAAATTGCTATACAAGTTTCTTCTCTGGTGGGATGGTAGTGCAACAATGGGAATATAGATGATGCCACTAACCTGTGCACTTAAAAATGGTTAAAATTCATGTTGTATTTTACCACACAAAAAAGTTTTGCTTTCGTTTTCGTAACATCCCAGCGGAAACTTTGGAGTTGCTTTTAAGTCATTTTTTGCTTTCAATTCTGTGATGCTATGATTTATAAGAAGAAAGAGATATTTGGTCTTCATCCGCGTTTCTGGCACAGAGCTCGTAAAAGCCTTGGAATCTCCTAAGTGATAAGAGCAATGTTCTCGTATCATAACAAGCCCCTTTCAACCACACCTGAATTTATGTTAATGAGGTGACTTTTGGAAAACCTCCAAGGATGGGGGGCTGGTTGCCAGGGGAACCAACCAGGGAATCAGAGGTTGGCACTTAACCCCATCCCAGGACCTCTGGGAATGGGGAGTGGCTAAAGGTTGAATCAATCACCGACAGTCAATGATCTATCAATTATGCCTGTGTAATAAAGCCTCCATAAAGTCCCCCAAAAGGACAGGGTTCAGATAGGTTCCAACTGGTAAACACAGGAGGCATTGGGAGAGTGGTATCCCCAGGGGGGGTATGGAAGCCTTGTGCCCCTTCCCCCACCCCTTGCCCTATGCATCTCTTTCATCTGGCTGTTCCTGGGTTATATTCTTAATAAACCAGTAGTCTAGTAAGTAAACTGTTTTCCTGATTCCTGTGAGTCACTCTAACAATTAATTTAACTTGAGGAAGGGTTCGTGGGAGCATTCAATCTATAGTCGGTCAGAAACACAGGTGTCATTTAAAGTGGGGGGGGGGGGCAGGAACAGTCTTATAGGACTAAGCCTTTAACCCGTAGGATCTGATGGCATCTCCAGGTAAATAGTGTGAGAACCTGAGCGAAACTGCAATCAGTCAGCGAAACTGCAATCCAATCAGTGTCCACTAAAAATATGACAATAGAATAGTTTTAACTGTTCTTTTTTTCTTGCATTTCCATCTTTTTCCTTCCCAACCGAACCCTGTATGCCTTCAAATCAGGTTCTGATTCCTGCAACAATCTGTCCAATGCCTCCATGGCTCCATCATCCCAATCAAAAATGTCTTCTATATAAGGAAGCTAAACAAATCTTCCTAAAACACTGTTCCATCATGTTCTCAAAAATATTCAACGGCTTCCAGTGGCCTCTGGCATCAATTTTAACTCTCCCACCCAAGTTTAGCAGAAGCCTCTGACTCTATCACTCACTACCTACTTTGTACTAACATGACATTTCTGTTCCAGGCAGTCAAAGGTTCTCCGAGGCCACCTGTCTTGCCTCCTCTGGCCCTCACTCATCTCTCCACCTCCAGAACTCCTGCTACTCCAAATCAGTGAAACCTGGATGAGAGATTGTTACTGAACAGGCTCTGATTTCAGGTCGTTTCAACCAGTCTGAGAGCAGAAACCACTTTTCGTTCTCTCCAGTGACCCTTGAGCCTAGTGCCATGAAAGAGGTGATCAAGTGATTTCTGATGGGTTGCCTGTTTTGTCAGGTTTATGGTTAGCCTCAGAGGATATGTCTACATCAGCTTAACCATCCTACCAAATTGAGCTTCGCAATTCATATCTGCTTAATATGTGCATTATCCCTAATTCTAAGAAGAGGAAGATAATGTTATCTACTTTGCTAATGAAAACACTGAGGTACAGCCAGGAGAGAAGTAAGTGCCCAAGGTCACACAAGTGGTAAGAGAAGAGCAAGATTTGAAATGTAATGTCTAATTCCAAACTCCACCTGTTCCCATTATACATCCCAACTTGTGAAATGACAACTCTTCTCCAGGTTCCAGATACCTCCTGTTCATGGTCCCTGATGGCCTGTGAGAAGGGAACACCCAACATCACGGCTCAAACCCTCTGCTAATGCCACTGGCTTGCCCACTCAGAGCCCATGGGCCCTGACACTCATTATTACCACCAAGAGGAACACCTTTCAGTCCTGGGATTCATGCCCATCATCTCAGAAGTAGACTGCTAAGTACTATTCAGTCATCTGGGGTGTTTCGCTTCCCATCTGTGCTGAATCAAAAGGATGTTCTCAGAAGTGGCCTTCGGTATGGTGAACCCTCTTCGCTTCTTACCACGCTGCAGGATCAGGGTCTTGGCTGGAGTGAAGGGACAGGGGGCAGAGGATGGGAGCTAAGGGAACAACAGTTTTTTAAGGAGCAGAAAGAAAAGGGAAAATGGAACAACAAGTGTCCAGAGAGAGAGGGGGGGGGAACCTTAGGAGATGACTGTCACAGCCGAGGAAGAAGGGCTTGAGCACTCCAGGAAGCAGACAGCTGAAGAGAGACCCTGTGAGATGAAGAAAGAAAATTGGGAAACTGGAGGGTCACAGGTAACCGAGGCTAGAGCAATTTCAGTGGCAGCAGAAGCCAGACGGCAGTCTGATGCCTTAGTGGAAACAAAAAGGTGGCACTCGGGGTGAGTTTTCCCGTCATTTGGTGAAGAAGGGGAGAAAAGGAGCTAACTGAGGACGAGGGCCAGGGGTGGCACTGAGGGCTGGGGTAATGTTAGAAGCCAAGGGTTTGTCCCAAGTCATTTAGACAGATTAAGTGATTATCTCCAGCAGCTCTTAGCAGGCCCGTGGCAGGCTCAGGATAAAGGCCGTGCGAATTGATTCAGGCTGGGGATTGCTCGGTTGGAGCAGAGGAAGAACAAATGGAGTTGGGGTGGGGGTGGGGGAAATGGAGAACGTTGGAGAACATGGCTGAAGTCATCTACAGCCCTCAGGCTGGGGTGAGAGGGGACAGAGGGTCTGGAAGAACAGAGGGTCAGGAGCTAGAGGTCCTTCCGGGAATTACAGAGCAGTGGGGGTGGTGAAATGAAAGGTTGTGGTCAGGGAAGGGAAGTTCAGAGGGCAAGCGCTCATGATTCCAGATGGGAGCATGGCAGCAAAGTCATGTGGGGGAGTGGACAGAACAGTCAGGGGACCAGAGAAGACAGAGGAACCACACACTGGTGGACAGGACAGTAGGGGACTACGAAGGCCACCAGGGAGTAAGGAAGGAGTGTGTGACAAAGCCACCTGCCAAGTCCTCAGCAGGTATGAAGAAGCACCCAGGAGTCTGTAACAGATGGGAGTGGGCTAACCAGGCACCTTGGCTTAAAAGCAGAGGTGCCCAAGGGGTCATGGAGGACAGTGAACTACAAGTGTGCATGGAGAACCAGAAGCCTGGGAAGAAAGCGGCGTCCAGGAGACAGGCCGGGGTTTCCAGGGAGAGTGTGTGAGGAACGGGTTAAGGGTGTCTCGTGTAGGCGAGTTTCTTGACAGTAAAGCCCGGACTCCAGAGGGAGAGCCTGGTGGAAGAGATTAGCAGAAGGGCCTGGCAGGAGAAAAGGGAGCTGAACCGGATGGGAATGAGAAGACAGAAAACACAAATGAGCAGAGGACTGGGCCCCATCTTGTGTTGGGCTCCACACAAAGGGAAGGCAAGGCGATAGACCGCTCTGAGAAGTCTGTTTTCCAGAGCCCCTTGTGACCCAAGTGGCTAATTGTGGCCATCACTGCCTCCAGTCGTGCAAGCAGATGCCCAGTCACCTGACCATGGTCCCAGACGAGTGCCACAAGGGCCACAGAGAAGGATGAGAGGCAAGAGTCAACGTGGCCCTGGCAAACAGTACACAGAACTGAGGAAAGAGGGAGTAAAAACAAAGGGGCATCATAAAACCCAGTGTACGACTTTGGTTGGAGAATATTCCTCTGAGGGTTTAAAAAGGCACAGATGCCTTTATAATCCTAAAAAGCATGCCGTAAAGGAACGCACAGGCCTGTCCCAACAAGCTCCTTTCTGTGCCGGGCCCATTCTGGTAGCCAGCTCTTCCGTAAAAGCTCCCAGATACATTCTGGGGAATAACGAGGGCCTAGTTCTGATAAATGTGGCCCAGCCCGCAGCTGAGATAGTAATCGAAGCAGCGGGAATGCAGAATTTATCTGTGCCCCTCGGGCTACAAAATGCCCCTCACTTCTCTCTCCTGCCGGGAAGGCAGGGCTGCAAAAACGGCTCCATGTCAGTGATCTGCCCTTGCCCCCCTGCCTCTCGGAGCAGGATGGAAAAAGTGCTTACGTGGTAGGATATTTTAACTGGAGGGCACTTGGAAAATCAGAATTTGAGGGCAGCCTGCGCGTGAGTCTCGAGGCCAACCGTGGATTTATGAAAACGTAGAACAGGGGGCCGACGGCGCTCAGACCCGCGCTGTAGAGGTAAGGCAAGCTATTTTTCGGCCCACCTCCCATTTCTCTCTTTATTTTTATCTGCGGGATCAGGAGTGTTGGAGAGAAAAGAGGAGGCCTGGTAACAACAGCTTCCCCGTCATTCTTGGTTACTTACATCTGTGGTCAATTTTCCACACTTTATTCCATAAAAGGTAAACGAGGCACGGTGCTTGCAACAGGATAATCTAAACAATATGAACCGTGTTACTGTTAAAGACCATCTGGTTGATCACGCTCAGCCCCAGACTTTTAACTCCTTGAGGTAAGAAAGATGCCAAGCCCGGGGCAGCCAGGCCCTCCTCTGGTCTTTTCCTCCCTCCTCAAGTCAATTAAAGCAAGGATCTCTATGGTCTCTGCCAGCCCCGATATGCTAGGCTGGCTGCCGGTGAAACTCTGTGTGCTTTGTGAATGAGCAACTTGCAAAATGCTTCTACCAAATGCCTCTTCTCTTCTTTCTCTTTAAAAGGAAACATTAAAAGCTTAAAAAAAAAAAAAAAAAAAAGCTCTACACACAACCCAAACTAAAACACTCTCAAGCGCTGGGGTTGTTTCCTTCATTTCTGACTCTCCTACTCAAAGCCGAGGGATCATTTACATAATTTTAATTTTAAAAAGCAACTGACACCAGTGAAGACAGTAAAGCCCATGCTTTGCTTTTATTTAGGCTTACACATTTTTCTGGCCATCTGTTATTCAGGAAAGTTGCAAACTCAAATAAGAGATGGGAAAAACTGGAAATCAGATGGTGTTTTTCATCCTTTGGGTGGGGAGCTAATGATAAGAGATTCCGGGAAAGTTTCAAATGGGTAAGGTCATCACAAAAATGAGACTTGGCCTCCCCCATAAGGTGCAGCATTTCCACCTGCAGAAGGAATTCACCATTTGACCCACAGGTTCAAGGCCATTTTATTCTTCAAGTGGGTCATTAAGAACTCTAGTTTTCCCTAGCAACCTCTAAAGGTATTAAACCCAACAAAACAATTCAGTTTAATACACCTTTTAATATTTTAAACCATGCCTTGCCGTATTCCAGCAGGGAAGCATCTTCCAGTATCGCGGCCACAACGGAGCCCTCATTTCTAACCACGATCTCCTTTGTGTGTAACCACAGATCAGACATAAGCACTCAGTTTTCTGGAAAAAGGTTTTCAGAGGTCAAGGTAGAAAACGAGCTCAAACACAATGGCTATGCCGGGCTTCAACAATAATGTCTACAACAAACTGCTAGAACTGCTACTAATTCCCCCTTCAAGCAACATTCTGCAAAATCGTGTTACGAACAGAAAAAGAAGACACAAAAGCCCAAAGGATGGCCGACTGGCAAAACCAACACCGGACAGAATGGGGCTCTTAGTTTGTCAAACCACTTTATGTTCCACGGCCAGGATGAAGCCGTTGTTTTCAGGTTTTGTTCTGTTGACCTGTCACACCGTCTGCAACATCCTTCCTTTCTCTCCCATCCACCTTGCAAGCTGGTCCCTCTGGATGCACACAGTACTGAGCTGAAGGAGTTAATGGTCACCGGGACAGCCCTTGGGAGACCAGGCTTCATATCCCATGATCATAAATCTCTTTCAAGGCAAGTTTGAACCAGGACTCAATTCTACAAGAGCTCCTAAAAGTCAGCATTCACCTTCAATTAGGTAAAATGACATTCACATCTATTTATACTCTCTTCATTTCCCAACACATTTCTCTCACAAAATGACAATTAGAAAACACTCCTGTTTCTAAACATGCACATTATTTTTAAAAAGAATTACTGAATGAGGTTGAATAATTAAGAGGCCTCTTATTGGAATTCACTAATATAAATTCTTAAACATCTGTGAGCAATGTTTTTAAAGCAACAGGCAAGAAAGAAAATGAAAAGAAAAAAATCCACCATCTAATTACTCAATTTCAGTAGTAATTTTGCAACCCAAAGCAAAGTAGGGAAAATTTCATGTTAATGGAAAAACGATTTTATTATGATTGGATATTGATCACATTACAGTTCCTTTGCGTAGTCCTTTCCCTTCCATCTCTTTTATGATTTTGGTCAAAGGACAGAAGACCCCAATGTAAACCGTTCCCCTTATCTCTATAGGGGCCATGGCTGTGCCCGGAAGAGGGAAAGCTGGGAATTCCAACAACTGCCAGGCTCAGATGAGCAGGGAGGTTTGGAACCCGTAGCAGAAGAGGAGATAGTCCCCGTGGGCAAGTGAGGCAGGGTGACTGAACGCTGATGGCACAGAGTGACAAGAGTCAGGAAAGCCGGTAGAGGGTGAGGTGGGGTACCAGGTGGCATGGGGAGTCTGGACACAAGCATGGTAGGGCCCAGTTGGGCAGAGATGTTTGGAAGGTCTAACAGGCAGAAGGTTCTGGTTGCGGGGCAGGGGGGGCGGGGTTGGTGCAAGGGAGAGTACCCAGGGTTTTAAAGGATTTTGGATGTGGGGATAAATGAGTGAAACAACCTGGAAATGCAGGGCAGTCGCCTCTGAGAAGGGACCCTGGATTCTGAAGATGCTCACTGTATTCAAAGTTATTGAGTTCTTCTCTCCTAAAAACAAAAAGGGTCCCATAGCCAAGAGGTGGGCCTCAGGCTTCTGGCTGGGATCTGGAGGTAGGGGCTGAGCACAGAGGGTATTTTGTGGCTCCGACCCTGTGATTGGATGCTGGCTAGGTGATACTCACCACAGTTAACAATGGGCAGAATCCAAGCACTGTCCCACTGTCAGATGTGGGAGCGGGTCTAGAGGCACCTGCGTCTGCCAAACAGTGGGGGTGCCCAGCAGGGCCTGGGGAAGGGCAAGGTAGCCTGCAGGGGGTGAGAGGGGCACTGGCCCAGACAGGAGATGGGCTCTTTACCAAGCAGTGCAAAAATAAACTGTCTTGAGTCAGCCAGGGGGAGTGGGGCAGTCAGGTTACCCCCACCTCCCACTTGGCAGCCTTTCCACATCTGTGTGAAAGGAATATTGCTTAAGAAAGGAAAATAAGGCCGAGGGCAGGGCCAGGGGGAGCTTGTTTTTGTCCAATTTCTCAGTAAAAGTTTGCTTTGCCGATAAAAGTTTGGGCTTGTGATAGGAGGAGTGGGAGAGACCAGAAGGTCGGGAACTTCTCCAACCTGTCGGGCAGGTTTGGGTCTCTTTCTGAAGGCAGGTCAGGAGGGAGCTTTTGAAGAACACCTCGGGGGGCCTTAAACAGCCCCAGGGCTGTTGATAAGTGTCCTCTGTCACAGCCACACAGATCCTTCCTTCTTTTGTCTTGAAAGATACAATGGAAATCAGTGTGAAATGTGAAGTATAGCGAAGCCGCTGAACATCACGATGAGGGTGAGTAATGCGGCTTTAGGCTAGGTCCGTGTCAGCCTCCCTGCAGCCTGCTGTGGTGTCAGACTCAGGAAAGGAACGGACCCCTGTGGGAGTTCTGCCCGAGGCAGCATGGGCCACTGAGCCTTGTATGGCAGGCAGCGGCAAGGTGAAGAGAAGTACCGAGCTCCTCGCCAAACAGGAGACATTCACCCTCATCAGGAAGGGGGGCAACAGGTATACTGAAACCAGCTCCTACCAGCTCTCCGTTACTAAATTGTTAGGAATTCATGAGCCGGTTGTCAAAAACGGCCATTATTACGACTTAAAACATGAACTTATAATTAAATAAATTATGCTTTAAAACAGAGGTAATAAAGACTCAAACTCATCACTTATTTTATCCACGCTCTTGATATTATTTACATTTACAGGATCTATATGGTAGAAATACCACATAATGGTGTGCTATTACAGATTTTTCTCCAATTCCACCTTCAAGGAGATCACAAAATGGGCCACAGAGGGGGTATCTGCATCTTGGAAATCAGCAAACATTACAAGTCAGGGCTTGATTTCTGGCCTTTCTTTATGTAGATGGAAGAAATGGCAATAATGCAGATTAACCTTAAAAGTGAGTCACATCCGTA
The DNA here is from genome assembly GCF_018350195.1 of Panthera tigris. Taxonomy (NCBI): domain Eukaryota; kingdom Metazoa; phylum Chordata; class Mammalia; order Carnivora; family Felidae; genus Panthera; species Panthera tigris. Next base: position 68,288,870 of record NC_056669.1, on the reverse strand, counting down.
GTCATTACATTGTGAGTAGTATTTTTTTTTTTTAAAAGAGAGGAAAATACTCTCCCAGTATTTGAAAGCTATTATCTGATTCAGCAAAGATGTTCATGTCACTGGTGAATGAGTAAGTTCTGACATACTAAGCGCTGAAGCGGAAAAAGGTTTTAGTTTAATGAATATGCACCAGGGTGAAAACCAGTTGAGCAGATCACATTATCAGATTTAATAACAATGAACGTATTGGGAAAGAGTGAGTGGATCGGGATGAAATTCTACTAGTCAAGTCATGGTTGAACTGCACCCACAAGTCAGCTGTGGGTACAAGAGCTCAAAAAAAAAAAAAATCGACAAAAACATTCTGTGACAATCAATTGGCTTATGGAGTTTAGAAGAAAGTATTGGGCATTTTATTATTATTTGTGAATTATGTGCTACAGATCCTATAGATCAGAAAAATTTAAGTTTATATATGCATTTACACACACACTTTTTTTTTTTTGTTTTCTGGAAAGCTAGTTGTTAAATATTTACCAGCACCCAACTGAATGAGGATGTCTATAAACTCATGCTTTGGGGAGGGGTTTATTCTCCCCATTCCCACTGCCAAAAGGTTAAAGGGTTACTACTTTTCCCAACGTCTGAACTTGATTCGACTCTGGATTAATACATTTCACACTCTCCCTACCAACTCACATAATGTACTCCTCCCCCACCAATTCCTGAAGCTTCTTCTGTTTTTCATTTTTTTGGCATCTGCAAATGCTACCTCACCTCCACATTGGCTTTTCAATTTACAACATTTTTTATTTATGCCCCATCTCATTTTAGGACAAAGGTCAGTCTCAGAGGCTTTTTCCATGCCTTTTAAAGGTGCCTGCAGGGCATAGGTGCTCAGAAGTTTATTCATTCAGTTAGTCAATAGGTCAACAAACGTTCATGGACTCTGACCTCTGCACTAGACACAAGCCACAGATTCGGAGAACTCATTCATGCAGTTCTCATTTGGAGAACAATTCGGAGAACCGAGTTGTATGAACAACTGTCCTCAAGGATTTCACAGCCTCGTGATGATGACGGAGACGGTTCTGTGATGATGGCCTGGGTTTGCCAAGTGCCAAATATGCGCCAGATGCCACGTCAAGGACTTTGCGTATGGTGTCTGGGCGAACCAGTATTTGTGGTCACGCGTTTGATTTTTTAAGGACGTTACCTCGAGACTGTACCTTGGTCACTCCAGTTCTCGGGACACTGCTCTGTCCTGTCTCAGTAAGGCCAGATGCACACACAAGTCCATGGATGAACGACTGGCCTGGTATTAGCATCCGATTATCCACCCCCTCGCCCTTTCTTCTCTTCTTCCTCCTGCTCACCTTACTATCCCTCCTTCCTTTCATATGAGGGACTCCCTATGGAAAAGGGAAGTGCAGTGACGCAAACCTGACCTATGACAGCAGGACTGCTTTCCCAAGATTGTCATCTGGAATGCGTAAGGCACAGGGCTGCAGAGTGCTGATTTCTCTCCTCGCCTTCCACTGCCGCTCTGTGCATGCCCCAGTGCCCTCACAGAGAGCACTTGTTACCCTTTAGAAGGGCCCCTCACTCTCTAAGGGAGGTCACATGGGCTGGTGGGGAGCCCTGTCCTGGGTTTTCCACAGCTGGGGAGACCGCTCCCAGGATGAGGGAGTACTGAAGAAGACGGTCATGAGGTGGGAACGGCAGCCACACTTGGAGCTCCTCTACTTTCCCCGGCTCTCTCACGGTGTGAGCTCCTGGGGCACACACACCTGGACTGGACACAGTCCTGTTCACTGCCAACCAGCATCAGGTTCCCTCCCGTGTCTGCTGGATGGCCTGCTGGTCATTTACTTCTCACTGCTGTCATTCACCTTTTCTCAAGAGAATAAAAGTTAACAGCATCGCAGCTGTATTTGAGGTTTTTACCCCACAACCTTACACCTTCAGTTGACCCACAGATGCTTCACCTGAACTTTATTTAGCCCACTTGGTAATCCACATGATAGAAGGTTCTAGATAATTCTTATGCCTTTATGCTCCAAAACTTGGTTTTTGAAAATGTGTCTGTTAAAAAAAAATAAAATAAAATAAATAAATAAATAAATAAATAAATAAATAAATAAAAGAAAAAAGAAAATGTGTCTGTTGGGGTAGAAAACATTTCTATGGGCGCTTGGGTGGCTCAGTCAGTTAAGCATCTTACTTTTTGGCTCAGGTCATGATCTTGAGGTTCCTGAGTTCGAGCCCTGTGTTGGACTCTGTGCTGACAGCTCAGAGCCTGGAGCCTGCTTCGGATTCTGTGTCTCCCTCTCTCCTTGCCCCTCCCTTGTTCATGCCCTATCTCTCAAAAATAAGTAAACATTTAAAAAAATTTTAAAAAAAATTCTAAAGCAGATTAAACCCTTCCTTGCTCTCTTCAATAGAAAAGGCTGAACATCACGTAACCTTTGTTTCCAGTCCTGTGAAGCCATCTGTACTGCTGGTAATTGTTGGTTTGGGCTAAAATAACCACATATTCGTGGTGATAGTTTTATTTTTCTATTTTAGGGAAGAGCTTGAACAGGGTCATGAGGACTGGTCAGACTTCAACAGGCGGGGAGGGGAGGGGAGGGGAGGGGAGGGGAGGGGAGGGGAGGAAAACAGCGGGTACCACAGAGGGCAGCAGATTTCATATCTGATTTCACGACACTAAATTATGGACAAACTGCATTATCTCCTTACTCGCTAATTCAGTTATCTGTTTCAGCTTGGTTAGCTAACTTAGCAAGGAGTTATAAACAATATTCCATTCAAATGACATATTTCTTTTATAACAACTGTATTTCCTTTCTTGCTTCTCCTTTTCTTTCCACTGCCAATTAAAGAAAAACCAACTTGTTTTATTAGTCTGATTTGCATTTCATTTCTGATCCTATTTTTATTTCCTTTTCATACTGTGCTTTCACTGATTACTTCGTTTCTTTTCTAAATTCTTTAGAATGGGACTTCAAAGAGTATAAAAATGTCTAAATAAATCATACTTATTTATTCCCATGTATCATGTTTGTTTTCCTTTCTCTTTCTTTGCTCCACCCCAGAATATTGGTTTCTCTCCAATGACATACCCCCCTGGTGCAAGCTACGACCTTTTACCTGCACTGCTGCAAGAGACCCCAAATTTATCTGCCCGCTCCTACGCTGCCCAACTCCACAAGCCACAGAGTGGCCAAGTGACGTTGTGGTAAAGCCACCTAGCAGTCAGACAGAGCTTGAGCTCTGGAGGCTCAAGACAACCTGGTTATATACTGGCCCCCTTACAAACATACCATGCGATACCAGGCTAGTTGCTTACGATCTCTGGGCCTTGGTTTCCTCAACTGAAAATGGGCATATTAAAAGTACCTATATCACATGAATATTCTCTGTATTGAATAATATACGTACATTGCTTGGAGCGACACTAGGCACGTATACTGGCTTAGAAAAATCTCTTAAAATGTACATCAGATTTCTTAGAACTGGCTTAAAATCCAAATGCCCCATCCGGCACCATAAGGGCCCTTTGGATCTGACCTGCCTCAACCATGTCAATTCCCCCAACCCCTTATTTACCATGTTCTACTCACATACTGGCCTTTGGTTGTTTTTCAAACCCACAAAGCTCTTTCACACCTCAGGGCCTTTGTACATGCTGTTTCCTCTGCCTTGTTTCTTCATTCACATGAACATAATGTATCTCACCCTTCAGCTCTTGCCTTAAATGTTACTTCCTAATCTGACTGAGGCCCAGCCCAGCCACCCAGGCTACCTTCATCCACATCCTTCTCTTTCCTTTGTAGCTTTTAGCACAATTTGTCACAACATCTTTATTTCGTGGTTTACTTCTATAACACCAATCTCTGCTACTGGACTGTGGACACCATGAGGCCAGAGACCATGTCTACTTTGTTCAACCCTGTATCTCCCACCTGTGGCACATAGGAGGGCATAAGTCAGCAGTTACCTGGTGAGTGAGTGGGAGCATGTAGCTGAATTAAATCAGGAAGATGAGCGTGGTCCTTTACGGAAACTATTTTGCCTGTTTCTCCAAATAGGTTATACAAGTTTGCCAAAGCTACTGAAACCTGCCCACAGACACAGATTTTGCTGGTTTGCAGGGTAACAGAGTAAGAATCACTAACTTATCAGCACACTTATTCAGTAAGTATCTCTGAATGTCTGCCACGTACTATATATTGGCCTGTGTGTGCTAAACAAAAAAAAAAAAAAAAAAAAACAGAGACCTGAAATCCTCCTCCCTTCCTACCCCTACAGGGATATTAGACACAGGAGAGGTACATAAGAACACAGAAGATACTCAGATAAAATGACAAGGCTGTGAATAGTTCTTTGCCGAAAAGAATGACACACTCAAGAAATACATGAAAATGAGAGCAGAGAGAAATCACTCAGAAAAATCACAAAGACAGGAACTTTGGGCGGGTCCTCAGGGTGAATGAGGTGAGGAGGAAAAGGGCATTCCTCTGCAAGAGAAACTCGTGGTTGGGGCGAGGGAACGAGGTCGATGTAGTGGGGCTGGGTGTGTGTGAGAGAGCTGACCTGGTGGTTCAAGTTGGGGAGTCCACCAGCGGGGAACTGGGGGGTGGGAGAGGACCTTGAAGAAGCCAGTGGAGAGGGGATGTGAAAATCCTCATTCTTTTCGAATATGGCCACGTTCATCCTGTCATAGAGCATTCTGCCCCTGGTTCTACAGGAGAGGTTTACATTCAGTGGTGCTTACTGGACTAATTATGTTGAATGGAAAACTCATAAAGCTCTGTCCCCTCCATGCATACATTTCTAAAAGAAGCCCCTAATGGGTTCTCCAGAGAACATCTCCAAATTTTCAAATACCAGTAACATAAAAGGTTTCAAAATACAGACAAGATTGTATGTTGTAGAAGTCATATTAGGGAGTAAATGAGATCTTGATCTAAAACACCTGAGGACAACACTGAGCAAGAGAGAGTGATAGGACTACCTGATATAAGAACGTAGTTTAATAAATCTTAAATCATTTCCTATAGACCAAGGGGGCAAGTTCCAAAAATAAACAAGCATGAGCTACTTTACAAAGACTGAACCAGCACTAGATGGGGAAATTATTAGGACAGTTCATATAAAAAAAATCAATTTTTAAATCTAAGAATTAGTTTGGTGGATGCTGAGAAGGCCATCATTAACATTCAACGTTAACTATTTTTAAGAAGTCTTTAAAATAGGAAGAGGAGACACATACCTTAAGGTAAAAAAGATCACAGATTTAAATCTGAGTTTCAATATTATTCTTCATGTGGAAATCCTAGATCAGTGCTATCCCTTAACACGTCCTGCACGGACGGAATATTTCTGTGCTGTCCAGTATAGTAGTAACCAGTCACATATGTCCACTGAGCACACTCAACTGTGGTTAAAGTGACTGAGGAAGTGAATTTTTTACTTTACCTTTTAATTTATTTACATTTAAATGGCCATGAGCAGCCAGTAGCTGCAAATACAGGCAGAAGCCTAAGAAGCGTCTCTCGGCACTCATGTTGGAGGTAATATTGGAAAATATTGCAAGACAAGATGGAAGAGAATTAGAGAATATAGGAAAGGCAGGATTAGCAATATCACTTCTTTGCAGGTGATCCAACAGACCAAATAGAAAATGCAAGATCAACCAAACGCATACCATTGATGTGAAGCTAGAAAAGACAAAAAAACAACGGTGCTAGGCCCAATACTGGGAAAAATGAAATACTTGGGAATTCTGTATCTAGGTAAATAAGATATCTAGTGAAGGAAAAAGGATAAAAATCATAATAGGAAAAATAAAAGAATACCTAAATAATTAGAGTAATATCTGTAACATTAGTCCATAAAAAATAGATTAACGTATGAACAATTGAATTCCTGCTAGAATGTTCTAGAATGTAATAAATCACTAGCAAAATTAATAAGGAAAATAAATACATAATAATACCAAAGAAGATTGGAGGAGGATATAATAATCAAATTTAACGATATATTATAAAGTGATCTTCATCAAGACTGAATTTTGCTGGATCAAAGCCAGGACAAAGACTAATCGAATCGTGATTTCAGAAATGGATTTAAGCACTGATAAGTCCTTGGAATACAGCAAACAAAACAAAACAAAGAATCACAGTAATGATGGATGAAGGAATCACTATTTAATAAATGCCAGTAGAATAATCTAGTATCATCAATATGAAGAAAAGCAAATTATATTCATAACTTACCAAATACGGTAATACTTTCCAAATTGGTCAATGAACGAATTAAACACAAAGAGCATTTGAAAAAAAAGTGTATTTTATGTCAGTTGTAGCAGTGGGATATATTCATGACTACTGAAAAACAGAATAGCATCATAAGACCAGAGGAAGGGGAATTCAAATATTTTAAGATCTTCTTAATAACAAGTAACCACAGAAATACAAAGGGGATAAAAGGAAGTTCTAAGATATAATACAGGGGTGAATTATGTGAGATCCAAAATAGGAATGAAATCTTACATTGTGATATAAACATACATTGTCATCAGTAATGAGACCCCACTTGACAAAGAGCTAACAAGGTAGAGGAAAAAGAAGGAGAAGGAATGTTAATAAGTGGCAGCCCGTGCCAGTCACATTATATATATATATGCACTGTGCACACTGGAAACTGCACCTGACAAACCAACGCCTGGGAAGGTGTTTAGTCTCACCACTAAAGAAATAACAAAAGAACTGTACATCTATTTAAAAACAATATAAGAGACAATGATAAAACAGTATTGGCAGAGTTGTAGGGAACATGCTGGGGCATTGTAAATTACTCCGGGGTTTCTGCAGGCTGGCTGACAGTATGGAACAAGAGCCGTAAACCTTCTGATCCTTCATTCCTCTTGGGGACTACATCTCAAGGATGTACACAAGAGGAAAAGAGAGACAAAACAGAAAGAAAAGCAAGAAATGTGAACCAAGTTTCTAATGGCAGATTAATAAGAACCAAAATCAAATAGGTTTAAATGTGCAACCATAGGGGAACAGGTTAAGTAAATCTGATGTAACAATTCACAGGGATTTTATGAAGTTATTGAAAACTGTGAGTGGATCTATGGATGGAGAGGTAAATATGGAATGATTTTAAGATAAAAAAAACAAAACAAAAAACAAGCATGAGAATCCTAAAAGGGGAAGAATTGCAAAACATTTCCAATGAGACAGAGAAGATGACAACTTGACAGCTGTGAGTCAAAGCCCTTCCCGGCTGGAACAGCCTCCGACACAGGGAGAAGTCAGGTTACAGCTGCAGCATCTGGCTTGCACAGTCACCTAGCAAGGCTCTGAATTCGATCAAGTGGTCATGAAGCACTCAATCAAGAATGCTCCAGGCCCGACCTGTTCCAGTATTTCTAGAGCTTAGTTTAGCTCCAAAAGAACACAACCAGAAAAAGTGACCATTAGTCCCAACCTTTCTAGAATGCATCCTTTTGTGGTTTTTCTGGTTGTCTTGTGAATGAAGGGAAGGAGTGTCCAAACTCAATTCCAGTTAAGTAAGTCACTGTCTCCTATTGACATACATGAATGAGTAAAAGCACTGCAATTAGGGCACTGAGAGTTTGGTGTTATCGCTGCCCTCGCAATCATCGCCAGCCTGTCCATAAAGGATGGCCTCGGCAGGTGGGCTTTACCAGGTGGGCACGGAGATATGCCCTGGTGGGGATCTTAAGACCACGTGAAGTCCATTTCAGCAAAGCTCTTCTGCAATTACCACAAACGTAGGCGACTTTAAAAGGCATATTAAAAGAAAAAAAAAATCTGTTGTTGGATCTGGTATTTAGACTTGCAGGGAAAGAATCTGACATATGTAGCTGGAGTCACCACCTCATACACTCTCTCTAGGAGAGTTCATTCATTCTCACAGCTGAACACGCCCACCCCCACCCCTAATTCCGGTCCCATGTCTTTGCCTGGATATTCTAATAGGATATAATGCAAACACTTGTACTTAGGGCTGAGACGTCTGTAATCCCTGTTCCCATGCTTGGATGTCCTCATCTGTGCTACTCTTTGTAGTTGCCCCTCTTGCCAACCCACTTCCTTGCCAGTCCCATGTCAAGCCATCCATAATGGCAAACACCTGTGTCCATCGAGCTACAATACCCAGTAAATTCAGGAAGGTGTCATTTCTCAGAGCTGCTAGAGATTGAAAAATACTGAAAGTCTTCGACAGGTTGATATGAATAGACAGCTGACAGTTGCTCGGGTGACTGCTGAAGGAGGCAGGAATTTAAGATCTCTGGCAGCCAGCTCCTTCCCTCCTTGCTGGGAGTCAGCGGGTTGTACGAAGAGCACAGGCTCTGGACCTGAATGAACACTGGTTATGCCGCTTCCTGAGCTGTGTGACCGTAAGCAAAATGCTTCGCTGGTCTCAGTTTTTTCCATCTATCAACTGGGAATACTGATGGTTCTTGCCCCATACGATTGGTCAGAAGACTGAGGGACGGAAGACCTGTAAAGTGCTGAGGACAGGGCCTGGCACATACGATGCACTCAATAAATGTTTAGCCATTATCATTGCTTTCATCACGCACTACAAATGAGTATTTGGGCTCCGGATCTGAGCTCACAGATCAATCATTACGTTAAGTAGAAAGGATGGATAAGTAGAAGCACAGGCGGAAAAAAGTATCTAGAGTAGACAGGGTCACTGTAGTGGTGGCACACCAGCCTGGAAATCCAGAAACTTCTACCTGCAAAGCCTCTCCTGCTGCCTTAGGTTCTGAACACCTTCCATGTTCCTTCTTCTTCCTTCAGTTGAGCTTGAAGGCAGAGAGCTTTATTCAAATGATCTCAGGTGGGATATGGTGATTGCTCAGCTCACAGTCTGACTTTTCTGCTTTTTCAGAGCTCTTGTCAATGGGTGTCTTTCAAGTAAACCCCCATTACTTGAGATCTTTGTTTTTTGGGGGGAGAGAGAGAGGGTGCAAGTGAGGGAGGGGCAGAGAGAGAGAGAGAGAGAGAATCCTATGAGGGGTGGGGAGAGAGAGAGAGAGAGAAGCAGGGCTCACCCGAAGCAGGGCTTGAGCTCACCCCATGCAGGGCACACGTTTTGCCCGAAGTAGGGCTAGTGTTCACTCAAAGCAGGGCACGAGCTCACCCGATCCGGGACTCAAACTCTCGAACCACGAGATCATGACCTGAGCAGAAGTCAGATGCTTAAAAGACTGAGCTCCCCAGGCATCCCACCTGAGATCATTTGAATAAAGCTCTCTGCCTCTCTGAAACTAAGATCAGCTTGCTCTAGCCTTTGTTTTCTAGATGAAGATAGAAAGTTCAGCACCGGGAATATCATCGATACTGCCGTAAAACCGTTGTATGGCGGCAGATGGTGACTACACTTATCCTGGTGAGCACCGAGTAATGCACAGAACTGTCGATTGGCTATGTTGTGCATCTGAAACTAACATGACATTGGATGTCAACTGCACTTCACAAAAGAGAGGATATTAAAAGGAAGAAGAAAAAAAAAAGATGTGAGGAACCACTGAAACAGAGGAAATTCATGGCAAAGCCAGGTGGCCCCAGGGCTCTTGCCTCCCAGCACACTGCCTTTGTAACTGAACTTCCTCCCCGCTTGGGGGCTTGGGGAACCAATCTTGAGTAATGCTGCTGCTTTAATGTGCTTGCCTCTCTGTTGGGCTTGCCTGGACTTTCAGGGGTGGGTAGCAGCAAACATGGCCAGGGTTCTTCCTGCCACAGTGCATTTCTCTTCATTTTTCAAATAAATAACAGAAACCAAAGGGCATGCATGGGCTCCAGATATTTCTTTGCATGCTCTTTAGGGCTCCCATTCCTCCTGCTCCCTTGCTGCTCTGGCTGTGCCAGATTCACTGTTACTGGAACCCTGATGGGGAAGGCTGAAAGGGACTAAGAATTTAGCTCTGCAGTCATTTCCTTGGGTCTCTGAAAAGCCCTCCCTCTCTCTTAATTAGCAACCTCAGCTTCCTCCGGTCCTGCTTTTTCCCCTGCACAGTTGTACCATCCAGTTCAACCCAGTCTGTAAGAACCTCCCTTTTCCCCAGCCAGGAGAATGTGTCAACTTCTCTGCTCGAATTTCATGCAGTAATTCCTTCCCAAATGTGCACCCCCTCCCCCCCTTAGATCCTCGAATCTCCATCATTTTCCCATCTTCTAATTTTTTACTCTCATTTGGACTTTTTGGCTCCCAGCCCTTTAGGACCCTTTCTTTTTTCTGCCTCAAATAGTGTCTGGTAATAGAGTATTCTGAGGCTCTTTCTCTTGATTTTGGGCTGAGATCCAACCTCAAATTGCCTTCCCTTAGTTATACTTTATCTTTTTTATTAAGTCTCTCTGTACTGCTCAACACCATGCAGAGTGGTGGCCTCGGTCTTCATGTCTTACTTTCCATAAAAACTGGATAGAATTTGCTTCTTCCAGCTTTCTTCAACTATAGATCACTCCAGAAGAACCCCTTGGTTGGACAGGACCCCAAAAGCATCAGTAACAGCGGTAAAAACAGATGAATTAGACCATGTCAAAATTTAAAACTTCTGTGCATCCAAGGACACAATCAACAGAGTGAAAAGGCAACCCACAGAAGCAGAGAAAATATTTGCAAACTGTTCATCGGATAAGGATTTGGGATCCAGACTATATAAAGAACTAGGGTAATTCAATAACAATAACAAAAACCCAGCCTGATTAAAAAATGGGCAAAGGACTTGAATAGACATTTCTCCAGAGCAAATACACAAACGGCCAATAAGCACGGGAAAAGACACTGAAATTACTACCCATTAGGGAAATGTAAATCAAAACCACAAGGAGAAACCACCTCACACCCATCGGGATGGCTACTATCGAAAAACCAGAAAGCAAGTGTTGATAAGAATGCCGAGAAACTGGAAGACTTGTGCACTGCTGGTGGGAACGTAAAATGTGGTAGCAGCTGAGGAACACAGTGTGGTAGTTCCTCAAAAAAAAAAAAAAAAAAAAAGAATTATCCTATGATCCAGGAATTTTACTTCTGGGTTTATACCCGAAAGAATTGAAAGCAGGAACTCAAACAGATACACCTTTGTTCATAACAGCATTACTCACAATTGCCAAAAGGTGGAAGCGAGACATTTGTTCACTGGCAGATAAATAGAGAAAAGATGTGGTATATACACACAACGGAATATTATTCAGCCTTAAAAAAAGAAGTTCTGGCACCTGCTGCAGCATGGAGAAACCTGGAGGATAGTATGCTAAGTGAAATAAGCCGGTCACCAAAAAAGACAAAGACTGCAAGATTCTACTTGTATGAGGTACCTAGAGTCATCAAATTCAGAGGGACAGAAAAGAGAATGGTGGTTTCCAGGGTCTGGGGGTGGCAGGGTTAATGCGAACTTGTTGCTTAATGGGTATCGGGTTTCAGTTTTGCAAGATGAAAAGAGCTGCGGGGAGGAATTGCACAACAGCATGAATGTATTTGACACGAACGAACTGTACAATTAAACACGGTGAAGATGGTGAAGTTTTATGCTCCGTGTGTTTCACCACAATTAACACATACACATAAAAAAGAGAACGCCTTCGTCACAGCCCGGTTCCTTCACTACTTCATTGACTCACTTGGGCAAGTCAGCCAGTCTCTCCATGGTTTAATTTCCTTATCTGTAAATGGGATTTGTTACTACCTACCTCAGAGGCCATTGTGAGGATTAAGTAAATTACTACACCTGAAGTGTTTATAAGAGTTCCTGGCACAAAGCATTCTTCAATAAATGTCAGTTATCACAGCAGTAATAATTATTATGATTACAGAGTGTGATGCAGCACCGGAAGCATTTTCCTGTCACGGCATTTAGCGTCCAACAACCCCACCTCCACCCCCAATATAGCTGAAATTTTACAGATGAGGAAATAGAGGCTCAGAGAGGTTAAGTGATCAGCCTGGGTCACAAAGCCAGCGGGTGGCAGGATAAAGATTAAACTAGGTTCCAATGAGGTGCGGTTGGCTTACGGAGAATAAGCAATGATCACATTGGCTCCAGATCAAGTCAGAAGTGGAGCTTCTGTCCCGACCATGAAGTAGGGGTGGCGGACGCTGTGGTAGGGATGGCCGAGAAGCTCGGTTCCACTCCAGGCCAACAACCCACCGGCGAAAGAATCCCAACTGTCTTCGCCCTCCGCCCACACCCATCCTGCCCCAGGGATAAGACCAGCTGGACCTAACAAACAGAACACAAGACAAAAGTGGGAAGCCGGTCCCGGAGGTCACCACAGCCCCCAAACACACGGATGAACGAGATCCAGAGGGGAGACCTCTGAGGCCTGCTGTGGTTGGGGTTTGCCGGGACGGCCTTGCCAAGCCCACACTGAGGGAACAGAGTCCATGCCACCCAGTCAGAGACTGGGAGCAGCTGTCGCGGAGAACAAAGGCCCAGGTAGGCGGCCCGCTCCCACTTTGGACTCTCATTGGGCCCAGGCCGATTTCCTTGGGGAATTTCTGACAATGGGGCAGGAATTCAGCTCCTGATTTTCCTCAGGGCCCAGAGGGGTGTGCCAGCAGGAATGTTTCAGTGACTTGCACTTTGGTGGGTGTTTCGTTTTGTTTTGTTTTTTTCTCGCAAATAAATGTTTTCTCCTCCCCACTTTGACCTTAAGCCTTTGAAAACACCCCAGCTGGTCTTGAGTGGCCTATAGTCCCTTCCCATCAGAACCTGGTAGGGATGGGGTCCTGAATCCACAGAAAGGAGTGCCGCTTGGCCCGGGGTGCCCTGTGCACCCCCCCGGCCCCGCTCCTGACCCCGCAAGCTGAAAGGGTATCTGCTGGGTCCAGCCCTTGGAGGAGACTCAGGTCAAGCTATAAGTAGGAAGGAAGGCTTGGCACCAGGAGGCCCTTAAAGCAAAAAAGGTCCAGAAACAGGATTTTGACATTTGGGAAAGTTTTCTTCCCCTCCCAACATTGGGAGGGGCTCTGTAAACAAATTCAACTTGGGCCCTTCTCTGTGGAGAAAAAGCTTATTAAACAAATCCTATCTCAGAGTGAAAAATCCTCCTCTCCTACCAATTGTTTTTTATATTAGGCAAGCAATACATGTTCACTGTAGAAAATAAATTACAAAATGCAGGCAGAAAAATCAAAATGACTTCAAACCCTACCTTCCAGATTTAATCACTGTTACTGTTTTAGGTATACATTCCCAGACTTCTCAATGCAAAAAAAAAAAGATCTATATCTATATCTATATATCTATATAAACATGTATAAACAATCTGAAAAAGTTTTAGTTAATATACTGTGAAAATCATTCCATGTCAGTAATATAGAACTGCATTTTATTTAATTTTTCTAAAAATGTTTAGTTTTGAGAGAGACACAGTGAGAACGGGGGAGGGGTCGCGAGAGAGACACACACAGAAACTAAAGCAGACTCCAGGCTCTGAGCTGTCAGTACGGAGCCCTACACAGGGCTCGAACCCATGAACCAGGAGATCATGACCTGAGCTGAAGTCGGACGCTTAACTCACTGAGCCACCCAGGCACCCCAAGAACTGCATTGTATTTTTAATGACATAGTATATTACTGTAGGCTACACCATATGATTGGTATCCAATCATACATGATGTCCAATGATTTCTTAAGAATAAACTCATAAAAGTGGAATTGCTGAATCAAAATGTTTTTGTAATGTGCATAAATCTCCCTAATCGGTTCTAATCCGTTGATATACAAGTTTCCTTCAAGTGACAGACTTTTGCGCTGTGCTTATAATCTGAACCAGCCCTTGGTTTTCTCAAACGCAGTTCTCCGTTATAAGTAGTTCCAAAATAGAACTCCTTAAACTCCTTGTCTATGAGCTCAGAAATGACTCAGTGGCATTTAAAAAATACACAATTTTATTTGACTTTAGTAATCAGCTACACAGAGATCCACATGACAGATGCCCCAGGATACTTGCCACACAAAATATATTTGTGCAAAAATCAGACTTAACTACCCACGGTCTCCCTTCCAGATCACTTCCCTTCTTTCTTTTCCATCCCATCCCTTCTCTCTCCCCCTTTCTGTCCCTCCTTTTTCCCTATCTCCTTTTCCGTTCCAGAGGCAGTGGGGATCCTTCCTCCAAGCAGACAGTGCCGGAGTTGGGTGAGGGTCCCAGCTGTGCCGAGAGCTGTGTAAGCTGTCTGTGAAATCTTCAGTTTTTGGCATTCATTATTTAAGTTCTGTGGAACTGGGTTAGCTTTGAAGTCTACTGACTCATCCTCCCCTTTAACTTCTTACTTCCTGTAAATGATCCATTAGTTTTTGGCAAGGTTCATGTCACACAGCATTCCCATCAGAAGGGGCTGTTCTGCAACCCCGGACAATTTTAAGAGTGCCTTTTGCAGGGGAACTGGAAGTGAGATGGGGATGTGTAGACTCCGCTTTCTTAAAAGTTGCTTCCACCAGCTCTAATGCTCCCTTGAATTAATAATATGAAACACATGTTCCATCTGCCTGCTGAAGGGTGACAGAGCCATTTAGGTTCATAATGGCCAAATTTATTCTACAGATGAAAAGTTTTCTAAAGCTGGTTACACAGGCTGCTCGATCAGTTTCACCAAGGGGAAAAATTCCCCCTCAATCATTCCACGTTAGACCTCTTTGCCAAAGCAGCCAGTTCACCATGGCATTAAGATGCTGAAAGGAGAAACACAGAGAGATTATAAACAGTTCGAAGTTCGCAAACTTTCTGCCCCTAATAAGGCATGCATAGATTAGCGCCAACAGCTGAGTGGGAGAGGCCAAGAGCCTTTTCACAAAGACCCAGGAAGCTATACAGGACTCTCGTGGATTTTACAGAACAAACAAATCAATTATGAAGCCTCTTCTTTAAGGAAAGAAAAAAATTAAATTGGGGTGAAAAAGTACTATTATTGGCAAAATGCTAGATTTCGCTCTTTTTTTGCCCTCTGGCTGAGGGCAGCAGAAAGATATCCCTTTGATATCAGAGCAAATAAAGGTTTGAATTATTGACTGCTCATGTTAATGCTGAATTTTACTACCGCCATATTTCAAAATGAAATTATTCTAACATCTATGCCTCAAATTAAGATCTGTGATAATATATACTGCGGTCCAGAAAATGTCTTAGGTTCAGATGATGTAAAGGCTGACTCCCCTTGGGAGTAAACACTGGGAGTTGTTTCTCATCGGCCAAAACTCTCCTCATCCCTCCAAATAAATTTAAGTAGCGATGACATCAGGGAGTGTTACCAGGTTAGCACAGCACAACCGGGGGGGTGGGGAGGGAAATGCCACTTAACAGTCAAAGGGGTTGGTATGTTTTAAATGCAGGATTGTCCAAATACGGCTTTCTCCCATGACTTGTGGAAATAAAGGCTTCCGAGAAAGCTGAGGCCCTAGCCCACAAAACTTTACTCTTCCCACTCTGCCATATTGGAAACCTGCTTTCCAGTTTCTTGTTCCATCTTCACTCCCATGGGCCCTACAGTGGCTGTTCCGTTGAGAGTATTCAGAGATTTCCAGGGCTCAAATGCCCTCCAGCATACATGCGGCCAGTAGCTCACTTGTCACCAGTAAACTCTCCCCCAGGTGGGGAGGTCCTACTGCCCTCAGCAGTCTACTCCATCAAGGGGGTGGCACTGGGGTGGGGGGTGTAGGTGAAAAGCAAGGAGTGAGGCCAGTCTGCCGGGGTCTAGGCAGGTTCCTTAGGCTCTGAAAAGAACACAGCCCTTGGATCTGTAGTATTTGTTCCTCTGACCCACGGGGAAGGTGTCTTCTCTCAAAGCCTCCACGTAGCAAAGCTGGAGGTCCAGTGAAGAGAGCCCCCTCACCATCCCTCGGCGGCCCTATCCCCCCCTCCACCACTCCCCCTTCCCCCCCCTGCCCCCCACACCTCTCCACCCCCCACAGGGGGTCACCGGCCAAACAACATGAGGAATCCAATTCCATTTTTAAAAATTCCTTTCACTTCCTAGGACAAGATCAAATGTTTGGAAGGACCCGTTTGAATATATTTTCACTTTTCCAAGCACAAACTAGGCAACCAAAAAAAAAAAAAAAGAAAAGAAAAGAAAAGAAAGAAAGAAAAGGAAGGAAATTCTCTGCAGCCACAAGACAAGATCGGCTTTCTCCCCCCGCTGCCAAATCATCAGGGCATTATGCACACAGAAAGGTCACGGTGCAACAAAACCATCTCCAAATGCTGATACATGCTCTCATCGCATCTAGCAATTCCTCAAGGTCTACATTTTAATCGCAGTTTTAGAACCTTAAATTCCTCCAGAGACCCTAAGACACAAAAGAATTTAAAACACGACTGAAGACTAACTCGAAGCAAAAAATAAAAACTTCACAGTGTAAATCCCTTAGACCCCTCAGAGTCTGTATGAAACACAGCAAACTAAGTCTGGGGACTCTCTGGCCAGGGATGCAGGCTGCTGTAAAATGTAAATAATTCTTCACTGGCATCTCTGGCTTTTCTGTTTTAATTTTAAAACCGTAGTATAATTATCTCTTATTTACTAGAGGCGCAAACACTGCCAAAGAGAAAATAAACCACTACGTTTGGGACGAAGTTGCTGACAAAGGTTTGACAAAGGAAAATAATGACCGGCCCCGTGCTGGCACAGATGAGTCTCGAGCGAGGGGAAGCAGACTTGCCAGGCAGGGCCACCGTGTGGCCCCGCACACCCCCAGAGCCGGCCAAGGGCACCATGCACACCTCGGCCTGGGAGCGGCTTCTAGAGGGACAGAGGCTACCGTGTGGGACAGAGGTCCAAATGGTTCCTGCGCATCCACCTTTTGACATGGCTTTGTGCAAAAACTGCTTTGCTCTCTGGTTACAAATTCTCCTTTGTTTAACAAAGCTGTCCATGGACGATTAATGTCTTTCAGCTGGGGGCTCGAGCGTTCTCCAAGTTTGGTTCTGGGCTTTACCACTTAGCATTCTCATCCTCAGAAGTGATGGGACAGCGAGCCACGGGTGCCAGCTTCTGGGAGCCTCCTGATGGGTGCCTCACAGGAGCACAATCGTCATCGGGGGGGCCCGGGCAGAGGAGGGGTGCGGGAGGATCCCATGTAGCTGGGTCAAGACCCTTAGAAGGAGGAGTCTGCCTTTTCAAACATGTGAGTTTACATGGATTGGAAGAACAAATACCGTTAAGAGGTCAGTTCTACCCAAAGCAATGTACCCATTTAATGTAGTCCCCATCAAAATATCAACAGCATTTTCACAGAACTAGAACAAACAATCCTAAAATGTGTACGGAATCAAAAAGACCTTGAATAGCCAAAGCGATCTTGGAAATGCAAAACAAAGCTGGAGCCATCATAGTTCCAGACTTCAAGTTATATTATGAAGCCCTGGTGACCAAAACAGTATGGTACCGGCAGAAAAATAGACACACAGATCAGTAGAACAGAATACAAAATCCAGAAATAAACCCACAAATATATGGTCGATTAATCCTCAACAAAGCAGTAAGAATATGCAATGGGAAAAAGTCTCTTCAACCAATGGTGTTGGGAAAACTGGACAGCAACATGCAAATGAATGAAACCAGACCCCTTTCTTACTTCATACACAAAAGTAAATTCAAAATGGATTAAAGACTTAAACACACCTGAAACCATAAAAATCCTAGATGAGAGCACAGGCAGTAATTTCTCTGACATCAGCTGTAGCAACTTTTTTCTAGATCTATCTCTGGTGGCAAGGGAACCAAAAGCAATAATAAACTATTGGCATTACATCAAAATAAAAAGCTTCTGAATAATGAAGAAAACAATTGACAAAACTGAAAGGCAACCTACTGAATGGGAGAAGATATTTGCAAATGCCATATCTGATAAAGGGTTAGTATCCAAAATATATAACATAGAAATGATACAACTCAACACTCATGAAACAAATAGTCCAATTAAAAAATGGGGAGAAGTCATGAAGAGACATTTCTCCAAAGAGGACATACAGATGGCCAACAGACACATGAAACCTGCCAATAATCACTTATTTTCAGGGAAATGCAAATCAAAACTACAATGAGATATCACCTCACACCTGTCAGAAAGGCTAAAACCAACAATGCAGGAAACAACAGGTGTTGGCGAGGATGTAGAGAAATAGGAACCCTTGTGCCCTGTTGGTGGGAATGCAAACTGGTACATCCACCCTGGAAAACAGTATGGAAGTTCCTCAAAAAATTAAAAATAGAACTACCTTATGATGCAGCAATCGCACTATTGGGAATTTACCCAAAGAATACAAAAACACTAATTGAAAGGGATACATGCACCCTGATGTTTATTTATTATTTTTTTGTGCCCCAATGTTTAAAGCAGCATTATTTATAACAGCCAGGATATGGAAGCAACCCAAGTATCTACTGACTGATGAATGGATAAAGATGTGGTATTTCTATACAACGGAATATCATTCAGCCATAAACAAGAGTGAGATCATGCCATATGCAACAACGTGGAGCTAGAGAGTATTATACTAAGCGAAATAAGTCCGTCAGAAAAAGACAAATGTGCATTTCAAGAAACAAAACAAACGAGCAAAGGGGGAAAAAAAGAGAGGAAAACCAAGAAATAGACTCTTAAATATGGAGAACAGACAGTCACCAGAGGGGAGGTGGGGAGACTAGGAGTGAAATACTAATGGAGATTATGGAGGGCATTTGCTGTGATGAGCACCGGGTGGTTAAAATAAAAACTTAAATAAAAAAGTGTGATTTTAGAGGTTCCATCCTAACTTTGCTTTTTAAAGTAAACCGTTTTGCTAAAGGATAAAAGTCTTTTGAATACAAACAGTATGAAATTCTTACATCCCCCTATCTTCTCATTTGTCTATCATGAATGCTAGGAAGTTCATGGTCCCAGAAGAGTAAGACATCATTCTTTTTATCATTATTATTAACGATGGGTTTACTTGTAATGTAATGTCTATATATTTCGGTCTTGTATTATTATCCCTTCCCTTCCTCTCATCATTTTATTTAAAAAAAATTTTTTTTAACGTTTATTTATTTTTGAGAAGAAAGAGACAGCATGAGTGGGGGAGGAGAGAGAAAGAGGGAGACACAGAATCTGAAACAGGCTCCACGCTCTGAGCTGTCAGCACAGAGCCCTACACGGGGCTCGAACTCACCGACCGTGAGATCATGACCTGAGCTGAAGTCGGACGCTCAACCGACTGAACCACCCAGGCGCCCCTCGTCATTTTATGATTAGCCAATATTTTAGATCCTTTTGGGGTGTGTTTACGGGATTGATAAGGGATCAGATCTTAAGGCTTGATAAATCACTTAATGTGCCTGATCCTCAGTTGCCTCATCTATGAAATGGAGCTAATATCTCTGTAGCAGAATGGGCAGGGACTATGCTGGTCTGATTCCCCTTAGATGCCTCAAGGCAAATGCCTGGCGTGAGCAGACATCTCCACACCAATGTTGGCATGGGGTAGGCACTTAGTACACGAGACCTATTGTCATTATTACTACTGTTAATAATAATCAGCCACAAGAACAAAATAATAGATGTTATTGACCCCAGAGAGCAATTTCTAATTCAACCTTCATTATCTCAAATTAACTCAGCTATTTCTTTTCCCTCCTCATAGAATTAAAAAAAAAAAAAAAAGCCTGGAAATTTTGGTTCCAACTTCTCAGTGATAATCTTGGCTTTTAGGATTAAGAGTTTCCGATCCAAGGAGAACTATCAACACTGAAGGGAAGCAGAAATTGGGAAATCTGAATGAAGTGCAGGTCTGCTCGTGGCTGTAACAAGATCATTTGCTTCTGCAAACATTATTTCTTAGCTATCAGTATCTTTTGTCCCAATTTCTTCAGGCAGAGACCTCTGGGAGAAAGAGCTCGACCAGGGCCCACACATGTTTTCAGAACAGGCTGGTACATCCTGTCCTTGGTACAGAGCCTGGCACATCAGTAGCAAAACAGACCTCTCTTTTGACACACTTTCTTTGTGGATTCTGTCGGACCCAAGGCTTGCAGCAGAAGCCACCACCCCTGAGCCTCCCTCTCGGGCAGGGCTTTTGAACTGCTTCCTGGAGCCCCCTGGTGGTCCTTTCTGTATTCACACCGCATTCTCACACCTCTTTGGGACAGGGACAAAGCAGCTTTCCACCCAAGGGCTTATCGCAGGCATCCGTCATTCACTGGGGGACCCCACATTTTTAGGACAAATGCAACATGATCTACGTTAAGGCTAGTACCGATACAGCACCTCTCTCCCATGTCAGTCATTGGTTGAGCATCTCTTCAGCACCTATTGTATGCCAGGCTCCACAATGGGCATGAGGAAAAAGGATTAGGGTTCAGTCTCTGCTCTCAAGAAGCTTCCAATCTAGAAGAAGAGGTAGAGATGTGACCCAAGAAGGACAATGTAAAAAGAGATGTGCTGGGGCATCTGGGTGGCTCGGTTAAGCGTCTGGCCCTTGGTTTCAGCTCAGGTCATCCCCATCGTATTGGAGGTCAAGCCCCACGTCAGGGTCTACACTGACAGCATAGAACCTACCTGGGATTCTCTCTCTGCTCCTCCCCCACTCTCTCTTTCTCTAAATTAATAAATAAGTAAACAAACAAACAAACAAACAAACTTTGAAAAGAGATGTGCCAAGTCTTGTGGAAACCCTGGGGACAGTGCGTCTTCTTAGGGAAAGTGGGACAGGCATCAGGGAGGGGGTACGAGTTTAACTGGATCTTAGAGTCTTTTCTTAGAGACCAGGAATTAGCCAGGCAGAGAAAGGAGGGAAGGCATTCCAGGTAGAAAAATGAACATGCCCCAAAGCCCAGACCTCTCCAGAGGATGTGGAGAAGCTGGAGTGCTCACTGCAGGACCAAGAGACTGAGGAAGTGGGCGGAGAGGACAGAGGACCTGGGAGGCCACACCCAGGATAGTGGACTTCATCTTCCCCATTGTGATTTTCCAAAATGTGCCTGAGGCTTCCCACAGACATTTGATTCTAATTTCATGGATGCTGAGGCTAACAGAAAGCTCTAGTAGCCATCCGTGACCCAATGACTTCAAATGTCTGCGTTCAACTTGTCTGACCAGGAGAAAAACATCAGACAAATTCCAACAGAGGGGCATCCTGCAGAATATCTACAAAACACCAGGACTCCCTAGAAACTGACGAGGTCGTCAAAAACAAGAGAGGTCCAAGAACTCGGGGAGAGGAGCGTAAGGAGATGGGACCATTAAATGTAATATGCTATCCTGGATAGAATCCTGGAATAGAAGATGAGTATTGTTATGTAACAACTTTAAAAAAATCTGAAAAAGTACAGATCTTGGTTAATGGTTATGTATGGACATTGGTTCACTATTTATAACACACATGCACCCTAACGTAAGATGTTAACAATAGAGGAAAGTAGGTGCAGGGTATATGGGAACTCTGTACTATCTTCACAATATTTCTGTAAATCTAAAACTATTCTAAAAAGTGAAATTTATTTTAAAAAATTTCTGGGGCACCCGGATGGCTCAGTAGGTTAAGTGACCGACTTCGGCTCAGGTCATGATCTCATGGTTCATGGGTTCGAGCCCTACATTGGGTTCTGTGCTGACAGCTCGGAGCCTGGAGCTGCTATGGATTCTCTGTGTCTCCCTGTCTCTCTGCCCCTCCCCTGCTCATGCTCTCTGTCTCTCTCAAAAAGAAACAAACATTAAAAAAAAGTTTTTTTATTTCTGTGTTCAGCCAAACAGCCAAACTATTGTCCCTGATGGGCTTTATGATAATTAAGTGCTATAAATGAGAACTTAGAAAATCAACGTATATGCTAGGAACAACAGTACTTATGCCTGGCCAAGCACTCTGCTAAGTACTTTATATACCTTGTGATATATCATTTCTGCAACAACCCCATGAGCTAGGTGCTATCAGCATCCCCATTTTACAGATGAGGAAAATGAGGCACCGGATGTTCAATCAACTTGCCTGCTATCAAATAAGTGATAGGGCCTGAATTTGAACCTAGTCTGTCTGATAACAGGGTCCAGACACTTAATGATGACTCTATACTGCCGACTTTTATTTTTATACAGTGATATTTCATTGAAGAAGAAGATTCTGTAGTGATTTTACTGTTATTATTACTGTTCTTATTTAAACATTGGAAACCACAGCTATATATGGGGTGAGTAGGAGCAAGGACTAGGTCAGAGTTAGGTTTTGGAGCTAACGTTCTGGCAGCCGCAGCGTGAAGGCTGGACTGGTGCAGGCGACTGGGCCTCTGTTGCTGAGATTTTTCTAACACTGTCTCCAAAAGGAGGAGGAGAACCAACCGGAGAGAATGAACTTCCTTAAAAGGATAAAGCAAAAAGCCCTTCCATAGGAACCCTTTGTATCCAGCCCCAGCCAATCAAACCACGGGTATTGCTAAGCCCGTAAATGTGTGTCTGGCCTGGGGCTCCCTGTCTGCCACCTCCAAAGACAGGACCTGATGGTTAGCAAAGGGAAAATAAGCACAACCTGAACAGTGCAGCAGTCTAGCCCAGAGTCCATGCCAGCGGAGAGGCCAGGTCTCAGAGTAAATACTTCCTATGGGCTGGTAGCCTGGGGTGCTTCACGGAGGAGGCAGGCGGCCTGCGGGCTGGGCTCTGAAGGCTGGGAAAAGGCAGATGGACTTTAAGCAGAGGCTCAGGGCCAGCACAAGGCAATCCCACCCCTCCTCGCAGTGCGTGTTCCTGGGTACCCCAGCCAGAGGGTACTGGGGTTGAGAGCCCAGTCTCTTACCTTGAGCTCTACAGAGTTTCTTGGCCTCCCAGACCAATGAAAAGCAGGACTCATTTCACCACCATGCTTGAAGGTTACAACGTGCCACCTAGAGGCACACGTGGAATTTGGTACCCCTAGAGGTTACAGAAAACACCAGCAAGCCTCCTCCTAGCTGGTCAACTCCCCACAAGCACAGATGTCAATCAATGGGCACTGAACACAAGAGAGATTTAAAAACTCATGGGTCATAGGTCATACGGGAGTGCGCTAACCCGGAATTGAGAGTATTTGACGCAAAATCCTTGTATCCATTTCCTATTGCTGCTGTAACAAATTACCACATATTTAGTGGCTAAAAACACAGACTTCTTATCTCACAAGTCTGGCAGTCAGAAAGAAGTCAACTTGGGTTCCACTGGTCTAAAATCAAGATGGTGGCAGGGGTGCATTCCCTTCTGGAGGCTTTTGAGGAGAATCCATTTCCTCGCCATTTCCAGCTTCTAGCGGGCTCCAGCATTTCTTGATTCTGGGCCCCTAAGCTATCTTCCAAGCCAACGATGTTGCATCTCTCTGACCTTCCTCTGACTCTCTTCTGCCTCCCTCTTTTCGCTTGTAAGGAGCATGGGATTACAATGGACCCACGTGGATAATCCAGGAGGCTCTCCCTATTTTAAGGTCAGCAGATTAACAGTCTTCATTCCATCAGCAACCTCCATTCTCCCTCGCCATGTAAGCTAACATATTTACAGGTTCCAGAGATTAGGACATGGGCATTCTGGGGATACCATTATTTAGCCTATCACAAACTTCATCTTTTAAGGTCAGACTAACTGTAAGAGATAATCATTTTTCTCCAAAACCTGAAAATAATAATTACTACTTATCAAGCCCCTGCTATGTACCAGGCATACGACTAGGCACCTTACATATGTTATCTCATTTAATTATAGTTTACGTTCAATGAGGCAGGCTCTGTTAATCAGCCACATCATGTCGCTCACCTGCTAAAATCCTCTAATGGCTTCCGATATGTCTTTGGAAAAACTCACAGCCTTCTGATGGCCATGTGAAGCCCTGGGGAATCCAGCCTGGGCCCAAATCCCAGCCCCATCTCTCGCCAGCCTCCCCCGACCTCCTTGCTTCAGCCATTGTGGGTCTCCTTCTAGTTCCTTGAATTTCTGTGGCTGCACCTACTGACCCCTCCTTCTGGAAGATTTGTTTCCAAGATCTTCACAGAACTGGCCCTCTCTCATTGTTCAGATCTCTACCCTATTCAGGGCATACTCTCACCTCCCAAAATAGGGCCTGCCATGTATTAAACACTCAATACATACTCGTTAAATGAATAAATCTGAACTACATAAAGGAGGAAATGAAGTGATAATGCCCAAATGCACAGAGGTAATCAGTTAGGATTCCAGCACAGGACATATTCCACACCCCAGCCTTTCAAGGAACCACCCCCCACCAAGCTTCTCGTCAGAAACCCATGGTTTAGCAGGGAGGTGCAGGGGTGGAAATACAGGGTCCAGCTCTCAAGCAGTTCCCCGCTCAGTGAAACAGGGACACAGGCCTGCTGACCAGGCTGCCATGCCCCAATCAATCAGTGAGCCTGAGCATGGTCTGTGTGTTTGGCCAGGAAGGCAATGAGACAGGGAGAGACACGGTCACTGCAAACCAGAAATGCCTAATCAAGTCAAGGAACCCAATCCAAAACATGAAACAATCAGATGCACCAGGAGGCATATGATCCAGGGTTCACTGCTCTGACAGGAAGGGCTGCAGGGCCAGACACGGGACAGCACAGTGGAGGCCACAGTGGCTGGGTTTAGTTAGCAGGGCCAGGTGGGTGGGGTAGATGGGAACATGCAAGCAAAGGCACAGGCCCAGCACTGGCTGGCCACACGTGGAAGGCAATCAGCAGAAGGTGCCCATTAGGAAGTGGAGGAAAGGAAAGTCAAGTTAAAGTCAGACTCTGCAGGTCTTCAAAGCTGGACTGAGGAATTTATATAGTATCTTTAGAAGGATGGGGAGCCCTGGCAGGTTCTTGAGCAGGAGAGAACCCTGCATTTCAGGAAGACTTCTTTTAGCAGTGGAAGGTAGCATGGATTGGACAGCACAAAGACCTGCTCTCTACTAGGTGGCATGAGTGCTAGAAAGTTTCCAACCACTAACACCCCCACACTGCAAAGCCTTCTGTTGGGGCTCCTCTCCCTTGGATTAAGCACTGCCCTCATGCTAAGGGTCTTCAAGGGGGGGCTGAGAGATGACACCCTGAGTGAGGATGATGCAGGCAGAACCCAACCTTTCCAGGCCATGAGCACATCACGCTGGGGATCATTTGGGCAGCTGGGAACACCTGGGAGGGTATGAAAACAACCAAGGAGTGGGAGGCGGGAAAGCCTAGGAATCGTGACCTATACCTGGAGCTGAAGCAACCTTCTCTTCTCCCAGCCCCAAAGTGGATATTTACAGTTTCCTGATTTTAGAAACCAGCTTGAAAAGGTGGCCGGAAAGAATTTTTGATTCACCAAGCATGTTCTAAGTGCAACATTGAAAACTATCCCTTTATATCGCCTAGAGGGGATAAACTCCGCCATGCCCGAGAATAACAACCTGTATTCCTCCCTTTCCCTAGGGTCAGTTAGACCCACAACACCTGCAGTCGCAAGGGACAATGACGGACACACCACTTTTCCTGAAGATACCCAACGCACAGCTGAGGCTTCAGGAATGAAAGATGGTTCTGACCTGCAAAGGAGTGGATCCTCCCATAGTCTAATCATCAGCTACGCACAGTTTAAACACCAGAATTTTTGGTTCACTTTGCTGTCATTTGGGGGAGTTTAAATGGCTGTCATCATGTTTTTCTCTGGGTGATAGCAACAGCCGCTCTGAGTGCCATTATTTTAATGCATGACCGGGAAGGCCATTGCATCATGGGCTCTGGAGACTGAAATCCCAACCCGGCTCACCACATTGAAGAACTCTTTTAAAAAAAGTCCTTATGCGGGCCTCTGAAGAGCCAAATATGGGGCATCAGCAATGAGCTAGTCCAGCCAGCAGTAATCAGGAGAGAATGATAACAATGGCACCAATATTGGAAGGCTTTTGTCTCTTCTCAACAGATTTCTTGGTACCCCGCCCATGGCGAGGAGAAACAGGAAGAGGCAGTAGAGAAAGTGTGAAAGGCCCAACCAGGCCCCCTGCCCACCCCTCCTAGCCGCCCCCTCACCCCCAACTCCCTCTAGCCCCACCCAGGTGCCCGAGTCGTGGGGGAAGCTGAGCAAGGAGGAGGGGCAGAGCATGGAATTGTACGGGAAACTGAAGTTTTGATTTCAGATTGGACTAGAACGCCAAACCTACATAATTATCTAAATGAGACTGCTCTTACAGATGGAAGCAACCGGAAAGTCATGCAATCCACCTAAGATATCACAGAGCATATTTTAAGGCTGTGCTTGGAAAACAAAAGGCTTTTTCCTGATTGAATGCCTACGGTAGCCAGCCTAGAATATCGTTTTATGGCAAATTAACAAAGAGGAAAACATAATGCCCCATTTTGATGAGAGTGAAGTAAAACAAGTCTCTATATACTTCCGGTATGTTTTAGTCCGTTCAGGCTGCTATAACAAAATACCAAAGACTGGATGTTTTATAAGCAACAGAAATTTATATGTCACAGTTCTGGAAGCCAGAAGTACAAGATCAAGGCACTGGTGAGGTCAAGTTTTCTGATGACTGCTTTCTTCCTGGTTCATAGCTGGCCACCTCTCCCTGTGTCTTCACATGGCAGAAGGGGCCCGGGATTTCTCTGGAGCCTCTCATAAGGCACTAATCCCATCCACTTAAGTCCCTCCCTAAGTTTCCACCTGCTAACACCATCACATCAGGCATTAGTTCAACAGATGTATTTTGAGAGGACACAAACATTCAGTACAGATTTTCTTGGGTGGTGCCTCTCAAACGTTAGCGTGCATACACATCACATGGGAGTCTAAAGAAAATCCAGATTCTGATTCAGTAGTCTAGGGAGAGGCCCAAGAATCTGTCTTTTGCACGAGCTACCCAATTATACTGATGGTATTGGTGCAAGGATAATAGCTTGAGAAGTATTGTCCTAAAGGAAATTTAGCAATGTATATCTTTTTTTTTTTAATTTTTATTGTTTATTATTTTTGAGAGAGAGAGACAGCAAGCAGGGAAGGGGCAGAGAGAGAGAGGGAGAAACAGAATTGGAAGCAGGCTCCGGGCTCTGAGCTCTCAGGACAGAGCCCAACGCGGGGCACGAACCCACAGACCGTGAGATCATCACCTGAGCTGTGGTCGGCCGCCCAACCGACTGAGCCACCCAGGCGCCCCAGCAATGTATATCAAAAGCCTTAAAATCTCCAAACATTTTGACTCAGCAATTCCCCATTAATGATATATTCTAGGAATATATAAAAAGAAAATGCACCCAAAGATGTTTATCATGATGTTAAAGCTAAAGTAAAAACTTGTTAACACCTAAATATCTGACAACAGGGAAATTTCCAAATAAATCATGGTAAAACCATTTGGTGAAAAAAAAAAAAAAACAAAGATCAAGTTCTTATAAAATGTTTCATACTATGGAAAAATATTCATCACATGCAAAGTGAAAAAATCAAAATACTAATTGGGGTATATTGTACGTGACGGTCATTTTTATGTGTCAACGTGGTTAAGTTATAGTACCCAGTTATTTAATCAAACGCCAAATGCTGCTGTGTAGGGATTTTGTAGATGTGGTCAACATCTACAATCAGCTGATTTTCAGTAAAGGAGGGTACAAGTTGTAATGTAGGTGGGCCTCATCTAATCAGCTGCAGGCCTGGTAAGCAAAGACTGAGATTTCCCAAAGACAGTGGAATTCTGCCTCAAGATGGCAGCCTTAACTCCCACCTGACTTTTCAGGTTGCTGGCCTGCCCTACAGATTTCAGATATGCCAGACTTTCAATTCATGTGAACCAACCCCTTAAAATAAATCTATGTATGTATATGTGCAAGTACTTTTATCTCTTAATATGTATACATATATGAGTATAAAAGTGTATATGTATAAATACCTATATATATATATATATATATATATATATATATATCTCCCCTATTGATTTTGCCTCTCCAGAGAACCTTGACTGATACACAGTACAATTCCAATTTTGTAAAAACAAAGCTAAAAACATATATATGCATAAAATACACTGAAAAAGCTTGGGTCCCATAACTGAACACACAGCACGGTTCTAATTTTATTAAAATATTAGGTATATGAACAATGAAAAAAAAGAAAACAAATCCAACTATTAACTGTGAAAAGACCATGGTTTATTTCAATGTGGGTCGCTATGCTTAATATTTTTTCCTAAATTTTTTACTAAAAGCATGTGTTCTTTATGTAGTTAGGGAAAACATCATTACAAGGTACAGAGTCATTTCAAGAGACCATCTCACCTGCTACCATAGTCAAATATTTTATTCTGGCCTTTCCTCCAGGCCTGCCCCAGCCCCACTTTTCTGTACGACTAATTCTGCTTCCCGCCCCTTCTTTCTTCTTAGGAACGAAAAACTGATTAGATGGGCAAGACAGTGACTTTTGTTATCCCTGTTTTATAAATGAGGAAACTGAGGCGAAGAGGGTTTGAGTGGTTGGTACACAGATGCCCAGGTGGTAGCTGACAAAGCCCAAAGTTTGTCCTTTGTAAACAGTACAACTAGGCCCACGTGAGTGATTTTCATTACTCTCCCACACAGACCCTGTGAGCACCATGTCGGTTACAGTATGGGGCCTTCTCTGTGTCTTCTCCCTGGCCTTCTACAGCCTTCCTCAGGGGCCTCAGACAATGGCATCATTAAGCTCCAGAGAAGATGAGGATGGCAGGGTCAGATGCCAGGACTGAAGAGGCCCTGGGCTCTGCCACTTGTCCACAGCTGGAAGCACACGGGGCCACCCACACGGCCCCAAATAGGGCCACGTTCGGCACTCTCTTTCCACTCTCAGCAGCCTCTCCAGTCTCCACCTAATTACAGGCTCAAGGCTGGCCAGCTGCTGTCTCTGTGCCCATGAAAGGATGTTCCCCCTGCAGAAGACTTAGGAGCAATTCTCATCGCCGGCAACTTCCAAGTTCTTGGACTGACTTTTAGCACCAAGGCCTTTCCCTCTTTCCTCCTCCTGGGTCTGCCCAGATGGAGCATACTCTCGAACCCCTTTAGGGCTGAACCCTCTTCCTAGGACCCTGATGCCCTCCTTGGCATGTCCAGGCAACTGGGCCTTACTATACTAGCATCTCTGCAACAAATAGGCTGGTCTCTCCAAATTATGAGCCCTTCACCCTCAAGCACCAGTGCCCATGGCATCCTGTTGTAACCTGCAATCCCAAGACCCAGTGGTAATCCAGGCTGGAATAACATCTAGTGTTTGCTGAATGAATGAATAAACACACCATTCATAGGCCATAACTGAGATCATGGCAAAACACCTAAGCATTTCCCAATGGGTGGGGGGTGGGGTGGGGTGGGGGGAGAGCCATATTAAATGGTGAGCTAGCTGGGTTGCTGCCTGGGATGCAAGTTTAGAAGAAATGCTACAACATCCCTGGAATAAATTGCAAACATGGCACCAGTTAACTCAGGTGTCCACATTCTGCTTCTTCCATAGGTCTCACTTCTGACAAAGAAGATAGTGCGCTTGGTGAGAGGGGGCAAAAAGGCAGAGTCCACTGAAGAAGCTACGTTGGATGGACATGTTTGGGCTGCCAGATGTGCAAGGTGTGACTAGAGGCCACACAGGGCCATCAACCCTGAGACCAGCCAGCTGACAAGCAAGCTAAAGTCAGCAGGCCCAGGTTAGCTGACATGTTGAAATGACAATCACCCTAGACACTGGAGCCACTTCGTGGGAATAACTAATGTATTTGAGTAACTAAATTTTAACTCCTTTAGTATATTTTCCAAGATCTTGCTTAGTTCAGAAACTCACATGAAATAAAAACATGTCATCCCTTAGGTGGAATATAAAGAAACAGGCTTATTAGCTTTATTTATATAAATATCAGGCTCTCCCCATCCCCACTGCATAAACACTGACAATATCATACTTCAAGTATGTGGCTGATACTCTCTGGGTCCCCCCGCATCAGGATCCCTCAGGCACAGCTGAAATGCTTGGAGCACAGGCTGGGCACTGGGAAGGTGATGATGCTCCAATCATCAGCATGGGGAAACCCTGGGAATCAGCCTTCCTGAGGGTTAGGTGGCATCCCACCACCCATCAGGACACTGATCAGGACACCTGCTCCATACCCTGGTGCCCTCAACACCAAAGCCTCAGGCTGCTCATGGCAAAGCTGGGAAAGCAAGAGTATTCTTCCTTCCCCTCCTTGCATCATTATGATTAATAGAAATAGCAGAGGAAGGGGGAAGCAGGGGGAAAGGAGAAGGCAGGATGGAGTCTGGGTTTAATAACGAAGCCTTGGAAAGAAAGAAGGAAAATAGAGAAAAGAAGACTGGACCTTAGAGATGTCCCATATTGGCCTCTGTTGGGGGCGGGGGGGTGCAGGGAGGGAGGTGGGGAGCTGAGAAATGTGCTATTGTGGTTGATGTCATGCACTTTAGCACAAAGACTGAATGCGCAGAGCTAACCACGCGTTATAGAGAGAGATTGAGAAATATCTCTTCAGCTGTGCCAAGTACATTACAGAAAAGTTACCCTGAGCATCAGAAAAATGTGTTTGGGTTCCTGGGACTGAGCTGTGAGGTCCACAATGGGGACTCAGCAACTGAATCACAAGATCAGGAAGGTATTAAACTTTCAGACAGAAGGCCACACCAGGAGGAAAGTAAGTTTCTTCTTACGCATATGTGCGCATTAGCTGCAACAAAGCGGAACGGACATGCGCACGCAATCTCTTTGAAATTGTGAGGAAGGGAAAGAGCTCTACACTTCACATTAATGGAGAGTTTATTCACGATCTTGCGTCACGGGAAAGGCAGTATGTCCATTGCAGACAGAGTGGGAAGCACGATGAGGTCAAGTAATTTTCAATTTTCCAAGAGTTACACAGGTAGTAAGCAAGTAACCAAGGCAAAAAATGGAAATTAATTGTGCAGTACCCATCAAAATTAGTTAACATGTACTGAGCTCTTCCTATCGGAGCTGTTTGCTACTCCACACGTCATCTCTGCCACAGTTGGGTTCGGCCAGTGGATGAGGCAGAATGTTGATTCCCCGGCCCCTCCCTGCTGGGCCATGAGCTGGCAGTGACCGTTCAACTCTTCTCCTACTGCCACAGCTTTGTCCCCAGCAGCTGGCCAGCACCCCATTCCCTTGTCCCTGAAGGCCTAGGGGTAGTAAGTGTTCTCTGCTATTGTCAGCCCTGGGGTGTGTGACCCTCGCTGCTTCCCTTCAACCTACAACTTTGTAAGAGCACCAACTGTTCCCACCAGGACCTCAATGGATACCCGAGGTCGTGAGCACTGTAATGTGCATTTTGATTCCCTACATCAATCCTGGTGGGTGAAATTATCCTTCTAGAGCTGGGGAACCTGAGGATTATGACGGGTTCACTAAGTGCCCAGAACTACACAGCTCACTCAATGGGAAGGTTTTGGATTAGGCACAGAGAGTTGTACTCCCGTGCCTGGATTCTCTTTAATGACCGTGCAATATTGTCCTCTAACTCAAAATGCATTAAATGTCTCCACGCACCGGGCTGTCTTGACTGTGGTCTATTTTAGTAACAAAAAGAAACATTTTCAGTGCCATTCAAGACTTGACCTGTGATCATGGTTTCCCAATCCTATTGCTCCCCAAAGGTTATTGATCTACCATTGGACATAAAGGTGGCAAAGAATTACAATTCAAAAACCAACCCTTAGAAGGTATGAGCCATCACTCCCCGTTCGCAAATGATTCTGCACTTCAGTACAACAATCCCCAAGATTCATAGCCAGTGTGAACATCAGTGCCACAGAAGCTGGCCTGCTTCCAGAATTTTCCATGATCTGTTGTGTGCTGCAAGACACTATTTGCCAAGGAGTTAGGAGGACGGAGCTCTTGAAAAATAGGACCCCGTAGGCAAAAGAAGTTTTGCAAAAACTATATTTTACTTTGTCGCTGCTTTGGAAATTCAGAGAATGTACCAAGCTTTAATAGGAGGAAAAGAAGCTCTTTTAACCTAGCTTTTCTGAACTAATTTGAACACGGTGTACTTTTTTTGTGGACACTTACTAATAGCTTTCCTAAATAGAAACTTAGCTAAACTTTCATTCTAAATTGTTAATACCCATACTTTAGCTACTTATAATTATTTGCCTATAAGGTCACTATAGATTCTCATTATGGTCTTTTGCATTGCTTAAAACTATCTACCGACCCAGGGAGGGGACCTGAGGCTTATTAAGGGGGGACTCGAGTGCAGTGGAATACTTTGCCCCCACCATTACCACTACACGTGGCTCTTACCATACACTTTGAAAGGGAGCACTTTGGGGCACAGGGAGACATCCCTGTCTTATTGACAAATATCCTCCTATGTTATTAAAAAGCAAACAAGCCCTCAACAAGTCCCTTTGAGAGAAATACAGGCCCAAGTTGTCCTTGTCACTCCTCAGTATTTCACTCTGCCCATACGGCTATTATACAGAGGAATATGGTGAAATGTTTAAGTTCGGACATCTAGTATTTCCTAAAATCATCCAGATTTCAGAAGTTTTTTCCTACTTTTCCCAGAATTAACAAAAGTATGTCTGGAATTCGAACAGATCAGTAGTTTCAAAATTGATTAATTCAAGCTGGCATGCAATACTTACTAAATAGGTCCAAATCATACCAAAAAGAAAAGGAGAAAAAAAGAGAGAGAGAGAGACAGAGAGAGAGAGAGAGAGAGAGAGAAAGGAAAAGAAAAAAAAAAACAGAGAAAATATAGCTGAGGAAATATCAGAAATACTCAAGAAAAATCCCTGTGTTAGTCCACATGTACTGCTCTAACAAAGTACAACAGCCTGGGTAGCTTAAAAACAACAGAAATATGTTTGTTTCTCACAGTTCTGGAGGCTGGGAAGTTCAAGATCGAGGCACCAGAATGGTTGTATCTGGCGAGAACCTGCTTCCTGGTTCATAGCTGGCACCCCCATTGCTGTGTCCTCCCATGGCGGATGGGGGAAGGGCACTCTCTAGAGTCTCTTTTATAAAGGCACTAATCCCCCCCACCCCAGCAAATTATCCCTCAAAGGCTCGAGAGACTAACACCATCACTTGGGGGGTTTAGGATTTCAACGTATGAAATAACATGTTCACAACATATTCACAAATATTCAGACCATATACTTACTACATTATTGGTACAAAGACAAAAACCACCATCAAGATCGCATAAAAGCGTCCCCCAGTTCTGGCAGCAGAAAAAAGGGAAGGATCTAAATAATGGAGATACCATACATCAATATGTACAGACTTTATGTATGGATTTACTCGGCTTCTGATCTAAAGTAGGGTGAAATCTGTGCAAGATAGTAACATTTGATTCTAGCGCCCAACTGAGTACAAAGCAAAAGATAAATATAAATGGCTACACACGCAGAAAACATTCAACCTCATCAGCAATCAAAGAAACTCAAAACAATTAAGATTGTTCCCTTAATCAAATTATAATAGTGAATGCAGAAAAGGATGTAAGCAGGCACGCTCATAAACTACTGTGGGAAGCATATATTGGCACATTACTTTTATTTTTTTATTATTTTTTAAAATATTTTAATGTTTATTTATTCTTGAGAGAGACAGAGCATGAGCAGGGGAAGAGCAGAGAGAGAGGGAGACACAGAATCCGAAGCAGGCTCCAGGCTCTGACCTGTCAGCACAGAGCCCAACGTGGGGCTCAAACTCACAAGCTGTGAGATCATGACCTGAGCCGAAGTTGGACACTCAACCGACTGAGCCACCCAGGCGCCCCGGCACATCACTTTTAGGAAGTATTTGGTAAACCTAACAAGCAATTTAAAAGACTTCATATTGTTTGACCTAGTCATTCCACTGTAGGAGACCTACCCTATGGAAATAACATTAACTATGGAAAAATAGTTATACTAAAACTACCATCATATTTTCATCATGGCAAATAAATGGAAACCTACCAAAGTCCATGAAAAAGGGAATACGCTGGTAATCTATGGTACCTCTTCCAGATGGAATATTATGATATTGTCATTAAAATTACACTCAAGAATTGCTTACAGTAATTTTGTAACACGAAGTGTAGTGAGCAAAAGAAAGGTGTATAAAGACTAAAAATAAACAACAACAAAAAAACGTGCTGGAAAAATGCTGGAAATAAATACACTAAACTGTAAATAGTGTTTGTCTAGGTCAGTGCTGCTCAGAGTATGACTCACAGACCAGTAGCAGTCAGTGAACGGGGTGTCACCTAACACGACAAGAAGATAATTCAGAAACTTTTAGCAATTTGTTCTTCCTGTGACATCCAAGTACGCATACCATGGAACTGTACCGATAAACAGGATATAGACCAGCTCGAGTGCTGTCAAACGGGGATGGAGAGTTACAGGTTACACGAGCTACACAGCAGCCATACACGGGAGGACATCACAGTTTTATCACTGAAAATAAAAAAGAACCAGCCCTTTATCTAGGCCACTGGTCAGGTGGTAGTACTGTAGACAAATATGTTGATCTTCCTCTTCTATATTTTCCATTTTTTGTAAGTTTATTTATTTATTTTGGGGGGGGGTAGTGATGGAGAGAGAATGAGCGGGAAAGGGGCAGAGAGAGAGGGAGAGAGAGAGAATCCCAAGCAGGTTCCACACAGTCAGTACAGAGCCTGACTTGGTGCTCAATCTCACAATCTGTAAGAAATCAGGAGTTGGATGCTTAACCCACTGAGCCACCCAGGTACTCCTATTTTCCATTAAAAAAAAGTAATGCTATGTTGCTATTATAAGAAAAACCAACAATTAAAAAAAAATCTTTTTAAATGTTTATTTTTTTAATTTTTTTTTTAACGTTTATTTATTTTTGAGACAGGGAGAGACAGCATGAACAGGGGAGGGTCAGAGAGAGAGGGAGACACAGAATCTGAAACAGGCTCCAGGCTCTGAGCTGTCAGCACAGAGCCCAATACAGGGCTCGAACTCATGGACCGCGAGATCATGACCTGAGCCAAAGTCGGATGCTTAACCGACTGAGCCACCCAGGCACCCCAATGTTTATTTATTTTTGAGAGAGACACAGAGACAGAGTACAAGCCAGGGAGGGGCAGGGAGAGGGAGACACAGAAACTGAAGCAGGCTCCAGGCTCTGAGCTGTCAGCACAGAGCCTGATGCAGGACTCGAACTCATGAACCACGACACCATGACCTGAGCCGAAGTCAGGAGACTCAACCTACTAAGCCACCCAGGAGCCTCTAAAACCAACACTTTCTTTTAATGCAAGCAAAAAGAAAAAAAATAAACATCACTTGACTGCTGTATCTT
This sequence comes from Panthera tigris, assembly GCF_018350195.1. Classification (NCBI taxonomy): domain Eukaryota; kingdom Metazoa; phylum Chordata; class Mammalia; order Carnivora; family Felidae; genus Panthera; species Panthera tigris. The sequence continues at coordinate 68,253,577 of NC_056669.1, read as the reverse complement.
TAGAAAACTGTCCTATAGAAATATACAAACACATATTGAGAGGCAGGATGACATAGTGGTTAAGAAAGTAACTTTTACGTACAACTGGGTGGCTCAGCCAGTTAAGTGTCCAACTTCGGCTCAGGTCATGACCTCGTGGTCCGTGAGTTTGAGCCCCACGTGGGGCTCTATGCTCACAGCTCAGGGCCTGGAGCCTGCTTCTGATTCTGTGTCTCCCTCTCTCTCTGCCCTTCCCCTGCTCTCTCTCAAAAATAAACAAACATTAAAAAGAATCAAATTTAAAGAAAGTAACTTCTAGAGCTGACAACCTGGGTCTGAATCCTGGCTCCACTATTTCCTAACTGGGCTAGAGGTTCAACTCTCTGTGCCTTGGTATATTCACACATGGGGATAGTAACAGAACCTACAGCGTAGCTACTCATGGGGTTGGCAGGATTAAATGAGTCAACATACATAAAGCTCTAAAACACCGTAAGCTCTATATAAATGTTCACAATCGTTATTATAAATCACGGGCAGGGGTGAGAGCCACGGCCAGACCACATTTCCTAATTTTTTATTTGCAGAATTGTCGAGAGGAGCAGTAGCAGTAGCAATAATAGCAAGTAATACTAAGTGTTTAAGGTGAGCCAGGCTCCATGCTAAGCACTTGACATGAATTAGCTCATTAATTATTAATAACCCTGGAGACTGGTACTGAATTCTTTCCCATTTTGTAGGGGTTGGGGGGGGAACTGAGGCTCAGGGAAATGAAGTGACTTGCCCAGGGTCACCAGACTGTTAGGTCTGTCTCCCTCCAGGGCACTGGGCAAGAGGACAGGGGGCTCTAGAGGCTACAGCACAAGCCCCTTGAGGGCAGAAATGCCCCGTGCCTTGTTCCCAGGGGGAGCCAGGATCACCAGCCCATTCTAAAGAAAAATTCCAGGACTTGTTTCCAGCCAGGGCCCTCACCCCACCCGCCTCATCCGGCCAGCAACAACAGCCGGCCTTCCTCCACCATCCGCTCAGGGTGTTGCTCCCAGGGAGTGATTTAAGCCCCAAGGAAGGCAGCTCTTGGAATGTGGCAGGAGGATGTAGGGGCTTGTGAGTCATTTCTCTCCCCTCCTTCGTGGCCCTGGATGCAATTTATTATCTTCGTCATGGGGTTTTCTGCTCCTGGTTGGCTGGGGGTGGGTGGAGGCAGTCATCCCTAAAAGGAAATCAGTCTGTCGGACGCAGAAGGAAGGACACTGGCGGCACCCAGCTGTTTGTGGGCCTGGAGGAATTCGAGGAGGCAGAAAGGCCTGGGCCAGGCTGGCAGACGCTTAGCCAGACACTGGCTTCAGATACCCACTGGAAGATGTTCCTGTGTGACTCTCTCCTCCCGTGAGAAATCTGGGCCTCTGCGAGCCCCATTTATCCTGAAATTTAAAGAGAGAACAGAAGTCCTTCCCTCAGAGAATGGGGGGCAGGGGGCCTGGGAGTGGAGAGAGAATGAAGCACACATGGGATTTTGCCTCGAAATCCAGAACATTCTCTCTGTATCAAGAATTGAGGAGGGGAGCCAGAGAATGTAATGTCTAAAAATTTGTGGCCAAGGAGAAGCATTTCCAATAAAATGAGAGATCAGGCTAACTGCTCATTTCCACCCTCTCTTTCAAAACTGATTAACAAGAAATATGAATTTTAAAGCGTGGGTAGCATTTTCCCCCCTAGTATTTCCTTCTCGAAAGCAATTTGGTAATATCCAACAAAATTCAGACCTAACACATTTTTGACTCAGCAATTCCATCTCTAAGAGTTTATTATATTATACAGATAAACAGATACAGAATGCTCTTATTTGTTTGCAAGCATGTTTAATGCAGCACTGTTTGGAGTAGCAAAACCCTAGTAAAAACAATAGGGAGATGGTTAAATTTAACTATGGCACATCCAGACAATGCATAAAGTTGCTTAAAAATTAGGTAAATCCATATGTGAAAGACACAGGTATATCTTGGAGATATTGAAGGTTTGGTTCCAGACTACCGCAATAAAGCAGATACCACAATGAAGTGAATCAAATGAACTTTTTGGTTTCCTGGTGTATATAAAAATTATGTTTACACTGTAGTATAATCCATGCAGTGTGCAGTAGCATTATGTCGTAAAAATGTTTAGACCTCTTTTAAAAAATATTTAAAATATTTTTCGCTAGAAAATGCTAACCATCATCTCAAGTTTCAGCAAGGCATAATCACTGACCGCAGATGATGTAACAAACAATGATAAAGTTTGAAATATTGAAATATTGCGAGAGACATGAAGTGAGCAAATGTTCTTGGAGAAATGGCACCGGCAGGCCTGCCTGACACAGGGTTGTCCCAAACCTTCAATTTATAAAAAAAAAAAAAACAAAACAAAAAGCAATATTCACAACACGCGATAAAGCAAAGTGTAATAAAACGAGGTATGTCTGTACCTAAGACCGGTAAGTGGGTAAGTGGGTAAGTGGAAAAGTATGGACTGCTGAACACCCTTTACTGTGGTATTCCAGTTGTATAAAAACAAGACAAGTGTGTATGCTTGTACAACAGAGCATTTCTGACACACTATTATTACATTATCATATACTATCATCATCATCATTATTATTATCACAGGTTACACTAGTCTATCTAAGTCCTAACTATAGGAAAGTAGAAAGGAGCCCTTACTTTTCAGTTTTTATTTCTGGCCTCTTTGAATTTTTAAAAAAGTTTTTTTTTAATCTTTATTTATTTTTGAGAGAGAGAGAAAGAGACAGAGAGACAGAGTGCAAGCAGGGGAGGGACACAGAGAGAGGGAGACACAGAATCCAAAGCAGGCTCCAGGCTCTGAGCTGTCAGCACAGAGCCTGACGCGGGGCTCAAACTCACAAGCCGTGAGATCGTGACCTGAGCCGAAGTCAGATGCTCAACTGACTGAGCCACCCAGGCGCCCCAACTCTTTGAATTCTTTACCATAAACCTAAACATGTTTAGCTGGTTTAATAAAAATAGAAGCAATAATATTAACTGACTAAACAGAAGAGGGGAGTTCTGAGAGCACATAGACACAGCTCTTCCTCCAGGGCCCTGACAGCATCTGCCAGGGGCTCAGGTTGACAGAACGCCCACTGATAGCCAGGCCTTACTTTAAACACATTGCGAGTACCAACTCCTTTTATTTTAATGACAACCCTGGGGCGTGAGTACTAGTAACATCCCATTTTACAGATGAGGAAGCTGGGGCTCAGAGACGATGATGAACTTGTACCAGGTCACACAGCCCGGACGTGGTGGGTGGGACCAGTCTGGCGGACTCCCGAGCCCAGAAACCTCCCTACCAGGCTGCTTCTCAATAAACGTTTGTTGAACAAGTGGACAAACTAGAAAAATTGCCACCAACTTTTAAGACTAGAGAAACAAAATTATTAAACAGTCACTATTGTTGCCATTGATTCCTCGCTATTAATTATCATGATGAATGAAAAATAAACACTATATTGGGAAAAGCCAGCTGTGTTACAGAGGGCAAAGCATTGGCCTTGAGCTTGGAGAAATTAATTCAAATTCTCGCCCTACCACTTAGTAGCTGAGACCTTGGGCGAGTGACTTCACCTCTCTGAGCCTCAGTTTCCTCCTCTGTAAAGTGGGGATGACAGAGCCTCCTGGGGTTGCTGCAGGGATTAGATGTTACATCATACATGTTATATCATATATGAACGCCCCTGTGCGCTTGACATATGTTGCACACATGTAAAAACAGGAAGAGATGCTGAGGTTGGAATAAACTATGCCCGGCGCATCACCAAGCAGACCTCCGCCTTTCTCAACCTGCTGAGTTTTAAAAGTGAACTGACAATTCATATTCACATGTACTCCAACGATCTGAGGAGGAAGTCGGGGTTTTTAATTGTTCTGATCCTGCCACTAGAATATTGATTTAGGACAATTTAATACCATCTCCAAATGCCAAGCTTAATTTGCATCAGGTCAGAAGCTGGGCTGCGGAGCCCTGGCTGTTGATTTTAGCCAGGGACTTGGGAGGGCCCGTGGCGCACCTTCCTCCTGGCCCGCAGCCAGCCCAGAGCTGGCTTCACCTGGGACTCCGAGAACTGGCCGGCTGAGAAGGCCGAGTCTTTGATGGATTTTCAGTGTTTAATTAAAGTGCAGCTGGGGCCTGGGGCCGTGCTGTACCTTTCAGCGAGATATTTGTCACGGGCTGCACAGCTAGCCAGGGCTGAGGCCACTGGGCCGGGGCAAAGCCCAGACTTTGCCTGGATCCCTCTCACCCCGGGAGTCTGTGCTTTCTGCCTTTCGGAGGTCCCAGGCTCATCTTCCCGAGCTCAGTTCTCCAGGCACTAAACGCCGCCTCTGGGAGAATCTCAGAATCAGAATTCACACCCGGGCCAATAGCTCCCAAACAGGGTCCCTGAGGACCTGCTTTAGAAAACATTCCAGGCCGCTCAGCTGTTCCTCAACAAACATGTTCTGTCCCCATCACTTCATTTACAGTCTAGGGGGCTACAGAGAGTCCACTCGTGAAAGTCTTCTTTTTTATTATCATTATTACAGAAAATTTCAAATACGCCCCAAAGTGAGAGACTAGAATGACAATCCACCATGTACCCATCACCATTCTGCACTAAGGAGCTGTTTGTGGCCCCCTTCTGTCCATCTATACCTCAATCCCTCCACTGCATTATCTGAGGCAACTCCTAGACGTGGAAAGAAAATGTTTATTTATTTTGAGAGAGAGAGTGTGCTCGAGCATGCGGGGGAGGGGAAGAGAGACAAGGAGAGAGAGAATCCCAAGTTCCGCGCTGTCTGCACAGAGTCCGACTCGGGGCTTGAACTCACAAGACCACGAGGTCATGACCCGAGCTGAGGACCAAGAGTCGGAGGCGTCACCAACTGAGACACCCTGGTGCCCCGCCAAGTCCTAGACATTTCATCATGCCACCCGCTACATGTTTCAGTACGTACCTGGAAAAGACAAGGACTTTCTTTTGTAACATGACCACGATACCCTTCTCACACCCTACAAGTTAACAGTGATTCCTTAGGGTCATCAAATATCCAGTGAGAGCTTACACTTCCCTGCCTGTCCCATAAAAAACTTGCAGAAGCAGAACCCAAACGAGGTTCTGGCTGGGTGGGGTTTGGTGGCTTTGGCCTTCTCACCTTCTCTCATCTTCCCTTCAGCCCCCACCCTGCTCCGTGGCTTGGTGTAAGGGTTCCAGAGGCCCAGAGACACAGTTTACTTATGCCTTGGACACATAACCAAGCTCCCTGCTTTAGCCTCCTCACCTGGAAAACGGGAACGATAATAACTGTCTATCTCATGGGGGTGATTGTGGCGATTAAATGCATAGAACAGAGACTCTCACGGAAAGACAAAGACAATTCTCAAGCACAGCATCTAGGCAACCAAACACAGTTACAGATGGGAGGGAAATGGAGTAAAAAGTGGTGCAACCTGCCACATTTTTCTCAGACTCTGGGCCATTGTTCCCGGAGAGATGGTAGAATGTTCGAGTCAAGAGTTGAGTCTCTGGAGCCAGACTACCCAGGTTCAAATCCTATGGCTTCCCGTCACCAGCAATGGCAAAACGACGCGTATTATTTGTCAAAATCCCTTTCCTTTCCCTCTGGGCAGACAACTGTGTTTCTTTGCCTCTCTTGCACTTAGGTGTGGCCACATAACTGACTGACTTCTGGCCGGTGGCAAGCGGGCAGAAGCGATATGCATCAAGTCTACGCCTGGCAGGTAAAAGCCTCCCACTGAAGTCTTGCTCTCTTTCTCACCAGCCCCCCTTGGTTGATCGGTGAGGACTCAAAGAACCTAGAAAATTGAAGAGCAGTAAGATGCAAGGCACTTGGATCCCTGAATGACCACGTGGGAGGCAATCCAATCAAGGGGGGTGGGGGAGGTCTGGCTGGCTCAGTGGGTGAAGCATGGGACTCCTGATCTTGGGGTTGTGAGTTCAAGCCCCATGTAGGTTGTAAAGATCACTTAAAAAAAAAAAAAGAATGACGCCATGGGGTTTTGCTATAAGAAATAAACTTTTATTATGTTAACCTTCTGAGAATCTGGGGCTTATCTATTATAGCAGCTAGTGCTACCTTAACTAATACATTAACCTTCACTTTGGGCAAGTTACCTGATCTCCCTGCCCTTCACTTTCCTCATTTGTAAAGGGGCAAAGCTGCTAATAATACCTATTTCACGGGGCAGTTAGGAAGATCAAATAAGTTAATATATCTAAAGCATCTACTACATTGCCTGGCCCATTTAGTTCTGCAAAAGTACTTGCCCCTGATGCATTTGTGTTATTATCATTGTCTTTAGTATCATTATTTGAAAAGTAACGGTATACCATCAAGAATTTCCACATTTACAATTTGGGACCAAAATTTTATTCCAGTCAATTTCCAGTTCAATAATAAAAGCTGGTGGTATAACAGGATTAAGACAATTTGCTCAGCAGGAAATATTTCAGGAATACAGTCATCCTGTTGAGATGAGTTGCACCTCGTACAGGATGCGGCAAGTCTCTGGCACTCCCAGCCAACTTAAAAAAAAAAAAAAAAAAAACGGGAGGATGAGATTTTCCCGGCATGTACCTTTCTGGGTTATCAGCCAGAGCTCTCTTCATGCTCAGGACTGAGGGGAGGTGCACTGACCTCCTTGGACCTTAAAAGCCTGTGCACCCAAGAAGATCTATGAATGTCCAAACGGCACAAGAAAAGATGACCTTTCAGGGCAACGCAAATGAGAACCACAGTGAGATACACTGGAATACTACTTGGCAATGAGAAAGAATGAAATCCTGCCATTTGCTGCAACATGGATGGAACTGGAGGGTATTATGGTAAGCGAAGTAAGTCAGTCAGAGAAGGACAGATATTATACATTTTCGCTCCTGTGGAACCTGAGAAACTTCACAGAAGACCACGGGGAAGGGAAGGGGGACAAAATGGTTATAATCAGAGAGGGAGGGAGAGAGGTAAACCATAAGAGACTCTTAAATACAGAGAACGTACTAAGGGTTGATGGGATGGGGTGGGGGAGAGGGGGCAAACGGGTGACGGGCATTGAAGAGGGCACTTGTTGGGATGAGCACTAGGTGTTGTATGGAAGCAATGAATCACAGGAATCTACCCCCAAAATCAAGAGCTCACTGTATACACTGTATGTCAGCCAACTTGACAATAAATTATATTAAAAAAAAGAAGAAGAAGAAGAAGCCAGAGCACATTCTCACCTCATCCGAAGCCTTTGAGAACTACATGCCCTGTGTTAAAATCCAGGCTCACCTCTGTGTGCAAATGACAATGCCATGACATATACGTGCTAATGAGTCTAAAGCTCAGGAGAGAGGTCATGGCTGGAAGTGTAAGTTGGGAGGTTACCAACACATCCAGGTAGGAGAGGAAACGCTCATCCACGCTCCCATGAATAGTAATAACCCCATGTTACCAACCCTCCACAAACGCAAGTCTCTGACCCCAGATATACAAGCAGGGTTGGTTCCCCAAGGTCCCCCTTTTTAGAGCATCAGCTAGACCATGAATCACACTTCCCAGAACCAGTAATACTAAATGGGCAAGGTAGCTGGGAGCCCAAATCACTTAAATTGATGTCATATCGTTTGAAAAGCTGACATTCGGGCCCTACAAATGGAACGACAATTGCCATCTATCCAATTCCTGGCCCTGGGCTCCTGTTTCCCACCTGCTCCAACACCAATTTAAGCAATTCTGAACTTTGATCTCCACGGCAGAATGTCTCAGATTTATTGAAGTGTCAGGTCCCACTTGTGCTAACATCCACCCCTGGCAGGGCCATTACAAGGTGTGAAATCTGGGTGCCCATCACCCCGGCATGGCGACAATCACAAGGAACGAATCAATCTGCCTCTCCATAGTTATCATGGGAGCCTTGTAATTTACCATAATGACAGGCACAGAGGAAAAGCAGGCGAAGGGATCGTTCTGTGCTCCAGGCACTTGGGACATGTGCTGGAGGGGCTACTGAGCCCACCAAGAGAGGCCTTGCAACTGTCAGCCAAGAGGCAATTGCTACTCCTTGCAAACGGTTGTCTCGGCACTTCCCCGTGTCCTGGGTTGCTTTACAATGGAATTGTGTCACCCTCCTTTTGCGTTTTTGCAAACAGCATCAAAAACTGTTGGCTCCTGCTGCCCCTGCTTCTCCCGGCTGTCACTATGAACTACCTGTCATCCACAGGTCACCTCACCAGGGCTGGGAGCCAGCGACAGCTCAGCCCTGGCAAAAAGGAAAACCCCTCTCCACTGAAAGTTTGTTTCCACACCTGGCGTGGAGCGGGGGGGTGGATGAGTGAGGCAAGACCCAGGGTTCCTGTGTAAACATTAGAAGCCTCCTCACTTACCTCCGCTTGTGGGGCCAGTGACTCCCAAGTCCACACTGAGGCTGTAGCCTGCTCCTGCCCCTCACCTGCTCAGCCGGAGTCCTGACTTGCCTGCTAAGTTCTACCAGTGTCTGCCCCAAGCCCCTGAATCTGAGACCCCATCCTGGACTTGGATAAGCCTCCCTGATTCAGAACGCAGGCACCCAACAGATGCAAACAGAACGAACCTCTGCACCCTGCCACTTCAATGCCTGCCCCAACGAAGCTGCAATGCCCTGTCCCCTAAATTTGCAGACCCTGTTCCTGAACCCCTCCCTAATTTTGCCTCTCCATGGGGGCTACGGCCAAAGCCACATTGGCTAGGAAATGTTTGGCATTGAAGAGTCAATGTAAATACTGCAATTGGCAGATTACTGGTTGTACTGATGAATACATCCCAGAAAGGAGTAAGCGCGGATCCTGCTCCATGGAGCACCCTGGTGTTTCGGGGAGCCCCGTGACCTGGGTTGATGTCACTGAGGGAGCAGAAACAGTCTAGTAGCCTTGCCTCCGGGCCATCCCACATCATCACCATCATGATCCCCAGGAGACCTGCTGCGTTTTCATGAAGAGCATCATTCATGGCTCCTCATTGCCTGACTGGGATTTTCCCAGCACAGAAGAGGGGAGGGGCCTCTGGATTTTAAAAGAGATAAGGAAATGAGTAAAGGGAACACAGCATGATTCAAGGATGAAATAAATGCCCTGACACACCACTCCCTGTGAGGGAGTCGGACTCCATAAGCGACTCCCCAGAAACACTCCCTGGGGTGCTGGGTGTGATAATTCCATGCTCCATCTGGCTCAGATCCACTCTTAACAGAGGAGATGAGACACCTGACTGCTGACTCCTGATGCAGGTTGAGGAAACTGAGCCCTGGAGGCATCAGCCCAGCCCACTCAGTCAAGATCCCTCGGAAACTCAGAAGGCTCCTGAATCCTATCCCTTCTCTTCTGTCAGCCTGGGGTGGGGAGGGGTTTCTTCCTCCCGCTTCAAGACCCTGCTTGCAAACACCATGTCTCCTAAGGGGTCCTCAATGCTGGCAACCCAAATTTGTCCACCATAGCACTCCCCACCATCTTGTCATGACCTCCTGTTTGTGGTTATTGGGTGTGGGGCAAGTCCAAGAATTCCGAAGTCGGGAGGTGGGGAGGAAGAGACCAAGACAAGGAGGGACTTGTTGATCAAACCTTCACTGGCTCTCACATGAACGGGGGAGAACTCAGCAGGGCAGGGGGTGGCTGTGACTCCCAGGGGAACTTTAAGGAAAACCATTCCAAAGGCACCGTGGGCCCTGTTAGAAGAGCAGGCAACTTGGGTTGATATACCAGGCCACATACGGATGGAAGGATGGGCCCAAGAGAATGTTCTGAAATAAAGACCTGCCTGTACTACAGCTTACTGTGAACATGTTACTGGCCAGGAGGGAAATTGCACTCCCCTGACCCATAACCCTATCCCACACCCCACAACTTAGGTGCCCTGGTCCTGCTAGCTGGTCCTTCTAGTTGTTGTAGCTAGAAGTTAAGCAAACAAAAACTTCTGGCCTGACAATGTTGGTTTTACTTTCCAACAGCCTACTGGACCACCCAGACCCCAAAGCAGAAATTTCTCTTTGGTCATCAATGATAAACTATCAGTGTTACACAAGCCAACTGGCACCCTTTGACCCTATAACTGTACTTCTGGGGCTCTATCCAACGAAAATTGTTCTTAATTTTTAAAAAAGCTTTAGGCAGCATTATTTCTAGGGGGGAAAAAAAAGAGCGGGAGAGGACCGAAAGAAATGGGTGAGCAAGAGAACATTCACTCAATGAATATTATGCACCTATAAAAATATGTCTAGTAATATTTGTAACACAAATTATATTTATATAATAATAAACCAAAAATACAGTTATAGGATTTTTATCTGTATAATATACATGACATACTTATGATTATAAAAAGTTATCATGAAGAAAAAGGACAGAAGTAAACCAAAATTACAATAGTGATTGCCTTTGAGAGGTGGAATTTGCACGTCTGTTTTCTATCTTCCCATAAATCCCAAAAGCATGGGTTAATTTTATAATGGGAAAAAAAACTACTTTTGTTAAAAAATTAGATGCTAAGCAATTTGGTTCATTCTTTGTTCACCTGAGAATGCGTGCAATAGTAAAGAATATTTCTGTTTTGGGGCACCTGGATGGTTCAGTCGATTAAGCCTCCGAATTCAGCTCAGGTCATGAAGTCACGCTTCGTGAATTTGAGCCCTGCATCAGGCTCTGTGCTGACAGTGCAGAGCCTGGAACCTGCTTCAGATTCTGTCTCCCTCTCTGTCTGCCCCTCCCCCACTCATGTTCTGTGTGTCTCTCTCTCTCTCAAAAATGAATAAATGTCAAAAAAAATTAAAAAGAAAAGAATATTTCTGTTTCAACTAAGTTGACGGCTTCTTCCATCCATGGCCCACCTTCTCCCTAAAGGCCTGTGTGAAAGAAACACCAGGACACTAGCCACAAAGATGGTTTTTCTCAGGCTTTAGGAGGCTGGCGTGTTCACGGCAACAGAATGATCACTTAGCACGTACTAGTAGAACCAGATTTTCGGTGAGTCCTACAGCGATCCGCACTCCATGCAAATGCGCCTCCCGGACCACAGCAAGGACACAGCATCTACAATTAACAGATTGCTCAGCGAGCCAGTCTGCCCTTTTAGTAGGTTCTATCTGTTGGCGGGTGGGAGTAGGAAGTCTTGTAGTGATTGAGCTCTCTCGTTAAGCAGCATGGACAGTGGCCCTGCTCTGGCTGTTTTGCAGATTTCCCTGGCTGGGCACCTGGTGAGTAAAGGAAGCTGAGAAGCTCAGGAAGGGATGAGCAGGGCAGGGCAACGAACAGGCAGACTTCGGACTTTGGGGAATTACAGGAATTCAGAATCTCTCTTGCAGAGTTTGGGTCTTTGGTCTCCCCCAAACCTTGCCAAGAGGCTATTTCACTCAGTCCTCCATCATTCACGCACTGTCCTGCATACCCGCAACACCATTTCCACAGGGCAAGCTTTTCTGGATGAAAACGAAGAACTCCGGCCTCTACACTTGGACTGGTCACCGCCCTTGGCCAGCGGGCCTCCTTGCAGGCTCCCAGCCTCCACTGCATCATCACTACCCCTAGATCCTAGGACCCAAACCTCTGGTCCCAGGGGGGGGCCTTGTATGTTTGTCAAAGAACAGGGATAAAGTCCTTCCACAAAGGGTAAAGAGATTCCTGGTAGGAGGAGGTAGTTTTATAACATGTGCGCACACACACGTGCACACACACACCCACACACACGCCCAGCATTTGAGGCCTGGATGGAATCAGAGGACCAGAATTGTCATCCAAGGTTCGGCAGAGTTTGAAGTAACCTGGGGACACCCTCAGTAGGAATCAGATGCCCACTGATGATTCGGGCAGTTAGTTAGCCATTTTGCAGAGAACCTGTTTAGTACCTGGTGCCAGGCAAGGCACGTGGGGTGCAAATGTGAGCAGACCAGACATGACTCCTGCCCTCCCAGAGCCCACAGGGAAAAGAAGAGAAGGGATGAGGTCAGGGCCTAAGCTAGATGATGAGGCCTCCTTGTCCTGAGGGCTCTAGTCCTCAGACAAAACCGTCATACGGATTTTCTTAACTGATTTCAGGCCGCAGAACATACTGAAAACTTAACAGAATGCTTATACCTTTTTCTCAAGTATTTTATTTTTTTTCAGCTTTGTTATAATCGGAATTGTTGTAGAGCTTTCCCCAAATGCGTTCTTTTTTCCATGACAGAGAGTAGGATTTTAGATGCTTACAAACGTTTACATAAGGATTTCATCTCTTCTGTACTAATGGCTAAAACATAATTATGAACTGTGCTTGTTAACCAGACAGAGATATTCCATGAGACACGATTCCTAATATGGAGGTGTCCTTGGGCTGGGGCCCACTTATCCTGGTTCCCATCTCCTCCTCCCGACACAGAGGTGCCTTCATTAGTGGAGGAAAGAAAGAGGTCTTTGTGATGATGTCATTCCCAGACCACCCTACACAGACAATAAAACTGAATTTGAGAGAAGCCTGGTGAAATGAGAGCTCAGAAATCATAGAATGCCAGAACTGCACGGGCTCTCGGAGGTTATGTAGCCTAACCTGCCGATGTTAGAAATGGGCCAAGAGGAAGAGGCCTGAGATTACACAACCAGTTAGCAGGGGACTATTTTCACCAAGGTAAATACGGGGAAATTCACTGCACGGAAACTCCAATATCGTTAGGCGTTAAATATTATGCGAGGCAGGAGGGCTACAGGAAAGGGGCTCTTGCCACGTTGGGCGACAGGCTCACCCACAGATGGTCGCAGTGCAATGCGGCCAGTGCTACAACAGAGCCACGGACAAGGTGGGTTGGGACCACAGAGAAGGAAGCACCTCGCTCCCTGGGGGAGCTAAGGAAGGGATCAAGCTGAAGGGGAGCTCTGAATTGGGTTTTAATGACTAAATAGAAGTTTGTTGTATAGAGAAAGGAAAAAGGTCATTCCAGAAATTTGGAACAGCATGTAGAGAGGTTAAAACGTGCAAGAACATGATGTGTCTGGGGAATAAAGGGTGGTTTGGTGTGGCTAAAATGGAGGCTTCCTGAAAGGGAATTAAAGGCAAGACCAGAAGGGGAGACCAAGGAGCAATTGAGAAGGTCTTGAACGCCAGGCTAAGAAGTTTGCCAGAGGGGATATTATCCTTGCGCTTAAATAAAACGGTATATTGGCAAAAGGATGAAGGGGGGGTTGAATAAAAAAGTACCAGAGGACTAGCAGGGTGGATGTACAACATGTCAGCTGGAAAATAAAAACAGTAAAATTTTATAAAATGAAACAATCTCAAAGGAGACAAAGAGCACTTGTGAGGCCTGACCCGAGGCGAGGAGGGAAGGTCGAATTGGCAGGTCTCCCTCAGAGACGGTTGTGTGTGGAGACACATGGAGCAGGGCTGGGCCCACCTCTGCCCATGGGCTGTAGCTAGCCTGCATCTATTTCTGTTCAGCCCAACTGCTGAGAACGGCTTTCATGTTTTTAAATGACTGAAAACAAACAAGAATATTTTGCGACACATGAAAATTACATGAAATTCAAATTTCAGGGTCCATAAGTCAGTTTTATTGGAACATGGCCACATGTGTTCATTCACCTATTATCTACCGTAACAAGGGCAGAGCTGAGGACAGGTGGGGGGCCAGCAAAGTCTTGAATAGCTGTTTGCCCTTTTTTTAAAAAAATTTTAAATGTCTATTTCTTTCTTAGAGAGATCATGAGCAGGGGAGGGGCAGAGAGAGCAAGAGACACAGAATCTGAAGCAGGCTGCAGGCTCTGAGCTGTCAGAGCAGAGCCCAACGCAGGGCTCGAACTCACAGACCGTGAGATCATGACCTGAGCCAAAGTCGGTCGCTCAACTGACTGAGCCACCCAGGCGCCCCACTAATTGCCCTTTAAGAAAAGGTTGCTGACTTCTGAAATATAGGATGACCATGGCCTTAAGCAACTGGTGGGATGGTGGGAGAGGAAAAAGCAGATTGAGGCAAGTGGGCATTGTAGTAATTCCCTCGAGGGCAGTGCTGAATTGGAGGAACCTGTGGCATACCCAAGAGACAGTGGAAAGATGTGCCTGGACTACAGGTGAAAGATCTGGATTTAAATGTGGATTTGGGCATCATCAATGGGCAGATGGTCACTGAAGCCATGGAAGTGAGATAATCCATGGGAGAGAAAAACATAAACACACCCCAAAACAGAGAGCAAAGCCGGCGAAGTCAGAAACCCAGGAAATGCTACTGAGGGAATACACAGACGAGAAAAGTCCAAGAAGGAATCTGAGAAAGACAAGGCAGACACACAGGGAGCAATTTCAGAGTGAATGAGGGCAAGGGAGAAGATGTTTTAAGGAAAAGAGAGCTAAAAAGAAATGTCAAGAGCCCAAGTGCAATCAGGACAGAAGAGGAGACTGTGGGTCCTGGAGCCGTCAGCCAGGGAAGCTGAACAGTGAGAACAGGTGGAGACCCGACGGCCTCCAGGACTCCACGCATAACTGCCTTCCTTCGTCCCACTAGCCACTCCCACTCAGTCTCTCTCCACAGGTCCTCAGTGTTCAAAAGCCTCGGGGCTCAGGCCCTGGACCTCTTCTACTCTCTAGCCCAGACACCTCCCCCTGAACTGGGCTCTCAGAACTAACATGGCCGCTGCGACGTCCAGCGGGCACCTCTACTGACCAGGCCCCACGTGCTTTCTCCCCAAACCAGCTCTTCTGGTGGACTTGTCCAGCTCAGTTAAAATCAGTCTTGTCTCTCCAGTTGTTCAAACCCAAGTCCCTGGAGTGCTCTCAATTATCTGCTTGTCTTCCCTCCAACCTTGCAGGAAACCCTACCCACCACGTCTTCAAACTACATCCAGGGTTCGGTGTCTACCCCTCCACTCCGGGCGCCACCACCACCCTCCCGGGTCATCAGAGCAGCCTCCTAGCTCGTGTCCCTGCTTTGACCCCCTCAGTCACTTAGCACCAATGATCCCGCTGAAACAGAAGTGCAGTCATCTTATTCTCTATGCAACACCACCCCCCCCACACCTTCCTATCTCATTCTGAGTAAAGGCCCCAGTCATACAATCGCCTCCAGGGTCCTGCACAACCTTCCCCCACCCTCAGTCTAATCCCTGAGACCTCACTACCTTCCACAACAGTGCTTGCTCTCTCCTCCAGTCACAGTGACCTCCGTATTGGTTCTCAACACATCACATCCACTCCTGCCTCAGAGCCTTTGAATTCGCCATTCCCTCTGCCTGCACTGCTCTGTTCCGAGATACACATATGACTCTCTCCCTCACTTCCCGCAAGTCTTTATTAGAATACTCTGTTCGGGGCGACCGGGTGGCTCAGTCGGTTGAACGTCCAACTCTATTTCGGCTCAGGTCATGATCCTAGGGTCATGGGACTGAGATCCCCATCGGGCTTTGTGCTGAGTGTGGAGCCTGCTTAGGATATTCTCTCTCTCTCTCTCTCTCTCTCCCTCCCTTTGCCCTTCTCCCCAGTTTGTGCTCTCTCTCCCACTTCTGAAATTAAAAAAAAAAAACAACCCTTCTCAGGGAGGTTTTAGCCATCCTATTTAACACCACCAACCATCATCTCTCATCCCTCAACACCCTATGTTCTGTTTCCTGCTTTATTTTGCTCTAAAGCCCCTATAACTACTCTAATACAATACACATAATTTACCAATTTATCTTGTTTATTATCAGTCTCCAATGCTAGAATGTAAGCTCCATGAAGGCAGGGATTTTTGTCTGTTTTCTCCCCCCACGACACCCCAGCGCCTAGCATGGTGCCTAGCACATGGTATGCACTCAGTAAATGATTACTGAAAGAGTGAGGATAGTGGGTCAGGAAGTGACTAGGAAATAAGAAAGAGAAAGTCAGTACAGGCAAGTCTTCAAGACCTCTGGTTGAGTAGCTTAAGAGGAAATCATCATCAGGAGACTTTCTTTAAATGGGAAAGGCTCAAGCGTATTTACAGCATGTTAAGGGGTAGAGTAGCTATGAAAGAGATTGAAGATACAAGGGCAAGGGTATTTAGCTATGCCAAGTCTGGGGGAAGCGGAAATGGATGGTTCTCACAAACAAGGGGACAAGGAATCTCTCTGAAGGGACTGGGGCAGGAAAGGAGCATGAAAGGAGGTGTAGATCTGGGGCAAAGAAGGGAAATTGAACAAGTTCATACCTAGTACACAGTTTTCTATCTCAAGGTCTGAGTTCGAGCTTGAGTGGTGAGGGTTTGAGGCGGCACTTTAGAAAATAAGAATGCATGCTGCTTAGGGGAGAAGAAGAGGACTGCTCAGCAGGGCTGGGGGTCCCCCCCCCCCCATTCCATAAATCTGTTGCAGACTTTTGGGATTTTCCCCAGTTACACTGGAAGGCCAATGATAACCAAAGGTGTAAGCCCTAGAATTATTATAAAGTTATCAGATTAAAGCCCTTATTGGACACTTTGGGCACTGGACAAAATGCTAAACTCTAAGGGATAATAAAAAAAAAATGGGTAAATGATAGGAATAATCATTGCTGCTGACCCAATTCAGGGCACCTTCAACTGGCCAATACAATTCAAGATGATGTCCCTGGAAAGAGCAAGTCTTGAGGACAGATCTGGAGGAAAAAAGGAGCTCTTTGGCAAAGGATCTGAAAGGCTAGTCTAAGGACCTACACCAGAGGGCTGTGTATAGCATAAATGAGGACCAGAACCTCAAAACAGAAGATCCACAGTGAAAAACAAAGCCAGTTAACTACAACTCATGAAAATGGGCCCAGATATTCTAAAATGCTGAAATGTGACATTTTGGAATCAGGAATAGTGGACGTGCAAGGAAAGATCCCTAATTTCCAAAGGGACCAAAGCAGGATTTTAAGGGCTTCATAGTGTCATGAGCTCCTTGGCCATCTGCAAAACCCATAGAATCTTCTGCAGTCCATAACGAAAAGACTACCTCAAATTAAAGACTATGTCAAATTGAATTATCGATTTTAATAGCTGCCATTCATTACTCACACCATGCTATGCATGCTACATACTATATCTCCATTTTATAGATGAAGAAAAACAGACACTTGGAGAGATAAGGAAGTTGTCCCAAGTCATAGCAATAAATAAGGGGTGGACCAGAAATCAAACCCAAAGGTGTCTGGTCCCAAAAATCATGGTTTTAACCTCTATTTTCTCTTTCTGATGTTATTTTTTTCTTACTGAAGACACAGGAGTGATGACTAGTTTTAATGTATTCTTCTGAGATTTACAGTCATTCTTTGATGTATGCAGTAGGCATTCTTAGGAAAGCAAATTTTCATATAAAATTATTGACTCAGTAATCTAACATGTATTACGTCTTTCCAATCTTTGTGTCCTACAGTGGGACAACAGGTGTCAAGTGAATGAATGGCAGTCCTTGGGCCCAGGAGAATTCAGTGCTCAAGCACTGAGATAATATGTAGATAGATTGATATCAGTGAACTTGAGGAATCATATTGTAGAAAATTGGGAGGGTGGAAATAGAAAGCAGTTTCTGCAAAGCACAGAGCTGAAGGTTTATGCAAGATCTAACCTTACCAGTATCGAAGTGAGGGTTAGCGGGCCCTTAACAGGTACAGCAATGATCACTGAGACCCAGCACACACACACCAAGAGCAGGTCATTTCAGACCAACCCCACTGCCTTCTTTGAGCTCAAAGAACTACCACCTGTGGTGGCAAGCAGCTGGGGCTGGGGGGGGGGGGGGCCTTAACAAGAAGTGTGTGCTCTTCAACTCACCATTTACATCCCCTGGATTAGTTAATAGTCTGAGTCACAGAACCAGGACTTAACAGTTAAGTATAGCCAAAGACACAAATAAGATCTTGCACCTGGTTTCAAAAACCCAATTGAGTCCATCTGAGATAAGAAAGGGGGTGGTTCAGGAGCAAGAAACGTAACAATGTCTTTGAGTCACGGTGCGCCTAATGGTTCAGTCGGTTGAGCGTCCAACTTCCGCTCAGGTTATGATCTCAAGGTTCATGAGTCTGAGCCCCAGGTTATGATCTCAAGGCTCATGAGTTTGAGCCCCGCATCGGGCTCTGTGCTGACAGCTCGGAGCCTGGAGCCTGCTTCAGATTCTGTGTCTCCCTCTCTCTCTCTGCCCCTCCCCGGCTTACTCTCTCGCTCTCGAAAATAAATAATAAGACACATTAAAAAAAAAAGTCTTTGAGTAAGCCGATAGGAAACTCAGTGAGAGAGAACAGTGTGATGTAGCTGAGAGAATAAGGAAGAACAGCCTTCGCTGCACTGCTGGAACCTGGCGTCTGTACCATAACAAAGGAGGGGACAGCCCTGTTCTAACCTGGACCAGACTACCACACTACTACATGGACTTCTGGGCAGCTCACTTTGAGAGGGTCTGCTATGATTTTCATTTTCCCCACTCCCCACTATGATCTCTGCACTGCTCTGTGCCCTGAGGAAGCTGACCCCTACACGTTGCATTGTCCAGATTCCTTGCCTGGTGACGTCCCACCGGGTGCAGCCAATCAGGAGCACCAGCAAGGGAGTCAGGGGCAAGAAGAGAGAACGCACAGAGTATCTCTTGTGCCAACGTCAACGTCTCCCTGCTCCGTCTCCACATTCCTGACAGTGGCTGTGTTTCTGTCTAGTGTCAGACGGCACCCTCTTCTGTAGTTCCAGCTCTCTGTGGGTTCCGGCTTGCTCCCCCTGTCCCTTCAGGTCTAGAGGTGGTAACAGCTTCCACCTGTCGGTTGCTAGCTCCCAAGTTCCTTATCGTCCTTTCTGGGTTCCCTTACCCCTTCCCTCACCTGCGAAAGTAGTCCCTTCACTACAGTATTTTCAAAATCCCGATTGAGTTGACCTTCTGTTTCCAGCAGGGCTCCCAAATGAAACTGAAGGGGTAGGAGGCCAGTAGGCAAAAAAAAAAAAAAAAAAAAAAAAAATCGTGCCTAGGAGGACCAACTAGAGGAACAGAGGATGTTTGTGCTGGTGAAGGGAAGGCTCCAGAAAACAGGCTAATCCACTTGAAAGAAGTGAAGGGCTACTATCAGACTCATTCTCCTGGCTCCATGAACAGTACTAGATACAGAGAGACCAACTCTGTATTTTTACCATAAACTTTTCTAAAGAGTGGGCAAAGGTGGGGTGAGCACTCTCAGTAGGCCACAGGCTTCAGAAATTCCGAGTTGTTTACTCTTGGCAAGGCAGCCCATACCAGGAACACAGTAGGAAAATCCTAGAAGGGTAGTTTAGGGCTTTCCAAGCCAAGATGTCATGATTTGCTACCGGCTATATACTACTCAGACCGTGGTTTACCAAAATAGCCAAATTGGGGGAAAACCATGTTTGCTCACTCCAATATAGAAAACAGCAGCTTAGTTCTTTAAGTGTGATAATTCTCAGCACTGACTTTTTTTTTTTTTTACCCTTTCAGACACCTCAGAAACACAGACCTTATTTTACATCTCAGCATCACAGCCCTCAAAAGGATTATTTCCCAAACCGCTAAGCAGTCCATGAAAAACTTTCATCAAGCAACTTCTATCGACACATCTATCACCAGAACTTCTTCAGAACTGTCACCTCATTTGTCAGACCAAAATCCGAGAGGTGAAATCTGCCAATGACACAGAATATTTTACATGCAAATTGTCCTGGGTGGGGGAAGATCACCTCAGTCCACGCTGGTGGGGAAAAAGAAAATGTTTTTTTACAAGAGCCCTCAACTCCTGAGTTCACAGAAGGGTCACAGCGCGTGATGCTAAGTGTGTCTAATCCGAGTTTTCTCCTTGACTGCGAGTTCCTCATTTATTACAGGGCCCAACCGCTAGGAAAGCCAGCTTTTCCACTCATTCATTCCACAAACATATGATGCCGATCACTAAGAGCGCCCTGCTGGTCCCTGGGGGCGGACACAGGCTCCAGGGGCCGATGCTGCTTCTAGAGTTCCGTGGGTCCAGGAACCCAGCTGCTTTGAAAGGCCAACGAGGGCAACGAGCGCGAGCGCGGCGCCCAGGAAAGTTTCCGCAGGAACTTGGGGAACGACGGGCGCGGGCCTGCGGGAGGACGCCGCCTCCGGCTGGGGGCCCGGCCGCCCCCTCGGGCCACGCGGCGCCCGCCCCCGGCCCAGCGCGGGCGTCGCCGGGTCCCGGGGACGCCCTACCCGGGCACCACCGGGCCCTAGACACCCGGAGCGGGACAGCGGCGACGACCAGCGGGGCGCGCTCGGCCCCGGCCCGCATTTCGGGCAGCGCGCTCCCGCGCCGCCGCGCGCCCCCGCCGCGTCGGGCACCCGCGGCGCGCTCCCGCCCGGCCCCGGAGTCCCGGCCCCTCGGCCCGGGCCCTGCAGCGCGCCAGGCCCGGCCGCACTCACCCTCCTTGGCTTTCTTCCTCCGGGCCAGCGTCCCTCCGAGTTTCCCCAAGAAGGAGTCATCTTTCTTCCGGGACGGGGGCGACTTGGGAGTGGGGGACTTGGGGACGGAGGGCGACTTCTGCGGGGACGTAGCCATGGCGGCGGAGCGGGCAGCCGCGCGCGGGCCGGCCGGGACGCGGAGCTGGCGCTGGGCGGGCGCGGCGGGACTGAGGCTGCGGCTTTCCAAACGGAAGCGGAATTATTCCAAGCATTTGAGGCAGCTCACGCTCGCCTTTCCCTTCCCTCTCTCCCTCCCTCGCGCCGCCCTCCGCCCTGGAAGGAGCTGCGCGCTCGGGCCCTTGCCGTTTGGGCCTGTGTCCGCGCCCCTTGGCTGCCCAGAGAAGGGAGGGCGCCCCAAATCTGCCCCTTGCGGGACGGTTGGCCTTGTCTCCGTGTGTGTGTGTGTGTGTGTCCTTCCAGCCTGGGAGCTCTCGAACCTAGAGGACACATTGCCCCTGGCCTTTGCACCCCTTACAGATCCTGGTACGAATCGGGGACTCAGTGATTTGTAACGCAAAGCGACCGGCTACTCTGTCCCCCCAGTGTCTTCGCTGGGCTGTTGGGTGAGGAGCTTCCACTCCCCCTGAATTTCTACCTGTACGGTTATTAGGCCCATGTCTTGTGTCCACGAAAGAGTGAGTCAGCTCCGGGAAGAGAGAGTGAACCAAAATGTGTTTAGGTATATCCATGTTCCTGCCCTGATCTATGGCTGTCAACCTCCTCTCGAGACGGAAAAGTTCGAAGTTCATGAGCGCAGCAGGGCTGAGGCTTCTTATTTTTTACCAGACACCCGCATCTAAGCAGCTCAAAGGCTTGTACAAAGGAGGATCCCAAATGTTGGTGGAAACACGAATGGGAAGGTCCGACCATGGGCTCGTGTGAAACAGCCCCCTCCCCCAAACTTTTCCTGCCTTAACTGAATGCAACACAATGGCAACCAGACTCCTTTGGGATAACAGGGGAGTGGCACAAGCCTCAGTGTTTCAAGGACTCTTGCTGGAAATGATGAAAAGACACATTTTATTGTGCTGGCCCACCTGAGGTTTTCATTGGGACTCTCCTGGCTGTCTCTCACAGCCCCCCTCACACAGTCCGTTGGTAACTGTGTTTCTCCAAGTAGCTGCAGCTGGTTGACCCTGGCTGATCACCTGACCCAAAGAGCGCAAATGTTTGGAGAGCAGCCAATCAGATAGTCTCAGTTAAGGATCTGAACTAAGCTAGAGACTGTTGTCAGAAGTTGAGCACTTAGAGATGATCATGAAGACACCATACTGAAAACGTGTCCATTTTTAGCCACATGCTGGCGGATCAGTAGAGAAAAAGCCAAGAGAGTAAAGAAGTGGTTTCAAGAAGTCTAATGTGGCCTAATGAAAACCCATGGGGAGCAGTTACCTGGACCTTGAATCTCTTCCCAGTGCCCACTGTAGTTCCCCAGAGGGCCAGCCCACGCTTCCTCCCTAGGACATGTTCCTAAAGCTTTAAATAACATAACCGCCTTCACATGAGCTAATCAGCAAACTGATAAGCAATCATTCCTGGGAACAGAAATTTAACAAACAAGATGGCCAACAGATTCTCAGCAGAGTATGTGTTCATTTTATCTCTGTGTAAAAGCCAAAATTTTACCTCTTGGAAAACTATACTTTTGCTGATGCCTTGTACCTAACAAAATGCAGAGAAGTCATGATGACTGCTAAAATTTTCACCTGGGAACAAGGAAAGATTACAACACCCTTCCAATGCCAACCACCACCCTGATAAATCTTAAGATGTGGAGAAGACAAAAGTAGATTCAGTTTCACATCATTACTAATTCTTGTTCAGGATATTGGGTGGATAAAAACATCTCCAATCTGATCTCCAGCCCTGGGAACTCTTGTCAGGGAATCATGAGACACACAGCTCAATAGCTATGTGATTGTGGGCAACTTTACTCCCTTATCTGAGTCTCCATTTCTTCATCTACAAAAAGAAATGGTAGAACAGAATTGTGGTTCCCAAAGCTGATTTTGCAACACGATCCTTTGGGGAGTTTGTAATAAACACTGACTAGCCCCATCTCTAGAATTTCTGATTCAGTACATCTGAGGGGAAACCAAGGAATAGGTCTTTTTTTAGAGTTTACTTATTTATTTTGAGAGAAAGAGAGAGTGCAGAAGCATGAGCAGGGGAGGGGCAGAGAGAGAGAGAGAGAGAGAGAGAGAGAGAGAGAATCCCACGTAGGCTCCATGCTGCAGCACATCCATAAACTGTGGGATCATGACCTGAGCAGAAACCAAGAGTCGGATGCTTGACCAACAGAGCCACCCAGGCACCCTAAGGAATAGGTATTTTAAGTAGGGATTACATCAGGTGACTTGATGGGGCTGATCTGTGCACTGATATTTGGGCACCTAGAACCCCTTCCAGCCCTCACATCCTGCAGTTCTCTTTTCTCACCAAGCGCTGGGCTCAGGTCCTATGGCATGATCAAAATTATACACGGAAACCTCTTAAATTTTGCTCATGCATGCTTTTGAATACACAAGTCTTTCTGGCCTTTTTTTGCATACCAACTTTGAAAGCAGCTTGAGCAAGACTAAAAAGAAGAACAAAGTCTTGATTGTTGAAAGCTGGCTCCCAGAAAATACCAGCAAAATAAGCTGTATAGAAGACAAAGATTGAATTTATTGTACACCACAGTAAGGAGAGGCCTGCCGTGGCAGAGTCTTGTAGCATCTTGGACTGGGGAGGACAAAGTGGGGGATATTTATAAGGTTTGGGAATCTGGTTTAAGACAAGTCTTTCAATGAGATGGTGCTTGTTTAATTTTGGCTAAGGATCATACTAGTTTCAGAGTGGTGGATAAAAGGCAAGTCTTCTAAAGAGTCTTGGAGTGGGGCACCTGGGTGGCTCAGTCAGTTAAGCGACCTACTCTTGATTTTGGCTCAGGTCAGTATCTCATAGTTTGTGAAGTCCAGCCCTTCATCAAGCCCCCCGCATTGGGCTCCAAGCTGATAGTGCAGAGCCTGCTTGGGATTCTCTCTCTCCCTCTCTCTCTGCCCCTCCTTTTCTCTCTCTGTCTCTCTCAAATAATAAATACACTTTTAAAAAAAAAGAGTCTTGGAGAGTTAATAGTCTTTTCAATGCTATTGAAAAGCTTAAGCGTTTTACATTCAGTTCAGTAAGGTTTTGGGAAGAGTTCTTAAAAAGCACAATAAAGTTATTTGTAACTAGTATCTTTCTATGAAATATATTTTTGGAATAGTTATGTTGATAAAGACAGTGAAATGGTGAAGTCCCATTAATATAAACAGTAACCTGTATGGGTGTGAATGGTTTCCAGGGTCTCAATATTTTGCCGATGTTGTTTTCAAACCTATCTGCCTCTAAGAAAATTATCAATCTCTCTTTTAAGAGCGATTCCCATTAGGAAATTAAGAGTGAATCATCAATCAGTGCCCCTCCTTGTTGGGATGAGCGCTGGGTGTTGTATGTAAGCAATGAACCATGGGAATCCACTCCCAAAACCAAAATCCACTCCCAAAGATAATACTGTACACACTGCATGTTAGCCAATTTGCCAATAAATTATATTAAAAAATAACCATAAAAAATTAAAAAAGTCAAGACTTTAAAAAATAACTAGCTAAATAAACAAACAAACAAATAAATAAATCAGTGCCCTTCAAAGTGTATTCTGAAAACCAGTACTAATCCACAAACTGCTATTGAGTCCCAATGACATAAATACAGAAATTGAAAGCGTTTAGACATTTTTATAGAATTTTAGCAATGCAATTTTATATCAGTTTAATATAATAATAAAAACTGGAAGCTTGTATTTGAACTACCTTTTCATTGTACTTTTCTGGTATTTCTTTTTATTGCATTTGCCAAACAAACTGGTCTAGGGTGGATTGGTCCTTCACCACAGATCCTTTGGGAAGCACTGTTCTAAACGGCTCCATTTTTAGAGTTCATATGCTCTCTTTTAATATTTTGCCTCTGTGGTCCTTATGGATATGAATTGATCTAGTTTTCACTCGGAAGATTAAATGAGTTAATGCACAGAAAAGCATCACACACAAGGTCTGGCACTGAAGTAGACTGAATTTAAATCCTGCTTAATCAAGGACACGCATCTCATGCTGTTCTTTGATAGGACACATAGAAGAACCTGTACCAGCTCCCTCCGAAGCAAATCGGTATCTATAATCATGGCCCCACTGAGGAGCTTTCCCTCTCATGCTTCATCACTGGTCTCATCTTACCTGAGGGTTGATGATAAGGACAGCTCATAAATGAAATGTGTGTTGCTGTGAGACTCTGCTGATTCTCTAGGTCAGTCTCTCCTTGAAATCTGGACCTAGACATACTGCCCTAGGAGAGAACATACCCGTATTCCCGCCCTGGCTCAGTAGCTGGGTGACCCTGGACCAATTGCCACCCTTTCTGTCCTTCCATTTCCAGCGTCAGGAAAGTGAAGGCAGTACCTACTAAAGCCGAACATCCCACATACCTGATGATGATCAGCAATTCTAATCTATTCTATATTCTATATTCTAATTCTAATCTAGATTATACCCAAGAGGAATGAGTACATTTGTGCACTCTGATACATCTTCTAGAAAGTTCATGGCAGTACCCTTCAAATGCCTATTAAGAGTTGAATCCGTAACTGAATTGTGAGAGTCACACAGTGGAATATTACACAACAAGGAGAATGAACAATTTACAAGGAGCAACAGAAATGTAGCTCACAATATTGAGGGGGAAAAATTAGACGCAAGTAGAGAATATACTCTACCAGTCTACTCATAGAAAGTTCAAAAATAGGCAAAACTAATCTCTGATGTTAGAAGTCAGGATAATGAGCCTTGAGAGGGGTTGTGACTAGAACCGGGCAGGGTGGGTGGGAAGGCATGACGGAGGCTACTGGACTGGTAATGTTCTTTTTCATGATCTGGGTACTGTTTACGTGAGTGTGCTCGCTTTGAAAACTCCCAGAGTATACACTTAATAATTTCAACAATTTTCTGTATGTATGTGGTACTTCAACATAAAATGAAGCCATAGGACTGCATCCCCATTAGGGTCCCTTTTAGCTCCATGGTCTCCTTCTCCAATTCCCTGGGTAACCCACATCACTCACAAATCCATAGGACTCAAACTAGGTCACTTCTGTCTCCAGACCTTTCCTTAGGAGATCATTTTTGTAGCTAAGCATGTTCTACCCTCAGCCCCCCAGGATTGTTCTTGTCCTGGCCCTTACATCTTCCTCAGCAATTCCAACAGGCAGGGCCGTGTAATTTACAAGGCAGGAGCAGGTAGTGGGGAAGGCTTGGGGTTCCGATCGCCATTCTGCAGGCAAGTATCCGTGTCATCTTGTGCAAGTGATTTAACTTCTCTGTGTCTCAGGTTTATTATCTCATTGTAAATTCATAAATGGTATCATTATCTCTATTTTACAGGTGAATAACTTGAAACTCGGAGAGTTTAAATAACTTCCTTTAGATCATATAGCCAATAACTGAGAGACAGATACTATAGCCCTTAGAATCTGTTCTCCCAAATATCTACACACAATTTTCAGCTAAGATATGTTCCCTCAGAATAAAGATTATATATTTAGCTAGGTGCATTCACATGACTAAACTTTACCCAATGGGATGTAACCAAACATGTTGTGTAACACCTTCCAGGAATCTTCCTAACAAAGAGATGGGACAAGAGTATTCAGTTTCTCATATCATCAGACTACATAACAGGCCACACCTCCCGCTGAGAACAACTGGAAAAGTTAAACGAAGTGAAAAATAAATCTTGAGAGTGTTGGAAAGCTAACAAAACTCACAGGGCCACAATCTCAGAAAAAAAGGAACCCCAAGAGGTGAGCCCATCACTTGGGACTGCTTTCCCCCAGGGCACCTGCCAATTTCAGAAGAAGCAGCTGAGAAGCTAGGAGGTTGAGCAGGGCAGGTGCCAAACCTCACGAGGATAAGCAGACAGATGTTCAGGGGCCCCCAAGCCAGGGGCCCCCAGGAACCTCCCCATCCCACCTTGCTAAAAGACTGCCTTCTAGTAAACAAAGAGAAAACAAAGACATTTAAACTAAAAAGCACAACTGGGAAAAATGGTTAACCGCAGATCCAAACAGAACTAACATGCATGACAGAAAGACAATCATTCTAGTTGGAAACTTGGTGACACAGGGAGGCAGAAAAAACAAAAGGGTAAACACATGGGTAAATTCAAAAGGATATTAACTAAATAAAATAACAATCATGTTGTCTTATAGGGTTTAAGAACATAGAAATCATATGAAAATACACAAAAGCCAAAGGATTTCAATTGGGTAGTGAGTAAATGGAGTTATTGTTCTAAGGTCCAGGCACCCTCTGGGAAGAAGTAAAGGTAACAATTTACATTGGACTTTGATAAATCAAGGAATCATGTTGTAACCTCTAGGGTAACCATTAAAAAATAGTAAAAGAGTAACTATAGTAAGATAATGGAGAGAAAATTGCAGTCTGTGTGTGCCATTCAGAAAGATCTCATAAATTGTGTTTATAATTTATATGTCATATTTAAGCAACTTGTCTTTTTTTTTTTTTTTTTGAGAGAGAGAGAGAGAGAGAGAGGGAGGGAGGGAGAGTGTGAGCAGGGGAGGGACAGAGACAGGGAGACACAGAATCCAAAGCAGGCTCCAGGCTCTGAGCTGTCAGCACAGAGCCCTACACAGGGCTCAAACCCACAAACCATGAGATCATGACCTGAGCTGAAGTCGGATGCTCAACTGACTGAGCCACCCAGGCACCCCAAAGCAACTCGTCTTTCGCATTCTGTTTTCTTTTTATTTTGTTGTGTTACTTTTTTTTGTTGTATAGGTTAAAAGCCCAGGGCGTAGGGGAAAACCAAACGTCTCAAATTAAGGTAAAAGTCAAACTGGAGGAAGTTTTCACTGGGGAAACTTTTACATTTCCCAAACGTGAATACCATCTGTTATGGGTTGAACAGTGTCCCCTAAATATATATTGAAATCCTATCCCCAGAACCTCAAAATGTGACCTTACTTGGCAATAGAGTCATTGCAGATGGACTTAGTTACGTTAAAATAGGATGTCAGGCAAATTGGACTAGGATAGGCTCCCAATCGAGTAAAACGAGTGTCCTTAAAAGAGGAAGGTTTGAGCACCGACGTGCACAGAGGAAAGATGGCTTGAAGACACACAGGAGAGAGACAGCCACTGGAATTATGCTGCCGTAAGCCACGGGGTGCTTGGGGAGGCTTAGGAGGAAGCATTGCAGGGGCACGCCTTCATTTGGGACTTGTACCCTCCACAACTGTGAGAGAACACATTTCTGTTGTTTTCAGCCATCCAGCTCGTGGTCCGTTGTGGATGGCCTACAAAATTAGTATACCATCCGAGGGACAAAATGGGAGGCCCCTGCAGATCATGAAGAGCGTTCTACAAAGGGTCTGGATCTTAATCAATCATCAGAGGTTGTTTGACCACATCAAAGCATTGTGGGCTGGGTGGGGAGAGGGTGGGGGTTGCTCTGGGTAAAGAGAAGCCAGCCAGAGCTTCCTGGGGACTTCTTTGATCACTGAAAGTAAAGTGTGCTCTTGGGATGAAAAGAATGTGTGAGATAAAATGGCTCTGGAGTGGGACTGTTAAGTGAGACCTCTTAAGTGAGAGTCCCTCTTGGGAACCCTGGGGTATTAGCAGTGGCCTTTGAAGGCCAGGCTGCCTCGAGTGAGCGAGCACGTCCTTCAAGAGTCCTGCCTGCCTGGAGTAAGGCAGCAGATGGTAGGGTGGGGGTGGGGCATGAGGAAAAGCGTCAGGGCAGGGAAAGCTGGAAGACCTCAGCCTTGGTTTGCGACATGGGGGACTGAGGGTGGGGTGTTGTCGAGGATCACACAGGACGATGCCGTTCAGATGGCCTCCGACCCAGCCGTGGTGGAATGCGTCCCAAGATCTTTGAGGCAGGCAGCCCACTTACCTACCCTTTAAGAGTCTAATAACGAACTGTAGACATTTAAGGGGGATCCCTCGCCTGAGCATGACAGCTCAGTGCCAACTACATGTACAGAGGGAACTCTAAAATTCGTGGCTCTTATCTGAGTGGTCTAACAAAGGAATGGAGAACACTCCAGAAGAAGAAGAGCAGGGGCAAAGCTTTTAAGGATAGCGAGAAGCAGTCATCAGACACTTCAGACCCAGTCAGGCAAGAATACCTGGCATCCCAGTGATTCTATTTGTATAATAGAATCTGTGCCTGTGTCACAGGCCACGATATTACTCCCATGGTCTCCCCTACCCTTCCCCAGGCCAGTGTCATTGGAGGAGCAAGGTCTTCTTTGTCACGGTTATAATCCACCTGCCTCCCACACCTGCCTCCTGATTCTGTGGCCTGGAGGAATGAGAGTCTGCACGTCCATCTTTACTAGGGAAGCTATTAAGGCTATTTATATTTTAATGTTTCCTTTTAGGGAGGAAGGTAAGCAATATTACATCTAACCATGAGCTGGAACCCAGTCACCATGGCCAGATGGTGTCTTCAGGGCGTACTTTGAGAACCTTGGCCAAATTCGTCAGCAGAGGCCAGCTCAGAGACAGAGAGTCCCAAAAGGGAGGTGGCAATGCTCTGGGAAGTGCCGTCCCTGGCCTGGTTCAGAGCTTCTATCTCCTCTCCTGGGAACTGCCCATTCTTACCTGTTCTGCTGAGATTTGAGGTATCATTTTCTGTTTCTGCTGTTGGGATTAGAACGGTTCAAGATTCACCATGGCCATTCCAATTACAAAGTCATAGTCTGGCCATTCCTGTTTTAAAATTGGTACCTAGGTAGAGCAGACTGACTCTTGCAAGGAACCTGGGAGGGAGGGAGGAAGGGAGGAAGGGAAGGAGGGTCAGCTCCATTTCACAGATGAAGACACTAAGGCACAATCAAATTATCCAGTGAGCAGTGGTGGAACTAGAAATTGGGCCCTGAATTAGTGACTTTTAACTCAGATTACCGTGTTTAGAATGATCATACTTGTTTTTCCTGAGCTAGATCAATTTCCTGAACAGATCAATGATCTGTTTTCAAATCCCACACTTACGGTGTTGAGACTGCTACACACAAACACACATGCATTTCCCCCACATTCTTTTGTTTTTGGTGGTTTTTTTTTTTTTTTTTTTTTGGCATACCCTGTTTTGTTCCAAGTTGATATTTAAGTTCCAGTTAGTTAACATATATGGCAACATTGGTTTCAGGTGTAGAATTTAGTGGCTCATCACATATGCAACACCCAATGCTCATGACAAGTGCCCTCCTTAATTAATACCCATCAACTATTTAGCCCATCCCTCACCCACCTCCCTCCATCACCCCTCAGTTTGTTCTCTATCACTAAGGGTCTCTTATGGTTTGCTTCCCTCTCTCTCTCTTTTTTCCCCCTTCTCCTATGTTCATCTGTTTTGTTTCTCAAATTCCACAGAGAAGCGAATTCATATGCTATTTGTCTTTCTCTGACTGATTTCACTTAGCATAATATATACTCTAGCTCCATTCACATTGTTGCAAATGGGAAGATTTCATAGTTTTTGATGGCTGAGTAATATTTCATTGTATGTATGTATATAACATCTTTATCCATTCATCAGTTGATGGACGTTTAGGCTCTTTCCATAATTTGGCTACTGTTGATAGCGCTGCTATAAACATTGGGGTGCATGTACCCCTTTGAGTCAGCATTTTTGTATCCTTTGGATAAGCACCTAGTAGTGCAACTGCTGGGTCACAGGGTAGTTCTATTTTTAACTTTTTGAGAAACCTCCATACCGTTTTCCAGAGCGGCTGCACCAGTTTGCCTTCCCACCAACAGTGCAAGAGGGTTCCCGTTTCTCCACATCCTCTAGTCTCCTGATTTGTTCATTTTGGCCACTCTGCCTGGCGTGAGGTGGTATCTCAGTGTGGTTCTGGTTTGCAATTCCTTGATGATGAGTGATGTTCAGTATCTTTTCATGTGTCTATTAGCCCTTTGGATGTCTTCTTTGGAAAAATGTCTATTTGTGTCTTCTGGTCATTTTTTTTTTACTGGGTTACTTGTCAGGTGTTGAGTTTGAGAAGTTCTTTACAGATTTTGGATATTAACCCTTTAGCGAACGTATCATTTGCAAATATCTTCTCCCATTCCACATGACGCCTTTTAGTTTTGTTGATTGTTTCTTTTGCTGTATAGCAGTTGTTTTGTTTTGTTTTGTTTTAATCTCAATGAGGTCTCAATAGTTCATTCTTGCTTTTGTTGCCCTTTCCTCCAGAGATGTGTCTAGTAAGAAGCTGCTGTGGCCAAGGTCAAAGAGATTGCTGCTGGTATTTGCCTCTAGGATTTTGATGGCTTCCTGTCTCACATTTAGATCTTTTAAATTTATAAATTTATTTTTGTGTGTGGTGTAAGAAAGTGATCTAGTTTCATTCTTCTGCATGTTGCTGTCCAGTGTTCCCAGCACTATCTGTTGAAGAGACTGTCTTTTTTCCATTGGATGTTCTTTCCTGCTTTGTCAAAGATTATTTGGCCATACATTTGTGGGTCCATTTCTGGGTTCTCTATTCTGTTCCATTGATCTATGTGTCTGTTTTTGTGCCAGTACCATACTGTCTTGATGACCACAGGTTTGTTATACCTTGAAGTCCAGAACTGTGATGCCTCCAGCTTTGCTTTTCTTTTTCAAGATTGCTTTGGCTATTTGGGGCTTTTGCAGTTCCATAACACTTTTAGAATTGTTTGTTCTAGCTCTGTGAAAAACTGCTGGTAGTATTTTGATAGGGATTGCACTGAATGTGTACATTGCTTTGGGTAGTATAGACATTTAACAATATTTGCTCTTCTAATCCATGAGCACGAAATGTTTTTGCATGTGTGTGTGTGTGTGTGTGTGTGTGTCTTCTTCAGTTTCTTTCATAAGTGTTCTATAGTTTTCAAAGTACAGATATTTTACCTCTTTGGTTAGTTTTATTCCTGGATATCTTATGGTTTTTGGTGCAATTGTAAATGGGATCGATTCCTCAATTTCCCTTCCTGCTGCTTCATTATTGGTACATAGACATGAGACAGATTTTTCTGTACATTGATTTTATACTCTGAAACTTTTCTCAATTCATGTATCAGTCCTAGTAATTTTCTGGTGGAGTCTTTTTGGGTTTTCTACATAGAGTATCATGCTGTCTGCAAACAGTGAAAGTCTGACCTCTTTCCTGCTGATTTGGATGCTTTTGTTTCTCTTTATTTGATCACTGAAGCTAGGACTTCCACTGCTAGGTGAAATAACAATGGTGAAAGTGAACATCCTTGTCTTGTTCTGATCATAGAGGAAAAGCTCTCAGTTTTTCCCCATTGAGGATGATATTGGCTGTGGGTTTTTCATAGATGGCCTTTATGATGTTGAGGTATGCTCCATCTATCCTCTCTTGAGGGTTTTTATTAAGAATGGATGCTGTATTTTGTCAATTGCTTTTTCTGCATCTATCAAGAGGATCATATGGTTCTTATCCTGTCTTCTATTAATGTGGTGTATCACATTGATTTGTGAATATCGAACCCCTCAAGCCCAAGAGTAAATCTCACTTGATGGCAGTGAATAATTCTAATGTACTGTTGGATTCAATTTGCTAGTATCTTGTTGAGGATTTTTGCATCCATGTTCACCAGGGATATTGGACTGTAATTCTCCTTTTCAGTGGAGTCTTTTTCTGGTTTTGGAATCAAGGTAATGTTGGCCTCGTAGAACAAGTTTGGAAACTTCCCTTCCATTTCTATTTTTTGGAATAGTTTGGGAAGAATGGGTATCAACTCTTCTTTAAATGTCTGGTAGGATTCCCCTGGGAAGCCGTGTGTCCCTGGACTTTTCTTTGCTGGGAGATTTTTTGATTACTGATTCAATTTCTTTGCTGGTTATGGGCCTGTTCAAATTTTCTATTTCTTGAGGGCCCTGGGTGGTTCAGTCAGTTAAGCATCTGACTTCAGCTTAGGTTATGATCTCACAGTTCCTGAGCTTGAGCCCTATGTCAGGCTGTCTCCTATCAGCACAGAGCCTACTTTGGATCCTCTGCCCCCCTCTGACTCTGCCCATCCCCCACTTGCACTCTTTTTCTGTCTCTCTCAAAATAAACTTAAAAATCCCTGAGTTAAAAAAAAATTTTTTCTATTTCTTCCTGTTTCAGTTTTGGTAGTTGTACGTTTCTAGGAATGCGTCGATTTCCTCCAGATTGCCCAGTTTCTTGGCATATAATTTTTCATAATATTCTAATTGTATTTCTGCGGTATTGGTTGTGATCTCTCCTCCTACATTTGTGATTCTATTTATTTGGGTCCTTTCTCTTTCCTTTTTGATAAGTCTGGCTAGGGGGTTATCAATTCTGTTAATTCTTTCAAAGAACCAGCTTCTGGTTTCATCGATCTGTCCTCCTGTTTTATTTCCTTCTATGTCATTTATTCCTGCTCTCATCTTTATTACTTCCCTTCTTCTGGCTCCAGGCTTCAGTTGCCGTTCCTTTTCTATCTCTTTTAGGTATAAAGTGAGGCTGTGTATTTGAGACTTTTCTTGCTCCCCACCGCCTCTGCATGGTCTCTCCAAGGGTCTGCAAAAACCAGCTTACTCCCAGTTGGTCTCCAAGACACTCCCTCCATGCACGCCTTCGCCCATCCCTCCACCCCTGTGCTCTTGCTTCCCTACCCTTGGGAACTGAGATTTGATTAGGTAGTGCCATGCTTCTCAATTTGGGGCACAAAAGTGCCCTGTAGGTCCATGGCAGTGTGTCCCAGGTACTTGATCTCCCAGTGTAAACAAGATGCATCTTCCTAGAGTGTCATGTTTACTCAAAGATTTTTGTAAGGGGTGGTGGAGGTTAGATAACCATTCTAGATCATTGTTTTCATGTTAGAGTATATATATAGATGCAGTATAGAAGGAAACACAAGGCACTTTAAAGGGAAAGCTTTGGCTTCCATTCCCTTATTTTCCCTGATCAGGGCAGGGCAGTGAGGTGCTGGGGGACTATGGCAATGGGAACTGATTTAGGAAAGCAAGGGAAGGAACAGGTAAACAGAAGATACAGGTCTGGGTGGGGACACAGGGTAAGGCTGTATAGCCTGGCGGTCAAGGGCCCAGGTTCCGGAGGCTGACATCTGGATCTAGCCCCAGTTCCACTACTTTGTACCTGGAACAGCAGGTAAGCTGAGCCTCTGTGTCTCAGTCTTATCTTAAAAATGGGGTATAAGGATTTTGCTTTCAGGATCAAATGAAACAATACATTTATAGAGCTTATTACGGCACCTGGCAGGTGACACGAGCTGAATTCACAGTATCCAGTACCCTGATCAGAGTCGGAGGGGCTCCTCAGGGGATCCCTGACAACATTGGTTGTGCTTGTCGTTTTTGCAGAAACAAGCTGCGAGAGGGAGTGAGTGTGAAACTACCACACATGCCCCGAAGGCTGAGTGATGGTGAGCTGCAGCTAATAGGCCAGCTAATGGCTGAGAGTCCGTGACTCTGAGAGCCAGAGGAGGGCAGATGAGCCCCAGCATGGGCACAAAGAAAACTTGCAAAGTGCCGTCAAAAATGGCTGGCCTTCCTTGGGGCTTTCCCTGCTGCCACAATGCTTGCAAAACAGGGGCTCTTATCTGCAGTTATGTTTACTTTTTGTTGATTTTAGATGGGAACAAATGGATCGTTGCAAATATTCCAACAGCAGACAAAAGCTTTCAAACAAAGGGGGAACTCCGTGTGAAATGCTGGGGACTGACCACTTGGTTAACCTGATGTGGCAATTCTGAGGCATTATGCTCTCACATATCAGGAAGGCTTGCATGCACTGGGATTAAGAACAGAAACAAACAAGCCGGTCCTCAAAGTGTGCATTGACGAAAGAGGCCAGTTCAGGGCAGATGGGAGCATTTCTGCAGAGGAACTGAAATATAAAACCAGGCCATGCCAGGTAAGAAGGTGAGAGGAATGAGGAGGTAAACCGGGACTGGCTCCACCTTTCTGCCTCCCCATCCCTGAGGGTAACTTTCTTTGTTGAAAGAATACACCCAAGGCAAAACTTCTTCACTCCTCTTCCCAATCAAGTCCAATGTGCTAGTCAGGTAAGTCCTTCCAGGTGCCCCGGTGGGAATAAAGCATCCAACTGTTAATTCACAGACTCCCACACGAAATCAAAGCTTTGCCCCGCTCCTTTCACTAGAAAGGAAGAAATGAAATGGACACTGCCCTTGGAGGTGCCAGACCAAGCCCACACGAAAATGTTTTGATTCCTTCAACAGGAAACCATTTATTTTTGGTTCATTTCAGTATTTATAGCAGTGCCCATGTAACGCATTTCAGCCCACATGAATAGTTCCCAATTGTCGGAGCAAATTAATCTTTTACAAGCTACTCAGCAGTGAGGTTAGAAGATAAACAGTAGGCGAAACAGTACACGCTCCCCTGTACGTGAACCTTCCTATTACAATAAATTACATTTGAGCTCACCACATCCAATGACTGCGACTCTCTCTGTTCGTGTGGCAGCCCCGGCTGCCCCCTGCCACCTCTGCCCTGCTGAGGTAGTTCTCTGATCAGCCACCTGGCTGGGACATGCTGCCATTTTCAGTTTGGAAGGAAAAGCCTGTAAGTCTGCTTCCTGGGAAGAAAGACACTGCTGAATTGCCATTTGCCTCCCGAATGCAGAAAACATCAATTTCATTGCAGCTCATCAGAGTTGGAAACACCTGCCACTTCCTTTCTCAGTCGCAATTAACATGCTGCATCTCAGCATTGATTGAGTCCAAGCAGCCTCACACTGCCAAAGTCAAGGTCTAAATGAAACAGTACAAC
The DNA here is from genome assembly GCF_018350195.1 of Panthera tigris. Taxonomy (NCBI): domain Eukaryota; kingdom Metazoa; phylum Chordata; class Mammalia; order Carnivora; family Felidae; genus Panthera; species Panthera tigris. The sequence goes on along the minus strand of NC_056669.1, from coordinate 68,218,344 downwards.
CTGATAGTATTTTTCACAGTTTTAGAAACGAACTTATTTTCATTGCCAAAGAAGTACTACAAGAGTTGGGGATAAATGTCTTTAGACTTGAGATAAACGTGAGTAGAATAGACTGATGCTTATAATGAAAAATAGTTCTTTACCTTTGTATTTATTTGCGAGTGGTACTTGTTTATTTTTGCAGTTATTTGGGGGTAGAGTGGAGGACTGATATTCTCCCCTAATGGAAGCTGCACAACCCCACAGGCATTCAGAGAATGTTCGTTACACAAATAGATCAACAAATGAATGCTTTGTGAGAGCAAGCTTCAGACATGTCCTCTTGATTCAACTTATGTAAAATCCTAAACTAGCAACTAACATGAGCCCTTTAGTTTAACTTAGAAGCTGTGTGAGACTGGCTATAAAATACGACCCGGAGCTGGGGCTTTATGTCTCGTTCAGAGTCCTAACTTGTTCAGCTTTGATCACAAGTATACTTTTATGGGACAGAAGAAGCTGTTTTCGCCATAATCCTACCCGTACTGCATAAAGAAACTGTCTTTAAAATGTACAATATTTTACACTTTGACGGTCTTAGAACATTCTTTATTGTGAATAGGAATGGAATTGTTCAAAATAATTCAACAGCTACAATATTTGTGTCATTTTGGAAATGTCCATTGAAATGGTTTTACATGCTGGTAAAACTAAAAGCTGGCGTAAGTAAAAGGCTGTTAGGTATGAGCATGTGTTTCAACCTGGCCACGTAAGACTCAGCCTTCCACTCCAGAACATAGTCTTTGAAAGAGAAAATGAACAAATTGCCTTTCTCATCTATTAACAGAAAGAAGGTGTTTCTTGGCCCCCCCTCAGGAGGATCTTTCTTTTAGATGAAAATAGAACAAATCAAAATAAGTGGCAATAAATTCTTTTGTATCAAAACAATCCAGACACCACACAGGTAAGCATCACGTTAAACATATGCAAGTCGCAAGTAGCATGCTTTCATAGAACTGACAGAAAACACTGGGTTTGAATACTTCTAAATATTCTAGAATAAAAACAGAAGTTCTAGATCTTTTTCTTTAAATGAATTAAAATTCCTGAGTATCCAGAGTCTTATTTTAAATGCCTGAAGGCCGAAAATATTATTTTAACTATCTCCATAAATCTTTAATACTATACAACTAGCTCACTGCCCCAAACATCTGGGTTACTTATATGTTAAATAGCTTATATACCGATACACCCTAGTGCCAATAGACCTTCTCCAAGTTATAATACAGGAAAATCAGAATTGTGAGGAAACTGTATTAGCAATTTCCACCAAATATATAAATAAATAAGAAGAGGTAAATAGCCATAAATGGCATAGTTTTGACAGCTAGATAGATGCCTGCACATATTCCCCAATAGAATTCAGGCACTAGAAGATTTGACTCTTTTTTTTAAAAAGGGGAAAGGAAGAAGAAGGAAGGAAAAAAGAATTACAACCTTCGGAATTTGGTCTGCCATGGAAAGGTTGCATTTTAATACCACCCAAAACATTGGCGCGCTTGAGAAATCCAGTTACATTTCTGATTTCTGGCTTATCAGCTGGCCAGATTGGTGCACATAGACAGCATCTCACACAGCAGTGGTTCATGGTCAACATGAACTGAGGAGAGTTAGGTCTCAAGAGCCAACTGTTGCAAAGCACCTATTGTTCAATGACACATTTACACACTTGCAGAAATGAGAGAGGCCAAACATATAACAAAGAGTTCCTCAGTCTGTCTCTTGTCAGCAACAGGCTGACTCTTCAAAGAATCCCATTGACTGTAAACAATCAAATACTTTATGACAACAGATCACTATTTAAAATCTTTTCTTTGGTTCCCATATGAACCATCAAAACGACCCAGGAATCTCCTGTCAGTGCACAAATTCCATCTCCTGGCTTTCTTTTCACATTGAAAATGTCACTTAAAAAAAAAAAAAAAAATCCATGACCCAGTTTGGGATTTGATCACTGCCTTTGGTAAATGGGGTCGCTGCACTCAGCTCTAGGGTGAAGTCAGAAGTGGTTTTGTCCTTGTCCTGTGGAGTTCCCAGGGAGTCCCTGGAGAGAGCGCTGGAGACACTTCTCTTTGGACCTGAGAAGGCTGTCACCGGGAAGCCTTCTTCACCTTGGATCACGAGTGTGTGTGTTTTCAGTGCCATTACCAACGGTTATAAAAATGCACTGGAAAATGATTCATTTTCGAGAAACACTTTTCACTGTGTTCCAGGGCCAGTAAGGAGAGGACTCTGAGAACAAAAGCTTTTCTAAGCCTGCAGTATTTGGTGAACACTGATAGTCTTGCCAGTATGAAGTTAAAGTTTGATTTCCTTCTCTCTCTCTTTTTTTAAAATGAAATTAAGGCTCAAATGTTGTATTAAACTCTCATTTCTTATGTATATTATATTAAGGCTTATAAATACAACTGGTAAATTAAATTCACCCTGGATTGAATTAACACCTGCTATATGAGTTATTTGCTTTATGTAATCCGTAATCTCAAGGTTTCTCCTCTTTCTCTGGAAACACAATTTTTAAATATTAACCTAATCTTTAAACTGTGGCTGCTTCTTTCTGACATTTGGAAACTGGTCATCCATGAAAAAAAAAAAAAGGGCAAATATGGATATATTAATGAAAAGGCAGCTTTGTAAAAATCTTAAGATGTGTAACTCAATGAATTGGGGAGATAAATGATAAAAACAGCAGGAAAGTCGATCCCTGTGTCACTTTCCAGGGAAAACAATGCTGGTCATCTGCCAAGGTCACTTCCAATGTGAGACATGCCAAAGTGACTGCCAATTCCCTAACCATCTTTGTATATTCGTCATTATAATCTCTGGAAGGGTCTTGGGCAGCTGTACTCCATATGGGAGAATTTTAAGAAGAAATTGCAATAGGGCATCACTTAAGTTCCACGTATGGCAAATCCTGCCAAAGGAACCGTGAGTGAGTGAGGTGTGCCCGGCCTGATCCTCAGCCAGCATCCAGGGCCAGCGCCTTGGGCTGCTCACGTCCTACTCAGCTGACAGCCCCTGGAGAATATGAAGCTTTCAAAGTGCTGGTCTTCAGCCTTTTCTTTTATGCGCTGTTCCTCTAAGGAGTCCACGAGTCTGTCCCTTTGTTCAATTACTTGCATCATCTCGCTGAGTATTTCTTGCTCCTCGTTCAGATCGCTCTCATCTTTCTGGCTCTCTAAAAAACAAAAAAACGGCAAGCATTGGGCCTCAGGTAACATTCAGGCCGAGGGAGAGATCTTGGCACGGGCATTCTTGATTGTTTCGGACTTGTTCTGCCTTCTAATTTCCATGGAGAAAACAAGGAAATGAATTTAACACCAGGGAACTCTCTCGCAGCCACAGATTAGCAAGGAGGGTGCTTTGTGCTGCAGTCAGCTCAGTTTTCATCTTGAGAGTATATACAAAGCAAACAGGGGGAAATCCCTTTGTAAGGAAAAGAATATCAGCCAGGCCCCACAGAGTTCTTCAGCCTCCCCTCCCCTGCAAGAAAAAAAAGAAACCAACGGAACAACAAGAAGGCTGTTTTCCCTAAACATGTCTGAACTACAACAAAGGAATCTATGAGAAAAGTTTCTAAACAAACCATCTGCATCAGGGGCTAGGACTTCAAAGATGAGGATCCTTTTTTTCTTTTTCTTTTTCTTTTTTTTTTTTGTAGTTAATGACAAATTGCAGCCCTTTGAGGAGAGACCAGGCAGAAGCAAAATAAGGCTCTGGTTGGCCAATGGGATGGTGTCTCCAGACTGTGAACGTGTTTTCTCTTTTGTCTTAAGAGTACAAGAACTCCTTCCTAATTGGCCTGACACATCCCATTGCCCCGGGGGACATAAGATTGCTACAAAAGGAAGGGAAGGGATAAGAAACAGGTAGTAATGATTTTCTGACAATCAAAATAGATTTTAAGGCAGATTTAAGTCTTGTCAACCAGATTGTTGCCTTGGGAGACGACTTTATAAATACCTGAGCCCGTTCTCTTTAACATGCCAGGGACTAGGTGGTGAGCCTGATCCTGGAGCAAAGAAGGGCCACTGTTTCTCACATGAGTCTTAGTTCAGAGGATGGGGTCAGGAAGAAGGCATATATGACAAAAGGGAAATAGAGAAACACCATTCCCTCGGTACTTCGTGTTTTATGGGCAAGAGACGATTAGAAGCAGAGGGTTAGCTCTAGCCTCTCTGTTCTGGGCCAGGAAACATCATACCATTTAATGGGAACACCAGGGGCTCAAGGATTCTTACCCAGCCCCTTGTTTGGAATTCTGGGAAGAAGCCAGCTGGAAGGGTGCCTTCTGCATAAACATAGGGCAGTATATGGTGGCTGGGCAGAGAAGGGTCTGAGTGTGGCTCCCCAGATCTCAATCTGCTGTGTGTGGCAGCCGTGGGGCTTAAGAGTGCCCGCCAGCCCTAGAGCTACCAAAGGTAGCTGGCCAGTGAGCCTCCCAGAGGGCTCCCCCGCGATGAGGAGTGACGTGGTCCCACGGTGGAGTCTGTCTGGACAAGCTGAATGGAGGATGTGCTGAGGTGTGCCTGAGAAAGCCAGGGACTGCCACCAGGCTCCAGGCATGCTGAGGAGTGGCCAGGCTATGGACGATGCCAGCCATACACCTCAGCTTGCAAATGCCAGCAGAGAGAGTGGCAGCCGGATGATGGGACACAGCTGGGTGGGGACTCAGTGAATGAGAGCAACCAACCCAGATACCTACTGCTTCGAAGTCACAAAACCTGCCTCTCCCTACTACCCGTCCTTAGGGAGGAAAGCAGAAGGAAAAGCTGGCCATCTCCAAGGCTGAACATTTTCATCCCAAAGAGACTAAGCATTTCTACAGGGATTGTTAAACTTATTGCATCAGACCGAGTCTACTAGAGAGGGATAAATAAAGTTCTTTTTTCTTTTTTTTTTCCCTCTCTTGCTAACTAGTGGGCTAGAGCTTTTATGGAAGATCGGCTAAGGGGAATGAAGAAATGTATGATCCTCACTCCTTAGTAAAACTTAAAAAAAAAAAAAAAGGTTCAAAGGTGGCTAATGGGGACTGTTGGTGGTTTTTATTTTACCATCCAGAAACAGAGCAAACTGAAATTTTTATTTGATGTATAAATCAGATATTATGCTCTATGGTTTTTTCTTTTTAATTAATTTATTTTTTAATGAACTTATTTAAATCCAGGTTAGTGTAGTATTGGTTTCAGAAGTAGAATATAGTGATTCGTCACTTACATATAATACCCAGTGCTCATCCCAACAGGTGCCCTCCTTAATGCCCATCACCCATTTAGCCCATCCCCCCGACCTCCCCTCCAGCAACTCTCAGTTTGTTCTCTGTATTTAAGAGTCTCTTATGGTTTTTATCTGTTTTTATCTTATTTTGCCTTCCCTTCCCCTATGTTCATCTGTTGCGTTTCTTAAATTCCACCTATTAGTGAAATCATATGATTTCTGTCTTTCTCTGACTGACCTATTTTGCTTAGCATAAATAATACACTCCAGTTCCATCCACGTTGTTGGGCTAGATGGGTGATGGGCACTAAGGAGGGCACTTGCTGGGATGAGCACTGGGTATTATATGTAAGTGACGAATCACCACATTCTACTCCTGAACTATTTTTACACTATATGTTAACTAACTTGGATTTAAATAAAATTAAAAAAAAAAAAACCAAAACCCTGCTATACTTAGTACTTCTTGTTCTCCAGTCCCTGGTCCAGAGCGGTTTTCTTCCTGTGCAAACCTGATGCCGCACTCTCTCAACCCCTCTGTCTTTCTTTCCCTTTGTCTCTCCATGGAAAGGGTTCCCTCTCTTCTGTGGCACTGCTGTTTCTCTCTCCCCAAGTTCATGTCCATGCACCTTGTACCTGGCACGCTGTCTCCCTCCAATCATGGAGATCCTTCTGACACTCCATAGATCAATTTCCTGGTTGTTCCAAATCATCTGACCTCAACATAGCTGTGTTTGAGGGAGGAAGAAAACCCAGAGCACCCTGACTTCTCACCCATCTTACTCCTACTCCTTCTATGATCTGTTAATCTGGGTATATTCCATGTCGTTGCTCCTTATTTGATAATCAACACAGAAAAATAAAACATTCCTCCCTCAATGTTGGCTTGTCATCAACGGACTCATGCGAGCCCTCTGACAAATAAAAATGACTTTTATCTGTTCTATACAGTGCAGCCCTAGAAAGATTTTGCTAGAAATAGAATTTTTTGTTGCTATAAAGAAAGTCCACAAGTCATTACTACATGGGAAGGAATAGGAGACCCTCTTTGGTAGTCTGTGCCTGAACCTTAGTCCTCTCACTACTTACCTCGAACATACTTTTTAAGTTCCGAGACTCAGTTTTCTAAACTGTAAAATGGGGATAAAATGCCTAAGTAAAAACAATCATAAAGATGACGTCTAATATGTCAGGTGCTTGCCCTGTACCAGGCAACCCCATAGTTAAGTATGTTTGGTCCATGAGGTGTAAAGAAATTGTTGAACTTGTCCTTTTAGACCTAGGCCTAAGTATAGGAAAGCCATGCGTGGATCTGGTCCCATGAACACAAAATGGTGTCTTACTGGGCTGGAACCAATGAATGCATAAATCAGTATAGCATGTGAATTGAATTTATGTCAGCTTTCCCTCCTTTATGGTGGAAATTATTTTCTCATTTGTGTTGACCTGGTCCGGCCTGTGCTGGGAAGGGTGTTTCCTGTACATCTATGGTGCCTGGCAGAACTAGGCCCGCCTTCCTTGGTGTTCCCAAAGCATCTCTGTCCTGGCCTTCATCTCATTGTACTACAAACACCAGTTTGCATGTTGGCCTCCCCGGTGAGACCACAAGGCAGGGGTGCTCTTCTTCTATTGCCAGGGCCCCCTAGACTCTCAGCAAATACTTCTTAACTGAATAAATGGGAAAGCCAATGAGTGATTTTGCTCTGTTAGCTCATGGGATGGAGTAAACTGCTGCCCTCATAGCCCAGGTGAACAAAGCCAGAATCGACTTGCTGGGCGGGTGGTGAGTTTCCACCCGTCCAGCCTCCCGTTCTGCCTCCAGGCTGCTTGCACAAGACAGGAAGAGCGTCCCACTCTGGGATTTGCAGGGTGCTCTGTGCAAGTGCCTCTCGGGGGAAAAATGTCTTTAACAAGGGCCCCCAAACATGTCATCGTACTCACCCTCCTTGAGCATTTTTTCTCTTAATGTCTGTTCCAGTCTGCTTTGATGATCTTCCAGTTCTAATTCTTGGGCCCTGGAGATGAGAAAATGTTCAGACCTTGTAAAAACTGACGATCTGCCTAGAAACAGAAGCTCACTGACTACAGCTACTGTCTTCTTTTTTTTTTTTTTTTTTTTTTCTCATTAAAACTGAGGTCTTGGAATATCTCTAAACGGAAAGTTCTGCTACTGCTGGGTCACTGAAGGAGCCCAGAAGGACTGCTGGGATATGCTGAACTGGAAAGACCATGGAGCCGCTGAAGGTTGTGATGTGATCTCAGTGGGTGTTTGGAAGGCCACTCAGGCCGCCCTTTGGGGATGCATCATCAAGAAACGACTAGTATAATCCAGGAGAGAAGCAATGACAATCTGAAAATCTTTTCTCTTTTAGGGGCAAAGGGACTTCAAGTATCACCTCTAACAACTCCCAAATCCCTGATTGTGATAAAGAGCAAAACAAGGAAGAGGAGGCAGGAGAGAGCCATTGTGTCCATGTGGAGGCAATAAAATTCAGACGCTGTCCATCTGGTTGTAGGAGATGTGGAAAGAGGGATCAGGGACGCTTGGGGTCTCTGTGTTTCCACCAATAGGAGCAGCAAAGTCAAGAAGAGAAGTTAGTTCTTGGTAAAGGTCAGTTTGGAACTTCTCAACCTTTCAACGCCTGGGGCTATTCCATGTGTATCCCTCGTGTATGCAAGGCACCCACATGCTAGGCCATGTGTAATGTGGAGGTTCCCCAGAGCTTTGGGAACCCAACTCTGGAGTTCTCAGGAGAATGAGGACCACAAACAGAGGTCACAGGGATCAGAGAGGGTGGGTGAAGTCATGTGATCCCTCAGAGGAAGACTACAGAGAAAGAAAAATTTGAAGACAACGAGGTTGGAAATGCCCACATTTGGAAGTCAAACAAAAGAGATGTCACCAGGGAGGAAGCAATCAAAACTTTGAGAAGCAATTAAAACAAGAAATTCAGCATCACAGAAACCAGGAGGAGAAAGTTTTGAGAGAGAAGAGAGAGGTCGAGGGGATTCATTGCTACAGAGACATTGAAGAGGGTGAGGGCTGAGAATAGGCCCCTGGGTTTGACATCATGGGGCCTTCACTTGCACCCTACCCACGGCGTGCATGGGTATCTGCTACACTTTGCTATGCCCTGTCGTTGCTGCCTTTATTTTTACTACTACTTGGGTCAAGGTCCCTGCCATGTTCAATATTCTGCCTTTTGTTATTGACCCTGAACTTCTCTTGGCCCGCTCTGATAGCCAATGGAAGTGTACCACTCAAGCCTTCCTTTAAGAGAGAACTTTCTGGGCAGAATACAGCAAGCTGACTGCTGAGGCAGAATCCACTCAGTGTCATGTTGTGGCCACACTGTCCCCAGGCAGCTCCCAGCCAATGTCAGAGCACAGCGGTGGTACTGGAGTTGGACTCCTCTGATGGCATCTCAGCTCTGGTTCTCCCTGTGGCCTGGCTAAGATGTTCTCAGGGCTACAGGGCCATCTCAGGTTCCTCTGTTCAATTCCCTTTCCTCACCTTCTCCTTTCACAGGTATCAGGACCAAAGAGGGTCTGTAGACTTGCCTCTTACTCCCCCTCCTATTTCCCTTTATCCCAGTACATTTCTTGGACTTCCAATCTTGTCTTGGTATCTGCTTTCCCAAAGCACCCAAGTCAGTTACCCAAGATGGTTCTCTCTGTTCAACCAGGTCTTTTCTCTAAACTAAAACCTATCCTTTAGCAGCTTAAACCATTCCTGCTTTTGTCTAGCTCACCTGCCTGAGCTTCCCTCTGGCCTCTTTTGGAGCCGAAGGTTCCCCCTGGCAGCAGACTAACTAGGGAAGCTGGTCACTAAGCAGTAACAGCAGCCGTCATTGACTTTCAGACTCTCACAGGTAGAGCCCATGCACCGAATGCTCCTTCTACAAACTTCCATGGAGCTTTTGCCATGTTTTCTTATTGCTAGCATGCTATGTGTTAGCACGTCTTTCTCCCCTAAAATCATGAGATCCTCGAAAATAGGGACTGTGGTGTCACTCATTTTTATTTCCATATTACCCAGCAGTTCCTGGCACACAGAATGTGTTGGATACATTTTTGTTGAATGAACTTTGTACTTCAGATCTGGTCTACAGGCAGACGGTATGATTGGGGAAAAAAGGCTTTGCAGTCAGGCGGGCATGGATAAGTGTTGCTCTGAGTCTCAGCATGTGTATCAACTTAAAAAATAGTGACAGAAAAAAATAGTTACTAAGGAGGATGCTTTCTTCCCGGACTTTCCTTGCATGTCCCTGAAGCTCAATGAGTAGAACTCTTAGTCTCCTTCCCCAGTCTCCACTCCTACTCACTCTCAACCTGGGAGAGGTAAATCTGGGAAGAGACTAGGTGAACTTAGCTCACACCCTTTTTCTCCTGGGACTAGCCTGCCTGCAGCAGACCTGTGTTCTTGATTACTCTGAGCCTTGCCATAGGTCTATGGCAAGATTTCCCAATCTTGATGCTATGGGCATTTTACTTCAATAGTTGGTGGGGGGAGACAGGGCATCCTGTGCATTGTGGGATGTTAAGTACCACTCTTGGCCTCTACTCACTAGACACAGGTAGCACCTCCTAGGTATGGCAACCAAAAATGCCTCCAGACATTGTTGAATATCCTCGGGGGGGGGGGGGCAAAATTGCCCCCAGTTGAGATACATTGGTCTAGGGTAAAAGTCTTGCCCCCAAGAAGCAAGTGGGTCCATTACTTTCTGTAACTACATAGATGAGTATGTCTAATTCTGGGGTCTGGTTAGTGCAGTGGGTTGAATGGTTACCCCCAAAAGATATGTCCACACGCTGAGTGACCTTCAACTCTTTCAGAGTACGATGACATCCACCTCTACTTTCTGGTTCTCCCACCAGGCTGCTCTCTTATTCAGAGAGGACAGCCAGGGAGGTCTCAGTCCTTGTATGTTAAAGCCACAAGGAAGTGGCCAGGCAGATCTCCCCAGCCTCTTCCCAGACATAAGCTTCCCTATTGCAGGTGTGTGACTGCAGGTGGCCCCCCTCCCCCACTGGTCTCGGGGACAAGGATGGATTGAAAATACCTTATCCAAATGCCCTCTAGCTCCAGACCCATCACTTGAGGTCTGTTTTAGCCATAGGACTCCACAGAGGGAACAGACAACTGAAGATTCTCTGCACTAATGCCAGCATGATATGCAAGGCACCAAATATCAATTTGCCTCAATCACGATTCTGTATGCACAAGGAGAAAAATTCCTGGGACTTCAACCTGGGAGGGTGAGCCACCCCACTCCCACCTCCTTTGCTTTTAGGACTCGCTGTTATCTGTGTTGCCTTACTTACATGATCAGTAGCTCCGACTCATATCGCATTAATTTATTCTTCTCCAGAACCAGCTTAAACCATTCCTGCAAAAGCTGTGCTTCATCTTGTGTGCCTGAATCTGCTTAAGAAATCAGCGGCAAATGGGTTAGATTGGCATTTTTCTCCCCATGATCAACCTGCTTAGAAGCTACTTTGGTGGGCCATGTTTGTAGCAGAAAAAGTCTCAACAGGCAGCAGCCCCCCTGATGGCCTGTTGATGCCTCAGGTTGCAGGCGTGAAAAATAAAACCCACCTGTGCATGCTCTGGGGGCCGTCCTCTTGGACATTTAGGGCATGAATACTTCAGCTCCAAGGTTCATATAATCTCGATAATGTCCTGCCATAAATGAAACTTCTCCTGTCTACTGGTAAAACTTCTGTATGTTTTAACAAAAATTGTTTTAATATTTATTTCTTTTTGAGCAGGGGAGGGGCAAAGAGAGAGAGGACCCAGAATCTGAAGCAGGCTCCAGGCTCTGAGCTGTCAGCACAGGGCCTGACGCAGGGCTCGAACTCACAGACCGTGAGATCATGACCTGAGCTGAAGTTGGACGCTTAACCTACTAAGCCACTCAGGGGCCCCAAACTTCTGTATGTTGATGCATCAAAATCTCCACCAAAGAAAACCCTAGTAACTCTGCTGGTTACTATCTCTTCCTCCTTCTCCTTCCCCAAATCCAATGATTACTGGGTGCTCAGGTGAGGTGTGGCTCCCTTCATGGGGCAGAGAAGCTCACACCACATTTAATTATAGAGGAGTGGTGACTGGCATCTTAATTTTTTACACAAAGAAAAGCCAAATGATGGGGAAAAAAGTTACTAGTTTTGAGTCTCACTGGGAAAGTTCTATTCATATCTTCTTATAACTTAGGTTATGACCTTTATTTTATTTTTTTTAATGTCGATTTGAGAGAGAGAGAGAGAGAGAGAGAGAGGGAGAGAGAGAGAGGGGGAGGGAGGGAGAGAGAATGAGTAGGGGAGGGGCAGAGAGGAAGGAGAAACAGAATCTGAAGCAAGATCCAGGCTCTGAGCTGTCAGCACAGAGCCTGATGTGGGGCTCGAACCCACGAACCGCGAGATCATGACCTGAGCCAAAGTCGGTCGCTTAACCAACTGAGCCACCCAGGCACCCCTAGATTATGACCTTTATTAAACATAAGAATTACCATGAGAAAAACTGATGCTGCTTTTGGATGCACAATGTTAGATGTCAAATGTTTACATAATAAAATGCTAAAAATCTAAGCATATTTGAGAAGCAGGAACATGGAGATGGTTTTTTAGTATTTCACCCTGAAATGAGAACACAGGCTGTATTGTGGCTCATGGCCATTCTAGAAGGATTTATACTGGAGTATCCCATAGGCAGAGGGGAAAATAGTGCAGACAAAACATATGTGTGACCTTGAGCCTTTGCTTCTTAATTGGTTAAAATGAACAATAAGACACACAAGGAGGGGCGCCTGGGTGGCTCAATCGGTTCAGCGTCCAACTTTGGCTCAAGTCATGATCTCCCGATTTGTGGGCTCGAGCCCTGTGTCAGGCTCTGTGCTGACTGCTCAGAGCCTGGAGCCTGCTTCGGATTCTGTGTCTCTCTCTCTCTCTCTGCCCCTCTTCCACTGTCTCTCTCTCTCTCTCTCCCTCTCTCTCTCAAGAATAAACATTAAAAAAAATATTTTAAAAAGACACACAAATAATAGAGTAGTGAGAAGCTACTATTTATTATGCCATATTATGACTGATGATTACATGCCAGTCAGTGGGCTCTGTGCATTATATGGGACATCTCATTTATTTTTTTATTTTTTTAATGTTTTTTAATTTATTTTTGAGAGAGAGACAGAAAGGAAGCGGAGGAGGGGCAGAGAGAGAGAGAGAGAGAGGAGACACAGAATCCAAAGCAGGCTTCAGGCTCTGAGCTGTCAGCACGGCGCCCAACGTGGGGCTCAAACCCACAAACTGCGAGATCACAACCTGAGCTGAAGCCAGGTACCCAACTGACTGAGCCACCCAGGAACCTCAATATATGGGACATCTCATTTAAACCTCATAAGAAACTCACCAGTAGATTCTTTTATAATCACCACTTGATAGCTGGAGAAAACAGAGGTCTAAAAGCTCAATTTTCCCAAGCTCACAGTTATTACGTGGCAGGACCAGGGCTTGAACCCTAGTGAGCTTTGTCCTGAGCTTTTCACTTCTTTGTATCACTCCCCACTCCCCCTCACTCCTTCCCTCCTTCTCATAGGCTTGTAGGGCAAGTAACACGCCTGACACGTTGCCCTGCTTGTAACAAGTCATTCATAAAAATGAGTTCCCTTTCCTCCCTGTCTTCTTAACCACCTTTTTGTTGATATGGACATTTGGGTCCGGAGAGATTCATGTGTGATGCACCAAATTACACAATTTAGGGGAAATTGGTACCACAAGGCAGATCTAGACTTCTGATGAATGCATCCATTTGTCCCTTCATGCATAAATTCATTTGCTCATCCAATAACACCTACTTATTGAATAGGTATTGGGTAGTGCTTTGGGTAATGGGGATACAGTGACAGACAATGCTACATGTGATGAGAAATTTGGAGATAGTAAAGCATAAGGCCTGCCATCTCTCTTTATTATTTTTTCTAGAGAATCTTCTGGAGCAGATGGATTTAAAGAGCCAGAATAAAATAGAACATTAGAAAACTCTTAACCACAACTAAGCAGCATAAAAGCACTCTGGGAATATAGAGAGGGGAGGGTTTTCCCGGTCAGGATGTGAGGTTGGCTTTCCAAGAAGTGTGGTGCTTGAACCGGGGTGTTGAAGAATGGATAACACTTGGAGAGGAACTAATGAGGATGGGAGAGGACATTTCCAAGAAGACACAATGTCAGCAAAGACAAGGGGATGGAACAGAAAGTGGTAGAGACAGAGATCAGGCAGGCCTAAAGGGGCATGGTGGGGCGGAGGGTGAGGTCTGGGAGTGTATGAGGATCTTGTCCTAGAGGTCCCTGAACGTCATGCTAAGACTCTTGTACTTTATGCTGTAGAACACAAAAGGACACTAAAAGTGGTTGAGTAGGATGATCTAAGTGAAGTTTTAATCAGGAAGGATTAAAAGGGGGGCGGGGAGAGAAATAGCCAAACGTTATTCTTCCTTAGGTTTCTTGGATGACAGGCAACTGGGACCTTGCAGTTCAGTGGGGAAGGCCAACACCGCACAGCCAAATAGAAGATAATGTGCTCCTTGCTATGGTCACACAGACAGGAATGAAAGAATAAGGTATATAGACCAGAGATCATCTATAGCATAAAAGTTACTTTACACTTGGGATCAAACTTCCACTCTTGCACCTCCTACCATGTGGGCTAAGAACACATACTGTAGCCTCCCTGAGCCTCAGTCTCCTCATCTGTTATGAAAATACAGTGGGATTGACTGTGTACACAATAGACCTTAACCCAGCCCTGGTACGCAGTTTAAGTTCAATAAATGGTAATGGTCATTATTCAAATCATATGACATAAGCGATGAAAGAACCTTCACGGGTAATCTGTTCCGGGGATTCCCTCTACCTCCTTCCCTCTCCAGCCTCTGTGATAACTCTCCATGTGATGGTGGAAATCCCTGCGGGGCTCTGTACTCCAAGTATAGAAAACTTCTTTCCATTGGCCTTTGATGGGCTGGCCGCCAGCTGCCAAGTCCAGTTTTGCCTCCATGGGAAAACAGAGAACACTTAACACTCAGAAGGCATTCAGAGTGTTCTTTTGTCAGAGTCAACACCCCTAGGTCATTTGTCATTGTGTCACAAGAGGGCTGCCCACCTCCACTTGCCCTCTGGTGTTCCAGGATGCAACCTGAAGACAGTCCAGAATCAAACAAAATACCAACAGTTCAGAGGGGAGAGATCTTCTTGCACCTTTGTCTGAGCCCTGGGGTTGCTGAGGTCTTTTGGCAGCTGTGTCTTCACCGGGCTCTTCCTACCTTGCAAACGAGCGTGGCCTTTCCACACGAGTGTTGGTGAAGTCTGACGACTTCATGCTCTGTTTGTGCAACTCAGCCTTTCCTTAACCTAATGCAAGACTGTATATGTATCTTGTTAACTATCATCTTGTTTATTTTGTTCCATCATGGGGAAATCTTTCGAATATTTCCTCCAGCGACACAGTTCTAGCTTTGGGGTTTCTGCAGTATTGATAAATGGGCATCCTGGACCTTTATGCAATATTGAAAACCAAAATGTCAGATGGGACTGGACCAAGAACAGAGCCATCTGGCCCATCATTAGGGACCCTGCTCAGGCTTTGGGTGAGGCTGTTCTACAGACTCTAAATGCACTCTATTACCCAGCACACATTTCTATATTTTGTCCATGAGGCTGTTACAGGAAGCCTCGGTAAAATAATTTCCTGAAATCAAGCTTCACAACGTCTGCCATGTCCACTGGCACTACAAACCTCACAGCTCCACCCAGAAAAGGAAATGACATTTGTTGTTCACAGCTTCTCAGTAAACACCAGTGGCTTCTCATAATCACTAAGTTTCTTTCTAAATATTCACAGTTTCTTTAATAATCCTTCCTAGAATCTTGACAAGGATCAGAATTCCTCTTTCTTTCCCGTGTGAAGTGAAACACAGAAAATAGACTGGCCTTTAGTCTTTGGTTCTGGAATTCGCCATGAGTTTTCAAAGACTGAGGTTATATCTAGCCATGTTGAAATAACTGGTTAATTTGGTTCATTCAACAAATTCTGGTTGAGGAACGCCACACCCAACAAGACTAGTATACGTGCCATCGTTCTCCGTGAAAGAAAGCTAAATTCATTGCTCTCTCATTTTTCTCACCTAGATTTCTCTTTCAGATTCAACTCCCTCTTCTAGATGTGTTTAACATTTCTAGATGGAGGACTATTTTCCTTGATAAAGAAAACATAAATGCTGAGAGTTGGAAAAGAGTTGTCTTTTTTCATCCTGTAACATTACACCATCTGCCTGGGTCTCTCCTTTCCTTGTTCTCAATCCAAAAGAAACAGCTTTAAAGGCACTATTTTGCTGTCTTTAGAGTATCCTTTTTTTTTTTTTCAGAGTGAGCCTCTTTGCTGCATGATACCCACTTTAATCCTACATTACATGCGCCCTTTTTAATCTCTCTTATGTGACCTTCTAAAATGTGGTCCATGAGAGAGTAACCTGTGCAGCCACACTGACTTCTATTGGCACAATACTCAATAAACATGAGTTGAATGGAATCATTCCATTCAATTTCCTTTCTTTCAATGGAATAATTTACAACAATTTTTTTTTTTAGAATCTGCCTTTCCTCAAGAGTCAAAATCACTTTGGGGGATCTTTGAACATACCGTAATTGACCCATTTTCCTGTTGATTGCTGTCTAAGTCCCTCTCCATGTTTTGCTCTGGAATACACACTGACGAATAAAATTCCTTAGTATGGTATGCAAATGGTCAGTTTCACAGAAAACAGAAAGCCAAAGCATTTTCCAAAGAGCTATGACTGTTTACACTCCCACTAACATTGAATAAAAGTACCCCTTGTTTCTTAACCTTGCCACATACTTAGTATTATCAAGTTTTATAAATTTTGGTAATTTAATAGTTTGAAAGAGTTTCTCATTGTATTTGCATTTTCCTGATTACTAATGAGCATGATATGTTTTTATTATTTGCCTATTTTTATAAAGGCAAACATTTGCTTTCCTATTTCTTATTGATTTTTAAGGGTTCTTCACATATTCTGGAATACTGATTCTTTTTTGGTTATATTTGTTGCAAATGTATTTTCTGAATTAGTGGCTTATCTTTTCCCTTATAGTGTCTACAGACTACCAGCTTGAGGTCAAAAAGATTCTTCTTAACTTTTCAAGTTTCATTTTTCATATTAAAATCTTTGGGGGCACCTGGGTGGCTCAGTCGGCTCAGGTCACTATCTCACAGTTTGTGGGTTCGAGCCCTGTGTCAGGCTCTGTGCTGACAGCTCAGAGCCTGGAGCCTGCTTCAGATTCTGTGTCTCCCTCTCTCTCTGCCCCTCCCCCACTTGCTCTGTCTCTGTCTCTCTCTCTCTCTCTCTAAAATAAACATTAAAAAATTAACTAAAATTAATTTTAAAAACTTTAATCTTTATGAAATTGGTTTGTTTGGATGATGTAAGGCTCAATTTTTTTCCTCTGTTGAAAATTACTTGTCTGAGAATCACTTATTTCTATATATCTGCATGCTACTGTAGGCTTAAATCAGGTTTTTGTATATGTGAAATTATGTTTGAGTCTCTTGGTCGTTTTCAGTGAAGGATTAAAATTGGCTCCATAAAGGTTGTATACATTTTTTGTTTGATTTACTCCTAGGTGCCATATGTTTTTATGCTAATGTAAGGGCATCTTTTTTCTTTCATTTTTTAATTGCTTTATGCTGAGATCTAGGAATGCAATTGCTTTTTCTATTTTAAGCTTATACCCAATCACTGTCATATAGGCTCTTCTTATTTTTAATAATTTATTTGTGCAATTTGGGATGCTTTTCACATGGATGATTCTATCATCGAGAAACAACACAAATTTGTTTCTTCCTTTCCAAACCTTATGCCATTTTTTCCTTGTCTTACTGCACTGGCTAGGGTTCCCTGTACAATGTTGAATATAAGAGGTAATGGTAGGCCTTCTTCTGTTATTTCTGATTTTTAAAGAAATGCTACTAATATTTTACCATCCGACAGTGATATTTGCTGCAGCATCTTGGAAGATATTCTTCAAACTAAGAACATTCTATCCTGTTCTAATCCTTTTTTGTTGAAAGTTTTTGTCCCAAGTGTTGAGTTTTGTCAAATGATATTTTCTTCTTATACTGAAAAGACCATATGGTTTCCCTCTTTCATTTCTTAATGTGGTGATTAAATCACCCTTAGATTGCCAAATTTTAAAATTAATTGCATTGCATTAAATATTCATTATATTCTTTTATTTTTTGGGGAATCTGCTATATCTGTGGTTCTGTTTGCCCTTCTCATTCTTAATTTATTTATTTCTATCTTCTGTTTTATTTTATGTTTTCAAGAGCAAGCAAGGGGGGGGGGAGGGGCAGAGGGAGAGGGAGAAGCCCAAGCAGGCTCTGCGTTGTCACCACGGAGCCCAGTGTGGGGCTTGATGTCACCACCCTGGGATCATGACCTGAGCTGAAACCAAGAGTTGGATGCTCAACGGACTGAGCCTGCCAGGCACCTCTATTCTATTTTTAAAAATCAATTTAATATCATTGCTTCTAGTTTTTCATTAGTCTTTTCAAAGAACCAACATTTGGCTTGCTTGATCCTCTCCATGTTGTTATGACTCTCTATTTCATTTACTTCTGCTTATTATCTTCTTTATTAGGCTTCCTTTTCTTTTTTTAAATTAAGTTGGACACTTAACTCATTAATTTTCAGCCTTTCTTCTTTTCTAAAAGGAGTATTTAGGGCAATACCTCTCCACACCACTTTCACTGCACCTCTGAGTTTTGATCTACTGGTTTTCCTTTTCATATTTAGTACATTTTAAATTTCCACGTATTTTTAGAAATGTCCATTTGATTTTTTTCTTTGATCCATGAGAAATTTCTCTTTTAACTTCCTAGATGCATGGTTTGAAAAAAATATTTGTTGGCTATTGACTTATAAATTAAGTACATTGTACTTTAGAATGTGGTCTGTATAGGGGCATCTGGGTGGCTTAGTTGGTTGGGAGTTCGACTTCAGCTCAGGTCATGATCTCAGGGTTCATGAGTTAGAGCCCTGCGTCGGGCTCTGTACTGACAGCTCAGAGCCTGAAGCCTGCCTGGGATTCTGTGTCTCCTTTCCATTTATCTCTTCCCCACTTGCAATCTCTCTCTCAAAAATAAACATTAAAAAAAATTTTTTTTAAAAGAAAGAGGTCTGTATAATTTAGGTTCTCTGAGATTTATCAACTAATAGAGTTAATTTTTATAAATCACATGTGAGCTTGAGAAGAATATACTATTCTCTAATATGGAGGTACAGGGTTTTATAAATGTCTTTTAAATTAAGGTTATTAGTTACATTGTTCACATTTGTACTAATATTTTGTCTGCTTGACAATCATTAAAAGATATACTAAAATCTCCTGCCACGGTAGCAGAAATTACTCCCTGTAGTTTATAATTTTTTGTTTTATATATTTTGAGCCTGCTAGAGTCAGCACATACACATTTAAAACTGTGATATCTTCTTAGTAAGTTGATCATTTAAAAATTATGCTGTAACCCTGTTTATTCCTAATCATCATTGTGGTATTAAAGGCTATTTTACCTGCTTTTAATATAATTACCTCCAGTTTTTTTCTCATTTCTTAAATATTTTTTTATGGAGGATTTTAAACACAATGCATTACCTCCAGCTTCATTTAATTAGCATATATTTTGCCATCCTTTTACTTTAAAACTTTTTGTGTATTAATGTTTTATGCAGATTTGCTAAACAGCATGTCACTGTCTTGTTCATTAACTTTCATGATGATTACTGACATATTTGACTTGTGTCTATGTCTTACTTTGTGCTTTTTATCTTTTTAGAATACTCTTTTATTTTTATTTAGAATTGAGTTGGGATTTTTGTTTGGCTGATTATTTATTATAAATAATATTAATAGACATTTATATATAATTATATATAATTAATATAAATAATATTAATAATATTAATATTATTTGTTTCCTCCACAGATTTGGATGTTATACATTTTACTTCTATTGTTTTGGGTGACTACATTTAAAACATAAATAGGTGTTTTTAATACCATAACAGCCTAAACTTAATATCTTAGCCTTCTTTTAAACAACATAAGGGCCCTGGAACTCTTGACTTCCAATCATTCAACTCCAAACTTAACCTCTATTTTAGTCCAGTGCTTCAGTTCTATGTTTTAAAAATCCATATTATGTGGGGGTGCCTGCGTGGCTCAGTCGGTTACGCATACCACTCAGTTTCCACTCAGGTCATGATCTTGCGGTTCGTGAATTCGAGCCTTTGCTTCAGGCTCCATGCTGACAATACAGGGCCTGCTTGGGATTCTCTCTATTTGTCTCTCTTTCCCTCCCCTACTTGTGCTCTCTCTCTCAAAATAAATAAACTTTAAAAATAAATACATGAAAATAAAAATCCATATTATTTTATATTGACAATGATTTACTTTCATGTTTATTATTTTTTTTATTCACCATTTCTTCTTTCATATTATAGATTGTCCTTCTGTGTATCTTTTTCCCCCCTATAGGAATTTGTTTATAGTTAACTCTATTCGAGAAAAAATTAATACGTCTTTATTGTGCACTTATTCTTGAAATACCTTTTTTTTCTCTATACACTATTCTAGCTTGAGAGTTATTTTTTTCAGCTGTTTGACACTATTACTTCCCTGTTTTGTAACATCCATTACTGCTTTTGAGAACAGGGCTGTTAGTAAAAATTTTTTTCCCTTTTAAGGTGACTTATCTTTACTCTTTGTCCACTTTAACATCATCTCTGTCCTCAATGTTCTACATTTTCACTCATTGTGCCAAGTAAGGGTGGACATATTTCAAATTTATCCTAATTTCTGTATCCTGGAATCTCTGTAGATTCACGTCTTTCACTCATTTGGGAAAAAAGAAAGCTAACACTTATAAACCACTCGTTGGGCCCCAGACCCTTTCTAAGTGCTTTGCTATCATGTCTCATCCATTACCTCTCCAAATGATACACAACTTCAATTTTCTCTGTTCTCTCCTTCCAGGACTCCAATTGAACATATACCAGATCTTCTCATTTTATTTTCTATGGCTACAAACTATGCCTTTATATTTTCCATCTCTTTTTCTCTCTGTGCTGCATTTTGGTTCATTTCCTCAGATATATTGTCCAATTCACTAATTCTCTCTACTGCTGTGTCCAAACTGCTATTTAGTACTTTCATCGAGTTTTTAATTTCAATGAATGCATTTTTCATTTCCAGGCTCTTCATTTCATTATTTAAAAAAAAAAGCCTAGCCATTTTCCCCTCAACTTTTTATTTGACAAAAATTAAACCTAAAGGATTAAGCACTATATTTAGTTGTTATGTTCCTTTAGTCTCCTTTTATCTAGAACAGTTCCTAGATTCCACCCCTCCCCTTTTTTATGGCATTGATATTTGCCAGTTATTTTGCAGATTGTCTCTTACTCTGCAATCATCGGATTTTATTATTATTAAATTCAAGTTGAGCATTTCTGCTGCATAAGTGATGATGCGTCTTTCTTGGTACATCACAGCAGGAAGCTTATGATGTTAAGTTTGACTGCGCTTACGGTTGGTCAGGCTGAAGGTGGTGTTGTCTGTTCACTTTGGTAGTGTTTTTTGGTTTTGCTTGCTCATTTTTATGTGTAGTCTATTTCTGTAAATGTTTGACATATAGACATAGTATATTCTGTATGTAATAATTAATATAGTGGAAGTTCTTGGCCATTGAAACTTGTTTTTGCCATTCTTAGTGGCTTACTTCCTTGTGTTTTGGACGATTACTTATTTTTATCATTTAATGATTTGTTGAACTTAATTTGTCTGAAGCCTGAGAGCATCAACTGAAGCATGGTTTCTTTCATAGAGCATCTATACTTGTTTTCCAGGGAGTTAAAAGAACTGGCACAATGCAGGATACTTTGAGGTTAGCTTCCCTACTTTTCTTTAGTCCCAAGGCTTAGCCATTAAAACCACTGATATTTATCCTCAAGGCAACCCTGGATTTCTTTTTGATGCTTCCTCCCTTCCTGGCACATGGAAGTTTCAGCATACTTTTCTTCTTCTCATCCTTGTCCTTCTTGGCCCTGAGAGGTTTACCTCACTTACTTGAGAGAGCCTAGCAATGTTTTTGAAAGTATACTTGTTGTAGTGAACGGGCTTTTGTAGTATCTAGTCCACAGTTCTGCTGCTCCGTGCTTCTTGGGAACTGCATTCTGCATCTGGCCGAGTCGGCCATTTGGTAATCTAGTTTCAAATGTTTTTCCAGGTAAAATCATTATGACCGTGATTTTTTTAAATCTGAGGGTTGCAAAATTAACTTTATGGGTCAGAATAAGCACTAAAAGTAAAATAGAATGGAAAGTACTAGTCTTTTATATATAGCAAAATTCAGTATTATTTCCTGATGAATTTTTCAGTTATATATTTACATGTACTAATTTGTGATATAAAATGCATTTCTTGCTGCTCTCATGGTAATTTTTGTGTGTAAGGCAATGCTCGAGGGCACATAACTCTGAGACCTCCATGCCCCTGGAATCCATGCAGTGGAGAGGACCCAAGGCTTCTTCAGGAAGAGAATCTCAGTCTCACCCTCAGTGGGCCCATCTTTGTTGTAAGGCCACTCACTTTCTATAGAGTGGCCACGGAGGCCAGAAGCAGAGATGAACACCATAATAAGCGGATGATTTTTATTTGCTGAGTAAGGCAATATGCAGTCGACCCCGAGCATCCCGGCATGTCTTTGGTGGGAGTGCCATACTGCAAGGCCTAACCATCCTCCAGCCCTGAGACATTCCTGGAACCAGCCAAGTAGGCGATTCTGAGAAGTAGGTCAGGCTACCACAGCATGACTGCTATACAACTTCTTGCTTCCAGGGAAAGGGGCTGGTGTGCTCAGTGCTTTCTGTAAAGGCTGCCATGTACCTTGCCCTGAGCTCCTGAGCCGTGGCACAGTCCACTGGGTACACAGCTACCATCTAGGCCTAGCAGGTCACTCGGTGACACTTGGGTCCGGGGCAACTTGTACCATGCTGCCTTCCTGCCGTTTGCTGGGCTGTGAGCAAAACACTCCCGTGCTCTGATGGACTGGATTTCACTGTTCACTTGCAGCACATAGACTTGTGGCAAACCCATCCAAATTCCTTGCTTGCTTAGCCGTCGGCTTTGGACTCTTGTTAACTCTTGGCCATTTTCTATGAATGGCATCGGGCTTCAAACTCACAAGTGTCTGATTCCAGTGTCTGTGTTCTTTTAAGGACACCTCATTGTTATATTTTCAAGGAAAGTATTATTCCTTCTGTTCCTCAGCACCAGCCAAGATAAAAACCACAGAGTGCAAGCCAAACTACTTCCCTCTTCCTGGCTAGGTTTTCATTGCAATTTCTCTTGTCATAACATGTGCTCCTGCTGCCACCTACTGGCAGCCTCACACATCCGGCTATTTCTTTGTAAACTCCATCTTTGTGAAGGGAAGCCATCTGGCTCTTAAAAAAAAAAAAAAAAAAAAAAAAAAAAAAGCAAGAAGCTCAATGAAGACAACCAGCTGGTAAACCTTCCCCAAAAGTTGGTAACACTGTGAGGGCAAAGTTAATTCCCATATACCTCCCTTAGGGACAAATCTTTTCTCCCTCCAAGCTGCTCTCAAGTTTTCATCAGATTTCACCTGCCTCCAGGCGTTGAAAGAAAGCACAGATTCTGTTATCCACACCATCTTAATCTGAATGGTGGTCTCCTGCAAAATTGGGAAATTCCACTGCCTTAGCACTTAACATGGACCACCTCATTGATAACAAATCAGTAGGTAACAGTGCCTTGACCAAGAAGAATCTAAGGGGCTGGCAATGCTTGGCTTGTTTTCCTCATGGGGGTGGAGCCCAGGGCAATCAGGCCCCTGCATATCCTGGTCCTTTACTCTGGGACCTAGGACCACCAGGGGAATCCATGCCTCAAGGACATCCATCCATAACACTTCTCCCCACCTCCCAACACACACCCTACAGGACATCATGACTTGCCATCTAGGGTGGATTGCTGGATTTTCGTTTTTCTTTGTTTCCCCTTCCTTGAAAACAAAATGGGGAACAACCCTTCCTGCGGGTGGGGGAGCTTATTTCTGACTGTTGGGAAGAAAGAAAGAAGGAATTGTTGTCACGACAATTAGGAGCTCATCAAAGCTTCATTTTGCTCATCAGCCATCATTGCCCTCCGTCCTGCACCCCCGCATGTTCCTCTAATTCAATGCCCGCCTAATGAATAACTCCTAGGAACAAAAGAGCCTTTCAGGCTGGCGCACGTAATTATTAGAGGAGCCTTGCATTACTGTCACAGACTACTCATGTTTTCAGGCCTGTCTCTAAATTTGGTTATTCACAACCTTCATAGCTCAATATTATTGCCTAACTGTGATCATTTTCTAATTACCCTAATAATACCTATTAAATAATTCCCATTAAATCACTTGAACCAGAGCAGCACAGGCCAGCTCAAATACAACTTAACCTAATAAGCATTGGTCATTCATTAAGCACCAGGGCAATCTTTTAAAGGGGCTGAATAGAATATTAAACTGCAAAGGAATATTATTACTGCACAAATGTTATTACAAGTTAGAGTGTATTAATTTCGATGCCTGGTTTGCACATCTTCTGTTTGGTTTCCTTCGGGGCCACTCTCCTCAACTTAACTCTTCCAGCCTCCAGCCCCGTGTTGATCTGTATCTGTCACCCACACAAGGACAATCAAGGGGGAAAAGGCCCATAAACTGAACAGGGGAATTCAATTACTAAGGATGTAAAGGGAATGAAGGGAATCTATCTTCTGGCTGGGCTGACACACCTTTGAAAACACCACAAGTTGACTTTCTTCGGCTGATAGTTCAAAATAGCCTCTCTTTAAGCTTGAGGGAGAGGGAGATTTTCAGAAGCCATGAAAATTTGGTTTCTAGAATTTAAATCTCAAGCAGTAAGATGAGTCAATTCTTTTTTGTTGTTGTTTTAATAATTAAAAAAATTTTTTAATGTTTATTCATTTTTCAGAGACAGAGAGAGACAGAGTGTGAGTAAGGGAGGGGCAAGGACAGAGGGAGACACAGAATCTGAAGCAGGCTCCAGGCTCTGAGCTGTCAGCACAGAGCTTGACGTGGGGCCTGAACTCACAGACCACCGTGAGATTATGACCAGAGCTGAAGTCAGATGCTTAACCAGATTGAGACACTCAGGTATCCCGAGTGAGTCAATTCTTTAACAGTGTATGTGTGTAGATGGATACTTAAGAATACTTTGTAAAAATGACATCGGGTCGCATCCGTTGAATGCCTGCAGTGTGGTAGAAACTCTCAGAGGCAATTTGCCCACCAATGCCCTGAATGACCTGGGAGTGTGAGGATTATTAGCTCCATTTTTGGCATAAGGAATCTGCAGCATGAAAGGTTAAGTGATTCTCCCAAGGCCACACAGCATAAATGCAACAGAGCAGAATTTGAACACGGGCTTTTTGATGCCTATAATTCTCTTTTCCCCACCATGCCACCCTGCCTCCCTAGCAAACTGAAACATGCTCTAGCTTTCTTGGTTTATCCTTTTCATTTCTAAGGCTCTTGCTGAAATCTGTGGATTCCCAAAGAGCGGTGCAGAGCCTTCTTGACGGGGAATGTGGCGGTATGTCAAACAAGGGCAATTCATTTTACTGCAAGTCCCCAAAACAGCTGTAGAGACAGGCAGTGTCTCTCACTGCAAGCAAGAAACAGTTATTATTTGTGTCATGAAGTCTATTCCTCATGGGTGGATGTGTGCATTGCAAGGAAGTGCACGGTGTGTTTTAGAAAGAAAAGGAACAAATACTTACTGATCATCTGTCCTGTGCTAGGATTTCCTCATAAACTGTTTTAGCCCGTCCTTACCACAAATCCAAGAAACAGGTCTGATGATCACTCCCACTTCGTAAACCGGGCTCAGAGGGATAAAGTCAGACTCCAGCGTTTCCCTGTGACTCAGAAACAAGCTAACCACGCACGCAAGTGCTAACGCTTGCACTGCAGGGACCCTCACTTGGCTGAGTCCTTGCAAAGCTGTGGGAGCAGCCCTCATAATTTTGCCTGCGTGACTGTGCACAAACTTCAGGCCTCACAAAATCTGGGTCTGCCCCTGCTGATACCATCGCTCTCAAACAGCTGAACTTTTAAGAGAACTGAAAGCCTAAACTTCCGCCATGTTGTTTAACAAGTAAGATGTTTACACGACTGTACGCAGAGATATGTTTTCAGTGTCTGGCTATACCCGAAATGCAGAAGGCTAAAGACATCATACCCCCAAACGAAGGAGACAATATCACCCCCCACCCACTAACTCTAAGGGCCTCTCCAATTCACTAGCTGAAAACTAGTGCTGGGGTGGCTTCCAAAAAATGTAGGGGTCTTATGTCATGCCTCACCTTGGACTCCTTCGCTGTCTCCTTATTCGTTGAGGCACTTCACATCTCCTGGAGCAATGTCCCTCTTCTAGAACAATCTCCTCACCTCACTGGTTAACTCTTATTCCTCCTCTGGGTCTCATCGTAATGGATTGCCCCTTCCAGGTGATTAGCCTGAATGCCCTTCTCCCCAAGATCAGTTAGGAAGCCTGTGATCGTGTCCCCATGCCCCCCTCCCCGAACGCTTGTTCCTATCACAGGACTTGTCCTCCTGTATTGCTGTTTATTTATTTACATGTCTGCATCCTTCAATGGACCATGAACTTCTCAAAGGCAGAAACTGTGCTATACTCATCGTTATAGACCCACTGTCTTCATGTCTCCCCCAGGGTAGGACTTCACCAGATGAATTCTGTTTGAATCTAAGGGCCTGAAGCTATTGGTGGGAGAGTTACCATTTCTTGTATCAGGCAACATGTTAGTTTATCATCTTCATATATATAATTTTTTAAACTTTTTTTTTTGAGAGAGAGAGAGAGAGAAAATGCAAGCAGGGGATGGACAGAGAGAGAAGGGGGAGAGAGAGAATCCCAAGCAGGCTCTGTACGGTCAGCCTGGAGCCTGATGTGGGGCTCGATCTCACAAACCATGAGATCATGACCTGAACCAAAATTAAAGTACAATGCTTAACTGACTGAGCCACCCAGGTGCCCCCTTCATATATATATATTTTTTATATATAATTTCTTCTTTAATCCTTATATCAGTTCTAAAGGAAACTGCAAATATCCCTATTCTAGAGGAGAAAACGAAAGTTCATAAAAGTTTAGAACGTGACCAGCCCAAGGTACACAGCTAGAAAAGGGAGGGATGAGGACTTTGAGTCCAAGCCCGGGCTTTGAATCGCTCCCCGCTTTTCTTGAACACCCAAATAGCTCTCATGACTATCTCAGAACAGTTTCTCATAACCCCCGGGTTGCAAAGAACATTCACACTTGCATAAGGGAGGCCGGACGGGCCAGAAACCCAGGGACAAGGCCCATGGGCTGACCAGTGCCCTAGGAATTTCAAATTGGACCATGAGTTTGTTTTTGGAAATGTGGAGCAGCTGTGACCTCAGCGCCGCCTGCCCACGTTAACAGTGCCGTTAACAGTGACGAGGTCTCAGTGTTTGGCCGGCTCGGTTAGACCGGCACCATTCTCGGCCCAGGCCCGCCTCTGCGATCGGCGGGGCCACCTACCTGCTTCCCCCCTCAGCGCCTTCTCCAGCCTCACGCCTTGGATCTCAGAAGCCCTCTGCCGCTCCTCCACCTCCTCCAGCTGCCTCTGGATGGCCTGCAATGTCAGGATTGCACGTCACATGGGGACTCTTGAGGTGCAGCGTCGCATGAGGGGGCTGACTCTACCGCTTAGTTTTCAAGCAGAAGAGGCCCTATCCCTTGCAATGTCCCTCGGGTAACGACCTCTGAATTTCCAAATCGTAGATCTTGATGTTTCCCTCGTTTAGAGTGAACACATAAAGCAAGGAGGCCGGACGTAAGCTCAATCCGCCCCCGAGTAGACATTAGAACAGTCGTCTTCAGGCCAACCACACAGATGTGCTCTCAGGCAGAGGATGCTGGGGTAGGTGGGCGGTTCTCACTGTCCCGGACTCTCCAAGCCTTGAACTCTGACTATGGTCGTGGCATACACAGAGCGGCAGCTACTACTCAGAGTAGGACGAGGCTCTGGGAGCAAATGGAGGGCATGGTCGCTTTCCATGTTCTCAAGAACCAGCAGAAACCTCCCAAGAAGCCTGTCTGGAGCAGGAGACGCTGAGCTCGGTTTGTCCAACTCCTGTCCTTGGCTATCGATTGTACTCCTTCTTTCACCGCACCGCAGGGCTGACACCCGGGGGCCTCTTACCGTGGGAGCATATGGAGGCTTACTAGCAGCTGATTAAGACAAGACCCAAGATGTTTATCCCACTAGGGGACAACCTCACATCCTCCCTAGTTAATGTCTGGAGTCACGGCTGGGTTTGCTTTTACCCGTTTATTTTCCCTACCAGCTATTTCTCTCCTGTCTGTATTAGGAAGGAAAATCAAGGGACAGCCTCTGCCCATATACATTTTCCCCCCATCAATTTTCTCTGCTTTCCAGCAGCATGCTGCCGAGACGGCACAGCCCTTGGCAGAACTGACTTCACACCTGGCAGAACAGGTAAATGAAAGGAACTGGCAGCTGTCTGGGCGGGCAGAAGGTGTGTGTCCCTCTTCCTCCACCCCATTGCAGCTCTGTCTCACCCCCACTCCTCCTGAGCTCCACATTTTCTCAGTCTCCCCTGCATTCAGACTACAATTGCTGAAGGGCCTCTGAGCCTGTGAAGAGGTGTGAGCAGGGGTCAGGCCTGAGTACCCACCTGGTTCCTCTTGCTGGGGACTAAGAGTGTTTAAGTCCCGGGGTGTAACCTAAAATCTGAAATAGACGGGGACTCTCTGAAATACTCCTGTGATTTTGTGCCCTCTGCTGCTCTTTTAAAGACAATTATATTTTTATAAATCCGTCTCTCAATGGCGTGGCATAGAATCGCTAATGGAAGGGCAGCATTTCAATGACTTTATGACTGACTCTAGTGCATTTCCGGCTTTGTGGTTGTTACGGTCTGAATTGTGTCCCCCCACATTCATGTCCTGAAGCCCTAACCCCAATGCGACTGTATTCCTTTAAAGAAGGAATTAAGGTTAAATGAGATCATAAGACCCCTAATGCCGTTGGCACTGGTGACCTTCTGCGAACAGGCAGTGACACCAGAGACATCTCCCTCTCTGCCTGGGCACAGAACGAAGGCAGCTGTCTCCGGGCCAGGAAGAGAGGCTACGATAAAACAAAACAAAACAAAACAAACAAACAAACAAAAAACCAATCCTGAAGCCCCTCCATCTTGGGCTTCTGGCCTTCAGAACTATGAGTAATAAATTCCTGTTTTTCAGGCCACGTATTTTGTGTGATGTTATGGCCGCCTGAACGGACTACGGCAGCGGTTGTTGTTTGGAAACCAAGGGTGAAAATCTTGGAGACTAACAAGGGCTCCTGTGAGCTTTAACAGATGGGGACTCCAGAGGCATCATGGTTCTTATCACCACCTACCGTCTGGAGGGAGAACACGAGGAGGGGGTTCCTGGGTCGGCCAATCCATATCATAGAGACTTACCTTGTTTTCACAAGGGAAAGGTACAATGTTTCAAGGAAACCTGTTTCAGAAGTTGGGAGTGGACAGAGACTTTGTAGGGACTTTCCCTGTCCGCTAGGTGATAGGAGTGGCTCCCTTGTCAGTCACTCTGAAGGGTGAAGGAATGTGACTTCCTTCCTCGACAGAACTATATGGCCAGAGGGAATAACTGCAGAAAGGAATATAAGGGTACACTGCATGAATACGAATGGTCATTCTAAGTCCTTCTGTCCTAAAACCCCACTGTTCTTCAAGGCTAAGTCTGGGGTCCTCAGGGAGATGGAGAATGCTTGACTTCCTGCTTCCTTTGGCTGTCTGTGACAGAAGTGGGCAGACCAATTTGGGCAGGAATGTTTAGAACTAACAATCAAATGAGGAAATCTATATTGGAATGTTGGATGCTCATGTTTTTGACGAACCTTGGAGTAAAGACAGCTCCTAATAGTGGTCAGTTCAGCAGGGACACAGTCAGGAAGTCAGGGGAAGGTTGTATCCTCCCAGGGGACAAAACTAAGTCCCTGCAATGTGGTAGTCAGGGCTTGGGATGGTTCCCAAGGCCATGGGTCGCCTGTCATTCCAGGCTCACTTTGCAGGACACATGTTTGCAGGTAGAAAGGCAGCTGGGAGGGGCCAGCTCAACTCCTGGGCTCTCTAGGCCTCAGAATCCAACCAAGCATTGAGTTAGGATTTTTAGAACGGCCACAAATCTGGTCATTCACAGAAGAGAGACTGACCTTTTTCCCAGCCCATCTCCCCCAATACAATACAGACTCCCAAAGGGCTTCCCAATCCAATTACCAGGTCCCAGTCCCCAGGCTCACTCACTCATGTTAAGTTTGTATTCTGACCTGAGCTTTATGAAGTCTTTTCAATTCTTCTTGCTTAACCATTTGTTTTATTGCGTTCTCCAGCTTCCTTCTTCTAAGTGTCTCCCTCTCCTGAAAAAACAAAATAGAGAAGAAAAAATATATTCAAGAAAAATGGGGTTGAAATTTTCAAAATAATGACACAGGCTTCTACTTTTTCCAACAGAACCCCTGCTTAGCTTCTAGAACAACGATGTTCTGATAGAATTTCCAGCAATGGTGGACTATCTATGTTTGTGCTGTCTAAAATATGGAAGCCACTAGCCACATGTGGCAGTTGGATATCTGAAGTGAGGCTAGCATGAATAAGAAGTTGAATTTTAAATTTCACTTCATTTTAATAATTTTAAAATTATTAAAGGCTAGGAGGTGCCAGATTGGAAAACTGGCGTGTGTGTGTGTGTGTGTGTGTGTGTGTGTGTGTGTGTGTTGGAGGGGGTGTATATGTACATATGTAGGTGGGAGTGGCTTTATAGAGAATTGACTTGGCTCCCTTGAGGAAAAGAATAACAGAAAAATTATACTCTATACAGGTGCTACCACAGGCCCAAGAAGGATGAGCCTGAGAGGGAAACACACACACACACACACACACACACACACACACACACACCATGAAAAGCATTTAATAATTTTAAACAGTCCTTAGGTTGGGTCTACATTGCCCAATTGAGCCTGGGAATAGAGGAAGGTATCTAAATAATCCAAATGTGAGTGTTTCTTGGATTGAGGCAGCCATAAGATTGCTTCCCTTCCCCATTTCACTTTGCTTGTGCAAATATGTCATTAACATCACTGGGTTTTGTGTGTGCCTAGGCTTGTAAAATCAAGAGCACTCAAAATCCATGTATGGAAAATAGATGTCTGGATTTTGATGGTGTCACTCTTAGGTTTTAAACACCAGCGGAAGGAGAAGTAATGGTGTGGCCAGCTCCACATACTGGAAAGCAGAGGAGACACTTTCGGTTGGGAAACAGCAGAATGCTGGCTGAGCGCTGGTCCCAGGCACCCTACAAAGCTGGCATCAAATCCCAGCTGAGCTGTGTAAGTTTCAGCATGGCACACAACTTTCTGAACTTCAGTGCCCTCTTCAGAACGAAGGAAATGATTTAGTGCCCACCTGGTGGGGACGTTATAAGAATTAATGGAGGGAGGTGCCTGGCTGGCTCAGTCAGTTGAGTATCTGACTCTTGACTTCAGTTCAGGTCATGATCTCACAGTTCATGGGCTCGAGCCCTGTGTTAGGCTCCGTGATGATGGAATGGAGCCTGCTCTCTCCCTCTCTCTCTCTGCCCCTCCCCGACTCATGCCCTCTTCAAAAATAAATGAACAAACAAAAAAGAATTAATTGAGAGAATGTCTTTAAAAAGATATGGGATAAGTACTCAGTAAATACCATGATTTTTATTTTGTTTTATTTTATTTTATTAATTTATTTTATATGTAATTTATTGTCAAATTGGTTTCCATACAACACCCAGTGCTCATCCCAACCATGATTTTTATTATTCAGTGGCATGGCTATTAGATTATCATCTTATAAATTAGCATGATTATAATTTACTAAAATCAATGCATTTTTCATACATGTGTGCCTGTATATATAACACACACATATATATGGATATGGATATACATACATA
Organism: Panthera tigris; assembly: GCF_018350195.1. Taxonomy (NCBI): domain Eukaryota; kingdom Metazoa; phylum Chordata; class Mammalia; order Carnivora; family Felidae; genus Panthera; species Panthera tigris. The sequence continues at coordinate 68,186,869 of NC_056669.1, read as the reverse complement.
TCCTATACACACAAAGTAAATGTTTAAACTGGACTAGTTTCACTATGAGTTCGTCTTCTCTGAGCATACTCATCTACTTTCTACATATTAGGATAAAGGTTAGAGCATGCTAATGATTTCTTTTTAATGCTGGCAGAAACAAATATGGAATTAAAAATTTATTACAGCTAGCCTGGTGCCTGGGCATTCAGGTTGAACTGAATGTTTGCCCCTTAAAGGGATTATAAATCCACAAGGGAAGAATAGACCTAACAGGCCTACCCCAGAAACTGCCAGAGGAATCCAGTTCCACGACAGAGGTCAGGGATTATGCCTAAAATGTGTGTGTGCTTCCAGGGCCACGTGGATCCTGGTTATTCAGTCACCCATTCTATGGACATGGAACATCACACTCCTCAGGACAGCCAGCTTTGAGGCTTCAGAGTGTCTACAGGTCATCAGTGAAAACATTTATGATGAAATTTCCTTTTTCTAGAATTCTCCTTAGGATCTAGAGTCCTTTTCTAGAATCTCCTTAGGATCTTCCTCTTCATCCTTGGAAGGAAATTTTAGCTCTCAGAACTCAAACTTATTCCATATCAGATCATCTCTATTTCTATGAGATAGCTTCCAGATTTACTGTCCATCAGTCTGAACAGAGGGTCTGGGCCACTGGGCTGGGGGAACCTCACCATTAAGCAGCCAGGACATTTCTGGAAAGGGTAGGGTGGAGGGGCAAGGTAGAGATCGCTGGTAGGTGTTATCCAGAGATTGTCTAACTCAACCTATACAAAGACTCACAAGTATCTCTGGAGCTTCCATTATATTAATTTACATAATAAATCCCAGCACGTCCTAAGTGCTATGTGGCAGGTATTATACTAATTACTTCACATATCTCTTATTCCTCAAATTACACTTACATTATGGATAAGGCAATCAAATCTTGGAGTTAAGTAACTTGCCCAAGATGGCACAATTAGTAATTGGTAGAGCCAGGAGTTAAGCCCAGGGAGCCTGAATCCAATATCCACATTTTCATCTGGTCTATACTGCTTTTCCTGTGCCCAATAATGTGCAGGGACATCGAAGACCCCTGCCTTAGAGAAATGTCAAAGCTCCCCCCCCTAAATTAAGATCATTTAATATAATTTCAGGGTGGGGGGGATGCCTTGACAGCTTCTTAACACTTTTCCAAGCAGCAGAGCCAAACCCTTACTGCTTTATCAAGAGTTAGCAAAACAGAACCTGGAGAAGGAAAGAAAGCCATTACTGCCTTTTATTAAAAGATGTTGACATAGAAAAGAAGGATGATTTATTAACAAATGCTCATATAGCCATCTGATGTGCCAGGCACAGTCCTTATATCCTCAATAGTGGCAATGACAGCACAGAGAGAAAAGGAAAAAGAAGCTTGGGGCAGGGTGCTTGGGTGACTCAGTCGGTTGAGTGTCTGACTCTTGATTTCAGCTCAGGTCATGGTCTTGTGGGTTTGTGGGATCGAGCCTCGCATTGGGCTCTGTGCTGATGGTGTGGGGTCTGGTTGGGATTCTCTCTCGCGCTCCCCCTCTGTCTGCTCCTCCCCTGTTCTCTCTCTCAAAATAAATAAACTTTAAAAATATTTTTTAAAAAGGCGAGGAAGGAAAAGACAAAGGACAGAGAAAGGGAGAGGTCTGGCAGGACCAAGGTCCGGCTGCCTGCCCCACTCTCCCAGGTCCAGGCATGGGTCTGGGAGGACAGGGGGAGGGGAGGGCCGAAGGAAAGAGAAGGGGTGGAGTGTGCACATCCCATGTCCAGTTTCCTGTGCAAAGTTTCATTTGAGCTGACGTGGGCTCTGTGCCAAGTGGCCAGGGACACACCTGTATGGGAGAGAAGAGATAAAGAAACCAGAGCGGAGGGGGAAACCCTTGTTCCTTCAGAGTGAGCCCTTGGGAAGTAGTAAAGAACCTTTTGGCCGCCTTCCCTCCCTGTAAGAGTGGTCAGAAGCCAGGTGAAGCAGGCAAGCTTTTCCACAGTGTGGGCTTAAGTGCTGACAGGCTCTGTTCTGGGCCAGCAGGAGGACAAGGAGCTACTTGCAAGGCTTGCCCGGGATCTCATGGTCTTGCTATTCGATGTGTTTGGACCATTCCATTCTTCTATTCTCCGTGAGTGCTGCAATGGCTGTTAGAACGGCTGATGAATGTCTGTATTCACTTGAATACAGACTTAACTCAGGGCCGCTTAAAGGGATGAGAGAGGGACAGTAAAGAAACCGCAGGAATCAACATAACACCAAATTCATTTGTGTTGAGTACTGAACTAATCAGAGATGCCCCGAGTTAGAAAGGAGAAAGCCCTACATATTCTCTCTCCTTTGCATTCCCTCCCCCACTCCCTCTCACCTTCTTCCCCTCTGTCTCTCCCTCTCTTCCCCTCACCCCACTCATGCCCTGTCCTGGCTCCCCTCCTGACTTGCTCTAAGCTGGGCCATGGAGGGGCTGGAACCCCTGAGTGACTTCAGATGATGCCAAAGCTCCTAATGCCAGATATGGAAAAGTTGAGTCTAAGTAAATAAATGTGGTTCTCTCCCTTTCTCCTCAGATCCCCACTGCTCCAAAAAATAAACACTGTTAGTACAGTGAACTGCTTCTCTGTTCTCCTGGAAAGCATCTTAGGTCCAACCATTCATGTGCCAGCCCCAGGGAGAAGGCGCCAGCCCCAGTGGATAAAGCAAAGAACAGTGAGATTTGGTCATGTGATGTGTCTTCACGTATGTGACATACAGACACATTTAAGGACCTATAGCCACACTTGTACTTCTAAATCTATGAGTATGGGAATTGTTTAAAGTGTTTCCCAGAAATCTGTTCATTAAGCAAAGAGAAGGACGGCCATGTCCCCAGCCGGCACGCAGCTAGCCCCTTCCACAGCAGGGACCCTTGGAGATCCATGTCTACATGCAACTGCATGGTCCATTTCATATTTCTGATTAGAATCAACAGAACATTTTCCATGCAATCTGCCTCTAGTGCTTCTTAAATGAAGCTGTGTTTCCCCCAGGGAAATATGCATCTGCTTGTTGTAATTTTTTCGATGGTTTGCTTGTTGGACCACATATTAAACCCACTTTAAGAGCTGCAGTCACCAAATGATTTTAAGTAAATATGTCTGTTTTTTTTTTTTTCTGCCAGCTGGAGTCTCTAAGAAAGGCAAGCTCCTAAAAGTTAAAATTAAAAAAAGAAAAGATAATTCTTGGGGTGTTCCAGGTAAAAAGCGGTTGCTGTCAGATGCAAGGAAACACGATCCTCTAACGAAACCACTGCAGCTGGAGACCACATTGGGTCTGGAATCGAGATGGTGAGTGGCTCCCATAAGCCAAAAGCCCTTCTTAGTTTGCCAAGTCTTGTTACCTTTGACTGCAACGAAGGCTGGGGATGAAACTCTTCATCTCCAGAGGAGGAGCCGGTGGAAGACGTAGAAGAGGCGGCCCCTGTCACCTGCACTCGGATAGGGGTGTGTTTGGGACCTGAAATGGGAACAGAAGAACTCACTGAACTCTCAGCTTCTTTGCTGCTTCCCAACCCAAAGCTGCTTCTCCCTCCTCCCTTCTTCCCCTCACCCCCTTCCTCCCTGCCCTTCCCTCACTGCACCTGCCAGTGAGCAGGAGGAGGCAGTACCTAAGGGCAACTGGAAATTTGGCCCTCCACGTTAATTACATTTCTGGGTCCCTGCCAAGAGCTTTGCAGCTCTTTCATATTAAAAAAAAAAAGGTATTATGCAGAAATCAATTAATTCCTTAAACACCATTTATATGGTGTGTTGCTTAGAATGCATTCAGAGATGAAATCTATTATTAAAATCCTTGTCTGAAGTTAGCTGAGTTACCTAAATGCTCGTGTAAGGTTCGTTCTGCAGAGTAATTGAATGCAAAAAAGTCGGAGCCAGCTCTTAAACAAATCGCCCTTCTGTGGCTCACAGCATCTGGCACCCATTTTTACTACATGACATCTGCTCAGTGTAAAAGAGCTGGCGTCAGAATGTCTGGTCATAGAAAAAAAAAAATCCCAAATGTAATCAGAAGCAAAAGGACTCTAAGCCTAAGGTTTTATCACATAGTCTCATGCAACATAAATATTTCATTAATTATGGCTAAACAAATGCCACTTTTATTTTCCCAACTTGCAGATATTATCACATCATCGAAGTGATGATTCAAATGCCAGGAAAGGCACTGTAAGATAGGGAGGGCTCAACAATGCAGGGCCCACGGGAGAGCTGAAGGCGAGGAGATATGCGAATCTCTGAACAAGAGGTGGATGGTGAAAGGCGGCAAAGGGCCCGTGTTCACTAATCTCTTTGTGATCTGGCTGGGGACCGTGTGTGGTGAAGTCTTCCAGGTGCCACAGGAGGCTTTTATTCTTCTCAGTGAGAACATCTGCCCTTGCACACCATCCTGATGCAGAGTTGATAGTAATGTCTGTCTGCATGCACCCACTCTGGACACTGACTCTCAGAACCAGCGAGAACTCCGTGCTGGGAAATGTAGGAATCTTTACTCTGCCGTGGCAGCTTCTATCTGAATAGAAGTATGTGTTGGGTGGGGAGGGGGAAGGAGAAGCAATTCCATGTGACTAGCATTCTCTCCAGCCTGTCTTTTCCTCCCCATAATTTTCAACTATTTACCCCAGTGGAAGAGGCCACATTAAAAAAAAAAAAAAAAAAAAAAAAAAAAAAAAAAAAAAAAAAAAAAAAAAACAAACAAAAAAAAAAAACAAAACCAAACAAACAAAAAAAAAACAAGGGTAATTTTAACCACCAGGAGCACATTTACATATGCTGTTATTCAAAGCAAAATAATGCAAACCATCTATATAACAGCACAGACTCTCTGGGGAAGGAGTTCACTGTTTTCCATTTCAGTTTGCCAGATGCGAGAGCTCAGGTAAAGAGAGCTTCAGAGGACATCATAGTAACGGAAGGAGGCACCCTTAGTGGTGAGCTCAGATTATCCTCCAGTTCCAGCCACTCAATTACCACTGAGTAGAGTAGTCATGGAGTATTCACTTCTGAGTGTGTGAGCCTGAGGACCTAACTTCACCTCCCTGAGCTTCTGGAACTCACAACTTCTAACCTGCAGCACTGTAGTGGATGAGTAAAGGTAATCAATGAAAAGAGCCTGACCCAGTGCCTGGTTCATTAGCGGTGCCTAAATAAATCTTGTCGTCATCGTCAGCAGTGGCAGCAACTCTGCCTCATCCTGATCGTCGATCCAAATCAACAATACTGCAATATTAACAAAACTGCCTGAGTAGCCTTCATTTATAGAACTCTTGTAGCCTAAAGTAGAAACTTTCAAAACTAAATGTTATAGGGCCATTGGATTTTCTTTTGAAATTGAGAGGAAAATATTTCTCAATGTAACGCATTTCTTAAACTTCTGGCAAATGTTATGTAAAGTTCTATGGTCACCTCTGCTACCTCCAAACTTTGCACAACCCTCCACACAGGGCTAGGTTCCTCCTTGTGTGCCGTCAGAGTCCTCTGGACATATGCCTATCAAAGCATTCATCATCCTGTACTACAAATGCCTGTCTGCTTCACTGACTCCACTCGGCTGAGCTCCCAAAGCCAGGAACTGGGACTCAATCTTCTGGACGACTCTATTCCTACCATAGGATCTGGGTCATAATAGGTGCCCAATGTATGTTTATTACGTGAGGAGGAGTAAGCCACATGTTATCCATGACATTCAACTCAATAGCTGAGCTTGACAAAACCAATAAACATGGTGCTGTGCAGGAACAGCGCTAAGCTACACTGCTGGAAATACCAAGACTAAAGACATGGGCTCCTTCCTCTCCAGGGATTGACATGCTCATAATGACTGTCAAGAATGTGGGTCTCACTCACACTCTCTCTCTCTCTCTCTCAAAATAAACAAACATTTAAAAAAAAAGTTATATAGTTGCCTCTAAATCTCTTCCCCTTTCCCCGCTTCTACCACAGAACCATTGACTCCAGGAGTTAACTTTTCCAGGGCAAAGTTAACAAAACCTGGCAGCATTGCTCACTCTGTAATGGAGGGGCTGATTCTGGGATTGATCTCCAACTGCAAAGCACTGAAAGTCGGGTCAAGATATATGAGGCAGCTATTTCCAGACATTGGACAACAGACAGCACAGGACTGTGATAAAGGTAAGAACAGAAGCAAATGAAGCCGTACAATCACAGTACCTCCCTGCCTAGAGGCACTTTCCAGACCACAGTGCAGGTAGGAAGAGCCTAAACAGCGCATAGCAGGTTCACTGAGTTGAAAAGACAGAGACCAGAGTTTGAGTGAGTCGAGGCAGCTGGAATGTGTGGGGGAGACAACCGTAGAGAGCTATGCAGAAAAGGCACTTCAGGAACAAGCACAGAAGTCTCCTTGAGTCTATTGCTTAATAATAAACTTTAGATCCATAGAGAGAAACTGCATGAGGCTGGGCCAATAACTGCTGGGAATTATAGGCTAAATAATCTCTAAAGCTTTTTACAGGATTGGGAAATACTCAAGTTCCACCCAGCGAGGGTAGAAAAAACTTTAGTGGCATTAGAGTAGAGGCCACAGAAGAGTCATACTTTAGTAACAGGGATAAATTAGCCCTAGAGTAAAGGTTATTATAAACTCACCCAAACAAGCTTACAAAAAACAACCTTGAAAGAAACAACTTGATCTTCAAGTTACACTACCGCCTACCAAATATTTTTACTGCCTATTTAACATTCTTTAAGTGAAGAAACAAAGTCTAGACACTCTACAATGTAATAGTCACAATATCTAGCAGCCAGGAAGTATATGTAAAAGAGCAGGACAATAAGCTGATCATCAAGAGAAAAATTAGTTAACAAAAGCAGACTCAGAAATAAATGGAATTAGCAGACAAGGATTTAAAAACAGCTATTATAAATGCGCTCAAGAATTTAAAAAGACAGCATAAATAGAATGAGGAAGTAAAAAATATAGAAAAATGAACCAAATGGAACCTACAACAATGAAAAATACAGGGGTGCCCGGGTGGCTCAGTTGGTTAAGCATCTGACCTTGGCTGAGGTCACGATCTCATGGTTTGTGAGTTTGAGCCCCACATTGGGCTCTCTGCTGTCAGCACAGAGCCTGGTTCAGATCCTCTGTCCCCCTCTCTTTCTGCCCCTCCCCCACTTGTGTTCTCTCTCAAAATAAATAAACTGTTTTTAAAAAGATGAAAAATGTAAAATCTAAAATGAAACTTTCACTGGATTAGCTTAATAGCAGGTTAAATATTGCAGAGGAAAATGGTGAAATTAAATTACAGCAGTAGAAACCATCCAAAATGAAACACAGAGAAAAAAACAGACTGAAAAACTGAACCTCAGTGATCTGTGAGATAATATTAAGGGGTCTAAAACACATATGGATGGAGTGCCAGAAGGAGATAGCGGGAGATAGAAATGGAAAAAGTCATTGATGTAATATTGTTGAAAACCACACAAATTTAATGCAAGTTGTAAATCCACAGTTCCAAGAAGCTCAATAAACCATAAGCAAGGTCAACATAAAGAAAATCATAGCAAGGCTCATGCTAATAAAATTGCTGAAAACCAGAGATACAGATAAAATCTTAAAAGCAGACAAAGAAAACTGATATATTACCCACAGAGAAACTAAGTTAAGAATGTCCATGGGCATCTCATTGGAATCTAAATAGACTAAGAGACAATGAAAGATCATCAAAATGTTGAAAGAAAAGTCTGTCAATTTGTAATTTTATATCCAGTGAAATGATCCATTCAAAATGAAGAAAAAATAAAGGCTTTTTTTTTCCAGAAAAAGAAAAGCTAGGATAATTTGTTGTTAGAAGACATACAATTAAAAAATGTTAAAAGAAGTTCTGTAGCAGAAGGAATATAGCACATGGAATGAAGACCCATGAATGGCTTAGAATGGCTCTATGAAGAGCCATTTCTGGAATGGTAAATTTAATTTCTTTAAAAGATAATTGGCTATTTAATATAGGATAGTGTGAGCTAAGAAGAAATACATAATTTGGTCTCTGTCCCCCATTCCCACCCATATCTGGTCTTTGACTCCAGTTCCTGACACAGAGCTCCCGAAACTGTTGTCATTCCTGAGTAGTTTCTAAGTCCCTTGAAACTTCTGGTGATAGGAGCACCTTTTGTTCTAATGAGGTGACTCTTGGTGAGCTCCTGGAGGATGGCTGGCCATTAGAGAGACCAAGCTGTGACCAGAGCTTGGAACTTACAGTTCTACCCCTGATCCTCCAGAGACAGGGAAGGGACTGGAAAATAAATTAATAATCAATCATGCCTATGTGAAAAAGCCTCCATAAAAATCTCTAAAGTACAGGATCCAGGAGCTCCTGGGTTGATGAACATAGAAAGTATCAACAAATTTCAAAGGACTAAGGTCATCAAAGTATGTCTTCTGACATAGTGAGATTAAGCTAAAAATCAATAATATAAAATATAACTATAAAATCTCAACATGATTAGAACTTTTCTGAGAACCTCCAGACCAAAGAAGAAATAAACATAAATTTAAGCTGATGGGATAAGAATATGGCATAACAACATAAACTAGGATGTAGCTAAAGTAGTGATTTGAGGGAAATTTAGAGCTTTAAATGCACACACTGTGCAAAAGAAAAGTTGAGAGTTAATGCCCTATGATCTATTTCAAGAAGTTAGAAAAAGAACCACTGACTGAACCTAAAGAAACTAAAAGGAAGAAAATAATCAAGATAAGAATAGATTACGAGAGACAATAAAAATAAAGCAGAAATAAAATAGAAAATTAATGAAGCAAAAATTTGGTTGTTTTAAAAGACATAACATTGATGATTTCTAAGAAGAATGATTAACAAAAAAGAGACAGAAAACACAAATAACCAATATTGAGGATGAAAAGCCCTACAGAGTATTCAAGGAAGCTATTATACAAATGATCTTATGACAATAAGTTTGAAAATTTAGATAAAATGGAAAAATCATTGAAAAACATGACTCACCCAGCAATAGCACTGCTAGGAATTTACCCAAGGGATACAGGAGTGCTGATGCATAGGGGCACTTGTACCCCAATGTTTATAGCAGCACTCTCAACAATAGCCAAATTATGGAAAGAGCCTAAATGTCCATCAACTGATGAATGGATAAAGAAATTGTGGTTTATATACACAATGGAGTACTACATGGCAATGAGAAAGAATGAAATATGGCCCTTTGTAGCAACGTGGATGGAACTGGAGAGTGTTATGCTAAGTGAAATAAGCCATACACAGAAAGACAGATACCATATGTTTTCACTCTTATGTGGATCCTGAGAAACTTAACAGAAACCCATGGGGGAGAGGAAGGAAAAAAAAAAAAAAGAGGTTAGAGTGGGAGACAGCCAAAGCATAAGAGACTCTTAAAAACTGAGAACAAACTGAGGGTTGATGGGGGAGTGGGAGGGAGGGGAGGGTGGGTGATGGGTATGGGGGAGGGCACCTTTTGGGATGAGCACTGGGTGTTGTATGGAAACCAATTTGACAATAAATTTCATATATTGAAAAATAAATAAATAAATAAATAAAAAGAAAAAGAAAAATAAAAAAAAAAGAAAAACATGACTTACCAGAACTGACATAAGAAGAAATAGAAAATCTGAATACTTACATAGCTATTAAAGAAACTAACTCCACAGTTAAAAACCACCCTACAGAGAAAGTGCTAGGCTAGATGACTTCATTTGTGCTCAAATGTTTAAAGAGCAAATAACACCAGTGTTGAAAAAAAAATACAAACCCTCTTCCAGAGAACAGAAAAAGATGGAACACTTCCCAACTTGTGTTACAAGGCTAGGATAAAATACAAAACCTGACAAGGATATTGCAAGAAAGGGAAACTTCAGACCAATAACTCTCATGAGCATGGCTGCAAAACTACTAAAAATAGTTAGCAAATCCAATACAGTGATACATAAAAATACACAATACATTATGACCAAGTTGAGTTTACTCCAAGAACACAATAATGGTGTGACATTTTCAAATCTCTATAACAAAGTCAATCAATGGGACACCTGGGTGGTTTAGTCAGTTAAGTGTTCAACTTTTGATTTTAGTTCAGGTCATGATCTCACAGGTTCATGAGATCTAGCACTGAGCCAGGCTCTGTGCTGACAGTGCAGAACCTTCTTGGGATTCTCTCCCTCTCTCCATGCCCCCACCCCTCAAAATAAAGAAACATTAAAAACAATCAGTCAATGTAATTCAGCACATTATTCATTAAAGTAAAAAAAAAAATTATCTCCATAGATGTAAAAAAGCATTTGATTACATTTATCCATTATTCATGAAAAAAGTCATAGTAAGCTAAGGAAAGATGGAATTTTCTTTAATATAAAGTACCTGCCTTAAAAATCTACAGCAAATAATATATTCAGCAGTGAAATATAATCCTTCCGTTATGGGGGGGGGTGGGGGGAGACAATGATGTACATTCTTAACAATTGCATAGGCAGTCCCAGGCAGAAAAATAAGGCAAGAAATTTAAATAAAAGGTATAAAAACTGGAAAGGAAGATGTCAAACTGTATTTATAGACAACATGATTATCTATATAGAAAATCCCATTAAAAAGCTCCTCGAATAATAAGTGAGTTTAGCAAGGACAATATAAAAAGTCTATTGTGTTTCTATATATCAACGATGACCAACAGAAAATAAAAATTAAGAAAGCCATTCCATTTATAATAGCAACAACAAAAAAATGAAACACTGAAGGGACACATTCAATAAACAATATGCAGAACTACACACTGCACACTAACAGCCTTTTCTAGGAAAAATTAAGGAAAACCTAGATAAACTGAGAGAGATCCCATTTTCACAGACAGAAACTCAGTTGTCAATTCTTCCCAAACTGATTTATAAACGATAAACAATATCAATCAAAATTCTAACGGGCTTATTTGGTAGAAACTGACAAGCTCATTCTAAAGTTTATATGGAAACACAAAAGACCTAGAGTGGCCAAAATAATATTTAAGAACAAAACTGCAGGACTCCCACTACCTGTTTTCAGGTGAAGCCACAGTTACCAAGAGCACATGTTATTAGTGTAAGGCTAAACATGTAGATCAACGGACAGATTAAAGAGGACAGAGTGATACCTACACATGTATAGTCAACAGATTATCTGTAGAGGTGCCAGAATAACTCGATGAGGGAAAGAATAGACTTTTTAACAAGTGGTGCTGACAATTGGATATCTACAGGCCAAAAAACTTGACTTCAATTCACTATAAAAAATTAATTAGAATTGGATTGTAGATCCAAGCCTGAAAGCTAAAAACTGTAAAGCTTCTGGGAGAAAACCCAGGAGAAATTCTCAGTGACTTTAGGTGTAGCAGAGATTTCTTAAATATTACGCAAATTATAAAAGAATTGATAAAGGTGACTTCATCAAACTAAAAACTTCCATTCTTTGGAAGATGCTGTGATGATAATAAAAAGATAATCCATCAACTAGGAGAAAATTTTTGCAAACACATGTCTGATGAAGGATTTATATCTAGAATTTTAGGAACTCTGGCTAAATAGAGGACTATTGTATATTCTTAGATCAGAAGACTCAATATTCTAAAGTTACCAAATATCTGTAAATTAATCGATTAAAGACTGTATCATTTATAACTGCACCAAAAAATCGAATACTAGGGAATATATCTAATTAAAATTGTGCAAGATCTCTACAATCACAAAACACGGGAAGAAATTGAAGAACACCTCAGGGATATGTCATGTCCGTGGCTTTGAAGACTCAACATGCAAAGATGTTAATTGTCTCCAAATTGATCTATAGATTCAATGTGATCCCAATCGAATGTTCAGAAAATATTTTTGTGGAAAATGATTGATTGATTCAGTAAGTCACATGGAAATACAAAACGCCAAGAATAGCCAAGACAGTCTCGAAGAAGAACAAAGTGGAGGGTCTATTCCAGGCTATGAAGACTTATTATAAAACCACTTCCTGACTGAGGTGCAAGGACAAATCAACCAGTGGAACAGGATAGAAGGCCAAAAACAGACCTGCCTAATTTATGACAGAAGTCACAGCAATGAAATGGAGGAGAAGGATGGCCTTTTAAAAATAAATGCTGCTGAATCAAGAAAAACAAGAAGAAAAAAAACAACCAATAAACCTTCACTCTACCTCACAGAATACACAAATATCTATCCTACTTTCGTACTAGACTAAATTGCAAAAGGTAGAAGAATAAAACTTTTATAACTGTTGTCCAAAAGCAATATGAGCCATACATGTATCTCAAAATTTTCCATTAGCCACATTAAAAAATGTGAAAAGGAACAGATGCAATTAGTCTTAATCATGTATTTTATGTAGCCCCAAATGTCAAAAATATTATCATTTCAACATGTGGTCAATATAGAAATTACTGAGATATTTTACATTATTGCATTCATACTAAGTCTTCAGAATCTGGCACATGTTTTATACTTACAGAACATTCCTGGCTAGGGGTGCCTGTGTGGCTCAGTCGGTTAAGGGCCCGACTTTGGCTCAGGTCATGATCTCATGGTTCGTGAGTTCAAGCCCCACATTGGGCTCTGTGCTGACAGCTCAGAGCCTGGAGCCTGCTTTAGATTCTCTGTCTTCCTCTCTCTCTGTGCCTCCCCTGCTTGCACTCTGTCTCTCTCTCTCTCTCTCAAAAATAAATAAACATTAAAAAAAATTTCTGTAAAAAAAGAATATTCCTGTTTAGGTGATAAAATTTTAATGGTTAAAGTAAAATGTAATTCAAAAAGCAAAACGTTGTGTTTACTAGAAGAATATTTTGCATTGCTTCAGTTTTTAAATTTAAATTTATTATAACATGAAATAAAATAAAAAATGCAGTCCTCACTCATAATAACCATATCTGAAGTGTGCAGTAGTGGCTGCCATATTGGACAGCACAGTTCTAGAAAGTAAAATAGAACATCTTTATGACTTCAGAATAGGGAAAGATTTCATCAACAGGATGCAGAAACCAACAACAATAAAGGAAACTATTGATAAATTTGGCTTCATTAGAATAAATACTTCTGTTTATTAATAGACACCTTGAAGGGTGAAAAAGTGAGGGGTGCCTGGGTGGCTCAGTCGGTTGAGCGTCCAATTTCGGCTCAGGTCATGATCTCATGGTCCGTGAGTTCGAGCCCCGCGTCCGGCTCTGTGCTGACAGCTCAGAGCCTGGAGCCTGTTTCAGATTCTGTGTCTCCTCTCTCTCTCTGACCCTCCCCCATTTTTTTTTTTAAAGAGTGAAAAAGTGAGCCTAAGAGGGAGAGAAGATACTCATAACACATGTATCTGACAGAGGACTTGTATCCAGAATCTACACAGATTACAACTTAATAAGGAAAGGACTATCTATGCAAGAGGTCTGGGCAAAAAGGTCTGAATAGAGATTTCATACAAGAGAATATCTGAATAGAGGATGCCTGGGTGGCTCAGTTGGTTAAGCACCTGACTCTTGATTTCTGCTCAGGTCATGATCCCACAGTTTGTGAGATCGAGCCCATGTCGGGTTCAGCGTGGAGCCTGTTTGGGATTCTCTCTCCCTCTCTCTCTGCTCCTCCCCTGCTCATGTGCTCTTTCTTGCTCTCTCTCAAAATAAATAAATGAACTTTAAAAAAGAGGGAGAGAAAATGTCAAAAGTAGTGCAACATCATTATCAGGTAAATGCAAATTAAAACAATGAGATACCTTTCATAAACATGGTGAGAGCAAAACATAAAACTAAACTGAGACTGTCAAGTGTTGGCAAGAATGTAGGTCAAGGGTAGCTCTCATTTCCTACTGGAATGTATAAACACTCGTACAACCACTTTGGAAAACTGTCTGACGGTATCTTCTAACGCAAACCACGTACATGCCTACCCTACCACGCATCAAATCCACTCCCAGGTGTTCCCTGATAAAGCTTCTCTCTTTGAACAAACTCTGGGCAAGCTTCTTCGTGGCTAGGCCTCAACTTTTTATAGTCTATAAAAACTATAGACTCTCAGCATAAATTACTTAGCCCACCCACTTCTTCCTATGCGAAAAGACTTGAACACTAACAGTTTCTAACAACTCAAAGTCACATCCCTAAGATAACCCTAGCCCTCCTTAAAGTACCTACCTGAGAAAACTCAAGGCTGACTGACAAAGCAATTTAGTGTTTGTTCTAGTCAACACCTGCTGATAGGGCTCTGACTGCCCTTTCTTACAGTCCTTGGTCCCCTTGAGATGTATATGAATCTCCTACCACTCAAGAATGTCTTTCTCAAGAACCTGAAAGCCAGTCCTTTGAAAGGTAGTCATCAGGAAGGATAGGACCTCTGTCTCCCAGTCTCTATGGGAAGATAGAATCCTAACTTCAATAATTGCCAGCTAACACACACAACTAGCCTATTCAGCATTTATGCCGACCAAACCTTTATAATTCTTCACTTCCTTGACTCTACTGAGCCTTTGCTCAGCCCCTCCCTATTCCCTCAATCACCCTGTAGAACACCCAGCCACCTCTGTAAAGTTCAAAGGTGAGTTCACTTCATGTTGGACTCTCTCTTCTGCTGCAATAGTGTATTATCAGTTAAAATCTGTTCTTAACACCTTTCATGGCATCTGGCTTTATCTTTGACAATAGCCAACACAAGTGATAGGTATAAGAATGCTCAAAGCAGCATTATTCACAATAAAAGCAACTGAGAACACCTAAATGCCAAGCTTCAGAATGCACGATCGTGGCATATTCACAAAAGGGAATAGAAGGTAACAATGCAAAGAATGAACCACTGCTGCCTACAATATTGAACCCTGCCCACATCCCCCTCCCCGCCCCGCCCCCGCCAATAATGTTTAACGGAAGAAGCCAGGCACAATACATACTTGTATTTTCTGTTGTTGTGGAAGCAATGAACTCAGATTCGGCACCTATGATGATACCCATTTATTATGTCACAGTCGTATAGGTCAAAAGTGGAGGCAGGCACGGCTCAACCGGATGCTCTTGTTGGGTGTCTCACAAAGCCACGATTGATGTGTCTGCCATGCTGGGGTCTCATCTGCAGCTCAGAGTTCTCTCCCGGCTCATTCAGGTTGTTGGCAGCATCCAGTTCCTGGTGGTCATAGGAGATGGGGCCCATTTTCTCGCTGGCTGTCTGTTGGAGGCCCATCTTCACTCTCAGAGGCCCGCTGTCCGTAGGGCCTCCCATAGTATGACAATTGACTTTTTCCAGGCCAGCAGGATCCTATCTTTCTCACCCAGTGAGTTTCAGGAAGGGCCCCCTCCTTATTAAGGGCTCCTCCAATTAGGTTAGGGCTACCCAGGATAATCTTCCTTTTGATTAACCCAAAGTCAATTGGTTTAGAACTTAATTACATTCACAAACTCTGGTAACCTAATCACAGGAGTGAGATCCATCATGTTCACGTTCCCACCATACTCAGGAAGATGAGATCTGCAGGGCAGAAAGCATGGGGCCCTCTGAGAATCCTGCCTACCACAATACTGAATGATTCAACGTTTATAAAGTCAAAAAACTGCAGAAGCAATCCGAGATGATGGAAGTCAGATGGTAAGCACTTTTGTTGGGTGTCACATGTATGTGGGAAGAAGCATGACTGAGGCTTCTGAGTGCTGGTGATTTTCTAGATCTTAATCTCAGGCGTATTTAAGTAAATGTGCACTTTGCAAAAATTCATTAGTTGTGTACTTTAATGTGTATATTTTATACTACAATAAAGATTTAATGCAAAAAGAAAAAGGAGGTTCTCGGGGTGCTTTAATTATATACGAGAATGATACCTCGCATTCAAAATTGTTTGTATAAAATCGGCACTGGGAAGTGCTTGAAATCAGTTTATGCCCCTAAGTAATTCAAGGACCCTGAGAAGTTTATGTATACTATCAATGAACCCAGGAAGTTTTGTGGAAAAGAGAAAAATTAAATTTCAGCCGATTTATTCAAGTGATCATAAGTTTGAGGTATGTCCATTTGAGTACGTTTTGAAAGTTTCTCATTTTCAGTTATGATATGGTTCTTTTTCTCCATTGCATGGGAGCGTACCCACAGGTTAACTGTGGAGAGAGCAATGTCAGTGTGTATGTGTGTGATTGGTGGGCTGGACAGGGAAATGAAAGGAATAATAAATTCCTTTATTAAGAAATAAATAAATTTAAAAAGTAGTAAAAGAAACTAATCTGAGCCTAATCTCATAGGGTAGGGAAAATCTTTGCATTCTTAGGATATTGACCTGAGAACACCTGAGACAAAGACAAACTCTTCCATGAAATGGGCCCAGGCACTATTTCTAAGGCTGGTCAGCCTTAACCTAATTCCATTCTCTACCTTCTCATTCTGTTCCAAGCCAAGGAAGTCATACCATTTCTCAGTGAATGTAAATGAAAGAGCCCTCCGTGACAAATAAATCAGGAAAACACACTGGCCCCCACTTATTGTAATCAGCATATACAAAAGTCATCTAAATGTGAAATAAATGAAGTAAAGACCAATCTTCTGAATGAATTTAATGCAAAAATCTTAAATAAAATACTAACAAACAGAACAGTTATATTAAAATAATAAGATGCCATGACCAAGTGGTATTCATTTTAGCAATATAAGGATGGTTCAATATCAGTGAATCTATTACATAATTCATAGTATTAATCAAACTATGGAGAAAATAAAATCATACCATTATCTTGAAGGGTGCCGAGCATCATTTGATAAAATTCAACAACCATTCACGATTTAAAATACTTTCAGTAAAGTAAGGTTAGATGGCAATTTCCTTGAAGCGTTTAAATATATCCCAGTCAACCCAGAAGCAAGCATCATGCTTAGATGGGAAAACATCCTCCTTAATGAGGTGCATTCTCATTAAGGTTAGGAATGTCATAAGGAAACCATCATCACCACTTTTAGTTAATACTGTTCTGGAGATTCTAGAAACCAAAGAAACTAAGGAAACAAAATAAATTAGAGGTATACGTCTTGTAAACAAGAGGTAAGATTATCATTATTTACAGATGTTGGGATTGCATATTCAGGGAGGACCCAGGAGAAGCCACTGGAAAGCTTTCATAAGCAAGTAGAAGGCAGCACAATGGATGGGCAAAAAGTATTTATACAGAAGTCAATACATTTCAGATATACAAACAATAGTAGAAAGATATATCAAAAGGTCTTATTTACACTAGCAATAATAAAAACAAATACATTATAATAAACTTAATAAATATGCAAGACCTGTATGATGTAAGGTTTAAAATATTCTGGGGGCGGTGTCATAAAACAGAGAGCAAATGGAAAGGCAATTTATATCATAGGGTTGTGAATTCTTGCCAACTTAGTTTGTAAACTTAATGCCATGAAAATACTCATAGGATCTTTTTTTTTGTACATAAACAAGCTGAGGCTAAGTTCAGATAGAATATCAAACAAGGAAGAAGAGCCAGGAAATTTTGAAAGAGAGGATCAATCATGGAATACTGTTCCTATCTGACAGTACATACATAAATTTAAAAGGGTATAAATATATAAAGTAAAATAATTAAAACAGTGTGGTACTGACACATAGGGAAATCCATCCAAGTACAGGAATTTGATACATGACAAATACGTCATTTCACATAAGAGAAAAGATGGATTAGTCACTAAATTATTTTAGAATAACCAGGGAGACAGCTTAAGACAAAACAAAACCAAAACAGGGCTGGATCCACACCTCACATTTTATATTAGGACTGTTTCTTGATATAAATATTTAAATGTAAAAAATTAAAAACAAACAAGAAAACCTAAAAGATACTGTAAGAAAATTCTTTTCTAAAACTTGGAAGAAGTACTTTCTGAACTATTATATAAAGGCTAGGAGCCATAAAATGAAAAACTGCTTATAACAACGATATAAAAATAAAACTTTTATGTGACAAAATCCACCATAAACAAACAAGAGGCTGGAAAAAATATTTGTAATTCCTGTCACAACAAAAGGGCTAAATTTCCCTTTTAATAGAGTCCCTTCACATCATTAAGAAAAATACCAACAGTACAACAGAAAACTGGATAGAAGAGATAATAGGTCATAGAAAAGGAAATACAAATGACTTTTTAAATTGAAAAGGTACTCAGTCACCTGTCACATTGGTAAAGATGAAAAAAAAAATCGGATAGCCCATTGGTTAGTGCAAGTGTCGAAACACCACGTTCATATTTTGCTGAACCGGCACCATTTTGATGGCGGATTTGGCAATCTCGATTAAAATCCCTGATTCACATATCCTTCGTTCCAGTATTTCTACCTCTACTACTCCACATATGACAAATGGCCTAAGTTCTCAGTTAATTACAACAGCACTGTTTGCAGTAGCAAAAGATATGCAATTGACTTTCCATCCTGGGGGCCTGGCTACCTAAATCCACATCTACACCTGTGCAGAGATACTGTGCAGCTAGAAAACAAAGGAGAAAGGTCTTTATGTGCCCACATGCAATGATCTCTAAAATAAAATTAAAAGCATAATACAAAGTGTGTACGATATGCTAGCATGCTACCTTAATGTAAAAAAAGAAACAAATATTGTTATTTATAAAATTACTCTTATATGCATGAATTCTGTCTGCAAGAATGCCTAAGAGGTTGATGATAACATCTGTCATCAAGGATAGGACCTGGATGGCTCAGGGACAGGGAAGGGAGATAGGACTATTTATTTTGTGCATTTTACACCCTTTTATTTTTAAACTACACGAATGTACTATCTATCAAAAAATGCACAACACATTAAAGTTTACGATGTGATATAAAGGGTATAATTGAACTCCAGCCTGTTTGTGCCTATCCTCAGCTTGGCTGAAAATAAAGTCTCTTGTTAATCTGTACAGCTTTCTGATTAAGGCACCAAAGAAGGAAATTAATTTTTTGCTTGAAAACTAAAGTTCCAAAATAAAAGTTAAAAAAAGAAAAAAGTTAAAAATAAATAAATAAAAACAAAGTTGCTCAAGAATAGGGACAGGAGAGTCACAGTTTATTTAAAGCCATCAACCAACTATCAACAATTAAAAAAAAAATAAATCATGTGTTTAAACTGTCTCTAAAGATACATACCAAAACTTTGGCAAGGAGGAGTGGGACAGAGAATATATGTTACTTTCTAAAAAATATATTTTCACATTGTCAGATTCTTCCAATTTATTAATTAATTCAATCATTTAAAAATTATAATCAGATTTAAATATAAAAAGCCTAGGTTTCCATTGTTAACCACATACATAACTGTTTTTAAATAGTAACAAAAAACCTAAGTTTAAAGAGGCACCATTTTTTGACTAGTAAAACAGCAATATTTTTAAAATATGAGACAATACAGATGACAGTATGGCGGAAAAGGTACTTCATACATTAGTGGTGGAATATAAACTGTTACCTTTCTCTCGGTTTAATTGAAACTGACAACATGCAGTTGTAAGAAATAACACAGAGAGGCCCCATGTATCCTTTATCCACACCGTTAAGAAACAATGGTAGTGTAAGAAAAAAAAAATTTGCATCTTTAATCCAGTAATCTCATTTCTTGGAACCTATCCTAAAAAAATAATTCAAAGGAAAGAAAAACCTATATGCATAAAAAATGTTCGTTCAATACCACATATATAAAATATAAATATATTCATAGGCATAATTTAAACAATAAACGGTTTGGGGACACCTGTAGGGCTCAGTTGGTTAAGGGTCTGACTTCGGCTCAGGTCACGATCGCATGGTTCATGAGTTCGAGCCCCGCGTCGGGCTCTGTGCTGACAGCTCAGAGCCCAGAGCCTGCTTCAGATTCTGTTTCCCTCTCTCTGCCCTTCCCCTGCTCACACTCTGTCTCTCTCTCCCTCTCAAAAATAAATAAACATCTAAAAATTGAAAAAATTGAAAAAATAGTTTTATTATTTTCTAGATAAAAATAATTTATTTAATGAAGTAACATATCCACTAGTGTTAATAACATTCTACTGCCATTAAATCGCATTTATGTAGACTATGTGTGACTGTCATAATAGTTATGCTATATTGTTGATTAAAAAAATACAATTTGGGGGCACCTGGGTGGCACCTGGACATCTGACTCTTGATTTAGGCTCGGGTCATGATCTCACAGTTCATGGGATTGGGCCCCGCATTGGGCTGTGCTGGGTATGGAGCCTGCTTAAGATTCTCTCCCTCTGCCCCTCTCCCCTGCTCATGCGTACATTCTCTCTCTCTCAATCTCTCTCTCTCTCTCTCTCTCTCTCTCTCTCTCTCTCTCTCTTTCTCAAAATGAATAAATAAACTTTAAAAAAATGAAAAATACAATTTTGGGGGTAAAACTTAGTAAAAGTTGCCATACATGGATAATGAGTGAGAAAGTGGTGAGATTATGGTCGATTCTTTGTCTCTTTCAAAACTGTCTGTAATGTAATTTCAAATTCAATTTTTTCCCCCAATTTTTCACGTTTTTCAAATTCAAGTTTTCCTACTTTTGTCAGAATTTAATTTGGGGAGCAAAAGAAAGGGAAAGATGCCCGTTGTTAGTCCAGTAAGAATGGTTAACTTCCCAGCATGAACTGCAGACTTTCGTTAGGAAAGAGCCACTTACTTGCATCTTTGTCTGGAGAAGGATGGACCCTCTGCTCCAGGCAGGTGCTAGTGAAAGGCTGTGCCAGCTTCTCCAGGGGCTGGGCACTGTCCACGGGCTCCCCTTTGCCCCTGTGGATGCTAAAGAGGTCCTGGAGGTCCTTTCTTTGTTTGGATTCTTGGAAGAAACTCTCAAAAGATTTGTCTTTGAGTCTGAGTGAGGAGAAGAGAGAGATCTTCCTCTTTGGAACCCTGGAAGCATCTGGGAAGGTCTCCTGCAAACTCACTTTCTCAAGGAGTGTGGGGACATCTTCCATCTTGTGGCAGGATGGGGACACTAATGCAGGAAACACCTTGGATGGTCGGTTGGGCAAACTGTGGGTACGGAAGGCAGGGTCAGGAAGGCGAGGGTGCGGAGGCTGGGCAGCCCTGGCAGGTGGGGAGCCCCAGGAGAAGAAGGCTGAGGTCCTGCGTGCCATGTCTCTCCCTGGGGACTGCTGGCTGCAGTCTTTACTGGAGCTGGTTTTTCGAAGGCTGAACGAGCGAGTGCAGGAGTGTGGCTGGGTGGTGGGCAAGGGCTTTGATTCTGGCTTGGTGGAGTTGGGGAGGAGGGGCTCCAGGGACCTTCGGATGGCATTTGCTATGAGCCGAAGTGGGGACTTGGGTGGAGGGACGCTTGGCTCCCCTGGAGCCCGTTCAGCTGGGGTCCCCGTCTTCTCCTGAGCCTTTCCCTGGGCTGGCGGGGTCTCTCGCACTCTCCAGGGGAGCAGCAAGGGGCTGACTGGTTTCAGCACATGGCCTCGTCGACCACTGTCAGCACTTTTCTGGGCAGGTTGTGCCCCAGCTTCCAGGCTCACACTCTCAGGGAGGGAGTCATTCCAGTCCAGCAGCTTTGTCTTCTGCTCCGGGGTGAGGACTAACTTCTTCAAGCCCAGCCTCTTCCCCTCTGTCAGCTGTGACCCACCCTCCTCTCTCCTTCCGGATTCTGTTTTCCTTTCTCCTGGGTCCTCTCCAGCCCCGGGGGATAGCTCTTGGTCTGGCAAGCACCTGTCCTTCCCTCTAGCAGGGTGTGGGCCTCCGTGGATGCTTCTGGCATCCCCAAGAAGGGACTCTGTTTCCTGACACCCATCAGAAGCCGTCTCTGCAGGGCTGGGTGTCTGGGGCCTCACCATGCAGTACTCTGCCCGCTCCAGCACTTGGTCATGAGGCAGATACAGGTGCATGTCCTTGGGTGCTGCCTGGGCTCTGGCGCGCCTCAGAAAGATTGGGGTAGAAGGGCTGAAGTGACCTCTTGAGACCTGTGAGGGCAGGTTGTAATCTATCACCTAGAGGAGATGGGCAAAATTAATGGGTATTTAGGGATTCCCAGCATTTATTTATATGGGGAGGCATTTCTCAGCCCATGTCCCCCTCCCTGCCTCGCTTCAGATCTCCAAACCCCAAAGTAAAAAAGAATTCTGCCTAGGATGATTTCAAAGGGCCACTCTTCATTCTAAGTGGCTGCCTTGGGACCTGCTGGGATCTGCTTAGAGCCCTGTATCAGCAGTGATCAAAGGCTTTGCTGGGTGCTGGATTAGGTGGGTTGGAAGCCAGAATGGAAGGTGACTGCACTGACCAGCTCCTGGGCCAGCCAGCCAGCCAGGTAGAGCTGGCCTGGCCTCTATGTGTGGCCAGACCAGATGCCCCAAGGCGAACTTAGCCACAGTTCCTACTAAGGGAACATTCCACCCGTAGATAGGTGTGTTCCTCCAACAACCGAGAGGCCAAGGCTTCTTTGTTGGAGACTATTAAGCGAAGGAGAGACAGTTACCCTTCTGGGCTGGAGCTGTGGTGGCAGAAAGATGGCCGTCGGGACTTTCCACTGACCTTCTAGAACTGACTCATGCCTTGCTCCACTGAGAAAGTAGCCATTTGTAGCGAGCAGGGACTTGGCTCCTTGGCAAAGGAAGAACATAGGGACATTCTAGAAGTGGCTGTGCCCTGCTAAAAGCACTGGTGCCTAAGGGCAGGTCATAGGACAGGGGCTTGACAAGAGCACGTACCTTGATTTGTCTCGTGCACCCTACTTCCCAGAGCCCAGACCAGGGTCTGGCAGGTAACAGAGGCTTGATAAACTCATACTGGAGGTTACAGTTCAAACCTGAGTATCTCAGTGATGTCATTTTCTGTTCAAGAGGGATGGACCTCCAAGAGTCTCAGCTGCTGTCAAAGGCAGCCTCAGTTCCGTGTCTGCCATCCGTCAGCTGTGAGCTCCTCAACGTTCTCTGCCAGGCCCTCAAGGGCAGAGCAGATGTCCTAGCATCTCCGCATGCCACAGTCCTGCCCAGAGCCCATGCCCCACAGAGTCTGCTGAGTGAGTGGCTGTGCCCTGGGGCTGGCTGAGAAGGAGCAGGATGGATGAGCTTTCATGAAGGGCACAAGTGAAAAAGGCCTGGGTGGGCATTTCTTGGCCCTGGCTTTGCACTTGGGGGACCTCAGACTGCTAAGAATCCAGAGTTAAGGGCGGGGGTAGGAGGGGCACAGGCAGCTCACCTTCCTAACACCGGGGCAGGGCCCCAAGGGGCATTTACCTGAGGTGGGGAGAAGCCATCCAGGACATTCCCTGGGACACCGCCTGAAGACAAAGATGGAGGAGAAGATGAAGGAGAAAACAATGAGGAAGAAGAAAGAGGGGCAGCTTCCTCTGAAGGTGACATGGTTCTTCTGTTGTTCACTGGTGTCGAACCTGCCAAGGAAAGAACATACTCTCCGTTACAGAGCTGTCTTTTTACGTTATTTTATCATGAAAAGGTGGAGGTTTGAAGAGAAGCTCCAACTCGATAAACACAGCCAGAGGGTGGAAGGTGCTGGAGACTGATTCTGAGACTCCAGTGCCCAGAGTTTGACCTTGGAGGAATGGGTGCAGGAATGACAGCCTGTGGGGGAGAAGAGGTCCTAGGACGAAAAGTCTAAGAACCATTGCACTTCTCACTCCCATGAGAACGTTCCTGAGATATCTCCAGGGCGTTTCTTGGAAATGGACGGCTACCTCTGAAGTTTCCCCCAAAGCCATTGTGGTTGGCATCTGGACTGCGTTAACTCACTTGGTCAATAAACCATCTGAGGCCTCTTCCCACAAGATGCCTGGCCATTAGCTGTGGGCACGGACAGGGTAGGTAGTCACTGCTAATGAATCAGGCTCTTCCTTCTCACATGGGCACCAAGGGGCTCTCAGGATGGTTAGCTTGAGATTTTGAGAGAACACTAGGGAGGGAGGTTATAATGAGTATCAAATCATTTGAAGCATATGGAGTGGGGTTCATGCCAAGTTCCTGTTGGTCACGGAACAAATGAGATGCAGTGTATGTGCTCAGACCAACATGAGAAAGGAGTGTGGCCAGGACCCTGGGGATCAATGAGTCAATGAGTCTGGTAACAGCAGAATTGTGACAGTTGTAGCCTATAAGATCCATCTCTCCCTCTCCCGAGTGCACACACGTGTGTACGTGTGCACAAATATGCCCTCTGGTAACCTTAAATCTAAAATCTCGAGGGCTTTGCTTCCACGTGGGACCATTCCAATAATATGTCCTGAGAGGGATTCAGAAAATGCCATGCTCCTTTTCATATTTGTCCACTCTGTGTCTGACCCTTCAGCCCAGCCAGCTCTCCTGTGAACCCTTCCAGCACGTAGAGTCTATCCCCCAGAGACCTCCCAGGACCAACGTCTCTCAACCACTCCTGTCAGATTCCCTGCTTCTGGCTGCTCAGCTGACCCGTTCCTATTTCCCTTCGAGGTGTCCAGCCTTCAGATGTTAGCTCACTTCCTAACTCAATACAACCCCCTGGCCTCAGTTTCCCCATAGCATTGGGTGAGACACTCCTGCTCTGGAGCCCACACAGGCCAGGCCAAACCCAAGCCCCACCCCCAGAAGAGTTCTTTCCAGACCCATCCGCATGGGGGAACCACACGGGGGCAGGGGGTTCTTCAGGATTCTGTCCTGCTTTCCTTGTACACAAATGTGTGTCAGAGTGCGTATCCCAGTCCTGGGCTCTGACAAGACAGTCACTACACACACAAGTTCAGCAGGCTTCCAAAGCGAAGCCCTCCAGAATGCTTCTGAGGGAGAGAAGAACTCAGGGGAACAGATCCGAGGGCGGCAGGAAGGAGCTGCTGGGAGAAGGCCCCAGGCTGCCAGGAGCCGATGCGGGGGAGGCGGCTGGCCAGCTTGTCACCCAAACCCTCAGCCCCCGTTGCGGCCCACAATGAGATGTCTCGAGCCTAAAAAGGCAAACACTGTGAGTCAGTTGTTGCCTTGCTTCCTGTCCTCGGCTTGCCAAATTCCTGCCAAATTCCTTCTCCTCCTCTCCCTTGCCCCCTCATTCTCTTCCCTCAGCTACCTCCCAAATCAAACTCCTGAGCTTGTCTCAAAGTCCCCTCAGCTCAACAGACTGACTCTTTGTTCCCCTGAGGAGCTCTCTGGAACCTTCTGACACAGTGCCAGGGACACCTAGGGAACCAAACTTGACAGGAAAGCCTTGGGGTTCGCAAGGTCGTGACCCGGAGGCTGCTCCCTCTCTCCTTTCTTTAACCCCTGCCCCCACCCCTGCCAGTGAGGCCTCTTTGCACTCATGTTCCTCACACACCCACTTCAGGACAACTTGGGCAGGGCTTGAAGGGATGCCTGCCCGTCAAGCTGCCACCTGGGAGGGGAAGACCAGAGGTAAGCTGAGAGGTGACAGGAAATCTCACCTGCCTGAGGTGGCTGAGGTTTTGGGGTTCCCTCAGAGGATGGCAAAGGGGGAGCCTGGAAGCCCGCCTCCTTCACACCCACACCAGCTGCCTGACACTGAGCAAGTTACTTAGACTCTCACTTTCCTCATGTGAAAGACGGGAGGTCTAGCGTTGCTTCATGGGGAGGCTGAGGGGATAAAATGGGGTAAAAAGTGGTGCCCGGTGTAGGATGCCAAGTAAATGCTGCACGCGAGCTAAATATTAACTCTAATCCTTCTCTTCTGCCCATGCACATGAGTTGTGCCCAATAAAGACACTGCTGAACTGCTGACCTGTTCCAGAGGGGGCTATGGACCCCAACTATGGCCAAGAGTTCTCTAACTTGTAAGCCCAGGGACTCCCCACTCACCACCTCAGATCCTTCTCTGCGGGTTCTTTCTTGTTTTCCCTGAAGGCTTGGCATGGTCCAGCCAGGCTGCTGTGCCCTCTGCCAGGGCCTCGGTCCTGGGTGCTGCTGACCCTTCTGGTCCCATCATGCAAAGGGGTTGATAAGAAGACCAGGGCCCAGATTACAGCCCCCCAAGCCTCCTCTGGCTCAGCTGTCTCTTTGCTGGGCCCTCCGGCAGTGACCTTTCCCTTCGATTCTAGAGGCCATTCTGGTGACTATGGTCAGCTGGGGGAGGGTGACAGCTCCCTCTGTCCTCCCACCTGGGGTTGGGGCCAGAACCAGCCTTGACAGGGCAGTGAGTGGACCGAGGAGATGGTGCCCCAGGTTCTGCTCACTACTACAGGACCAGTGTTGCCCACTGGGGTTTCCTCTTGGGCAAAATGAAGAGGACGAAAAAGATGGCCGTGAGGATTTTTACAAAGACTGGGATTCCAGGGTGCAGCTTCCCAGAATTTGGTGTTTAGGCAATACTCAAATTTCCTGAGGTCTCAGAGCGCCCTCTAGGGGCAGGAGGCTTGTTCCTTGGTTCATATGTTTGTTCACTCATTTTCTCTTTCATTCAGCAAGCTAGAACTGAGTGCCTCCTCTGGGCCAGGCCCACAGATACGATCCCAACTCAAGGCCGGCCCTCAGAGGCCCGAGAACTAACACCTAGGAAAACTAAAGACACATTGAGGTCGTCAGGTCCATCCCAGAAACCATGCTTCTGGTTAGCAGTCCTCTCTCTCCCAGGCCTTCTCCAGCACCCTCTAACCTGCTGGGGGAGGGGCCCCCAGACTCGCTGCTCACAGCCCAGACCGAGAACTTCTTAAAAGCAGGGCAGAGCCCCTTGTGCTCGTGGCACTCCTTAAAGTCAGCTGGAAGCACTGGATGGCACCTACCCAAATGGACCCACCGGTGGAAGCAGAATTCTTGTGATTTGGGGAGGGGCTAGGAGGCTGAGGAAATGAAGTGACTCAGGCCTTCAGTAAACATTCCCTATTCTCGTGGCCCTCACTGCCTGGGACTGCAAGATGATTCAAGAGCCATTTCAGGGTGCCCCCAGGTGAAATGGCCTGCAGGTGTGCAGCTGTGGTCCAGCCCCAGAGGCACCCATTATCCCAGCCTGACCCAAGGAAGGTGGGGGGGGGGGCTCGAGTCTGAGGGCTGCTGGGAGAATGACTCATGGGCCAGGAGTCAGGACTGACTCACAAGGAAGGAGCCAACTAGCTAGTGCTCTGTTCCAACTTCAACAATGGTTCTTTTTAGAAACCCCTGTCTAACCCAAGGCTTTCCTGGGTCCACCTCTTCCAGAGCAAGGCCCAGGAGGGAGTGTGGGAGCAGGGGGAGGCCAAAGGTGGACTTGGAAATGGACTGAGAGTCCCTGTCCCTCTCTCAGGACCAGGGAGGGAATGCATGCCTGCTCTTTAAGGGCTGCAGAGCAGCACAGAGAATGTGGCCAGCCCCAGGATGCTGTGCAACCGTGTGTGTGGTTAGTGCGCCCCCTAGTGGGAGTCTAATGCATCCGCGGCAGCCCTTGGCCCTCACCCAGCCCTGCTCTTCTCTGGGACGCTGGGGTCAAAGCCTGCTCAGATGAAGCAGCAGGTGTGTGTGCCTGGGCGGGCGGGTATGTGAGTGGGTGTGGGTGTGGCTTCCTTCACTGCTTTGCCCATGACTGCATGAGATCATTCGGCTGATGCCCCCAGTCGAACTCCAGTGCCTGGAATGAAAACACATAGAGGCTCTGGGCCTCAGTTTCCCCACCTGTGTTTCAAAAATCTTGGAGCCAGTGATTGCTAAGACCCCTTCCAGGTGCAACCGTAGAGCTGTAAGGCTCCATGATTCCAGACTGAGGAGCTGAAGAGGCAGGGAAGGTCCCAAATCCTTGGAAAATGCTTCCCCGAGTCAGCAGTGGAAACAAAGCCAAACTACTATTTCTTTCCTTGCTGCTCGCATCCAGGAGCCCAGGTCAGAGAGGACACGCATGGAATGAGAACAGCTGCCCCTGAGAATGAACCAGAGGACACTGCCCCTGTCCCTCCCCACCCACTCCCAGAGAGCTCATGACTCACTGGACTGGAATTTTCTTCTGCAGCTCTGGTATTTGTTGGGAGTTACAGACTGGAAGCTATTGGCCCGGAGCAGAGCTGTGGTGGAAAAAAGAAAGGGGCAGGGGAGATGGGGAGGGAGGGAGAGTCTGTTAAACTCGCAGAATAACCACAGGGTTTTTCTCTTGTGGCACGTTTTGTAGACCAATAATTATAACCTACCTTTCTCAGACCACATCTCCCTGTCCCTACGACGCACACCTCCAGCTTTTCATTCAGTCATTCATTGAATATGTATTGAGACCCTGCTATGCGACAGGTACTGCCATCATTCAGAAAATGCCTCAGATTATGAGCCATCATTCTAAGTCACCCATAATTAACATACGTGTGTACCTGTTTGTGTGCACACATGCATGCCCGTGTACATATATGCATTTGTGCACACGCTTGCTTGTTAACAGAGCAGTTCTTCAAAGCTGGAGTCTCACATCAATGTCCCATTTATGTAGTAGAGAAACGGGAGCTGCACTCATTGAAGCCTGCCTGGAAGCTGCAGAGTGTTCTACCTCCTCTCCCCCTTCCCTTCCAGAGCCTTCCAGACCCTTTGGGAACCAGGATTCTGTAGGCTGTGTACTCAAGACCCTCCACCCAGCTGGGTCTTGAGAATTAGCTGAGCAATACGAACATCCCAAGACATCCCATGGTCTTGGCCATTTAGGGTGTGAGAAATGCAGATGTACCTCCTTCCTACACTGGGCCCTCAGATTTGGCCTCAGGCTCCGGGTCCCTGTGGTGGACCTTCATACTGGAGATGTAGAATGGGGTGCCACACGTACACCCGAATGCACACCCTGGTGGGACTGGGTGGTACGGAAGGAAAGGACGCTCTGAGAGCGATGTAGGTGTGGGAGAATGGCGTAGGGAAGGTTTGGAGCCAAAGCCCAGCTCTCTCTCTCCCTTCGCCCTGCCCCCATCTCGGGAGGAAGGCCCAAGTCCCAAGTCCTGCCACGGCTCAGAGCTGGGCTTCGGTGCTCGTCAGCCGGGCTGCGAGGTGCGGGCGGCAGCCACTTCCGGGGCTTCTTTTCCTGGGGACGAGATCCTCCAGCTCCTTAGACCCCTGGCTCCCCTCTTTCCCTGACTCCACCTGGAGACAATTTGAGCCCGTTCTCTCCTGTGGCTTCCCTGTCCCACAGGCCTGCTGTCATATCAAGCCCTGCCGTGTGGACAGGTGCAGCGTGCGGCCTCCGCATCTCACAACCTACGGATCTGGCTCGCTCCTCCCGCAGGCGCAGGTCGGGGTTGGCCAGGCTGGACAGTGTACGTCAGGGGCGAGCAGGACTCCAGGGCAGCCGCATCTCGCTGACCTGCGCTGTCCTTTCAATCACCGAGTGGCGAAATTTCTCAAGAAACACAGAAGACTGCTTAAAGCTCTTGTTGCTTCTCCTCGGCTTTTCTCTTTGTGGAATGAAACTTACTAGAAGTAGCTACAATTCACAAGCGATTTTTCCATCCCTGGTGTTTACAGGACACGCGTGCACACACTCCCAAAGGGTTTGGGAGGCTCTGGGAGGGAAGGGGGAGAAGAGGTAGAACTTTCTGCAGCTTCCAGGCTTCGGTGAGAGCAGCTCTGGTTTCTCTACCACATGCACACCTATTTTACCACAGCAGGAACAGCAGGGTGGGTGGCAATGATTTGATCCAGTCGTTTTGAGCAGCATAAAGCAAGCCTGGTTCCCTTATTTTCAGCTTATATTTTATTTATTATTATTTTTTTAATGTTTTATTTTAGTTTTGAGAGGGAGGGAGGGAGGGAGGGAGGGAGGGAGGGAGGGAGGGAGGGAGAGAGAGGCAGAGAGAGAGGGAGACAGGATCGGAAGCAGGCTCTTTGCTGACAGCAGAGGCTGATTTGGGGCTCGAACTCACAAATGTTGAGATCATGACCAGAGACAGAGTCAGACGCTTAACCGACTGAGCCACCCAGGTGCCCCCAGTTTATATTTTATTTATATTTATTTTAAGGGAGCACTTTTGGAGATCTTAGTGCCTGAGTTGCTACAAAACAAATAAGGGTAAGTATTTTCATATGGTGTGAATGATATCATTTTATTGTTACAAACGAGTAGTATCTTCCATAGGTCACTGGGCCATCCTGTCGTCAAATTATTGTCAGAAAAAAATGGAAAATACCAACTTTTCTAAGCCAGAGTAATTTGGGGCAGTCTGCCGCCCCCCCCGCCCTCCCCGCCCCCAGTTCCAATTAGCTCATGCCCAAAACCTAATACACTTGATTGATTCATTTAATTGTCTAGGTGTGCATTTTACAACACACGCAGACAGGCTCTCTTGAGCTGCTCCTCTGTGATTCCCCAACGTGTAGGTCGTGGCCCTCCTGCATGGAAGCAGCTGGGGCACTTACATAAAATGCAGACACTTGGCTCTACTCCACTGAATCTGAATCTCTTGATTCACTGAGATCCACTGAATCTGAATCTCTTGAAGGTGGTGACCTAGATATCTGCCTTTCAAACAAGATTTTTAAGAACCACTGAACTAGGTGTCTTAGGGGAGCGTTACTGCACATTTTCCACTGAACCTCGATAACACAGGGCTTAAATTTTTTTTTAATGTTTTATTATTTATTTTTGAGAGAGAGAGGCAGAGCATGAACAGGGAGGGGCAGAGAGAGAGACACACACACAGAATCTGAAGCAGGCTCCAGGCTCTGAGCTGTCAGCGCAGAGCCCGACATGGGGCTCGAACTCACAAACCGCAAGATCATGACCTGAGCTGAAGTCAGATGCTTAACCGACTGAGCCACCCAGGCACCCCCACAGGGCTTAAATTTTATATCAGGCCATCATCTTGGTCAGGCTCTATGCTGAAGAACTTTGAAGATACAATAGGTTCCTTGATGAGCCAAGGTAGTCCCAGAAGTCTTTCTCTAAATTGTGGTAAAATATATGTAACACAAAGTTACCACTTTAACCATTTTAAAGTCTACAGCTCAGGGGCCTTAGGGACATTCACAGTGTGTAACCATCACCACCATCCATTTCCAGAACTTTTTCTACATCCCAAACTGATACTCATTAAGCTGTCACTCCCCACACTCCTATCCGCCCCACCCCCTCCAGTCATCACCATTCTGCTTTCTCTCTCTATGAATCTGGCTATTCTAGGGACCTCGTAGAAGTGGAATCATACAATGCTTGTCCTTTTGTGTCTGGCTTAGGTTCATCCATGTGGCAGTGTGTCAGAATTTCATTCCTTTTTAACACTGAATAACATTCCATTATATGAATATCGCACACTTTGTTTATCTGGTCACCTATTGTTGAACTTGGGGGCATTTCCCCCTTTGGCAATTGTAAATAATGCCGGATTGGCATAGGTGTGCAAACCAGAAGTCTTCTTAAAGCAGTATCTCAGCTTTGTTTGGCATTCCCTCAGCTCAGCTCTGAGCCATTTATCCAAGGGAACATTGTGATTCATGAAGCTCCATTAACATGCACAACATAACAACCCTATATTATCTCGCAAAATAACAGACTCACCATAACTAGCAACACAAAACACCACACTTCGATGGTACCAGAGATCTTAACCTTACAATGTGGTCCGCCTAGCAACGATCAAAAACATGATGCATGGAGGCGAAATCAGTAAAAGATTGCCTGGATGTCATGCCGTCGATCCACTTCTCTGTCTACTCTGTATTTCATTCTGGAATCAAACTAGACTGTCAGGAACAAAATGCGTTGGCCACACTGCCTTGTTGACTTGATGCAGCCCTGTACCCTTGGAAGAAGTGTTCCTGCTGAGCCATGTTTTGTCACCATGCCCTCACCTGCCAGCCAGGGCTGTTGCACGAGACAGCCTCGCTCAAGACAGGGACTCCTGAATCCCTCAATGCCATCTATTTAACATGAGCTGGACAATTTCTACAGAGTGAAGCACTAGGAAAAGTGGTACCAGATCTGAAACTTGCTACAAGCCAATACATTGTTTTGAATTATGAATATTATTATGAATAATAATTGTGTTTCCTTTCAAAATCTGGCTGCCAGAAAACTCGGAATCAAATTCATGATCCCACTAGAGCAACCGTTTAGGACTGCAGCCTGCCTCGCTGGAGTCTCTAACTCCTAAACTGGTTTTGTTAACCTTGACCTTAGGGATTTATCTTTTATAGAGAGTGACATGTAATTTTGTATTATGTCTTTTTTATAACTTGCCTAAAATCCCCTGGCAACTGAGGAGAGAGGAGAAAATGGAGGGAGGGGATGAAAGGCAGGCAGGCTTCATATCTATAAAGGAGGAGGCCGGAGCCCAGGGAGAGGAGACAGAGGCCACACATAACCAGACAGAGGCAGTCTGCACTCAGCTGGGCACAGCACAGCTAGTGCTCTGTCCCCTTCATATGCTTAGCCTTTTGGACGGCACCACAGTGGTTTTTAACAAGTACGTCCTGATGACAATTTGTCTTATTTTATTTAAAAATAACTTTTAAGTTTTTTTTAAATGTTTATTTTGGGGGGAGAGAGGGAGAGGGAGAGAGAGAGAGAGAGAGAGAGAGAGAGAGAGAAACAGAGCATAAGTGGGGGAGGGGCAGAGAGAGAGAAGGAGACACAGAATCTGAAGCAGGCTCCAGGTTCTGAGCTGTCAGCCCGGAGTCAGACGCAGGGCTTGAACTCACAAACTCTGAGATCACGACCTGAGCTGAAGTTGGACACTTAACCCACTGAGCCACCCAGGCGCCCCAATGTGCCCTTTTTTAAAAAGGCTCACAGGGGAGGGTAAATCCAGAACTTCCAGGAGGCCGGCCCCGCTCGGGTTTTCCTGTGAAACCAAGCCTTGGGAGATTGTTTCTCGGTTCAGGCGGAAGTTCTGCTCTCGGCCACCAGAGGGGTGTGCAGGACAAGCTGAGTACCCGCTCTCCCAGGGCAGTGAAGCTGTTGGTGCCTCAGGTGGGAAGTTTCAGTGAGCCTGCTTCTTCCCAGCCCCGAGGTCACAAGTTACTGTTGACTGAATCAAAACATTCAATTCAAGGCCACCTTTATTAACACAAGCTGGGCTGCTAAAGGCAACGACTTTTTAGGGTGCGGAGGGCCCCAGCACGGAGCCACACCGATTACCAGCCGTGAGACCTAGGGAAAACACAGTGTGTTTGCTCACAGGTAAAATGGTGAGCTTACCGACCCCAGCGGGGTTGTCCTGAGGATGCCATGGGGCCATGTTTGGGAAAACCAAACTGGTACTTAGTGAGAGTGTATTTATTCCTGCGCAGGTCAAGTTTTAGTGCGTGCCACGTGTCCCAAGCACGGCTGATGGCCCTGTGCTGTCCCCAGGGGCCCCCAGGGAAGCTGTGCCACCCAGATGGCTGTGGTCCATGCACTGAGCCACATCTTTCTCTAGCGGGGCTATGGAATGCTCTAAAGAGATATCAAAGAGGAGACTGCTCTAGGCGAGAGGGTGCCGGGGCCCCCCTTATCTCTGCCAGCCCGGGACACACCGCAGCCAGTCAGTCAGGCCCCTCTGCCATACACCCCACTTGAGATTCCAAAGCTTCTTATGGAGCAAGAGGCTGGGCCTGGGTCCAGTCCCCTCACCCCCACATATACCCTGGCCTCACTGCCTCTGAGCCTGAGGGCTGGGCCTACTGGCCCCTCATTCTCCGTGAGGAAACAGTTGCCGGGTGGGGGGAGGGGGTGTCTCCGCTCCCTCCCTGTGCCCCAGGATCAAGCAAGCCTGGCTCCCATCCAGGCAGGCTGTCTGCTCACCTTGCACAGCTTGGGGCTCCTCAGGGCAGTGTGGAGAGACTTCTCTGGTCGGGGCCTCCCTCAGGGAGCTGTGCCTGGTGAGGGGCTGCGGTAGGGGTGGGGGCTCTGGCCGCCGGGGTCTTTCCTCACGGGGCTCTGCACTGGAGGCCTCGCTGCCACTGCAGTCTGGCTCTGCCTCAGAGCTGGAGGAACAAGGGGAGACAGTGGGTAAGCGGAGGGCCCAGTAGTTCACCCCCCAGGCCCACAGCGTGTCCTGCCTATCAGTGCGGCCAGCAGACCACGGGGCTCTGGGGGAAGACAGTGGTGTAGTTACCTCAGGCGTTGTTATCGCCCCCCCTCCCA
Organism: Panthera tigris; assembly: GCF_018350195.1. Classification (NCBI taxonomy): domain Eukaryota; kingdom Metazoa; phylum Chordata; class Mammalia; order Carnivora; family Felidae; genus Panthera; species Panthera tigris. The sequence goes on along the minus strand of NC_056669.1, from coordinate 68,152,919 downwards.
CGTTCATATGAAGTCCTAACCCCTCATGCCTCAGAATGTGACTGCATGTAGATATAGGGTCTATAAAGAGACAATTAAGTTCAAATGAGGTCATTAGGGTGGACCCTCATCCACTATGACTGATGTCCCTCAAGAAGAGGAGATTTGGACACAGACAGGCATAGATGGGAAACACCATGTGCACATGAAGCCAGCCATCCTCAAACTGAGGAGAGGGCCCTGGAACAGACCATTCCCCCTCACGGCTCTCGGAAGGAACCAACAAGCCTGCCAACGCGTTGATCTTGGACCTCCAGCGTCCAGAACTACGAGAGAGTACATCTCTGTTGTTTAAGCTGCCCTGGCTCTGGTACTTTCTGGGGCCCTAGCCAACAAATATAAGCACGGACCCAAGCAGGACGAAGCCCAGCAAATATATGCCGATGTGCTTGCACGAAGGTGGGTCCTCCTACGTTCAGGATCCTTGAGCAGGATTCCTTGGCTCTCCGGGGTAAGATGAGCTTATCATTTAGGACCTGGGCCTAAACCTTCAGGCATTTCAATGCCGCTTGTGTCCTGTGGGAATTGATGGGGGAAAGAGAGGACTAGTGGGTTGGAGGGAGAGTATTTTTCTGGGTCTTGGATGACTGGCAGGAATTCAAGTGGCAGAAAAGTAGAAGCAGTGTATCCTTAGGCAGCAGGGATAGCAAAAACACAGTCCCTCCCCCCCACCCCGCCCGGGGCTTGGGGGAGGCGCAAACCTGTAGGGCTGTGAATTTAATGACCACTTGTATTTATTCTCTATGTATATAAGTCCAGCCTGTGTGTGTCCATTGGGGCACTGCCCCTTCTCCATCTGTGTACCCTGGTGGACTCTCCATCCATCCTGGTGCCCAAGCATGCCGGTCATGGCAGCTCAGTGCTCTTCACTGATTAGTCCCACAGGTGCAATGCAAAGTGAACCGTACCCATTGGAGGTCTACCTTGAGATCTTGGTACATGGGCACGGACTGATGGATGTGGGCTGAGGCCCTCAGCAGCTGAGAGTTCCACATGTGGATACAGCCTCTCTGGGGATGGTTGTAAATCCGCTGTAAGAGGGGCAGCAGTGGAGAGTGGTTGTTTGAGTTTCTGGTTCCAACCTTGCCTGGAGAGAGAACTATCTTTGGACTTCCCAGTGAAAGGAAACGAAGTATTTGCTTTGTTAATTAGGCTGGGTTGAGTTGGGTTTCTGCCTCTTACGATGGACATGGTCAAGTCTAATTGAGGCCCAGAAGGCTGTGAGAACTGGGGCAGGACCTTCCTTCTCACCTCAGTGATCACCAAGGGCACTCCAAGGCAGTGGCTCTCATGCAGACATGTGTCACAATCACCTGTGGGACTTACTAAAATGTATCTTCCTAGGCCCCCTTTCAAGAGTCAGAAGACACCAGACCTCATGAATAGTTATCTACACTGCAGTATCCATTTTCTCTCCTCACATCCCTCCCACATCTACTCCAATCAGGTTTCTGATCCTCTTGTTGGAAAATCCAGAGGCCAATTCTCCATTCTCATCCGAAACAGTGAGCCACCCCCTCCTTCTCGAAACTTCTCCTTTCTCCTCTCAGCTTCCACAACGCAGCCTCCGTTAGTTTCTCTCCTTCCTGTGGGTTTTGCCAGCCCCTTCTCTGCTTGCCCAGTGATTGTTCAAATGTCCTGGGGTTCTCCTCCAGGCTCAGCTCTTCTTTATCTGTGAGAAGATATTCTTACTCCACAGGTAACTCGTCGGCATCCTTGGTTTCATAGGCTCCATATGCCACTGGCCCCGAAATCATGGTCTTCAGCCCTGCCTCCCAGACACTTCTCTGTTCTCCTGCTTGCTTGACATCTGCATGAAGACTTCTGATAGACATCTCAACCCCCCCACTCCCCGACCAGGTCCAAAACAGAACTCTTTTCTCCACAAAGCTGCATCTTCCCTGATATCTTCTCCTCCTCAAGGCTACTCTAGAAACAATGGCACCTTTCATCCAGTTCCTCAGATCAAAGTCTGGGAGCCACCCTTCAACTCTCTCTCACCTTCACATTCAGTCCATCAGCATATCTTCTCCTCTGCTCCTGACTGTGGCCCAAGTTTCTCATCTCTTACTGGAGCCACAGGCTCCCACCTGGCCTCCCTACATCTGCTCCTACCTATCTCTGCTCCATGCATTTTCCATACCAAGGCCTGCTGATCTTTGGATATTGGAAATAAGATGTCTCTTTCTGACTTAAGAGTTACCTAATGGCTTTCAATTAGACCTAGAATAAAATTTGAACTCCGTGCCCTGTCTTACTAAACCTTACTCCTGCCTTACTTTCGGGTATCGTACTCTCCTTCCCCTCATTGTATGCCAGCCACATCAGAAGACACTGGGCCACACTCACCCAGAGGCCTAAGTACTAGCATCCCATTGCTTGGATGCCACTTCTCTCAGTCTTCACATGGTGGTCCCTTCTTGTCAACAATTCTCAGCTTGAATGTCACCTCCTCATGGAGGCTGTGGTAGATTGTTGGCAAAAAACAGTTGCAATCATCCCCCTCCTGGATCCACACCTTTTTTCAATGGACCTTTGTAGCTCCTCCCATAATGGTGGAGCCAATTTCCCTACCCCTTGAATCCTGGCTGGCCTTGTGACTTGCTGTGGCCATTCTAATGTGATAGGGGTAGCCAAGACCTCAAGAGACTTTGCACATTCTGCTTTCTCATGGGACAATGTGAATAAGCTTGGGCTGCCTGTTGGAGGAGGAAAGACCCATGGCCAACAGCTCCCTGGTAGCCATGCTCCAGAAGCAAGTGGGACCCTGCTGGCCCAAATTCACAAGGGAGCTCACTGAGACCAGAAGAACTGCAGGGCTGAGCCTGCTAGCCCACAAAATCCTAAGTGTAATAAATAGTGGTTGTTTGACACCCCAACCTTTGGAGTGTTTCGTTACTCAGCATGATTGTGAGAATAGATAACTGATACAAGAGACCTTTTCTGGCCACCTATTCTAAAGTAGCTGACAAGTCACTTTCTATCATACATTCTTATTTTATCCTTCTAGCAGGAACATATGAGATATTTTTCCTGTTAACTATTTGCTTGTTTGCTGGCTGTCTACCCAGTTTGAAAGAAAGCCCTGTGAGAGTAAGGCCTTTGTCTTATGTTGGTGACTGCTATGCCCTCGGAGTCTAGAACATAACGAACAATCAGTACATATTGCTGGTTGACCTCCTGAGTGAATTCAGCATCCCGGGGAGGCCTGGAGTCTGCACTCCTAACGACCACTCTGTGTGGTTCTGGTATTGGTGGGAAGGATGGCATTCTGAGAAATACTCCTCTAGGGCAGCAGAGATTCACTTCTCATGCCTCTTCCAGTCCCCAGCCTAGCCTCCCCATCACCATGCATTGCCATCTTACATTTTACTGTGACAGTGACACCCATTCGGCACCCCGTGATGCAGCCATCATGACAATTGCCTTTTGGAGAGAAGACAGTGGGGCCAGAGCCTGTCCCTTCTCTGAGAAAATAGCAACTGCTAACACTTAACAGTGTTTATGATGTGCCAGGCATTGTTCCATACACTTTCCATATATTAATTGTTAGATTCTTACAACTGTCCATGAGACAGGTGTTACGATTGTCCCCATTTTAGGGATGAGCACATAGAGGTATAGAGAGGCCACACTGCCAGTGAATGGAGAGAAGGCCAGCCTCTAAATGCTGTCCTCCTTGTCCAGTCCCTCTTCTGTCCCCAGCCTGCAGCAGCCTGAGCATACCTGCTGTCATCACTGTTGACCAGCACACACACAGCCATCATGTCTTGTCCAACTACGTCCTCCCCAGGGCTGATCCTCACTGAGGTCCACTCAGAAGGCAGGAGAGAGATGGCTCCACCTTCCACATCACTGGGCTCTGGCTCCAGAACACTCTTGGGCTTCTTGGGGGAGGTTGGCTCATCTGCTGGGAGGAGAAGAGGGTCTAGAGAGATGGTGTGAATAAACAGGCCCTGCAGGGTACCTGCTCCCCCATCCAGAAGCTTGGGAAGCCTGCTGGGGGCAGGGGGTAGGCAGGGCAGCAGGACTTACATCTACTTGGACACTCCAAGACTGACTTTCTCGTCCTCTGTACCATCGTGTGATTCCCACCACTTAGCCCAGCAGGTGCCCCGGCATTTAGAGCACACCTTTGTGTATAGAGCATGAATGCACATATCTATCTCACTTAATCCCACAGGAGGGTCCTGAAATGTTTGAAGGGCCCACCTCAGGCCCACCAGCCTCTGCACTGCTATTGTCAAAATCACAGTGTCCAACATGCTGTTGATCCCAGTGTCAACTTCTTAATTCTTGTCTTGACATATTGGCAGCATTTGACCCAGCAAATCATTCCCTCCTTCTAGAAGCAGCTCTCCTTTCAGCTTCCAGGATAGCACAGCCTCGTTCCCTTCCCCTCGCTGGCTGTCTCCTTCTCTCCTTATTTCTGTGCTAGTTCCACCTTTTCCCCCTGACCTGGGGGATACTGGAAGGCTCCAGGGCTGTTTTTGAATCTCTTCTTTTACCTAGACTCATGCCAGTGATAATCTCATCTGGTCTCCTGGGTTCAAATAACCCCAGATAACAATGACTCACACCTCCATTTATATTTCCAGCCTAGTCATTTCTCCTGAATCTAGACTTATATATCCCACTGCTTACTTGGCACCTCCATGTAGATGTCTAGCAGACACATCAAGCTCATGTCCAAGTGGAGCTCTTCATCCCCACTGCTCCCCAGTCCTGCTTTCCCCCACAGCCCTCCCCATCTCGGTAGATGGCAACCTTGGCCTTCCAGCTGCTCAAGTCAAATGTTTTCGTGGCATCCTTGATGTCTCTTGTTCTTTCATTCTTCACTCAAGCTATCAGTGAATCCGGTTGGCTCTACCTTCAAAATATGTCAGGAATCCAGTCACCCATCACCACCTCCTCTGCTACCACCCTGGCCCTAGCCACCATTATCTCTTACCTGGATTATAGAAACAGCCTCTGCAGGTCTCCCCACTTTCCCTCTCACCATGCACCCCCCTTCAGTTTTCTTAATACAGCCACCCAACTCACTGTTAAATATAAGATCATGTTCCCCTGTTCAATACCCTCCAGTGGACCCTGTGACCTCACCTCCCACTACTGCCCCACTGTCTCTGCTCTGACCATGTCCCCCCATCTTGGCCCCTTGCACCGATCTTGCCTCTTCCCAGGAGATGCTGTCCCTGGACAGCTTCCTGCAAGGCTCGCTCACTCACTGCCTCAAGTCTTTGGTCAGATGGCACCTTCTCCATGAGGCCTACCCTGTCATCCTATTTTAACTGCAAACATGCCCTGAGCGTTCTCCATTCCTCTTTATTTTTATTTGCAACACGTCTCACCTTCTAATGATCTCTACAACTTTCTCATTCATTTTGCTTTATTATCTCTCTCTCATGACTAGAATATAGGCAGTGATCTTTGTCTGTTTGGTTTCTTGCTAGAATTGTACCTGGTAAGGAGTAGATGCTCGATGAATACCTGTTGAATGATCAGTGAACCAATGACCAAAACAGGCAGCCTGAGGCCCAGCTCCATCTTGGCCATGAACTAGCTGGGCAACCCCTTCTCTGGTCTCAGTGGGGCAGATGTGCTCTCTTCCTTCTAAGGCTGACACCGCACTTGCTCTTGGCTTCCTCCCTGCCCACCCCCTCCAGCGGTCATTACCTTCTGTTCCCTGTGTCCCAGACTTCTGTCTTAATTGGACCTTTTCCATCAGTATTTGCATGTGCTGGAGCCTCTCCCATTTTAAGAAAACTATTTTTAACCCAATTCCCATGCCCGCCCCCCCCTTGCCAACTCTTCTTCCTCTTCTCCCTTTCCAGCCAATCTTGGGAGAATTGGCTACACTCACTTCTCCACTTGTTCACCTACTATCACCCAGCTTCTCAATCCCTGTAATCCTGCCCATGCCTCTGCCACTTCCCAAACTGCTTCAAAGTCCCCCATGCCCTCCTTAGTGCTAAGTCCAATTCACAAGGCTTTGGGGTCCTCCTGCAGCCGCTGCCGCCCTCACCCCTCCCTGCTCTGGGGACACGTTCTCTCACTGCCTCCCAGGCTGCATCCAACCCTTAAGTGCTGGGTTCTTCATGCCTCCACCTGGGAGAGGTTAGCCACTCCATAACTGTGTTTACCATCTGTGAGGATAACTCAACACATTTTTTATTTTTATGTTTTGAAATACTATATAGGCCAAACAAAAACACGTGTGAAAACACGTGTGCAGGCAGATGCGGTCAATGGGTTGTCAGTTGGCCACTCCTGGCATATGGGCACGCTTGCCTGTGCACACACATGGGCACACCTCTGCACAGGTGTGGCCGTGGATGGGAGGCACAGGGGGAGTAGGGGTGAAATTGGATGCTTGGCTGTATCGTAGCAGCAGTAATAATAGAGGCAGCTTACTTTTACTGAGACTTTTATGGAGAACTATTTAAGTGTTTAACATGTATCAAGTCTATTAAACTTCACAGAGCCCTCTAAGACAAGTATTATTATCCCCATTTTGCTGCTGAAAAAAAAAGCAGGTGCACAGAGAGGTTAACACACCACCACATGGTCATGTATTTCATCAGAGGACAGGGACTAGTCTGCATAGCTGTGAGCAGAACAGAACCATGGACGCCAATGTGCGTGACCTTTATTCTGGGAGTTTGGGCTGGAGTATGTTCCCAGTTTTTTTCCCCTTCCCCGCAACAGAGCCATGCTTTGTCCTGTGATTTTGCAGCCCTTCCTACTAGGGCAGGTAGGTGTGCTTCCCTGCCCAACTGACATGAGGCTTGGCTGGGACACTTGCTTTGGCCAGTGCAAATGAGCAGATGTGACGTGAGCAGTGGCTTCAAATGGCCTTGCTGTTTGGCTAGCCCACTCACATTCTTGCTAGTTTGCCATGAGAAGAGTTTGTCCCAGATGGTCACTGTCCCTTCGGCTTAGGTCCCTGGCTGTGGGCACATGGAACGAGCCTGGAGCCTGGCCCAGCCAATCCCATGGGAGCTCAGGCCACCCTTAAACCTGCAGCCTGAAGCAGAGCCACTCAGCCAACCCACAGACCTGTGAGCAGGAAAAATGGATGCTACAAGCCCTTAAGATTTGGAAGTCTTGTTACACAGAATGACTGTAGCAGAGACCTGACTGTCTACCTGGTTTCTATCTGAGTATAGGTGCGTGTGCCAGAGCCAGAACCACAACCACAAATATTGTGGTTGGCTATACATAGTCAACAGGTGCTACTTGGCCACCTCTGATCCAGGCCTGTGCTCAGGGTTTGGAAACCAATCAGCCATGTTCTCTCTGCCTTCAAGGTTCTTTTCCTGTCCCACAGGGGAGATAAGGCATATTCATACATAGTTGCATTACCAGGTAGATGGTCTGAGAGCAAGGCGGGACAAGGTGGAAGGGGAGGGAGATCGGACTTCCGTACAATAAACACTGGGTTTAAGGCACCATTTTGCTGGGTTAAGGACAAGTCGGTTCTGATCAGAGAAGAGAGAGGTGGTGCTCCATGGGATGGACGTCTGTGAACAAAAGCCATGTGGGAAAGCATTGCCATCTGCGTGGGAACAGAAAATAACCCTGTTTGGCTGGAGGGCAGGAGAGTATATAAAAGAAGCCAGTGGGAATGACTGCATGGACACTGAACCAGAAAGGGCCCTGAATGGCAAAGTGAAGAGTAGATGTCACTCCAAGAGCAACCATTGAAGGGTCGGAAGCTGAGGACTGGTATCACCAGACTGGCCTCAGAGAAAGATCGCTCTAATTACTGAGTGGAAGGCGGACTGGAGGACCCAACAGGAGGGGAGAGGGAGACTAGGAAAGGGGCTATGATAACCTGGGGGAGAATGAAAGGCTGAGCATGCACAGCCAGAAAAGAGGGGAGTGAGGTTGCTGAGAGCAGCCTGGGGGGGATCAGGTATCTGCAGGCAGTGGAGGCAAGCTGTGCCAGGCTGTGGTAGCATCACCTTGGGGACCAGCCCAGACCTACAAGGAACACTCTGGGGGTCTGCTTTTCTCCTTCCTCCTTCTAGAGAGTTTTGGCCTGGCCAGCAGGGCTGAGGGATGGAACGGCATAAGGCCTTAGGCTAGCTCCCTGAGCTTCTAGAGGGCTGGGGACATGGCTGACTGATGAGCCCTCAGGACAGCAGGGCTAGCATCTCTCACCACGGAGTCCAGATAACAGTGGAGGGGCTGGGAGCACTGGGAGGTGAGGATTTTGAAAAAAGGAAGCTGGAGCTTCCTCTTATTACCACCTTATCCAGGTAAAAAGCCCCAAAGGTGGACATACTCTTCCCCTCCTTCTGCCCTCCAAGGCCTGGGCCAAAGGCTCCAGCTGGGTCTCTGGGGTTCAGTGCTATGCCCAGGAGGAAACTGCTTCACTCAAGCTTCTACTTCTAGACCCCTCTCTCATTCCCTGACAACACCCATCTGCATGCACATACCAGTAGTCCTAGCTCGAGCCGTCCTGGTACCAGCAATGGAAGTCATCAGCAATGGAAGGCAACAACAAAAGTAACACCAACTTATTATTGAGTTCCATTATCAACATCCATCATCTCTAACATCCTGACGACCTGCAAGGATGGTGCTGTCACCTTCACTGCATGAGTGCAAGAACGTGGCACCCAGAAAAGAACTCAGCCAGGGCCCCCCAGTGAGTCAGCTGGATCAGTCACCACAGGGACACGCAACGGCTGTGTCAGTGGCCAGCCCCAGGTGAGGGTCCAGCTGTGCTCACCTGCTGCCTCCCCCAGGCCTGTCTGCGACTTGTCGTACGTTTTGCCTGAAGTTATGTATTTCCATAGGGAGAATCCAAGACTCCGGTGGGGCTGGGGGCTGCCAAGGAAGGAGGTGCACAGGGTGGGGGTGAGAATGATCCAGCAGCTCCCAGAGCAACTGAGCCTGGCCTCTTGGAGGAAAGCAGCTCTGCTCAGAGCCGAGCACTTCAGTCTCCTCCCAGCGCTCTAGCCAGACACCTGCTGCCTGGTGATAGAGGACACTCCAGCAGCGGAGCCAAGCTGTGTCTGTCCTCACACACCACCCCCGGCAGCCAAGTCCCAAGGCCTTTATCTGGCCAGACCCCAGCTACAGTGTCAGGGTGAGGACCCTTGGTTCTGCTGCTGAAATTGTTCCTGTTTTCTCCCCAAGACTAGAGACCCTTCCACGCTCCCCCCAGAACCCAGGGAGACAGCAAAGCAACACGTTCTCCTGTGTATTGTTATTAAGCCCATTTTACAGATTAGGAAACTGAGGCTCACAGGCGTTATCTTCTTTGTCCAAAGTCACACAGCTCCTAACTGCCAGAGCTACTTCTGGCTCGGGGCTTGGCAAGACTCCCTCTGCTGTCTTGCGCACTGTTCTCTCTGAAGAACCAAGTTTAAAAAGAGCAACGAAACTAAGTTTATCAGGATCCAGTCAGGAAAATAGAACTCAAGCCAGAAAGTTCAACAGAGGAAAGTTACTACAGGAAACTATTGACGATGGTGTCGGATGAGCCGGAAAGCCAAGTGCAGATCGGGAGACAACCCAGAGACGAGCAATAGCAGGAAGCCACCTGCTGACGGGGCGGTGGGAGGAGACGGTGAGTCCAAAGGCCAGGGCTGCCAGGCAGGAGTAAGTACCACGGGGAAGACACAGTCACTGCCCGGGATGCAGAGAATTGGAGAAATACCCTGGCCTCTCCCTTCATCCCGCCCTCCACCTTCCCACTAGTGCACCCAATGGTCAGGCCTAACAGGAAGCCAGTTGCCAGGGAGCCTGGGAAATGTAGTTTGCAGGGATTACACCTGTTCACTACAGAGCAGAGCAGGGGAAGGGCGGGGAGGATGTCTCAGAGCGAACAGGCAAATGTCCAGGACACTAAGCATAGAGCGGTCTCCCCACCATCTCGTAAGGTGGACAGCGACGACTGAGGGGACACTGACAAGCCCCCAGCAGGATGGGAGAGGGGCTTGGGAAGGGGCTTGTGTCAGGCATTCCCTCCACTCACTGCCAGGGGATGGCACAGTTGTCTATGCCAGTACCAAGGTCCCTCACAGTGCATGTACCCTTAAAGGATAAAGGCACAGGTGCCTAAAGATGGTACAGCTGCCATCCAGGCTTCTGAGAGTGACACCTCAGGGTAGACTCCCAGAAATGCCAGTTCCCAAGGGTCTTCAGGGAATGGCAAAACTGATGGTGAGCCCTGGGCCTCTGGCGTTTCTGTCCCGCCCTCCTGTACTCTGGCCAGGCATCCCCAGGCCAAGTGTCTAAGCCTGTTTGTGCGCAGACGTGTGTACTCACAGGCCCACGCTCTGCTGCCCTCAACCAGGGTGGGGAGCACTACTCAAAGGGCCCCGCCTGGCCTTGGGAGCAGCCTCTGTGCAGAGGCCAGCCCGAGTAAACTAAAAGCCAGCTAGGGGGAGGGCTCAGGACTCCCCAGCTGTGGGTTCCATCCTCACAGCTCACCAGAGCCGACCTGCTCCTGCGGTGGGGCCCTCTTGCCTGCACACGAGGTCAGACAGCAGGGGAGTGCCGTCTACGGACAGACCCAGAACCTGGTGTGAGCAGCGGGGTCTCCTCCATCAGGACCAGGAGGGGAGGGGGCCCGTGGTAACTTCCCAGCAGATCAGCGGGTCCCCACACAGCCGGCTTTTTCTCCTTTTCTTTTGCTAAAAGCAGCAGATTTAGGGCCTTAGTCCTCAGACCTCCATTCTCTTCTTCCTCCTCCTCACGCCACGATGGGTGCCGTGTCAGGCCAGCTCTGCGCCTCCAACTTTGGGCACAGCCAGTACCCTATATGCAAGTTTCTCTGAATGACGTTGGGGGTGGAGAACTCTAAGTTTCTGGGTAGGAATCCTAACAGCAGCCCAGGGAAGCAGGAAGGGAAACAGCCTTGGGGCCCACAGGCCTTCCGTCCTGCACACGCCCCTTGGCCGGGTGGCAGGCCATCCCAGTGTGCCACAGCTCACCTCAGGGCAGATGGGAATGGCAGGCATGGCTGCCAGGCCCGGATGAAGTCCTCACAGCCCCAGGGACGTGCCAGGCCTGGCTGGGCCTCATGCGGGTGGGAATTGGAGGAGAGAGAACTGATCTTCTGGCACTGCTAGGTCCCCCAAGATTGAGAAGTTGGCTACTTTGTCTGGGTGAGGTGTGTGTGAGGGGGGGTTACCCCTCTTCCTTGGTCCCCCTGCTGCCTGCCCTCTTGTGGTCTCAATGAGAGACACTTGCAGGATGACTCGACTCAGGAGGTCAAAGGCACGTTGAGCAAACCACATGCCAGGCGCAGGGGCAGAGCCTTCCCCACCCCACCTCTTGTTTCAGACCTGCCACCTGGATTCCTGTATCAGAATGCCAGGAGAGGGAGATGATGTGTGTGGCTCCGTGGCCTGGGCCTTGACACCCAAGGGGATCTCGCTGGAGCCGCTTTCTGCTGCCAAACTCACACTGGCTCCCACCGGTCACCCAGTTCTGCGAGAGATGCTGTGTGAAGATCACCCCCCCCCCGAAAGGCAAGAATGCAAGTCAAACCTCCCCTCTCCCAATCAAAAGGCTCTGTGGACACAGCAGGACACACAATGTCACATGTCATTCTGAGCCATGAATCGATGCCAGCAAGACCTTCTCAAGCCCAAGACAGCAGCAGACTCTGCAGTCTGAGGTCCAGCCCAGAAGGTAGGGCTTTTATCTGTTCTGCAAAAACTTATCAAGGGTCAAGTATGCGTCAAGCACTGTTCTACCAGTGGGAATTATAGGAGTGTCCGAAAGAGACAGAGATCTCTGCCCTCCAGGAGCTTATGTTCTGGCAAGGAGGGATATATAAGCAATAACCAGAATCAGTAAGTGAATTACATGATATGGTCAGGGGTGATCATTTCTATGAACACCTGACTAGTAAGTGGGGTAGGGGGGATCAGGACAGCTGGGGGTATGGATTGCAGTATTAACAGGAGACCTCCCTGGGAGGGAGACAAGGGAACAAAGAGCTAAATGAAGGGTGGGGTCAGCTGTACAGATACTAAAGAAGGGTGTTCTGGGCAGAGGGAACAGCCAGTGCAAATGCTCTAAGACAGAACGTGCCTGGTGTTCAAGGAGGCCAGTGTGGCTGAGACACAGTATATGAGAGAGAGCAGGAGTAGAGTAGGTCAGAAAACAGGGGCCAGACCATCCAGAGCCATCTGAGTCCATTACATGTACTGGTTTTTGCTCTGAGTGAGCTGGGAAGCCGCTGGAAAGTTCTGAGCAGAGGACAGATCTAAGCTCTGGAAGGCTTACTCTAGGATTGTGTTGAAAATAGGTTGAGCAGAGCGAGGTAGAACCCAGGAGGCCGTGTTGGAGGCCACTGTAGTAACTCCAGAAGAGAGAACAGTGGCTGAGGCTGGGGAGGTAGCATGGGGATGTCGACAAGGGAACAGATTCTGGCTGGATGTGAGGCCAAGTGAAAGAGCCATCAAGAATGATTCCAAGCCTTTGAGCTAAGCAAGGGGAAAGATGGAATTGCTGTGCCCAGAGACTTAAGGCCAAGGGTCAAGTCTGTTCAGGGGAATATTATGAGCAGGAGGTGGATATTTAGGTTGGAGACTCTTGGTAGAATCTAAGTAGAGATGTCAAGTAGGCAGCCAGAGGCAGGGCTAGAGCCCAGCTCCCTTTTTGCGGAGACTCAGGAATTCACTAAGCCAAACCACAGTCTTGCTGCCAGGTGGCAGGGGAAAGAAGGGGGCTCCAGAGCAGAGGCTGGGTTGTCTGAGGGAGGTGACCAGTTGCCTTCAAGAAGGCTGGGAGATCAGAACACTGGAGAAAAATAGAGGGTGCTGCCCAGTGTGAATGGAGACCTCTGTTGAATCTCCAACCTAAAGATGCCCCGTCCGGCACACTCTGAGCTCCAGCTGATACAGAATGCTCAAGAAAGTCTCTTGACTTCCTTGGGAAGTCTCGGGCCTTCCCTGCTGCACAAAACCAGGAAGGTGCTTATCTAGAGCTCAGCCAGAGAGTTCTTGCTGCCCTGAGAGCCCTGTTGGGCATGTTCACCGATTCTACCGCCACAAAACCCTAAGCCAGGGGCATCAGTTCACAGGAGGGGCTTGCCCAATACCACTAGTCCATACAAAGCGCTGGAGTCAAGGCTGGGTCTTTGACCAGCTCCAGGACCTCCCCAAGGGCCAAGGCTCCCCTGAGAGCAGCATCTAATTCCTGGCCGGGGCCTGGTGACTCTCTGTTGCTTCACAGTTGAAGATGTTGCTCTAGCTCACCTGCCTAGCATCAGAGAGCTCCTTTAATGTCAAGGTTACCTTCAAGGTGGCCACAAGGAGGTGAAGAGCTAATGAGGGACTGCCCATGAGCTGCTTGGCCCCAAGCCCAGCAGGGAGGAAACGCTCAATCAATAACAGCTGGCCCTGGAGCAGTAAAAGCAGCAGTCACTTCTACTTATTTAAGGGATTAAAGAAAAAGCTGTAAAAGTGAATGAGTTCACAGAAATAAAGGAGAACAGCCCACCCACTCGCCTGACCCACTTGCTCTACTTAATATTCAGGTTACAGGGAGATTGGTTTCTTTGGCTGGATCATTTCTTTAGGATAAATTCCCTGGGGTAGGATTACTGCGCCAAAAGGTCAGAGTTCTTTTATGGATCGTAATAATTGTTGCCATATTGCTTTCTAGAAAAGACGGTCCTCGTTTACTTTTTACCCAAGACTATTTTTTTTGCTCACAATCTACACCACTTTCTTCTTTAGTAATTCAGTGGGAACGAGGTAATTTACATTCCTTTGAATGTAATTTTTATAAATGCTTGCTCTTTCTTTTTTAGCATTTACCTTTTAAGTTTTCTGGAGTGAGAATTGTCTATTGATGGCCTTTGCACATTTATCATTGGTCTTTTATCAACAAATATTAACTGATCACCTACACTGTGCAAGGTACTTGGGAACACCTCCTTTGCATGAACTTTTTAAATGCCACAGCAATGAACTCCTTCATTATAGCACCTAATTCACATTTTCCCTCAGTCTGACTGCCTATTAAATATTTCCATTTTTACTGTTAAGTTTTTAAAATGTTTACGGTCAAATTTGTGTCGTGTTTCTCAAGGTTCTAAAGCTTAGAAAGTCACCATTAAAAAATTAAAAAGAAAAAAAAAACTAAAATTTAAGGGGTACCCGGGTGGCTCAGTCAGTTGGGCGTCTGACTTTGGCTCAGGTCATGATCTCGCGGTTTTGAGTTCGAGCCCCATGTCAGGCTCTGTGCTGACAGCTCAGAGCCTGGAGCCTGCTTTGGGTTCTGTGTCTCCCTCTCTCTGTTCCTCCCCCGCTCACAATCTGTCTCTCTCTCTCTCATAGATAAATATTAAAAATTAAAAAAAAAAACAAAATAAAGCTTAGAAAGTTATCACTCCACGATCTAATCAATTCTTGATTCTAACATTTAATTCTATTATTTTACCTTTTTAAAATTTTAAGTCTTTAATCCAGTGTTTCTGGATTAAGAATATTCTACCCAACATGTATGTAGAATATATCATGCAAAACAAAAAACCTATCCCAGACAAACAAAAACTAATTTCAAATAGGTATGGGAAAGCCCACTTCAACAAAGTTAATTAAGCTTCTTTACTGGAGGACCCCTCAGACACTTTACCATGTTAGTAAGTCTCATGGATCTCCAAGGTTTGGGAGGACCAGCATGACTGCTATAAACCATTTCTCAAACTGTGTGACTATGGAGCTCCTGATTCACAAAGCCCCTCTTGGAACTAGTGTTCCCTTGACACACTTTGGAAAATGTTGCTTTAACCCCACTTTAAGTTAAAAAAAAAAAAAGTCAAAACTGTAAAGTTCCATGAGAATGAGGACTTTTGTCTACCTCACCCCTTGTGATATTTCCAGCACACCGTAGATACTCAGTAAATGTTGGTTAAGTAAACAAGTGAGTGTATGTACAAATAAAACAAATCAAATCTAGTGCACGAGACCGAGATACATATAATCCACGATACAGGGAGGGGCAGGGACTTTGTGTGGCTCACTGTCGCCTCCCTAGGACCTAGAATATGTCTAGGGTATGGTGCGCGTTCAACAAATACTTGCATGGATGAATACATAAAGGAATGAGTCACTTGCCCACCCTAGCTCCTGACCTGAGTCCCTGACACCCTTTCTTCTATGGAAGAGAAAGAATATCTCACCTGGGTAAGAGTACATAACCCTGGGCAGCACAGAAGGCAGTTCCAGGAGCCAGCAGCTGAGCTCAGAGGCCCAGAGCCCCAGAAATGCCCCTTCGGCGGAGGCTCATACCAGCGTCAGAAGCCCAGCTACGTCCAGCCTGGTGACGGCTGGCATCCCAACCTCGGGAGGCTGAGGACCAGACTTCCTTGGCGCGGTCCAGACTAGCCAAGTGAGACTCTGAATCCTTCCCGTATGGGGAGGCCAGCCTGGAATTGGGTCAGAGCCTGCCACGGGTTCTGTCCTCGGAATGGATCTGCAGGCAGAGCTTTGCAGCCTAAGACACTGAGGGACCTGAGCCTCTGGGGACAGGGGAGGTCTCTTGGGATCACAAAACGGCTCTCCATCTGGATAAGCATACTTGCCATGTTCGCTGCTGTTCTGAAACCAGTGTCTGCTCCTTCCTCCTTACCTCTCACCTCTCACTCAGCTGGGCCAGCATAAGACTTGCAAGGGTGACCTTTGTCACATAGGAGCCTCACTTAGAGAAAGTTTCCTAAGGAAAGCTCTCCTACTGGTCCATGGTTTGGATGGGGGGACAGGGGCGCGAAGAGCTGTTAAGACAGTCTGTTTCCAACGGCTGATGTGACACCGACCCTCACCCAGCTGTGCCCAGCATCTGCACAGAAAAGTACCATGAGCTTTCAAGAAAGAGACCCCAAAGCCTGGCCCAGGAGCATTGGTGACATTTTCCAAATATTACCCCTGGGTAATATTTCCTTTGAGAGTGCCCAGCGCAGCCCCAGAGAGTCCCGTGTCACCACAGATGCAGGTCCCGCCAGCGGTTTAGGGAAGACGGATCCCCCTAAACCAGCCCCGTGTTTGAGGTTGGAGCAGCTTCCACGGCAAAGAAGAGAGGAAACAATGAGCTTTATAAAGAACCATATTTATTTTTCATTTACAGCATCAAATACCATAAATAAAGCTAAACAATGTTTGCCGTGTGCAAAATACAGGGTTCCGTGTGGCACTGTAAATGACTACCAAAGGTCACAAACATGCGCTGCGATGAGATGGGGGGGTGGGGGGGGGTGGCTAGCTAAAGAGAAGGCCGAGAGGGAAGAAGGGCCCCCTCTGGTTGACATTTTATAAAGGGAGGGAGACTCTGCAAGAGAAGACAAGACAAGAGCAATGACTTCGTACTGGCTGGAATCCGCACCGATGCGGTGAGCAGCGCAGCATGCGGGGCTGTGAAGACAGGCTGAGAGGTCAGCGTGGCTCGGGGCCGCATGCAGGACAGACACCACCTGCAGCCTGAGCCCCTGAGGCCTGGCCCACAACAGCTCCACCGTACTTGGCACGGTGTTTCTCTATAAAAGCACTTCGAATGTCCTGCTGCTGCAGGCAATGAGGCGGCAGGGGTGGGGGAGGGGTGGGAAATGTGTTTTGAGCGGAGCCCCGGGGGCGTGGACACGGGCTGCTTCAGGCTTGGGCTGAACGGAGTCATTCCTCAAAGCCACCCCTGGCCTGTGACAATGATTGCTCTAAGTGAAGCTTCTGCATCATCTGGGGCTTTCTGAGCCAAGGACAATAAGAGGAGCCACAGAAAAGCCCTTGTGTCTGAAGCACAGGCTGCAGCAGGGAAGGGATTTGCTAGGAAAATTGTGATTGTGTGTTCGAAACACAGAGCATGGGTCAGGCTTGCGATGAAGCCTGGGAGCGTTTTTTTTTTTTTTTTTCCCTCTCCTTCTTTTTCTTTTCTTTTTTTTTTTTTTTTTTTTTACATCCTTCCAGAAAGGGTCACCCATGGTTTTGATCAATAATCTTTATACTAGAATCAATTTAAGACACTTGTACGCATGTGCTTTTTCAGAGGCTGCTAGATAAAAGAGTTCTTTTCAAAGGTGAAGAGCCCTCTCTGCTGTGTGGTGTCACAGTTGGGGTCACTGTCCCAGGGAGGTAAGTGGCTTCGCAATGGGAAAGGCACGCATGCAGGCCGTACAGGGAGCCGGAGGGAGGCGGGGTATGTCCCAGGTGTAGACCGGGCAGCCGGCTCAGAGGTGAAAAGAATGAAGAATGGCTTCCGAGCGGAGCACCACCCCACGCTGTTAACCCACCATGCCACGGAATGAGTCCATTAGTATGCGAGACGTTCACAGTTAGCACAACCAGTAAGTACCACGGCGGGGAGGACGGGGCGCAGAAAGCGGGTTAGGCATTAGTACCACTCTCTGAAAATCGGCAAGAAAACCAGTCACCTCAGAGCAGAAGTGTGTCAGCCAAGAAGTGGGTGTAGCACTGGAAGGCTGAAACGAACTGATGGCCACAGTGTAAGGTTGGAAAGAGAGAGACAGAAAGGAGAATTTAGTCTGGGGGACAAAGGAGAAAGGCTGATAACACGAAAGGCACAGAAATTGAAGATGAGGCAACCATTAATAAAAGGGGGACGTCCCCGAACAAATCGTTGCTTGCTTTGGTCAGGTGAACCTTTCTGGTAGTGACCACCTCTTTCTCTGCAAGAGAGGATCCGTGCCCCTCTGTTCTCCACTCAGGGCTACGCACATCCTCGGGAACCCCCTCCCCCCCATATCTCTTGGCCCCAATTTTACTCCAGTGTCTCATACTCATTCTCGAATATGCTGGGGAGGCCGAGAGGCATGTGCCTCCTGGGATCCACCATGGGTCTTGGTGCTGCCCACCAGGAAGGTTCAAAGCCTCAGAATGTACAAACATCTCAGGTTTCTGACAGGCACACCCTGTATCACCAGAGTAATTCAAACCAGTCTCTTCATGGCCGTAAAGGACACTCTGAGAGATGCTCACTCGGGCTTCGTGGAGCATTCCGCAAAGCGTCTCGGCCCACCCTGAGCCGAAGACAATAGCAATGACACGGCTGCGCATGTGTTCACATCACAACCTCAAGAATTTCCTTTCGGAATCAAAGAATGAAGCAAAAGTTCCTCCCACCACGCGGAATAGTAAAACCCCAGCAAAAATTTGGAAAAACACAACACGAGTCATCAGACTGAGAACAGTTCCAACAAGGACAGAGGTGCCAGTGCCTGTGGACTTGGTCACAGCCATATCCCTGTGTTATCCAAGAACTTCAGGGAAGTGTTTGTAGAAATGCCTCGCCCTCTCTTCCTGCCGTATAGAAACCTATCATCGCAAAGCACTCAAGAGCCCTGGCTCCTAACCCACGACAGGTTCCGTACTTACTTCATCGAGAGGAGACCTCTAGTGTAACAAGGGCACAGAGCCAGCTCCAGCCTGGCAAATGTACACATCCTGAGCACGCTGGTGGGCCTCTCCCGGCAGCCTCTCCATTGTTCCACTAGACCCAGCAGTGGTCATGTCTAGGCAGAGTGGAGGGGGGGGGGAGCAGAGGCCTCCTCCGGAAGCCCAGAGTGAAGACCACAGGTAGGCCCCATGCCTGTGTTTGCCCTTAATAGGGCATATTTCCTTTGTATCAGTCAACAAACAGCTTCCACCCCCAGCCTCCCCTGCTAGTCAAGACACAAGAGGTCAGACACATTCCTTTGCTAGGACAGTGTGAAAACAAATGGTGTCGGGCTGTTTTGACCAAATATGCACGGCAGCCGAGCGGCTAAGCAGCCAGGATGTCTGTAAGTAGTGCTCATGGGGCAGATCTCGTGTCCCAGAAATAATACCCTGAGGTGCTAACAAACGCCCTCAGTCCCAAAGGACATGATAGGAGAGGGCAGATTCCTTCCTCAGCCTGACCATTATAGACCCTGAGTGGCCTTGGCTCAGTCTGCAGCCTGGGCTGAGGACTTGATAGGGAGTCCCAGGGGTCATGACCCCAGGCGTCAATGCCACCAACTGACATAGCTCCTCTTCGACATTGCATCAGCTTGATGGAGCTCCGCATGGTCAGGGGCCAAGGGGCTTCCCGTGCAGTGCTCGTTAGTGGGAAGGGATGATGGAGGTTTGTCGCAATCTGCTTGAAACCCCATGGCTCTAAGGCATTTGGCTGTGATTTGGTAGGAGGGGAAAAACCCTTCAGCTCCTATCGTACATCAAAATAAGGCAGCAAAAACACTTTCCGTCCCTCCGGGAGGACAGATAACAGCCAATGACACACTGCCACGTGCTTTTGCAGGCCGTAGGCTCAATTCCACTCTGATCTACTCCTTGCTTCTAAACTGATCATGCTTTCGTGTTGCAAAACACTGTCCCCTGTTGACAAGTGGCATTAGGGGACGTACATCTAAAAGCACTGGTCAGGAGGCAGCATACTCACTTCTGCTTCTATAAAAGCCCAAATCGTTAATGTTGCAGGCAGTGACTACGGCAGCTGACTGCAAGGTAGAAAGGGTTTGTAATATCAGTTAAAAACTTCAAACCGTGTTTAGAAAAATTGACACTCATAGCAAAAAAAAAAAAAAAAAAAAAAAAAAAAAAAAAAAAAAAAGCTTTTTCTTGGCTTATTAAAAGTTAAAAATTGAAATGTAAACCTAGAAATGTGGCTCGCTTTGGTATAAAAGGAGGACAAAGCTATAAAAAACATCCTTCATGTCGTGCTGGCCCCAGCACCAGGAGCAGATGCTTGCCCTGACAAAGTCAGGCGCAGGTGGCCAGCGGGAAACTCTTTGGCTTTGAGCGAACTGGTTATTAAAGAATGCTAGGCTTCCTGGCCAGGGCCTTGCTAACTGCAAACACACTGCCGTCTAAGTGGAAATGTTAGGGCCCTTCGGGAGTGGCTGGCATTTCAGTGGAGCTTGACCGGGAAGCATCTGAGCACCCAGTTGCGGATGGTCTCGAGGGACTCCTCAGACTCCCGGTACATGGAAGCCAGGACCTCGGAGAACACCCAGAGGAGCGGGAGCCCGACGCTCAGGAGCTCGTAAGTGTAGCAGTAGTTGTAAGCATTGTCCCTGAAATGAAGGCCGGCTGCACGCAGGAGTCCCCGAATCCAGTTAAGCAGGCTCTGGGGAATGTGAAGCAGGCCCCATGGCAGCCTGAGAGGCCAGCTTAGCGCCTTCCTAAAGAAGGAATTGGTGATACCTGGAGGGCTGCCTTCAGGCGTGCCAATGGCGGCGGCCGCGCAAGAACTTTCCACAGGAGTGTCCCGCCGAGGGGCCTCTTGCTCTCTCCACGTTCCCTCCTCCTGAGAGGGAGCAAAGGGAGGGCATTTAGGCCGTGATTCTCACCGAGGACCCCTCCCATGAAGCAGACGAAGAGAGCCAACACAAACTGACGATGGCAGACTCTGCATTTTGCAACCAGCCCCCTCTCCCCCGCCAATAACCTCAGCCCCCATGCATGGCTGAAGGGGGGCTAAATATGGGCATCACTTTCCTGGGGCCAAGGTGACCAAGAGGTTCACAGTCCTTCAAAACACACATGTTCTTTACTTTTTAAAAAAAGTTTATTTATTTGAGAGAGAGCGAGGGAGCAAGCAGAGGAGGGGCAGAAAGAGAGGGAGAGAGAGAATCCCAAGCAGGCTCCGCACTGTCAGCGCAGAGCCCGACTTGGGGCTTGATCTCACGAACCATGAAATCATGACCTGACCTGAGCTGAAATCAAGAGTCAGTCGCTTAACTGACTGAGCCACCTGGGTGCCTTAAAACACACATGTCCTTTGAAAACAACAACAACAACAACAACAACAACAACAACAACAACAACAACAACTGTTGGGCGCCTGGGTGGCTCCAGTCAGTTAAGCGTCCGGCTTCAGCTCAGGTCATGATTTCACAGTTCGTGAGTTCAAGTCCCACATCGGGCTCCGTGCTGACAGCTCGGAGCCTGGAGCCTGCTTTGGGTTCTGTGTCTGCCTCTCTCTCTGTCCCTCTCCACTCGTACTCTGTCTCTCTCTCAAAAATAAACATTAAAAAAAAACAATGTACACATGTCCTTTGACTCAGAAATCCTATGTCATGATCTATTCTAAGTAAATAATTTGAAATAGGGACAAAGACATGCATACAAAGATGCCTGTTGTAAAAATATTTATAAGGTAAAAATATGACACAGGATAAACCTCATTAAATAAATTATCAACCATCTTTTACAGGCATCCAGAATGAGGCTTCAGAAGAATTTTTAATGTTTGGGGAATGGCTCTCAATATACTGCGAATATATAAAAAGAAGGATATAAAAGCGTAGTGATAGGATTCCAGCTAGGTTAAAATACATTCACAGAGGGAAAAGTCTGGAAGGAAATGTCACAAAATGTTAGTTACGGGTTTCTCAGGACAGGGTGGTGATGAATGATTTAATTTTCCTTGTCTGCATACGTTCATTTATTTCCCCATTTTTCTACACTGAGCCTACAGTACTTGTGTAATCAGAACAGGGCTGTTAAGTTGTGGGTCCTTGCTGGAGGTGGGTGGCCAATCAGGCGGTAGAGAAGGTATTTGCTAAGAGCTGCCAAAGGGGGCGCTATCACAAACTGTCCAAATATGTAGCAGGCTGTCACTTCGCGGACTTCTGAGAGCCTGGGGGGAAAACTTAGGGAAAGGTAGTCTCCACAGAAGGCATCCCGGCATAGAACACTCTGAGGTCCCGAGAGAGACCCAGGCCAGGGGTGGGGGCAGGGGGACCCTGTAGTCTTCGCATGGCTGGGCATATAGTCTCAGCCCAGTACCTGGGAAGGCTCTTCCAAGCTCCTCGGGAGAAGCTGGCACCGCCGCTCACCTGGGAGCTGGCCTCTAGAATGGGGTAAGCCCAGAGGCCTGCTGAACAGGCTAAGGAAGAGGGACCCTCCACACTGCACAGCACAGACTCTCGTGTTTACCTGTGGGTCTCAGTTCCTCCAAAGCCAGAAACGTTGGCCTAACTTGGAAGAACCCTCGCAAATGAGTTCCTGTCCAGGGGCCTGCCCTGTTTCACCAGCGCTTTCAAGACAAAACATACCTCTCTTTGTTGCTTCAACTCTGCCCGTCTCTTCCTCTGCTGACTGTTGGCTTTACAGTGAATGAAATGAGATTTGCAGAAAAACTTGCCTGTAAAAGAAACACACAGGCACACACAGGTTTTCTCCTGTAAATGAGAGCTGCAGCAGACACAAGCCAAGGTCAGAAAATACCAATAATGGGAGCAAGCCTAGGAAACCTTAAACTTGGGAAGCAGTTTCTATCACTTGTCTTAAAGCAGCAGCACTGAGATGAGAACCCTTTGCTGCCTCAGAGGCAGGCTGTAGCAAGGCGGGGGGAGGGGTACAGGGATGCTGGGGACGGGGCTGAAACCCTCAAACAAAACACTCCCCAAACCAAACTGAGGCCAAGTCCCTTCCCAAGGCTGGTTGCAAGACTGCAAAACAGACAGCTTTGAATATCAGTACTGTTTCCAGTTCCTGGTCCTTCCTGGGGCCCCCTGGAAGTGGGAAAGGCTTGGAGCAGATGGCGGCAGTGATGGGGAGGAAAAGACCCAGGTGAGACACACACTGGGTCCCTGGCCACAGCCCAGGACCATTGGGCACCTGCCAGAAAAGCCTGCTTTGTTCACCATTCATTACAAGAGTAATAATAGGGACAGTTAATGATGGTAACAACAAGGAAAACTTCTCCAGGACTCACAATATACCAGACACTATTCTGAATGCTTCCCATGAACGAACTCATGTGAACCACCTTGCAACAAACTTTTGACCTAAGAACTATTATTACCTTCATTTTACAGATGAAACGACTGAGGGACCCAGAGGTAACCGGATTCCTAAATCCAGGGTTATATGGCTAGTAAATGGTACATTCTGGCAGGCCGCTTCTCAGAGGGGAGGTTGCTATTATGATTACTTCCATAATACACACTTATAAATCACAGCATTGATATGCCATCATTTGTTGGACCCTTGCCACAAGCCAGGTGCGGTGCCGAGCACGTGACTAGGTTTCCAGGTTTGATTCCCCAACCACACGGGGTGGGGGGGGGGGGGGGGATGGAAGGTGGTGAGACTGGCTGAGAACGCATATGTAAAGCACTTGGCACCCAGCAGGTGCCGCCTGGTGCAGGACCGCTCCCGGGTGTCCCTGGCCTGCCCACAGAAGACCTGTCTCTCTAGCAGGATCCCCCGGCTCTCTGACCAGCTCTCCTGAGGACGCTGCATTCCTTGGCAAGTGTTGGGCGTCCCGGAGCCTCCAGAGCACAGAAGCCCAGGCCGCAGAGCAGTGCCGTCCCGGGCCCCGGGGGTTACCTTCGTCGCTGTCGAAGGCGTAGGCGGCCAGGCGCAAGGTAGAGGCACAGACACTGCAGCGGAAACACTCGCGGTGGAAGAAGTGGCCCTCTGCGCTCAGCCTCTCCATCACATACACGCGCTTCTTACAGAAGTGGCAGGTGTCGCTGCCGCCCAGGTTCAGGGGAAACACCTTCCGCATAGACTCCTAGGGGCACAGGGCAGTGGGAGAGAAGCACTGTGCGTTAGGACGGACACCGTGTCTTGCAATGTGAGGCTGACGCTCTTGGAATTGCCGACCTCAATCGCGGGGACCTCGTGGGCTCCCGTCTGCTGCTCATGTCTCTGCAGCAAAGGGTGAGGTGGGGGAGGAACTGCTCCCAACATAGACCCCAACCCTCCAGGGACTGCGGTCCATTTTGCTACCAGGCTGGCCAGCCAGCAGCAAGGGAGGCCCGGGAGGGGCTCTTCCCAAGGCCGGCTGCTCTGGTTTGGGGGCAGGAGCAGGCAGCCCTCACAAACATGCCTGCCAGGAGATGCGGTCTCCAGGAATCTGTCCTGGGGGTTAAGGGCTGCCCGGGTCTAGAGAGAGGTCCCTGAAAGAATGTTTTCCACATTTGTCCTCCTGCAGTGACTTAGGTCAGGTGAGGAAAGCCTGTGGCATCAGAACTGTTCCAGAGAACTGCAGGGAAGGGAGAGGCTGTGTCCTCTAGCCCCCAGACTGCCAGTCAAATCCCTAAATCCAAGGGGGCAGGAGGAGGAGGAGGGCCAGGCAGCGGTGCACCTGGGGGGTTCTGGATTCCAGGCGGGATGCGCTCAAAGGAAACCAGAACTGTACGGTCCGATGGCTGCCATTGGCAGCAGGCAGCCTTGTTTGGAGAAGGGAGAATTCGAAGGGAGGAGGGTTTCTCCATTACTGGATTCTCAGTCCAGTGCAAAAGGGCTACTCGGACTGGATGCCCAACACTGATGGTAAGGGGTGCCTGGCTACACGGTTGGCCTGCCTGGCCTTTTCACGGAGCTCTCCAGAGCCCTAGACAGCAGGAGAGAGACCCTGCCTTGTGAAATGACCCCTTGGGGAGCCGAGTGAGGTTCGTCTGTCAGAAAATGCAGCCCCCTCAAACCCCGGCTCTGGTCCAGCCCCTTCTCAGGCCTCCCGTCTACGAGAAGAGGGCCTTGGGTGGGCCAGGCCATCCTCTCTGGGAGGTCAGAGCTGGTGTCTGTGGGTGAAGGCTGAGGGGTGCGCATCCTTACCAGGTCTGGAGAGGTGGCCTGGGTCTTAGGTCTGTGATCATTCATGTACAGATTGATCAGGACTTCAGCCGCAGCCCCTATTCCGCTGGACACTTTCCCTACCGTCAGCTACCCAAGAGCAGAGGCAGAGGAGACAGAGACAAAGGTAGAGGCCAGTTAGCACCGAGCAGGAAAGCACGAACAGGCTGGATGTGGGAGAGGGCTCCACACCCACATGCAAATAGCACCCAACATCCCAGGAGAGGCAAAACCAGCCTGGAGCGGGCAGCGGGCACTCTGGAGATGGAAAGAAGCACAGAAATGGAACCCCGTGGCCCGGGTGGGCCAGGTGACCTGGAAAACTACCACCATGGGGAGGTGCAAGGCCTCCAGGATTCATTAAGTTCCTTGGTTCACAGATGGGGTAAATGAATCCCGGAGACAGGGAGGGATCTATCCAAGGCCACGGAGCACATACATGCAAGATTTGGAACACTTTCCAGGTCTCCTGACCGCCAGCCCGGTGCCCTCACGCACTAAGGAACCACGACCTCACGGACAGACAGCTGGATGGCAGCCGCCCTTCCCCAGAGACCGCCCCTCTTTGGAGGGCTGTGAGCTGTTGCTTCATGAGCAGTGGGCTTTCCCTGCCCCAGACCACACTGGGGGGGAAGGGTTAAGTCCCCAACTCCACCATGAACCAGTTCTGAGACTGAGCACAAAACTCTCAACTTCTGAGCTCAGTTTCTTTTGTTCAGTAAAACGGGGAAAATGGTGTCTGTGTCATGGATGTGGGGTAAGAACTGAGGGAGAGAATGTATATCCAAGCGCCTGGTGCTTTGAGGGCGGAGCCAGGATGAGCTAGATGAGCTAGACTCCTCCCTCCCTGCTTCCTGAGTTCAGCAGGTCCCAGCCTGCCTTGCAGCCTCCACACCCCTAGGGAGCAAGGGTGGTGTCTGACCTGAGTCTCCCTGGGCCTACAGAGAGGTGACTGAAACAGGAGTGAGGAGGCAACAAGAGTGTACTCAACTGTGGGCTCCAGACGGCGGTGCCCAGAGGCCCCAGACTGGTGTTGGCAAGATAGCTCCATGTGGGCCCTGGGCATCACGGCCTGGTCTCGGGTACCTGTGCTTTGGAGGGCATGATGGCCATGCCCACCTGTCTGGGTCCCCATCAATGTGCCTTGGAGCTGGGGCAGCTGCTGGAGCCCAAGCAGATAGGGCACAATCACACACACACCCTCCGGTAAATCCCAACCTGCTCCCCCTTTCCCACCAGCTATGAAAGGCCACCCTGGGAACACTGTAGTCTCCTCTTCAGAGAGGCACACACCACAGTAAGGGATTCTGGAAACACTGTTTCGCATCCCAGGATTCCAGAAGGAAGCAGGCTCCAGACCCTCCGCGGCCTCTGTATCCAGCTTCTGGGAGTGGCACAGGCAGACGGCTGTTGCAACAACGAGCAACCGTGATGTGTGAGGTTGAAGGAATGCCCTCAGTCTAAACCCAGGACTGCTCCTGGGAGGCCACATCTAATCTGCTACGAGACGCTCAGATGTAAGGCAGGAAGTTCCGGGAACGGCAAAGCCAATGGGCAAATGGCAGCAATTCCCCACCTCCTGATAGCAGGGCCCATACTCAGAGCCTTGGCCAACTCATGGGATTCCTGCAAGAGCACAGCCACTATACGAGGAAGAAGAGGGAAGGATGCCAAGCAGGTGGGGGAGAGTGAGGCTCTCTCCCCGAGGCTCCTGCTCCCTTTCTCATCAAGGAAGCCCTAACACTGACAGCTGCTCTGGAACAGTTGCGCTGACCACGTGTGGGTCTTGGGGTTGTAGGGAATACAGCCGTGGGCCTGTGAGGTAGGGTGTCTGACCTCACACCTCAGACAGACGGGGCCCCTCCAGGCTTTACAAAGCCAGCTCCTTCCCAGTAGCAGCAGCTGCCAGGCCACTTACCCCATACCCATTTCACCCTCCAAGCTGGCCCAGCCTGGGAGAGGTTAGGATTCTGCTTCCAGGCACACTTTCCACCATTTGCAGGATTTTGCCAATGCCAAAGAACTTGGCTCCTGTTTCCGAGAAGGGTTCAGGTGCACGGGCGCAGGACAACAAGCCTTTGTTTGTCTGTTGTTGCACCCCCTACCGGGAACCCCCAACATGAGTCCCTCAGACAAAGGCTGTAGAATACCAACTACTTCTTGGGGTTATATCAAGACAAAGAGGGGAGGGAAGACAGCGGAGGTGAGATTTACCTGCCTGCCCACACTGCCCTTGTGGGGCTGCCTCCAATGGCCCAGCGTGTGAACTGGCTCTGAGGCACTCTCCCAGAAAGACTCCACGGCGATGCCATGATACCCACGCGCAATTATTGCCTCCCTTGAGTTAGCAGAGACTGAGACTGTACTTTCCGAGGCTTTAAATACAAGCCCCTAATGGGACCTTATTAACCACTTAGCTAATAGGCACTTTGTGCTGCTGAGCTTTTGTGCAATCCTGACTTAAGGAGCAATTACAGAAGCCTGCCGAGGGCTGTAAGGTTGCTGGTGGGTGTCGCCAAACACATCTGTGTCGTCATGGGCCTGCGTGGTTCTTCTACCAGGACAGGGCACCATCCAGGGTCACCTGGCCAGGTAATCCAGGATAAAGACAAAACTGGTCTTTCAGTATGGGCCATAAAGGCTCCTTTCTCCCAGTTGCAATCACAGACCCCACCCCATTTCAGAGGCTTTGCCAAGAATAAGGAAAGCACCCTTAAGAAAGCGGCATTGGGTCTGCATGTGCCCCTCCTAACCTGATAGAAACCATCCCAGGGTCACCACTGGCCAATACCAAGAAGTGGACTGGACTTTCTGGAGAGGTCACAAGGAGACTAGGAGATGGAGAACTAATCTCAAGAGGTGAGGGGGGGTCCCCAGAAGCCTACCCTCGATGACCAGTGTGGAGGCAAACATTGCCCTGGGGATTATGGGTTCTCTTCTCTATGTTTCTTGTTAACAGGATACCTTATTGGCTCTAGAAGATTGAGGACATGATCGACAGACATGTGCTAGCTCACTGCTCCTCAAACAATCAGTGGTAAATAACCAGGTTTTACTTTAAAAAAAAAATCTCTAATTTATTGTGACCTGGTATTTCTGGACACAACACAAGGGAATTGCTAGAGATATGATTGTGCACTTGGTTGTATGGCAATGCCACACTGCTCTACAGGTGTCTAATGCTCACTTTCACTTGCTGTGCTCACCGGGTCACAGACCAGTGCCTGCCCAGGGACCACACTTGGAGTCGCACTGCCCCAGCCAACCAAGGAATTACTAGGCTCTTGGGATGCTGAGGAATAGAGAGATCAATTTGTAGAGAAACTTCCAGAAAACTCATCCTGATATTGACCTCAGAGCGAGATCCAGGGGTTCTCAACAAGGAGATACGCCCACTGAAAGACCTGCAGAGGACTAGTCATGAGGACAGCTGACAATTCAGGAGAGTTTGGCCAAATAAAAAGATTTAGCCAAAAATGATCACATCCCAGTCACTAGTTTTTAAAGAACTGGTCATTTCAGAGGGCTGTGGGGCTGCTTTTGCAAACCTTTATGTATCTTTCAATATTCTTGTAATTTTGAAGAATAGGAGTATTTCTTACTACCCTCTTTCCTCTTTTGAATTCTAATTATTTTTTGGTTAATTGACTAGAACAAGCTGGAATGGCTGGACACTTCCAGCAGGCCAACATCTCACATCCCATTAGAATAATCTCACATACACCATTTCCCTTCTGTGAGCCTCAGCTGCCCCATCTATAAAATGGAGAGACCACCTCCATCCTTGCAGGACTGCAAAAAAGGGTCCCCATAGAACCTGGGCCACACCTCACATGGCACTGGGCTCCCAAGAAGCACTTGGCAGATAGTTCAAAGCACTGCCGTTGGGGTGGCTTTACACTTCCATGTTCTGGAACTTCTCTCCTTTCTTATATGGCCTTCACTCTGAAAACCTCTAGGTTGCTTGGGTTCCCTCCTCTGCATGAGTAAGACCAGTACAGCCCAGCCAGGGTGAGCGCACCGGCTTCTCTTCGATGAGTCAAACATGGTGACAGGACTGTTGTCACCAGCACCGATCCCAGAGGCTGCAGAAGATGGCTGGACGCCCCCCCCCCCCCCAAAGGAGGCAACCCTGGCAGCCTGAGCTCAGAACAGGACAAGCCTTTCTCACCCTGCTCTCCACTCCCTTCTCGTTTGCACTCGCTAATGTCATCACTGTGTTTTACTCATGTCTACACTCCGGGCACAGGGCATGTGCTCTGAAGGAAGGAGGAAACATGTTCCTGGGCCCATCTGTGGCCAAACAATGCTAATGTCCCCCTCCGCCTCCCCCCCCCCCACCTCGGGCCTGGAACTCAGCCAAGAATACCAGGTGTCTGGGCCGGGCTTCTCCACAGAGCTGGGTCCCCATGACCACCTGGCCTGCTGTGAACATCATGAGGCCCACATGGCTCAGGCAGGGTGAGAAGGTGTTTCCAGGGCCTCCAAGCTGAGGGCTCACTGGAAGAGGAAGTTTTGACAGTCAGGGCCAGAGAAGGTCTCCTGGGCATATTTGGGCTGACACTCCTCTCTGAGGAGTCCCTGCGTGAGGAACATCATAGGACAGGCGGTGGGCCTGCATGCCCAGGGATACGCTCAGGGCATGGGGGAGAGAGGACAAGGATCGAAACCACCTTGTTTTGAGGAGGTCCAGAAATTATACCCTTGGAGTTGAGACTCAGGCAGGCCTTTGTGGCTGTGACCTCCCAGTGGGCACCCACATCTGCACCTGTGTCCACTGGTGCCAGGCACCGTGCTGTGCCCATCCGTGTGCAATGCTCACGGCCTTGCGAGGTGGGTCTCATAATCCCCCTTCGCAGATGGGAGAGCTGAGATTCAGGGAGGCTCTAACTCACCTGAGGCCGCACTGTTCTTAAGTGGCTGGGATGGAAATGGAAACCCGAAGGTGACTTCTTTGCCTTTAGAAAGAGAGGAATCAACATGCATTTCAGGTAAATGAGCTTTCTTCTGGAATTCTCCTCCACTGGGGAAAGAGTATGTTTACTGGATCCTTCAGGCATGTTACATTGGTCAGTTTATGGCATTATTCCTGTCACCCTCAGGGCTAGCTGCCGTCACCTCCATTCTATAGGTTGGGAAACTGAGGCACTGAGAGGCCCACCAACTCATCCAAGGTCACACAGTGAGTACTTGGTGTTCTGAACCCAAGTGCGACCCTAAGCTCATATTCTTCTCCCTGCAGCGCCCTGCCTCCCTGAGACACAACAGCACTCTGCTAACTAAAATTCCCCATGTTGGGATACACACAGTACACTTCCAAAGGCACTCTTATCCCAGGAAAAAAGAGAAAGACGATGAGGTTGAGGGAGGCCTTGAGATCTAGGCTTGTCTCAAATGAAACAAAGACATAGCAACCAGCCAAGTCTCACCTAGCTTTGCTCCAATGTACAAATCTCTGCAACAAACCCTGCAAATCGAGTTTTGGAACAAATAGCCCCATGTAGAGAAAGCTCCTTTTGTGATGCGCATTGCTCTTCTGACCCAGGAAGACTGACCCACAGTCCCCTCTTGCCCTGCTGCACAAACACTCAGCCGCCATCTTGTTCTCACAAGAGCTCACCAGCCTTGGCAAAGGACTGGCAGTCATGCCCCCCTGCTTGAAAAGAGAGGTTAACTAATGGTTGATTGGGGGCCAGTACCACCACAGGAGGGCCGGTCTGATGGGATGGATGAGTCGAATGGTGCTGGGAACATACAAGTGGACATGATCCCTAGTCCAGTCCTTGGAAGACAAGACTCTGGTAAGGATCTAGATCCTAAATGAGAGGACCTAAGGAAGCCATGTGACACCATTCAGGCCAAACTCCCAGTGGCATCACTGAATCTTAGAGCAAAATATCCACCTGAGAAGGCAGGCAAGTGGAATCTGAAGGCAGAGCCCTGGCCACATATCTAGGGACTGGTGATCCAAGTTTGTATCCCTGTGAGGAACACGTGGTCCTCATACGAGTTTGGCTAGGTCTTCTCCCAGGTGGAGGTGGCTATCCCTGGATCCTCAGAATTGGAGTGTAGGGCTCTAGGGCAGGAATAGAGACACGGTGCCTGCCTGAAGTTTGCCAGGGACCAAACATCAGTCTCTAAGTGCATTTTCCTTCCTCTGGCTTCCCTGAATGGAGGCCAGCTTGCGGCCCTGGGCAGTGAGAACAGCCCATAATCTGCTGGAAAGAAGCACTGAGGCCTCAGGCTCTCTCCAGGGGAGAGGCTCCCGGAGCTCCTTCAGGACTGAATGAAGTAGTTTGTCACCAGGCTGTCACTTACTTTAAGGGGCAGCTAACCCTCTCTTCAGAGGAGGCCATCACCCTGCCAGATTCTGTACATGCACAAAGTCCAGTGTTGAATCAGTGGTAGGGTGGGGTCCAGGAGAGGGAGGGATATTGGTGGTGTGTGTGGGGGGGAGTGCAGGGCCACTGGCCATATCCTTTCCAAGAATGCTTGAAACTTGGAATTCACCACTCATTCCTAACTGTCTACAAGGGCTTCACACTGAGATCTGAAGGGTATTGTGAATGCTGAGTCCAAACTGGGTCCTTTTTACAAATGGAGAAACCAAGGCACAAAGAAGGTGAGTGGCTTGCCCAATGTCCCAGGGTAGCCCTTTCTAAGAGCTCTCCACTCACTGCCAGCCACCCTACGACAGGCACATCAGCCTGTAATTAATAAGCTCAATTATACTATCACCTGATGGTCAAGGCTGGCTAGAGAAATGGAATAAGAATAAGAAATAGGGGTGACTCTTCTACCACAACCTGGTAGAAACAAGGAACAGAGCTGTAGGGGGGAGCAGAGGGCCTGAGATTGGCCATCCCAAAGCCCACTCTACTTGCGGTTCTCCATGCTCCATGTGGAGCTCTACGCGGTCACAGCCTCTGGGCTGGTGCCTCTGACAAGGACTCCATTCACACTGGGCTGGGGTCAGGAGCGCTGGGTACCAGTCGCCTCTCTGCACCTTTGTTTTCCTATCTGTGGCTCTACTCTCGCTCAGTTCTCTTTCCCAGGAAGAGCCCTCCTACCACTCCATTTTAAATTCCTACCCATCCCCAGCCTGCCAGGTCCCTGCTACCTGCTATAATTTTTCCATAGGATGTACTGTCTTGTCTTCTGATGTACTGTACAGTTTATTCACATATTATATTATCATTGACCATTTATTTCAACCTACAAGGATATAAGCCTCACCGGGGAAGGAATGTAACTCCATTGAGGCCTATCCCAAGAGCCTGAAGTGCCTAACACTGAGCTGTCTGTTGTTTAATAGATGTTTGTTGAATGGCTGAATGTTCACTAACTGCCTTGCTTCGTGGGTGACATTGGTTTAAAGCTCCTTGAAGAGCCCAATGGAGAAGCAGCCGAGGGCTCCAGTGGAGCATGATGAAGATGTGACGGGGAACGTGCCTATTGACGTTGACAGACGTGACAGAAGTGCCTCTGTCAGACCCTGGTGGCCTCGCCAGCACTTAGAGATCAAACACCTACTAGAAATCAAGTCGGGGAACTTGGGAAGGGTGGTAGCTTTTCTTGTCCCAGCTCTGCCCTCAGGCCAGGCCACCATGAGCATGAAAGAAAAGCAGAGACAAGAAGGGACCTTGACCAGGGCTAACTGAAGAGCGGCTGAGCGAGAGAGAAGCACGGTGTGGGCCTGGCTGCCCAGCCAGGAGCACCAGCCACTGCCTGCTTGTGCCCAGGCAACATCGCCCCTTCTCGTCCTGTCATGGCTGCCACAGCAGCAAGTACCGTCCCCACCAGGGGAGGCTCCTCTCCCAAGCTGGGCAAAATGGCTGCTCCGCAGCCTTGGTGATGGTGATGACAAAACTGCCAGTCTCCACCCAGAGAGCTCACTATCACATGAGCCAGGAACCACTCTCTTGTTGATGACAAAATACAGAAGCCCAGATAGGTCAGGAGACTTAAGGTCAAACAGCCGACCAATGGCTGACCTGGAACAAGACGCTAGGCGTCTTGGCTATGGCTATCTTCCATGGAGCTGGAGGTGTTTGTGTTTCTCCATGTCACCTCTCGCTGCCCTTCCAGGGGGTCATTCACACCCACGACTGGGACTGTGGAGGAGTGGGGGGCTGATAATATTCCTTGCTCCTTTCTTAGTGACGTTCCCTGTACTCTTCTCCCCACAGCAGTGGGAAGTCACTGGGGGTGGGACTCCCAACTACAAACCGAGAGATAGCTCCTCTTGTACACTCAGGTAACATCAGGTGTTTGAGCTTTAGCTTAAA
Source organism: Panthera tigris (assembly GCF_018350195.1). Taxonomy (NCBI): domain Eukaryota; kingdom Metazoa; phylum Chordata; class Mammalia; order Carnivora; family Felidae; genus Panthera; species Panthera tigris. The sequence continues at coordinate 68,120,041 of NC_056669.1, read as the reverse complement.
GCACGGGAGCAAAAGAGCAGTAACTGTGATGGGGGACATTCAGCCTTGCACGCCCAGACGAGCCTGGGGAGCTAGATGGACCAGATGTGTTCAGAGGAGCACGGTTTGCAAGGAAGGGACCAAGCCTCCTCATGAGCAACAGTTAGACAAAGTGGGCTTCACATCCATTTTCAGGCTCCTCTACTCTAGGGGCCAAGCTTCCCAGAGACCACCCCTCTCCCACCCCCACCTGGAAGTGTTCTCAGCATACTCAGTGACAGGAGGACAAGGGGGAAACCAGAAATTCCTCCACAACCACAATCTAAAAATTGTTCAAGGGCGCATTTCATTATCTACCTAAAGTTCGCTCCCTACCCCCGCTCCAAGCCGACCTCTGCACTGCTACCTGAGTCAGCCTTCTAGAACACAGAGCAGTGGCTTCTGTGGCTATAAGAGGACAGAATGAAACCCCTTAATACCAAGAGTGGACTGACTCTCACCCTCATCCTCCACACTCCCATAAATACTTTTATTCCCAAAGCAAGTTACACCAGAATTCTCTTTCCGTTCACGCAAGCCCTGCCTGCCTTCCTCTGCACATGCTAGACCTTTCTGAAATGCCCTTCCCTTTCTGTGTAACCTTCGACACTTGTTTCCCATATTGCCTACTCTGTGAATCCTTTCCAGACTTCTCCCCTTCCCTGGGTTCGTATAAACTTGCCCTTTCTGTGCCTCGGAATTAATGGATAGTGTTGACAAGTAGTAGGTTCGCCGTGTGAAGCTGCCATTTTGCTAGGTCAAAAACAACCAAATACTGGCCATCTCCTATGTAAAATGTTACTCATTTCTATGCTGCTGTGCTGTTCATCATCAAAACTGGAGTAAAAGGACCGTGCCGCCCACCCCGTCTCACCATCTGGCACGCGGTGGCATATGGTGGGTGCCAAGATGCACAGCACCGTCCGGCAAGTTTTTGTGTGCTGCCTGTTCTGCTTTGGGGCTTGCTCCAACACAAAAACAAATGAATCCGGGACTGCTGTAAAGCATCTTACAAACCCTCTTCGCCTCCAAAGCAAGCTCCTGGCATTTGTCTGCACAGGGTGGGTAGAGGAGAAGATCTCAGAACATGCAGAGGGTGGGGGAAGCTAATGGTACGGGACGACTACCTTTCTGGCAGGAGAAACAGAGTCAACAGTCGATGGAGAGGAAGTAGCAGCAGGATCAGGAGATGGAGGGCAGGAGGGAGAAGCCGGAGGGTGCTCGGGAGACAGGTCTTTAGAAAGTAGTTTATTCTGCACAGAACAGAAACAGGAAGCTGTGATTATCCCTGGGGTGTGCACCATGATGCTCGCCTCCACAGTGCAGCCCCATGCCTATGCATTCAAGGATGGGAAAAGAAATCCAGGCCTGGGTCTCAGGACAAAAAAGAAGCCTCGGTCTTTGGAGCCCAGCAGGACCGCCTGGCTCCCGGGTACACGGCATTCTGCTACAACTATTCCGGCTCCCTCGTCACACCAAAAGAGCTGCAGCCGCTCCGTCCTAGTCCTGCGTCCGTCTGCTGCAGATACCATCGCTAACGCCTGACGCTCTCGCTCTGGAGTTTGGGGTCACGTAGCAGCTGCAAACTTAGGAAAGGAGAACCCTGGGCTACTGTGGAGGCTGGCCCCTGGGCCCCAGAAGTGAACTAGATGCAAAGCATCCCTCCGCTGTCAGTGACTCTGACAAGAAGCAGAGGACACAGGTCTGGAGGAGACGGAGTGAAAACAGCAGAGGGGTTATGTCCTAGGGACCAGGCTGCCTGCGAGCGGTGGTGGGGGGGCGGGGTGTCTTACGCACACATCCACTGTGGGGACCTCACTATCAGCTCTTCCCGCTCCTCGCCAGCCCTCGCTCTTCTCTTCAGTGAGTTTCGAAGGGAGTACCTGGCCTGCAGGGGGCTGCGCTTCCCATTCTCAGGCAAAGCCATTCTTCTTGGCTGATGCCGCCTTTTGGGAAAGCAGAGCACAGGTTACAGCCTGTGGTTGGCCCCATCACTCAGGATCTCCCCGGTCGGGGCCACGGGGAGATTCCCCCATCATGCCTTCCAATGTCATGAGCAACTTGTCCTTCACGGTCAAGTCACTGTGATGTGATTCCTGACAGGCCAGCTCTCCTTCTCCGTGTTGACTCTCAGGACGCTCAGAGCCTACTTGGACCCCTCTAGGATCTAAAAGCATTCGGTTCTGTTTCCTTTGACCTGAGCCCACTTTACTACCTCGCTTTTCCCTTTGTCATGATTTATCTACATATTTTTGCATCTTCTCATGTGGGTCTTTTTTAGATGCCGGTCCAAGTTCTTGCAAAGTCAATAGCTCCTCATGCCGTGGAAGGAGGAGGGGGAGGGTCTGAAGCTGCACAGACTGAGTCGTGGTCACTTTGCTGGATGTCCAACATGTGGTCACTTTGCTAGATGTCCAACATGTGGATCCCTGGGTGGGGGAGGGGGCTCTGAAAGCCCCTTGTTTACCTGTGGGAAATCCCCATGTCCAAACATGGAGGCGAGGTGAGCCGCCTTCTCCTTAATGTTCTTTTTGTGAAATTCCCTGTTGGCCAAGTTCTGAGCCCTCTTCTGCAGGCCAGGTGAGAAAGAGGAAAGAAAAAGAGACAGCAACAGAGACCGTGAGGGTCAGGAGAGAGGTTGGGGGTTTGGGGGGTAGGGGCAGGCTTGTCTCAGTGGGACAGAGGAGACAGGGAGTGAAGAGGAAGAGGAGGAACCCACTGTGGGTGGAGGGAGGAGGGGAGGGAAGGAAGGCACCCCCAAACACAGGCAGAGGAGGGGCACGGAGCAAAGCTTTCACCTGGAGAATCCTGTCCTCCACTTGCTGCAGCCGCCGCAGCACCCCGGAAAGGGCCAGCGTTCCCTGGCAGGCAGGGGGCAGAGCAGGAGAGCTTCCTGGCCCACCCAGCTGCAGGTCAGACTTGGCTCTGGCTCTCCAGGGTCTGCTCGGGCACTCGCAATCAGCAGACACTTGCTTTAGCTCTCGGAGCACATGCCCCGTCACAACCACCGAGGGGAACTGGGAGAGAAGGAAAATCAAGCTTCCTTCCCGACTGTGGCCCATTCACACCCACCCCACCATAAGCCATCCCCAAGCTGACCAGGGACAGAGGGCACGGCAGGTGCCGCCATCAGTCAGATTCCCTGTTAACCGGGGTCCTGACTCTCCACCATCTGACATCCTCAGTAACGATACACAGTCTCGGGCCTCCCCCCCAACTCACCGGATCAAGACCTGTACGAGGCTGGTCTCAGTCCCAGCTGCACCCTGAGGTCACCTCAGACACTTAGAAAAAGTAACCCAAGTTTGGCCCCACCCGCCGGGGGTCTGGTTTAATTGGTCTGAGGTGGGTTTCAGATATTTCTGAAAAACTCTCTAGGGGCACCTGGGTGGCTCAGTCGGTTGAGCGTCCGACTTCGGCTCAGGTCATGATCTCACGGTCCTTAAGTTTGAGCCCCGCGTCAGGCTCTGTGCCGACAGCTCGGAGCCTGGAGCCTGCTTTGGATTCTGTGTCTCCCTCTCTGTCTGATCCTCCCCTGCTCGCTCTCTCTCAAAAATTGGTAAACACTAAATTACGAAAAAGAAAGCTCTCTAGGTGATTGTGACGCCCACAGACGGAAAGCCGCTGGAATACACCCACACGGGCCTCGCTCGGCCTCCACCACCTGGAGCGACACAAAACTCCTGGTGCTGATGAGCCGCTTCTGAGTACTGTGGTCACAACAGTGTTTCTGTTCCAATTCCAAACCCAGAGATGCTAGCTGGAAAAAGCCTCAGCCCACGGCTGCCAGTTGCCTCCCCGGCCCCGGCCGGTCCTGGTCTGCTCGGGCACCGGGGGAGGCCTTCGCCACATCCCAGCCTCACCCCTCCAATGGTGCGCAGCCAACCGGTCACCTGAGCTCGGCCCAACACCACTGCCGCTTATCCATCCGTTTCGAAATCTGCCTATTCAAGTGGTCTGCAAATAAAGCTACGTATCCCGGAGCTTCGCACAAAATCCCCCACGCGGTACAGCCGGTTCTCGCCCGAGCAGATGCAGCATCGAGGGCGTAGTCGTTGGGCAGATGTTACTCCTGACTGGCAGGTATTTCCAGATGCTGCATGCCTGGTTAGTCTTACCTATAAGGGCGGTCACCCCAAGTTGTGTCTGCCTTCCCAGAGATTCTACAGTCAGCCCTACATGGGCTGCACAGCCAGCCACTGACCCCGCCCCTCGGGGTGAAAGTCCCCTCTGACTTCAGCACGACAGCGTCCACTGGAAGGAGCCCTACCTGCCTTTTCAGAGGAGGTGATGGGCCGGGTGTGGGCTCCTCCGGCCGGGGGCAGCGAGAGTTAACAGGTGGGTCAGAGGAAGAGCGCAGGACAGGCTTACCTATCCCTGAGATGCGGCATTCCTGGGAGGAGGAAGGGAAGTCCAAAAAAGCAGCCACGGGAAACATGAAGGAAAAGGTGAGTCAGACTGAGAACTTGGAGGGAGGAGAAGAGAGGTGGGCAGAGACAGCACCCCTGCAAGCTGGGCCTTGCTGGGAAACCTGAACCCTGGCTCTCCGTCCATGTGAACAACAAGTCCTGGAGTCCCCCTCTCTTGGACAACGTGTAAATCCCAGGGAGGCCTTGCTCTTGGCTTAGACCTGGGGCACTGGGCCTGTGCCGCCAGGCCATGCCAAGCCAGGGTGGCCAGCCCTCGAGTCCTCCTGGAACTGGCAAAGCTCCCGGAACACTAGATGCTACATTCCTTCTGATGGAAGAGAACCCTCAATGACACTTGGGGACTTCTAGGGGCAAAGCCTCCAGAAGGGGCAATTGAGAGAAAAAAAAAATTCAGAGAATTGTAAGTCTCGGGAAAATGGCTCCCTTATAGCAACAAAACTTGGCTCCCTGGGGAAGGTCGGTTTGTCCCAGAGGGGGCGTGGTCCACCATCAAGGCCAGACAGACATTTATGATTGCCTGTAAACCCAATCAACCAGGTGTTCTCTAAAAGAGAACCAATCCCCTCATCCCAAGCTCTTGTAATTTGACGGCGGCATCCCAAAGGAATTCAGGGGAGCAAAATGAACCTCATGCAGCTCAGACCCTAGAGTCAGAGTCTGGAGAGCAGTCAGCACAGTGTGCAGCCTGGCCCACGGCATTCTGCCTCTTTCGGCCTCACAGCCACCCCTGCTCAGACACAATGGCCCTGCTAGCCTGACCTCAGTGAACACAGGAGAGGGGATGTCAGAGAACCCTTGGGGAGGGCTGGTCCCCCGGAGCTTAGACCCGTGACTCAGTTTCCCCTGGTTTGCACATGTCTTCTCACTCTGGCCTTAGGCTCCTCGGCAGCCGGCATCTCAAAGATGGCTGCAGACCAAGTCATGGTTACAAGGTGGAACCAAATTCTGGATTTCTCCTCCAGTGCAGAAGAGGCATCAGCAAACTACGGGCCCCGGGCCAAATCTGGCCTGCTGCCCGTTTTTGTAAATTCAGGTTTGTTTGCACATAGCCACGCACATTTGTTTAGGTATTGCCCCTGGCTGCTGTCATGCTACTAGGACAGAAATGAACCGTTGTGAGAAAGATAGCATGGTTCCCGAAGCCTAAAATATTTGCTAGAGCCTAAACTTGCTATCTGGTTCTTCTTGGAAAAGTGTGCCGACTTCTGATCTAGAAGGAGCGCCAGTCTCACCCGAGCCAGGCCTGGCTGGCCTACCTGAAAATCCACCACTAGCCTCAACTGGCTTCTGCTTCTGGTTTCTGCTGGCTTCTCAGCAGGTTCTGGTCACCAGGAAGGCAGGTCCAGCGAGCATCTGACAGGACTCACCTGCTTCACGAGCGAGGGGTTCCGAGAGTTCTCCTCAAACTTGGCCAGCAGCTGACTTGCCATGGACTTGACTTTGTTCTGATTTCCACCTTCTTTATTGCTGCCGCACTCTTGACTGGAGCGCAGGCTCCGGGTGGAAAAGGTTGAAGGCTGCAAAGGCCAAATTGAGTACGTTGGTTGTTGGATCCTGGCACCCAGATATCAGGAAGGGGCCTGGGGACTCAAGACGGGGGACTAGTTTCCTGAAGAAGGACACCATGGTCCGAGGAAGTGAAGCAGAAGCAGGAGGTGATGCCCATTGAGACAATGCTCATATCTTCCCAAAGGACAGGCGCACCCACCTGGGAGCCAGACAGGGTTTGAAAATGGACTCACTTCCTAGCCCCATGACCTTGGCAATTTACTTAACTTCTCTGAAGTGTCCTCATCTGTCAAATGGGAGCATAACCCACTTCCTCTGGTTGTTGGAAAACTCCAATACAATAATGAAGTGACAAGCAGAACAGTTTTCTAAATACACCATGTGGCATCAGAGGTGAAGGGTCGGGGGGGATGGGGGTGAGGAAGCAAGAGGCAGTATCAGTCAGGCAAGGCACGGGCCTTGGACTTCTTTCTCCTCTCTCCTCTGCACCCCAATCCCAACTTCAACCAACCCTTCTCTGTTGTTGCTATCTTTAAAAAAATACCTTTTAATCTGGAAGTAATTTTATTTTTTTAAGTTTATTTACTTATTTTGAGAGAGAGAGAGAGAGCAGGGGAGGGGTGGAGAGAAGGAAGAAAATCCCAAGCAGGCTCTGCACTGACCTCACGGAACCCGATGAGGGCCTCGATCCCATGAACCCTGAGATCATGACCTGAGAGCCAAAACCGAGGGTCAGACACATAACTGACTGAGCCACCTAGGCACCCCTAGAATAATTTTAGATTTACAGAAAAGCTACAAAGATAGCACAGGTAGTTCCTATATACCCTCACCCAGATGCTTCTAATGTTAGCATTTGGAATAACCATACTACCAATCCCAAAACTCAGAAATTAACCTGGCACAATTCTATTAGGTAAGCTAGAGACTTGATTCAGACTACTCTAGTTTGCCACCAATGTCCGTGAGGTTCTAGGGTACCAGTCAAGGTCCCACATGGCATGTGGTTTATCACGTCTCTTCAATCACCCTCATCTGTAAGAGTTTCCCCATCTTTCTTTGTCTTTCATGACCTTGACAGTCTTGAAGGAGACTGATCAGCTATTTTGTACAGGGTCCCTCAAGCTGGGTTGGTCTGCATGTCTCCTCATGATCAGAGTAAGGTTGTGGGTTTTGGAGAAGATGCCACAAAGTTCAGAAGTGTCCTCCTTGCTTTATATCAGGGTAGGTGCTATCAGTGTGACCATTACTTGGTTATGCTGTTTTATCAAAAGGTATTCCATGTAAGACTTCTTTGGCTCATCCTCTAAATACTAGAACCTGGAAAATAACTGGTGTTCATGGAAAGTCTTCTCTCCTTACCACAGAATCTGCTCCCATAGGCCTCAGAAGTAAATACCATCATATCTGGTGGGCAGTCTGCTTTCCCAAGGGGGCAATGAACCTCCTTCAAAGGAACAGATGTTCTCAAGACGACTAAGAAATGTTCATTTAGCAGAAAGTCATGGGAAGGAAGAAGCAAGCTAAGGTCTAATGATTTTTTTTTTTCTTCTGAAGAGTCCCTAAGAGCCCCAGGGGAAACCTTGTAGGCATATAGCCACTCTGAAGTGTTAGACAAACACAGAGTCACTCCGACTTCAAAGTACGGAATGTAACTGTGCATATCAATACAGGCTTGAGAAGAAGAGGGTAGGTTTACTGGAGTGGTCACTGTTTGCACAAGGCCAAAGTGGGCCAAGACACTGGGTCACAGACTGGCGCTTCTCAGAGGTTAATGTGCATACGAATCACCAGCGGCTCTCTTTCAAATGCAGATTCAGATTCCGGGGGCGTCTGGGGGAAGGGACACTGCATTCCTAACCAGCTGCTAGGTGATCCTGCTGCTGTTGGCTCCTGGCCTACATTTTGAGCAGCGAGTATTTGGAAAGAATTATTCCTTAGTTAAATCTGACTTTAACAAAATGGCTGGCTCCAATCACAGTCCAGCAACATCTCAGATGGGGCAGGAGTAACCAGATTTCTTCCCACACTCTGACTCCTGTGTTGCCATCTACAGAAAGAGCACAAACACTCCTTCAAATGAGCCGCGGATGAAAGGCAGGAGAAGACTTCCACGTGAGACACGCATCACAGGCAAGCCTCTAGGGAGGAGGGAGGGGCAGATCACAGGCACTGTAAGTGAGAGCCAACACCCCATACTGGGGAAAGTGGGAGGTCTCTCCTACCCTGTTCCTCAGCCTCTGCTTCCTCTGCTGAACCACCTCCCTATTCACTGGCTTCTTGCGCACGCAAGAGCCAAGAGACAGAGAAACAAACTCTCTTGAAGGGATCAAAGAAGTTCTAGAAACGGTTTGGAAAAGGGTGATGTGAACTCATTGGATAAAATGTATTTGTACACATTTTAAGACATGAGCTGAACTCCAGGCTTCCTTGAACAGAGCTCATCTTTGCCCCTTCCAGAAAATGCAATGAACAATAGGCAATTCCCCCACCCCCCCAGGTTGGGCCTTGTAACTTTCTTTGTTATAAAGGTCACTATGTTGAGAACCAGTGTCTGGATCCCGGTCGAGGCTTCCACATGAAGCAAGTCACAGACATGAACAACAGTGTCCTAAAAATATACAGCAATAATGCACCTTCATCCACATAAGGTAAAGTCTTTTCTAAGTCCTGTAACTCAGGTATAAATGTATTATACAAACTGTCCCGCATGCCTTTGGGGCCTAATTATGACATCCGCCGGTACGCTAGCTAAAGCCGGCATCCTACAGTTCACTGACAACATCTATGCTTGTTTTTGTGGGGTTAGGACAGCTTTTTCAGATGGTATAAGTACCTCCGGTCTCTTTAAAGAGCTTCCTGGGGAAGCAGGAACGGATACTCTCTTTTTGGCCAGATCGATTTTTCATCAGGAGGCAGACTGGTGCTTGGTTTGGACAAAGTAGCTTGTAATTTTCCACTTTGACCAGAAGGTGGCACTTGTGGGCCCTGGGACATCTGCCTTAAGGACTAGAAATGCGTAAAACAAAAGGTACAAACAATGACTGGGAGACAAGAGGGGCTGCTGGTGCCCTGTTCCTACTTGCTGTTAATAGCGATGATATATTGATTAACACAGGTGCCAGATATCATGCTCGGCATATTATATACACCCTCTTATTTAATCTTTAAAAATCCTGCAAAAGTTCCATACATTTCAAATCTATCGCCTGCATTTCACAGACGTGAACCACAGCCGGAGAGGCTCTGTTTCTCCAGGTTACACACCTCGTAAGTAGTGGAGGGAGGACCAGAACCCCATGGTTTTTCCATCAAGCCAAGCTTAGAACCAAGTGGTTCACGAGAGAGGAAAGAAGGAAGGGCCAGCACTGTGGCCACTGGCCGTCAGGCAACCAGCCTTTGCTTAAACTGACACACGAACCTCATCCAGGTTGTTGAAGCCTCTCCGCCTCCGTTTGTTCATGTCGCTCTCTTCAGTTTGGACGTCCACCTGCAGCGGCCAAGAAAGCATGGTGAGTTCAGGGCCATCGAAGTCTGCAGTTCCACTTACAGCCCGACGCCACGGAGCTGGCCCTGAGCTGTTGCCCGCAAACAGTCGCCAGCCCAGGAGACAAACGGACATAAATTACCCTGCGCTGTAACACACACTATCACAGAGTTCCCTTCAGACGCACGGGAGGGAGCCTTCCTGAACCTAGAGGGGGCTCTGTCGGCAGGGGTGGGAATCACATGGCAAAAGATCATCCTGAAACCTCCCAAAGCACAAAGAATCTCTGTTCTGGGGGCAAGGCAGGGACTGTCTCTGTTGTCAGAGTGACCCTGGGCTCAGAGCAGTCCCAGCCAGGTCTGCTAATGCCTGTCCACATGTTCCAACATGGAGACCACCTCCCACAAGCAGTGGTACTGCCCACCTCACAGGTGGGGATTCCCAGGGTTCCGATCAGCCGTCCAGGGATTTGATGGCAAATTAATCCGCCATTCATTCGCAATTGCAAATACCAATAAATGGTATTCTATCAACTTCAAAGTAGCATCAGGTATGGTCTGAAAACTGTGGTGACCATACAGCCCTATTTGCCCAGGACAGTTTCGATGTATCGTTTTCCCCAGCTGAATTATGCAGTGTTCCCTTTCCCTCTCAAAAGTACCTTGATTAGACAGTAAATCACATGGCTGCCCTACCAATAAGCCCTGACAGCCTCCTTTCTGCTGCCTGAACCTGAACATTTAAATCTGGGAACCCCCCTCTATACACGCCCATTGCAGTAACCCTGCAAGGACCACCAAAGGCTACACTCACGGTCAGCCTCCTGACCTCGAGGGAATGGGCGGGACTGCACCGATGGAGCTGAGTCTGGGGGTTGGGCTGGATTGGGTGCCTTCACTGCACCCTGCCAGCTAAGTCTATCCTGACCCTGGGGTTACACTGCTCTCCCTCCCCATGCCCAGCATGTTAGCCATAAGCATCTTTGCAGCAGACATCCTTGCTTCAAGCACTTTGCCACGAGCATTTTTACCATGCAACTAATTGGATATAAAGCAATGTTGCTGTAACAGATTTACAAAAATAACCGGGGGACAGTTTGGTTTCACCAACTGATTGACAGCTTGGTTTCATTTCTCCATGGGCACAGTGCTCCCATTTTCACATTCTACAAATCTTAGCCCTGGCAATGGTCTCTGCAGCCGTGCAGAGTTTTGAACCCACATTTCCCACAGAGCTTTGGGATGTCTATCAATGGACATGTGACAATATGCCAAGAGTAAATAGCAGGGTGCTTGCAAAGCAACATAAAGTGAGTAGGTTTCCTAGGATTTGGAAATGGATACCTCTCTCACTAAAGGAAGAACGTTTAGCGAAAAAAGAAAACATGCCATGTCCAACAAGGAGACCAATCAGTAAGCAAAAAATATGTAACAGGATGAACCAAAGACCGAAGACCAGTGTTTAAGTCCAGTCCACAAAATGAAACCAGTTATTTGCACAAGGTCACGATGAATCTACGCCATGCTAGCTACATACTCTGGACGTATCCAAACGTTTTGTATTTCACAATAAAGTCTTTTGAATTTGGTTATTTGTTTTTCATGTTTCATTATGTCCTTTTCAATGAATGCCCATCTTTTATTTTTTGTGCTTTTCTCTTTTAGAGTAAAATTGCCTCTTGACGCTTATGGTGAGACTACCCGGAATCCTCCCATCAGTCTCTAGCTGGGGTCTTCTCCAAATGGCCGGGCCCCCGAGGGCCATGGATGTTCCCTTCCCTGGGAAGCCTCCACCCACAGACAGGCTTTCAATAGCATGCCAGCTGAAATCCCAGGCTTTCTTCCACTTGGGATGCAGTGGGAGGGCTGCTGGCCACTCTCTCCCCTCAAACCCAGGAGTACAGCCCCTTCACCCCATGCTTGTGCTGCACCAGGAACTCCTGGAGCCCCTGGTACACACACTGCTGTGTACCCACTTGCTCCCAGCAGAAGCACCTGCTTCCCCTGCTTTTATACTCCCGTCTCCTCTGCTCCCTTTCCACATTCACCAGCACCTTTAATATTTTGAAAGATAAGATCAACCACTGTTTAGTCATTGATATTTGTTCAGAAATCTGACCCTTCCCTTGTTCAGGCAGCACAAAAGAGCAGATCTGAGGGCCCTGCCTTCCCTTCAGCATTTCCTTCAGCTTTTAATAAATCATTATTCTGTGAATGGAAATGATTTCAACCCAAACGCTTGGGCAAACACCAAGAGAAACAGATGACCTTATTCGCAACAATGTTGGGTCTTAGAGGCGCAGGCTGTCTGGGCCCCCGGCTCTAGCGCCTATGAATGGTTTGCTGGGGGAGACCGGAGCGCAAGAAAGTACAGGATGTCCTATCCAACAAGAACTCTCCATGCATAATCTTAGGGTTTTCTGTTGCGTTTTTTTGTTTTGTGTTGTGTTGTTTCCACCTTAAATGAAGACTTGGCTTTTCTCTCAAAGAGCAACACATCTTACTCTCGTTTGACAGCTTAGGGCTTGACTGTTCCAACATCAGAGCCTGTAGAGATCCAAACCCCGTATGTTAGCCACAGGCTCACAAAAAGCGCTTCTAGGACAGAATGTGCCCAGTAGCACCACCTAAGACGACCGCAAATCCTTTGGGGGAAATAAAGGAAGTGGATGGGGTAACCTCCACTCCTCTGATTCAGCCTGAGTATGGGACAGTAACATTCGGTCTATATGGAAAGGTTACCTACATACATACCTGAACAGTCTCTACTCTTACTTATGAATTGATCTTGGAAGCACGGATTCTCAACTAAAGAGCTAGGTTAAGACAGAAAGGCAGAAAAAAACTCAAACTTAGGGATTTACCTAATTTTTCTTATCTCTTTATCTCTATCTGGAAGCCAACGTTGCATTACTACCCCATCTCCTTGGACTCTATTTTGCTCTACGAAGAATGGAGTACAAGAAGGGAAAAAAAGTATTTATTGTGCCCAGTGAGAGACAGCGTGAGAATATACGAATAGCTCACTTTCTTTCGCTTTTTGCCTTTCTCCCAAGAACACATTTCTTTTTTAAATTTTTTTTTTAACGTTTATTTATTTTTGGGACAGAGAGAGACAGAGCATGAACGGGGGAGGGGCAGAGAGAGAGGGAGACACAGAATCGGAAGCAGGCTCCAGGCTCTGAGCCATCAGCCCAGAGTCTGACGCGGGGCTCGAACTCACGGACTGTGAGATCATGACCTGAGCTGAAGTCGGACGCTTAACTGACTGAGCCACCCGGGCGCCCCAAGAACACATTTCTTATGATGATTTCCCAAAGATTTGAAAAAGTCCATATACTACGGGGCATTTATTAAACTAATTGGTGTCTCCATTTAAACAAATAATCAAAGACATATACCTGCTAAACTGATTATTTATTTGATCAGTGCAAGATAATCATGTTCCCATAAAGCCCAACTTCACGTGATGTTAGTTCCAAGGAAACCGCCTTTATATTTAGCTAGCTAATATAGGCTAACCCTGGAGAGATTTAGATCTGGGGCACAAGAAGAGAGACTAGCCATTGCAGGCAATGCCCGGATGTGTAGAGGCAACCATGATATTTAGAAAGATGGCCAGTGACACTGGCAAGGGAGCTCTTCTCTTCTTCAGTAACAGAGTCATGACTTACTTCCCAGCTGTGTGACCTTAGGAAAATCACCTAACGTCTCTGACATCAGCTTCTTCATCTCTTATTTCCTCACCTAGATGTACTATCTAGCTCATAAGTTGTTGTAAGGATTAATGAAGTCACGTACACACAACACTTATCAGGTTGGCTATGGAAGTGTGGCACACTGTTAATTAGGATCGTGCTAGTTAAGAGACTTAGAAAATCTGAATTCTAGTTCTGACCTTGACTTTCACCACCACTATGGGACATCGCAGTTTAATCCCCCCACATGCAAGATTGTCCTTCTCTAAAGCTGGGAGGAGAAGACATGCCCCACCTTCCTCAAAAGGTAACACAAGGAGCAAACGAGATACGCATGAAACTGCTTCGTACGCTGTAAGGTGCGGCATCGATCATGGCTGCGATGCAGAACCAAGTGTTCAGTCCAACTAGTTTGCCTCATCTCAGAAAACAGGAGTCTCCGTTTACTCACAACTCCTCAGGGATAGGAGCTACCATTTGTGGAGCCCTTCTCACACGGCAGGCAGAGCGGGGACTCGCACCTGCATTGGTTCGTACTGTCTTTGCACTGGAGCAGTGCCATGTTGAGGTTGGTGCCATCATTTTGCAGACAAGCAAAGGGAGGTTCAAACGTGTGCCAAATCCCCAGCAGGCCTAAATATGGTTTTGTCTGCCTGGCTTCAAACGTATTCCCATTCTGTAGGTTAGCTCAGAATCCCCTGCTGTGTTGCACAGAGAACAGGAGAGAGATCAGCCTTCAAACCGCAGGTGCCACAGCGGCAGCTCGAAGGCCTGGTGCTTGCTCGGCCGGGCAGCATCTGCACCCGGTGCTCTCGACCCTCCTGGGCTTTCTTCACATCTCTGAATTGAGAAGTACTAGAAAGCTGGTGGGGAGCCCTGGCTGCTGGGTGGAGGTTCTGTGAGAGCAGCTGGGGAAGGGGAGAGGAATTCAGATGGTGCCCCTGGAAAGTCAGCATCCTCGGGCAGCCTCCTTGCCTGTCTTGTTCTCTGCTCTACGCTCAGCGCCGACAGGAGAACCCCACATAATATAGACGCTCAGTAAATATGGATGGAAGAAAGACTTCCTTACCTAATGCCCCTGGCTCTTTGGAAAGTGTTTGTGTGGGAGGAGTGAGGAGAGGAGAGCTGGGCGGGCACCCTCACTGATGAGACCAGACACCCACTCGAGCCATGCTCTGTGAACTCCACTCTCCCGGGATCAGTGCTGATGGAGAACGCCCGCCGCCTGGGTCACAGTCAGCCAGCTGAGCAGGATGAACACCCTGGGGCTGCCAACGTGGCTTCTGGGATGGGCTTGTCATGAATAAGGGACACCTCTGTGTTGTGTTGTCCTCCAAGGAGTGGGCTCAGAATGGGGAAACAAAGATCAGGCGCCCCGAGTGTGTTGTAACATACTGTATGCAGTGACTGGAGTGGCCATAAATGCAGGCATTACCCACAAGCAGTAGGTCTAGGAGCACATACCCAGGAGGACAGGGACCACGTATGTGTGTTCAGGCGTGACTTGTGGTGCATGGTGACAGGAGCTCTGGAGTCCCCGGGAATTTTCCTATGCCACAGGACCAGAGGCAGATCTTCAGAAGCAGACTGAGAGCTTTTAAAGAGGAAAATATAATCCCCAAGCTCTTCTTTCCCCAGGCATGGCCATTCAGTCTCCGGAAGTGATCAGTCAACCTCAGTCGTTTACCACTCACCAGAGGGACGATCCTCCTGGTGGACTGAGGGGAAAGTTATATTCTCTAAAAGCAAACAAGGTCCTTGGAGGTAAAAAGTCTTTTATTTTGCCTGGAGTTGATCAGCTTGGTTGGGATTTGGATGCTATCAGGCTTAGGGATGAGACAACAATTTAACGCCAGCAGTGAAAACCAGGAGAGAGGGAGAGAAATTTTTAAGACTGGCTCCACAGAGAAAAACGGACCCTCTCCAGATTAAGATGCTGCATTTTGAACAAATATGGGCTCCTCGATCCCCATATCAAGATGCTCCTCTGGAAGTTAGTGAGGGCATCGGCAGGGCCAGGGAGGGATGGGGAAAGGGGGTGAGGTTGAATACAGATGCCCCTATGTGTACAGATCCTGGCTGTGTGCTGTGGCGTAGTCATGTGGGCAAGGTCTAGCCTGCACGGCTGGTCCACAGGGGCGCCTGAGCTGGGGCGCTGAGGACTGTGTGTCTAACTGCACCGACACCGTCTGGGTGTGACCATGGTGGAGCCTCTGGGTGTGTGCAGTTTTCAGAGTCTCCTGTGCAGACGTCCTCCGTGCCCATCCTGCGGGAAGCTGGAGCGTATTGAGTACCCTGCTTGTGGGAAATGCCAAGGCCAAAGAGGATTGCAGGTAGGTTCCCCAAACCAAATAGTGTGCGGGTACAAGAAGACACATGGTCAGATGGGGAGGGGGTACCTTGTGTGTGGTCTGATCACTGCACTGGCACTGAGCGGTGGACTGTCTCTTAGTCAGTGATGACTAAGGCAGAATGTGATCCAGGGGCCTAACTAACCAGCCCACCCAGAGGAAGCATTCGATCAATCTGAGGTGCAAGAGGACAGATAATGCCCATGCCAAGCACTTACTTCAATGACCTACTCTTTCTACCTATCCAAACAGCGTGGCAAATCCTAGACATAAATGGGGCAGGGGGAGGGACCGGACCCCTCGCAGGATGGGCAGTCCATTTAGCACACTTTGGGGGTGACTGGACATGGTTCAAACTTAGCCGGGGCGGGGCCAGGCAGAGCCCACCCACTCCCCCTGCATTTTCTAGCAAAGCCAGCGAGAAGTAGGGTGAGGACCTAGCAGCCCTTGGAGGGCCTGGCTGGCCTTGCTGACCATTCCTACCACGTGACCCAGAGCTGGCCAGGCTGGTTCAATTCTGTCACTCTGTAAACAGAGGCGGGGTGAGTGATAGGTGTAAACACTCCTTTCCAGTTCCCCCTGCTGTTCCCAGTTGTGGGCTGAGTGGTGGGAGAATGGAGAAAGGGGTTAAATATTTGCCTCTGTTTCCAGAAAGGCTGCATTGGCTTGCTTGGAATGGGGAAGCCCAAAGTGGGGATCCTTGGAGGAAAGCTAGCTGGGCTGGGGTGAAATAAGCCTATGACTGGGCTCCAGAAGGTGGCTTGCACTCAGTAGGACGGGCGGTAGGCCACGGTGCCTTCGCACAGAGCCTGTGTATGGGCGAGGCGTGGCCCCTTAGCTGTGGTGTGCCGACCCACACACCTTCCTGCCTCAGCCCTCGCCTTGCTGGCCCGTTCCGTCCCGTAGACAGGGTGTGGCAGAACATTACGTGCCCACTCCTGGAGTTAGCTCAAAGGCTACAACGTTCCTGGGAGCCTAGACCTCAGTGGAAAAACTGACCACTGCTCACACAACTGAGGGAAAGAAAGGAGGCTACGTGGCCCCAGCCCCACCCTGGGTGGAGGGCTGACAGGACCGGGCACGACTGACCACGAGTAGGAGACTGTCGGCAATCTAGAGAGACTGAGACACACGCAAAGGCCCGCAGCACTCTCGGCTGTCCCGCCGCTCTGTGGAGGGAGGCGAGCTTTGTGTGAGTACTTGCCACCTGATATCTCTGGGCCTCTAATTTTTTGATCTGTAAAATAAGCACGTTGAGCAAGATAACTTGTATCCTGTCTAGCATGGCGATGCCATCATTCAAATAAAATGATAATTTCTCATTAGGCTCCTAATTCCCAAACTGTGTACCAGGGCAGCACGTGGCCCCATAGTGTACTTGCAGAGGAGTCATAGGATACTTTAAATTTTCTAGGGAAACACGGTGAGGTCTGTTATACACCTTGCAAAATACCCCTACCAAGTTACTTGGACTTATACCTACTTAGCAAACCGAACTTTTAGGGGTTTCTTTTGAGCCAGGGGCACTGTGATAAAAATTACTGAGGGACCGATGGTGCTGTAAGTCAGGCAAGTTTGGGAAGCTCTTTAGGCTCTGAGCTCCTCAAAGGCATACCTTACCTTCTTCACCTCTGTATACTTGCTACTTGTCAAAAAGAATTCAGCACTAACGTTGGCAAACAGTAGGACCCAATAAACATTTGCGGAAGGGAGGGAGGGAGGGAGGAAAGAAGGAAGTGAAATTAACCAAACAGACTGTGTCAGTGTAGTATTCCCACACACCTCTGCCACTAACGGCCATTGTGATCCTGATCTAAACTGTTTCACAAGGGAGAAATCGTCTCCTCCTTCCCCTCCCCCCTTAGCAGCCAGGGCTAATCTGATTTACTTTATTATTTTTTTTCAAATTTTTATTTACATTCTAGTTAGTTAACATATAGTGTAATATTGATTTACTTTAAAAAACGCTCCAGCCGAGTGAACTCTCAGCTCTCTGCCACGCCCTTCCTAGAACCACTTTCAGGTCACTGAAGCCAGCTACACGGTGCTGGCGACTTCCAAAAGCGGTCAGTCACTAAACTGAGCTTTGCTCGTGTCTTCCGTGAGCACCTTATCTGTGTAATTCATCAGCATTAACAGACGGAGACCAGGACATTGCCCTCCCCCTTGCCCCATCCATGAGCAAAGAGACACCAAACAGAAGCAGGTCGACACTTACTCGCGGGGTCCTCTTCCTCGGAAACGTGAGGTTGAGATAGTTGTGAGAAATGAAGGATTTGGCCAAGCTGAGGTCAGCATTTTCTCCATAGTTTTTGCCCCAAGAATCTATTCATAAATAAAAATATGACGGAGGTTAGACCCCACCACCGCGACTCCAGGACTCGGGGCGGTGGGGGAGGGGGTCATTGCTACAAGGTCCCTCCAAATAACTCCCTTACCCGTAACGAAAGATACAAGTGAGCTGGGTAGGGGCTGTGTAGCTCCATCCATGACCTCCCAGCCACAGGGGTAGACCTTCAACCTTTCGTGGCACCTGCCACACACACCCACTTACACACACAGGTCTGGGTGGGTGGGGTCCACTCCCATTTGGCCTCAAAGTGAGAGGAAAGGAAGGGGCCAGCCCCAGAACAGATGACACCAGAGAGCAGAGCAGCCAGACATGGGCATGGGGCAGAGATGGCCCAAGGGTGCAGCAAAGTCTCGCCCCAAAGCAGGGCCTTACCCACAGGCCTCAGCGGGGTGCCCCGGAAGAGCTCATAGAACTTGGAGAGGTACATGACCATGCTGAGCTTGTCGGGCTCCTGGGCTGACGCCATCTCCTTGCCTGTGGTCACCGGGGGGATACCAAACTCACGCTCAGCCACATCAAATGCCAGCTGGTTGTTCTCCACGGCATCGTCTTCATTCAGAGAGTCAAAGTTGCTGGAGAATCAAAACAAAGTGAAGTTCAAGGACAGGAGACATGGGTGTGAAGAGCTGAACAAACTTACCCACAAGGAGCATTATGAGTGACACTCTGCCAGGTCTCAGTGGCAGGGGTGTGGTGAGGGAGGTGTGGCCCCAGCCCCTGCCCCCATCATCCCCTTCCTGCTTCCTGCTGCCCTCACCAGCAACCCCCCCACTGCCCCTCCCCCCCCCCCCCCCCACACACACCCGCTGCTTCTCCAGGGAAGCTCCTTCTCACTCAGGGTGGGACCAAATCAGATTTAGGCATCGCTGCCTGGGCTGGAACAATGGGAAGATAATTTACACCTGTTTGCTACTTTATTTTTAAGTAGTTCCTTTATGTTCTTGTGCTTTTAATTCTAAAAGTAACATGAATGTCTCATAAGAAAAAGAATCAAGGTGTATACGACATATAAAGTGACAAGTGAGCGTCCCATCCCCTTTTTGAGGCAACCTCACTTCCTAAAGGTATCGACTGCTAACCCTTTGGTGGGTTTCCTTTCCTCCTTTTGGATGAATGTACTCGTGGGCCTGCAGTTACTCTGCAGTTGATTTGAATCCAGCATCAATAGATGTATTATTGGGCCTTCAACATCACAAAGTGTGTCCAGCGTTCCTAATGATGCTGCCATTATTGCCAATATGTGGACGAAGAAACAAACTCAGAGAAGGCAAGTGACCTGCCTAGTGCCACACAGCTGATTGGTCTACATCTTGGTTCGAATTCTTTTGGCTGTAAAACTCAAACTGGTTCCCAGAATGAGGTCTTGCCCGGAATTCTTCTCTTGTGGGTAGAGTGCCCAGGGGCAGAGGCTCCATTTCCCCAGTGACAGAGGGGACGTGGGGACAAGAACGCCCAAGGGCAGAGGCTCGATTTCCCCAGTGACAGAGAGGACATGCAGGGACAGGCACACGCATGCGGCCTGAGCTGCTCTTCCGACTCACAGATTAGGAACTCAGGTCACGCAAGCTGCTTACAGAGTAATCAGTGCAAATGGAAAAGAACTTAAGAAAACCTCCAATAGAAGATATGTTTCGAGCCAAGATTCTGCATCTCGCAGAATAGCTCTCATCCCCCTTGTGCCCGGGTCAAATGGGCCATGAAGGGCTTGGCAGGTTCAACAGGAGCCCCCGACTCACATCAGCTCAGGCCGGAAGCGGTGGATGATGGCACACAGGGCCAGGCCGCTGCGCCAGGATGTGGTCAGGTCGGTGACATTGACGTGCTGGTAGCCCTCGGTTTGCTGCTGACACCAGGTTAAGAGCTTGCTGGGCCGGATGTCGGACTCTGCAGCCAGGGGAGACACACAGTGGTGATGGGCTCTGGGGAAGTCTCAGCAGCCTCCCTGGGGACCAGGAAGAACAGCACCAAGGCAAGGGCCAAGGGCATGGGTGCAGCCCCGAGGCACCCTGCCAACAGCGTGGTGGGAGGGAGGGCAGGATACTGGGACAGGACACATGTTCTCCTGCAGCAGAATCCCTGAGACCCCCTATGGCCAGGCGCCAGTCAGAGGCTACATACGAACACAGCGGGGAGCACTGTGTGGACAGACCCTGCCAACATCTCATCTGGTGGGGCAGGCAGACATGGCAGCAGGTGACGATGACACCATGCTGTGATGGCAGAGATGTGGGTACGGGGGGCACGCGAGCAGGTCTGTTCCTCGTCTGCCAGGGCAGCGAAACTCGCCAAAGTGAGAGTCATGGAGCAGGTGTACCTGCTGCTTGAGGAGTGTCTAGGGATTCATCAGACAAAAGAAGGCATTCTGGGAAGACAGAAGAGGGCTGTGCCATGGCAAGAATCTACAAAGGCCGGCCAGGCTACGTGCAACAGCTTGTTACAGGGGTGGCAGCAGTGGGGCGTGGGGCATGAAGGGAAGGAGGGGTGGCCAGTAAGGCTGTGTGCGCCCAGAGACTGGGAGGATGCGGGGTCCAGGCAGGCAACAGAAGCCAGAGAGCTCTTTCAGCAGGACAGGGACCTGAGCGAGGCCAATGGATCGTGTAACTATCCCTTCCCTCCACCAGGAAAAGAGGGTAGCATGTGGAACTTCTTATCTAGCTGGGGAGACAAGATCCCCACACTAGAAACAACAGGGAAAGAAAAGCAAGGCCCCAATAAAGTAGTTCCCCAGTTCACTTTCATGTCCTAAGTTCTTCATGCATATTAATTCCTCTCCAACCCATCTACAGTTGGCGTTGTTGCTGTCCTGGTTTTAGAGAAGAGGACGCTGCAGGACAGAGGAGAAGTCCCTGGCCAAGGTCACACAGCTCATAGCAGAATAGCCTAGTGGACTGCAAGGTCTGTGCCCCCATGGCCACCCCACCCCTACGCCAGCAGCTTGGCCGAGGACCCGGGTCGGCTGCTTACCCCTCCTGGAGAGGCCCACGGATCTCCTCACTGAGCCCAGCCTCTCGAGAGGCCACTGGTCCAGCTCCTTAGTGATGTATAAATGCTTCACCTGCAAGCAAGCACTTTGGTTAGCGCTGACTTTAAAGAGACCACATAGCTGCCCACCAGTATTTCCCCCAAAGCCAGTCTCAGGGTTGACCCAGCCTCTACCCAGTGTCCACCATCTATTTTTTCCTCTCTCCCTGGAGGGCATGGCCTTCAGCAAGAGAATCGGGGAACCTGAGACACAGAGCAACGGGTCCCACCCAGTTGTCCACCCAAATGTGGGGGACTCAGGCGTGAGAAAATGTAATTGGCTAACTTTAAGAACATCACACCATTCTTCGTACCATTGCCTGAAGAAGTTGGCAGTTGTGTGTTTCTGAGTCAACGGGAGCAAAAGGGACTGTTGGACTGCGAACTGAAAGGACTTGATGGCTGGCTGAGGAGACTATTTGAGGGAGGCATGCTCAGCCACGCATATGCATGGTGACAATAAACACGTAAGCACATGTGCAGATGTGGACACGACCCATGTTCCAGTTCTTTCTGTGGGCTAGACACACGCTGACTCTAGTTTTCTCCTGCAGCTCTCCTGGAGACAGGAAGTGGTCCCACACCCAAGCCAAGAGGCATTGGTGGCCTCAGTCCCAGGGATGTGGCAAAGTTTCTTGTTTTTTTTTCTTTTTAAATTAATTAATGTATTTATTTTTAAATTTATATCCAAGTTAGTTAGCATACAGTGTCACAACGATCTCAGGAGTAGATTCCAGTGATTCATCTGGAATGTGGCAAGGTTTTACATGACCCCCACCCACTGCTCAGTGACGGGTGGCCCCGATAGGGCCCAGGGAAGGACTTACCTGATGGGGCCTGACACAGTTAGAGTTGAGATTTGGGTACCGTGTCCCTGGGTCCAACGTGTACTGCTCAAAGTTCTTGTTGATGTTCTCTGGGGTAGTCTGAGGTAACAGCCGATAGAGACTTTCTCTAGGATGAGGCAAAGCTCAGGGGTCAGGGGTTGCTAGCGCAGCCTCAGGCCCTTGTCTGCGCCCCGCCCCCCCCCCCCCCCCCCCCCCCACTTGCTCTGCTCTTAAAGGCTCCTTGGATATGTCTGTATACTCCTCCCCTCAAAGCCTGGCCCTCATGGTTCCTCATGGATCCACAAAGTGGGGGAGATTCGAAGGGCTGGAGAGGAGGTGGGAGGGGGGTCCACAGGCAGTGACACTGGCCTTCTTCCCCCAAGAAGAGGGCAGGGACACACAGCTGGCAGCAGAGGGACCTGTGGTTTTGCTATAACCACCACTCAGCCAAGCTGCGTCCTATGGCCTGCCCCCCATGACCACTGGCCTCCACACCCAAGACCAGCAGAGGCCTGTCCCATTCACCAGCCCTGATTTCCCCCAGTCCACCAGCTGTTACAGCCACGTGGCCAGCAGCAGGAGTCTGGGCAGAAGCCCCAGAGGATCTCAGCAGCAGAAGACGCCTGGGAGGTCAGAAATCCAGCCCCCACAGGAGGACACTCAGTGCTGCAGTGAAGGCTTCCCCCTAAACCTCTTCTGGCTCTGCAGTGACCGGGCAGTGCTGGGAACCCCAACTTCAGGGCCGCTCCAGGTCAAGATTTCCCTGTTGCATTCAGGTCGTAAGGTCCTGGCCCCAAGAAAGAAGTCACTGAAGAGGGCAGAGCATGACAGAGAAAGTTTTTCTGGGGATGCTGGGGATCAAATCAGGGCCCGTGTGGGAAGGCAAATGAAAGAGTCATCCCAGGTTCATCCGGGAGTCGCCTAAGGGCCAGCCTTGCTCTCTTTCCTGTCTGATTTTGGAACTAGCCCTGCCCCCAGCCCGAAACCCTGCCACCGATACTCACCTTTCGGCCAGCAGCTCCAGGGGAGGGGTGCCCTGGTCCCAGCTTTTCACCATCCATGCCGTGTCAAAGGCTGCCAGGAAGCCTCGCGCACAGCCTGTGCCCATGGGCCAAAACGGCTGGAGAAGAAAGCGTGGAACATTCCCGTTAATTCTAAAGGCCCCCACTTTGCCTTCCCATTCTATCCAGCACTTGGGGCTTGCCAGGCCCTTGCGAGGCACTGGAGTGGGTGAGGGGTGACAGAACAGACCCTAGGATTCACCACAAACACAATTAGCTATAGCACAAAGTCCCGTGTAAAGGGTGCTGTATCACAAGAACAGCAAAACTGCTTTGGGGCTTACAAAAGGCACAGGCAAATCCCCACCCTGGGGAAGGCAATGGAAATCAGGGAATACTTCACAAAAGAGTTGCATTTGTGAGGATTTTAAAGAATGGGTAGGATTCTCATCTTGATCCGTTCAGGAATAGCATGGGCAAAGGCATGGTGGCTGGAAAATGACGGTGCCCGGTAGAGGAGCAGAGGAGGGTGGCAAGAGAGAATGCTGAGAAGGGAGACGGGGGGGGGGGGGGGGCAGGTCACAGCCCAGACACCACGGGGAGCAAGGGCTGGTTCACCAAATAAAGTTCTTTTTAATTTTTTTAACGTTTATTTTTAAGAGAGAGAGAGAGAGAGAGAGACAGGGCGCACGTGGGGGAAGGACAGAGAGAGAGGGAGACACAGAATCCAAAGCAGGCTCCAGGCTCTGAGCTGTCAGCACAGAGCCTAACGCTGGGCTCAAACCCATGAACCCTAAGATCATGACCTGAGCCAAAGTCGGACGCTTAACTGACTGAGCCACCCAGGCGCCCCTGACCGAGCTAAGTTCTAACTGAACTGTCCCATGGGCACCCAAAGCATAGTCTGGAATTTGACTCTTACTTGGAATAAACACACATTTTTTTTTTTTGGTTAGTGCTGACTTTAAAGATAAAAATGTAACCCTTCTGAAAACATTCTATCTAAGGATCCTTGCATTTGCTGATTCTCTGGGAAGCACTTTGAGCAGGGAGGCCATGGACAGAAACTGGACTTGGGGCCCCATATGCCTTCTTATATCCTCTACAATCTCCATGTTGCAAGGCCCCAGAGAGAGCTCCCCATGTGAGGAAGAAGTTATGGTCCAGCTGAGGGCGTGCATGTTCTCAGGAGGCCAGCCTGTGAAGTCCAGAGCGGGGCTGACCGATTTTGTACTTTGACAAAGAGGTCGGCCCGAAGAGCCCGGAGGTAGGAGAGGAAGATAGAATGAGCTTCTCTGTATTTGGTCAAAGGACAGGTGCAAGCTGGAGACCAGCACGGGCTTGGCAGAGTCCGGCACACTGGCAGGGCACCCGTCCGTCCCCTGGCTGAACGACAGCACAGGCTGCTGGCCACACCATAAATGCAGGGATCGGTCTTTTACTGGGAATGGGGGGCACTACCTCAAGCAGGCTGTCGCCCACCAGGGCCACGAGTAGCTGGTGTGACTGGCGCTCGCGCACCAAGGCCGCGTTCTCGGAGGCATACATGGAGGTGAAGTCGAACATGGCCACATCGGGCTGCCCATAATGGTTCATAGCATAGTCTAACGATGGCAGCTGGTAATTGGTGGCGAAATCTGCAGCCTCACGGGCATAGGAAAGCAGGTTGTCCTGGTTCACGTTCTCCGCACACAGCAGCATCTCCGTGTCGATGTAGTCCTGGGGGGGAGAACAGGAGCAAAATGTTGCAATCTGCCCCTGGAAAGGGCAAGTGTTCATACCCATATCTTTGCAAAAGGACTTGGAATGGGTTTGGACAGCGAGGCTGATCAAAACAGAAAATCAGGGCCAAAGGAATCAAGAGGAACCAAATCAGCCCTCTGTATGGGCCAACAGAGCTGTGATTAAGCATCGCACTTGACTTTGAGCTTCCTGGCAGCCGAAGCAAAAGGGAAATGTGATGTATGGCAAGGCTTTCCTTATCAGAAAGAAGGAAGCATAGAAATTCCTAGGGGAGGCAATTTTTTCCTGGCACTAAATTCTAAAAGAACTGTCTCACGTAGGAATTTTGACAGAGAACACACTATTGCAATGAACAGTTTACTCAGTAATGGTCTTGTGGTAAACACGGAAGTAAATTTCATACGGCCGGTTCTTGTGATAACTTTCAGCAAAAATGAAAAGACAAAAGAGCAAGTAAGTAACAGTGATTTTATAGCCGACTAAGCTGAGCTAATAATATGGTCCGGACATACTGTGTTTAGTGGGCAAACAGGACCAGAAAAGAAATGGGTAACTGGCATAACTCTTGAAATGTCTCTGCAGAATCAGTTATCTCTTCTCTGGCCAGGCTGAGGGTTGCTCAGGGCCCTGTTCTGCTCTCACAGTGTTAACTGCTACAGCCCTGGAGGGCACTGGCTCCCAGCACCAGGATACCCATCCTGGAGGGACTCCGGCAGTGCCCCATAGCATGTCCCCCCGAGTCTAATCTGCTCCTCGTGTGGTTAAGGAACCAGAAGACTATCTTTCCCGAAAGGTGGCAGAGAAGTGCAGATCCTGAGGGTGGAGTGTGGGCGGGAACTGGTGGGGCCATCCAGAGCATCAGGTCACAGTCCACCCCTACTACGCAGTGAGTAAATTTGGGCAAGTTATCAAAGTTTTCTGAGTTTCCGTTTTCTTGTTTGTAAAACAGGAGTGACAAAATCCACCTCATACCGTGAGGACCGAGGGAAGTCGCAGACATAAAAATCCCCAGCCTGACGCCTGGCATGTGAGAAGAGCAAAGTGAGTGGGAATTTCCATTCCCTATAATTCACGATGGCACAAACATAGCATGTGGGGAAGCAAGTCCGTGGACCTCCGCTCCCCACCCCGAGGCACCAACAAGAGTATTTATAAAGGTCTTGGAAGGCACAGCCACATCTACAAACAGAGAGACCTACTGTGTCCATTTTCCTCATAGCCGTGATTTCAAATACCTCATCGCAGAAATTCTCATATGTTCACACCATAGTGCATCACCCAGTTTGCACCCAGCAGTGGCCCAAGGGTGCTTTGCCGGGTCATGGCGTTCAGGCTGGAGCTCCTGTCATTCGCCTTTCCTTTCTCCTACCTGCTCCTCCAGTCACATGACCAATTTCCTCCCTTACAAGCGTGGGGATGAGATGGGGAAGGGTGAATGGAGAGGTCTTGAAAATACTCCCTCTTCAAAGCAGGCCCACAAGCCCCCATGAGGTGGGCTGGGTGATGGGGGAGTGTGGTCACACCTGGTGCTGGTGTCCCAAACAGGGGTGTGGGGACCTGCAGGGCTGGGCTGGGGTAACAGCCCACCCGGCCCAGGGCTGCTGGAAGGAGCCACGGGACCTCGTATGGCAGGAGGTCCCAGGTGAGGGGACGGTACAGAAGCAGGACAAGGAGCAGCGGGGAGGGGGTGAAAACAAGGACAATGGAGAGAAAGGTGGGAAGGGACCCTAAGCGAAATGGGCAGGCCTGGAGAAGTAGTTTTAAATTAAGACAGATGCAGGAGGATGAAGGTGGGCCCCGTTTGCCACACGCATAGGTACTGAAGACAGGCTGTGTCCTCAGCAGAGAGGAGGGACAGTAGAGAGAGACGCGGCAAGAATAGTACAGGGCAGGGAACCTGATGGGAAGAGCAGTCACCCCTACCTCCCCACCCCCGTGCTGAGCTCAAAGGAAGGCTGGAGATCAGAAGAGAAGGTCAGGCAATGGCTTCGAATGAGGTTGGGCTCAGCACTGGGAGACCAGCTATGATGTACGTTCACCTCACCCACCTGGAAACAAGGCTCCCTCCCCCCATGGGGAGACCAAGCCTGCTATATCCAGGAGCCTTCGCCTATATGAATGTGGGCCAGCCCAGAGAGGGTGCCAGGATGACAGGCCACCCTCCTTGTGAGGGAGAGCAAGATGGGCAGAGTTGGGAGCCCAAAGCCATCGTTTCCTGAGGAGGAACTTCACTCTCCCTTCAGTAGCCATGGAAGACCAGAGGTCAGTAGGAATAGGTGGGGAAGCAGGTCAGTCAGTCATTCAACACACATTCACTCAGCACCTCTGTGTGCCTCCAGAAAGATGCTGACCCATGCAGGGAGAGGAAACGAGAGAGGACTTGCCATTCCTCTGGGAGCATGACAAGAATGTTAATTTGAGTGGCTCGGGGTAGATGGACCAGCTCCCAGCTATGCAAATGCTACAGAGCATGGCCAGGCACATGGAGACTCCTGGCCAGAGCTCCTGAACCAAAGAACTTTCCAGCCCTCTCACATCCAGCCTGTGGGCTAGAACTTCTAGAGGAGAGTTCCTGTCTTATCTTAAAAGCCCCTCAGCACCAGCTCAGAAGATGCCCCTGGACTCTCTGAGGGGAAAGAAAGCCCCAGTGAGGATACCCACGAGCCTGGGATCTGCTCCCAGATCTTCCACCGTCATTATGGGGTTAGAGTGAGTCACGCTTGCCCACCTGTGTGATGACAGGGATGTAGGGGTATGGAGGGGCTTTGACAACTGCCAAAGAGTTGAATCACCATGAGCAACATGCCGTGGCCTGGACAAATGCCCTGGGATGCCCTGAGGGAACCTTAGTGTCCCACAGGCTGGAGTACTCAGCCAGTGAAATAAGAAACCCATGTCAAATTCTGCCTGACTTCCCATGGTGAGAGGTGGGTGCTGACAAAAGCCTCCTCAGCCCCTCCTTTGCAAAGGTTTCCACTGTTCCTGAAGCCCCAGACCCCAAATAGTCCTTCACTACCTGCCATTGGCCTCTCGATGGAGGAGGCAACTTTGGGAGGGATGCCCATGGAATAAAGGAAAGAAGGGGACGCCACCCCACCTCCCCCAGACCGGGTCAGCCGTGGGGCACCAGATGCCAAAACCCACTGCTCACACATCTCCTGGCTGTGTTCAGTCGGTTCCTTTCAACTCCCATCCACCCCATTCACAGCCTCCTGTCTGCAACTCAGGCTCTCAGCAAGCCCTGAGCCACGCAGAGGAGGCCCAGGGGAGGGCTGGGTTACTAATGCCACCCGGCCGGCTGCCAGCACAAAGTGATCAGAGGACAGGCACATTCTTCTTCGACAAGCGACACTGAATAGTCACCATGCCGCCTGAGCTGCAGGCCGCCACCCGGAGAGCAGGCTGACCTCGGACTGCATGATCGTTATCTTGAGGCTACAGCAGGGGCAGCAGGAACAGAGGCTCTGGATAGGTTGGAAACCTGCCCAAAGCAGCTTCCAGCCCAGGGCCCACCACTCTGTGTGCTCCTTTCTTCTAGCCTCGTACTCGGTTTAAACATGAAGATGCACAGGCAGGAAGCAGAGGCCAGGAAGCCAGCAGGACCAAAAAGCAGGTGTCCAAACCAGACAGAAATGATAGAGGGAATCTACAAACCCCCTATATGCTCCAGGCACGGGGCCCGTTGCTCTGTATACCTTTTAAAATTTACTCCTGCAAACAACCCTTTCGGACAGAAACCATTATTCCTGTTCTACAGATAAGACCGAAGTTCAGGAAAAGTTAAGCAGCGTTTAGTCACAGTCCTGAGTTAATCCGTGGCAGAGCCAAGATTCAAGTTGAGCCTTTGTGCCTGTGAGAAAAGAGGGTTCCACCGGACATTACGACAAGAGGGCCACATGTGAAATTCACCAGTGAATGTTGTCTCCGTGTTCCACTCGGACAAGGAGCCCACAGCTGCCTCCGAATGACATGAGACCTCCCAGGAAAGGGAGCAGGGTTGAATGAGACATGGAGAAGGAGAAGACTCAGCCCATCTCCCGGTGGCAAAGGCTCACACCAACAAGCGGGGGAGGGTCCCAGCCCCCACCGCCACCCCCCAGCGTTCTGCAGAAACACCTCTGCCTGTATCGGCTCCTTCACTCAACACTCACACGACACCACACAGAAGGAAAATGCTGGTCCTTTTCTTGCCTCCCGCTTTGCTCGGTTTCTGGCAGGACAGCATCTTGCTCCCACACTTGCTGGGTCACAAAGGGAAAGACAGGACACCCCAGCCAAGAGATACGTACGTTAATGATGACACCTTTGTCGAGCAGGCTCTGCTTCTTGGCAGTCATGACGAAATAGTGGGTGCAGTCCTTGTAGTAAACAATGTTCTCCAGATCAATCCCTGCAGAGAAAAGTATGTGTGGACTCAGTTTGAGTCCCTCAGCGCTCACTATATGCCAAGAGCTCTACTTTGCTGCATTACAGGTGCCATTGTTTCCCTGCATACACTCATGTTGGGCAAGTTTTTAAAACACACAAGGCTGGGAAAGAGAAAACGGAGTGCTAGAATTTACCTAACTCCACACAGCTAGCTTTTACAGCCCCACTAAGACCCTATGTGCTTTTTCAATTGAGATATAATGGACATGTAACATGTTATAAGTTTAAGGTGTACGATATATTGATTTGGTATATTTATATATTGCGATATGATTAAAGCGCTTTAAAAAAAAACAAAAAAACCTCTAAGTCCTTAGAGGCTGTGGACCAGCACTTCCAAGTTAGAGCTAAGCGCTGCAGAAAGGCCAAGAGTTGTCCACAGCATAGCAGCAAAGCAACAGTAGTCCCGGGATTTGAACCCCAGACGGTCTGATTCCCAATCGCCACCGTGCCCTCCATGTGACCACAGAGTCAGAGAGTGGTGTCAATTCTCCCAAGGCTGTGCTAAGCCATGTTTCTCCCGTTCTCCTGTGTGTGGGAAAACCCAGGTGTCCTGGCAGGAACAAGTCAGGTTGGAGGGCTGGGTTGTATCTTTTTGTACTTTCCAGCAAATGCAAAAACACTCGAGAGACTAGGTTTCTGCTTTTAAAACAAAGCCGTAGTGCCTGGCCGAAGCATCACCTGAGAACTTGGAAGTGTGCATGATCAGAACCCCACGTAGGACCTACTAAATCAGAAACTCTGTTGGTAGGGCCAGCAATCTGCACTTTGACAAGCCCGAGAGGGGATTCTGATGCACGTGCAAATTTCAGAACTGGCTTAGCTTCTTTGGAGAGAAAGGAACAGACACGTAACAACTTTAACAGCAGCTGACATAGAGGTGTGCTGGGTAACCAGAGGAACCCCTTTATTACCGTTAAATAGGAAACAGCCATCAATGCAGAGGGCTCCCCTGAGAATCAGAGGAAATTCATCCGTGTCACTGTGAAAGGGGCACTGTGAAACAATGGCCAAAGGTGACCGTCCCAGCGAAATGTAAAGGAAACTCACTGAGACATTTGGAAAAACACACTCAATGTCCCGTCATAATTCATATTTGGTGGTATTGAAGTATTTATCTTCTTGGTTTTTGAGAGGAAGGGAGGGTTGGACAATTCTTAAATCATTCAGAAGAACATAATACGCTGAGTGAAAACATTCTACAGAGAACTGTGGGCTGATGGGGGCCGGGGCGGGGAGGGGAAAATGGGTGATGGGCATTGAGGAAGGCACTTGTTGGGATGAGCACTGGGTGTTGTATGTAAGTGATGAATCATGGAAATCTATTCCCGAAGCCAGGAGTATACTATATACACTATATGTTAGCTAACTTGACAATAAATTATATTTAGGAAAAAAAAAAACAAGAAATAAAACATAAAATCCTAAAAAAAAAGAAAAAGAAAAGAAATGAAAAGAAAAAAAAGAAAAAGAAAAGAAAAGAAAAGAAAAGAAAAGAAAAGAAAAGAAAAGAAAAAGAAGAGAAAAGAAAGAAAAGAAACCAAAAAACCCCGCTCTAATAAAATCATGCCACTGTGGTGAAACTCAGAGGATCACCCAACGGGCACACATCATAATGGCCAGTGAGTGGCACAGTCTGGCTCAATAAGGAATACCATTCCTAGAAACTAATCTGAAATATTCCTGGGGAGCAGTTTGACCTGTAGCAGTGCACAACTGGAAGGTCTATACCAGAGGCCAGCAGACTTTTTTCTGTAACAGGCAGATAGTAAGTAGTTAGGGCTTTGTGGGCCATCAGGGTCCACAACCACTCACGGCTACAGGTAGCAACGTCAACAAGTGGGTGTGACTGTGTCCCAAGAAACTTTCATTTATGGGCACTGAAACTGGAATTTCATGTAACTTTCGATTTGTTGCAAAATAGTCTTCTTTTGCTTTTTCTTCAGCCATTCAAAAACGTTAAAACCATTCTTAGCTCGAAGGCAACACAAACATGTGGCCGCCCATAGTTTGCCGGCTTCCAATTTAAATGCTTAGGTGGTGACAGTGCATCTACTTAATGAGCTATTCTATGGCTGCAAAACTGACCATCAGGAGGACCTGGCTGCAGTGTGGACAATATTTCAAATGTGATGCTGGAGGAGAAAATCAGATTCACAAAGAGTATTGACACCCCGAGAAGAGCCAGAGCCCTGTGAAAAGTGGGGCTACGGGCAGACGATTATTGAAAAGAAGTATGTGAACATGAGAACTCTTTCTGTGCTAGGTGATACTCGGTGTGGATAATTGACTTCTGGTATGAAAATTTTGTCCAACATTGTTGTTACACTGCCTTTCGAGGAGAAATACCTATTTTAAAATCAGGTGAAAAGAAAAATCTGGGATTTACATAATTGGCAGGAGCGTTTCCCCCCTCTTTCCCCTCCCTGGGCTGGATTTCTCTGCACCATCTTTCTGACTGCCTGACGTACTAGTTGTCTGTTTATTAACGGTCTCCCCCAGCAGAATATATAAGCTCCAAGAGAGGGGTCTCGTTTTGCCCACCGCTCTTTCTCAGGCCCTTGAACAACAGCTGGCACACAGTAGGCAGTCAACAAATATTTGTTGAGTAAAGGAATGAGGATCTTCTTTCCTCAAGGCCCACAGCTGGGGGACACTGATGCACTGGGGTGAGTACATGTTCCCTGGGCATCCCTGGATGTCCCTGGTGGGGAAGGGCGGCTGGCACACCGCACAGAAGTACCTACACTTCTTCAGGGGCTAACCTCAGGTTACTGGCTCCCTCCTCAGAGGGATCTCTGAAGCTCACGGTGACGTGGGCATAGACCAACCTCCCTGCATTAGGATGGTTGTCCCTCACTGGACAAGGATCCACTTGGGGAAGGGACCATGTCAACCTCAACTCTGTATCCCATTATACTGATACTGGCACATAATGAGCACTGAGTAAACGTTGACTGAGTAAATCCATCTTTAGCCATTTTCATGTACAACAGCCAGAACTTTTTCTCAAGAATTGCCCTTGTCCTTGAAGAAATCCTACCCATTTCTCTCCTAAGGAGAAGTCTGGGCTTCTGCTTTATCAGAGTGAGGCTCCCAATCCCCAAAACTGGGACAGCCCAGCATGGACATGGCCTGGTTTGGAGAAAGGTGAGGGTCCCACCTGTTTCTTCTTTAAGGTCCTGAAAAAACTTCTGGTTGAAGATGAAAGCCACCCCGCTAATCTCTTCCACCTTGGCCTCGGCTGTGCTGTTTCTATTTATGAAGTTGGCGGTGATCGCAATAGCCAGCTTCCCACGGAATTCTTTTCTTCGGAACCCTGCATGAGGCGAAGAGAAAAAGGGAGTCTTTCTTCTGGATTTGGTGGGAAAAGTGAAAAAGATTACTGAGGAAGCTATTCTCAGATGCCTCACGGGCCCCTGAAACCAGAATTCTGCATCTGTAGAGAATAAGGGCAGGTGGAAATGTCAAGGTTTGTACCTGAGGAAGAAACACATCACCAGAGGCCTAAGTCAGTGGGACTTTTTCTTTTCCTGAAATCTATAGGACCAATTATTCTGGTTAGGCTTCTACAAACAAAAGGCCAAAGTGATCTTCCTAAAGGCAATCTGAGAGCTCATCCTTTTAAAGATTTGTTAGGGGGTCGCCTGGGTGGCTCAGTTGGTTAAGTGCCTGATTTCGGATCAGGTCATGATCTCACGGTTCGTGGGTTCGAGCCCTGCATCAGGCTCTGTGCTGACTCACAGAGCCTGGAGCCTGCTTTGGATTCTGTGTCTCCCTCTCCCTCTGCCCCTCCCCTGCTCATTCTCTGTCTCTCTCTGTCTCTCAAAAATAAATAAATGTTAAAAAAAATTTTTTTTAATGAAAAAGATAAAGATTTGTTAGGCGCTGTTGCTAGGTACATTCATGACACACGCACTTTGAACTTGACGATTAAGACTATATTGTTAGCATTCTTCATGTTTTCCCCCCTTTGAAAAGGATTATGAGACTCAATTCCTGTGGGATGGGGATTTTAAACTTAAAAAAAAGTTTTTTAAATGTTTATTTATTTTTGAGAGAGCGCGAGTGAGCGGTGGAGGGGAAGAGAGAGAGGAAGACGCAGAATCTGAAGCAGGCTCCAGGCTCCGAGCTGTCAGTACAGAGCCCGATGTGGGGCCCGAACCCACACACTGTGAGATCATGACCTGAGCCGAAGTCGGACGCTTAACTGACTGAGACACCCAGGCGCTCCCATGGGATGGGGATTTTAACAAATTTTCTATTTCCAGTCTCCAGTGACGGGCACACGGTCCACGCTCAATAAATATAGAATGAATAGACAAAATTTTAACTTGCAATTGATTTGGTACAATGATTCCTTGGGGTGCTTGTGTCAATGGTTTAGCTTTTTAATGGTGGTGACAGAGAGGACCCCAAGCAGCTGGTCAGACTTCATTCTTCTGCCAACCCCCTTTCTTTCTAGCAGCTGGCTAGCCCACAGTCCCCAGTTTTCCCTCTGCCCCAGATGCCGTGCACTTTGCTTAACTCAAGGCGCTCATCACATGAGCAGGCTTGGCGGACATGCCTCTATCTTCAGCCTCCCCTGAGAACTACCCCCACATTTGCTTGCAGTATACGCAAACCTCATGCGCATTCCCAAACTTTGGTCAAAAATCCCTTGGACTGGAAACCTTGGGTTTTTATCTCAGTACCTCCTCTTTTAAGTCATCCTTCATTACACTTTTATCGAAATGATCAGAAATGGCCATGATGGTCTAGTCTGGTATTTCTTAACCGGGAGTGACCTTGGCCTCCAGTTAGGCAAAGTGTGGAGACATTTCCGGTGGCTACAACTTGGGGGTGCTACTGGTGTCTAGCAGGGAGAGGCCAGGGATGCTAAGCATCCTACTGTGCACGGGACAAAAAATGATGTGGCTCCAAATGCCAACGGCGTCGATATGGAAAAACCCGGCTGCAGGTCTACTTATTTGGTGCTAGGCTGCCTAAGTGGCTCTTCTCCTTATTACCTTTCTTTTCCTGTCCACCCATGTGAATGTGGAGTTTGTGAAGGTTCTAGAACCTTCATGGGTCCTGTCCTGTTTTTCTGTTCCTGCCAAACTATACTCAGACAGGGTGTGGATTTTGGATTTGCAAATATTCAGACTTAACAGTTTTACCAAACCACCAAAATATCCCCATAATGTGGATTTTGGATTTGCAAATATTCAGACTTAACAGTTTTACCAAACCACCAAAATATCCCCATAAATGCTAACGGCACAATATCCAGGTTAGCAGCTTAAAAGGTCTTTGTCAGGTATTGGTTATTGATTGCAGGGATGGGGCACGTGTAGGGATGGAGGAGAAGAGAGAGGCACGGGAGCGGGGAAAGGGCCCTCATGGTCCAGCAAGTGGTAGGGCCCAGCTAGGCAGACCACACCTCTGGAAGCCTCCAACATTGACCGTCTTTCAGGGAGTGAGTTCTGCCCTCAGAGGAGATGCCCTCCCGGTCAGACCTCTGCAGCCTGCAGCCTTTAAGCAGGGCAAGCTTGAAGAGCAGATGTAGCCACAGTCTAAGAGATGCCATGTGAGGCCATTTTGTCCACCATCTGTGGTCTCACGCGGATACAGTTAGTGCAAATCCATACAACCTACGCACCAATTAATCTCGGCAGGGGGCGGGTGGAGGGGGAGGTGATTGAAGGCATTTCTGGCAGTGGTGCTCCTCTCCCAACCTGATTAGCCCTTACTCCAAGAAAACGTGTTATGCTTCCAACTTCAGAACTCAGGGAAGCATGGTTTTGCGCTTTGACAGTCTGGGGAAAACAGATCTTACTGCCCAGCAGTGAGTGTGCTGAAAAGTTACAAAAAGAGAGGGGCTCCTTCTTCTGGAGCATTACACGTGACGGTGAAAGAACACACTCATAGTAGAAGAACGGCTGTCTTAGAGGAGGTATGAAAGTTCTTAGTGCCATGGATTGCACATTGACACGTGCTCAGTAATTGTATGCTGACTTTGAACTTCCCTGGCACTTTATCTTTATAAAACACTTTTACATGTGAGTCCTTTCTTAGCTCTCAAAACGATGCTCTGAGAAGATTCTGTTATCTACATCTTCCAGGTGGGAAAAGTGAGGTTCAGAGACAATGAAATGCTCAGCCTCAGGCACAGCAGGACAATCTGCCCTTCTGTGAAGGCCCCACCCAGCTTTAGCACGTGCCATCTCGCTTTTCTGCACTGCCCCCTCCCTCACTCCCATACCCCCTTCCTCAGCTCCAGGAACAGTCTTCACCTTCCAGCGTGTTCCTGCGGCCATCAGCGCCAATGATGACGTCAAACTCAAAGTCCGACAGAGCGTGGTCCGCAGGGAGAAATTCTGCCCGCCAGCCGATTTCTGCCAGAACAGAAAAATGATTTGAGTTGGCAGAGAAAGGTGGGAGGCCTCTTGGTGTCGGCCAGGAAAAATGGATAATACCCCTAGGTGTAGGCACCCCAGACAGAGCTGCCAGAGGAAAGACCCAGAGTCATCCCAACTCATACTCTCATCTGGACTCCTTCTGGCTTTAATATCAATTCAATCCGGGACAAAGTAAACCAGCAGCGTCAACCCTATGCTTGATGTAACTGGTTTCTGTGCAGGTTGGGAGACTATCCTCAGTGATTCTTAAACTAGTCTTGCTTGAACCTTATTTTTCCCAGTGTTTTCTACCTTGCTCTCTTCATCTTCCCCTATATTCCTCCTTGCCCTCCCATTACTGACCAGACCCGGAGGATGTGCAGGGTGTAGAAACCAGTTTGAATTGCCACTTCATTATGGTCAGAATGTTCTGTCGGGCAGTACACAGCCTTCTATGATAACATTTTCAGGTAAAATCTTGTTGGTCACCCATAACTGGGATTTAACATCCACCAGAGGTTTGAGAGAGGCTACCAAAGCCACCTAAAGCCTCTTCTAAATTTTCAAATATCCTGGGCTGAGGACAGGAGAAGTCAGAACTGAATAAGCACATGGAGCTCTGAGGTCTCTGACATTAAGTTGCTCAAACTGAAGGTCCTGCCTCAGCAGAAGATTTTGATAATAAGATGCAGAGGCATCAGGAACAAAGTCTCTGTCCGTGGTGTGTGAGAGATCAGCATTTACATAAACATATTAAAGGAGAAAGGGAAGCATTACTAAATAATAAGACACCCACAATGGGCGAAGTCTGTGGTTTGTAAATTATACTTTAGTAAGGCTTAAAAATATTATATGCCAAATTATATCATGAGCACTTATTTCATATTTTCTCTAGAAGCTTCACATTTCTCACTGGATTTTAAAATACCATATGGGTACAAAATATCCAAGTAACTGTGTGTTTTCCCACATAGCTGGAAGAGCATAGGAATGAACTTTTTCAAACAACCAAATGTAGGTCTTCTATCCTAATTACTTATTACTTCATTTGTCAAATTACTTCCCCCTAGTGACAGGGTAACAAAATTACAGGTTTAATGGCATAACCAATCCCCCTGGGGGAAGAAGAGAAAAACTAAAGTGGTAGGTAGCCCTGGTCCAAAAAGGTAAAATATCCTTGACGGAATTATACCAAACAGTCCCCAACAAGAATAACTCTTACAGAAACATCCTCTGAGAACTACAAATGCGATTTCCATTTTGTGATATCTGATTTCTAGATATGAAAGGAAAAGTATACTGTACTTTGATTTTCTTGATCTTCAGGAGGTTCTAGAACCTTCACAAACTCCACATTCACATGGATTTCAACGCCCAGCATCAGGGCCACCTTGAATAGGATGAGCTGCAACTGACGAATACCTATTAGAAAGGAAAGGGGAAAGAGAAGACGTGTCAGCAGTAGTGCTTGAGTGCCTCCTGCATACAGGGTACTATATAATCACTCCTTGATGATCTCTGCGCATAGTCATGTACCAACCATGATCACTACCGAGAACTAATTATGTGACAGCCACTTGGTGTTTTCTCACTTAACCCTTATTGTGACCCTTTGGGATAATTATTCCCATTTAATGGATAAGAAATTGAGGCTCAGTGAGGTGAAGTGATTTGCTCAAGGTGACACAGCAGCAAAACTACAATGTGGACCCAGATCTGTCTGATTCCTACACTGTGCTCTAGCTTTTGGATAATGCCATAATAATGGAGGCTCTCTCTTTCCTGCCTCCTTCCTGAGATAGGCTATAAGTTTGACAAGGTAGAGATGGAAAGGGGAGTAGACAAAGAGAGTAAATGGTCACAAGTAAAGTCAGTGATAAAATGGTTCATCTCATGGCAGACTGAGCCTAAGCTCTTAGCCACCCACGGTCAGGGGCGGCTGGGGAATTCTCCCTATGGAACTGGGCTCGTGATAATTCACCTCCCACCCACTCTTCTAAACTTTCCCAGTAAGTGTCACCTCCTATCTCTCCCTTGGCCCTGCCATTCAGCACATGTGGGGATGTCTCCAAATATTTTTCTATAGAGCAAGAAACTTTCTGTGGGTCCCTCTGTATTTATTGGGCTTTGTTCATTTAACATTTACTGAGCATCTGCAATGGGCCAGGTGCCATGGGAGGCACAAGAGATATGGAACTCACTCTAGTGGAGGAAACACATGTAAACAGACTGGGTCAGAGCATGGTGATTGGGGGCAGGGGAGCGGCAGAACAGCGCCTGAGCTGCAGTCCCGGAAGCCAGGAGAATACCAGATCCCCACAGACAGATTAAGGATTACAAAGAGGCGCTTGGGAGTTAGGAGGCTTCCTGGGGGTGGAAATCTCTGTGGAAATCTCTTTGGCAGGGTGGTGGGGGAGAAGTCAGATTACAAAGGAAGGAGGCATGAACAGGAGAGGCACAAAGTCTATATCCTCCCTTTCTAGAATAAATGTTTTGAAATAGAAAATGGTAAAGGAAATAACAGAGGGCTTGGGGGAGCAGGAAGCCAGGAGGGAGAGAGGGGAGCTGAGCGGCCAGCTCTGCCTCCTACATGGGGCAAGAGGAAGGAATGGGTACTGGGGTGGAAGCGAGTGCAGGAGGAAGGAGGGGGCTGGGACTGAGGAGTACCCGCCAGTGCCTTCTCTCCCCCAGAGCACAGGAGGAAGGCCATCTGCTCAGAAGGAGGCGGCTGTGGTGGAGGTTCAGAGCAGCCGCCTAGGGACTGGAGGAGGATGCTGACACAGGACCATGGAGAATTGCTGAGCAGTGCTGAGGGCTGGGGCGCCACTGGGACTGGAGGCCACGGTTGGTCTGGAAAGAAGCCAATCAGCTGGGGCTCAAAGAACCCAATCCCCCTTCCTGCCTGGAAACAGGCCAGGTCTCTCCTCATCATTTCAAGGTTGCTAATCTATCCTGTTCCAGCACACATTAGGTGTTCAAAAAATTCTCCCTGCCTCCCTTCTCACAGGCACTGGAATTGCTCTTGGCAATGAGCGCCCCGAATGCCAGAAGCTGGGATCCAGAGTCCTGCCAGTGTTTCTGCATACTGGGACTTTTCCAAGAACTAGGGGTTAAATTGCCACCAATGGGGCACAGAGGGGCTCCTGGCCCACAGGGAAGGCAGCCCAACAGACTGGGGCCCTCACAAGGACCCAGCTCTGCCTCTCAGGAAGCCTTGATGAGAGAGTGGCACTCAATGTTGTCATCCTGGGTTGGTAACCAACAAAAATTCTTCTGTGGGTGGTAGGGAATACCCTGAAAGCTGACACTGCGGCCTTATGAGCGAATCCAAATTTCTTTCCAATGGAATCCTGGAATTTTCTCATCCCAGAGTGGGAATAAAGTGTGGGGCCACTGCTGATAGGTTCTCTTTACTTGTGACTAAATTACACCCTATGTGGTTGACCATTGTCTCCAGTCATTCCTCTGAGCCCCACGCCCTTTCCCGTCGGCTCCTGTCCTCATGAGAACGTGGCTCTCAGGGTTCTCCTCCCGCCCACTGGTTGAGAGACTGAACCCTCAAGTTGGGGACCCCGGCCGCTTCTTGCTCACTGCACACCAGCGGATGCAAAGCACTTCCCAAGTACCTACTACTTGCCAGGCACAGTGAGAAGCACCTCACAAACTTGACCTCACTTAATCCTGGTCCTGGTAGGCAGGCATTAATCACATGTGCGGGAGACAAAACTTGGGGCTTGAGGAAGGTTAAGGAATTTGACCCAAGTTACACAGCAAATGGGCAAGACCAATTTGGGGCCCAGATCTGTTCAAACCCTTGAACTCTCCCCATAGTGTTAATCTCCCTGACTTTTATGGGTCACAGTCTTATATACAAGGTGGCTAAAGACCTCCTCCCTGTTAAGCATTAGGGGAAGTCTGTCCTACAGCTGGTCTGCACAGATCTTGCCTGGAGAGACCCAGGCCTGAGGAATGCAGAGCCAAAGGGCCTCAGTGCTCACCTTGCCCTACCCGAGCATGCTAAGCTTACAGGGCTGGCCCAGGGCCTGGAATAACTCAAGGAAACTTGGTACGGGATCTGCCGATTGTGTCATTCCTCTCTTCTAAAACCTGCCGTGGCTTCCCCCAGCACCACAACATAACATCTAAGAGGCCCACTTAATGGTTTTGTGTGCCTCCCTCTTCTGAACTCCTTCAGCAAGTCTGACTACTCTATTAAAGTGCAGTTTATTGTTGACAAGATCGGTGAGCTCTCTGAGAGTGCAGACCATGTCACTTGCCTCTGTTTCGGTCTCCCACACTTCATTCACTCAACAGAAGTTTACCAGACATCTACTATGTGCCAAGAACTCTTTTACACCCTGGAGATACTCTGGTGAACAAGACGTGCTTACTGCTCTGTGGGGCATACCCAGCATAGATGCCAGCACGAGGCACAAAGCAAGCCCTTCGTGAAATGTTGCCAGTTGAATGCATGGATCCCCCAGGGACTTGTAAGCTGGAACATCCTGGAGACTCCTTAGTGTGGAGAGATGTGCCCCACCCAGGGTCAGACCCCTCCCTGAATGGGGTGCCACCATTGGCTCTACTCACTGATGTGGTCAATGGAGCCAGCGCAGAACTTCCCGTAGAATTTCTTGGCTCCCAGTCCCCGTAGGTCATGGATGGTGAAAGGCCAGAGGTGCAGCACATTGTTCCTGGAGAAGGTGTCCCTCTTCTCCACCACAACCACTTTGGCCCCTAGGTAGGCAAGTTCAATGGCAGTGCGCAAACCACATGGTCCTCCCCCAACAATGAGACACTGTAGAGGTAAGAGAGAAACACTCAGTGATCTCTAGCATTGTGGACACAAACTCCTAGTCAACACCTAACTGGTCCACGCAAATCAACCAGCAAGTACAAACCAAGCACCTTTTTGAGACCTGCCATTCATCCACCCGAGGTACATTATCTGTGGGCCTAACCAGGCACTGTGCCACACCCTACAAAGGACACAGAAGTAAAAGGACTTGGGGGGAGCACAGATACACTTGAGGTTCCGAGTCAGACTGAACTGGGCTTAAATCCCAGCTCTGGCATTTGATACCTTAGCTTCCTCATCTGTGAATGGGTCTACTGCTCTTTCCTTGGGGAATTATTGAAAAGAAGATTCCATTAAAAAAGCTTATGGTGCATCTCTGTGACCTTGGATTAGGCAATGATTTCTTTTATGTGACACCAAAAGCACAAGCAACAAATGAAGAGATAAATTGGACTTTATTCCTAAAAGATTTTGTGTTTCAAAGGCCATAATAAAAAAAAAAGTGAAAAGACAACCCCCAGATGGGAGAAAATATCTGTAGATCGTCTATCTTGTAAGGGACTGGTATCCAAAATATATAAAGAATTTTATAACTCGCCAATAAAAAAAAAAAAAGACAAACAACCCAATTAAGGAACAGGAGATAATCTGAATAGACGCTTTCTCAAAGAAGATATACAAATGGCCAACAAGCACGTGAAAAGATCCTCAATATCCTTATCCATCAAGGAAATGCAAATCAAAGCCACACGAGATACCACCTCGTACCCGCTAGGATGACTATAATCAAAAAGTTCAGACAAAAACAAGTGTTGGTGAAGAAGTGGAGAAATTGAAACCCACATACGTTACTGGCAGGCAGATGCTTTGCAAGATGGTACAGATGCTTTGGAACAGTCTGGCAGCTCCTCAAAAAGTTAAACATAGAGCTGCCATATGAGCCAGCAATTCTATTCCCATGTTTATACCCAAGAGAAGTAAAAACATATGTTCACACAAAAACGTGCCCATGAATGTTCACGGCAGCATGACTCATTAGAGCCAAAAAATAGAAACCGAAATGTCTATCAGTTGATGAATAAACAAAAGTGGTCTATTGATACAATTGCTTATTCAACTATGAAAAGGAACGAAGTACTGATATATGGATGAACCTTGAAAACGTCATGCCAAACAAACGACATCAGACCCAAGGGGATACATATCGTATGATTCCATTTATGTAAAATGTCCAGAGTAGGCAAATCCAGGGAGGCAGACAGTAGATTAGGGGTTGCCTGGGAACGGGGGTGGGGTGGGGAATGACCCATAATGGGCATGCGGTTTCTTTTTATGGTGGTAAGACATTCGAGAATTCGATAGTTGTGGTGCTTGCACAGCTTTGTGACTACATTAAAACCATTGAATTACATACTTTAAAAAGGGTGACTGATATGGTGTGTGAGTCATATCTTAAGAAAATGCTTGCATGAGAAGAAAAAGCATATGGTATGGAATTTGGTACACACTAGTGTAGACTCTGTTATTCGCTGAGCCCCAGTCCCTGTCTTCAAGGGAGCCTGAGCCTAGTGGCAAACTCAGACTTCTGGAGTAAGTAACCAGAGCCCTCTGTGGTTCGTGATTCCTCCTCACCACAGACACAAGAGGAAGAAACTATTGTCATCCTCATTTCACAGATGGGAAAACTGAGGCACAACGCAGCGAGGGAACTGGCTCCTGGCTTCCCAGATCCGAAGGGACAGAATCAGGATGCAAACCCAGGTGGTCTCACTCCAGAGCCCATCAGGCTGAGCTCCTATTGCTGTACGACTTCTACCAGGAATAAAAAGAAGAAAGAACGTTGCAGCAGAGGGGAGCATCCGTTCAAAAAGAAAGAAGTTCTTTAAGGTGGGTAGAGAAGGGTACTTTGAGGGAAGGGAAAGGAAGGAGGGAGAAGAGATGAGAGTCAGTCTGGAGCCAGATGCTAAGGGTCTGAAACACTAAGTGAAGGAGTATGGCCTTGGTCCTGCAGGCTGTGGTGAGCGGAGGTGACAGGACGGGATTCTATACGAGTCCCACACTAGGTTTCAATGGACGTTGCAGTGTTGAACAGGACAAGGGCCCTTCCCCAAGGAAGCTACAGCCTGTTACGAGAGAAGGGACAACATGTAATGACCTCATTGGTTACACTGGGCAAAAGCCCTTCCATTTAAACAAAATCATGAGGGAGTGCCAGAACATCTAGACAGGAAAACGACAGTGTTTTGGCTGAAAGAGTCAGAGACCCCTGGGCAGCACCCCGCCCTGCCCCTGGGCGGTCCCTGAAGCACCTTCAAGAGGCAAGAGTGCACCTGGGGTGGATACCCCAGCAAGGCAACAGGGAAAGAGATCTGTACCCACCCACACCTCACTGCTCAACATGTCAGAGGCATCTGGAAGCTTCCCTTCTGCTCATGATCAAACCTTATCTTTGAAAAATGCACGTCCCTTCCCCTAGCAAATATTCCATCATCCAGTTATCACTCATCTGGGGCCTCTGGGGTCTCAAAGAGCAAGTGCAAACAAGCATATCACAAACTCCCACACCACAATCAGCGTGGCTTACCAGCTGGAACCTTCCAGAGAGTTTGCAGAAACCCCATTAGGGGAAATGAAGTCACCACTGAGATACGACTCACTCCAGAGATGTCGGGGAACAGGCGTGCAAATCCATTTGCTTCCTTTCTGGTTAGAGCACACTGGGGAGAGCCACCACCCCCACTCCTTATCTCACACCCCAAACAGCTCCTCTGGCTTGCCTTGGCCAGACCATGACGGGCATTTCAAAGTAAGATTCCGAACCCTGACACTCTGAGGTTGGCTTTGGGGTTAAGCCTGGATTCACTGCATTTCTTTACCATTAGTGCATCTCCTTCTGTTTGCTGAGTGCTGTCACTCCAAAGCCAGGGACGGTGTGAGGGTGGGAGGATGTGGGGGAAGATGGGGAGGAGGAGGAGGAGGAGGAGGAGGAGGAGGAGGAGGAGAGAAGCCCGCCTGCACCCTTCTATCCACCAGGCCTGACCTAGCACCACTCCCAGAGCAAG
The DNA here is from genome assembly GCF_018350195.1 of Panthera tigris. Taxonomy (NCBI): domain Eukaryota; kingdom Metazoa; phylum Chordata; class Mammalia; order Carnivora; family Felidae; genus Panthera; species Panthera tigris. The sequence continues at coordinate 68,076,936 of NC_056669.1, read as the reverse complement.
GCAGGTGATCCCTTTCCCACCAGTGGGGTGAGGCGGGGGGTGGGGCAGGGGCTGCTGTACATTTTTCATGCAAACAGTAGCCAGGGTATTGTTTCTTACCCTCCCAGCTAAACCTGAAATCCCACCGGCAAAAGGTCAGTTTTCCCACCACTCTGGGCCCCAGCACATACTTTGGGCCTGAAATTTCAGAGACGCCAGGCATACTGTAATCTAAAGTCAAAGCAAATACCAATGGGCCCAGTTATATAAAGGGAGCAAATTTGGTGCAGATGTTATCAAGACAGGAGAGAAGGCTTGCTGGCAGGGGCCGGGCCGGTTCCTCTCGGAACATACTTGTTGTGATTAACATGGGAACTTGGGAGTTCTGACTAGAGGCCACAAAGTGCAACTGCCCTGGGCCTGGGCAGAGGACAGGAGAGAAGGAGGCTTCCCCAGCGTGCCCACAGGTGATGCTCCGGATGTTGGGTGTAGTGCAAACAGACCCCAGACGCAAAGGCTCATGATAACTCAATGTGAAAAACTCTCCACATTTCCTAGACCCGTCTGGGCTCTCGCTGCTGAGGACCGGGTGCCAAGGAAAGAAAACTTTTCATTAGGACTCAGCCCCGAGGCCTTCCTCGAGCCCCAAGTGACACGGTACATTCTGTCCACAGGGTCCATGCTAAATGTTACCCCAGAGCTAGGCTCTGACGTTATAATGATCTGCATGTTTCCCAGGCCAGTGTGGGTGCTCCTCAAACTCTCTCCCTGTGTCCCCTGCATTTCTGTTATGCTCAGAGCCCAGTACATGGCCTGGCACACAGGCAGCCTAGATAAACAGTTGGTAGATGCACACGAACTTCTCACACCCACCCCGCCCACCCAGTTCTGGCTCTCTATCAGTAATTGGGATCTGCGGTTCATGTCAGCCAGGGTTTATGTCTGCCTTTCCCACCCAGGCGGGGGTTAGCTGGGGTCTGCCAAGGCCACCAGCATTACGGACGTCAGCAGATCTGCGTGCTCAGGCGACATCGATTTATTACCCAGTGGGGAGTGGGGCAGACCCAACACCAGCAGGAAATCCATTGTATAGATAAGCTTGGCAGTGCATTCGTGGAGAGACAAACACCACATGGAAAAATCAGCTCTTACTTATCAAGGGGTGGGAACGGGGGACGAGCAGACTAGCCCACAGTCGAGGCACCGATCATGCTTCAGGCACAGGGCTGGGGCAGCCTCAGCCACACAAGACTCTCTCACAATCCAAGAGGAGCCGAGCAGGCAGTACCCGCTTCTTGATGGCATGATGCATGTTCCGATCCACAAGCGGGTGGGTGTATTGGGACCATGCCAAGAATGCTAAAGGTATTCAGTCCCCCAAGGGAAGTGCCGAGGGGACCAGGGGCTAAGCCAGGGGTTAGCAGTCTGGAGATTTGATTTCCGCTTCTGAACTCTGCCTCCAGTTTCCCTGGGGGCTCTGTGTGCAGACGTTCCAGTGAGGAGGGGCACGGAAAGCCAGCACCCGGAGGCGGCAGGAAGGCCGGGGCCTGTGTTTCCCCAGCGCTCTGCACCTTGTTGAAAAGGAGGAGTACGGCATCTAAACTCTATGGGCCCAGGACTTTCTACTTGCCAGGCACTGTCCTGATCACTTTATGTATTTTGTCGTTCCCACGGCCCTGTGAGGTCAGTGTCCTCATCATCTCAGCTCGGTGAATGAGCAAACTGGGGAACAGAAAAAGTGAAGTCACTTGGTCCAGGTGCCCTTAGTATCACCATTTTTGAGCTAAGAAACGGGAGCAAAAGACAGGAAGAAAGTCCCTCGGGTCGGTCACGGAATGAGTAAGTGGTCAAGTTTGGATACAAACGGAGGCAACGGGGGTCCAAGACCTGTGCTCGGAACCACGTATCTGACATGACAGTAAAGCAGACCTCAGGGGTGCGGTCAGGGGTGCGGTCAGGATGAAGGAAGGTGGCTTTTCACCGTTTCCCTGCGTGGGGCACACCTCGGCCTGCTGAACGGAGCTGGGGTTCAGGCTGGGTGCCCAGAAGGCCTACAGGCCTGGGTCTGGGCTGAGCCTCCTATGCTTCCCTGGGGTGGGAGTTTACGGGCCGGATGGACCTTGAGCTCGTGCAAGTCCAGGAAGCCACCTTGGCAGGTGCCTTGGCAGTGAGGGGTTTGGCCACGGACAATGCAAGCCTTCTCCAGTGCACCTGGGGGGCTGGCAACCCTGGCAGAGAGCCGAGCGATGGGAGGTGAGGCATGGTGCCATCTTCCTGGGGGGAGCCGGTTCTCTGGGGCAGTGCTCTGGTTCCAGGGACATACCGCCCCACTTCCTCATGTGGCTTCCCAGCTTCACTGGCCCTTAGGACAAGCGCTTATCTGAACCCAGGCAGGAAGGCCCTGTTACTGGGTTACCATGGGTGAAAACAGCTCATCTCAGAATCACAGGACGGAGACTTTGCCATCCCAAGTGCCACCCACATGCTAATATGGGGGGGCTTGCGGCAGGGGCCTGGCCTCACACCCCCATTCCGCAGGGCAGCACTAAGTGGAGAGACGTAGCCACTTCAGTTTCTAGCCATGGAGGAGTCTCCGTGGGTTGGGTGGTCAGACAGGGGCTCTTGCGGGGGATTTCAAGGGGCACTCTGGGCAGGGAGCTAAATCTCATCTGACTTGACAGGCCCCGCCCCGGTCTGGCTCTCCTGTATCTGGGTCACACCCAGTTATTCCTGAGTAACAATGAACACCACTCACTAACCTCAGAAATTCACAGAAAGGAAAAGGAAAAAGATATCCTGCTCTCCCTGCCTGCTCTGAAAAAAATAAAAATAATAATAAAAATAATAATACAAATGCCTCTGAGAAACATTCCATTCCTCCCGGTCCTTCCTTTCCAGCTCGAGCCAGCGCTCTGAGGTGCACCTGCGACCAACCACCACAGGGTCTACAAATGTTTCATTTGCAAACATTCTGCCCCTTGGCCTTGTGGGTCCGCTTGTATTGGGGCTTTGGTCTCAAGGTGGTGCCGCCTGCCTCTGGGTGCTGGTCATACGTCACAGTCTTTCCCTGCTTGGGCACAAGCACCCTGAAGTCAGGGCATGCGTGCCAGGCCCCATCCAGCCCCCGCTGGCAAGACAGCACAGGACCCTTCCTCTGCAGATGTCGAAGTGCCTAATCAACAGTGCCAACTCTGTCCCACCTTTGTTGGTGCCTGTACCTCCCATGTTGGGAAAAGCAACAGTAATCACAGTGTTCCCAACAGCAACAATAAAAACTAGAGCCCGCACTTGCTGCCTGCTTACAACGTGCAGGAACAGTGCTAAGCCCTTTGTAAGAAATGTGTCTCGTTTCATTCCTACCGAAACCCCGAGTTAGGCATATTCATTACTATCTGGCACTGGGAAACTGGAGTTTGGGAAGCTTATAGGACATGACCAGGGTCCCAGAACTAGAGCAGGAGCTGACCTGGGACTCCAGAGTCCATGCTTGAAGTCATAAGCTTATATATTACCTCTTCCAGGTTTCCGGGAGGTGCTCAGTGGTCTATTGTTAACATGTCCCCTCCTCCACTAAAACATGTAAGGATCGCTGAGCACCCTGTGGGATTGCAGAGGATACGAGAGAAACCTCAGAGACCAGCTGGCTGGGACCAGAGAAAAAATAAAACGGAGATCATGAATGCTGCATTGTTTGGGGATTACCTGTGAAGACTGCAGAACCTTGTTGGAGGGACAGACAGGTGACTTTCATAAAAGAAGTCCCTCTAGGAGAGGGTCCATGAGTGGCCACCTGAGGCCGAGGATGTGGACACTGGAGAAATGGCACACCGAGGTTTGGGCCAGAAAATGGGAGGGTTTGGAGGGAGTGGGCAGCCCAGCTTCCACCCTTGTTCCCTTACAGTCCCTCCCCCGAAGGAGTGGAAAGGGCCTTCTGAAGTCAGATCATTCACTCCCAGCTCACAACCTCGAGGTCTTCCCGTGGCACAAAGAGCTCAAAATCAGACCTTATCATGGCATTGAGGCCCTGTAAGACCTTGCCCTCTAATTTCTCCTGTCTTCTGCTCCTACCACACTTCCTTCCTTCTCTGCACTCCAGCCATAATGGCCTCACTATGTACACACAGGGCCTTTTTCATTTGCTTTGCCGCCTGTCTGGAACATTCTTCCCTTAAAAAAAATTATATATAAAACATATAAGGTACATAAACATATAAAGTAAAAAATGTATTTTTTTTCTAATATAAAAAAGGGCATCTATTGCAAAACAATATGTAGGCCTAGTTTTATTTTTCTTCATATTAACATCCAACTTTCCAAACAGCATTTAAAAATTTTTTTAACATTTATTTTTGAGAGACAGACAGTGTGAACGGGGAAGGGCACAGGGAGGAGACAGAGAATTCAAAATAGGCTCTGGGCTCTGAATTGTCAGCACAGAGCCTGACACAGAGCTCAAATGCACAAACTGTGAGATCATGACCTGAGCTGAAGTCGGACGCTTAACCAACTGAGCCACCCAGGCACTGAGTCAAACAGCATTTTAAGTGTTGGTAAATATTTCCAGATGTACATGTATATTGTTCTATTGTAGGCTCTTTTTTTTTCCTGTTTGTAATCTTATAGCTTTATAGTATTTTCTTTACATTTTCCCAAAGGTTTTCAAATACACAGAAAAGCTGAAGGAATTTTAGTGAACAAACAAGTACCAACCACCTAGATTCTATAATTACATTTTGCTCTCCTTGCTTTCTCACACATTTATTCATCCGTCCGTCCCTCTACCCATTCATCAACTTATTTTTTTGGTGCATTCCAACTAAATTGCAGAATCAGTACATTTCCTTCCAAATACTTGAGGATATCACTGATTGGAGTTTGAGATGTGTCCAATGCTCCCCCCCACTTTCTTTTTTTAATGTTTATTTTTGGGAGAGAGGGGCAGAGAGAGAGAGATACACAGAATCAGAAGCAGGCTCCAGGCTCTGAGCTATCAGCACAGAGCCCGATGTGGGGCTCAAACCCATGAACTGTGAGATCATGACCTGAGCCGAAGTCAGATGCTCATCCAACTGAGCCACCCAGGTGCCCCCAAACCCTTTTTGTTTTTTAAGATACAATTCACAGGCAAAGAAATGCACATATCTTAAATATATTCATTTGATGTGACAAATTACACTATTTTTGTTCCTTGTAGCCTATCAGTCTGCTCTCCCTCACTGGTCTTTCTTCTAGTTGACCCCGTGCATTTTTGTCCCCTGGGCTCTGGTGCCAGCATCTTGGTGTGTGAGCAGTGAGCAGCCAGGAGTTTCTAGTCAAGGTGCGGGTCTGGGGCCGAGCAGCCGGCTGTCTTGGCTCCCTCTTCTCCCTAAGAACAGAAGTCCCAGGGCCTTCCACGACCCCCCCCCCCAAAAAGAGTGTGGAGGAATCTCACATTCCTTGAGGAAGAACAGGGGAAGGAGGCTTCTCCAATGGGCTGAGGCCAGATATACTCAAAGCTAAGAAATCTCAGGCGGGTTATAATCCACGTGTGGGGGAAAAGTAGGGCTAAGATACACAAACCATCCGGGATCCAGAAATAGACACGCTAGGTCACTGTTACCACTTTCTCTTTTTGCTAAGGCTCTTAGAACCTGTAAGTCCAGTCAGGTAGGGGTCCCCACATTACACAACAATAGTTAGCACTCACTGTCCTTCATTCAGGGACACCTGTACCTGTCTTGCCAATGTCACAGCTGTAGCTAGTAAGAGGCAGAGCCGGGACTTGAAGCCAGGCACTCGGCTCCAGAGACCATGCCTTTGGTCACTGGGCCACAGAGACCACCGCAGGTGACAGGGGCATGGAGAGAGTGGACTGGGAATCCACAACAGCCCTCCCTTGCTCCGGTTCTCAGTGAATTTTAATTTGTGATCTCCTCAAAGGCAGGGTCATACCTGGCTTGCCTCTGCGTCCCACGCCACTAGCCTGGCACAGGGCTAGTGCTCGGTGAGGATTAGAAAAAAGAGAGGTGGGCATACATAGCAGGCCCTGGGTGGACGAGTACCCTTTGGGGGCCTAACTGGTGAGGTGGCTGGGAGAAGAGCACGCACTGGCAGGATCCAGCAGGAAAACTACAGCAATGGCAGGACACCCCTTCCAGCCAGGACTTGGGGACTTCTGGAAGGGGCCAACATCATGGTAACTCAATCCAACGAGAAAGGCAGAACACAGTCTGAGCATCCACCAACCTATACTTTCCCAGCCCAGAGAACCCAGCCCGGGCCGTGCCCAACAGTCATCAGTCTTCCTGGTGACACACATTTCCGCTCAACAGGTGCCATGACTGGGGGCCACCTGAGGTCAGGAGAAGAACGTACTTCGTATCTCCCACATGCCGACCTACAGCCGGTGCGTTAGGTGCAGGCACTCATTTCCATTGTGAAAGCCGCATTGCTTTGCCCAGTGTACAGCTGAGGAACTGAGCCTCAGGTGACGTGAATGAATGGAGCTGGCATTTACTGAACTCTAATTCTGTGTCAAGCACTGATTCAAGGGCATCTCACACGTTAACTCATGCAAACCTCACAACCACCCCAAATTTGGAAATGACGGCACAGAATGGCTAAGTGGAGTGCCCAAGGTTGTACACCATTAGGAAGGAAGAACTGACATTCGGACCCAGGCTTCCAGTTCCAAAGCACAAACTCACGTCCATCGCGTCACGCCTGCCTAAGATGACGGAGCTAACAAAGCACAGAGCCAAGAGTCTCTACTAGGTCCCCGTGACTCTACCATCAAGCTCTTCTTTTTTTTTCTTTAATTTTTTAAAATGTTTATTTTTGAGAGGGGAGGGCACACTAGCGGGACAGGGGCAGAGAGAGAAGGAGACACAGAATCCGAAGCAGGCTCTAGGCTCTGAGCTGTCAGCACAGAGCCCCACGCGGGGCTCGAACCCATGAACTGCAAGATCATGACCTGAGCCAAAGGTGGGCACTTAATCAATGGAGCCACCTGGGTGCCTTGGCTCTTTCTTCTCATATCGCCCTCCCTGACACCTCTCTCCCACATGTTTGGGTTCACTATCCCTTTCTGGCCCATTTTTTTTCTCCATCCTGGGTACTCTGACTCCTTCACTGGGGCTGCCTCATCTGTGACCACGCACGGTTCTAAGCAAGGCTGACCCAATCAGTGGGCAGCAGGCTTGTCCTGGGCTGCCCTCTACAGAAAGGCCACTATGGACATGGTAATGCATCTGCATGAGAAAAGGCCACGTGTTCCTTCCGTGTTCACAGATTCCTATTGCTCTGAGGTCAGCAAAGGAGAGACTACTTACCTGAGCCCAGCGGCTGTTTCTGCAGCCAGCCCAGAGCTGGGCCGAGGGCCCAAGGAGAACAAGGCCACCCCTGCCTCTCCACAGGCATATGTGGACCAGCAAACACTCGGCCAAGAGCCCTGGAGTGTTTCCCAAGGAGGACACAGCAGGTCAGAATATGCTATAAGAACACGCTGTTAAGAACACGCTGGTTTCCTTCATCTTCCTCTTTTATAGGGTCTACGGCCACACAGGCAGGTGGCTGGGTGCATGTGGCTTAGGGTCTAAGCAGGACGTAATTCACACATGCAAACAGGTGAACCCCGTCCCCCTCCCCCCAACAGCCCTCCAAGGAACTCCACAGGGAAACAATGCACATGGCCGTGGAGGGAGGGGCCCGGGCTGGGAGGCAGGAAGGCCATTTCCCAGCTGTGTGACTTCCAGCACAGCAGCACATTAGGCTCCAGTGGGTTGACCTCCGTTTCCTCCACCATAAACAAGGAATTAGGGTTGTTGCGGGGATGGAGTCAATAGACCGCAGAACTCAGCCGAGCACGCGGTAAGCGTTCGCTACGTGACAGCAATGACGGACAGCTCGCCTCCCTGCTCCCCTCCTCCTGAGCAGAAGTTCTCTCAGTGAAAGCAGCAGGGCTCCGCCTCCAAGACCTCTCGGGCCAGCTCACCCAGGGACACGGATGCGGTGATCCCGCCAGTTTGAAGGCTGGGGGTGTTTCACATTCCTTGGGGGCAGATGTATTGGCCTTTATCAGGGTGCTTTAGTAGGGTAGATGTGCCATGCCTGGAGTCTGGGCACCCAGAAGGCTGCCAGGCCGCGGACCCCCACACCCGCGAGCTGCCCTGTGTCTGCCAAGGCCATAGGTGTGCGTACTGTCCAGTCTGTCAGGGGTCAGCACACTCTTTATGCAGAGAACCAGGCAGTAAATATTTTAGACTTTTTGCCAACTGCTGGGTTGGATCATCCTGCCTGGTGCTTCCTTCCTCGGCGTCCCCTTTATCTTAGGGGGTCCAAGGAGGTACTCACGAAAGCCCGGATGCCATTGTCAGTATCTCCTGAATTCTGATGAACTTCCCTTGCTGCTCCTGCTGCCCAGAAGCCCTGCTGCACATCGTATAGAGGCTTCTCTCGCCATTCAGGTCTCGCCCCAAACATCGCATTCCTCAGACGTATCTTCCCCACCCCACCCCATTTACTCTCACGTTTCCTTGTTTTCCCAGGGTGCCGACCACAACCCAGAATGTCTTTTTTATTTGTTAACTAGTCCACTGTGCCTCCCTCCACCTGCAGTGCAGTGTAACCTCCAACAAAGCAGATAACTAACGTGTCTCCCTTAGTCACGCTGTATCCCCAGAGGCCAGAAGAGCCACTGACCCAGAAGACCTGCATCGCCCAATAAATCAATGAATCAAGTCCAATCGTACGTTTCCCCCAAACCAGGATGTTTGCAGCACTAACCAAAATATCATAGTCAATATATTCTTTTAATTTTTTTAACGTTTTTATTCATTTTTGAGTGAAAGATAGAGTAGGGGGAGGGGCAGAGAGTGAGAGCAAGACAGAGAGACAGAATCCGAAGCAGGCTCTAGGTTCTCAGCTGCCAGCACGGAGCCCGATGCGGGGCTCAAACCCGTGAACTGTGAGATCATGACCTGAGCCAAGGTCGGATGCTCAACTGACTGAGCCACTGAGGCGAGGCGCCCCGTGTCATAATCCATATTCACTGAGACACTATCTTGGGGGCTGTGCACATACTATCTTATCAAATGAGATGGAAAGTAACTCATGGGATACACTGACATTAAGGTCCCACTGCTGAAAAATTTATCTGGGAAGAGGCAGAGCTAAGTTTCAAACCCAGGTCCATCCAACTTGGCCCCAAGTGACTAACCACCCTCTTGCTTAATTTTGCAGGGTTTTTTTTTTGTGTGTGTGTTGTTGTTGTTGTTGTTTTATCAATTTCATGGGAACACAGATTATCTGTGGCTGATTAGAAATGCTGGTAAGCAGTGATGTGCCTTGGGACTTTTCAAACAATGGAGGGAAGACATTATCTAAAATGTGTGGCCTATTAAACAACTTGTTTCAAAGCACAGGTTTGGGGAGAAGGAAAGAAATGAAGTTGCCAAGAAGTATGGGGTTTTTCATCTTTCACCAGAGAAACGGTTAGGGTCAGGTAGGGGAAACAACTTCAGGTATCACAAAGCCAGTTAGGAACGACAGCAAATCCTGACACATCCCAAGGGAAAATCCATATGGTCCCCGTACCTTGACCCACCTCCCAGGATTGAGCTATATATCCCATACCCAATCCACCGAAGGTTAAATGGGGAAATCCCAAATCCAGATGTGCACAAGACACAGCCCAGTCTATTTCCAGAGAGACTCCTTCCCCAGTGAAGAGGCCTCACAGCTTGCAGATACCAGCAGATAACAGCATCTGACACATGCCTTCTGGGCCATTCTCACCCAATGCAGTTCTGACTCCACATGCAGCTGACACAAAAGAAATGAGCAAGCTCGCCCAGAAGCTCCCCGTAACTTCCAGGTGGGTTAACCTGACACTATAAAGTGGCTTGTAATTAAAATGTTTTCAAAACTGGGAGTAGATCACAGTGTCTAGACATTGGGAGACTCCAACCCTACACCATCCTGCCCACCCAGGATTACAACCTGCCAAAGAACATGTTGTGTTTTCTTTATCAGAGGATCTCGAAGGGCACATCTCTGGAAAGCCTCTCCTCACCGCCTGCTGGGGGCTGCTGGGGAATTCTCTCTGCCACCAAGAAGGAGGCATGCCTGGGCATCTCGGGCTCCCACTCTCTGGAAGTGGCCATGCCTGGGCCACTGGAATGGCTGGGGGCATCCCCTCTTAGGCTGGCTGACGAAGTCCACATACACAAGGCAGGACTTCTGGGATCCAGGCGTATTGCACCATAGCTGCGAGCCTGCACGGGAAGAATTACTGTAACCCTCCAGATAGAACAAACAAACTGCTGGCCCCAACGCAAACACAGGTGCGGGTGGAAGGGGGAGTGCTGAGGTAGGCAAGGACAAGGTTTAAGCTGTCCTACCCAGGAGCCAAGAAGAAAGGATATTTATCATTCATTTGCCCGTGCATTCATTCAAATAACACTCAACACAGTTTTTTTCTAGGCATCATGTTGAGGGCTGGGGAGACAGATGGACAGGCCACATTTTCTGCCCACAGCTACTCCCACTTGAGCACAGGAAAGAAAAAAAAAAGACACTAAAGTTTCTGGAATTGGGTGGACTTCACCAAGCACATGCATAGTGGGATTGGGAAAGAGCAGAGGCAGAAACCTGGAAGGAAGCCACTCTCAGGCTGGGTGAAGAGGTCCTGAAGCTGGGAATAGAAAGGGTTATACGAGACACCCTTAGCCCATAAAGGTTAAGAGATTTAGTTTCCAAGTTGTTGTGTGAGTGTCAGGTACTCAGAAAAATCTGGAAGGCATGTAGAAATCCCTGTAGTTGATCCACAGAGCCAACAGAGTAAAAGATTCTGATTTTTAACAGTAACAGTAACTTCTACTTAGCGGAAGTCTGCTACGTATTACGCATGATGTATGCTGATTTCATTTACTATTAGAAACATGCCATTTTGCAGATGAGGAAATGGAGGCTGTGAAATGTTAAGTAACCTGCCTGCCCATAGTTGCAGGTTATCCGGTGATGGCCATTATGCGATTTCTACGATGCCCTAGGACCTCTGATCTTGAAGTCATTGCCCATAAGACCACATGACCCAAAGTGAGAGTGTCCAATAGAACACGGTTTCTCAGCTTTGGCACAATGGACATTGGGGGCTGGATCATTTGTTGTTGTCGGGGGCTAACCTATGAACTGCAGGATGTTTAATAGCATCCTTGGCCTCTACCAACTAGATGCTAATAGCAACCCCCTTCTGCCCTGAGCATGACAATAGAAAATATCTCTATTGCCAAATGTCCCTGGGGGGCAAAATCGCCACCAGTTAACAGCCACTGCAACAGAAATATAATGTGAGCCACACGTGTAATTTTTAATTTTCTAGCAGCCACATTTTTTTTTGGAAAAACTGGAAAAAAAGAGAGAAAATTAATTTTAATACATTTATTTAACACATCAAAAATATCCTTTCAACATGCAGTCAATATAAGAAGTACTGAAGGGGTATCATACAATCTTTTTTTCATACTAACTCCTTGCAATCTGGTATGTATCTTACACTTACAGCACATCTCAATTTGGACTCGCCACACTTCAAGTGCCCTAACCATGTGGCTAGCGGCTCCCATAACGAACAACACAGATCTAGAAGAAAAAAGGAGGAGCTTACCCATTTTTAAGAATGGGTGGAGGCAGAAGAGCCCAAGACGCTGCTGAAATCAATGGTCAGAGAGTATAACAGGCAACTTCTGGGAATGTTCACAGTTCAAGTTTTTCCTTTCCCCTCTGAGAAGTATCTCTCCCTACCAGCAACCTACTTACCCCGTGGGCTGGGGTGGGACAAGTGAGGAGTGAAAAAAAGGTATCTGGTAAGGAGGGGTGGAGGGAAACCCAAGAGAGAGCAAGAGAGAAAGAAAGAGAGAGAGAGCATCCATGGGAGGGGGCCCTGGGAAGCCCACCCACGCAGAAAACAGGGAGTTACTGGAGGCTTTCAGGGAGGCAGCAAGCAGACCAGGCGAGGCAGAGTCCAGGAGTAAGACAGATACAGACAACTCATCCACACTTGGGAAACGCCCAGAGTCACCTCCACCAGCAGCGTTGACTCAGGGCTGATCCCAGTCCAAGTAACTGCTGAAACAAAGCCCCTAAAACCACAGTCTTAGTCAATCTAGAGCCAGATCCAGAGAAATTGAGGCCCTTGCCTGGGACCACTCAGCAACGATCAACACATCTTTGCAATGACAGATGGTAGGGCTGGGGGCTTGCCGCTGTCTGGACTTCATTTATTCACCCATTTGGCCACTGCTACCCTGGCAGGAGTCTCACTCGCCCCACTGTGCAGATGGGGACAGAGGACCACACTGCTGGAAAGGGCCATGACGCTTCACTAATTATTTAAGGAAAAAAACCTTAACTGAAGCACACAATTCAAGTTAAAACATAGCAATGGTCCTCCCTTGCATATGAAATCCATTAACTAATTGATGTTTTATAGAAGGAACAATAAACAGAAAACCTTTTGCAGTTAAAAAGAAAGCAGCTCTGGGGTACCTGGGAGGCTTAGTTGATTAAGTGTCCGACTTCGGCTCAGTCATGATCTCACAGTTTGTGAGTGTGAGCCCCACGACAGGCTCTGTGCTGACAGCTCAGAGCCTGGAGCCTGCTTCGGATTCTGTGTCTCCCTCTCTGTCTGCCCCTCCCCTGCTTGCACTCTGTCTCTCTCTCTCTCTCAAAAATAAATAAGAAACATTAAAAAATATTTTTTCAAGGAAAAAAAAAATAAAACAGCTCTGTGTACTGAAGAAGGAAGAAGGCACGGGAAAGGCCAGCGGGCAGAGGGAGGACAGAGAAGACAAACAGAAAGGGACAAGGGGAGAGGCAGATTCCTGCAGGGGAAGAGAGCAGAGAGGGGATAGCCAGAGCTCATAGAGAAGGGAGGACCAGCACCGGGCCTCCGGCGGGGAGCAGGATGATGCTGTCTACCCCAGCTCTGCCGAGACTGGGTCGCTGCTCTCTCGTACTCTCTGGGGAGAAACACACCTTCCCACTCAGAGGCCCCACTTGACAAGAAGTATGGTGGTGGCCAGAGGCCCGGTCACATATCCCTGAGAACTAGGTTTGGAGGGTAGCCTGCAGTTTGGCTGTCCGTGGGTCCTCGGGGCCTGCAAATCTCCCGCCTGCCTCCAAGAAGAGGCCCATCCCACCCTCTGAGCAGGTAGTTCCAGAAGAGCACCTCCCCTTAGCTGATGTCTGGGTTCCACCAGCTGTGCTGGGCACCCCTGAACTGCTCACCACTCTCAGAGTTAACTCCACTCCTGCTCCCCATGCTCCCACCAGGCCCCTGAACCAGGGAGAGGCACATTCTCTCGCACCATGTCCCCTAATAGAACCTGTCATCCCCATTGTGCAGATGGGGAAAGCTGAGCCCCAGAGACTGAAAACGAACCTGTGTTGTTTCCACTATAGAGTATATGTATTATTAATATAATAGCCTTAAAGGGGAAGGTTACATAGGGTATTTACACACACACACACACACACACACACACACACACACAATACATGTGAAAAGGGCTCTATAAGTTATAAAGTTTTATAAACAGTTACTAAGTTGACTCTTAATACAGAGTATAACATCCTGTCGACAAACATATGGCCCTCTTTCCAAGGGACTGGGGCCGGCTTACAGAGTTCCTTCTAGTATGTTATTCAACTAAGCCAAAAAAAAAAAAAAAAAAAAAAAAAAAAAAAGGCTGTATCTAACCTCCGCTTCATCCCTGCGTGGGCAAGGTCTTGTTTGTTTTTCAAAACCCACTTTTTAAGCACTTGGAGAGCTCTCTGTTGCTTCCCACAGTTTCCAGCAAAAGTGCCGGCTCCAATTAAGCCCATAAGGGATTGCCTTCCCCTGCAGCTGGCTCCAGAGCCTCCAACCCCCAAGTAAGGAAGAAAACCCCAGCCAGCGCCAGGAACCAACCCCCCCCCACCCCGCCCCCGTCAAAGCAACTCAGCCCACCTTCTACTTCTGGGACTCCTTTGCGAAGCACCTACTATGTGCTGGGAGGCATATGCTCCATGCTGAAGAAGATGTAGGATTTCAAGGTCTCTGGCCACAGTTTGGAAACATGATTGCAGGTGGGGGTGGGGCTCGCTGTGAAGCACTTTAGGGGAAGCATGCCAGGGTACAGGGTGTCACCCTGGTATCCTCCAGGCCTCTAGAGGGTCCAGAACTTCTCCTTTTCCACATCTGGACATCCTTGCAGCCTACCTCCCTGGAGACAGCCGAGCAGTGCGGTGTAGTCAAAGAACACTTACCTGACCTGAACCAAGAACTGAAGTCCTCCTCCATTTTAGGATCCTGGCTCCCCTAGCCTCAGTCTGCTCATCCATGAAATGGTACCAGAAATATCTACCCACATCACAGAACTGCCAAGAGGCTCAGATTCCAGCCCCAGCCAACACAGCAGGGGACGGCTCAGAGATGGCCAGATTCTGTCATTTGGACTGGAAGTATCAGAGGCTTAGAACAAGAAAGGATGCAGACAAGGAAGGTCTTCTGTATGGGAAAGTGCTCTAGAACTGATAAAATGTGGAATATTTCTGGAATATTCCCTCCAGCACCAAATAATGGTTTTATTCTAGCAGCAACCATTTACTAAGAGCTCACTGCTTTCTCTCCAGCATCTAGAACACTGGCATCATGACCCTAAGTATACGTGTGTGTGTGTGTGTGTGTGTGTGTGTGTGTGTGTGTGTGTTGAGTAAAGCTAATTATTGCTCTAGGCCCTTTATAAACACCTCATGAAACAGGAGGAATCTTGAGGGAGACAGGTGAGGAATCCCTCCTTTGGCCAATGACCTTATTTATAACTTTCCAGGCCACGTGAAACCTTGCTTCCTCCCCTCCTGCTTTGTAAACATGTAAGGCAGAGAGATTCAAAAGGCCCAGCTTACTGGACAGATTCTGGGCACCTAGAGGCTGAGCACTTAAGGTAGGTTTACCAGCCCCCCGGGCTTGACAGAAATTAAAAACCATAGGACCTACTGTGCACTGGTTACCACTGCTGCTATTAACCCCCTAAATTAAGCTCTGCCCAACCCGCTTCTCCTAACAGCCTGAAGGGAGGGATCCCTAAAGCCATTCCCTGAAGCTCATTCTTGCATCAGTAAAAATGCGGAAAGGCCTAGGGGTGGGCTTGGCTTCCTATAATGTCCGGAACCTCTCTCGGAGAGCCTAGACGATTTCATCACGAAACGCGAGTGTCATTTTCTGGGACAGACAGAACGGGACATTCAGGAGCTCAGCGCCCCACGGAGAGACTGTAGACTGGCCCTTTCTCCAGTTTACCTCTCCTGGGCTGGGACTGCAGAGCAGCGACTGAGCTCCAACGCACAGCCTCCACGGGCAGGTGCGTGGGTACGGCTCTCCCCTGGGACACGGACACCACTAGGAGGAAGGTGGACAGGGAAGTGGCTCACAGGCCACAGGGCCAGCCGAGGTCTCAAGAGCCCCGCTGTTCAGATTTCTTTTGCTCTGGCAGCTGGTCATCATGACCAAGGCAGTGACCTTACTCTGTGCAGGCACTCTTCTAAGTGCTTTACTGTATGAATTTCTTCAGGTCTCCTACTCACCCGATTCTCTGGGTAACCACTGCCTTCTCTACAGTTGAGAAAACTGAGGTACAGAGAGGCTAAGCACCATGCTGAAGGTCACACAGCCCTGACAGTCCCAGCCTGCATCCCACCGGCGATATCGAAGACAGAAGACACAACACCAACCCCTTTCGGCTCAGCTCAGTTTCAGAAAGCTGCTTCCTCACACTCCGCTCTCTTGTAGGCCTGGACAGAGCAGAGGTGGTGAGATTCTGGGCTCTGAGCTGGAGTAGGGAGGAGGATATGCAGGGTATGGACAGTGATTCTCCCCTGCTGATGCCATCAGGCCGAGGCTCCAGCAATCATTTTAACAAAGAGTGCCACGTTCAAGCCGGCACACCGGACATTTTCACCTACTCTGAAGACTGGGCTGAAACAGAGTATGGTTCCAAGGCCCAGGATAGTGAAACGACAGAAAACAAAACCATAACACATGTCATCTGAACTCAGTGACCACAAAGCCTTTTTTGATTCAGTGCTTAACGAAGGCAAACAAAAAAGGAGCAGGATGTGGAGTCATGATGGCATCTGGCCACGTCCCCCCCCCCCCCATACTCCTACTTCCTGTATAATGAAGCATTCTGTCACTTTAGCATCTTCTCACCAAGATAACAATAGGCTACGTTTTTCCACCTCAGGACAGTTGGCTTGAGGCTGCAGATGGAGAAGCCGGGAGAGGGGAGCCACCGAGGACACTGATTAATGGGTTTCCCAGGTCTGCTATCAGCTGTTCCAGACACGAAGTGTCGGCACTGATCTCAGAACATGCTACGCCAAAGGCCCTATCGCAGGCACTCCGGGCAGATCGGCCCACGCATTCCCAACCCATGAGGCAGCCTGGAGGGGAGCCAGAGAACGCCAAGGTGGACAGAGGAAGGGCCAGAAAAGGTCTGAGAGCCCGCGGTTCTCACTGCTGCTCTGGGAAAGGAGGCTGGCAATCCCATGGGGCATGAGGACACCAGCTTTGACTTGAACAACAACGGACCGCCTGGTCTGGCCTTAATTAAAAGAAAGACGCAGGATCATACCACATTTAGAAGAGGCCTTGAAGAGGCCATCTGCTAGAACCTTGCGTGTCACAGAAGGGGACACAGAAGAGAACAGGGAGGAAGGGAAAGAGGAATTGTACTTTTGAGGACTTCCTTCGTGCTAGCAAGGGTGCTTGATGTGCATGCCGAAGCAAGTAAGGTATGTTTTAATTTTAACATCCCTGTTTTACAGAAGAGGAAATTGCGACTCACACCACTGATGTGATTGGCCCCGGGTCACAAACTAGTAAGTGAAAGAGCTGAGATTTGACCTGAGTCGCTCCCAGGCTCTTCCTAGCATGCCCCACTGCCGCCGTGCACAGGCAAGCCCCACACAGCTCCTGATCCCCAGTTCCTAAGGGTCGTCAGACCAGGGGTCCTTAACCTTGTATGAGCCAGGGGTCACTGTGGCAACCCGGTGAAACCTAATGACCCCTTCTTAGAATAGTATCTTTAAATGCACAAAGCAAAATGTTAACACACGTAACACATCTAATAATATATTAAATAATAAGATCTAGCCCCAAGTCTAACACCTTACATGATTTCCAAACAGCCTTAAGTGTAAACCAGAGACTAAGGAACCTGCGACAGTTATGAGGACAATTGGAAACATCTGTGATTTATTTTGGTGATAAAGGCACAGGCACCCTTAATACAGGTGTGCTGCCTACATTCATGATTGGGGACGATGCTACAGTTCAGTTTAAAGGTGGGTGAAAATAACAACTGGAGAAAGGGCCAGTCTACAGTCTCTCCATGGGACGCTAAGCTCCTGAATGTCCCGTTCTGTCTGTCCCAGAAAATGACACCCCAGTTCAGAGACTCCTGAGAATAAAACAAACAAACAAAACAAGACCTCATAACAGAACAGGTGGCAAATAAGCATATGAAAAGATGCTCCCCACCACTTGTCATTAGGAAATGCAAATTAAAAACAATAATGAGATACCACAACATGGCTATCAGAGTGGCCAAAACCGATCACCGCCAACACCGAGTGCTGGCGAGGATGTGGAGGAACAGGAAGTCTCATCCGTTGCTGGTGGGGATGCAAACTGGTACAGCCACTTTGGAGGACAGTTTGTCAGATTCTTACAAAACTAAACCTATTCTTACCATATGACCCAGCAATCGGCCCCTTGGTATTTGCCCAATGAAGTTGAAAACTTATGTCCATACAAAGACCTGCCCAGCAATGTTTATAGTGACCTCATTCATAATTGCCAAAACTTGGAAGCAACCAAAATGTCCATTCGCTAGGTGAATGGATAAAATTGTGCTATCTTCAGACAATGGATTATTGTTCAGCCCTAAAAAGAAACAAGCTGCCAAGCCATGAAAAGACATGGAGGAAATGTAAATACATATTGCTGAATGAAAGAAACCAGTCTGAAAATGCTACCTACTATGTGATTGCAACTATGTGATGTTTTGGAAAAGAAGGTCAAACAACTGTGGAGACTGTAAGAAGACTGTGGTCGCTAGTGGCCGGGAAGGTTCAGGAAGAGGGATAAACAGGTAGAGCACAGAGGATTTTTAGGACATGAAAACACTCTGTCTGATACCATAATGACAGACACAGGACACTATACAGTTGTTTAAACCCCTAGAATGAACACCACCAAGAGTGAACCCTAAGGTAAATGTGGACTTTGGGTGACGATGTGTGTCAGTGTGGGTTCATCAATTGTAATAAATATACCACTCTGGGGCAGGATGTTGATAATGGGAGAGGCTGTGCATGTGTAGGGGTAGGGAGTATATGGGAAATCTCTGTACCTTCCCCTCAATTTTGCCGTGAACCTAAAACTGCTCTGAAATAAAGAAAAAACAACCCCCCAACCCAAAAAACCACAGACCAGAGCAGCACTGCCATGAATCCCCAGCACAGGGGGCACTTGTAAACCTTTTCCCCAAACCTGTGGGGCAAAATAAGAAGTTACCATTTACTGAATGCTTACAACATTGTGGGCTCTCATCTAAGTGGATGCATTTTCTACTTACAACAGCTCCTTGAAAGGGGGTAATATTACCTTCATTTTGCAGATCAGAAACTTTGGGTTTCAAAGTTGAATCCTAAAACAAGTTAGATAGATCTACCTAACGGACTATTTGAAATAATGAATTATTGCATCAGAAAGATTGCAACGCGAGCTGTTAAAAACTCTTACTTGAAACTCCTCCTTTTTACATTTGTGTAAATAAAATGAAATAAATTATTTGCTGAAGCTGATATAAGGCTGAAAATGCCATCTTTAACCCCAAATCTCAAACTGCCACATCCATCTAAAGGGCTTCATGTACCGGGACATTAGCTGAGAACATCTAATAAGCCAACAGTCAAATGTGAAATTCTAAAATCATGAATTCATAAATACAAAGTAATGCTGTTGTCTACCTTACATATTTCAGACAGGATTTCTTTTGAAAATAAAGTAAGAATGACATCTGAGTCCCCCCTCCCCACCCTATCTTTGACACTCAGTACTAAGTGCTGAAGAAACAGTGTGGTTGGAGGTACGACGGACATCGTATTTCTGACAGTCACTGCCTACAGTGAGGTCCTCACACAAAGGTCAATTAACTGGGCACCGCAGTCTGGGACCCCTGGTTTTGAACATTCTTGCATTCTTCCATTTATCCCCATGAAATTCCAGGCAAGTCCCTTAATCTGGCTGAGCCTCAGTTTCCCCATCTAGAAAGTAGGGATGGTAACCCCAGCCCTTTTTACCTCACCGAGTTGGTACGAGAATCAAGTGAGATGCTAGAGGCAAAATTGCTTCACGAGCAGAAAAGCTTTATGCCATTGTGATGCATCAGTAAGTTCTAATAAAGGAGAAGTCATTCAGTACGGTCTGGAGCCCTGGAGTAAATCTGAGAGGGGAGAATACAAAAGGCTCCGGCAGCACTCGCAGGGCTCGTAAATCCACACCACCCACACCTGTCGCTGAGTTCAGCAGCAGCAGCAGCACAAAGGCCAGTGATGTGCTTTTCATGACAACCCCTCCTGCCAAGAAAGCATGAAACACTGGAAGAATTTAAACCTGGTGATAATCAGGTTTACAGTTCCTTGCAAGGGAGCATCACCTACATTCTCCCCTCCCCCAAGGGCCAGGGCTCACGGACCTCACCCAGGCACCTCTCTCTGGGGAAAAGACTTTCAAGAGATGGTGACTCCGCCACGTCCAACGTCCGCAAGGTGCCGAGTAGGCAAGGATACACCAGGTGTCATGGTCTGCAGGGCCCCCAGTGACCCTGAAAAAAATCGTCTCTACTGGTGTGATAGGAAGGAAGCTAGAACAAGAGGGAGGTGAAGCCATGGAGGAAGGGGTACAGAGGTCATCTTCCCTGAGAATTCGGTTGAGAAGAGAAGAAACAGATCTGATGCCATCAGTTTCATGAGAAGCGACGGCTGCTTAAAGGAAGGGGGCAGAGGGATGGATAGGGAGCCAGAGGAAGGGAGCGGGTTAGAAAACTGGCTGGGCTTTCTTACAAGGCTGCACCAGGACGCTCAGCACAGGGTGGTCCTGAGACCACCCGTCCACTCTGCTACCTTCTCCACCAGGGTGAGTTCAGGGCAGACCTCCCAAGGCAGGGTCAGCCTGCAGTCAGGGCACTGAGAAGCTGCCCAACACAACCGCGGGGAATGAGCACGGGCTCCAGGGCAGGCAGGGAAATGAAGGCAAGGGGAGGCAAGGGAGGAGCTGGCAGAGGACAGGGGCCTGGGCCAGCACCAGGTCCGGTGAGGGCAGCCTGGCCACAACAGTGGCAGCTCTGAGACATGACTGGAGAGGAGCATTTCAGAGGAGTTTAGGCGGAGCAGTGCTGGGTGCTGGGAAGGGGTGGCTAGGGCAGAGGTGGCAGGTGGCAGCTGCTGGAACCACTCAGGCGGAGGGCCTCCGAGGAGAGGGTTTGGGGGGGAGGGGCCATGGGCCACTGGCCAGAGCAGGAGAGGGAGAAGGCGGGGAGCAAGGGGCGCGGTGTGGCTAGGATGGGACAGGCCGGAAGGCTGTTCTGGAACACCAGGCTGGTGAGGCAGGAGCCGGATGATCAGCCAGGGCACCAGGCAAAGCTGGGGGCGGGAGGCTATGACAGACACTGGGGAGCCACAGATTTGAGCAAACCGAAGTCAGATCCTTATTTCTGAAGGAAGGCTCCACAGGGCTGGGTGACAGGGCTGGGTGGCAGGGCTGGGTGGCAGGGCTGGGTGGCAGGGCTGGAGAGGGAGAAAGGCAAAGGGGAGTTCAGAGACTGGTGACCGGATCACCTGGGTAGGAGGTCACTGCCACCATTCCCAAGTGGGAATGGAGAGAAGGGACAGGCGCGATTGGAATTGTAAAGGAAGGCACAGCACAACTCAGGAAATGATGAGAGCAAGTGAAGAAACGGGAAGAGAAGCAGGTGTCAGAAAGAAGTTGGTGAATGTGGCTTAAAAGTGCCCAAGGGGCATCCTAAAGACATCCAGAAGTGCCTACATGGGGCCATGGTGCTCAAGAAGGTAGGGACTATAGACAGTCATCTTTGTGGGGAGTGACAGCTGAGTGTAGCAAAAGCTTCTCCTGAGAGAGCACCCCCAGCAGAAGCAAAGGAGTCAGGCACAAGCCCTTGGGGTACGCACTATGGAAAAGAAGAAAGAACACGAAGACACCTGCAAAAGATGGATCAGGAAAGTCGTGTCACAAATGCAACAGGAGCCTTTCAAGGAGAAGGAGGTAATTAACCGCTACCAGGTACTTTAAGTGCTTTAGGTATATTTCCCACATAACCTTCACCTCAGCCATGTAAGATAATAACTATTATTATTCCCACTTCACAGAAGAAGAAACAGAGGCAGCATCATAATACTTAGTAAGCAGTCAAAGAGAGTTCTCATAATAAAGGCAAACACTGGTAAAGGGAAGGCCCTTCAATGATCTGCCTCCTAGTCACCACCCCAACCTCCCCTGTATCACTATCCCCTTGGCTCACCCTAGTCCTGTCTTGGTTGCCTGGCTGCTTCTTCCAAATGACCAAGAGCTTTCCCATCTCAGGCCTTTGCACTTGCTGTCCTCTCTGAACAACCAATTCTTTGCCTGACTCCTTCTCACCTAGAGACTTCAGCTTAAATGCCACCTCCCTGTCACCGTATCTAGAATCAACTCCCTTCCCCAGGTCTATCACAACACTCACAGCACAATGTCCTTCTTGGGATGACAGGATAAAGTTATCTTTGTGTGCTTCTGTTCCCTGCTAACTGGACAGAAAGCCCTGCAAGTGTAGGGGCCTTCTGTGTCTTCATCTTTCTCTCTGGGGCCCAACATAGTCAGCCCTTAGCAGCCACTTGATGAGGGAGTAAAGGAGTAAATTAATGAGAATACTTCTTCTTGGGTAGGGTTCAGTTCTGTGGACAGTCCGGAGGATTCTTTCTTTCCAAGACTTTAAATCAGAATGACCAGGTCTGCCCAAACCTGGGCAGCAAGGCTGGTTTTAGCCTTTTCCTAATCTGTTGCGTCTTTCCCTCTAAGGCAAACAAGCACAGGACGCAATAAATTCCTTATGGCTGAGACAGCTGTTACGCACAGTTGGAAGACTGGTCTACCTTCACTCAGCATCACTATCCAGCATCACTCAGATCCCACAGTCCCTTTCATGATGGAGTTTTGTGGGTCTCTACTCCAAAGCCTTCCATGGTTTTGCATCTCAGTCAGAATAAAAGGCAAAGCCCTCCCAGAGGCCTCATGGCCCACACAGCCTGGGCTCACTTCCTGGACCCCACCTGGGGCCATCTAACCTCATCAGTCTTCTCGCTGTTTCCAGAAATACCCAGCACCTTCACTTGTCGGTACCTCTGCGCCTACTGCTGTTCCCGCTGTCTAGGACTCTCTTCCCTCTAGGAGCCATATGCTCATGTTCTCGCTTTCTTTAGTTCTTGGCTCAAATGTTACTGTCACACAGAAGCCTTCCCAGCACGTCCTTATATAAAACAGCAACCCACCTCTGCTTCGGACACCCACATCCCCCTCACCTTGCTTTCTCTTCTCTTTCTTTTCATCCTAGCACTGACCACGCGCACAGGCACACATGCTCTGCCTCTTACTGAGAAGAACACAAAGTACAAGAGGGCAGAGAATTTTTTCTGTTCTCTTTCCTGAGGTATCCCTGGTATCTGACATATATGTAGGAGACACTTGAAATGATTTCTTTAATGAAATAATAATTGTGGGAAATTTAACTCAGGGATGGCAATTTAAAATAAACACAAGCAGGTGGAAACAGTTGGGTTGTTACTCAGAAGTTGAACCCAGAATTACTACATGGCTCAACAATTCTGCTCCTCAGTAGATGTCCCAGATGTTCCGCAAACAGGAACCTGAATGGATACCCGTACGCCAGGGTTCCCAACAGCATCATTCACAAGAGCCGAAAGGTAGAAACAAAGTAAGTGTCCATCGATGGACAAATGGACAAACAAAACGTGGTATATATACATACGATGTGGAATTATTCAGCCTTCAGGAGGAAGGAAGTTGACATGTTACAATGTAGATAAAACTTGAGGACATTATGCAAAGCAAAATAAGCCAGTCGCAGAAGGACAAATACTGTATGATTCCACTTATTAAGGCACCTAGAGTAGTCAGATTCATAAAGGCAGAAAGCAGAATGGTGATTGCTAGGGGACGGGGGAGGAGAGAGTAGGGAATTATTGTTTACGGAGTACAGTCTGGGATGTTTCAGGTTGGATGAATAAAAAAAAAAAAAGGGTTGAGAGACGGGTGGTGTGATGGTTGAATAACAATGTAAATGCACGAATGCCACTGAACTGTTCACTTAAAAATACTTACAAGGGTAAATGTTATGTATATTTCACCATAATAAAAATTTTAAAAACTCTCATACTGGATTCAATCACTGGAAATCTTTTAAGTATGGTTGGGATAACTTGGATATGTGAGTCTCCTTTCTCTACTTAAAATTTATGGAATCTAAATACAGACTAGGTATTTGTGATTAAAATTAAGCCTCCAAATTGAGATGTGCTATAAGAGTAAAATGTATTTTGAAAACTTAGTTTAAAAAGTGTAAAATATTTTACTCATGGTTTTTACAGTAATTACATGTTGAAATGGTAATATTTTTGATACATTGGGTTAAATAAAATATATTATTAAGGTTGGAGAAAAAGAGGAATGGATTCTACCATGTGGGTGAACCTTGAAACATTATGCTAAGTGAGATAAGGGCCAGACACATAAAAACAAATATTATATGATTCCACTTATCTGATATACCTAGAATAGGACATTTTATAGAGACAGAAAGTAGGTCAGAGGTTACCAGGGCCAGGGGAGAGGGGACAAAAGAGTTATCACTTAATGGGTACAGAGTTTCTGTTTGGGGTGAAGAAAAATTTTGGAAATGGAAAATGGTGATGGTTCTATAATACTGTGAATGTAATTAATGTCACTGAATTATACACTTAAAATGGTTAAAATAGCAAATTTCATGTATATCCACAATTTAAAAAAAGCCATGAGGAATGGGGTGGGGGAAAAGTAAATGAAGAGATCACTTTCTTAAAGCTATAGAAATCAATAAACAGTTGTGAACACTGACACGCTGCTCCTTGGGTGAAGGGGTAAAGGAAATTTCCCCGGCTTATTCTGTGGATTTGGACAGAAAGGAATTTTCCCATGTATGCTCCTCAGATTTAGACAGCTCTCTCCTAGAGAAAGGATGCAAGAATAAAAAAATCTTCCCACTGCTGAACTCCCATGGACAAATGTTTGGTGACAGCTTGCAAAGCTGTATTTATATCTCTTAAGACTATGATGCATAAGAGGAGGTGGGGAGCACGTCAGGTGGCAAGTAAAATGTGTTACATACAGCTGAAGGCTCTGAGCAGGCTCTGAAGTTGGAACATATCTGGGTTTTCTTCCCAAAAAGCTGCATTGAAGTTTAAGGTGAAGAGTTTTTATGTAATATGTGATATACAAAAGAATACACGTATATGTTATTATATTTACAACTTACCGTCCTTAACTCTGCACTCTTGTAACTATATGTTATATAGTATACTGTTTGTATTCATATAGGTTCAACATGCTATAGAGAGAACTGGAAGCTCATAACTGACCACTCTGTAACCCTGAGGTCTGTGTGGCCTCCTACCTTGTCTTTTGAAGAATTCACCTGCTGAAATGCCAAGTAGGAAATAACCCAACTGCTTGAACCTGCAGGCATTTGGTTCTCTTTGTACAGTCTTCTTCTGTCCAATGGTACTTCCTCTCCCATTGCTTTCACAACTGTTGATTGCTAATGAACACCTTATACTCCAAACATCTTCTAAGCATCTGGTTTTGAAGATCTAACCTGTGACAAATACCTACCATTTGCCAGGTGCTGGAGAATCAGCAAAGTGTAGACAACAACTCCTGCCCCCATGGATCTCATAGTTTAATGAGGTTTCTGGAAACATGTGATAAGGCAATGTTTGTAGCTAGGGCAGCACCTTCTACCTTCCTCCTGTCTTGGAAGCAGATGTGGTGGCTGGAACTGCAGCAGCCACGTTGCTTCTACAAGGTGACAAGTATGATGGAACATTGAGTGCTGTATACAATTTAACAGCCACTAGTCACATGTGACTATTGAACATTTGAAATGTGGCTAGTCTGAACTGAGATGAGCTGTAAAATACATATGGGATTTCAGAGATTTAATTAAAAAAAACAAATGTAAAATATCTCAGTAGTATTTTTTTATATTGACTACAAGTTGAAATAATATTGTAGATACATTAAATAAAACATATTATTACAATCAATTTCACCACTTTGGGTGCTTTTTAAATGTCGCTACTAGAAAATTTTAAATTACATGTGGCTTGCATCATATTTCTATTAGACAACAGCCGCCTAGAGAATCAGAGAATATAGCCACCATCACTCTACTGATACCTGGTTTAAAAACCAACTGGGTGCTTGAGACCTGGGGATGAGCCAGGCATGTCTCTGTCCCCAAGGAGCCCACAGTGAGAAAGAGACACAAAAAACAACCAAGGTGGGGAGACACCAATCAGCAAGATCTGGTAGGACCAGAGTCTGGGAGTCCCCAGTGGGCACAAAACCCAGACTGAAGATGGAATAAGAGAAGGGGAAGTAGAGAAGAACTCAGGGAGGGCTCCCTGAAGAAGGTGATGCTTGCTTAAACTGGATCACACAGAGAACAAGTTAGCTAGGCCAGGAAGGGGCCCATGTTCAGCACAAGCCATGCAGATCTTCTGTGGGCCATGGCTCTACAAGTTCCCATTATTTGATGAAATTCGAAGAGAAAAATACACACTTGTAGTTGTTCCCCTTTTAAAGAGCATTCACCTTCACTGATAAAGCAAACCTGTTAAAGAAACCATGTATACACAACTATATTTGCAACTGTAAAGCACTATGCAGACGTTGGGCGATAACAATAGCAATTCAGTTGTTTTGGCTGTGACTGAGATGGCTTCAGAGGTGTCAGCCATCCCTGTCTTATTGCTACTGGACTGCTCTGTTCGAGGCCACCCCGCCCAGACTCCAGGACTCAAGGGGTGTCCATCCCAATGCCCACTCAGCAAGGCCAAAGAGATCCAAGTAGGCAATATCCTGCTGTGGCAGCCCCCTTTCAGAGATGGGCTCTTCTTGGCCCCACTGGTGGGGAGCATCCCCCAAAAGAAGGTCCAGGGAGAACACAACAATGCCTATAATATTTCCAATGCGATGCACACACCCTTGGGCTCAAAAATCCTCACAACTATCCCAGACATGCTCTCATGTATATATAAAGTCTGTGCGGAAATGTACTGCACCACCATTTAGGATGGCAATAGACTCTGAACGAGCGAGGCAGTAAAATAAATTGTGAAACGGGAAGCCATAAAAAACCCTGAAAATAATAAAAGGATGAGAGCCCCACATACTGATATAAAACAATCTCCAAGATAGATTTGAGTGAAAAAAGAAAGATGCGCAATACGTAAAAAACAACAACAAAACCCCCCAAAAAACAAAAAACCAAAACAAAACAAAAAACCAAAACGTTTTTCCATAAAAAGTCAGGAGTGGGGGGATGTACACACCCATAATGCATGCACGCAGCCATGCGTACCCATGTAGACCGTCAGCAAGAGCACGTGGAAATGGTGGTGGCCTCTATGGTTGGGACCTGGGGTCGTGGGGAAAAGATACATTTCATACACCTAGTACATGTTCTTGTCCTGCTTGAATTTTTTTAAAATCATAAGCACACACTTCTTTTTTTTAAAGAAAACTAATTCGTTCTTTTTCCCTTAAAAAGACAAAGAAGTCTTTATAAGTGTACTTATAAAAATGAACCACAGTGAACCCAAATTAACCACTTCCCACGAAGACAGCCAAAAAAGAGAGCTTTTTATCTCGGTTTAATATTTGGAGGATTGGAGTCACTGAAGCTCATATAGAATGTCCAGCGCATGCTCTCATGCTGAGCCTGCAACCTCCGTGTGGAGCAGAGGTGACAAGCGCAGGAACTAACCCAAGCCCATTGTAACCCAGGCTTAAAAACGTGTCTAACCAGTGCCAGGAGGCCATTCCAGGTAAGAGGACAAATCCGGAGGTCACCGACAGAGTCTCACCCCGCAGAGACCATCCCCTGCTCTGTCGGCTGGCTATGCCTGCAGCTGTCCATATTAGGCAAACTGGAACCTGACGTGCCCCAGCCAGTGCAGCAGAGCCCAGCTTCGAGGGCCGTGGTGGGTGATTTCAGAGGTCCGGAATGTCAGATAGCCTTATCTCGGCCAGGAGATAGCAGCCTTCCCTCCTAGCTTCACCCTTCCTGCCCTACCTCCCTGCCTCCTGCCATGCTCTGCTTATGAAGCTTGGGAACCAGTTGCATCACCCAGGCCCGGGCCACCCACTGGGGAGCCACTGCAGAGGCAGAGATGGGCAAGGGTCACAGTGAGGGACAAAAGGTATGGGGTGACCTTGCTGGATGTTCCCCAAATACAGACATTTCCTTCTCACCAGATAACCCAACAGTGTTCATTTTACAGGCTGGCCCCATTCCTGCTGGTGACAAGAGCCCATGAGTCATTTCCTGCAAGCATGTTTTGATGGCGGTGATGTACAAATGCCTTCTGGTCTGCCTTGGTTATCTGTGATTACTGAGCAACCCCAGGGAGGGTGGTAGGAGGAACCCTGGATTGGGAATCTGGAGCCCATCCTCAATGGTCCCCCAGGTCCTCTGACTGCGAGACCCTCTCCTCACGTCCTGGCCCCAGGAGGCCGTTCTTTCTGGCCTGCCCCTGCATCCATCAATTCTGCTTTCTCTGGCCCTCACCCCCTCCCCTCTCCCCATTCCTCATCCACTCCTTCGTTCCTGTTACACAGCAACACAGTCTTCCGGGAATACAGCTCTCTGCCTTGTGTTCCTCAGCTCAGCAAGGCAAACTTCTACTCCGATGTCAAGCTCCAAATCACACCTTCTCTTCCAGGAAGCATTCCCAGACTGCTCCAGTCATACTTACTCATTGCTTTTCTGTACTCTTGCAGAACAGCGTTCACACCTGTCTCATACACTTAGGAAAGCACTGAAAATAATGGCTCAACACTTGCCGATCACTTATGATGTACTACGCAGCATTCTGAATACTTCACAAAGACTGTCTTATTTAATCCTCACTGCAACTCCATGAGGGAGGGACCATTCTTATCCTCATTTTACAGAGAATACCACTGAGGATCGGGGATTTAGGTAACCTTCCCAAGGCCACAGAGCTATTTAGTGGCTGACTGGTACCTAGATGAGTGCCTGGCACACAGTAGCTACTCAATCATTATTCACCTTGTGAATGACTAAGTAAGTTAAGAAACATAGACATAATTATGTTTCTATCTCCTGAACCACTCAGAGCCACCTCTTATTTACCTTTCAAGCCATCTCTCCTGTCAGGTGCCTAGTAAGACACAGGGCACTCGAAATACCTGCTGAATGAATGAACAAAAGAAGAATCGCTTCTCAGCCTTTTGGCCAAGATCAAGTGAATGAACCAAAGAATATTTGAGCAAAACCAATCAACAGCACCCAAATCCTGTCAATGCCACCTGCTAGCTTCACATAAATAACTTCAGGATCCTGAGTCCCCGTGTATGTCACCTGTCAAATGTAGAGATTGTACACAACATTCTCTCAAGTCCTTTCTGGTATTGGGTACATATAAAATAAAAGACCAGACTCAACAATTTTGCAATGATGGCAATTCCCATACTAAACTTTGTATTTTTTTTCCCTCCCGGGCTATTTTCCCCAGGAACATTCCATAGGTGGACGTGACATTTGATCTGGGTCCTGCCATAATGCAGAGCCAATAATAGTCCAAAAAGAGTTAATTCGGCTCAATCCTTGGTTCACTCTATCCTTATCCAAACAAGTCACACCCAGAGAAAGAATGATTAAGTGCCTGACAAACCCTCATAACTAATCATCAATAATAAACAATGATCCCAAGTGAGATTGTGCAAGTTAGATTAAAGCCACTGCTCTAACAACTCTGTCTGATTTTCTCCCGGTCTCCTGGCAACTCCACCAGAGACTTTCTTCTCCAAACAGATCCTGGTCCATCTCCCCCAACCACCACTGCCAACACACACACACACACACACACACACACACACACACACCCCACTCACTGCTGGAATAGAGACAGCAGCACAATGCTGAGCACGTGGTAGCTGCTGATAAAAGCTTGTGAAATGCTGAAGCCCAGATCCACTCCAGATGGTGCTCAGATGTGTCCACATCCGTGGAAAGGTGGGGCTTCTGGCTAAATTTCATGAATTTCTACTCTAATTGTGGCCTGACCAGGAGCTTGGCTGTATGCCTGGTACCTGACACAGCTGTGTTCTACGGCTCAGCATTAATGATCACCCATGTGCATGCTAATACCCAGCATTTCTTGTCCGGCTGATGCTCAGCATAAACCACTACACCCAAGGATACCTAAGTGGGGTGTGTGAGCGAGACAGTGTCTGTTCATGTCAGGAGAGGGAGGAGCCACGTTCTGTGTTTTGTTTGACTCACAACAAGGAGGATATAAACTCTATGCTCTTAGAGCAGGGCATTACCCATCCACATGAACCCAGTACGGAGAGAGACTATACCATGACCGGAATGCAAATAAATAGTCACCACAGAAGACACCTGTTATTTATCTGTCTCACACCTCTATGACCTTGGGAACCTGCTCCTCCCTCATATCAATCATGTGATGCTTGAAAGGGCCACCAAAGACAGTAGCCGTTTCCCTCAGTTTGGGCACAATAATTGGTCCAGAGATGGGCCAATCAGAATCCTTCCCTGAGATTGTAATCAGCATTAGGCAGGAGGACAGAGAATCTAGTCTTTGGGTCACACACCTATAAAGATATGAAGTACAGGCCACCAACATGGAGAAAATGTGTTTGCAGGAGGGAAGAATGGAACCAACATAGAGCAAAACATCCAAGGGATACATGGAAGGACAGAGGATGGGAAAGACTTTGAGTGTCTGGACCTCCCTGTTTATACAAGTTAATGATTTCCCTTTTTGTTTAGATTTGAGTTGGGTTTCTGAAGTGTGCAGCTCAAGTGACCTCACACAGTCACAGCCATACTTAGAGCACATTTTCTTTTTTTTTTTTTTATAATTAAAAAAAAAATTTTTAATGTTTATTTTTGAGAGAGAGAGAGAGAGAATGAGTGGGGGAGGGCCAGAGAGACAGGGAGACGCAGAATCCGAAGTGGGCTCCAGGCTCTGAGCTGTCAGCACAGAGCCCGATGCAGGGCTCGAACCCACAAACCGTGAGATCATGACCTGAGCCAACGTCAGACAGTCAACCCACTGAGCTGCCCAGGTGCCCCTAGAGCACATTTTCAAATGTGTCTTCCACACTTAAGGATCTAGGTCATCTGGCTACCACACATCTGAAATGTCTGTGTTCCTCCTCCCACAAGGTATAAAATTCTGAGCAAGATACACTCTCACCCAGCATCACTGACTACAGATGTTAGTGCTTTCCCTTTGTACCTCAGGCCCCAAGGGTGACCTGCCAACCACAAGAGTCCACAAGGACTCTTCTCGTTCCACCCATCAAACCTTGTAAAATAGGGGCCGGCCAGACAGGCTAGGCAACCGACCAGTGATTTCTGAAAAATGCCCAACATCCTGGCGGTCAAGTCTCCATCCCATCCCCCTGCTGGCTCACTCCGTCTGAAGGTCTGTCTTCAGATCTCCAAGAGAGTCCCCTCAACAGCTAGAAACTCGTAAGTGCATGAGGCCACCGCATTTCCTAATAAAATAAGGCCTCTAAAAATCTCCCTGAGAAAACATCTTGCAGCTCTGTCACCTGGCCTCTCTGGGACCTTTCTAAAAGAACGCCGCCAAATGTACCTACTGAAAAGGGTGATGCTTTGAAAACAAACAGTTCCCCCCTCTCTGTGTCTGAAGAGCCTCCCAGAGCCATGAAGTTACAGCAGCTAGGCCCGGGTGCTGCCTCGGATACCAGTTACACCCCTTGCTCTCGTTTTTCTTTAAAGCTTTCATCTCCTCTGCACAGGGCTGAAGCTTGGCGGGTTACGGGCAGACACCACCTGGATGGCGAGAGCTCTGGGCTGGAGTGCTGGCCTGGTGCAATGCTCTTCTTATGCCCCATAAAGTCAGTGCGCCCCAGACCTGGAGGAGCTCTGGCAGCCATGTCCCCAGGGACAGGAGAAAGCAGCCATCTCCCACGGTACACTCAACAGCTCCTCATCACCAAAACAAAAACACAACAGTCCTGATCGCCATGGAGAGTTCAATCCTCCCGTCTGGGATTGGCACCAACTAAAATTCCAAGGGCTCTGGCTGAACCACCTCCTGTGAGGTCTAAATTCAGCACGCTCACTTTTAACCTAAACATACGGCCTGGACCACTGCCAGGGGCTGACAGCCCCCAGGGGCCAGCCGGGAAGTCATGACTTCCGGCTGCCCATTCAGCAATGGGCACTGCGGTGCTAGAAGAGAGGTGATGCGCTTCCTAGGCCATGTTCACCGAGGTTGCCTATGGCCAAACAATGGGGGAAGTAACCAGCTGTGGAGGGTTAACTGCACGTGAGATCCTGAGCACAGAAATGCATCCTGGGGAAGAGGGCAGGGAGGCAGTAGAGAAAGAGAGAGGGAGGAAAAGGCAGTAAGGACCAAAGACCTATTTCTTAGCCAATTAAAGTCAAGGGATCTTTCTACAATGTTGGCTCCCAGGGGAGTGGAATTTAGGACACAATCTCTAGAATCAGACAGACCAAGGTTGCCTTCTTGTTGTGTGATCTTGGGGAAGATAATGGACTCTTGGTTTCCATAGCTCTAAAATGACCCAAAGGACCATGTAGTGTTCATTGAGACCACGTTTATAAAGTGCCCGGCACAAAAAAGTTGCTCAATAAATAGTAACTACTAAAAGTAGTAGTGGAAATGGTAATAGTAGAAGGAGGATAATGCCAGGCATGCCTTTATTCCGTCTGCTTTGGAGAGGGCACAAGAAGAGTAGCTGAGGCCACCATGGTAAGACACGAGCTCCCACCCAGGATAAGCTGTGCAGGTACAAAAGAAACCTTGAACCGAGCAAACTGAGAATACACACCCATGCCTCTTAGGAACCTCAGGATGGCAAGACGGCAACAGCTTCCTGACCTCCCAACGAGCCAACCCACACACCCCACTCGGGTAAGAGATGTCCGCCCAGTGTGTTTCCTTACCTTGGTGTTCATACAAGACTTCCCTCGCTTATACTCTTTGTGGGATCCACGCTTGTCCAATTTGTACCACAGGGCTTTGGCCTTCCAGGTGGTCACCTTGGACTTGAGCTTGGAATAAAAGTTTCTGTGGTCCAGAGGGTCTAGGTCCAGGTGTCGCGTGAGGATGTTGAAGGCTTGGAGGGTGCCTTTGCACGTGGAAGCCTGGACAAAGTTCTCGAAAACCTGCCCGGCCTGGGTCTGCTTCTCGTCCTCGTTTTCCCCCATGTTTTAGGAGCCGTGTAGAGCAGTGGTGAGGAGAGGATGCAGGAGAACACCATCAAGTACCTGGAGAAGCGTCACACCTGCAAAGGTAGGTGGGGGCAGAGGTGAGCTCCGTGGCAATGAGGACAGGGTAGGGGGGATGGGTGCCGAGAGCGAAAAATAAAATTCCTTTAAGATGTTAAACACCCTAAGCGTAATAACGAGTGCTAAACATAAATCATCTATAGAAGACATACAATCATATCTTCTGACCTGGCAATCCTGTCTTGCTGGCAATCTCTGCCTCCCCACCAACACCCCACTCCCCTTACTGGCTAAAAAGAAATACATACAGACTGTTCAAAGATACACCCTGGCTGATGTCAGCATTACCTGGTCGATCTTGCTATGAGCCAGATACTGTAGTTCTAGAAATAATAACTAGTAAAAGGGGGGGGGGGACAGAAAAGCACAACAGATTTAGCTAGCACCACCAAAAACATCTAATTCGTGGTGCTGCAAATTAGATGACTAATATTAGTGTAATCTAGCCACATGACATTAGTGCACAGACCAAAAAATTCAAAGCACACGCCTCCCTAGATTTCATGACCTTCCTACCTGTCCTTAGACACCAAACTTTAAAGCCTTCCTTCGTTTGGTCACCAGAGGTCTTTTCCCTACATAGGTGACAGACAGCAACTTCTCAAAATTTCTCTCTACGGCCAGTACCTGCTGGAAGCACGGGATCTACCTGGGTCAGACATACAGAAAGTCACAGATACACGTGGGTCTCCTCCCGATGGACAAAAGGAGTCTGTGCTTTGTGAGCCCAAGCTGTGAGCTGTTTGGAACAAGTGCATAGGCTGATGGAAGGAAAAACGCGATGGGTATTCATTCACATCACGAAAATAGCTCGCCGGGGTTTTGGCCATCAGCCTTTCCCTGTGCACCACTCTAACCTCAGGCATTTCTTTGGAAAGTCATTTAAGTTTCAAAGGAACAAAAATAAGTTAGGGCTGATTTTCCAAAGCAATAGCTGTTTTTCCAGAATCCAAAGCTAGTGCAAGACGACAAGCGTCGAGGAACTAGGGCCGGCCCAGCTGTCACGAGGGCTCGAGAGGGTCTGTAAACAAGAGAATACAGCATACCAAGGTCCCCCAGACAGAGGCCTGGCAGGAGGAGGTCGGCAAACACACAGACAAGGCCCTTGGGCTGGGCAGCTTCCCACTCTAGACAGAAATGCCATTGTGGGTGCATGTGGATTGTGGGCTGGCCTTATAATATTAAAAGCAGAGAATTGTGTTTGTCTTCTTCCTTAATCCTTTACTCATTCATTCAGCAACAATTATTGGTGCCTAAGCAGAAGCCATGGGTTGCCCTAGGTGCTAGGGATGCAGAGATGGGGCCTAGTGAGGAAGACAGGTGCATAAAGAGTTGGTTATAAGACAATAGGCAAGTGGTCTTAGAATACGAACTCAGTGTATGGAAGCCAGATCAGGAGGTGTCCAACGGAGCCTAGAGGTAGCCAGAGGAGCCATGGGGGCAAAATGTCCAAGATGCTACAAGTTTAGGAACAAAGTGAATTTCATTAGAAGACCAGGGAGTAGATGCTCTCAGGCAAAGGAAATACCATACAGGCTTGAATTTGGAAAGAGCCAGTACAGCTGCAGAATGACAGCAAGGTCAAGGTGTCCGGAGTTCAGAACTCGTGACAAGGGGTAGGGGCATCCAGGGCAGATCATGGAGGGGGCCTGCTCCTCCCACGGGCTGTGAGGTGCAGAGACAGAGCAGCGGGCTGAGAGGAGTCTCTGGGAAGAGGAGATGGTGGGGAGGCACAGGAGAGGGAGGCAGCGAGGACCAAAGCAGCTGGGAGAGCACAGGGAGACAGAAGCACACGCGAGAAGGCTGTACAGCAGCCTGGCGGGCACCACCTGTAGGGGGCAGCCTGCCGGGGGCAGACACCCAGACACTGCCAGCCAAGAGGGCACTGACAACAGCATGGGACCCCACCCCCACCCCCACTCTGCCCCCAGGAGCCTCCAACGTGCTTGGCACCGTGCTCAGCTGAAGGCACATTCCACTCCAGGCCTCGCCAAGTTCCATTTCTCGCCAGGCCCCTCTCCTCTGCAAGCACTGACCTGGCCGCTCTGTTCTCCGCAGCCCAACCAAGTCCGCAGACGTGGAGAGCTGGCCCTGTGCTTTGCCAGATGCTGCTAAGTCACGGATTCCCTCCCAGATGCACTCTCGGCTCCTGTGACATCTGCAGTGCTTAATTTTGGCACCGCTCACATAAACACGGCCTCCTCCTGCTTCAGCTCTGCCCCAGGTACAAGACTCGCCACCAAGACAGCTAAACAGACAGCAAGACTCCTTTGCTTTTCAGAGCGAATGAACACTTTGTTTCTCTCTATCCTTGGATCCACTTCTCTGCCCAGCGCCGAATGAAGGATGTGGCAGCGGACGGACAAATACGAAACCCCTTGAATTCAGCCAGTATCTTGCAGTCCTTTCTGGGGCTGGGCAGGCAGTGCAGAGAAAACTACAGGCTTTAAGGCCATCAGAGCCCAAGTCCAAAGCTCAGCTTGGCCCCTGGCTGCCCTCATGGCCTCACACAAGCCACGTAAGCTCTGAGCCTCAGTTTCTTCTTTTGTAAGAGACGTGACCGTCTCCACCTTGCAGGGTTGCTGCAGAGGGTGAGATACGTGTGTGAAGGCAAAGCTGGCCCCGGGCGGCTCTCGGCCGATGTGGAGACATATGCCACATCCCTCACAGCGGGCAGATTTGTGTCTGGGGAATGTACCAGTTTGAAAAATACTTTTGCAAGATGGAGTCTCCAAGTTTCCAACTCCTTGCCTAGAATGATGCTGAACCTGACTCCCAGAGAATAATTTACAAACTGGAAGAACCTGTCTCCTTCCAACACCAGCTGCCTCCCTTCCTTCCCCCCACCCCCCGAAAGAGAAATGAACATTTTAGGGCTCCAGTGGAGAGCTGAAGGTGGTACAGAGGGCACAGGGTGGGTGTAGGGGCTTCAGGGATGCACTGCTATCTAGAGAGAGGTTCAGAGAGGTGGAAAGAGCTGGCAGGACGGCAGACAGAGCTGCCTTGGACTGTACCTTAGCAGTTCGCACAAGGCTTAGACCTGCATCCCTGGGTCTGAAGGGTCTGGTCTCAGGCTATAAAATCAGCTTTCCCACTGAAGTCAAAGACCTTAAAAATGACTCTAACACCCACGTGGGGTAGGTTTCCTCAGGAAGAGCCTCAGAGGGGTTAGAGTCTGGCAGATGGGGGCGTGCACCTGGTCTCGCGCACCTGCTAGGCGCACCTGATCTAGCGTATCTCTCAGCCTGTTTTCTCATCTATAAGAGGAGATCGTCACACCCACTCCATAGGCTTGCAAGGAAGAAATTCAGTCATGTATGTGATGTATTTAGCACCCAGCAGCTACACGATAACGAGCATTCATTACTATTCTTCAAATGGTGCAAAGGTCATCAAACCAGAAGGAAGGGACTAGCTTCCCGGGTCAAGGAATTATATACGTTATAAAACTAGAAGCCATGGGCTTTCAATTCAGAATATATGGTTCAAATCTACTTTGTAGTTATGGAGGCTTGGACAACTCACTTTAACTTCTGAGATTTAAGTTTCCCCAAATATAAATTGGGGAACAAGGAAGTTTCAGTAATGAACTGAAAGCATCCTTGGTATGAGGTAGTTCTGTTAATGAACTAGAAAGGCTGACTTAGGAGAACTCTTTGAGTCCGCGTTCCAAGCCCTTTCTTCCAGAGACTGGTGTGTAATTCTTTTGGTGGATACCCTTTCTCCTTCCCCAAAAGAAAATCAAGGATTAGTTAAATCAGAGGATCCTGGATAAAAGCTCTTGTTAAAATTTTCCTTGTCAACCACTCCCCAGCTGTTGCTTTTTAGAGTTTGATATGAAATATAAATAAAACCAACTACCCAGAAATATGAAAGGTTTCTGCATTTTCTGGGAAGAAACAGGACGTGATGCTTTAGTTTCTAAGAATAGCCTTGAAGCAATTTGGTTTTTGCCAACTGGAGTCCCTTATTTGTGGTTCTGCCTGTGTGACTTCATAAGTCACAAAACAACCCCCTTTCCCTGTCTCTGGCTGCTACAAATTAAAACTCAGGGGCTCCAGGGGCACATGGGTGGCTCAGTCTGTTAAGAGTCTGACTGCTGATCTCAGCTCAGGTCATGATCTCATGGTTCAAGAGTTTGAGCCCTGAGATAGGCTCTGCACTGACACCAGGAAGCCTGCTTGGGAACCTTTCTCTCCCTCTCTCTGCCCCTCATGCACATGTGCGTGCACTCTCTAAATAAATACATACATACATACATACATACATACATACATACATACATACATACAAATTAAAAACAAAAACCAAAAAACTCAGGGCTTCCGATTGCCAGTGATAGCATGAGTAATGGGCTCAGTCCAGGGCATCTAAAGGACAAGTTCAAGGTTTACACAGAGTCCCTAAGTACCTCTCAAATGAAAGAAGAAACCTTCTGGCCAAAGAGTTTCTCTAGTACACTCATATTTAAGACCTCCAGCCTTCTGTCTTCCCTGGGCCTCATCATCTGCCAAATGGCATCACAAAGGATGACCAGGTGTTGGATAAATGACAGGGTTCTATAAAAACTTGAGGGCTGGAGGGACACCAGACAGAACCTTCTAACAAAGCAGCTGTTTGGCCCAGGAGAAAAGCTCAGCCCTGAACCACACCCTCAAGGCTCACAGACAAGATATGCTTCAAGGTAAATACCAACCCTTGGGGTGGGGTGGGGGTGGATAAACAGGTGAAGGGGATTAAGAGGTACACACTTCCAGTTATGAAGTAAGTCACAGGGATAAAAAAAAAAAAAAACAAAGACAGCACAGAGAATATAGTCAGTAATACCGTAATAAGTTTGTACAGCAACAGATGGTAACTACACTTACTGTGATGCACCTTGCATAATATATAGAGCTGTCAAATCCCTATGCTGTACACCTGAAACTAATGCATTATATATCAACTTATGTTTCAATTAAATAAATAGAAAAAATAAATCATAACTAAAAACCAAACCCTCTTACCATTGACATTGCCAAGCTCCTCATTCAAACTTACCATCTCCTAGGTACCTGGCCAACAGACCCCCACGCAGGACCAGTTTCCATTCCAGAGGCAATGAAAGGAAGCCGTTCACCCCCACGCACTCACAGGTGGTCAGAAGATAAGGAGCCCCAGCTCCGAGTGTCACACACAGAAGACCCTCAGTCACAGCCGCCTGGATCCAACACCTGAGCTGAGGCGAGAGGAAGCCAGGGGAATGTCTCCCACATACACTGCATCTCTGCAGAGCCCAGGTTCACAGGTGATCACATCTTCTCACCTGGCCCAAGGAGGCCTGGCTTTCCATCTTACAAGGACTTACAACAACCATCTAGAACCAAAAGGGGCATCCCCCAGAGTTGGGAAGAGACTGAAAGGGCCCCCATGTCCTTGCCATGTCCTTCCAACCAGGGGTCCCAGCCTTGCCCTGCTCACCTTCCCAGAAGGACATCACACTGCCTCCTGGGGCGGCCTCTTGCACCCTTGCCTCCTCTGACCAGGAGAGCCTCAGTGGGATCAAGTCTTCTCAGTCATTCCCCAGGGAGATGGATCCTGTCTCTCCACAGGTTTCTTTCTGTTCCTTATTTTAACCCCAGAGATCACCCACAGGAAGTCAAAGCCCTTTCTTACATGCAGGCTAAACGCACACATACAACTTTTCTTACACAGGCCATCTGAAGCCCTAATAGGAAAGGCCAATGGCAATGCATTCAAGAGACATACCGTGAAAGCCCAAACAAGTTCCCAGCCTGCCGCAAGGGTCTAGATAGTGCCCTCTGTCTACACTGCTCTGGGAGGGGAGCTCAGACTCTACCTTCTATGCTGCCCCCTCACTGAGAGCCCAAGGCCATGCGGCTCTTGCCCTTCCAGCCCCAGCCCTCTCCTCACTCTTTTCCAACAGTGAGTTTTCTCCATTGGTCTGGCTTCAAGTGACCTCACACACTCCCATGTCTTCACCTCCATCCACTTCCTCCTGCAATCTCAGAAGCAGATCCCAGGATGACCTCCCTCCCTGCTCCAGTGGGCCAGAGACCAATATGCTGTGTGCTGACCAGTCAGAATGCCAGGAAGAGACCTATGTGACCAGAGGCCCACGGCAGGCCAGGCTTTTTCACCAGTATTATCCTAAGGAGTCCTCACAACAAGTCTGTGGGGTGGGATGGTCCTTATCTTTCTTTCCTGTTTCTGCTCTGTAACAAGAGCCCTGGGGGCCAGGGGCCATTCCAGAACTCATCCATCTTAATTTTTTTATTTTTTAGTGTTTATTTATTTTTGAGAGACAGAGAGAGACAAGAGTGCAAGTGGGAGAGGGGCAGAGAGACAGAGAGAGAGGGAGACAGAGAATCCGAAGCAGGCTCCAGGCTCTGAGCGGTCAGCACAGAGCCCAACGTGAGGCTCAAACCACGAAACCATCATGACCTGAGCTGAATGAAGTCAGACACTCAACCGACTGAGCCACCCAGGTGCCCCCATCTTGATTTTCTATAAAGCAAGCGTAAGTCTGCCATATGTGCTTCCAATTGTGTGTGTACGTGTGTGTATATACATGCATGTGTGCATGAGTGTATATATACGCAAGTGTATATATATATGTATGTGCATTGTGTATTCATGTATGCTTATATATGCATGTGTGTATATGCCCACGTGTACATGTGCGTGTATAAGACACATGTATATATGTATATGCAGGTGTGTGTGTATATATATGTGCATTGTGTATGCATATACATGCATGCACGTATATGCCCGTGTGTATATGTTCATGTATAATACGCATGTGTGTATATCTACATGTGTACACACATACCTATTTTAAACATTTTTCAATAAGGATTTCCAGCCAGTGCTCCACATCTCTGCTTGAACCACGAAGCCTCTCTTCAAGGACCTTTCCAGAGAAGCAAAGCCTTTGAGTGGACAGAACTCTGGCCTGGGCATGAGGAGTCTGGGCCGGCCCCTGACACCAGCCTCATGAGGACACCAACAGCAGCATGGCTCAGCTGCTGACAGTGCACCAGACCCTGTCCCAGATGCCTCCATCTGTGATCTCATTTGACCATCCTTGTTGGACAGAAGACAAGACAGACTACAGAGTAACCTCCCCAGTATCCCACAGGCAGTGACTAGGGATGCCGTGAAAGGAGCCCCACTCCATCTCACTTCAAAATCCACACTCTTAGTCACCCACTGGATAGGGGCCACATAGACAGAGCTAACACGACCAGCTTTTGCTGCAGCCACCGTATACAGGAAATGATCCAGTTCTAGAGCTTCTGAGGATCTCACAGGTGTCAACAACGGGATGTGGTTTCATCAGTTACGGTGCAACCAAATAATAAAGTATTCAGCAGTTCTTTAAAAATAGTATTCATGAAGACATTTAATCCATGGGGAAATGCTTGTGCCTTACTGCAGAGTGAGGAGAGCCGGATACAGTTTCAGGTACGCTATAGGATTCCGACCCCATAAGGCAATATCTATAGAAGAAGAAAAACAAGCTAAACATGAACATCACTGTGTGTGTGGGGGGGGGGGGTGCACGCATGGGGTTGGGGGAGATGGTCTTTCAGATTATTTTTATTTTTGGCTTCATACTTTTCTGCATTTCCCAAATTTTCTACCAAGAGCATGTACAACTTGTATAAACCCCTCCTATACACACATTCCAAGTCCAGGAGCCTCTTTCCCTGATCAGACCATTGGTCTCAGCCACAGGAGGTGGGCTTCTGGACTGTACCTTCCTTGGGCCAGCAAGTACCTGCAGGCCTCCACCACACCAGCAGTGTACTTTTCTTCCCGAAAACAAAGGGCCATCCTGCAAGAAGCACCAGGCTAACTTGGTGAATGTGTTTACATTCCAGCCAGCAAGGGACAGGGGTGGGACAAGGCCCCAAGGCTGTATTCCCCCCCATGGCTCTGCTCTGCCCTCTGGATCTCAGGTCCTTGGGTCCAGCGTGGCAGGCCCCTTCCCAAGAAGCCATGCCTTTGAGCCCATCTCAGCCTGGCCTGCAGGATGCCTTGCCCGTGAACCCACAAGAAGGAAACCTGCATACCTGCTTATGGGCCAAGAGGTGACAAAATTACGTGGATCTCAACACACACACTGGGCTCATCTTAACAACAAAAACTGAACAGTCCATTCTACGTGTGCCCCAAATCATCTTGGTGACATACTGGGTGCCCAGGAAAACTGTCAACTCTCAATTTTGAGTTCCAGGAGGCCATCCTATTTCAGAACTGATAGTGGGGGTACTGAGAATAAGCAGATTCAGGGACAGAAAGCAGAACAGTGGATGAGAGGGCAGGGGGAAGAGAGGAATACGGAGTTAGTGTTTAAGGGGTGCTGACTTTGAATTTGGCAAGATGAAAAAGTTCTGGAGGTGGATGGTGCGGATGTCTGCACAACCGTGTTAATGTATTCAGTGCTACTGAGCTCTACATTTAAAAATGGTTAAAATGGTAAGTTTTATGTCACATATATTTTCCCACAAAAGTAAAAATAAAAATAAAATGCACAAAACAAAACCACCATCACCACCTAACAGTAAGAGCTGTCCAAGGCCAGAGTATGGAATTTGTGACCTAATTAACGCTGAAGTCAATTTTCTAAAATACTTTTGAATTAAAATGTAATACGCAAAAGAAATCATTGGGCTAATGAAAGAATCTTGCTGTTTTTATTTGGCTCAGTGAAATCATTTTCACCTTTTTTTTTTTTTTGGTAGGTCATCTAGACTCTCATTCTTCCTTCCAAATCTTATTGGACTCCAGAAAGCCTATGGAAGCTCAGTCCTGACAAGTTGTAATTTTATCTCTTGTTCTGCTTCCCCCAGGCAACCACCACCAATACCCCTGCCCCCGTACGCTCAGCACCAGTAACATCTCCTTCAACACCCGGCTCCCTGGTCCTTGCTCCCTGAGCCCACCATGCATTGCCCAGAGAGAATGCTCCTGCATTCTGACCATCCCCAAGCAGTGAGGCCAGCAGACTGCAGTTCTGTGAAAGCAGGGAACATTCTTCCCAGCAGTGTACAGATTCCCTAAAAGCTCCCTGGCGACAGGTCCAGATCAGCTCAGATCAGGTGGACATGCCGTTGGGCTCGAATGAGTGGAAATAACGGCTGTGTCATGAGATGACACTCCTGTCCCTCAAAGTCAGGGCTGGGCATATTTTTCATTGGCTAACATCAACTTCAAGGACACTGGGTAAGAAGACTTTTGAAGAATCCTGTTGTAAGACAAAAAAGCTTCCCCATTTCAAAAAACATTAGGTCCAATATATCATATAGCATCCTTGGTGTTCTTAAGCATGTGGATGTAAGCAAATCCTCGCCCTACCAACTCCTACTCTTCAAGGCCCCTTCCCTCCAGACATTTTAGCTCCCTAGCCCCAAATGGGTTGGCTCCCTCCCACTGTATCCTTACTTGCCTCAATTACAGCAAGTTCTTCTGTGAATTTTTTATTTCCCTATGCCCAGTTCCTAGCACAAGACCCTCTGTACATAGTATGTGCTAAATGAATGAATGAATGAATGAATATACAATCCTTGGGACCGTAAGAACTGTTGACATTAAATGAGCATCTATGAAGTCTTGGGCAAGGTGTTAAAAGCTTCCTATGTATTAAAGTTAATCACTGTAACAAACCCAGGCATTGTTAGACTCTCCATTATCTCCATTTTGTAAAGAATTAGGAAAGTTAGCAAGTTGCCCGAGGTCACATGGTCACAAGTCATGAACGTGTAACATGAAGCCCCATAGTCAGAGCTCAGAGCCCATATCCTTAACCACTATACCCATACTGCTCCCACACAAAGTGAACGCAGCCAAAGGTATACAAGTGCTGCCCGGCACACCACAGCAGACAGGGTCTCTGGTCTAGGCCGGGGACTCCTTTTCTTCCATCAAACTCCAAAATGCTAAGATCTGGGTAATGAGATCTTGGTGCACTATCAGATGAGGACAGAGGCTAATCTGCCAATAAAAACTCAGCTGGGAGGTAATTTTCAGGCTTTGGTGGGTATGGCCAAGACAGGCTAGCTGACTGCCACACACATTGCTCCTTCCTCCTGAGCCCTTCCTTGTAGCTGTGAACCCACGCAACCAGCTCTAGGTAATCGGACTATGAGCAGAAGTGATATATACAACTTCCGGGCATGCCCCATAAGAACCTCCCATGGTGACCGTCCACGTTCTTTTCACTTCT
Organism: Panthera tigris; assembly: GCF_018350195.1. Taxonomy (NCBI): domain Eukaryota; kingdom Metazoa; phylum Chordata; class Mammalia; order Carnivora; family Felidae; genus Panthera; species Panthera tigris. Next base: position 68,033,964 of record NC_056669.1, on the reverse strand, counting down.
GCCAGAGCACAGCAGCTTTGGAAACCACAGGTGGGAGATGGCAAAGCCAGGAGAAGGAAAGAGCCAGATTCCCTGGGTGCCCTGGGAGGAAAGCCCTCTGTGATGAGGAACATTTGGCCTTCACATACATGAGAAATAAACTGCAAGTATATGAAGTCACTGAGAACTGAGGGTTTATCTGTTAGGTGGGAAACGTCCCCTTCAGTAATACAGGAGGTAAACCACAGTGTGGTAGGTACGTCAGATTTGGCCTGTGTCAGAAAGCTTTCTCTCCCAGTAAGAACGCTGGTCACGTGGGGCACCTGGGTGGCTCGGTCAGCTAAGCGTCTGACTTTGGCTCAGGTCACGATCTCATGGTTCGTGGGACCAAGCCCCGTGTCGGGCCCTGTGCTGACAGCTCAGAGCCTGGAGCCTGCTTCAGATTCTGTGTCCCTCTCTCTGTCTGCCCCACCCCTGCTAATGTTCTGTCTCTGTCTTTCAAAACTGAATAAACATTAAAAAAAAAAAAAAAAAAAAAAGAATGTTGGTCACATGAATGAGCATCTCTCTCACTACCACCATCGTTGTGGTCAACTTCCAAAACAACCAGATCCGCCATTTTATATCTTACCTTCCACTAGGTCCTCAATATCCTAAAAAGGTTGCTTGACCCTCAGAATACACCTGCCCACCTCTCTATTTAAGCACTCCCGTCCCATATATATATCCTGGGTTGAAAATCCACATCCTTTCTCTACGTGAGAATAATAGAGGAGAACAGGACAGATAAGCTAGTCATTTCCTTGGTTTCAGTGCCTGCCCCCGTGTCCCCCGCCCTGAGTCCCTGGAAGCGATGTGCTATGGTGGAAACCGAATGGACTCTAGCTCACTGAGCACTCTACCGAACAAGTCATAAACAGAGCATCTCTGTGAAACGTAAATGAGGTGCCTCATAGTGCGCTCTTACGGATGTGCTAAGTGTCATTTCCAGCACCTGCAGGGGAATGACTCCCACTACCTCAAAGCTCAAGGCAGCCCAAGCCAAACTAAGGTAGAAATTGGTGCATTTTCACACAAATGGAAAGGGTAGCTCATTCCCGTTCATCTAACTTAGGCTGGGATGGGAGAGCTAAACGTGTATTTTCCACTGAGCTGGTTTCTAGCACGCCCTTAAGGTCACTCCCCGTGGTGAACCTTTGTATCTGGATCGCATTACATCTCCTGACTTGCTGAAATTAGGTCTCAGGGACTTGGACTCCAGTAATTGGTCCGGAGGACAGAGGGGGATGCCGAGGAGGAGACGGAAGCCATAGCAAAGCGAACATGAAAAGGATTTCTCAACAACGCCTGTTCGCTCCACACACAGCTCCCCAGCCAGGAGCCTGGGACGACCACAGAGCAGTCCCCGCCCTGAGAAGCTCACAGCCCAGCAGTGTCTCACGGAGCCTGTCTTCCAAAGGCCCCAGACCTTAAAGAGTTGTGCCAAGTTAATGTATTTGTCAACCGCCTCCCCCCCTCCCCCAGCAAAAAATTTGTTCTTCATTGCCTGACAAAAGTTGCAGGGTTTTTGTTCTCGTGTGAATTTATCAACATGAAGTCAGTCTCAAAAATGTGCGCAAACTCCATCATAGTTAGGTCTATACTGCCTTCGCCTAAGAAAACAAAATGGCACTCTCCGTCCTTCCCACCCAGCCTGGCTTCCCCGGCCATGTCCACTCCCTCACCTCCACCTCCCCTTCCATCCACTGCAGTCTGCTTCCCACCCATGCACACAGTCCGGGCCTGGCCTCACACCCAAGGTTGCCACACCAACTCCACCATCCCAACTGGGACCCTACCTTGTTCACTGCCTCTCCCATTTTCAGTCTTTGCAGGCTCCTCTCTCTCTCAATGCCCCTGAGATTTTGCTGTGTCCCAAGATTTTAATCTTCACTCTCCTCTCGCCCTCAAGGACCTTAGACACTCCTATAGTTCAACCAATATCTATGTCCTTACAACCCAACAAGCTATCCCTCCATGGGATCTCCAGGTCCGTAAGCCAACTGCCAAATACCCACTTCCTCAATGACTCCCATACAGAGACCTCACGTGTGGTCAGTTGACCTCCCCTGTCACTCCCCTGCACCCCCAACCTCAGCGAACAGCACCATCTGCATCCAGACCCCCGAGTCACACTGTCAGAGTCCCCTCCTTGCCCCAGTCCCTCACCTCCTGAGCGGCCCATCACCCAGTCCTGCCTCAGCAGCCCCATCCACTACCACCCTCCTTCCTCTCTGCTCTCACCTGAGCCCTCAAAACCTCCTCAAGCTGTTCCTGCTTCCTGATCAACCCCCTCCAACCCATCGGCCTATTTCTCAAGCTGCCACCAAAGACACCTTTACATCAAAAACGCACATTTGCTCAGGATCTGTTCCTCTTTCATCCTTCAGCAGCGGCCCCCCACCCCCCCAACAATCTTCAGGGCCAAATCTGAACATCCTAGAAGAGCAAAACAGAAACCACCTTTGTGACTCACCTCTTGCCTGCCCTTGGCCTGCCCCCCAATGCTTCCCCTTCCCTGTACTCTTGGCTTACTGAGCCACCTGCAGTCCCTAGTAAGCCAGGCTCTTCCACAACTCCCTGCCTGTGCCTTAGCTTGTGCTGTGTCTCTAACATGCCCATGCACATTCTTTTTTATCTGGTGAAAACCTGGGGGGCTCTAGAGCTGAAATACCAAAGCTAGCACAGTACCAGGGGTCCCAGTTTGGACCCTGGAGTCAGGCAGACTTATTAGAAACACGACACACCATTTACTAGCTGTGTGTGCCTGGATGAGTTACCAAACCTCTTTGAACCTCAGTTTCCCCATCCATAAAATGGGGATAATAATAGTCTTGACCCCACTGGGCTACATGAGGATGAAACACAATGATGCTTGGCTAGGCAGTGTTCTAGGCTGCACTGTTCTCCTTTGAAGTCTTGCTCGGGCCTCCACTCACCCCCTTCCCCACACCGTACCCTGTGGAGGTTCCGATGATCGTTTCACACATCCTATTGAGTGGATCCACTTACAGGTCTGCCTGCCTCAATGGACTGTGAGCTCTCGAGCCTGGGATTTGTGCCTCTAGCAATGGTAGGTGCCCAGTGACCACTGCTTGTGGGTAAAACCCAAGCAAGAGTGGCTACAAAACCCAGGCTATGTGGCGGCTCGAAGTGTGACTGCTCTATCTTACCGCCACCAGGATTACCACAGGGGCCTCCCACCCAGCCTCTACTTCTCAGCCAGAACCGCCCCCACCCTGTTCCCAAAGCCCTCAGGGCTCCCTACACCCCTCTGTGTAAACCCCCTTGATGGGCTCACCAGGCCTCCGGTGCAGCCCCTATTTCCTTGTTAGGCTCGATTCCCAAAGGTATTAGCGCTGCCCTGTGGCTGCATCAGACAGGTGGGCCCCTGAAGTGCTCCACATCCAGCCTCCACCCTCCTCCTCCCAGCCCTGCTCCAATCTTACCCATCCTCTAGAGTGGGGGCATGCCCCACGATGCTAACTGAAGACTTACTGTGCCCTGTCTCCCAAAGGAACTGCACAGTCCACTCAGGGGATCACATTTCAATAATAATTATGGGTAATGGCTGCCGTGACACTGAGCGGTGTGGACACACAGGATGGAGTGACAGGCGGCCTGAAGAAAACCTCAGAGAAGTGGCACCAGAGGCACAGAAGATTCCTGGCCCCTTACTGACCTTTCTTTCCTATGCATTCTTTTCCTCCTGGAGTCCACGCCAGAGGCCACCCAACCTGGCTCTACCATCGATTCACCAGGAAGGGTCTCCAAATACAGCTTCCTGGCCCCACTCCCAAACAGAATCTATGTAGCCTGATGGCCAAGGTGGGGGGGAGGGGAATGCTTTTGACTCCCCAGGGAGTTCTGTGGCCCAGCCAGGTCTGGGAATCACTACCCACATAGAGTTCTGCTCGTTCCATTCACTGAGAACCTGCTTTAGCTGGGGCATCGCCAGGCGCTTTGGAGAGCAGGTGGACAAGTTCTGCGCCCCCAGCTTCTGAGAAACTGCCATCTGGGCAGGGGTGGGGGCAGGGGGAGACAAGCAGTCATAACACAGGGATCGTACACAGGGCAGAGACCAGACTATCTGGCACTTCATTTAGCCTTGAACCCCAACACATTTTTTGTGCATTAATCTTGTCTGGGTGACTCATGTATAAACTTCTTAAGGAAAAGGCCACTGTCCTTTGTCTGGTTCCCTGCATTTCCCAGAGTACCCAGCTCAGTTCTGGGTACACAACTGGCATTCAATCGGTGTCAAAGATTCAAACAATTCGACTTTTTATATTATGCCCCTATTTGACGAATTCAGCCATTAACGAGCCGTCTACTCATTTTTACCGTTGTCATTTCGGTGCCGGTGAGGTGCCCACTCCTGGTAGGTAGGCACTACACATTTGTTGAATAAATGAACCTCTAGCAGTCAACGATCTGTTTCAGGAGGGACAGAACAGCTTATGCTATAACACCTTTAGAGTTAGCTTTTGAAAGCCTCCCAAATTTTTTTCATTTGAATTATAGACCTTGAATTTCAGAATCAATTTCCTGATATGTAATTATACTGCTTTGTCGTTAATACTGTCATGAATGTTATTAGCAATGTAAATAACACCTCTCTGGACCTTGGCAGTCAGCCGGCCTCCGTGTGGCTATGCCCAGGGCAGGGGCACAGGACATGATTGCCCACTCCTCTCATTAAGCATTCCACCCAGCTAGCAGACCAGCCGGCCACACCCCTGACCCCAGTCTCCACACAGGGACCTGTAAACTGCATTCAGCCTTTATAAGCAGGTGTGTGCACCTGCAGGGCTGGGTAAGCCCTGCCTGAGTCAGAAAAGCCCAATGGGCTGTTCAAAGCCTATGGACATGTCAACGCACTTGAGAAGCCAGGATCTGTGATTTCAGTGTGAAATCCCCTGTGCTGTAGACAAGACACATGACCAAACAGGGACACTCAGCAGGAGGTTCTTGGGAGGCCCCAGCACGGGACATTCCACCAAGCGGGAGTGGGCTGGGCAAGCTGGGGTGACCAGAAGAATGGACAGACTCTGCTTTCCTTGGGGCCAGCATTTCCAGTGGTAATGCTGTTGTCATTGTGGTTTGTTTGTTTATTTGTTCTATGCTCTAAAAACAAGAGTTGGTCTTGAGTGGGGACACTTCTGGATGCGGCTTAAAGATCATCTGGCCCTCCCTCTAGGTTCAGTCTAGGGATGGAAGATCTGTGATGCCCTTTGCACCAAGGACTAAAGGGGTTTTCCCTGGAGGGCATGCTCCTTCGTGGAAAGCACTCTGGCAGCCCAGTCTGAGAGCTGTTCCCTTCCTTTTCGCTTCTGCTGGAAAGCAGGAGGATTTATTTGCTGCCTACTTATTTGTCCATACCTTCCCCACAGACACTGATGACCATGTGCCAGGAAAATGAACACAGCTGCAAAGTTCTCAGATGTGACCTTGGAGGAGTGAATAGGCCAGAGGCAGAGCAAGAAAGCTCTGAGAAAGTTTCTCTCTACTCCAGCAGGACCCACCCAAGGGGGTTCTCTGTCCAAGTCAAATACACTGTTATCAGAGAGCAGTTTAGATGTCTGAGCAGAAAAGAGAGAGAGAGAGAGAGAGAGAGAGAGAGAGAGAGAGAGAGAGAGAGAGAGTTTGGTCCATTTCCTCATTTGTGCAGAGGAACTGAGGCCTCCTGGGAACTATTTTCCCAAAAGTTCTATAAAGCCAATGAAGTTTCCAGATAGTAAATACAGAAAGGTCTCTCTGATAAGACAGGGCAGAACGAGTCCCTAAAAGACACTAAACTAATGAACTGACCTCTGAGATTTTTTTTTAATGTTTATTTATTTATTTTGAGAGAGAGGGAGAGGGAGAGGGAGAGGGAGAGGGAGAGGGAGAGGGAGAGGGAGAGGGAGAGGGAGAGAGAAAATGCACACATGCCAGCTGGGGAGGGGCAGAGAGAGGAGACCGAGAATCCCAAGCAGGCTCCACACTGTCAGCACAGAGCGTGATGCAGGGTTTGAACTCCCCAACCATGAGATCATGACCTGAGCCAAAATCAAGAGTCAGATGCTTAAGTGACTGAGCCACTCAGGTGCACCTGAGATTATTGGCTTATTCCACAGGTTATTCCACACCACTGGCACATGACCACGAGGCTGGCAGAGAGAGCAATGTGGACCTGTGTGGAAGGGCACCATGGCTCTGAGGACACGGACACCCAGCTCTCCCAGTGAACACACAAAGGCCATGGTCTGTGAGCTCAGAGATGCTGGGATTAGCGCTCCAGGACCAGAGACTACCCTGACCCCTGCCCCTCACTGCCCCACAGCCCAACAGACATCAGTGCAGGGAGAAGATCATGGGTGGGACCATGCTGCTGATTTTTCTGTGGAGGTTAGGGAGACAGTGTCCTACCATCCCAACATAAGAAAGCTGGGTTGGCTCAACAAAGATATTGGACTCCTCTCTTGGTGTCTGGGCTCATGTTCTGACAAACACATTTGCTAAAATAAGCAGCAGCTGTCTCAGAAAGGAATTTCTCTTTCTTCACACAAAAAAAAAACACAAAACCCAGGAGCTACAGAAGAGACCGATGCAGGCGTGAAGGCTTCGACTCCACATTGCTCTCGGGTTTTTCACATGAAGGACAAGTGAGGCTCAAAGCTCTGTTTCCAAAATGGATTTCCTGGGACAGACCTCCACAAGGATTCATCCATGGAGAGAGAGACCAGGGCTCCCACAGGACTCACTCACTCACTCTCTCTCTCTCTCTCTCTCTCTCTCTCTCTCCGTGACTCCTCCCACTCTAAAGAGCTGATATTTTTAAAGATTCTTGCTCTCTCTCATGGCAAATCATCTGCTTCCTGGATCCTTTTGCCTTGTAAATATCATCTTTAAAAACAGCGATATATTTTCATTGGTCTTTATTTTTAAGTAGCCTTCTCACTCCAGCCCCAGCTCCTGCAGAAAGATTGTGTGGCCCTGTCTGGAATGCAAAGCAGTCCCTGGAGAGACAGTCTGCGCATGAACTCACAAGGGTGTTTGTTATCAGCTTATTTGGCAAGAGGAATCTGAGACATTTTACACATGAACTGTCAGTGTGGCCGGTCCCACTCTGATGCCTTCGCCCTATCAATAAACACCTCCACTGGTGCGTGACACACAAGAGGTAAAAAATGGACACAGTCTGAAAACAAGCCTCGTGCACGTGTCTACAGGGAAAGGTACTTCAGGTGCCTGGAGAATTCATATCTGGAGAATCTTCGCTGGTCCCTACTGAGGTTTCTTTCAACGACTCTTACAGAGTTAGCAAGTGTTTCACAAAAGCCCTTAACCTTCTGGTGCCAACCACGCCCCCTCCTCCCCCAGCTTATCTCTCAGTTAAATGTCCCACCCCTTCCACCCTCAGCGAAGAAGAAAACTCTTCTTTACTTGTAAGTCCTGCATCAAGCCCTTTCATACCACCACACATTTTCTTGGAAGCCTGCTTTCCTATCTACCTAGTAATCTCCTATTCATCCTTCAATTCCCAAGTCCCCCAGCTTGTGCTCAGTGCAGGTATTCTGTGTGAGGCTCTCTTCTCAGTGCTTCCAGAACACTTGATGTGTCTATGACAACAGTTAGAATGGCGGCTGTAACTTCGTATGCACCTGTCCTGCTGTCAGGCCAAGGCACAAGCTCCTGGGAATAAAGGGACTAGGGCTTACTCACCCCTGCATCCCCACAACCCAGCCCAGGACCCGGCATTCAGAAACCGCATAATAAACGTTGGTCGCCCCAATCAACGCCCGGCCCATTTAGCCCCAGCCCTCCCTTCTCGGTGCTAACAGGCCACTTGAGATGTGGAACGAGAATAGGTGGCGGGGTCAGCCTCTGAGCCCTGGCCCCTGTGAGTTCAGTAGCCTGTGTCTGCCTCAGTTTCCTTCTCAGTACAAGTATGGCCACCTCTCAGAGGGCTGCCGAGGGGAACAGACAAGGTAACACACACAACTTTGTGCCCACTCGTGTCATGGAGCTCAGGAGGAAACGTGAAAACAAGTGGGGTCCTACTTTAAAAAAGTGAATGGCTTCCGCGCCGGTTCATGGGCCATTAACATGGTGACAAGGTGGCCAGCCTGCCACCCAAAGTGGCCTCTCTCAGAGTAAGAGACAGGGCAGGCTGCACACTCAATCCACACCCTTAGCTTCAGAATCTCAGGACGAGGCCTGCTTAGCAACAAAGGTGATTTGCATCTGAGTGGCAAACCCACAAGAGGCCACTCCTGCCGAGGCTGGCAGATCTGAGCCTTCATTTCCGGTCTTAAATTAACCTTTCACCCCAAGACATGCCATAAAACAATAATGCTGGCTCAACAGTGGTAAGTCACTAAGTACAAGCCAAACAGCCCGCACATGAGAAGAAGCCTCCACCTCCCCGAGCGGTTGCACCCAGGTTTTATTAGGCCCCCAATAAACAATGAGGTGGCAGCAGTGGGGCCCTGCTCACACCTTAGACAATCAAGCGCAGGGTCAAAGAGAGAAGTGGAAAGTGTGGTGACTGGAACCATGTGAGGAGGCAGCAGGGCACTGGGGGGAAAGCCACTTCATATGATGTTGTTTTTTTAAATGTTTATTTATTTTGGAGAGAGAGGAACAGGGAGCAAGCAGGGGAGGGGCAGAGAGGGAGACACAGAATCCGAAGCAGGCTCCAGGCTCTCAGCCGTTAGCACAGAGCCCGACGCGGGGCTCGAACCCACCAACCGTGAGATGGTGACCTGAGCCAGTCTGACGCTTAACTGACTGAGCCACCCAGGTGCCCCTCATATGATGTTTTTGATACCCAAAGTTGGGAATCGGGAGACCTGGCCTTCATCTCCATTCTCCCACTAGCTTGCTTTCTGGGTCTTGGTAAGTTCTCTCTCTGGGCTTCAATTTCTTTACCCATACAACAGAAGAATTCGATTCCATGTTCTATAGGTTCTTCCCAGCTTTAACACACTAAGATCACAAATCCTAGAGGCAACCCCACCTTTCTCAGCCCTTCCCCTTTCTGTGCTAGTTATCCATCTGAGACATCTCTTAGCTCCCACTGAGCAGGCTTCTACCAACACTAGAACTTTACTGCTCCAGAGTGTCTGGTCAGTCCTGAGCACAGAGCCTGGCTGGCCGAGAAGAGGAGACGCTTGAGGCCGTATTCTTAAGGACTCATCTGGACTCATCTCTCTGGTCAAACAACTCAACTCCAGGTAACTTGTGGCATTCAGAGCTTGGCTATCCCAACAACCCCTGGTCATCTGGGCTGGCTTCTTTCCACTCAAAGATTTTTCTCACTCCCTTCTAATACCACCTGCACCTCCTGGGTTCCTGACTCTCTATCAAAACATTAGACTTTCCCCAAGGTGCTTGGCAAGAGACTAGGGCAGCAATAGGCAGTTCTTATCTGTACTCTGGTATGTCCCAGGGTGGGGTAGGGGAGAGGCTACGAAGGCCAGGAGAAAAGTGTCTACAGAAGCAATCTCCAGCCACATTAGGAGGAGGTGACCTGGAGAAGGTGACAGAGCTAATCACAAGGACAGAGAGAGCACTGAAAAATCACAGAATTCCAGGAAGCTCCTTAAGATGCTACCCAACCCTCGATGCCTCCCTTATCTCCTTAATAACTCTGGGGACAGGTGAAGTTCTGAGTGGCCCAACGCCATGCAGCTAAGCTGTGGACAATCAATACTAGAACGTGGGTCTTGGCCTCAGCCCACTCTTTTTTCCACTCTACTCCATCGACCTCAAGACCTAGTTAGGGTACTCTAATGAGGCCAGTTGGATCCCCTACAGACTCTAAGAAACATGACCCAAGTGCCACTTAGGGGAAGAGCAGGCCCAGAAGATATTTTGATAACTGTCTCCCTGACCCCCCATGCATTCCTTCCCAAGCTGACACGGTTTAATTGTTCTTTCTCCAGCCCTTGCCACAAAATCTTGAGGAGCTTAGAGGTCAGTGAGAAGGGAGGGGTGAGCCCTCCTGTCTTACAGAAACCTGAATATCTAAGATGATCACAAGGTTCCCTCTTCCTCGGTCTAAAGGAGGTCAGTGGGGAAAAGTGGCAGATGGAATTAACCCACTGGAAACCTGGCCTGATTAGGTCAAGAACAGTCATTGTGAGCAATTAGATGGATCATCTGAATGTTTATTACAACGCTAGGATCTGCCTCTGCCAAGGACCTTTCAAAGACCCATGTTGGACAGCTCACCTCAACGTCAGGAGGAGGAAGCTCAGAGTAAAAGATTCAAGGAATTAATTATTCAGTGTGCATGACCCAGTTCCTGGAGGTGAGGCTGAGTGAGAAGAGAACTCACCAGCTCCTTATCATGGCAAGAAATGCAAATACTTCACCGGGTAGTGTTCCCTTTGCTGCCCAAGAGGATCCGTTTATGGTGGAGAGTGCCTCCCGCCTGCCTCCCCAAAAGAGCCAAAGTTCATTCATTCAACAAACAGTTACTGGGCTCCTCTGAAGTCCTATGCCCTCCAAGGATTTACATATGGCTGGAGCTTAGCAGCTTCGAAAGATCATGGAATTTATAAACAGGAGGCCCGGGCAGTGTCCCAGCTCAGACCTTAGGTGGCTATACTACCCTGGGCAAGGTAGAAAATTAAGTTAACTTTCTCATCTGCAAAATGGGAATGAATCCTCCTGCCTTATTATGAACGTGAAATTGATCTTTTTAAAATGGAAAGTCCAAGTAAACCTGAGGTGTAAACAATAATGAGAGAAGCCGCATGCTTTTCCTGCCCTAGAGAAGCTTCTGACCTGGCCATATTTGGAAAATAACCCGAGGTACCTCTGTGGCAAAACTCACATTTCCTGTAATTTGGGCAAAGGTTATGTTTCAATCTGCCAAGCAGAGATGGAGCCTGTGGTCAGTCCCAGTCTCCGGTCGGTATGCCCCAGAAGGTGCAAGAGGGGGCAGAGTATAAACAGAGGACTCAGGACCTGCCTGGCCCTGTATCTGGCCTGGGTAAATGAAAGACCCAGGAAAGCCCTATGACTGAGAGCGGGGGAAAGGCCACCTGGAAGTGTGGTCAGTCAGAAACAAAACTTCATCTCGGCACAACAGGAATGAGTTGGCATACACATCCCTCCCCATATACATTTCAGACAACGATGGAACTCACTGCCCATTGCCCGACCCTTCTCTGGGGACACATTCTATATTCTGTTTCTCTAGGAAAGAGGCAGAATTCTCAGGCCACAGCAGATGGTCTTATCAGGACCTCTTTGCCAGGACACTAAGAATCAGAACTCCTGCAGTAGCTTTTCCCAGGTCCAGCCAACCCCTTCCTGGTCTGTTGTTTAGGATGTCACCTCCCATAGCTCCTCAGTGCCCCCCAGGCCAGCCTCTAAATGCCCAGACCTGGCTGCCTGCTGCTCCTCCCCCACCCTGCTCCAGCCTTGGGTTGGGCAATGATGCTCTCTGATCCCCTCCTCCCCCCCCCCCCCTCCACCAGGACCCACCCCAGTCTCACACCTCCAGGGAAGCCCCTAGAGGCAGGGCCAGTTCTATTCTTCCCTATGTTCCCTCTAACTCAGGGCATTCTAGAAGTCCTTCACCATCCTGGTACTGCAGAATGATAGTCCCAAAATGTTCTCTGGTGTCTACATAAGGAAGGGAGGCCGAGGAGGAAGGGGGAGGAGAGGAAAGATGCCAGACTGGAAGTCCAGGGCCCACGTTCCAATTCTCCATTTGGCACCAGTTAGGTAGGTAACTTTGAGAAAGTATCTTCAGGCCAGGCTTCAGTGTCCCTATCTGGTAATAAGGTGTTTGTGCTAAATAAGCTCTTGGGTTCTCTCTAATTATAAAATTCAGTATTACAGAAACCAGACTAGCCTGGTCATAGGAGACAAGCGTCCTGGTTCTTATGTGCTGCAGCCAGGGCGGGAGCAAGTTAGCTGACTGCCCAGACCTCTGTCTCCAGGTCTATAAAATACGTGAGGCTGATTGGACCACTCCTCCCAGGGAGTGAGGTTCCCACCAGACACTGCGGTAGAGCTTCATGAGCCACAAAGCCCTGAAGAAATCTTGGGGTTTGAATTCCTTGAGTCAACAAACAGCTGCCGATGCCCTGCCACGTGCCCAATACTGGGCCTCCAGGATGGCACTGCCTGGCTCGGACAGGAAGGTTGGAGGATGGGTCGTTGCTCTCAAGGCTCCCACAGCTAGGGAGTGAGACAAACAAGTGAGCAAACCTTAACTCGGCCGGTCATGCACCTGCAGTCTGAACAAAGCACTATGGGAGTGGAGAGGAGGAGGAGGCGCCAACTTTGCCTGGAGAAGGGAGGGAAGCTTCTAGAAGGAATGGCATGTCCCAGATGTGGACGCCTATTCCAGGAGTTGTGGGACTGAAGTCAGGGCAAAGGAGAGAGGCAGAAAATGAGGCTGAGGTCTAACAGGAGGGGGCCTTGAAGGCCACCAGGACAGTGATGTTCAGATTGTCTTCTGGGAGGTTCTGGCAGCACATAGAGACAGAGCAGGGGAACAGAGCAGAGCTGGGGAGAGCAGTGGGGGCTCCCAAGACAGTTCCTGAGGGTGACTATGCCAATCAGTCATTTTGATTCCTGCCCACACCAAGCCTCCCAGGCCCCCAAGCCTGCCTCCGTAGACTTGCCAAATCTACAGAAAGAGGTAAACAGGTCTGTTCTCCTAAGAAGGGAAGCCAAGCAGAGGAAGATGCCGCAATCACATTTTCAAATCTTGGACAAGTGGTGGAGTGCTGTGCAGTCACTCCCTGCAGGAGCTGCCCAGCCAGATTCTTGCCTTGGCACACATCTGGGCCAGCAGGAGACGGAAACGCCATCAGAACTGGGACTGGAGTCGGGACATCTGAGCTGCTGCTCTGACTAAGGGGAGAAGGGGCAGAGTGTCCCCCTGCCCAAAGACCACTGACTTAGGTCCCAGCCACATCTCAGTCTCAAGCCCTGCCTCCCTCCCTCCTCTGACAGCATGGAGGGCTGTGCAATGGTGGGGTGGTTGTCGGTTGTGGGGCAAAGACAGAGACAGGGCGGGAGGGGGGGCGGGGTGTGGGAACGGAGGCCTTCACCAGCCACTGCTTCTCCAAACCGGATCACAATTCACTTGGGTTTAAAGAAAGAGTGCAGGTGCCCTTACACCTTTCTGAAGCCTGACGCCAGCTCCCCAAGGTCAACCCAATGGTAGAAAAGAGACTTACTTGATCCTTAGGCATCACAGTGACTAAAGTCATCTTGCAGGAAGAGCCACGCACAGGTTGCCATGTTCCTTTAAAAACAAGAGCCCGGCAATGAATGTCAGTTACATTATCTTACATTACAGCCTCCTATCTTCTCCCTGCTAAGAGGTCCCCCAGGTTGTGTACTTTGCCCTGTAGTAACACTACCCAACTAGAGGAAATGCACAGAGGATTTCTCTCTGTGCTCCAAGTTTTGCATATGAATAAAGGAATTGCAAGGTGGTTAAACAAATTCCATTGTGTCCACTGTCTGGGCACCCTAAGGGTTTAATCACATCTCTACCTGAAGACTTGCAGAGAAAGTAAGATGGTAAAGATTACTTTAGTAGAAACAGAAAGTGCCAGAATTTCTAAGCTGAAGACATGCTGAAAGTAAGTCAAGCTGGTGTAAAAACTTGGTAATAAGTCACCAGCGTGAAATCTGTCACATTTCCCAAGGTGGAAAGGATCCAAAACACTACATAAACTAGGAAGTTATAAAAGTGGACCATCTGATCATGGCTGAGTTTCCTAAACAATTATCTTGGCTTCCGATGACCACCCAAATGGTTTGGTCACATCCTACCACTTCTGCAGAAAATACCTCTACACCTGTTTGGAAATGGAGCCCAGGGTTAGAAAACATTTCTAAGGATTTACTTTGACTACTCCAAATTCCTGAGAGGTAGCCTCAAAAGTTAAGATGAGAAGTTTGAGATGTGCCAGAGGCAACACACATACTCCAGAGACAGAGGCACACTTCGCTCAACAGGGGTGTGGACCTCCTTGCCCCCATAATCACACATGTGTTCTCTCTATGCACAATGAACTGTGTTAAGCACCTGGGACTTGAGCTCACTTTCGGGAATTCTCAGACTATGAACAGGAAAGTAGCTACTATGTACTGAGCACTAACCATGCATTGAACGCACACTGTTCAACTAGACGTGGTCCGTCTCCGTAGCTCCTCACATACAGGAAGACAGGTCTGGAGAGCAGAAAGCCCCTGCCACGGCTCTGTGGCATTTAAGACCAGGGCAGGCTGACCCTCTGCTCGTGGTCTTTCCCACCACACCGAGGTGGGAGGGGTCCTAGGACAGCCGTGGTGAGCTCCCAGGGCAGCCACTTGGGCAGAGGCTACAACCATGCCCATCGTGATCATCGTTATCAAGCCACACCTCTCGGGCCGTTTGGAACGTGGCGGCTGGCAAACAGGCCAGCCTGCCTCACCCACATTCTATCAGCCTGAGCTGTAGGCTCAGAGAGGCCGGAGGGCTCCCCTTATCTGCCACCTGCTTCTCAAGGGAAGCACACTGGACTGTCCACACAGTGGGATGCAGGTGGGCATTTCTGGACCAGTCTGTGAGGGTCAGATTCCCACACAGGCCTGGGCACATTGCGATCCAGCCAACCCAAGGACGAACTCAAACCCTCTGCCTGACCAACAGTTAAACACACTTCGAACTCCCCTTAAATCCACTAAACCAGAAGGTCCTAGGGCCAAGCACCTCCCTTCCCCTCAAGGGGCCTCAGTTTCCTCATCTGTAGAATGAGAAACTGGACCTAATTGGTGACTCCTCACCAAAGACCCTTTAGCTGCCCCCCTCTATGGGCCCTGACTTTTAGAGCCACCTACAAAGCTAGTCGGTTATTAAAAGACGAATCTAAAGGATTAATCTGCGCCCGGGCATTGTGATGGGTAGTTAGCACGTGCTATCTCAGACAATCCTCCCAGCCACCGTGTAGGGCAGGAAGTACAGTCACATCACAGAGGGCAAAACTGAGGCATGGCACAGGCAAGAGCCTTACCTGGGGACGCGATCAGCACTGGCCACAGCAGCCTGGGACTCCCAGGGGAGCTGGCCTGATGCCATGCCCATGTGTGCTCCCTGACACAAGCGTCCCTTTGTAACAGAACGAGGGAACGACGTCTCCTCTGACACCTGCCACCTCACCAGTCCCAAGCAGAGGCACGAAGTCTCCAGGCCCTTGCAGACCTGACTTGGGTGGTGCAGCAAAGATGTCCTGCCGTATTCGAGTAGCCTCATGATCTCAAGGGACATGAGCGTACCTCAGGGGACCTTTCCCTCTGCTCTAGCTCCATCGCGTCAGGGTCTTCACTGGGGGACCCCAAGCACTTGGGACCACCAGACACTCCATCAATACTTGTCAAATGAAGGAATGAAGAAATCCAGAGGTCAGAGGCATGTAAGGCTTGTCCAAGAACCCCTTGGGGTAAGTTAGTGTGAGATGCACCAAGACTGGCTGGCCCAGAACCACCAAGGTGGCCCCTCATCGGTGTGCCAAGGTCTCCATACCCCAGCCCCACCCCCACCCCCTGGACAAAGGATGAAGGCTCAGATGTTGACCCAGGTCCGCTCTCCATCACAGTCACCGGAGCAAGAGAAGCACCTGAATGCCAAGGCTGCCCAGGGAAGTGGTCCAGGAGCTCAGATCCTGGAACCAGGCAAGCCTGGGCTCCTACCCCAGCTCTGCCACTTTCAAGGAGTCTGATGGTCGTAGACAAGTCACATAATTTCTGTGAGCCTCAGTTTCCTATCTAAAAATGGGACTCCTGTTGGTACCCACTCCGCAGGGTGGTTGTGAAGAACAAGTGAGGTATTGCTGTTAACAATGCAGCCCAGGTGTGTAGTTCAAAGTGCTTGGAGGTGACGTCTATGCATTGTATCATCTGGGTTAAAGCGGGTGGTTAGGAGCACATCTGGAGTCCTCTGCTCGGGTGCAATGCCAGCTCTCCCTACTAGCTCATCATGGGACCTTGGGCAGATTGCTTAACCTCTTTGTGCCTTAGCTCCCTAGCATAGAAAGTGGGATTGATTGCAACGATTAAATGAGTTTACGTAGGTAAAGACCTTAGAAGAATGTCTGGCACAAAGTAAGCACTCAAGAAAAGTTAGCATTGGGGTGCCTGGGTGGCACAGTCGGTTAAGCGTCCGACTTCAGCTCAGGTCACGATCTCACGGATCTCGTGGTCCGTGAGTTCGAGCCCCGCGTCAGGCTCTGGGCTGATGGCTCAGAGCCTGGAGCCTGCTTCCGATTCTGTGTCTCCTTCTCTCTTTGCCCCTCCCCCCTTCATGCTCTGTCTCTCTCTGTCTCAAAAATAAATAAAAACGTTAAAAACAAATTAAAAAAAAAAAAAAAGAAAAGTTAGCATTATTCTTAATTACTAATATTACAAGCATCCTTCTCCCTTTGTTCCAATACAGATTCCACCCCACCTCCCACTCCCCAGCCACAGAGATCGGCATGGGACTCAAGACAGGTTCATCAGAGAACCTTTACTCCTTGGCCACAATCTTGAGTACAAAGGGTGTGTACCTGCTCCAAGTTGGGCCAGGTTCTAATCTGAAAAACCTGGGAAAGGCCCAGTCCTCAGAATGCATGGAAGTGTGTGCAGGGTCAGCTGGGAGCTGCCTGCAGCCATGGACTGCTGAGCAGGGATGCTGGAGGTCACCTGCTCTCTCCCTAGGGCTGGATTCTGCAGCATTTCCTTTGGGTCTTTAAATCTCCACTAGAACCTTCCAAGGCATCCCATTTTTGCTTAAGCTCATTCAAGTTGGGCTCCTGTCACTTGAAACCAAGAGTCTCAACTAACAATAGCACTCAGCAACTGGCCGCTTTATCATCGCTAAATCCCACCCAGGAAGTAAAGCCAGCTGCACACTCTCAGGGAGCCCCAGGCAGCCAAGGAAAAGCAAACATGTGCAGCAAGGTGTCTCTGCAAACTGAGGTCAAAGGAGGCCTCTGCAAGCCCCTGGACCAATGCCTTTCCTGGCACAGGAAGATGCCAGAACCAAACATGTGAACAGCCCAGTCCTGGCATTCGTGGATGGGAACCCAGGCTCAGACGTGGGTCCTCCTCGCCATGAGCATTTTCATGGGCTTCACTGTGGTTCAGGGGAAAATACAACTCCAGGCAGTTGCTTGAAACAACTCTTCGGGGGAGGAAGGAAGGGGAGTAAGAGAAGGGAAACCACACTGAGCCCTTCAACATGTGGCTCTTTCCCTGGTGCAATCGCCTTGAACTTTCAGCACAGTCCTAGGAGCTGGATGCTCATCTGACCCACTTTCCAGTTGGGGAAACGGAGACGCAGAAAGCTGGATGCCTAACTCAGCAAGGTCACAGTGTTCGTGCCCGATGCCTGGTCCGCCCGCCATGCCGCCACCTCAGCACGCTCTGGTCCTGAGCCTGAGACCTCCCCACACAGGCCCCTCTGCTGCCTCTCACCCCTGTGCTAAGACCACCCAAGCAAGATGGTCCTGGGCCACTGCCCCCTCATCTACCACCCGCCCTCCACCCCTGCCCAGAGACAGCTTCCCAGAGGAAGGGGCTGCCATAAGGTACTGACAGGACAGGTAGCATCATGGATATCCGGAGTGAGTCCCTGGGCACGTTTCCTTCTCTGCACATGAGTTATTTTCATCTCCAAGAGCCGCAGTGCGATGCTATGGAGACAGCATGTCTCCGGGGGTTTTAGCCAGGCCACACCTGTTAGATCCCGGGGAGAGTTCTGTGGGTTCTGGGGTTTTGTTTTTGTTTTTTTTTCTCAGTCACCGTTCCCAAGAGATGCTGGCTTACCAGGTGCAGCTACAGGTGCAGTCCTGTGCTAAACCCCGTCCCGTTGTCTCACCGCCTTCTGGGCCATCACCAAAGACAGTCTCCTGTACCCCAGGCCTCCTAACAGCAGCCTCTCGATTCCCTCCAGGAAAGGAAGCTCTATCTCCACATGCGGTTTCAAGAGTTTTAGAGAAACAGAAAACAACAACAACAAAAACCAAAACCCCGGCCTGGGAGCAAAAACAAAGAACAAAAACACACTGATCGCCTCCCCGTCTCCTGCAGCCGTTAGCCGTGGGGTGAACACGCACACCAGCACGCGAGGTCCCCGGAGCCCGACACCGAAGTCGGCACAGGCAATAAAAGGAAACAACCAGCGGAGTGAGGACTATGGAGACACAAACGCCAGCTGGTACAGACGGAGACTCAGACGGAGACTCAGACGGAGACTCAGACGGAGACTCAGCCGGAGAAGGTAGCTTCCAACATGTCGCCCTGACTACAGTAAGGTGGAGCAGAGTGGCCTTGGCCAGGTGAGGGCTGCACCTGTGGGCGTGGGGGAGCTTGGCTAAGCCATTCCCAAAAGGCCTCTCCCACTGACCCTCACAGGCACACATTTCACAAC
Organism: Panthera tigris; assembly: GCF_018350195.1. NCBI lineage: Eukaryota > Metazoa > Chordata > Mammalia > Carnivora > Felidae > Panthera > Panthera tigris. The sequence continues at coordinate 68,015,528 of NC_056669.1, read as the reverse complement.
GCCACATGCTGCCTGGAGCCCATCTGCCAGCTAACGGCCATTCTTTTTGTTTTCTAGCAGCCCCAAGTCACAGGGGATTATCCAGGCAGGTATTTCCCTTACTTCTCTTTTTCTTTTCAAAGTTTGCCGTATAAATAGCTCTGCTATTTAAAAATAAATAAATCAGAAGGAACCGGCTGATTTTCCCTCAGGGCATGATTTGGTTTCACGCACTGGGCTAGGTGCAGGCTACACAGCTCTGCTTGGTGTTAGAGGGGCAGGCAGTACACTGGAGGGTTCTGCTGGGTCAGCTACAAATCTGAAAGGGGCTGGAATGCTCGAGAGGGTCCCATTTCCCCCCTCCCCCCACTCCCACCCCAACCTGGTTCTCTTTAAACCAGCCAGGAAAACAACCATTCAATCAAAATTTGCTGAGTGCCCTGGCAGAGGCTGTGAAGAATACCCAAAAGTGAGGGAAACGGGGCTGGATGTGGGAAGCAGAGACAGTAGAAAGAACACTGTGGCCCCCCCCAATGCCAGCCTCAGTGCCCATGTGTCCTGAGACGCTGGACGACTCATTTCAGCACGTAGGTTCATTTGTCCCTCTTTCTGGGTTGAGATCTACCTTTTAAAGTCAGGGTATGGATTAAACAAAACAATACATGGCAAAGACTGTTAAAGGCTGCCACGTGAGAGCCATTTACTGCGAGCCAAGAGCTGCATGCTAAGTACTTTGCACGGATTATTTCAGCAGAACCTTACAACTTCCCTGTGAGGTGGGGACCACATCCTCAAGCTCAGAAGAGGAAACTGAGACTCCAAAATCAGAGCACCTGCCCCAAGTCACCCAGCTAGAACATACACC